>NC_060916.1:10023868-12423868 GCF_021234035.1 Daphnia pulicaria
AAACGAGAAGGTGTCGGATATTTCCTAACATTAACTTGAAAAGACTTGAAAATTCTTTGAGAAAGCTGTATTCTGCAACCTTTCTCGTTCCACGAAAACTTAGCTACTGGCGAACACTTCAGACATCAAGAACTCAGTAAAAAGGGGTAAGGGGAAAACATGATGCGCTCAATAGCCCGAGGGGTCCGACACGCTCAGACTTGTCTGGACCAAACAGTTGGGCTTTGATTCGTCTTTTCATGGTGCAAAGGACAATACATTAAAACTTATTCTTGATTGGTTGGAATTCTCCGACATACACCCGGCCGGAATTACTCCTCTTCTTCTTCTTTCACCGTCTCCATCCGCGCCATTATTTTATTGCTTTTTATTATTTATTTTATTATTACCGCTGCTTGTCGGTTAACTTGGCGGCAATGTTGAAATCTGTCCCGCCTCCATGAGTCGTATTTCTCCCTTTAGAACGTTTCTCAATTGGTCCAGCGTAAATTGGTCCAGCGTCAATTCGTCTTTGTCGTGCTGGCGAGCTACGTTCTTCCGTACATCGGCTGGGAGCTTATCTAGAAGAATGCACACCAACAGGTCGCCGTAGGTATCCGGGGGTTTTTCCAGAGACTCTAGGCAACGGACATACGACTCGATCTGGTCGTAGAAGCTACGAAGTCCTTTTAGATTAGCTTCCGGTTTCTGCAGGTTATATAAGGCTCTCATATAAGCTGCGACCACCTTTGATTTTCTTCTATATCGCTCTTTAAGAAGGTCCACTAGGACTGCATAATTTTCTTTGTATGGAGTCAAACCTGCTACTGAAGATAAAACGTTTGGGTCTAGTTGGCCCAACAGAAAGGTAAACTTGTTGATGCCTGCTAGTGAATCGTCGCTTTCAATCTCCGCAACAAACGCTTGCCAGAACTGCTGCCACTGAAGAATATCGCCATTAAAGCACGACAAGGCGATTTTTGGGCGGCTCGTCGCTTTAGAAGGAACACTTAGTGCTGGAGGGTGATGATCAATTTCTGGATTTGCGCGGCGCAATGTATTGATTCTATAACGACAAAGATATCCAACGTCTTGAATTGTGGCATTTTCTGCATCTGTTGCTTCCTTTTCTTGTTGCACATCTTCTTCGCTAAAGGCATTCTGAATCTGTTGATCCATATCTTCCAGCATATCATAACGGGCTTTTAGGGCAACCAACTTGCTCTCAAGTTCGTGAATCTTTCGAGTTTGTCCCATGTCTCCATCTGCAAATATAGCTTCGAGTCTTTGAATCAATCGGGCTGCGACAACCCTTCCACCATCCCTCAAGGCTTGCAATCGTGATAGGTCCACCATTTTAGACTTACAATTTTTCAGAATGATGGTTCCAATTAAAGATGACTACCAATGATGCGTGATGACGCCAACACGCTAAGATTTGAGATTTGCCTGTCTCAATCAGGTCGTTTGGAACCGTTACCTTCCGTAACGCCAACGTGAACAAAAAACGAGGACCAGGTATCCTGGTTACGGCACCAAAAATGTCGGACATTTCCTAACATTAACTTGAAAAGACTTGAAAATTCTTTGAGACAGCTGTTTTCTGCAACCTTTCTGGTTCCACGAAAACTTAGCTACTGACGAACACTTTAGACATCAAGAACTCAGTAAAAAGGGGTAAGGGGAAAGCATGATGCACTCAATAGCCCAAAGGGTCCAACACGATCAGACTTGTCTGGACCAAACAATTTGGCTTCGACTCGTCTTTTCATGGTGCAAAGGACAAAACATTAAAACTTATTCTTGATTGGTGAGAATTCTTCGACAGGAGGAGAAGTAAACCTAGACTGAGCAACCGTAACTAAAAATGCGCTCTACAGTGGAGGAAAAGAGGAATTTTAGTTGTTTGCCATCAAATCCGAAAGACAGTCGTAGGCAACTGCTGACAGCCATAATTTACCTCTTGGCGGAAATAAACTTGGTTTGCATGTGGATCCCCCACCTTATGTTGGCATCCAAAACAAGGCCAAGAAAGGAGGCTTAGTGTGAAGGTGAAATTTTAGTTCAGTATTAAATGGACGTAGAGATTTCGTTCACTCTGTTTTTCTTGAATTAAAATTCAGCAATTTTTACTCAAATATTCTGTCATAACACGTCATATTCCGCAATATGAAAACACTAAACAAATAAAACAAAGCCAGGAGACGCAAGATCTCATCGCGGTTAGCATCTTTTGTGATCGCGAAACATCTGGTCATTTCGACAACTGATTAAGTATTTTAATTATAGCAAAAACCTAACCTAACCTAATCTAATCTAGAAACCTAGGTACCATTCTATTCTGTTCTATACATTTGATAGCGCATTTTCCATAATGAAAGATCAAATGACGTTCTTTCGACACCACACAATTAGACATGAAATAATCAGAGATAAGCAGCGGCACATAAGTGTGTCTTCAGTAGACTCTCAAACACGGGAAAGTTATTGGCAAGACGGATCGATACGTGAAAATCATTCCACAGTCTAGGCGCAGCCTGAAAAAAAGCTTTCTGACCATAGTTGACAAGTTAAGGTTTTGGGGGGACGAAAATACGACCATGGTTATCAGACCTCAAAGCACGACCGGGCAAATATGGAACAGTGACGAGACAAGTAAGAGGGGGCTTGACCGTGAAGACAACGATATGTGAGTACAATTAATTTATTGACAATACGTTGAGCAATGTGAAGTCAATGCAGCTTTTTTACCGTTGCGTCATCAGATGTTTTCTTGCAAAAGATGAGACGAGCGGCGGCGTTTTTAATTACTTGAAGGCGTTGGATGTCCTTTTTGAGAAGATCAACGAAAAGTGAGTTGCAGTAGTCAAGTCTTGACAAAACCAGGGCGTGAACAAGAATTTTTGTATAATCATCGTTCAGATAGCGTCTGCGGCCGATGCGGTGTAGTTGGAAGAAGCACTGCCTCCGAAGAGAAGAGATTTACTGGGAGAGACGAAGATGACGGTGAATGACAAAACCAGTTTAGGATGGTGTCGGATGGTTGAATCAGGGTGGTGCCGACCAGAAGTAGCTCACACTTGACCAAATCTCAGCACTGAGGAGAAGGAGTGTAGAGAAAGCTAGTTTTACCAGCGTTCGCCATCATTCTCTACTAGTGAACCAGTTGTCAGCATTCTAGAAAGATCGAGAAAGTTTGCGACGAGCTTCCTCATACTCAATAGCACCGAGGAGAAGGCAGCGGATGATGCGGCATCGAGTGTCATCATAAAATTTACCTACGTCATTACCAGTACAAAGGTGATCACTTCAAATAACTGAAGGTAGTGGGTTGGCGTAGATGAGGTAGGCAATAGGGCCCAAAACAGCTCCTTGGGTGACGCCTGTGAGGAGGGTTGAGCTCCCGGATAGTTCACCTTTCATGCAGATAACCTGAGTGGGACCAGTGAGACAGGAGCGAAACCAATTGGCGGCGGTTTCAGTCACACCGCAGTGATTCAAGAGTCACTCAAGAAGAATCTCATGATCGACTGCATCAAACGCAGCACTAAGGTCAAGGAATATCAGATCAGGTCCATCACAATCCAGCTTCAACGGTCATCAAATAGTCATTGAAGAGTGAAAGAAGTGCAGTTTAAGTGGATGAGGCGGACGATAATTGACTGACCTTCGTCGAGGATGTTGTTTGAAGACAGGTGATAAGAGAGTTTACTGGCGATTTGACGTTCCATTTGCTTAACGAGATAAGCAGTGTTGCAGACAGATCTGTAGTGATTAAAGAGCTTTGGGTTAGACTGCGTTTTTTTAAGAGGTGTTATAAATGCAGACGCAAGTTAACCCGGGAAGACACCAGAAGATAAAGACAAGAGTTGATAATTGATGAAATTGGTCGAGTTAACACGCCCTCGACCTTCCCAAGTAGAAGAGTTGGAAATTGACCAAGGAGACAAATGAGCATGGAGACTGTTTGATGAGTGCCTTCACCTTTCCCAGTGAAATTCGAGCGAATGATGCCAAGCAGTGTTTCACAGAACGGCCCTTGAGAAATACAGGATCACTGGAGGTAGGTGGAGGAAGATTTTTTGTTACACTGTCAAGGGATGACGCAATCGTTGCCACCTTGGGTGAGAAGAACTTGAGAAAGTCATTAGGCAGTTCACTCTTCGACGAATGATCAGGAAGAAGAGGATCCCCACTCTTACGCATATGATTGTTGATCAAGCGAAACAGTTTTTTTTGGTCAGAGCTACACTACACAACCAAACCACTTAAATATCGCTTCTTCCACACCTTGAGGGAAGAATAGTAGTCACCAAAATAATTTCAATGCGTCTCATATAGAACACTGACACCCGACCAATCACCTGAGGTGAATGCCCTCAGTAGTCTGTATCTCGAGGTTCTCTCTGAGTAACGTGCCTCAATTAGAGCTTCGTTACGCAGCCAGGCGCCTTTTGTTTTCGGTGCTTATTTACTTCCAATTTTGATCATCGGTCAGATAGCGTCTGATGCGGCCACTGCGACCGATGCGGTGTAATTGGAAGAAGCACTGCCTCCGAAGACTTGGGGAAGTCCTTGGGGTACCCACACATAGACGAAATGTTGGGTACAACAACAGATGGCAAATGACCATTGTAAACGGGTCATTCAACTTTGGACATCGTTCGAACTTCTGCCCTACTGTAACGAATCCTAAACCTCCCTCTCCTTCAGGACAGCCAGTTTTAGATGACCGTCCTTTTCCCAGTCCCCATTCGGGATTTGGGAAGAACTAGCTACGACCGAACAACCAGTTGGGCCACTCGGTGGGACCTGTTCAAAGCATTGAAAATGTAAAACTAAAAAATTCCGTAGTATCGTACTCCTATTTAAGAGATATTAGCATCAACGTCTTCGATTTAAATGATATACGGTTGTCGTGCATCGGCACAATTAAGACGAGCACTCGTCGCGTTGAAAACGAGAATCCTCCTGTTTTTATGCTTTAATGCCGCTAATGTGAAAATCTGGTCTTGGATACATGAAACTCCTGAATTCGGTGTCTAATTCCCAATTTTCTTGTAACATGTTTAAGATTTCACTTGATTTCCACAAAGACCTTTTTGATTAGTCCAGAACATGGATGCCCAATCATTGGATAGTTGCCTTTCAATGTCTGGTCATTTAACCGCATGTCTGGCTATAAATAATATATAAACTTATCAGCTTTAAACAAGAATACTTAAGTGCCAATTTACTTAAGTTAAAATGAAAAGAAAAATAACTACCTTCGTTTCTACTTTTGGAACTGAAGAACTCGTACCGTCGTAGTTCGCCACAGTGAATGTGGTTCGACTTTCAATGATGATGTCAAAACAGATGTCGAACAGCAGAAGTTTTTCCTTCTTCAGAAGAAATGCACTCCTCCATTTTATATCAACAATCAATATTTCACTAAAATTATGGACAGGAGTACTCTTTCAAAAACCCGGCTATCGAGAAGGATATGGTCATCCCAATGGACACTTAAGGAAAAGAAGGGAAAACGCTGTTATTTCCACCGCTAGATACAGCTATAAGATAATCATGGCCTACATGGTCAAAAACCAAATAGATTTTTCAGATGTTTCCTATTATTTAATCGCTATTATCTCGTCTCAGAAACCAATTATTGAAACACGGTAATAATTGACGTAGGTTAAAATTTTTAGTGGTATGTATACATTTGTTATATTTCTAAACCCATAGTGACGACTTTCGAAAAATATAAAAACCCGGTTTTGGTCTCACAGAGTCGGTTTATTAATACGGAAACCATATTTTGTAAAGCAAGAATCATTAGAATTTCCCCCCCATTTTTTGTCAATTCTTTGTCTCAGAGTTGTTGCAAAACTGTTTTACTGCTCTTTTTTAGCTAGGTGATGGCCGTTATGCATGCTCTATGAACCAAATCAATGGATCCAAACCACAGATTTTTATCTATAACCTGTGGGAGGTATGCGGATCATAGAGGTAGACATTTTTAAAACAGTTACGTCTCATATCTGAGAGGAACCAGTTATACATGGAGAAATTCAATCTATGTATAATACCCTTTCAAAAGAAGGTATTATACATGTGTGATTTGCATTGACAAAACATCATTGAAAATCAGCCCTAATTCTGTTCTGGTCTGTTACTGATCTGTTTTAGTATGTTTTCCTATGTAAAAGAGCTATAACAGATTCTGTTACAGGGGTATCTGCCACCTGAGAGGGACACAATCAAACAAGAGAAAATTTGAAGCTACCAATTTCAAATGTTCAATGTGCAATCTTGTGAACTATAGAATTGTAATTACAACTTTTCATTTGATTTGTAGTTTAAACTTCAAGTATAAGGAAGTCTGACTGTGATATGTTTCGGGAAGAAGAAGGTTCTCTCTTGTCTACCCTTCAGTCCTTGCAAAAAGAGGGTAGAACAATATTTGGATGACAGTGAACTCGATAATGAACAATCTCCGCCAGAGAACGAGATCGAAGAAAGCGTTTCAATGGAACGTGGTAGACAGAGAAACGTAGAATAACCACCATGAGATTGAAGAAGGATTGTGTGAGGCCCAAGATGGAGGAGCCGGAAAAGTTTTAGTGAAATATGGTTATGTATAATAGGATATTATCCCACTCACTGATGCAAATATAT
The DNA here is from genome assembly GCF_021234035.1 of Daphnia pulicaria. Taxonomy (NCBI): domain Eukaryota; kingdom Metazoa; phylum Arthropoda; class Branchiopoda; order Diplostraca; family Daphniidae; genus Daphnia; species Daphnia pulicaria. The sequence goes on from NC_060916.1 coordinate 10,030,508, forward strand.
ACGGTAATAATGAATTTTTATTGTAGCAACTCATTATTTTTTTTATCCAACAAGCAAAGAAACCCATGTTTGTGCAGGTCTACCATGCTGTAGCTTAAACGATAACATCAAGCTGGAAATGAATAGCTGACCGAAATGGTCAAGTATAGTTGAAGATTCAACTTTTGAAAACAATCCCATCCCCGTCAATAGCTTATCATGCCTCATTGAAAAAACTGTGGATTTTCCTGTGAGAACTAAACAGTTTTTCGAGAAACTGGAAGGACACAAAAAACACTTATGCTACTCTGAAATCTCAACTGGGAACAGCCCTTACACTGATTGATAGTAAAAAAAGCCACCAAGGGTATTTTCGAGGGGTTCTCAAGGGTTTTAAGTGTAAAGAACTAGGGGTGACCTACGTAGCTCAAAAAGCAAATGAAATGGAAAAACAGTTTTACCAATATGGAAGTATTTTGCCCAAGTCTTTTAGAAAACCGAGTTTTTCTGTCTGATTTGTTTGTTTTGTTTATTTTTATTTTAGACAAAAGGCTTTGTGCTGGCGATGCCAGAATCGAACTGCCGAATGAAACCCCACTTTGAAAAATTGGACCAACTACTTCTGCTACACACAGAAATATGGTGTAGTAGATTATTAAGAGACTTTCGCCCCAGTCGTGAAGTATACGGTTCTCAGAGTCGTGCTCGAAACTGCTTTAGATCTGTAGATGCTCCAACTGAACATAATAACAGCTTTTCTTCTCAATGAAGAGATCTAAATGGATCATCCAAAGCCTTTGGAAATCTATCTATGAACTGGAATAAAGCTCCACAAGTGCGGGACACACAATTTAATTACTTCCTCTTAAAGTTTGGTTAGAACATAGCACAGCAGATCCCTGTGTGTATTTTCCCCAGAAGGAGATGACAAAGTGGCAAATTTTTTGGACGACGGGCTCGTGTGCAGCTTCGTAGCCTGGAACGGGGTTTTAAGAGAATGAATTTGAGCCATATGTGTTGCAACTTTCAGAATATTCTTGATGATAGCTCGCATCGCAAGATAGTAATCAGAAAAAAGGTTATAATTAGGATCCAAAATCGTGGATAACAATTATATCTGATCGAAATGTGACAGACATCAAATATTTCTTTTAGGTTAACTAGTGTAGCGTTGGACAAAAGATTCAAACGAACTAGCGCATGTTTCTAAAGGAAGTTCAATTTTTTAGTAGTGATAATTGCTACTAAACGTTAATATACTTGCTTCCACGCTGTGTGTCCAATGCCAACGGGGCCAATGATTCTACTTTGAACTTCAATATTGCCCATCTGAATTAGGACAGTCCATCTCATCTTAGTTCTTTGCAAAATTGTTTTTTAACACCATAAGGTGCCTCTCTTTGAATTGATCTGTTCCGTGCTTTGTAATTATTAATCTATAAGTTTTATAAAAGACTTGTTTATCTTTCTCTCGGCTGAGGTAGCATCTTTTTGTCTGAAACGTTTTTCAGATAATTTGCATATACTCAGCTTTATCAGATTGCCATTTTTTACCATTGATGAATGTCTTGGTGGCTGGTCTTTCGCACACGAAGTAGTTCTATTATAATACTATATAACAACTTAAAATGGCTGTTCGTAAACGTACATTTGCGGAATTGTTGGAACAAAATGAAACTGTAAAGGATGATTTAAAACAAAAATTTCGTGTTTCTGATGCTAAATTAGAAGCGATTAATAAAGAAGTAGAAGATGTGAAGCAGATGCTTGACACTAATTATCCATTCAAATTGAAAGTTTTCCGCACTGATGATGTTCCTATTGCTACATGAACGTAAATGGTTATCGTACTGTATATGATGATAATGGTGGAGTAACACATCGGTCGATTCCGAGGATATACCGATCTTAATGGATATCTTCAAGATGGGCTGAGTAAAATGACAGATTTTGCCGAAATAGAACAAGTACTCTGAAATGATGCAGTGGATAAAGATGGCGATTTTTAAAATTTTTTTGAAACATTGAAAGTTTTTGATTTAGCTCAAAGACTTATTCGAGATTATGTTTGTGATTTGTATGTACCGGGACGCAGTCGAAGCATGACATTTGGTGAAAATTGTGATTGCTGAACGCTACGATAAATCAAGATAATCTTTATTATACAAGATGGTAAGTAATCCCTAAAGACCGTAAGGCCTATCTCACGCGGATTAAGACACCACATTTGAACCGTGGTGATCCAATACCTGGCGTGGGTACTGTATCCCTTATCAATAGGCCTACCTTAGCCTATCGATATAATCTATACCTAACTTACTGTCGCGTGCATCGTAAAGAGCGTGCTTTTCATTTTGCGTTGCACGAGGTTCAGAGTCTCCAACTTCAATAAAGGTTTTTTTTTATTCGCAAGAGCACCATCTTGAAATTTCTTTTATAAGATTACCTAGCTTTTTACGGAAACACGGAACGGAATTTTCGTTCCCACGGAAACACCACCCCTTCATGCTAACCATAAGGCAATCATTCATCAAAAGATGCTTTTTCAAGAAATAAAGGTACGGTTGGAAAATGAACTCTGCTGCTATTAAGGAAATTTACGACGAAGAATTGGAAAGGTAGCATTCATTTCGTTCAATATATTTGAATTTTTTAAAAAATTATCCTTTTTTAAATTCCATTCTGTAATTTTTTTAAATTAGGGATGAATTGTAAAGGACGTCCCGTATTTGAAAATTCAGTCTTCTCTTCAACGCCGTAGTAGTCCACCGAATCCTCTTACAATTAAAGAAGCCAATGATTTCATAATGGACTTTCCCATTTATCGGTATGCATTATACAGCTTTTATTTTGAAATATTATATTCAATATAAAATGTTGTATTATATTCTATGGATATTCTAATTTATATATATTTTTTTATTTCTATTTATAAAGAATACGTTAAGAGGACATTGCGTCTTTTATCGGGACATGGTGACACGTGAAGATGATTATGTCCTGATATTATCCGTCCTGGCATTTTATCTGGTCTTCGGAACGTTAGGGAAATCCATATATCGACGCTACCTTCGGATCATATAGTCCCAGTACTCTCTATCAATTAATGACATTTCATGCCGTTGCATATGGCCACGTAAGAGTAAATGCGTCATATTTATTGGTTTATTAAATTATAAATTACATTCTAAGAGATCCTTTAAACATTTTTCTCACGCTTGGGATACTGAAAACTGCCACCTCTTTCTCTTTTTGCCTCAACATTAATTCAAAATTCTTGACTTAGGTGGTTTTCCGACTTGACTTGAAAGTTTTTTCAGATTTTCATCCAAGTAGGATTCCGAGCACAAAAATCTAAAGTCAAGTTGAAAACTTTGACTTGAAAACGCAAAATTCGAGTCCCCAAACTTAGTTAATTCTCCGAACACTCAAGGTACCTTCCTAAGTGCCTTGAAACTGACTTATAGCTCAAGTTTGTTTAAGTTGTGGGGGAAATGGGCAGTGTTATTGTTTTTGTTTACACAATAGCGGATCATACTGACGTAATTGATGAGTTTTTAGAAGATTTAGCTAATATAACAGACAATGTTGACGATTCCTCAACAGAAATTGCTAATTCAGAACGAGACGAAGAACGCAGTGCAAGAAAACACCGTCTTATCCCATTTTACCAAACACGGAAAGATATTTTAAGTTATTTCGCGGAAAAGTTAATGAGGACATTTAGATTCGATAGACCTTCAATAGAATATTTAACAGGTATAAATTGAACATGAATTGTTGTATATGGAATATTCCTACCATAACTGTTTTATTTAATAGCACTGGTAACATACATTTTACCGAAAAGAAAGACAGCAGCAAAGAGGAATTTACTTCCACTTGACATGGTACTGATTGCATTACAATTATTTAAGTGGAACATTCCAAACTGTAGTAGGAAATGTTCTTCGATACAGCCAATCGTCTGTTTCACGGTCCATTTTTGCAGTATCCCTAGCCTTATGCCTTATATCACCGAATCATATTCGATTCCCCGATAACCTTAATGACGTGAGAAAACATTTAAAATTTTAAAGTTAATATGTTAGTAAAATTTTGTTAAATATATAGTTAAAACGCGAGTATGCAGAAATAGCCCGTATTCCAGGCAAAATTGGTTCCATTGACGGAACTCATTTTCGGAATCAACGTCCAATATTGCACGAAAAAGCATATGCGAATCGTAAAAACTACCATTCAATCAATGTTCAAGCAATCTGTGATGCCCGTCACAAATATTTGAATGTTTGTGCTACAAAACCTGGATCGTGTCACGATTCATCTATTTTTAAGGGCAGTACAATCGGGAAAAAAATTTAATCGTTTTTTTTGGCAGCAGCATTTTGTTAGGTGATAGTGGATACTCGAATAATCCATTTCTGTTTGTCCCTTATACTGATCCAGTAGATGGATATATGATAAGATTTAACCGGGCTCAAAAAACAACGCGCTGCACTATTGAACGATCATTTGGTATTCAAAAAAAAAAATATTCCATGTATTGCACTCTAAAAAATCGAATGAGTCACACAAAAGTATCTTGGGTGATTGTTGCTTGTTGTGTCTTGCATAATTTGGCTATTGACTTAAATATGCCACTTGATGAAGACTTGGAGCGCATGCAGATGAAGAAGAAATGCAGGGATTACACGCAAGACCGATTGGAAATCCTACAAATAAAGAAGCGGAATTACGACGTTAGGGACATATTAAAAGAGACGGAGTGGCAAGACAGATATTTTCTCGTTAATTGTTAATATTGCCATGAATCCATTAAACATATTGTAATTACAATACTCAAACTGTAGACTTATACATTTTCTTTCAAATTGTACCATAAATCAACCAAATCCTCAGGGAGTTCATCCCTTAAAACTGGATCTTTCAGCGTTTCACGAATATCCATGGCCGATGATTTTCAATCGTTGTTCAGTCAGTCGACTCTGGGCAGAAGTTTCTCCCAAATCACAAAGGGAGTATTTGGTTTTCTTCATCACTTGACGAAGGTTTGAGGAATCTCTTTTTTGTTTCAAAACATTAAATGTGTCCTGTGGTTCTGGCGACGAGTGTGATGTTAATGGTGTGCTTGGTATGCTGATTGATGAACTACTTGTATGTTGAAGTGCCCGTTCGGCGACTTTACTATTTTTCTTCGTTTTTCCTTTGTCCATATTGATGGCAGGCCCACATTCAATTTCCTATCTCGTCAATGTAGTACGGGGTATTGGGCTTCCCGCTGAGGAACCACTTTTCTCCATGACGTAATACTGATCTTCAGAATAATGCGTAGCCACGAGTTGATTATTCTCACACGATTCCATTAACGTTTCATTTGATATAACTTCTTCGGTTGGTTGATCAGACCGTTCAATGATGGCCAAAACGATTTGTTGTTGCAGAACAGCGTTGTTAGCAACAACAGTTAAATCATCGGTGTCATAACTCCCTGTAATTGAAAAAATTTGTTACATTTTACAGATTTATTGATGGGAATATTTAGAATTCTCATTGGGATTGCTATTGAGAAAAGTTCAAACTTCTCACTTGACTTTGAAAAAAAAATCTTGACTTAACCGAACGAATTTGACTTGGCCAAGTCAAGTATTTTACTTCAAGTTTGAACATGAAATTGAAAGTCTAAGTTAAATTCTGAACCCAAAAACGATGCTGACTTAGCTAAGTTAAAAATTAAAACTCGACTTGGCAAAAGAAGAAGGAGGAGTTTGGTGGACCAATAGAAACAGTGCTTTTATGGCAGAAAGGTATCATAGCAGACGAACAAACTTTGTTTAATATTTTTCAAGAAAACTTGAAGTTATTTTCAAGACAACTTATTGATCCTCATGACAACATTTGAATCTCATTATTTTATTTTGTCCGCAGTGTGTGTGTAAATACAATGAATGATTGGCAAGATCAGCAACACAAAAAGAACATTGGGCAAATAAGTTTTGAGCAATTCTTTTTCTTTTTGCACTGCCCATCTGACGAGCTCGAGCTTCAGATGCTGCTACTGGCTGGGTATAATGGCAGTGAGTGGCCTCGAAATCTCTCTCTAACCACGATGCCTTTGTGGTGCTCATTCTAATCTCGCTGTGCAGAAATTTAAGCACTTTTTCCGCACCCAAAAAGCCCTCTAGATTGTGCATCTAGTTGAGTTGTGAGAGCGATTAAATCAAACCTATTAAAATTAGACATTAATTTATCGGGGAATGTATGAAAATCAAATCAAATGATTGATACCAGTAAGCTGCATCAATCGAAAACTAAAAGTGGATAAAGATGTCCTTGCGAGTCTTAGAAAAAGGGATCAACTTGCTCCTTCGATATTTCCTCACTTATTGCTTTGAGTCTGAACTACCCTCAGTGTCCGTAATATAAGCTAATTCGTAAAAAAATTCACTGATAAAGTTGTTCACGATATCCAATTTCGCAGTAAAAACAACTAGAACAGAAAAAATGGCGAAAAATGGCTATTTAGTAAACAAATGCAGCGGACGTTGTCATATCATTCAATAGAATTCTCCTCTTTTTACCTCACTTAAATCAGAAAAGTCAAGCCAAGATACGTCCCAACGTACCTTGACGTACCTTGGCTCGGCTACCTTGGCGAAAAAATAGCCAAACGAGCGTCTTACCCCGTATACTAAATGCTAAATATCCCGGTCTTCCTTACTTGACTTTCAAAATTTCGTCGTCGTTAGAATCACAATTATAGATTCAAGTCAGAAAACTGCAACAAAAGTTGGAAGGCTTCGATTTGCAAGCACAGCGATCGGCAAGCACCCACTGGTAGTGAAATAATTGCGAGGGATGTACAACAAGAAAGCCCCCATCTCTAGATATTTAAGTTTCTGGGAAGTAGATTCAGTAATAGAATTCTTAATTTCCCTAGGTCCAAATAGTGATCTTACTTTCAAGAACCTCTCAATGAAGTTAGCCATGTTGCTGGCTCTTTCTTCGCTTTGTAGGGTGTCGGAGCTCGCCAATATCATTTATAGTATGTTTGATTGCATCACACCTATAAGTCAGCTTAGCAACAAACCGATTAAAAGAACTTGCAACACTTATTCTGTCTTGTAAATGTTATGACGATCAATGATACTGTGTGTTAAACAAATTATATTGTAATTAAACCAAAAGGTATTATAAGTTAAAACAAACTTTATAATGTAGGAAATTAGTTGATTAACAAAGCTCATTTTTTGGTTTTCATAAAAACTATAAATATTTACACAATAAATTAAAGGAAATATTTTTTCACCCTATCGTTTTTTATTCATTTAAATATGTTCCCCACCGAATTTCTCGGGAGCTTTGAACTGCAGATTGTCCTTAAAAATTACATTTTTAATATAAGAAAATCGAAATAAACACGTAGTTTCAAATTTGATGCTTGTTTTGTCAGATTGACAGTAATAAACGTACTCGGTCGAGTCGTGACATCGCGACACGTCGATTCGCCTGGATCTCTCGGATATACTTATGTTTTGCTTTACAAGGTCTTCGCGAGGTTTATTAACCACAGTTTATTCTTTAATGATTTTGACCTTATCTGCCTTATTTTTTGCTATTCTTCGTTCCAATTGTACACTCTTTGCATAATATTGTTCCAATAGTTTAAGAAATTTCTACGACCGAATTTCAGACATTTGGATAATCGCATTTCTGCTATAGAACTCCTGACTAAAATTTGTTGATTTTCTAACAGGAAAAATAATTATGATATACATATAGACGATGTATAGACGATATCATGCCCGGTTTTGTACCTCACAAACTTTGTCTGTGGGTATATACAATCAAATTTGAAAACATTATTTGAATTCATTGTTTCATTATTCAGAATTTGCTTCCATACCGGCACCTCCTACTCCCTGGCCCACACCAACACAGTTTTTTCTTGCATTCGTTCCAACCGGATCAGGCTGCTCTAGCGCGCCCCTCATAAGGCCCGTTTTGCGCAAAAAATGTGGAGCCGTAGAAATGATGTAAGAAAAAAAAAGAAAAAAAAGAAAGAATTGCAAATTAAAGACCGCGAACTTTGAAGAGTTGTTCTGAGTGCTACTAATGGGCCATTTATAACAATAGGCGTAATTCGAAGATTGAATGGCTTCAGCTCGAGGGTTATCACCATTTGAAGTTGACCATGAGTTGATTCATATTTTTGTCGGATTATCAGTTGAAAGTGTGCTGATTGCTTGGTTTGATGCAGATTAATTATTACTAGATATTACACGTCGTTACAAGTTTTCAAAACCAGGTTTTCTGTGTTTACAATAATGTTATCTCTTTGACTGAAACATGTTTAAACATGTTAAGACATTTTAAAAATCACAAATTCGCAAATCTTCCATCATTAAAATTATATATAGAGAGCAATTTGACTGCTCCAGAAACTTTCAAGCATGACTGTATAGTCTTAATTCTTCACAGTACCCCGACTTTGCATGTTCTATTGATGCTTGTTTGAGTAAACGCATAACATGCTTCGTACTGTCGATGTGCTAACAAAAAAATGTACTCCCCTCTTATCCATTGGTCAACTGGATGTCGCCCTGCGATACGGCTCCCGGATCGCCACCGTAACGGTGTTCATATGTCCCGAAATTACGGGCATGTTGATCAGCTGGATCGACTGTATCGCCCCGGACATATTGCACCAGCAATACCCGCAACCTATATCCCGTTCCCAATCCCACGTATCGCACCTCACGTTGGATCATCGCGCGCCAAAGGCAACACCACCTATATGTGATTTTCTCCGCAGTGTGTACATCCCACACGACCCTAGTGAGGAGCAGTGTGCCTCAATCAAATCGGCCATCACTAACCATTTTACCGATGTGTTCGATCAATCGGAAGAGATACGCTTTACGTATGGAGGGCCCGGACATGATCATTCAGCTGAAGGCGGACGCCATTCCGTATTATGTTAATGGTGCCCGTCCAATCGCATTTGCAGACCGCGCCGAAGTGAAGCAGACCCTAGATGGCATGGAGACTTCCGGCATTATAGCACCCGTCACGAAAGCAACGGATTGAGTGGCGTCGTTAGTGGTGCTCCAAAACTGAATGGCAAGCTCCGCATTTTTATAGAGCACACCAGACTCAATAGAAATAATATCCGTCCCACACACCCGACCCGCAAGCCGATGGACGCGGTGGCGGAAATCGACAATGAAGCCATGTTCTGCAGCAGCTTCGACGCCACCAATGGATACTTTCAGATCCCCCTTCACACAGCGAGCCAGCATCTCACCACATTTATGACGCCCTGGGGACGTTATAAGTTTCTGCGTGCCTCAATGGGCCTCTGTTCATCGTGGAATGAATATAATCGGCGGACAGACGCCACCTTCGGCACACTACAAAACACGGTCAGAGTGGTGGACGACATCCTACGTTACGATCGGTCATTCCCGTCGCCTATCGAGGGTGTGTGTGCGATTTTACAGGCCACCCGTGCAGAGAAAATCACTCTCAACGCGGACAAGTTAAAATTCGCTCAGAAGAAGCTGGTGTGGGCCGTCTATGAAACCCAGCATGGGGGCGTAACAGTGGACCCCAGCAAATTACAGGCCATCGCCTAATTGAGTTGAATTGTGAGACCGTCATTCAAGTCGACGCGTCCCAAAAAAAAGGTATGGGATATGCCTTACTGCAAAAACACGACGATCATTGGAAGCTGATCGACGCCAACTCGAGGTGGTGCACTTCCACGGAATCACGCTACGCTATCGTAGAGCTGGAGCTGTCCGCAGCAGAATGGGCCATCCGCAAAGCAAACTATATCTTATAGGTTTGCCGTCGTTCACCCTTGTGATCGACCACCAGGCGCTCGTATCCATACTCGACAATTATACCCTGGATGCCATTGAAATCAAAAACTTCAAAGATTAAAGGAGCGCTTATCTCCCTACATCTTCAAAACTTTATGGAGAAAAGGCAAAGAGCAGGCGATCCTGGACGCGCTCTCTCGATCACCGGTGGCAGACCCCACGCGGATGACGAGGCGTCCGCAGATTTATTATCATCCACCCACCATCACCTCATTCGACGAATCAGAGCCATTAGCAGGGGGATGGGCGAAACAGACGGCGACATCGACGATACACCGCTGGACCACCTCCGAGACCTGACATTCGAAGGAATACGCGAAGTTGGGGGATGTTGGTGAACGTAAACAAAAAGGGCTGAGATGCAGGAAAACATTTTGGATAGAACAGCAGGATCGTTGGATTGAAAAACTAGGCAGCGTTCCGGAAATTGCGGGCCGGATGGCGCCTCTCTTTAGTCTTACAGACCACTGAATCAAAAAACAAGGATAAAGCTTCCCATTCAGAGAAAACTGAATTGGTGTTGTTTAGTTGACTGAACAGCCATGGCGTAGCAGATGGTCATAGAAGGTACCAAAACAGTGAAAAGGCTGACGGTATCGACAATCGATCTTACTCGATCTTGCTGGACGGAAAATGATCACGCTGGAAACCTGAACGACAAAACAGATGAAGATAACTAGTATCTTTTATAGGCGTTGATCATAACGATTCCCCGATTTATCTACTTTGTCATTCCAATTTCCCTTTATCCGTTTTATAATCTTAATAAATTTATTGGAAATTAATAATACTGCTGTGTTATTACCTTTCCTGTTTAATATTTAGCAATTACTTTATATCCTACCAAAAATACTTCTGGGTTGGTTTTTATAAGATTTCATCAGTATTTTTTTCTGTATCTGTACCGATTTGGACACGTTTTGAATGTAATCTGCATAAAATTGACAGGACATAGAGATTAGAGACGGTATACTGTACATCCTATGTATGTACTGACAGAATATCCGATATCCAATAATGTACGTACTAGGAATGTCATCTTAACATTCATGTCTTAGTAGGGACGCCGACGCGAATTATAGCGCAGTTGTTCATAAAGATTTTCCTTTCCTATTGCTATTGTTGGTCACATCCCGAGCATTACCAAAATATAAGTAAATTTTAAATTTAATGTTTTATCTTGGTTACTAAAATGCTAATTTTATTTTGAAAAAGATTTTTTGAATGCCTTTACCAGGGTTAAGGATGAGACCACAAAAAGATACAAGTAAAGAAAGAAAGAAATAACATAAAAAGAATAAAAAATGTTCGTTTTTATTTATAATTTTCATGTCTTAAAAATAGGAATAATAGGCATGGTTTTCATTGAAAATTTAGGATTTCAGCTTGGAGCTGGCTGCTTTGGCCATGTAGTCAAAACGGAAGCCGTGGGACTCAAAGACTCAAAGAAAAAGAAGGTTGGATTAGTCTTGCCACAAAATCATTTCTCTTCCGATAATTTCCGCTAGGGGATCATCGGTATAGAAATGATCGAAAATCAAATTTTTGAAGAAAAGATTTGATTTTCGATTAATTTTAGATCATTTTGTTTTCGATCATTTAGTGACATCTATCAATAGAAGGGAAAAGTTTGTTAGGGTTTTTAGAGATATAGAGGGGTGATATGTGCGAAATGACAAAGAGATAAGAAAGACGGGGAAAGGTACAAAAACTCCCTCATTTGAAGGGAATTAGGGTCACTAAATGATTGAAAAAAAATTCTCAGAAATGATTTTTTGGCCTTCTGAACGCGATTAAGATCATTTTAAGAAGATTTCATTTTCGATTAAATATTCGATCGAAATTTTAATCACGATTATTTTTCAATCGCGATTGTGGCAACACTTGGTTGGATATTATTTTAAACTCGTTCTCATCAAGTATAAAGTGTTGACCTTGTTTACTCAGCCGTTTTAAGCAAATTTGGAACTAAAGTGGTGGGCGTATATCTCTGTAGACCTCAGATCATTTTTAGCTCCCAAGCAAGAATGTCGTCAGGCTAAGGCTCTGACAGCTCAAACTCTTCAAGTTCTGAGTCTTCCACCGACTCGTCTAGCTCAGATTCTGGTTTCCTTTCAAAAATTAGTACTCGAAAATTCGAATTTTGCAAATCAGGGTCCACTTCACTCGCCAAATGGATCGTCACAGGCATCAAGGACAAAAAAATTAAAGCCTGCAGAGAGGCGTTTAAACCTACCCTGAAACTGAAGTCCGAGTTTCTCGTCAACCTCACTTGAATGGATGAATCCATTTATCTACGACTGAAAGCTTCAAGGAATTCCAACGCTACTAAAACCAACAAAGACCCGACGGAGAAGACGCTCAAGAAATTGTCTTACAAAATTTTGGATTTAATCAATCCTCTTTGGTATCTAGCCAGCCGCACCAATTTTAAAGAAGAGGAAGAAAAGCGATTTTATCGCAACTCGGCTTTGAGCCACACTTTTTCGAGATATTATCAAATCTCGCCGGCAAAACATCCTCGCCCAAGTCTACCCTGAGTTCATGAATCTTCTGGATACGAGCGATATCTGGTCGGGAGGAGAAGACCTCTTCGGTCAGAAGTTCTAACGTCACCTAGTTAACGAAGCGAAGACGCAATCTACTCTCGAAGGCATCTCCAAGGTCAACAAGAAGTTTCCACCCACCAAGGATCGCAACCCGGGCCATGCTAGAGACTCTACTTCCAATCAACAGCGGCCGAGAAATTCCTACCCTTACGCCACTCAACGTGACAGGTACATTACAAATTCATCTCACTCTTTTGGCGGTCAAGTCTCCCGTTTCATTGACAATTGGGTTAAAATCACCTCCGACCCGTGGGTTTTGCGTATGGTTGAACACGGCCACAGTCTCGCTTTCATCTTCACTCCCACCAAACAAAAGATCCCACGTAATGCAGTAATGAACGATCAATAACTAGGGATTTGCGACACCTAGATTTCTTCTCTACTTCAAAAAGGGGCCATCAACCCTTCAGACGGTGTCGGTTTCATAAGCGGGTTCTTTGTTGTACCAAAATCTTCGGGGGATGGAGACCGATTGTAAATTTAAAGGGCTTAAATCAGTTCATCCCACACCAACACTTTAAAATGGAGGGCGTAAATACCGTGCGTCACGTGGTGAGGCAAGGGGACTGGCTAGCAAAGATAGATTTGAAGGACGCCTACCTTACCATTGCCCCCTGCCCGGAACAAAGGTTTCTCTGTCAGTTCAAATGGAGAGAGAAGTTTTTAAAATTCATTTAATGCCATTTGGCCTTGGTCCAGCACCCGGGGTGTTCACCAAACTGCTGAAACCTATCGTTAGCTTCCTTAGACAGCGTGGCGTGCGTCTCGTCATCTATCTCGACGACATATTGATCATAGGCCATTCCAAAGAATCAGCTGAAGAGGCCGTAAGTCGGTATTCCGTATTCCGCCTCTTCATATCACTTGGTTTTGTTATTCACGAAGAAAAGTCAATAATGGTGCCAACTCAGTCCCTCGAGTACATCGGCTTAGGCATTAATATGATCTCTTCCCTCCCATCCCATCAAATCCCTACCAATCAAATTCCCTCCCGACTTTCTCCCTCCCATCAAAGAAAGTGGACAAATTAAAGGAAATGTGTACTCTTGCGTACAAGTCAAACTCTCCATCACTCCAAGATTTAGCCTCACTGCTAGGGATTCTAAACTGGGCCGCTCATTCAGTAAATTACGCTCCGGCGCACTGCAGAAATCTTCAGGCCTTCTACTGAAAACATTCAAAGTCGGCTAAGGGTGACCTCTCAAATCGGTTTCCTCTTTCGCAAAAAGCCAGAAGCGACCTATACTGGTGGATGTCGAAGGCATCCTTTTCGGCAGGGCGGAAACTGACCGCACCTCCCCTCTCAATTTTTATATGCTCGGATGCCTCCCTTTTTCGGATGGGGAGCTGTCAGTGATAACGTGAGAACCGGTGGCCCTTGGACCACAACCGATTCAGGCCGACACATTAATGAATTGGAATTGAAAGCAGCCTTTAACGCAATTAAATGCTTCGCCACCTCGGCATCTTTTACATCAATCGAGATTAGCATAGATAATACGTCGGCAGTATCCTACATCAACAAACAGGGAGGCCTTAAGTCAGGTGGCCTTTGCGAAACAGCCCTGGAGATATATTCATGGTGTGAAGCCAGGTCAATCGATCATCACGCCATCTACCTCCCAGGCTCACCGAATCTGGTAGCCGACGCAGAGTCCCGCAAACCCGTAGCAGCAGGCGATTGTAAACAATCCACATCCGCATTCCAAAAAATTCATCAGACGTGGAAGACGGAGGTAGACCTATTCGCCAGCGCATGGAATGCGCAACTCCAAGATTTGTCAGCCGTTTTCCTCAGCCGGACGCACGGATGACGGACGCCTTTTCATTGAATTGGAAGTTTCTCAAAGCCTTCGTCTTCCCCCCGTTCAACTTAATCGCGAGCTGCCTAACGAAGTTGGTTCAGGAGAAAGCAACAATAATTCTAATAACACCATTTTGGCCGAGTCAACCTTGGTTTTCGGATTGGCTGAAACTGGCGACGGACACCCCACGCATGCTACACCCGGAGAAAAATTTGCTGACATCCCCGCTGGGGGAATGTCACCAGCTCACAGCCAACCATTCAATCCGACTAGTCGCCTGGAAGCTATCTGGGGATGCCTCAAAAACCAAGGGTTTCCGGGTGAAGTCGTCGAGTTGTTATTATCCGCACCAAGAGCGAACACCAACGCTGCATATCAGTCGGCGTGGGTCAACTGGTGTGATTGGTGCCATAGACGGGATACTGATCCCATGTATAGTGGTGTAAAGGAGGTACTAAGCTTCCTGGTCGGAATGTTTAAAGAGGACAAGAGTTACAACACGAAAAAATGTTCATAGATTTATGTTATCTTCCACCCTTAATTTAACCGCTTCAGGCCTCAAGGATGTCAAAAAGCATCCACTAGTAGTCCAGCTGATGAAGGGCATCTACCAAGGCAAGCCCCCGATTCCTAAATACAACGCTACATGGGACCCAGCCGTAGTCATCAATCATTTCATCTCCACAGCCGGAAGGGCCATGTCAATTATCCAACTGGCCCGCAAAACAGTCACTCTATTAGCGTTAACTACACTCCTCAGATGTTCCAAGCTGAATTCCATCCAGCTTGACTCCGTTTCCTTCTCTGCCAACAAAGTATTTTTTAACTTAGGGGTCCTTCGGAAGAGCCAGCGTTCCGGTCTACTCATGAGATACTCGCTGGATGAGTGGGAAAACCAACTTGTTTGTCCGTTGGCATGCCTCCGCTCTTATTTAGAAAGAACGACCAGCCTTCGGTCATCTCTCAACAGTTCAAGCGTGTTTAATGGTTCCAATAAACCTCATAGCCCAATGACGGATTCTACTATAGGCCGCTAGATCAAAGACCAGCTGAAAGAAGCGGGCATAACACATGTATCTTCTCGGCTCATTCCACTAGAGGGGCGGCTGCATCAAAGGCAACGTCAGCCGGAGTCTCTATTCAGGCGATCCTCAATCAAGGCCATTGGGCCAGCGAGTCAACTTTCTCAAAGTTTTATCGCCGGGAAACGTCGACTAATCCAAATCTTATAGAGTCAGCGGTCCTGATGGATTCATCGTCAGACTGGTTTATCCCTATTTCTTTTTGTTTTTTCTCTTTTTTATAACATTTTCCGTTTTTATTTTTATTTTTATGTATTCTGCTAAATACTGTGCTTTGAAGACACTGTATAGTTGATGAGAACAAATTTACAATAATTGTGATTGTTGGAAATGAAGTGAATCATCAACTATATCTATCTCCCACCCGCCCTCACCAAGACAGACTATTAATTATATTTTATTTTTCTGATTCGATTAAAGACCCGACAATAGGCCTGGATCTAATCAGAACTGGACTAAAGCGTAACAACAATGGCGGACTGAACAACAAGACTCGAAGTTAATATTCCCGTCAAACGGTGTGCGTTTCTTAAAAGATCTGAGGTCTACAGAGATATATGCCCACCACTTAAGTTCCAAATTTGCTTAAAATAGCTGAATAAATAAGGTCAACACTAAATAGTTGATGATTCACTTAATTTTCAACAATCACAATTATTCTTCAAAGCTTCGCTTGTTCGAACAATTTACAATTGTATATAAATTTTTATTATGGCGTTACCGTATAGCCTTTCTTAAACAAATTCAACCTTTTTAGTGAGAAATTAATTTAGTCGATAAGAATTTGAGTACTGCAGCTAGAAATCTCTACAATTCCAAATTAAGTGATCAGCTGTGGACTGCCATCAACGATGAAATTAATTTTCCTGAATGCGACATCTATAGATTTGACTAAGGTTAATTTCAACAATATTAAGGGTTATTGATTGATCTTTTAGTGCAATTACAACTCGGATACGACGACAGATCCGTTTGGTGACGATGATTCATTGTGTTCCTATTATTATTTTTTTCTACACTCGAAAATTAAAGCGCATTGTTTTTTTTAACATGCCGAATTCTCAGGTATGTAACTATCTCGAAGAAATTATTCATATTCAGTTACTTTAACGTCAAATCATTAGTTTAAACCACATGGATCTGAATCGCAGTGGGAATTCATGATGGATTAAGAAGCCTAGCCTAGTATTAAGGCGTACAAGATTTTTTAGTGCCGTACCATTAATCCGATTTTTTTCTATCTCCGGAGCCCTTCTTTACTTTAATTTAAAAATAAAACGATGTAATGATTTTTTTTATTCGAAGAATGTCGCATACGAATACACGGAATCAAATTTTATTTTATATTGTGTTCCTCAGTAACCAGATTTCTCGGTTTGGTATGCCCAGAAGCAACTATTAGAAAAAACAACAACATTGCTTGTTTCACCTAAAGGAGTAGGAAATGAATTGAATCTTTGTATTGTTTGGTTTTTTATACGAAAATGTCAGATGACTAGCTATTAGTTCATTTTTATTTGAACTTCTCTTACTCTTGCATCGCTTCATGATCGTTTGAACGCTGTTAACAACAAAGCAACACCTTAATGAAGCTATACTTAGTGATTTGTCCGTATATAGAAGGAATCCTTATCTATAGTATACCGACACTGACCAGAGTGTCACACCTGGCAACAAAATGCTGTTGAAGATAAACATAAGTCAATGAAAAGAATGTCGACGTTGGCGTCGAAGACTAAAGAATAGTCGCCGGTTACCATTTTTTGCCTACATATTCCAGGGTTTAACGGAAAGAAAATAGGTTATTTTCAAAATATTTTTACTCGACTGGTAGACCAGTAGCAAATAGTGATCGACTCTTCCTCTCTCCTTTCATTTGTCTGACCATTCGTTGCACGAAAATTCATGGTGTAATTAATTTTGATTCTTTCATTTTGGTAAAAATCTTACATAAAATAGTATGTTGTCGCAATAGTTGGAATATCCGGCTAGTTAAGTATGCCGGATGAGCAAAATATGAGATCTTCAAAGATGAATATTATGAACATTATTATTCGTTTTATTATTTTATGGTTATCAGATTTTTGTGATATGGGTCTGTTGACACAGACCAAAAGGAACATCGACTAGTTATAAGAGTGAAGACATAAGTGTACCCCTACTAAAAAGTTGCCAGATTTCGGGAACTGGACCTAAGAACCAGGATTGCCAGTTCTAGAAAAAACAGCAGAATACTTTTTTTTTGATTTGGGTCCCTGGTGGTCCAACCCTGCTTCGAACATCACACAGCAGACGACTGTTGTCGTGGAAACATAATTTTACGGTGATTTTACCAAAACGTTGTTTCTTAGAACTGGCAATGCTGATGTGGCCACAGAAACCACATATTTAGGCTATATGGTAAATAGTGAAGGTCTAAAACCTGATCCGAAGAAAGTGAGCGCAGTAAAAGATTTTTCGTAACCCAAAAGTGTGACTCAACTTCATAGTTTCCTTGGTCTAGCGTCTTTTATAGAAGATTCATAAAGAAATTTGTCAGGGTAGCTCAACCACAGTGCCAACTGCTTAAGAAGAACGCTAATTTTGAGACAAACTGGAAAAAGTAACAAGAGTTCGTGTGGATAAAACTAAAGAATATACTTTCTTCAACATCCTTTCTCGGATACGACGACGGAATCTCTCCTTTGAAAATTTCAGTAGACGCAGATAATTTTGTAGTATAGGAGTAGTGGTGGATTTCTCTGCAGACGATGATGATTTTTTCCAGGT
This sequence comes from Daphnia pulicaria, assembly GCF_021234035.1. Classification (NCBI taxonomy): domain Eukaryota; kingdom Metazoa; phylum Arthropoda; class Branchiopoda; order Diplostraca; family Daphniidae; genus Daphnia; species Daphnia pulicaria. The sequence continues at coordinate 10,048,636 of NC_060916.1, forward strand.
CGGATTTGCTGGTGTTCCGTAAGCTGCGTTCAAGGTCGTACTCCATTTTGATGCGGACTAGGTTTTTGAATAGGAAGGTGAATAGGAATGGGAACGAACGGTGGATCACCCGGTCTGCATTTTTCGTCTTGGCCGTGCTAAACTTTGATATGTTGTCTGCGGTGTTGCAACCCTTTCTGAAACAAGTTTGTTATAAGTTCAGCAGTCCTTTGTATTCCGAGAACCAGTGGATGCAATCTAATAGTAGGCGTTCCGTTGCTTTGCACAGGCAGTATGTTAGTAATATTGGGGGATATGAGACTGGATCTTCTGCTGGTTTTCTTGGTTTTAGGAATAATGATGGATTATTTCAACTGAGGGGAGATGAATGCGTTGGCTAGAAATGTATTGAAGAGGTGTAGAGGTGTGGATGAGGTCCTACTAACCTTACCTATAACTCCTACCACTTTGCTTTTGGTCCTAGGTAGGCATTTCTCAACCGCTTCTTTCGTCACCGGGCTGTTGAGGATGTTTTACCGTTCGAATAGATGGAAGAATTTATTGTTTCAATGTGGTTATTTGCGGGGATGTTGAATGGGTGGAGTTGCTAGTGAATTGTTAGAGGAAAATCTCTGCCGATCAAGTTGCCGTTCATTAAATTCGTGACGTCAGGTGAGACATTAGTGCCTTTGTCCTCAATTTTTTTTTATAAACGATCATAGTCGTGGTTGGTTCTGGGAACAGTAGAAATGAAAATGACCATTCTTTTTTTTCCGTTATAAACTTTTTCTTTTGGCGTCTGCTTTGCCCCATTGAGTCCTTAATTGGGTCGATAGAGGTGATTGTCCATAGTCCCTGAATGCTCAATGTGCACTCTTCACTACACACACAGCAAACTTCAGCCATCAGATGTCCGAGTGAAAGCCGCTCATCCGACACACATCTTAATGCCGATGAGGTTGTTATACGAATGTCCAATGAACTAGAGGAAAATCCAGGAGAGGGCTCTAGCGTAAATCCCATGTATTTCACCCAATGTCCAAATTGGACATACGTTGCTTTGCGTGCAAGTAAATTGAAAATGGTAAAAATAATTTTAAAAAATTGTAATCGATAATTTACAATAGGTTAAATTTTGACAAGTTTTGGATTAAATGCTGCAAGTTGAACTGATGATCAAGGAACTGGATGTTAGGAATGTCTACTTTTGCAGGTATTGACTGAATCAAATTTTTAAAAAAAAGTTCGAGGTGTTGGCTGACGGTTTTCTTGAGTGACGCCATCTCGTTGATCAATCGCTGCTTGGATTTTGCTCAAATTTTATTCTCCTCTTTGTTTAAATGTATGCGAGCGTGCGCTCGTTATCCAACCTGGCTTGCCGCAATTGTTCTTCTAGTTTGCTTCAGTTGGTTGCTGTTGGGAACGTTAGTTGGGGTTTTATGATGCGCTTGCATCTGCGAGGCTCCTATGCTGGATCACATTCCACTGCCCGGACGCGATCTTTTCTTTTCGGAATGAATTTTGTTCGATGGCAGAAAGATTCGCCTTCATTCTGTTAAGGCAGCCTTCGTTGGCTCTTGCACGTCATTAAGCCACGTGGTTGTGGCTACCGTTTCTTCTTCTAATAAGTTTAACCAGCTGGTGTAGTTTGTATGGAATTCGACTATTTCTCTTATGGCTTCTTCGAGTTTGGAGATGCTATTTTTTACATCGTCGGCATTCGGCTTATTCTTCAAGAGGTTGCCAGTGCGAGTTATGAGTTTGGTTTGAAATGTCTTTGCCACCTTTCGCTGGGCAAACAACACATACTTGTCGTTTGCCAGGTTGCTTTAGTCCTGTTCCATTTAATATCGATAGCTTGACTGGACAGCTAACATGGCATACACATTCCTATAAGAGTCGGAATTATTTATGAACGAAAACACGACAGAAATTAAATACCCCTTTAATCTTAGATGTTCGTTAGTCGATGGTTTTGGGTCTGTGTTCAGTTATGAATGTTCATTTTTGGATGTTCAATGTTCGGTTATGGATGCTCGGTATTGAATGTTCGATGTTCGGTTGGATACAGTTGGGATCGGTGATACGCTCTGTCAGCTGTAAGTGACAGCAAGAGAGGGGAAATGATTAAATATGAGTGCCTAAGTAGTTAAAGGACTTCGATCGGCAACAATAGTCACTCAGATAGATGAGTTGAATATATTAGCCGGGAATAGGTTACATAAATAGGGTGTTTGTCTAAGGAGGGACTTACTGGAGGAAAGCATGTGTTGCTGAGCCAGCGTTGACTTCCTTCACTAGCTGGTTGATCCCGTATTTCGGCACCAAAATGCGAACCACTTGAGCCACAGAGAATGAATATAAACGGTGAGATGAGAAACAAGGCTTTATTTCGCTATACGTATGCACGTTAGCATCTAAGAACAGAGGGAGAGAGCAATATGTTGGTTGTCGTTCTTGCTGTCGATTCCTTTTCTCTGCTTCCTTTTTTCTCTCATCCTCTCTTTCCGTTGTTGCCAAAAATCATTGTGCCGATGCACAACACAAGGTATATTCATTAAATATAGGGGGTGGCGATTGACAGTTCATATTTCAATTATACACAAATATTGTGAAAATTGGACGTAACAAGCATATCTAACTAAAAAATATCTCAAACTCAATTTTGATACATAAATAGTTTTGTAACTGTATCGCACTGCCATAACACCCCGGGTTCGATTCTACGCAAGCCAAAGTCTTAAACTGTTTTAATAATAACACTTAAAAATAAAAGGAAAACTTGCACATAAAATCATAAATAGGGGAAAAAGAAAGAAACATGAGAATTTACTGTTCCTAAATAGGGTAGGTGTTTATTTGTTGGGGAAGGGGGGGTAAATAAGGGAAAGTCCTTATTTGTTCAAATAAGGAAGAAATTGGACGTTTTTAAGACGTTCGAGGGATATCGGGTAGGGACGTAAAAGAGATGTATCCTGGGTAGGACATTTGACCTAATTGGACATAAATTGGCTCAACATCTAACGTTATTGGGACGTTCCAGAATCCCGAATTACCACTACTTTCTAATGACGATGAACTGTTTACCAAAATCAAAGTTTCGATAAAAAGTAGTAAAGTGCATCATATAGATACATGTAGGAAATGTAGAGGGAAGGAGAGAAATGACATAAAGATTTACTTTAAATGAATTACCCTTAGATTTAGTTTTGTGAGATCTGTGGAAAAAAAGTAGGTAACTTTCATCTCTTCAAGTCTTCAATTTCAACACTTCTAAAGATTTCAAACGTCAAAACACAGCACATAGACAACTAACTGTTGTGCTTACGTTTTATCAATGTTCCAACGTTGGTGGTGGTTTTACTTGCAATTCAAAAGGAAGCTCCTTCTATCGTGGGAGTGATGATGAGTCACTTTTAGAGTCAATTACTTTTTTTTAACTAGTCTATACTTCCAATCGGCTATGCCGGAAGTAACCAGCGCCATTCCTGTTTTTTCAGCTACTTCTCTCTAGTAAATTCTTGGTGGGGTACGTTTAATGGTGTTTGCTGAGCTTCCTTTTAGAGAAAATACACATAATTTAGGGGACGAGGAAAGATGGCATAATTGTTCGTCATCGTTCTTCAAGTTCAATTTGAATACCTATAGACGATGTATGTCATTTTCTTGGACGTCTTTCATCCATCACCGGAGAGCTTAAGTAAGAACACCACGCAGTAGCACCCAATTTTTTAACGGTGGAACAAAAAGTAGAAAAACACGGAATGTCTACGGTGGAACAAAAAGTAGAATTACACGGAATGTCTGCCAGACTTAGTCAAGTTATGTGATCAAGTAGCAAACAAATGTCACTCAAGTTGGTTCTAATCTACAATACACAGAGGTTGTGGTGATGGCGCCACCAGGTATGAATACAGATAATACATTACAAAGTGATTGTAAGATAGTTTGACGCACTATTAATTACAATGGTAAAAACTGGGGTAATGGTATAATTAAAAATCGGTGGCAGAAACCATTATCGACTAGAAATATTATCAAGGTATACGGGGTTAACACACTGAACAATACGAAGTTGATACTTGATACAGGTGTTATACCAGTATCAACTTCGTATTGTTTATATTTTTTTTGTTTCGTATTGTTGTATAATACATCAGTGGTGTAATATACCGGAAAGACACTAGAAAACAAACATCGTGCAAAATGGAGGAAGAACACTGGTGTTAAACCACATTTGTTATCTGTTATTTTCAATTGTGTTCATTTTGTTATTTTTCAACCGTGTTATACAGTCCCCTGCATAAGTATGGGATCACCTCGCGCCGATCCGTAAGGCGGCGTGTATTTTTCTAGTTGGTTTTTCGGGTGGCAAAAAGTGAAAAAATAACATAAACGCCCAAACATTTAAAATCTCGGTATTTGGAAAAACCGGCAACTACGGGAGAGGGGATCAAAGGGAAACTAACTGAGAAATGAAAACTTTTCATTTTCACATCGAAATTAAAGTGATTTCCCAAGTAGCATGGGGGTCGAAATTATAGATGAGGTTATAGAGCTAACGATGTTCTTTTTTTTAAGCCCTGATGAACCTTCCTAGCCCTATTTTCCGTCATTTAAATGAAAGCCAAAGTAGTAACATTTACTACTTGCCCTCTGGACTGTGCGGAAACTTTTACTCCCAATTTAAAAGGGAACTAAAAAATCCCCAAAAAATATATATTATAAACCTTAAGTCTAAGAAAAAACCCCTGTCCAAAAATCATTTTCGTACGACGAAAACTTGATTTTTGGCGAATTTAAAAAAAAAACACGTTTTCCCATAAGCTTCTCTCAGCTGTGCGGAAACTTTAGGTAGCTGCTGTATATGAATTTTAATTTTTAACTATGTGTTTTTTTTCAGCCTCCCCCCTCTTTATATGCGATGCATGCAAAATTGCAAACACCCTTTAGAAAATTATCCGGCCACTGAATTCCATCATGATTCTTTTCGTGAGTTGTCGCAGCTTCTGGAGTCTGTCGGGACGCTCCCTGGACACCGGTAATTTTTTTTTATTGCATAATGTCATCACCTGTTTGTATTTTTGTTGTGTTTATTTGTTTGTTCAGGTCTCTTTCTACAAAATGATATTGATATGGCAATATTTACAACCTTGGAATCCATTCATTTGGTGCCAGGAGACTGTTGCTAAATACCATTGAGGGTATAAATCTTTTCCCCCTTCATCAGTCAATCAATTAACACATTTTTTTATTTCTTTAATTAGAGTTGCGCCACTTATCGCTAGCGTTGGCGGTGGATACTAACCTGATTGGTGGTCTGATTCAAATAGCAGCTAAGAGTGCTAAGTGTTTTTTAAAGTATTTGTTAGATACCCACTTTTTACCTTTTTACTGAATTTTTACTGAACTTCTCACTACGCTCTACTAGAAACTGGTCTTTTCAACTTCATGCACAATAGTTAGGTAACGTAGGTAGCCCAACGTTTCACGATAAAAATAAATAATAAAATAAATAACAGCTCATAAGACATGAATTGTTACACATTTTTTACGTGACAGTTGTGACTTCTTGAAGTCAACAACTAAGCAATAATATATAAAATTTAAAAAAATGCATAAATCTAAAATATAACGGGTTAGGAAAAACAAAACAAACCGTTGGTTATTCTGTTCATACCGTGGTTTAAATCCACGTAATCGTTGTGTCCACACCCTGACTCAAATCCATGCTTTAACTTTGTACCCACTTTATAGCTTCTGTCCAACGCCATGGCTTACGCAAACACCGTGGGTGAAATCCACGTAATATTTATGTCCACCCCCTGGTTTATGTCCAGATAGGAGAGGGATATAGAAAATTTCCCAAAGAACTGCCATGGGCGCAGGGGGCCCACCACCCTGAGAGGGAAAAGCTCGAAATGATTAAAAAAATTAAAAGCTTAATAGATAACAAAAAATGTTTGTAAATACTTACGTTGCAGATTGTTTGGAAAGGCTGGTGTGATGTTGATAGTGGTCTCGGGCAGTGTACGAGTTTGCTGCTGCCTCCCTTGCCTTCCATACAGCTTTCGCGTAAGTTTTTTTTTTAACGGCCGTCCAAAATATTTTGCTTGGCAGATCACAACACACCCAAAAATCCCTTGAATGCTCCAGTTGGGGTTGTTTATCACATTTTTCGCAACTTTTTTCCACTGCCTTTTCCACTGTTTTTCCCATGATGTTCTAAACACCTTTTCGATGGCTACTTGAGAAATGTTGGATGACATCTTTCAATAAAAAAAAATTTTTTAACTAAATTTAAAATCCAATAATTTCCTTACTTTTCTTTTTCTTTTACGACGTGACTTGTGTCCAACTTTTACAAAATAAGTATGTTTTAAAACGGCCTTACCAGGAGATGAAAAACATGTTGTTACTCGCGTAGTAAGAGTCCATCCGGCTCTAAAACCAAGGAAAACGAACAATTCAGAACGATATCAGCGGCAGGAGAATTTGTGAACGACGCTTTTATGTGTCGCATACAGGGGAGCCGAAAAAATAAAGTGCGGGGTTTAAAATTTAAGTTAATGTATTTACAAAAAGTTATTAACTTACGTATGGGCTCCCATTCCATTGGATGCGAATCAGCGGGAGGAAATCCATGATTTGGGATATTGGAAATCCTTTAACGCGGACGCCTTTTAAAGTTTTCAAAGCCACAGACACGGCACGACCAATTCCTCTTTCCTAATTTTCCTATATTGAAATTAGAAATAAAAATAATTTTTAATAAATAAATAAAATCAAACAACTGCCCTATTGTAGCGACCGCTCTCTCTGCCAGTCCCACGTCCTCTGCCGCCCAATTCATGCCTGAAACAGCACAGTTATGAATGTTTCGAAGAAATCGATGATCCATTTCAGAACTGGGGTGGTAGCTACCTTCCTAAAAAAAAACAGACATGAATAATGATAACAAACACAGAATTAATATTCGAAATTCTGAATCTGCAATCGATAAGACAAACAACAAACAAAAAAATTAAGGCCGACTGCTTTTTATTTATTTTAGAAGACCTCAACTTCATTACAAAAAAGAAAAAAGAAAGATAAGCTGAATTTGTTAGGGTGGTGGTGGGAAGGGGGGCAGTAAAAACCCCAGTGCTGTCGGATACAATTTTAATTTTGACGATCACATTGGGAAGACCGGCATTTACTTTAACTTCAAGATTCTCGTGCTGCAGCCTTCCTTCCATATTGTAATATGTGTGTAAATGGAAAAGAGATCAAGACAATTCCAAGAACGCTTTTCTTCTTTCTTCGCGTGGTGTTGCTGGATCCGTCTGCCTGATGTACTGAAAAATGTTTTTGTGAAAGTTAACAAACAAAATAATAAAACAAAAAATAACTTACAACGTTGGTTTGAAAGGTCCTTCAAACTTGGATTCCTTTTGAGTAAACGATATTCCTTTATCCCCCAAATCCTGCATTACAATAGATGTGGCTGCAACGATGTGGACTTCTCCAGGAGAGTTCTTCCTGGCGAATTCCACTTCCCAAACTGCTCAATGGTAATTTTCACCACAACTGAAATTAAATGGAAGAAAAAATTTTCAAATTTAAAACAACTATACAAATACTGAATACACAGTTAAACTTACTCCCAAGTTTTAGTAATGTAACCAAGAAAAAAAAAGTTCCAAGACTTGCACAAACGTAATAGGAAGCATGTAGGGGAGACCGGGGCTATGTGGGACATGGGGCTACATGGGACATCGCAGTTTTGAGCATGTTCCCGTAATTTTTTTTAAATAATTTTTTTACCCAACATGGGGCATGGTAAATGCTCAAATATAGTAAAAAAATTATTTAAAAAAAATTACGGGAACATGCTCAAAACTGCGATGTCCCATGTAGCCCCATGTCCCACATAGCCCCGGTCTCCCCTACATTGCTTGTTTCAACCTCCTCAAATATATTCAACCCTGAAATTATAAAGGATAAATTAGTCGCAATCAATTAATAGAAATTGACGTTATTGCTTATGTCCACGTAATGGATTATGTCCTCGTAATGGCTTGTGTCCACGCCCTGGCCTAAATCTACGCTGTACATTGTGTTCATGCTACGGCTTATTGTGCACGCCATTTTTATCTATCCACACAATAGTCTAAATCCACACAATGGTTTTGTATCCACACCCTAACGCTGTGACTAATGTCCAAATGGCTAAGGCCCACGCCGCTGTTATGCCTACACTGCAGTTTAAACCCACGCAGTGACTTGTATCCACGCCTTTACTTACACCCACGATGTGACTTGTTTCTACGTTATGGCTCATGTCCACACCATGGGGAAAATTTTGGGAAGGGCATTTACAAGTAAGGCATTCGGATGTGACTGAAAAAGTAAAAATTATGCACAGGGTTAAAAATTTGAATCCATATATTTTAATAAAATTTAAAACCTACACAAGCACATCAATCAGGGTGACTGATGTAGCATCATCAATTGCATTGACAGGGTCATGGCGTGGAGCTCCGCATGTACAGAAAACCAAACACGAACGCAATTCAAAAATCCTTTTCGGATACAAAGAGTCCCATTCCATGAGGCTGAATGTAGCATCATCATCAACGTTTTCAGGGCACGGAGCTTCGCAACTACAGCAATTCGATCGCCATTAAAAATTCCTTTTCCCTAGCCGCCAATCTTTCTTTTTCGGGCCTATTTTAAAATCAAAAATTAATTTAAAATTAAATAATTAAACTAAAACTTTACTTAAAATAAATTGAATAAAATAAAACTACCTCCACCACTTCTAGGCGCATCTACGGGCGCACCCCCTCCAGACCAAACGGATGTTGGGATTTTAATCCGATAAAAAAACAATGATATGGCTTGTGTCCACTTTATGGCTTATGACCACATCTTGGTTAAAACTACACGCAATGGCATGTATCCTTGTCACGGCTTTAGCAGTTTGTAGATTTAATTACAAATACTGGAACCGAGAAACAAGTGTGTTTTTAAAATGATAATCAGACATGAGAAAATTCAATCTGACTGCCGTTGCTTTGGGTCACTTTGGGCACGACTATGCGCGAAATGGAGTTTACAGGTAACACATTTAGGGTAGGGGGCTGACAATTTAAAAACAAAACACATGGTCAAAAATTTTAATTACTTAATTAAAATAAAATTTTTAACTTACACATGCCCTCCAACTCAATGACCTCAAGTTTCAATGTGGTAGGATCAGCGGCAACACATAAATGGACGCGAAGCATTGCATTTATCGCAAAGCAAGCGTCTCGTGTAATTCCAGAATCTGAACAACACCGTCTATCTCCTTTTTTAGACCTATTTACAAATTAGAAATTAAATTGATGAAAATTTAATTTAAAAATAATAAATTAAAATAAACCACCTGCCGAGGGAGGGGATAACCGCAGATGAGCGGCAAAAGTGGCAAAAGTGGCAGCAGCAGCGGTGGCTGCAGCAGTGGCATGAGCGAAAGCAGCGGCTGCAGCGCCATTTATCCGAAATCTCTTGTCTCTTTTTAGTTTTTTGTATATTTTCTTATCTACTTTCGATAATTTCATAGCAGTCCCGCACTTTTTACAATAGTATCGCCAATTAGAATTGGAGTATTGGCAATTTTACACCGCCAATTTTCATTTGAGCGTGAGGGCCATCCTCCACCTTGGCATCTGAAGCCTCCTCTTCAAAATCCACCTTACCATCTTCTTCAGAATATTGGTACAAGTTCGCAAAATTTAACTTATTCTTGTAGTGCGCTCCTGCGCCGTCGATAAAAAAATGAATCATTTTTAGGTCACAGACTAGGAGGTTTATTTAAGAATTAAAAGGGATAAGAATGTGTGAACAGACTGCGCATCGTGCTTTAAATGGTCACTCAAAACACAATAGCTTTTGTGCTGAACACCCTTGAAGACTTTAGTAAACGACGAATGGGTGTACAGTTGCTTGTTTGCCGGTCCAGTGATGCGACTGAACTTCGTCTTGGATAAGTAGTGAATAATTTTCGGTGAAATCTAGCATGACGATACAATCTTCATTGCTTAAATTTTGTTTGAGTTTCTTGAAATAAGCTGATTAGCGAAGATTGATAAGATGATGAGTAGCAAGTTTCTTAGCAGACTGACCAGTTTGATTGCGTATTCTTCTACATGTTGAGTTCTGGTTACCATACAAATACCCTGTTCTTCTCAATTAATACATTCTTCGGAAATATTGTTGAGGAGAAATTCAATCAAAATATCTGGACTTCGACAATTGACGAATCGATCTCTGTGATCGCTTTGATGATACTTGCATAAATCATTTTCCATTGAACACACCAACATTTCCAGTAGATCTTTTCAGCCTTCAGACAAGTCGATTCCTTCAAGTATTAACTTAGGATTCTAATAGTAAATGCAAATACAAACGTTATGCGTACCAGGCGCACAAGCAAAAATACACCATCGTGGGCGGAGCTCAAAGAATTTCGCTCACGTTTTCGGTCAACATCATTTTCTGAACTTTGCGACGGACACCGTCTTTGTTTATGATTTTAATTGTATCCTTGAGACCTGAGAAGATTCGTGGGCTTTCTTCACAAAATGAGATGACCATCAGCTTGGTTTCTTCAGAAATTTTGTTGCCTGGTTTCTTTTTACTTAGTTTGGGCAAGATGCCAAATTTTGAATGAATGGATCGGCCCCCACGAACAAGATACTCAGATCATTGAAATTCTTCGGCTACTATTGATCTAGACCAGGAAGCGGGGGCTAAAGTAATCAGTTCTTTTCTTTTGGTGAAGCTCGTTGACGAGAAGAATTTTGTTTTTATCTCCGTTAACAATGTAAAGTAATCCTCTGAGTTTTGTCCAGTCTCGTTTGAAAGAAAAATTTGTAGGGCGCCGGAAAGTTCATTCGCTACTGCATCTGATATTTTCGCCAATTACCGAATTCCAAAATGAGTTATTTGTTCCAAATCAAGCTTGGATTTTTTTGTCAAAGGTGACAGACCAAGGCTTGCACACAGTGCGTCAACCTTTTCTCCAGAATCATTTGCATTCTGTTCACTTAATAAAATTTAGCATTAGAACCAAAAGAAGATGCAGATGCATACTATCAGCAACTTTATCAATTTGGCACTTCGTAACATTCAAGTTCATTGCATGTTGAAAACAGACTATGCACAACTTGTAACCAACAATGAGTGGAGGAATGGCTGCTGTTTTTCTAGATAGGGACAGAGAAATAACCTTCAAGGCTAAAGAAAGAATGTTTTTAGCATAACATGAAGATGATTTGACGTGACTTAGCATACCTTTACGTTTCCTAGCATGAAGATAAAATGGATTACAACAACTTCTCAAAATCATACCACAATAAAGCTTGATTGGTTGTCTAATGAAAAGTCTCGCTCGTGGTGTTCACAAATTTTCGTTAAGTTGTCAGTATTGGACAACCTGGTCCTCAATAATAACAACTCTGTTTCACTTGGACTCAGTTCGCTCACATTTCGCTCACTATAATTATCAACCAGCCTTTTAGAATTGCAATCTTTCTTATTAAGAATTAACGCAATAGAACAAATATTTTCTTCGGCCATATTGACAACAAGAAACTAGTTTACCTGCACTCCTCAGATAAGCAAAAAACTAGTAACCGATATTATTTTGATTTTCAAGGGTGGTACTAATGCGAAACCACTCTTTTTCATTTATGGAACCATATTTACTTACTTAGGGGTAAGAAGTTAAAAATAAAACACCAAAAAACATCTAAGTAGTAAATTTTTTTACACCCCTTCCAAAAATCCATATAAAACAAAAAAAATATGACCATCGCGAATTTTGGAGCACAGTTAGTACTAATATTGATCTTTCAATACCAAAAAATTCAGCTTTCTAGACTTGCCACGATATTTGAAAATCATTTTAAAAAGTAAATTGAATTTGTGTCAACTTTGTTAGTAAATATGGTAATCTTGAACACAAGATATAATAATAAAAATTCCTTAGTTTGATGTTTGAACTAGCTGAAATTTTTATATTGTACAACCCACAATTTGAAAAAACGAAAAAATTCAAAAATCAATAGAACCAAAACGGCCAAAACGTAGAACCAACGGAAATTTTTCAATTTCCCTCGGTAGACCATCTTTTCTTATCATCAAGAACAACTGGTAAAATTTTCATCAAAATCGGTTAGATGAGTGCAACCACTTTTGGATGATTTCGCTTGGAAAGACCCTACAGTGAGTTACCTGGGGAATGTTACCTTTGAAAGCTACAGTATTTCAGTCCCTTTTCAGCCACTTTCCATGAGTTTAAACCCCGAAAGAGGCCTAACGTGTGTCTAGTCTTAAGTGATGTGTAGCGTAAATAGAAAACTGATCTCCATCAACTTACATCAAGGTGAACAGTCTGACTAATATTTAGGACATCCTAACCCAACGGTGGGATTATGATCAGATAATGGCCGAAAAATGTGATTGAAAAAGTGAATTTTCCTATGTCAACAGCATCAAGTAGATTTGTGCAAAATACGTCGCAGGTTATTTCATGGCTGAAGATCCAACCGATTAACTGTTCAAACTTCTTTGTGATGTTCAGCATTGAAACGACGAAAATAGTAAATTTTAGTCTTTCTGAAAGTAATTCGTTTCTTAATAAGAATTTGCACATTTCAGTGAACAGTGGGCTGTAATTTTTGGTTTACGAATTATTGTATCTGTCTGAGGGTGTGGCTTTAACACTTATCTACGAAGAAGGTGTGGAGACGATGTGGAAACTTGCTTGAATTGTTATGAAATAATTTCTCATTGTGCCAATCGCCATGGTACGTATAACTTGGAATCTTGTTTTAGTTATATATTCCAGGAATCGATTTTACGGTTGTATGGAATTTGGTGGCTTGTTTGTTGCATCTTTTTCATGATGCAGGATAGCGTGGGGCTTAAGAGCTGAGAAGAGCTTGAGTCAAAGTTTTGAAAATTTTTGGTATCCTAATCGGCAAAGGAACAGTTAAGCAGCTGCTTACATTGAAAGTATTAATGAAACGTTCAGTCATTTACATGTCAGTGTAAAGCAAATTTTGTTTCAAAGTGGTAGGTACTCTAGAGGCAGTGTATCCTCAATATCAACGAGCAGTAATACTCAACTCAACAGCTATAAGTATTTTTTTCCCTGCTCTTTTCAACTGGGCCAGTTTCCCAGTCATAAGGTACTGCAATCCCCTATTTACATGCCTATTGTCTGTTCACGATGGACATACCAACATCTTCTGTGTGATTAGTAGTACCATTGGGATAGGAGAAGCAATGACTGCTAAGCGTGAGACAAAAATGATTTATAAGACAAAAATGTTTGATGGGCAGAGAAAGAGCTCGTAGGCCCAGGGAAAATATTGCTGATAAATTAAATAAGTTAGATCTTACTAAGATGACGGAGAAAAAAATTCTGAACAATAAAATGTAACGTCTGGCGAAGACGGAAAAATGTGTCTGAACAAGTAAATGTAATGTCTGGCGAATTGGAGGAAATATTTTACAAACTGAAGCTGTTCATTTTGTGGGAAATGTTCATACCGTAGCGAGTTAAGAGTGATGTTGATGCGAATTGTTATGCGTCTAACGTCGATAACGACAGCATTTAATATCTAGATTCCGAAGGGAAAGCTGGTGAGGAACAAAATAATTGAAACACGGACAATCGGGAAAATTTAACTAATTGGGATTTTAAACTTCAATGTGTGGATGAGAAACTCTGTGTTGAAGAGAGGCAACAGATTTTTAGAAAACGTATTTCTCATTGAGCCGAGTCCAAGGTTGCAGAATTAGTGTAAATAAGCTTTTGGCTGTATTTCGTACAGATCAAATTTTTTCTTTTCTCTCCAAGACTCTGTTGGGTACACCCCATACAAAGTTAACACAATTGAAATTAAGCCAAGGTGGTATTTTTAGTTTGATATACTGGAAGGAAAAGCAACTTCTTCAGACTTTTGAAATGTTTCTTTTGAATCTCGCGAAGCTGCCGTTTAAATGTTTTTTGGACGTGACGAAATGCATGCTAGCAAGATTACGAATATAGTCAATTTTGGCCAAGTCTCGGTTTCCTAAAATTAGATGGTGCCAAGCGATTTTATATTGATATGGATTTGGCAATGGCAATCTAAGACTGATCACCCCAACAACTATATTAACCGCTTTCACACTGAAATTACTAACTTGGCTGAAAATGGTTGTGATTACAAGGACAGTCACGTCAAATTTGAGATTTTGGAATTCTGTTGTGATACGCCCACTCTCATTTTCATAAAAAGGGTAAAACCTTTTAGGTCTTACTATTCATGCGTTAAATCTGAAACTCAAAGAGAGTATTTCTTTAACGGAAGAGGGAAAGATGGGAGGGTAACATATCCAGAAGTAGACACATTGCTCAGAACAGATGAATCCATTCGAAATTGTGATCTCGTTGAGGATTATGATGGATTATCCATTTTGGAAAATCTAGCGATTGATTTAATTTATTCTGTTTCCATTGATCCCATGCATCTTGTCTATCCATGCTAAATGCATGTATGACCAACTACTTGATATGTGGGATAATGAAAGAAAGAAGCATGAAAAAAAATCTTCCCACTTAAATATTGAAATATCATGCTTGCTTGTCACTATTGAATACATAATCCCAATAGAATTTAGTAGGAAGAGAAGGAGTTATGGGAACTGTCATGATTCAAGGCGACGGTATTTTTTTTTATTTGTTTGGTTGTATGTTTTACCTCTAACATTGGAAAAAGAATTCCTGGCGTATTATTTAACCATTTTATGCTCCTTCACGTGACTATTCGTATTTTATCTTGTGAAACCGGTGTAAAAACAGAAGAAAACCTCAATTATGATAATATTCTTTTGATTAATTTTAATAATCGAAGTCCACCCATTTATGGTGATAAATTAATTACTTCTAACGATCATAATTTTTTCATTTGTTGAAGGAATTTCGCCGATTGGACGCTCTTAAAAATTTTAGTTGCTTTTATTGCACTTCTACTGGGTTAACTTAAGAACTAGGTAAAGAAAAGTAAAAGTAGAAAGCCTTTAAAACAGATTATTAATCGAATCATGGAAGGACGTAACAATTCTCCTGTTGAGAGAACTTAACGCCGAAATCCAGATTTCATTCAGTTAATTCATGAGCACTTTAAAGGTCCCCTGCTCCACAGGACAATTGGGATATGCAATATGAGAAAGCATTGTTTCATAAATAAAGATCAAAATTCAATAAAACCAAACAATTCCGTCATCATGGAAGATGAATCCACGGTTTTGATTACAAACTTTGGTAAAATAACAAATGGGGAATTATGATTCTTGAAAAAAAATCTTAGCGTACGAGAATTTTATTGATGTGAATAGATTGGATATAAAGACACAGTTGACACACAAATTGTTGACACTTTGTCAACAGATATTGGGTGCTGACCATAAAATTCTAATACTTCAATTTTTGGAATTGTAAGACTACTGAATTTTAATATAAAGAAATCCTTTAATTAAAGTAAGTTTTCTCGATAACATTAAGATTTTGAAACTGGTATTGCTCCATGATTTTTTTTTTGCTTTTACTAGATTCAACAGGATTACATTATAGCACAACATAGCCTAATGTTGGATGCTGCTATATCATAGCTACAACAATACTTAATACTCTCATAATTAAAGTTACCATCAACCAACAACACTCGGTCGAAGAGTTCAAATGGTTATAATACCCCATTTACGGCGCGATACATGTAAACAAAAGATTTATTTCTGATATTGCTTATTTTTCAAATATTTTTTTAAATCATTTCCATAACATAACTTTGCTCCCTGAATTATCTACGTATTCATCCAAATTCTCGTTGCTCTAAATGATTTTACTCTAAAACCCAAGTGCCTCTTAAACTTCTGACTAATGCACGAAATTCAAATCCTAATCCAAAACAATACAATTTCCTGCCCATGGCTTCCACTTTTTTTTGTCGCCTCAAATGATGAGTGATATTAAGACTCGTCCTCAAAGTTATCATGTTTAGCCATTCTTCAATATGTATACTAGCCGAACTTTTCATTTTTGTTCAATCCAAACTAGTACCAACATTGTGTCCCAGCCTCTCTTTTTCTGCCATTATTTTCCGTTTTTGCAAAATCGCTTAGAAATAACAATAAAGAGGTAAATATCATATCTGATAACGCATTTCCAAAATAAAAAAAAATTAATGTGTCCTTCACTCTGTTTATAGACACCAGCAGTGCATGACCCATTAAACAAACTTATTTTGGAAAATCATTGTTCACGTTGTTGATTGGGCCCTCTTACAAAGGTGTAATATTTTTTTTTATTTTTTCAACTTTTTTTCTACCAGTAGTTGAATCTACAACTTTTCTTTTAAAAAAAATTCAGCTAAATATCTGATTGCGAGTCGGTATTACTTGTACCAATTTTTAAACCCCCAAAAGAGCACGGTTTCCATCATTTTTGTCACGAACACACATAGTTCGTCACGGGAAATTTTATTTATATGCAAAGTACTGAAAACCAAACAAATTGGTTCAGATCCAAGCTTTCAAAGTACTCTAGATGATTATTTGATTATTTCCTAATAGGAGATCAAAATAATCTTAAAAATTGTTGAATTTAACCACAGCAAGACCTGAAAACAATCAAGAATTCTTTATAGTATATCTAAGACGTGTGCTATATTTGCCTTGGTTATAAATTATACTCGCCATTGATAAAACAGGGCGAATCTTTCTCATTGGTAGTGTACAAATTTATTAATCTGTTTCTTTAGTGTGAACACGTGCTATGCATATGTAGCAAGAATATGCTAATGTCCTGAAATTTTTTCTTTTCAGTGTCTGACCCTTGGTTTGTTAGGTTAAAGGGATTTTTGTATGTAACTTTTTTAGGGTCCATGGTTACAATGCATTATTATCTTTCTAAATATTTCTTTATTTCTAATTAAGACTTTACTGAATTTTGTGAGGTTGTGCGGACTAGAAAAACGGAACTTAGGCTATTGTGGCCTCGTCGTTCTCCTCTTTACACATGGAATAGCCCAGTGAAGAAATGGACAAGGAAGTCACGAGTTCAACAAGCTGCTGCAAAACCACATTTGTCACCGAAAAAAATGAATAGCAATCTTAATTGGATGGCCAAAAGAAATTGGTTGTTCAAACACGAGTTTGCGATAGGAAAGAACCATCGTCGAGCGAAGAAAAAGAGAAGACTGCAAAATTGACAGTTCCACACGAAACCGTTACTCTCTAACTGGGGAAGACAAAAGTAAAAGAGGTTAAAGTAAAAAGTTTAAAGAGGTTATGGCTCAGCTGAAAGCAAAAACATTAGACACTGAAAAATTTCCCATTGATCCAACTAATCAAGAAGCATCGAATAAAAATTCAAAACCAGCGGATGAAATTTCAACTGCAGTTTAATTGAAAACCAAAATATCCAAATTTGAACAACTATTGGGGAACGCTTCGCCAAAAGAAAGAAAGCCTATTGGAGGTAGAAACGAAATTAAATGTGAAGTAAGCAGTTATCAGGCATCGGGCGAGCATCTCAGTCCCAGTCATTCTAAAAAAAGAAAAAGAAAGTTCGCTCCATGTCAGTGAAAACCAAGCAAAAATAATGAAAAAATTTTGTCAAAGGATGGCTTGATAATCCCGAATTCAGTGATTGGCTGAAAAGAAGATTTCATGGTGGTCGAAATAGTTACGTTGCAAATTTTAAAATGTGAAACGAATTCAAGAAAAATAGAAAATCTGTGCTGAAAAAACATTGCAAAATGACTTGTAATCTTAGGTCTAAACAATTACTATCAGAGAAATAATATCTTTACGAAAAAATGGATATATATTATACGTGATCAAACTTGGGCAGCCAAGATGTTACGATAGCAGTTAATTTATTACTGTTTATCGCCGAACACTATCTTCCCCTATCTTTTATGTACAGCCTGTTAGCTGCTCTACGTTCCTGTTTCCCAAGTTATCCAATTCTGAAACAACTCTCAATAGGAAAACAGAATAGTTCTAACATAAATCGATCCGGTGTCATTGTATGCTAGGAAAACTCAATTATCTTTCAGTTATATTGTCACGAACGAGTTATCGCGGGCTTCACGTTGCTTTAGCCGACCAGTGCTGCAGTTTCACGGAGCTGGCTCTATGATTGCACGAGCCCAGTCTCCTCAAAAGTACATGCACTACCGTCACTACATACCGACGACGGTGCCCAACACAAGTAAAAACAGCGAGACCCCCACACCGGACTAGGCCAAACTCTTCTAACCTTACGTCTACAGGGGGTCGTCTTAAAAAGTAGGGGAAACCAAGGTGACCTTATGTCACCGTCGAAATGAAATTATTTCCTCACCAAGATGATTTTTTAAAATTTGCTTTGCGATAACTCAAACGTTAGTTATCGCGAAAAAAAGGGAGACACATTGGCCCGTAAGCCGCCGTGTTAGAAGCGCGGAAACACTCGCCGTGTTTCCAAACTTTGTTAGGGTACTGTATATAAAATTAATTAAGGTTCAATGAAAATTTTAGAGAAAATTTTACCTAAACTTCTCAACAATTTCATTCCATAAACCTTTTCAAATGATTGATTGCTTTCATACGCTGAGTCAGCCCGACTTCACATCCGCGGTCACGTGGTCAGTGGTTATTTTGACCATGTAGTAACATATCCTAAGAAAATTGAGACAGAAATGATGAGAACACACCATTGATATTGGAAATCGATAAGGAAGTTAGCAGAAAACTGTTCTCACTCCAGCATGCAGTAATTGTTGTTTGCAACTTTTTTACGCAATTGTTGTTCTCATACTTAAAATGAAGCGTACACAGTGACATACATCGAGACTGAAGATTAAAATTTTTGCTATTTCAGGTAAAACACTGTTTCCGATTATAAAAGAGTACAACTTTGAAGGATGCCAAATGACATTATTTTAAAAACTCTACCTACCGAGTCAATCACGAATCAATCCCTTCGTTTTACATCCTTCTTATAAGTTCTAACTGTGTAAACAAAGTTGCGTACCAACATTCTTTTAAAGCTAAGATATTGTCCCTCTCTCGATGATAGATGGAGCTATAGAAATTGGATCACGTTCGGATGGGCTCATCCACTGCGGTGGATGCTACTGCTAAAACATTTTTGTTTCGAAAGAAAATAAAAAAATTGCGAAATTGTTTCCTTATTGCCAGATCGCTTTTCCTGCCACT
Organism: Daphnia pulicaria; assembly: GCF_021234035.1. Classification (NCBI taxonomy): domain Eukaryota; kingdom Metazoa; phylum Arthropoda; class Branchiopoda; order Diplostraca; family Daphniidae; genus Daphnia; species Daphnia pulicaria. Next base: position 10,067,902 of record NC_060916.1, read on the forward strand.
GGATATGAGAGAGTTCAAGAGATACAAGAAGAAGAATGATCGACCCCAACAATCCCAACAAACTTCCCTCCTAGGCATCAACGATCTGGTATACAGGAAAATTAAATGCTCATTCCCCAAATGCTCGGTGGACACAAAAAACGTAGTTATCTTTGATGTTCACACCTGTGACCACGAGGACAAAATCTTAGAGGCCCTACTAGGACGATGTTAACCACGTTAGACGCCTCCTAATGCTGGCCAGACCTAAAAGTCGCATCGGAAACAGTTATACTTACCTTCACCACTACAATCTCGGAGAAAGTCTACATTTTCTCAATGAATTACAAAATCCAAGTATCTATCCCTACCCCTTACAAGTGCAAAAAATTCGTGCGATTAGGAAACACCATATTCATGCTCAGCCACTATTCATACAGCTTCAAAACGTGAGGCAGGCTCCATCCACCAGATAAGGAATGGTCCACCTACAACATATACTACTGCAGCAAAGCTCACTTATTAGATACCTACTCCTGCCCTGCACTTACAGACATTAAAAAAATAAGGAAATTGGGCTTCCTAAGATCCTCTCTACTCAGAAAAGAATGGGATCCCAACTAAAAATCACTTTAAACTTCCAAAGCAAAATGCCATTTTGATGAAAAAGAATTGGTTGCTTGTGATGAGGTCACCGATCATTTAAAATCAGTGACTGCAACTTTTTTTTTTTTTTTGCGCACAGTGCCTGATTCTTACGCCAAAATGACAAGGAAGACCCCCCCCCCTTTTTTTTTCTTTGTGGCGGCCCTTTCGCCACTTTCTTTATTTTTAAAAAAATACTTCGGCATTTTTTTCCTTTCATTAATTACATGAACTTTGCATAGAAATTTATTTTACACATAAAAATGTTACAAGTTGAAAACAAAAATTAAACACACAAATGTAGGGCTTCAAAGAGGGTAGTCCCATAAGTCCCCATGTTGTAAGTAGACTACTCTGCTACACACCCGGCCAAAGTGGCCGATTTTGACGATTCCCATTTTCTTGCCATTTGCGCCCTCTCACCTACTCGTACCATGGCGAGTTTTTCCGCGCTTTTAAAACGCTAAAATTGTTGTTTTGTGCTTAAGTGTGTGTAAGTTGAAAAATTGCCAAAAATTCAAAAATTCAAATATACAAATTTTGACTTGAAACTTGCACAAACGGTCCATAACGCCATCTAAAATTAGGCAAAGTTTCAATTTTTTTAAATGATATGCTAATTTTGGCGATTTTTTTAATGAAAAAATGTTGAATAATTTTCGTGGCGCCGGGGCGAAGTCCAAGCCCCGGGGAAGAATGGAGGGAAGAGAATAGGGAAGAAAAAAAGGGTCTGGCGGTTTTCCATCTTCTATTCTTCCCTCGGTTCAGGAAAAGCTCCATGCGACGCAGAAAGAAACAAAAATGTGATTTTTTAAAAATTTCCAAATATTAGCATTTTGCTTAAATGATTTGAAACTTTGCCCAAAAGTAGATGACTATGTCATCTACCGTTTGTAAATATTTATATTTGAATTTTTGACAATTTTTTAACTTACACACACTTTAGCATGGAAACATAGGGCGGTAGCGCCGATGTTTTTAAACTTTAAATCTAATAATTTGCGGGCAAACTGCTACTCACCATGATTTCAAAAAAATTATGGTGAAAGCTTGTTATTCCCTCTATAAGAGTATATTTTTAGTTTTTCTTTGCGATAACTGAAACCTGAGTTATCGCGAAAAAAAGGTGAAAACTTTGGCCCGTAAGCCGCCGTGTTAAAAGGGCGGAAACACTCGTCATGTTTCCAAACTTATAAATAATCAAAAAATCTCATTAAGTCTTTCGGTGCATTACGTTAAAGTACGAGATAACTTCAATTTTCATTTTCAATTTTTTTCATTTATATTATCTCAGTTGAATTTTAAGTTAAAAAACGAAAAGGTAGAATTTCCATTTTTTCTGCTCCCATCGCTTTGTTTTCTCTCGCGCCAACGAAAAAACAACGGGATGGGAGCGGAAAAATTGAAAATCAGACCTGATATAAGGCTAACGCAGGCCGATTTTTAAAAAAAGTCGCGTTTCCCTAGCCCTAGCCGTTCAACTGCAAAAAAAGGCCAAAGTGGCCTAATTTGCATAAGATCCTCTCGGCATTCCAAAGACTTTTAGAACCGGCTAAAATTGATTAGGACTTTCACTATTGCGCAACACTTATGAATAGCAAAGAGAAACACCACGTGAATTTGCTGCTATAATGGAAGCGCGATTTCTCTGTATACATGGAAACAGCAATCTTGGTTCCTATTTTTTTCTTCACATTCTGTAAATATTCCTCCTGAATATGAAAAATTATCTCCTGCAAAAATTATAGTAGAACAATTGATTTTTTAGAAAACCCAAAATAAGATTGCATTGATAAGCTCTCCGAGAGCTTTTGCTTTGATAAACATCAACATATAATTTCCAATCTAGATGAATTTCTCTATGTATATGTTAATCGAAGGTTCAGGGGGAAACAAGAATAAGAAATAAGAAAAAATGAAAAGGGACTCTATTGCGTATTTCAGTCTCGGTCATCCATATAACATTTCCCTGAAACCTCCGGTGACTTTCTCCCCATATTCTGTCTGTGAAGTGCGCGTCAACCTGGGCGTCAACGTGATCGACACTGCAAGAATAAAATCGATGGGTTCAGGGCGTTGGTGGTTCACAGATCCTCCTTTTTCATCCACCCCGCCAAAGAGGTCTTGAAAGAGGTTATAACCTCAAAGGGTTATTGAGCACGTCGAGTGCGAGAGGCTCGAGACGTGACGCGGATCTTCTTTCAAGATCGACCTCGGCATTCCAGTTATCTGGTGCTCGGTGCATTTCATCTGCAGAGATCGATATCTGTGCAATTGTCGTTGTTGTTTGTATGGAAAAACCCGAAATCCGATTTTCCAGCCAAGAAGCAAGTGGAGTCTAGTTGAAAGATCGAGGATGAATTCAATTATTTATGGGACAGCCAATAGACCAGCAATCAAAGAAACACCATTTACTCTATGCTAAATTCTTTACGTCGCCGCCCCTTTACAGTTTCTGAATTATTTGATTATACAATCCAACGGAATTTCTAGAGAAATTTCCCATTCAAGTTTACCTTATTACGTAGGCCTACTGCACAGTTCAAATATGAATGAAATGGGAAGTGGGCGGAATTGGGTAAATATTGGTGCAAACGCCCGGTCTACTGGACAAAGAGCTATTCATTTGCCCAGGCAACAGGCATAGAGGGCAGATAATTAGTAAAAGAACGAGAGGAAAGGTCTCGTTACTTTCCTTTGTAAACCAGCCCCGTTATTGATCATCATGACTCTTGGACTTCACCAAAATAATTAAAAGAAAAAAAAGGGAGATGCGGAGATGAGCGTCACCCCTTCGAGGCTTCGACGGCTTCGACGGACATGTTTCGTCTGCCGGCCCCATAGGTCTCTCAAATCTTCCTTGAGTTGTTCCCCGACATCACCTTGTCCTTATAATATCTACGCAGTCCCATACTCTCCCTGGAAGGAGAAGAGAATTCAAACAAAATAAAAGGAAAATAAGGTAGAAGGGAAAAAAAGGAAACAAGGAAGAAAAAAAAATGTTCGTCACTGCCAGAAATATTTTGGATCGATCCCGGTTCTTATAGATATAGCGTTTGTGTAGGGCCGTAAAAAAGATTGAGAAAGAGAGGAGGGGGAGACGGGAAAAGAAGGGCACCAGTGCGGATCATCAAGGACTACTTTTAGCTAAGCTATAAGGTCCTACAGCCCAAAGATGAGAAATATATCAAATGTGTGATCCTTCCCTTAATATTATTTTTTTTCTTCGTTTTTTTTTTCTACGTTGGTTCTTTTTACTTTTTTTTAACGTCTTTGATCTGTTATCGATTTTCACCTTATCAACCGAAATCATTTCTCACTTCAGCATCTTTCTTATTTATTTTATTTTCCCCATTTCATTTTTCAGCTCAAAAAATTTTTATATGGGGACTAGAAACGTTAAGTAACTTATCTTATCTTATCTTATCTTCAAGAAGCACGGGGAGGGGGAAGTAGGCAAACCAGGACGACGGCGACAATTCACAGGGATCTGGGCTCAGTTGCTTGAACGGGCCAAAAAGATCCTTCTACCTTTGAAGTTGAGGCTTGAAAGGCAATGGGTTGGTCCTTCTTTTCTTAGCTTTCCCTGAATAGATTGAGCCGCGTAGCGCACAGCTGGTAGATATGTTATATTGCGTGCAACAGGTATATGACTTGACTCATTCGGTCGTGATTTGCCGTTGCTACGACAACAGTCGTCCCTTGCTCAGTTATAAAGTGTATCTCCGGCCGGGGCTCGGAAAGGGAAAATAAAACCTACTGGGTTGCTATTCTAAAGTAGATATGTGTATAGGCAAAAGGATTCAATGTTTTTGATCATCGGGCTAGCAGCTAGCTCGCATCGGTTGTGTGTCTCTATGCATCAAGTCGTCAACAGTCAACACACAGTCTGCAGACAGGGCCAACCTAAAGGGATCGTCGCTATTATTGTTGGTTCAGAGGAGGAAAAATCTATATTATATACAACGCAGCAGCATCCAATTGGGGCCTTATATTCCCTTCGCGAACGTCTCGATGAGAGTTCAGTAATGGGAAACAAAAGCTTCCCCCCAAAATCCATTCATCAACTAGACAGGGCTGGAGAATTATTCAAGTGGTGTCCCTGATATGAAGCTCTCTAACCTCTTCTATATAGTCACGGAGATGAATGGAGGTGCACGCAAACGTGTAATAAAAACGGAAGAAAAAGCGGAAGTGTGCGGCCTATATGTCAAGCGCATCCGGGACGTCAACCGAGTTTGCCACCTATTATGTACCGAATATCTACTTAGACTGAAATATAAGGTTACATTTGATATATACTCGAAATGTGCCTTCTGTCTGCGTCGTGCACATACTCTGGTGACGGCAGCAATAATTCCGAATGATTAATTTCCAGCAGGGTGAAAAAAATGGGAAACTTGTTATTCTGGAATCCTGACAAAATATTAAATGATGAATACTCTTCTCAAAAGTAAAAGTTTAAAAGTTAACCCGTGACAAACACAGACAGTTAGAAAACATTTTTTTACTTCAATTTCCAGTTGCCAAGAAAAAAAAAGGGAGAGACAATGAACGACAAAGAAAAGAGGGGGATTTTAATGATGTACACGAAACTATTTTGCTAATTGACGAAAGAACTGTGCGACAGTAGTAGCCTATACATTACACGCGGACACAGTATAATCTCGCTAGTAAGAAAAAAGTCGATCATCCAGGATTTGAGTTGCCGGTATTCACGTGTGCAGTAGAACGAGTTTTTACTGGTTTTTACGCTAAGCTGGGCTTGACATGTACACCGGAGAGGACGGAAGAGCATGACAAAAACGAAAAAAACAAAACAAAAAATAATAATTTGACTGATGTGGAAAGTCATAAGTGCGTTACGCTCTCAAGGTATTAGATATCTATATACTACCGTACCACGCATTTGTCGCATTAACTTGGATTCTGGAGTATATTTCTAATATCTGTAGTATACGGAACGCCATATCTAGTTGGGGTCCAAGCTAATCGTAGGCTACTTCTACATGTCTCTGTCTAGTCGATTATTGGAACCACAAATCGTGTTCATCTCGTAATCTTATGTGCTGCTGGCTTTCATTAAAATATTGAGCAGGCTGAGCAGTCGGAGCGGAAGGAGCCGGAGCGGTGAGCGTTCTTTTGGCGGATCTTGTTGCGGTTCGAGCTATGTCTCGTCAGAAGAGAGCTGTGATACTTACAACACAAAGTATCGCGTATAGTCATGCTAGGTATAAACTATAAAATTCAGTTTTACTATTGTAAAATTGACTTCAAAATTGAAATAGTTAATAATAAGCTACATAAAGGTAACTCTATTTATCTCGTTTAAAAGTTGAATCCCTCTACGATACAACGTTGCACCTTACTATAGTTTTGTCTTTGTGTCTGAAACTGAAAATACAAGTTATGGAAGGATATGTGCTACACCGATAGTTTTGACACATTTTATGTTTTTCTAACAAACCTAATATATATTAACCACACAGGTGCGGCTGGCGTTGGTAAAACGGCGCTTGTTTCTCAATTCATGACGTCCGAATAATACATGAACATCACTTATACGACGACGCTTCTTTGGGTACGATAAATTTGTTGTGGGCGGTTATTTATTCTCGATTGTATAGTGTTATCATTTTTAACATCTCTAACAGAAATCTGGAATACGTGTATATACGCTACAAGGGTTTCTTAGATTTTATTCTTTATATATACCGTACTGTATCTGTATCATTTGGTTCAGTATATGAACTGTGGAAGATTGTTGTATGTGGGAAGCGTAGTTATTTGACGCCTGACGATGTATAACCTTTTTTTTATTTTTAAACTTTATTTTAAAGCCTTTGATTGACAGAAATTGTCCATTGACGTAGATAAAACTAATGTGAAATATAAACAAATAATAAAAAAAAATTCATTATTGAATTTCCATTACATTCTTGTAAAATTGGATTTGTGATCAGACGACGAATTTGGCGAGAAAACAGTCCATACACGAGGTTTGGTTTTCCATCATTCAAACAGAAACATTTTAATTTTCTTTCTAAACTTGGTGGGAGATGGATAAATTTGTAAAATGTCCAGCTCGAACGCTTTCGATATAAACAAACAAGTTCCGGCCGGCTTTGGCCTCTTTTAAAAATTAAAACTAGTTAGTGGAGGGTGGTTCCCCCCCTCCACTATAACTTTACACAATCAGACACACACACAGAGAGAGAGAGAGCTCGGAGAGGGAAAATAAACGCACGAAGAATCAATCAATCGCGAGGTATAAAAGCTTAATCGAAACAATAAAGATAAATGCAGAAAATGCAACATCTTTATTATAAGGCTATATAAGATACTCTCAAGTATTGATCTCAATGTTTTACGTATTTTCGTTTTCTAGTGTGTGTGTTTTTTTGTTGTTTGCCATAATAGGAGGAGATAATCAAATTTCATTAAAAAAAAGAACAAACGAGATTATTTTTAGGATAGAGAAAAAAGAAAATTAGCCTATCTCGACAAACAAACAAAAATTCTAAAAGTTCGTTATTTTTGGTTATTTATTAAACAAATACTTGCTCATGGTCATCACGGAAGATCAATGTTTATTACGTATCTAATTCCTTTTTTGGGTTGTCTATATTATACACAAAGAAACACTAGCACGAGTCTTTATTTTCATTTCGACCCTCGCATTTTTACGTATTTTCGTCATTATCACCAGCATCAAGAGAAAGATGTGCGCATCATTTTTGTGCACTGCCATGGCGGCGGTTTGTTTGTTGGTTTTTCACGAAAATATATGGAATAATCGGGCGAGAGAAAATGAAGAGATAGTGGAGAGACAAAATGGACACAAAAATGTGAGTACACAGTCACAATGCTGACGTGTACTCGTGGGATTTTCTTTCTTTTTTAGAGGAAGAGTAGGAGTGGTCAATAGTTTCTATCGAATCGCACACGGAACGAATCAACACAACGCCCATCGCTGTCTAAATCGATCCGTCCGAAGGCTAAGCAAAAAAAAAAATAATAATAATTGACCAATGGTTTTTTAAATATTTTTTTTACTTGCAGCTTGAATTTTTAAATGATTTCATTTGTTTGTTTGTGTGTTTGTGGTATCGGAAATATCACAAGCGAGTTGAAAAATTTAAATAAAAAACCCAAATTATTTTTCTCGAGAATTTCAAACATGTGTTCTACTGGATTAATAGCCCTACTTTATCAACTATAGTTTGGAGGGGATTGACGAGAGAGAAATGGGTGGGGTGCAAGTGGCTTTAATGTGACGCAATAAAAATGAATTTAAAAAAAAGTATAGAAATTTGTAATAGACGAAAATATTATCATATGTTATTCCAGACCCAGACGACTCGTCAAAACCTCGGTCAAAACTGGCGTATGCCGGTAACGACAATCAACAGCCTCTATATACTTTCAAATAATACTCTTGTAATAGTCTCACCCTAACCCCCTCCCCCAGCAAGAAAATGAGCCACTAAAAAAATTTTCGATTTGTTCATCATTTTCCCTCCTCCGATTATTCCCAATAAATTAAAAAGATCCGGGGGAATGGAGAAAAATAAAATTCGTCCCGCGCAAAGTGCAGCAGCACCTTACGAAAAAGAAACGGTCAGCACGCTCACGGATAACTAAAAAACAATTCCAAACATCCACACGCAAACACATTACCCAACAATGTAGAAAGATAAAAAAAAAAAGCGCATGACAGAAACAAAAACGAAAAGTTACAATCAAAAGACGGATAAACTTTTGACAACTTTTTTTCTTTTCTTTAAATAATAATAATAATCAAAAGCGCCACTAAAAAAATTTGTTTTAACCAAACAACGGTCGACAACGGCGGTTGTAAGCTATAAATGCATTGCGTATTTCTGTTCCATTAATCTTTTTTTATTTTATCCAAAAAGGGAGAGAGAAAAAAAGCAACCGAAAAAACTACACGAGTTCAATTTGAAGACCAAAAACAAAAAAATTATTATCATGTGAAGAGAACAATGTTGTTTTTTTTTGTTTTTTTTTTTCTTTACGTACAGTAAGTTCATCGATTATTTTTGTGTGTTCATTTCCAATAAAAAAAAAGTCCAAATTGGCCTGGCTCACCTGAATCCCATCGTCGTTTGTGTGATGACTACAAGTTGAGTTACGTATTTCAAGGAGTTCAGTGTAAAAAAAAAACAAAAAAATCAGATCAAAACATTACGTATATATATGAGTTTAAAGGGAAGTGGAGGACTCACACAAAAATCTAATTTTGTATTGTATTTACGTATTTTTTTTAAAGAAATTTCTTTGTTCAGTTTTCATTTTGTTTTCGCTTGTTTTTTTGTTTTTTTGAGAGCATTATCAGCCATCATGGCGAGTGAGTGAGAAAGTGGTCGGCTCTGAACACAAAAGAACGGCCATTGGCCCGAAGGGCGAGCCGGACGAGCCAACCAATCATTCCGGAACAGGGGTATCGGGAGTCTCTCCATACCACTGTTCCGGGCTACAATCCTCCGCTGGGGTTGGTTGTGACTGTACTACTGCAGCAGCACACTACACACTAGTCGTGTAGTGTGTGCGAGGCCGTTTGTGCTGCCCGTTTCGAGGATGGCTTCACACGCAATCATCTCCCGCGCTCGAGCCATCTCATCATCGATACCGGTAATCATTGGTGATTGGAAAGGAAAGGGTATTACAGTAGCTTGCACTGGTACGCTCGGTTCATTTGCTATACATCCATTGCAGGAGATACGATATAATTTCAACAGATTTAATTTCAACTGTACTCGAAACAATGCTACCCTCACTTCCCATTATCAACTGAAGGCAAGCCCGACCAATCCACATTTACATCCTGCTTCGCAGAAACAATCATCTCACCACAAATCTAAAAACACATAGCACCAAAATGTTGAAAATATCGTTCTAAAGATAAAATAAAAATATATGCGTGATCTACTTTGACTAGACGGACAAACTGCAAAGCTTTTGCTTGATCTCAAGTGCGTTTAGCTTTTAATGACACTGCATGTTTTAACTCCTGTCTACGTGCCAACGCATTTTCGATGCCCAAAGGAACCACAAAAGAAAGAATTAAACCAAAGTACTTATTAATTTTTAAAATTATTAATTGGAAGTGCTAATTCTTATTGACGGTAGAATCAAAAGTTCCTCGTCAGGTTTTACTCGTTGATCTCATTCTTTGGCACTGCCAAATTGGCAGTAAGTTTGGAAACTTTTACTGTTGGAGGAATAGATGGTGCAATATTCGGCGGCAAAGGGGCAACTCGTACAGGTATTATTGGTACTGGAAGGATTGGAGCAGGGAAAAATAGCTTTTTTTTTTACTCTTCCATAGCAGAGTTCTTCTCATTGTCGTAATAACGCAAAATTCTTTAAAATGGTTGAATAAAAAAGTTTAAAAAAATTTTAATACTAAATAAAATTAATTCGATAACTCTTCATTCGTCACCCTCGGTTTAAGTTTCCCGATAGGGATTTATCGGCAAACGACCCTGTCCTCCCACCCCCACCCCACCCCACCCGACCCCACTCTACCCACCTCCTACTCCGACTGTGCGACGACGTCTCTTTTTCTTCTACGGCTCGATAGCTGTTTTCGGGGTTTTTTACTCGATTTCTCTCTGGGAGGTGGCGCTGTTCCTCTCGGAGAGATAGGGAAACGATTTTCGTTTGGGGGGTTCCATTGTTCTTTTATGCGATTTGCGGGGGTTTTCGTCACGGTATTCAAATTGCGACCGTCTTGTAGAGGGGATGCTTTTACATTGCAACGTCGTGATCCCGCTTTGATTGACATAATGGGGTCGGTGTGATATAAATGTAAAAAATAATCGCTTATTTTTAGTTAGTTTTTCTCCCGACAGGTGGTTCTGACGCCAATCCATAATTCAAGGCCGACGAACTTCAACGCGGCCTTGGATTGGATTCAAAAACAAAACAAAAACAAAACAAGACTGGCTGCTAATCAATCAACTGAACCAAGGCAAATTTAAAGCAAAATGTAGTCAAATTTTAAATAATGTAGGTAGTATAATCCTTTGATTGTAAATTTATAATCCTTTGATTGTAAATTATTTTCCCTACTACGTAAAGCTGGTACAATAGCCGTACGGTTTTTTATATACCGAAAAGCATTCATTCATCATGGAGTCCAGGTATAATTAAATTCTGTTGGTCTCTTATTGAAATAAAATTGTCCTTACTTAACGAAATTCAACTTTGGATATATCAAAGGATGATTTATGATGTGATGGTAGAACAATGCTGGATTACCACCCTATAATTCTTGAAACTACATTAGTTTCCAATGCCAGTGGATCGGCAAGGCTGAGACTTGCAAACTCATCAACATCTGGAAAATGAAATTTGCAAATTCCTACAAAGATCCTATGCTTCAGGTGATACAATTAATTTATGTCAACTTTCTTTATTGACACGACAGCAACATTGGGTCTTGTATGTTGACACATTGATATAGCTGATGTGATTTTTCCACCAGTCCTGATGTATCAACACTGGTGCAGAGTCTACGACAAGCCTTGGCCCTTGAAGCTAAATTCCAACCAAAGCTTCAACTTCTGTCAACACTCAACAGCCAGCAATAGAGGAGTAAGTATTCTGTAATGCTTCTTCTATTGAGAATACAAACTAATTTGTAATTTGTTGTTTGTATTTTAGGAAAGCGGTGAAATTATGTGTGCAATGAGGGATGGAGCTGCTCATGTTCTTCGCTGCATGAAAGTCTGGTATGATCTTCCTTATGCAGTTCTTCTGGATGCTCTCAACATGATGGACTGGTTCATGAGCCGCATGAAAGCACTCCTAAACACCTCTCATGCATAGCAATCAGCTCCTTCCATCTAGCAGCTTGCCAATGGGTGGAGAGGATTAAACAGAACAACATTGAGGTATCTTCCATTCAGAGTCCAATGTAGGTATGTTGACAGTTTTAATTGGCTAGTATTCAGGTTGTCTAATAAATTTTAATTAATAGATTGTTCCTGAACCTCAATATCTGGTAACGATATCTTAATGTAAATGTACCGACGGAGACATCAACCGGATGGAAAAAATTGTCGAAGCCAAGATAGCTTGTCTACCCCAAGAAGAACCGGTCACGACCTTAACATTCCTCAACCTCTATCACTCACTTCTCTCGACGACTTTACCTGCCGCTCTTCAGCAAGACCTTCTTATTCTTTCATGCAAGCAGGAGACCATTTGCTGTGACGCAAAATAATGCTGCCTTTCCCTCATCTCTTTTGACTTTCGTCCTACTGTTTGTCGAAATAAAGTGTCACCAGCAGGCCATCGAGGTTATTATCAGAGACGTTTTACTAGAACTTCAGCGACTTGTTCAGGTATTTAGTGGTTGTGCTTGTTTGTTGATTCCAATTTTGTAATGCTGATATTTTACCTCTAGGTAAAAAATGACTAGTTGAAGGAGTGTATAAGAATGGTCACTTCGGCAATGGCACCTTACGATGGCTATGTCCAAAGCAATCCGTCTCATCGTCAACGACTTACCTGGAAGTTGTCCTTTTTCTACTATTTATTTGCCTTCTAAACCATTTAAGATAGAAAAGCAAGCTTATCAGCTCGCCGCGAAGGGATAGTCGTAAGCCAGTTGAAAACTGTCTTAAATGACAAATTCAGGGCCTATTGTTAAGTCGGACTTATTCACAATTCAAACTTTTCTTCACAGACTTTTTTGTTTTAAAACGGGATTTTTCCGTCACAGTTAATATCCTTGCAAGTTATTTACGTTTAGTTTGCTCAACTCATATTTTCCAATTTTTACAAATAAAGTTCAATAATTGAATTTAAAAATACCCATCTTTTAGTCAAATAACTGTAAAACATAAATGCAAATCTGGTTGTTGCGTCATGGTTGGGACATCAAAGATTGCGTCATCACGACGATGCTATGGACATCTGGTGGTGAGTTATTTTGACCTGCAACCGCCAGATGTCACTAGTCGTTAATCAGTTATTTTAACAGTTTTTCAGTAATTACGGGGGAACTAATTAAGTAAATGGAATTATTTTTGTTCTGGTCGCACCGCAGATTTTTTGTGTAATTTTTAAGACCAAAAAGTCCGAAATCTGTCGTAAAACGCCCGAGCTATGGAGCGGGACATACATACATACAAAGTGACATGGCTTTTTTTTTTCTGCGTATGCGGTTATTAGCTTCGCCCTTCGGGCTCGCAATAATAAGTTTTGCCTTTAGTAAAGCAAAATACCTAGCTTTTTCTAGTCCTATACCACTTACTTGTTGAGCCTGTGTAAATTCGGGTCTCAGTGATACATGATTACCATTCTTAAAAAGAAAACTATATATTTCTTTACTCACTACATCAGAATTTTCTCCAAGTGTGCAGTCGAAAATTTTAGTCAAAATTCCCTTCATAGATAAGAGAAATAGAGCCGAAATTTCATCCTATAAACGTTCAATTAATCTATCAAAAATCTTATCTTGTTTAGGGTGGTTATTAACCTTATATGTTATTTATATAAATTTAAATACTATAAATAATGGTTCGAAATTAACTGAAAAAAGACTTCTGTAATTTTACGTAATTTCGATGTTACGTCATGACGTCATACGTCGACTATGACTTGATAACCACCCGAATCAGTAAGTATCGGCTTTGATCTATTCATGAACTTATGTAGCCCACAATTATAAAAACCAAATCACCTGTCCTATTTACAATAAATGCTTGAATTGCCGCTTTATTTGCCGTTTCTTATTTATACCAAAGCACTTTAATTCAGACAAGGGGCGATGGTAAAGAAATTATATAGTCAACCTAGGTTACGAAGAGATAAGTAAAGGTGAACTCTTGGAAGATTTATATCATCGCTTAAATTTTATTTCTCTAAAAGTTCCATCTTTAAGAATATCATAGCTGATGTCTTACAACTGTCAATTTTCCTAACAGCAGTAATCATTTTAATACCAGAAAAGCTGCAGCATTTTTCTTTTGGTGTTGGAACTACTAGGAAAGGGTTTCCAATCTGAAGGTGAAAACTTAGTATTAGACTATTTATTTCAAATTTAAAGTTTTAACCTACAAACCTTCATCAAAGTCAGTACACAAGGAATGTTCTCTGTGTTTAGTATCTTGGTATCATAAGGATCATCTGAGAGCTCCACATCAGGTTGATATCCGTCCATGGTTGCTATTTTATAATAGAGGAATTTGTGTTGCAAAAAAAGAGCTGATTTCTCAGCCAATAACACTGCATCATAAGGGTGCCCTCCACATTAAAGAATCTATTTTAATGCCATAAAAATGTTTCATGAGAAATTGTTGACTGGTGGAAATATCACATCAGCTATATCAATATGTCAACATACATGACCCAACATTGCTGTCGTGTCAATAAAGAAAGTTGTCACACCCCATACTTTCGAGTCAAACTCGCGCGAAGGTTTTTAATTTTTGGGGCGGATTCATTTCGGTTAGCAATTTTTTTTTCCGTTCCTATAGTTATGAGGCTTTTTTTTATTCCCTATAAAACGATTAATCGAACAAAAACATCGAACCCAAAGCTAAAAAGACACAAACTCCGCAAAAAAAAACCCTATCGGGAAACTCGCGCGCGAAGCAAGGGATCGGCATTTAAACTACGCCACTTCTGCTTTTGAGCATGCTTTTGAGACTTAAATCAAGTTCGCGAAGACATACTTATATTATTTATAAGAAGTGGGAACAGGATTTATAAATAACAATGAATACATAGACAGAACCGGGCAACCGGCTATACACCGCATGAATATCCCAAGGAGGAAGGGGGAAAAGGACAGGCAGGAGAAGTTGTAGAGAAATCACGCAATCGACCCCAGGGCCTTCTTTATTGTTTCGCGGGGCTATAGTTCGAGAGCCTGCGTGGCCCACTCACAATGAGCGTGAGTATGTTTTGAAAAAGTAGTAGTACCAACGTTTTCGGTAGTATGGACTGATCCGGGACGATTCATCAGCAAATAAAAGAGTGGTCCACAAGAACTTTTGTTACTTTTCCTGTTGCGTTTAATTAACAGAGCGTCTCGATGACTACAACAAACTCAGTGCGTGTGTACACACGGCATTTGTTTCCCGTCCTGGAACTTTTTTTTCTTAAATATTTAAACATATACGACACCCTGAAAAACCTTAAAATTTCTTCCCTTCTTCTTCCTGGGGGCGAATGGGACCAAATGGTCGTATGAAGAAGAATACCATCGCTTTTTCATTCCTCACTTCTTTACGAAGGTTTTCATATACGTGTCTGTGTGTACGCGTAATTATACAGACATGTTCCCCTACACAACTGGGGCTGAGTAAACTACTAAACGACGCCCGTTTCTCTTTTCTACTCAATAGTTTTTTTTCTTCAACTTTCACCTTACAGGCGGACAGGAAGTACGTGGGCACCGACTGACCGACATTCCTCACCACAAACGAGTGGAAATTTCGGTTAAAGGAAAGCAATGTGGAAGAAAAAAGAGGTGCATATCTTCATAACATTTAGCTATCTCTCTTTAACTTGAAAGGTGTACGTATAAATCTATGCAACACTCTTACATTCGTAGAGAGAGAGAGGGACTTGTGTGTAAAATAAGTTTACCAGCAAGAGTTGTGCAGTCTAATAACTACTGGGAGAAAAACATACCAAAAGAATACGAACGAGAATACGAAGGAGGAGGACCTTGTGCTAAACTGGCTTGTGTTAAGGTGGGGTCCCGGGTCCTACAGGTAGTAGAAGTAGTAGCAGCAAAAGTGGGGGAGGGGGATAATATGGCCGAAATGGCAGACTCATCCAACAATGAAAGGAAAGGGTGAACTCATGAATAGAATTTTTTTTTTTTTTTTTTGTTTTCCACGTATATCAAACTAAGATAGAAAAGCAAGCTTATCAGCTCGCCGCGAAGGGATAGTCGTAAGCCAGTTGAAAACTGTCTTAAATGACAAATTCAGGGCCTATTGTTAAGTCGGACTTATTCACAATTCAAACTTTTCTTCACAGACTTTTTTGTTTTAAAACGGGATTTTTCCGTCACAGTTAATATCCTTGCAAGTTATTTACGTTTAGTTTGCTCAACTCATATTTTCCAATTTTTACAAATAAAGTTCAATAATTGAATTTAAAAATACCCATCTTTTAGTCAAATAACTGTAAAACATAAATGCAAATCTGGTTGTTGCGTCATGGTTGGGACATCAAAGATTGCGTCATCACGACGATGCTATGGACATCTGGTGGTGAGTTATTTTGACCTGCAACCGCCAGATGTCACTAGTCGTTAATCAGTTATTTTAACAGTTTTTCAGTAATTACGGGGGAACTAATTAAGTAAATGGAATTATTTTTGTTCTGGTCGCACCGCAGATTTTTTGTGTAATTTTTAAGACCAAAAAGTCCGAAATCTGTCGTAAAACGCCCGAGCTATGGAGCGGGACATACATACATACAAAGTGACATGGCTTTTTTTTTTCTGCGTATGCGGTTATTAGCTTCGCCCTTCGGGCTCGCAATAATAGCACAGCCTTCGCAACCCATTTGAAGGCGAAGCGATTTCTCGACTTGACTGTTGACTCATCTCGTTACGAGTCATATAATTCGAGTTGATTTCGATTCAAGTTGTTATAATAATGTCAATTTTGTAACAAAGAAAAGCTGGTGATGCAGCGGAGAAACCAAGGCAATCCAATGCGCTCATCTTGCCGCATAGGAAATGTAATCACACGAACCCTCTGGCGACGAGGTTGACACGTTAAACAGTTTACCGGTAATGTCTTTTTTCTTCATATCGGATGAAAGATATAATAGGTGCTGCTTCCATGCTCCCATGGTTCCTTGGTGACGGTGCTGTTAGCAAGGAAACGATATTAAACGTGTTGAGAGAGAACGCAGTGACTCGACTCACTTTTTGGGGGTTATAGGGTCTACTAACTGATATAGCTTCTTTCCTTCGACTACAATCTACACCCCTTTTATCCTCGTTTGGTTGTGACATTCTAGAATTTAAATGATTTTTTTAATGATTTTTTTTACATTGTATTAATTTTATCATCCCACAGAATGTCCGAAAAAGTGAAAGGTTGTTTTTTCTTCTTCCCTATATAAAAAAAATTAATCAATCACGACATGGCAAGAGAAAGGAAGAGACGAAAAAAAATTTTATCAAATGAAATCAGGTGTTAGGATTTGACGATGAGGGAGGGACCTCCACTCCTTGAATTGGCAATGAAGGTGTGAAATTATATTAAGAATATAAACACACATAATTAATTATGACATCTGACCAAAGAGAGAAGGAAAGAGAAAAATGGCCGGGAGGAGTGAATGTTTTTGGTTTGTACATGACTACATTATATATGTGTGATGGGGGAAGAATAATGGTGAGTATTCTTTTCGGAAAGAAAACAACGATTCTAGTTGTGTTAACACAGCTGTTAATTTATAATTCCTTTTTTCGGGGGGAGGAAGGGGGGGGGGGTTGAATATTAAGTGGCAATTTCCTAGCATAATCAGCAGAGGCAACCGTCGCTTAATAGTACGGGCGTATTGCTGCCGTTGGTTTGCTTGACTGAGAACTTTCTTGATGGATTTCGCCACGTCGCTACCTTCAACAAATATTTTCTTTTTTGCTCACCGGAATTTCATGTAAACAAACAAAATAACAGAACCAACCTGCATCATTGCCTGAACGCCCCGAGAGGACCCAGAGCTGTCAATCCGCAGCAGGAGGCGAGCAGGACTTTACCATGGTCGGTCAGTAAAGCGGCACCGTTAACGACCGAGCTGAACTGGACGGCGTAGATGCTGTTGAAATAATTGACCACCTTCTCCAATGCATCCAACTGGACATTTTCATCCAGCTGATCTTTACGCAAGAGTTCCACGTAAAAATCGATGGCTTTCTCTTGTTGCAGCATCTCCTGATAATGAAGCGTTCTCATCTCGAGAAACTGCTGCGGGAACAGCTGTTCAGCGCGTACAAGAACTGGTGACCGACTCCCTATCGAGAATATGAAGAGAGACAGTGTCAATAATGTGAATTGATGTGTCATTTAAAGTGAAATGATAAGACCTAGAGTGAAAAGAGCCAATGAAGCATCCTGGCTCCAAAGATGCACTGGTCAGCAGGTCAGCCGCAGGAGATTTGAGAGTGTTTGACAAATCCCCAGCCGAGCCGGGAAACTTCTCTTTCACTTGAGCGGTAAGCATGTCGCATTTGAAGAGCCGTCTAGACATCAAGAGAAATTGCTGCACGCTGTGATAGTCCCCTGAGAACAGAAGGAAAATGTTTAGTATTTAAAACGTCACGATAAATCACGAAATTACCTCCACGGGCCATGAATGAGTCTGGCATGTACGTGCAGAGATAAGACACGTGTTGTAAAGCCTGCTGAACGTCGAGCTTGCGCAACTCC
This sequence comes from Daphnia pulicaria, assembly GCF_021234035.1. Classification (NCBI taxonomy): domain Eukaryota; kingdom Metazoa; phylum Arthropoda; class Branchiopoda; order Diplostraca; family Daphniidae; genus Daphnia; species Daphnia pulicaria. Next base: position 10,085,967 of record NC_060916.1, read on the forward strand.
AGATCGATCGTCTTTGAGAAAGTTTTGGTTTCAGTAAACATCTTTTGGTAATCAATGACCTCGGGAGGTTCCCCCACCGGCTTGTTGGTCTCCCGCTGCAGCGCTTCTCTAAGTTGATTATTAGACTCTTGCATCTTCTGTACCACTTCCCGGAATTTGCAAGGATGAAGCTGAAGCCGTTAGGGATGCCAGTAGAGATTCTTGTTTCACGATTGCATACGCAGAATTTTCTTTGAGCCAATATGCTCCACATTAGCTACTTTGAGAGCAGAAGGGCCACACAAAACTTTGCCCGTCTTTGTTTCCATAACAGGGACTGGGGTATCGTCTGCCAACTCCAGAATTTGCAGCGATACTATTTCCTTGTGGTGTGGTAGATTTCGCGGTATTAACAGATGACCAGGCATCGGCAGCTGATCCCCAATCATCGGTCGCAGGAATACCAGCAGTTGAACTACTAGCAACTGTTGTAACAGGCGGTGCAGCAGATGAATTGCTCGCTATACCCCAATCATCCAATACAAGTTGACTGTTACCAATGGGTGCATTATAACTGGATCTTGGAGTATTTCTCGCACCTCTTGGAGCAGCGTTAGCACCGGTGGCCCATGGACTGCTGGCTTTGTTTGAAGCTGATCCCCAATCATTCTTCTTTTCACCAGAGTCAAAACTCGAGGATTTTGTATCTGGTGTGACTGTTAATGTTCCCCAATCGTCAAATGCCGAGGAACTAGGTGCACCGTAACTGGATGCAGGAGAATTTCTTGCACCTCTTCAGCCAGTTGAAGGATTAGGACAATTGTAAGAGAAATGCCCTTCTTGGTTGCACTTAAATATTTATAGTGAAAAAAGTTAATTTTGTAATAGTAATTTAATTGATGTAACGCTAGTTACTTTAAAGCAAGGACGTGTGCTTCCACCACCACCACCACCTCTTCCGCCACCTCTTCCTCGAGTCGGGCCAGTTAAACAATAATAAGATAAGTGTCCTTCTTCATTACACTGAAACATTTCAAGGCATAATAAATAAGTAACTTTTGCATTGAAATAATTGTTCAGTAAGTAATTTACTTTGTAGCAAGTACGTGTGCCACCTCTTTTTCCAACTCTTCCACGATTGGGATCAGTTGGACAATTATAGGACACATGACCTTCTTCATTGCACTGTAGAAAAAAAGTTGATTGAAAATAGTTGATTCAGCATTTCTCCATGCGTCGGATTGGCTACTTCCTTTAGAAGTGTCATTCGTTGATCCCCAAGCATCTGCGGAAGACCAGTCGGCATTTCCACTTGGAGTAACTCAATTGGGTTTAGGAGCAGTCGAAGACCAAGAATTCCAGTCGTCAGAGGTCGTATTGCTATTACTTGACGCTGGCATTTTGCGAGGTGCGTCCCAATTAGATTGGTCATCGTTCGGTATTGCTTTATTCACGGTTCCGGATATTTTGCCACTAGAAGTCCAAGCATCTGCACAAGCATTCCAATCACCAGTCGAAATTGGTGCGCAGGAACGTGGCGCCAATTCTTTTCGTTTTGAATCCGTCGTCAGAGAGTCTGATGTTCCACTCCAATCATCAGTACTAAATGTCCTAGCTTTTACACCTGCCACCGGTGCTGCAGCTACAATCTGAGTCGACGTTGTTGAAGTCCACTCATCTGATGCAGTAGTCCAATCGTTTTTTTCGAAATTATTTCCAGGATTCAATACAACTGGCGGAACATCCGACTTTTTGGACACCGACGCAGCAGCCGATTGCTCGAGAACTGGATCGGTGATGACAACTTCTGGTTCGAGGGACTCTTGTAGTTCGGGACGCAGCACAGCTTCTTCGGTCAATTCCGATATCCAGACTTCAATTGCTTTCATAAAGTCGACAGCCATACACTTGATGGGCGGCATCTTCGTGTTAGAAGCAAAAGAAAAAATTTCGCAAGCATCCCGATAGACGAATTGCCAGGATTGAATTGTCTTCAGACGCAATCCGTGCTGTGATTCGAAATTTAGCAATAAATGGAACTGCAGGAACGGTCGTAGCTTGGAGAAGAAGAGAAGGAACGATGCTGTTCTCGTTCGATTGGAGGTCTCAGGATTAGACTGCAATGCCACCAACAAATTAAGAAAAGCTTCTACGTCACAATATTTTGACTTCCAAGCAAGGTTCGGATCCATTTCGTCGAACCAGGACAAGATACATTCGCCCACTGTTTTGCCTCCTTCGATACAGTCGAAGTCTAGAAAGAATTTTGCCAACTTCGTAATAGGAATCAGTTGGGTGACTATTCTGCTGGGTGTAACCATCGCCTTTATCGGTTCGGCAATCTTATTCCAATCTAAAAAAAAAAATAAAATAAAACAAGAAAAAATATTACTTAACCTTAAAAACAGAATATTTGTGGAATGATCTGAAAACTTACCGCAGACTTGACGTTCAAAATTTGCAATTGCCTGCGCAACATCTTCTGTTTGAATTCCTTCAAACATCTCTGTATCTTGAGAATCTCCATCAAAATTAGAACTCAGAATTTTCATTAAATCAAAACCCTTTTCAGAGGCACGCAAGGTGATGCAGAAATGAAGCAATTTCAGTGTCAATTAACCTTTCTTCATTCACGATTTCGTCCATACTTTTCGAGGTTCGGCGCAACAATATGAAATTAACTGGCTTAAATCACCAATGGCTTCGGTTCGGGTATGGTCTTTCCACTTGGCAAGTGACGTCAAAGATTTACTCATTCGGATCAAAAATGAATGAAAGCCATAACGGCAATACATTTGAACTGAATGATGCTTGGGCCAAATCAGTAAAACACCGCAAGGCAAATTTATCTTGCCACTTTTGGGAATAACAAACATAACAATATCTTTCTCGGATTTTTCATTGGACACCTTCCTCTCTTGATCTGACTTAATAAGTCCAACAACGTTCTTTTCCCACTTCAACTGTATGCTCAAGTTTCTAGTCACGTCGTCGGAATCAATTACACGTGTAACTTCCAGTACTTCGGCTTTCCCATTGATGTTCGTCGAACTTGACTGTGATGCCATTGCTAGGTGAACGTCGAGAAAATCACAGTTCAGCAGAAGATCAGCGAAGACGCGATCCTGTCCACGAAGTAGCTCAAATGAAAGAATTTGTTCGTCATAGCTTTCTTGAAGAACGAAGAAAAAGACATTTTCTGTTAAGGTTCTCTCTGCAATTACAGAATCTTGCCGTTTTTCTAGATGGTTTTTAACTTCAGAAGAGTCTCGATGAATTTCGGAAGTAGTAGTTGGAGTTTCTAATTCTTCTTTTGGATTTTCACCATTTTCATTTTCCATTTTTGATTTCAATAACTGATTCCGAAGCCAGGGTTCAAGCGATTCTTTGATTTTTTTAATCGCCCCGAGGAAAACTGGAAAATCCTTTGGAATCCCCGTCTTTACGTTTGTCCAGAGAAGATCATAAACTAGGACTAACTTGTAACCTTGTAAAACCGGCTCAATAAAATGCTCGCAGCTGTCGAAAAAAGCAGACAGGTAGAAAACTGCGTCGCTACTTTTGTGGCTCTCCAACCTTTTCTTTCTTCCTCCATACTGAACATTTAAACTGCCACCTTCATGTCCTCCTTCAACAGGTAATTGAAGTGTTGCAGTACCAAACTTTCCTCCAATCCAACAGGAACTCAAGTTGTGAATAAAGCATTTCTTGCCATCATACAAGACCAATTTGGTACACTTTGCAGTGACTTTCATCTCTTCAGGAAGTTGAAGATTGTGGACTACCAAAGAGGATAAATTGAAATCTTCAAAAGTCGAATCACATATTTTCGAAGCTTCAATTTCCCAAGTATGTCTCGAGGATAACCTGCATTCTGAAATCTCTTTCAGGATTCTGATGTTCTAGAACATTTTACAATAAGAATTAATTCAAATGAGTTCTGACAAAAATAAAAGGAAGAAGTTAACACCAACCTGTTTTGAAACTGGAATTGGAAAGCTTATTTCTTGGTGTTCTTTCATTTTAAATGACTTTAGACAAGTGTTCTCTGAAATCATTTCTGATCCCCATGCAAAGTCGATTAACTTCCTTTGATTTTCAAAATCCAGAACTTCAGATAAATGTTCCCTTTGGATGAAGCCATCATATTTCGAGTTTACAGCGCATAAGTTTGTTGAAGCTATCTGCATGTTCTTGTTCTCATGATCACCGTGTTTCTTTCATTAAAAAGCCTGAAAAATTAAAAAATTCCATGCTGTTTAGTTTATCCTTCCAGTCAAATATTCACAAATGTAGATTTTACTGAGTGGATTTTATTTACCAAGCGTCCAAAACGTTGATTCATCACTGGACTAGACAACTTATAGAAACGTTGAAATTTTCTGTATAAAAAATTTTAAGGGCTATACATAAATAAAACAACTGAAATCACATTAATTATTGTTCACCAACTTTTCATTAAAACGCAAAACAGATATGTCTAATAATAGCCAACAGGTTTCACAATTTCACAACTTGAGATTTTAAAATCTTCGAGTGTCTAGTACACAAAGGAGTTGCCAGTTAGTTTTAAATTGAAATCGAGTCAAATTAATTTGAAACATTAATAAAAATTTAGAAGATGGCATAAAATGCTAAAAATCAAAACGAGTAATTTAAGTAATGATGCAATTTTTTATTTTAAATTCGTTTACTTCTACCAGTCACAGAGCCGCAGAGTGATGGTGAGGCCAGACCGCCAGAGGCCATAAGGCTTTGACTGCTTTATTCGTAAACTAGTGATACCTGGTGGTTATTTTCGACAAGAACGGATTTGCGATCTTTTTTATTTTTATTTATAATTCGAAGTCCTCTTAAGGACTCGAATGTAGTATCCGGCTGTTAAAATACCGTGAGTCGGTCAGCACTCAGCAGTTGATCAAGCCTGTCTCATTTCTATTTCTGGGCGCTTGCACTTCCCTTTAACGCCCTTTAAGCTTTAACGGATGTTGGGTAGTAGTGGCCAGCGGTTTTTGGTTTGCGGCGGCCTGAGTTTCCTCTTGCCGTAGTCCGTCTTTGAACAGAAGGAACTGTTCAAGTCTGGTTCGTTTCCTCCCAAATGCCTGCGCAGCTTTGGGATTTCTCGTACCTACTCTTGTATCAAATTGGCCGAGTTACTCGACCCTCAGCGTCTTGGACACATATTATATTAGGGATCTCACGTATTTTAAACACGTATTCTATATGTTGAATTATTTATATTCCTTTTGAAAAAATAAACGAATCACAAGTTTCACATTAGTAAGTTCCACAATGTTAACCATTTGTTGGCCAGTATCTAACTCAATAATAAGGATGAAAAGTCAGATTAATCTTTAAGTTTAATCAATTTATTGTAAGACAAATAATACGAACACGAAATATGAACTAAACCAAAAAGTAATCGTGGAGAGGCAATAAGATGAAATTCTCCATTATTTGTTTTGTCGAATGACCAAAACAAAAGTTATTTTTTGTGTGTGTACCGGATAGACGATTTTCTATTAAAATTACAGGCAGGCCACATTTATATAAGCTTAAAGCTTCGCATAGATTTTCGAAGTAAATTCACTGCGTGCCAATTTGAACTATTAAAAATATTTGCTACTTTTGGAGTAGAAGAGGAGGCTATTTTCGCACGCTGTACAAATAAACAAGCGAGTTGGAAACAATGCTTTAAAACTAGGTAAGCTTAAGACTGATGAGTTGTAAAATTATTGATATTTTATCGCATTTCAATTCAAGGGCTCAAGGCAAAACGGAAGAACAGTCCTGGACAGCCTCTTGCTTCCTACTTGGTATCATAATACCTAGCAATAGACTGTGATTCCTGTTCTGAAACCCTAAAAAGAAAAATATTTATAAACGATTAATTCTTGTTATAAGAAACCTCACAGTCAGACCAAATTGCTTACAATCAATGCCTTTTGAAAGCGAAATAAGGGCCGCTGGAATTGACCTGTCCCTGAGTAATGGAACAAGATAGAAGTCTTTGATGAGTTTGGAGACTGGTCCAACGACAGCGAACCGCTCGTTTTGCTCCATGTGATGGATAAACAAAGAATAATCTTGACGGGACGACTCGGAAGTTGGAAAAAATGAGATAATAACAATGTCTCGGGTTCCTGCTCGTTTTGTCTGTTTGATGTAATCCCACATCATTTCATGTTTGATTCGACCAATCACTTCCAATGTTGAAGGAAGAATATATTTGGGAATTAAATGTTTTGGGCCAATCTAATTATAAAAGAAGAACATTTTTGAAATTTCCAAACTTAACAGTTCATAGTGGATAAGTAAAGAAGAATAAACTCACCGCGACTGCTTTAACGTAAATTTTTCCAATCTGCTTACTGTTGTTTTCGCCATTCCAAAAGACTGTGTGAGAGGGAGGTGTTTCCAGAGTCCTGAAATTGATATCGGTTTTCTAACAATAGATCTTTATTACGAGTTTAAAAGATTATACTTGTTAATACCAAATATGGAGACTGGCTATGATTTGTGAAAGGGGTAGTTTTTCGGTTTGGACGACTTGAATTTGCAATAACTGAAGTCGCCACGAAATTGCATCCTTCTGCGCTGACCAAACATTGGACTTTCAAACTAGTAATAGCCTAAAAAAATGCAATTTCATAAAATAAAATAAAAGACACAAGACTTAAGATATTATCAAGGAAAAACTATTTGATTTATTACTTGTGAATTATTTTGAAGGGGATAAGTGGAATGCTCATTTCTAGCGGTAAATGGAGTCGATAATAATCTTGTTCCTGGCGGTGTGTATGGAAAATTGGTATGACATACATCTTCGGTGTTTTCCATTTTGTTCAGAAATGCTTCTGATGCCTCAACGTTCAAACATTCAAACCTTCAGCCTAGTTGAGGGACTCTTCTGGGGGCTCTTTTTCTTCGTCAAGAAGTTTGCAAGTCCCTTCTTCAATTGAATTTTCAACGTATACTCGTCTTCCAGAATAGGGTCAAACATATGCATGGTAATGGTTATGACAATTAATATCGGAATTAAATATGGAATTAAAAATTTGTCGTTTGAGTCACCTGTTTTCTCATCGGCTTGTGCCAAAGAAGCCTCTTCAAATGCTGACTCAAAATCACGCAACTGAAAGAGATAGTCGGATTACCACCAGTTTTTGAGGCCACTTCTTCAACAGCAGGGTCCAATAATTCTCGAAACCGCTCCAGGAAAAAGCCTCCACTGGAGGAAATGGATGGCATAGTTCGAAAATCGTTGTAGTTGGATTTGATGTTACTCGGAGAATGGAAAGGAACCAATACTTGTGGATTTCCAGATTCATGACATGCAACTTTTGAACTATCTGGATCTACTGAACTTTGAATTTTCAGACTAGTGGTAGAAATATTATGAAGAACTTTCATGAAGAAATAAAAAAAAGGTTCACACATTTATCAAGGAAAATTATACGAATTGTTACCTGTGCATTAATTTGAAGGGAGTCGAGGTGCTCATTGGCTGTGTCAAATGGAGTAGGGGATCTTGATTCCGATTTCGTAATCTGAAGCAACTGCTTGGAAATCCGATCACGAGAATTAAGCGGTTTAATCAGCTAAGCGACGTCATTCCATACTAATAACAGGAGGATATATTTTATTATTTATGCATTTAAAATTTAAAATTAAATAATGGCTTACCAGTAACTTGATTCACAAAATCCGCAATGGCTTGAGCAACTTGATCATGACATTTAGTACTCCTTCAAAGTTTTCCGAGTAGAAATCAGAGCCAAGTATTTTCAATAGTTGGAAACCCTCTTCGAAAGCTTGCAAGCAGTTATAGAATCGAAGCAATCTGAAAGTCAATTCACCTCTTCCTAAATCCGATGTAGTCCAAGCTCGTTGAGGTTCAGCGCGGCAAAACGAGATTAATTGCCTTAGATAAATTTCTGATACTTTGTCGCGCTTCCCATTTTGGTGATGAATTCATATGTCCCATTCGGATGAGAAGAAGTGAAGGCCAAACCAGCAGTAAATGGGAACTGTGTTTCGGCCAGATCACTAAAACACCATGGTGTAAATTTCTCTTGCCAAGTTCAACCTTAAGGTTGAACTTAAGGTTAAAGTTGAAGTTAAGTAACTTCACGATTTTCACTGAAAACTTCCTTTTCCGGGTTTGACTGAATGAGTTCAACAAAATGCTTGTCCCAATCCAATTCGAAGCTCAAATTTCTTGTTACGTCGTTAAAGTCGATTAATGTTGAAATTTCTATTGAACCTAGATGTTCTTCGCCTATTCCTTGATTTTCCGACTTAGAGCATTCCACATCAAGAGGTTCTTCACTTTTAACTTTCGGAATAATAAGATGTCTTCGCAAGATGGACGTCAAGAAAATCGCAGTTTAAAAGAATTTCTACTAAAAATTTATCCTGGCCACGAAGTAGCTAAAATGCGAGGGATTTCTCTTCATAAATTCTTTTAGAATGAAATACACAATTTTGTCTTTCAAAGTTCAATCCGAGTATTTCCACGTGCGGAAGGATGATGATCCATATATATATATCCAATAGCATTTTCAATTTGGCTTCATTTTGATGAAGCTAGGGTTTAACACTTGTTTTATCACTTTTAAAGCTGTAAGAAAAACTGGGAAATTGTTTGGAATTGCTGTCTTGGCATTTGTCCAGATTAGATTATAGACAAGTATTAACTTGTGTCCTTTTGTAATTAAAGTTCCATAAACTTTTCACAGCAATTGTAGAATGCTGATATGTAGGAATTCTTTTCACTGCTGACATGATTCTCAAATGCTGTCGTTTTTCTTCTTTACTCTACTTTTAAACGACCACCTTCTTATCCTTCTTCAACCGGCAACTGAAGGACCACTGTGCCAAATTTGTTATTGACAATGCAAGAAGCACTGGCCACATGTTTCCAAGATTATCAGTTTTTGAAGTTCTGTTTTGACATCCATCAACTTAGTAGGAAGTTGAAGGTGATAGGCCACCAATGACGCCAAATGGATCTCCTGTTTAATTGAACCACAGATTTCTGAAGCATTGATTTCCCAAGTACTTGTTATGAGGGGATTGAAGGGTAACTTATATCCTTTGTTACTGCTTTGCTTTTAAATGAAAATTGCTTTAGTTTTTCGATACTCTGAAATTAAGTGAGTTCAATTAATACAAAATAAATTCATCAACTTGCTTTCTTCACTAACCTTTATCAACACAGGAATTTTTATGTTGTCATTTTGAAGCCCTGTGAATGTTAAAGAACTCAAAGTGCATTCATCCGTCTTTATTTCTTGGCCCCAAGAAAAATGTAACAATTCCAGATCATCAAATTTTTCAATGTCTAGAAAGAATTGCAAAACTGTCTAAGCATGTTGTAATCACCTCTCTTGAATATTATTCTCATTTTGTTGACAACATGGCCTACTATAATAACGGCCCAACAGCTCGCTATCTCCCTGTTGCCGAATGGTTCCCAGCCCCTACCCCTTCCCATCCCCTACTTTTCATAGCCAGAGGGTCGTTTGTTCCTTCAGAAAGTTCCACATTCCATGTCATCTTTCCGCGGTTTAAAATTTTGTTGATCGTCAGTCTGTTTCGGCATGGTCAAAATCGATTGAAAGTCAGCGATTAACAGTCTAGTGGATATAGCGGTGGATATCCACTCGAGTGGTAAGATGTTCAAATCTCTTCAAGTCATAATCAATTCTTCATAATTTTTCCTTGTAAAACAAAATCTGAATTTGTTTTCTTTGGCAAGAACTTAGAAAAAAAGCAAATTCAGATTTTGTTTTTAAAAATGTGAAAAAACTCGCATTTTTTACAGGATCTAGGCATTCCATCTAATTCGCTTTAAAAATATAGAAAAAACAAGGAAAAATTATGAAAAATTGATTATGATTTCTAGAGATTTGAACGTTTTACCACTCGTATGGAAATCCACCTCTATATCCACTACACTGCCATTCGCTTACTTTCAATCGATTTTGACCATGACCAAACAGACTGACGATCAACAAAATTTTAAACCGCGGAAAGATGACATGGAATGTGGAACTTTCTGAAGGAACAAACGACCCTCTGGCTATGAAAAGTAGGGGATGGGAAGAGGTAGGGGCTGGGAACCATTCGGCAACAGGGAGATAGCGAGCTGTTGGGCCGTTATTATAGTAGGCCATGGTTGACAAGTTTCTGCATTTTTAACGAAGCTAAAATGGTGGAAAAGCTAAATGGTGGAAAATGAGATGTTTGCAATTTGTATTGCTGCGGTTGCGTATTAGAGCAGTCGAGTCGAGTTATACCGCGTAAAGTGTCCCGTTTGAAAGTTGTTTTCTTTTCAAAAAGCCGCGTTTTCTGTGTTTTTTTTAGTGCAATTTGTCTATCTAAGGTTAGTTTCAGTTAATTAGTCTAAGATTTAGAGCTAAAAGTTGAGAAATGCTATGTATATTTACAGACTATTGAGGGGCTACAACTACTTGACTACTCTTGCCATAAAACCATCGATTTGTGTTTGAAATGTCTACGTTTGTGTCAGGAGGTATGGTATATTTTTATGTTTTATGTCTTTTCATAAGGTCTAATGTATTTTTTAATCATTTTTACGAATAGGTGGTGGCTGGAATGGAGGCAGAGATCAAGGTTCTGGAGGGAGTGATGAAAGCGAACCCTCATGGCCGAATCCAGTGTGTTTACTGCAAATCAATAAGAAGACTCCACAACAAAGAAAAAAGTATCTTCAAGGCAGTCAAAAAGTCTAAAATTCAGACTAAAATCCTCGCAGCTGCTGCTGCTGCCTCAGCTGCTGCTGCCTCTGCAGCATCATCAAATCTTTCTGATGAAGAGCAAGCAGATGGTGAGCATGATGGCAAATCAAGTTATGGTGAAACTTTTTCCTCGACATCAGCCACTGCCAGCACCCCACATCCAAGCCCAAATGATGAGACAGAGCCCATGGACTGCACCGAAGGTTCAGATTAAATTTCTTTTTTAAAATTAATATTCTTATGTTTTTGTTTTTGTTTTATTTTCAGCATCTTAGGATACTCCAGAAAACGGAGATCTGAATGCAAAAAAATGCGACAAATGCTCTCGGGAATTGATATGCGGATGGTGCCATGGACATGGGAACAATTAGGGCAGAGTCTGGCCTTAAGAAAATTCTAAGGTTTTCCAAATTCTAATTTTTCCAAATTCTTCCATCGCGTTTACGGCGAGGTTGATTCCGGGAAAAGAGAATCTTGACTCAGACGCGTTGAGCAGGGCACCCATCGCAGCAGCAACCGCTCAGGACGAGCTGGCCGAAGGAGCGTCTTTCGTTCCCCCCAGGATCACTCTGCTGTGTGCCATTGACGGGTCGGATCCAACGGTCATTGATCCTGTTTTAGAAAAAGTGAAAGCCGCCGCCGCCACCGATCCAGTCATGAAGGAGCTCCGTGAAGTGATTCTCAACGGCTTTCCGAACGAAAAGTGCAACCTTTCGCTGGTCCTTCGACCCTTTTGGCGCGTCCGGCATGATCTAGCCATCGACGGTGAAGATGGAATGATCGTCATGGGAGCCCGAGTCGTCATTCCGAAGGCGCTGCAAAGTGATTTACTGCGTTAGGTAGCCCTTTAGCCCCCACCTTCTTCTTCTCTTTCTTCATTTTTCTTTTGACCGACGACGTAAAGACCACGAATCCACGATCATTTCACTGTCTAAACGACTGTCAGTTATATTTGAAAACGTGAGTGTTCGACGAACGAACGAAGTACTGCTCGATTTGAATTGTATAATACTTTTTTTGTCTTTCTCGTTTAGTAAACGAGATTGCTGCCTGCAACCTCTAATACAACGGCTGCAAACACTACTACTACTGCTGGTTCTCAGTTTCTGCAGCGTCATGTTTGCCCAAAGTAAGATCAATGTTTTAATATGAATATATTGGGGTTATTTATATTGTATATGTATAGGTGGAGGTAGTGGTGGAGGAGATGGAGGAGATGGAGCAAATGGCAGGGGATGGCGATGCCCATTTTGCAATTCTCTTAATCCATTGGGGCGCTTTAGATGCATATATTGCAAACAGATCCGCGATTTCAACCCAAGAGAGCTCAACCTGTTAAAAGCCATTAAGAAGAAGAAAGCGGATAAAAAGAAAGCCAGCGCAACACTCTCTCAAGCGCTGTCAGCAGCTTTGTTGGCAGCCTTGGTGGCCAATGCTCCTGCTGCAGCCCGGACTGCTGCTGCTGCTGCTGCCAATCCTGCAGCAACTCAATCTGCCAATCCTGCAGCAACTCAATCTGCCATTCCCGATGCAGCCCCACTAATGCAGCCCCCTGTTGCTGCCATTACCGCTGCTGCCTCACAATCTGCCATTGGCACTGCAGTCCCACTAATGCAGTTCACTACTGCTGCCAATGATGCTGATGCGGAAACTTCATCCTTGAACTTACCCAGCCCTATGGATATCAGTATGCATAAATTCCAAATTTTGTTTTTAAATTTACATTTTTATAATTTCTTTTTTGTTATTTTCAGCCCCCCCAGTAGCCCCAAGATGCGATAGTTGTTCTCGCCCTTGCGCGTTTTGCGAAGGAGGGAATTAATTTCAAGCCTTCCCTATGCCTTATGATCCTTGTGAGGATAACACTGTAAGAAAAATTGTTTTCTTCCTTCTTTTTTTTTCTTGCTGCACCTCGTGTTTTTTCATGTATTCACCCTATTAAGATCTTAATAAGGTCTATATATTGCTTTCATTATTTGTCTATTTGACCCTTAAAACCAACACTGAGTTTGGTGAACTCAAGTTGATGGAAAGCAAGGAAATCTTTTCTATATCTTGGCAGTGGCAAGACCCATTTATTTTTTTTTTTTTAGTGCACCTCGTGTCTTTATGTATACTTTTCTTTCGTTTTCTTATCTTGGCAGTGGCAAGACCCATTTATTATTTTTCCTATGTTCACCTTGTGTCATTTTTTATGTGTACGTTTCTTAATACAGCTGTGGGTGCTGTTGTTCATCTCTATAATTGTAATGACATGATAAAACAAGCGGGGTCGTTGAACACGCCAATGTATTGAGATGAGTCGAGCGAGGAGAGGACCTCGCAGTAAGACAACTAAATGGCGACTGAGGGGGGAAACGAAGCTGAGGGGGAGAAGACGGAAGGGCGCAGGGTTGCAACACATTACAATAATCTCAAAAACTTTTTTGCTCAGCAGACTGTGAACACCAATGCTTTGAACTGAGCGAAATAGATGAAGAAGTTATAAAGCAGCAATGGCTGAAAATTGTGAATTATGATAACTGTAATTTGCTACCATCTACTATAGGACTTCACGTCTTCAAAAACAGCAGTGAGGTAAGGGTTGATTAACCTGTAATCAATTTTATTGTACTTGTTTTAATATTTTTTTACATTAACAGGCTTTTCTGGAGAATATTGGCACTTAGCCCTACATAATGTTTAAAAGTAAGCGTCGCTCTAATGACCTAAAATTTGCGATGGACATTCTTTCTTTGGCCCTCGGAACTATCCGAGTCTGCTTATCGAGAAGACTTTGAAGAGGCCATTATCTGGTTGAAATTCGCCCATTCATTTGGTAAGACTACAGTACATTGCAAATAATTACGAAAATTCACGTTTAGTATAACAACAATTCCCATCGTTGTAGGACAACAAGATAAGGAACGACAAATTAAAGTACGGACGATGCCATCACATTACTGGCAGCTTGTTACATGCATCTTAACTAATTGATTGTGGTAACTGCTCCATGGTTAAAACCATTGATTTACGCGAGAATTGCCCTAGGAGTTTGCTCAACCATCAGCTCTTGCATTTAAATGCTGCGTTCATGAAGTGATTGCCTTCCCAGAATGTGTTGCCAAGTCTTTTGAAAATTGCATTATGGTTCTGGAGTCTAATTGTAAAGTGCTTCCGTAGTCGATGGAGACCTTCACGTCCAACTCTATTCTTCTGTAGCTATCGATCTTTATGATCAGCTTCTTCCAAAGGATAAGTGAAGGCTTTTTCCTGGAGCGGTTTCGAGAATTATTGGACCCTGCTGTTGAAGAAGTGGCCTCAATAACTGGTGGTTATCCGACTATCTCTTTCAGTTGCGTGATTTTGAGTCAGCATTTGAAGAGGCTTCTTTGGCACAAGCCGATGAGAAAACAGGTGACTCAAACGACAAATTTTTAATTCCATATTTAATTCCGATATTAATTGTCATAACCATTACCATGCATATGTTTGACCCTATTCTGGAAGACGAGTATACGTTGAAAATTCAATTGAAGAAGGGACTTGCAAACTTCTTGACGAAGAAAAAGAGCCCCCAGAAGAGTCCCTCAACTAGGCTGAAGGTTTGAATGTTTGAACGTTGAGGCATCAGAAGCATTTCTGAACAAAATGGAAAACACCGAAGATGTATGTCATACCAATTTTCCATACACACCGCCAGGAACAAGATTATTATCGACTCCATTTACCGCTAGAAATGAGCATTCCACTTATCCCCTTCAAAATAATTCACAAGTAATAAATCAAATAGTTTTTCCTTGATAATATCTTAAGTCTTGTGTCTTTTATTTTATTTTATGAAATTGCATTTTTTTAGGCTATTACTAGTTTGAAAGTCCAATGTTTGGTCAGCGCAGAAGGATGCAATTTCGTGGCGACTTCAGTTATTGCAAATTCAAGTCGTCCAAACCGAAAAACTACCCCTTTCACAAATCATAGCCAGTCTCCATATTTGGTATTAACAAGTATAATCTTTTAAACTCGTAATAAAGATCTATTGTTAGAAAACCGATATCAATTTCAGGACTCTGGAAACACCTCCCTCTCACACAGTCTTTTGGAATGGCGAAAACAACAGTAAGCAGATTGGAAAAATTTACGTTAAAGCAGTCGCGGTGAGTTTATTCTTCTTTACTTATCCACTATGAACTGTTAAGTTTGGAAATTTCAAAAATGTTCTTCTTTTATAATTAGATTGGCCCAAAACATTTAATTCCCAAATATATTCTTCCTTCAACATTGGAAGTGATTGGTCGAATCAAACATGAAATGATGTGGGATTACATCAAACAGACAAAACGAGCAGGAACCCGAGACATTGTTATTATCTCATTTTTTCCAACTTCCGAGTCGTCCCGTCAAGATTATTCTTTGTTTATCCATCACATGGAGCAAAACGAGCGGTTCGCTGTCGTTGGACCAGTCTCCAAACTCATCAAAGACTTCTATCTTGTTCCATTACTCAGGGACAGGTCAATTCCAGCGGCCCTTATTTCGCTTTCAAAAGGCATTGATTGTAAGCAATTTGGTCTGACTGTGAGGTTTCTTATAACAAGAATTAATCGTTTATAAATATTTTTCTTTTTAGGGTTTCAGAACAGGAATCACAGTCTATTGCTAGGTATTATGATACCAAGTAGGAAGCAAGAGGCTGTCCAGGACTGTTCTTCCGTTTTGCCTTGAGCCCTTGAATTGAAATGCGATAAAATATCAATAATTTTACAACTCATCAGTCTTAAGCTTACCTAGTTTTAAAGCATTGTTTCCAACTCGCTTGTTTATTTGTACAGCGTGCGAAAATAGCCTCCTCTTCTACTCCAAAAGTAGCAAATATTTTTAATAGTTCAAATTGGCACGCAGTGAATTTACTTCGAAAATCTATGCGAAGCTTTAAGCTTATATAAATGTGGCCTGCCTGTAATTTTAATAGAAAATCGTCTATCCGGTACACACACAAAAAATAACTTTTGTTTTGGTCATTCGACAAAACAAATAATGGAGAATTTCATCTTATTGCCTCTCCACGATTACTTTTTGGTTTAGTTCATATTTCGTGTTCGTATTATTTGTCTTACAATAAATTGATTAAACTTAAAGATTAATCTGACTTTTCATCCTTATTATTGAGTTAGATACTGGCCAACAAATGGTTAACATTGTGGAACTTACTAATGTGAAACTTGTGATTCGTTTATTTTTTCAAAAGGAATATAAATAATTCAACATATAGAATACGTGTTTAAAATACGTGAGATCCCTAATATAATATGTGTCCAAGACGCTGAGGGTCGAGTAACTCGGCCAATTTGATACAAGAGTAGGTACGAGAAATCCCAAAGCTGCGCAGGCATTTGGGAGGAAACGAACCAGACTTGAACAGTTCCTTCTGTTCAAAGACGGACTACGGCAAGAGGAAACTCAGGCCGCCGCAAACCAAAAACCGCTGGCCACTACTACCCAACATCCGTTAAAGCTTAAAGGGCGTTAAAGGGAAGTGCAAGCGCCCAGAAATAGAAATGAGACAGGCTTGATCAACTGCTGAGTGCTGACCGACTCACGGTATTTTAACAGCCGGATACTACATTCGAGTCCTTAAGAGGACTTCGAATTATAAATAAAAATAAAAAAGATCGCAAATCCGTTCTTGTCGAAAATAACCACCAGGTATCACTAGTTTACGAATAAAGCAGTCAAAGCCTTATGGCCTCTGGCGGTCTGGCCTCACCATCACTCTGCGGCTCTGTGACTGGTAGAAGTAAACGAATTTAAAATAAAAAATTGCATCATTACTTAAATTACTCGTTTTGATTTTTAGCATTTTATGCCATCTTCTAAATTTTTATTAATGTTTCAAATTAATTTGACTCGATTTCAATTTAAAACTAACTGGCAACTCCTTTGTGTACTAGACACTCGAAGATTTTAAAATCTCAAGTTGTGAAATTGTGAAACCTGTTGGCTATTATTAGACATATCTGTTTTGCGTTTTAATGAAAAGTTGGTGAACAATAATTAATGTGATTTCAGTTGTTTTATTTATGTATAGCCCTTAAAATTTTTTATACAGAAAATTTCAACGTTTCTATAAGTTGTCTAGTCCAGTGATGAATCAACGTTTTGGACGCTTGGTAAATAAAATCCACTCAGTAAAATCTACATTTGTGAATATTTGACTGGAAGGATAAACTAAACAGCATGGAATTTTTTAATTTTTCAGGCTTTTTAATGAAAGAAACACGGTGATCATGAGAACAAGAACATGCAGATAGCTTCAACAAACTTATGCGCTGTAAACTCGAAATATGATGGCTTCATCCAAAGGGAACATTTATCTGAAGTTCTGGATTTTGAAAATCAAAGGAAGTTAATCGACTTTGCATGGGGATCAGAAATGATTTCAGAGAACACTTGTCTAAAGTCATTTAAAATGAAAGAACACCAAGAAATAAGCTTTCCAATTCCAGTTTCAAAACAGGTTGGTGTTAACTTCTTCCTTTTATTTTTGTCAGAACTCATTTGAATTAATTCTTATTGTAAAATGTTCTAGAACATCAGAATCCTGAAAGAGATTTCAGAATGCAGGTTATCCTCGAGACATACTTGGGAAATTGAAGCTTCGAAAATATGTGATTCGACTTTTGAAGATTTCAATTTATCCTCTTTGGTAGTCCACAATCTTCAACTTCCTGAAGAGATGAAAGTCACTGCAAAGTGTACCAAATTGGTCTTGTATGATGGCAAGAAATGCTTTATTCACAACTTGAGTTCCTGTTGGATTGGAGGAAAGTTTGGTACTGCAACACTTCAATTACCTGTTGAAGGAGGACATGAAGGTGGCAGTTTAAATGTTCAGTATGGAGGAAGAAAGAAAAGGTTGGAGAGCCACAAAAGTAGCGACGCAGTTTTCTACCTGTCTGCTTTTTTCGACAGCTGCGAGCATTTTATTGAGCCGGTTTTACAAGGTTACAAGTTAGTCCTAGTTTATGATCTTCTCTGGACAAACGTAAAGACGGGGATTCCAAAGGATTTTCCAGTTTTCCTCGGGGCGATTAAAAAAATCAAAGAATCGCTTGAACCCTGGCTTCGGAATCAGTTATTGAAATCAAAAATGGAAAATGAAAATGGTGAAAATCCAAAAGAAGAATTAGAAACTCCAACTACTACTTCCGAAATTCATCGAGACTCTTCTGAAGTTAAAAACCATCTAGAAAAACGGCAAGATTCTGTAATTGCAGAGAGAACCTTAACAGAAAATGTCTTTTTCTTCGTTCTTCAAGAAAGCTATGACGAACAAATTCTTTCATTTGAGCTACTTCGTGGACAGGATCGCGTCTTCGCTGATCTTCTGCTGAACTGTGATTTTCTCGACGTTCACCTAGCAATGGCATCACAGTCAAGTTCGACGAACATCAATGGGAAAGCCGAAGTACTGGAAGTTACACGTGTAATTGATTCCGACGACGTGACTAGAAACTTGAGCATACAGTTGAAGTGGGAAAAGAACGTTGTTGGACTTATTAAGTCAGATCAAGAGAGGAAGGTGTCCAATGAAAAATCCGAGAAAGATATTGTTATGTTTGTTATTCCCAAAAGTGGCAAGATAAATTTGCCTTGCGGTGTTTTACTGATTTGGCCCAAGCATCATTCAGTTCAAATGTATTGCCGTTATGGCTTTCATTCATTTTTGATCCGAATGAGTAAATCTTTGACGTCACTTGCCAAGTGGAAAGACCATACCCGAACCGAAGCCATTGGTGATTTAAGCCAGTTAATTTCATATTGTTGCGCCGAACCTCGAAAAGTATGGACGAAATCGTGAATGAAGAAAGGTTAATTGACACTGAAATTGCTTCATTTCTGCATCACCTTGCGTGCCTCTGAAAAGGGTTTTGATTTAATGAAAATTCTGAGTTCTAATTTTGATGGAGATTCTCAAGATACAGAGATGTTTGAAGGAATTCAAACAGAAGATGTTGCGCAGGCAATTGCAAATTTTGAACGTCAAGTCTGCGGTAAGTTTTCAGATCATTCCACAAATATTCTGTTTTTAAGGTTAAGTAATATTTTTTCTTGTTTTATTTTATTTTTTTTTTTAGATTGGAATAAGATTGCCGAACCGATAAAGGCGATGGTTACACCCAGCAGAATAGTCACCCAACTGATTCCTATTACGAAGTTGGCAAAATTCTTTCTAGACTTCGACTGTATCGAAGGAGGCAAAACAGTGGGCGAATGTATCTTGTCCTGGTTCGACGAAATGGATCCGAACCTTGCTTGGAAGTCAAAATATTGTGACGTAGAAGCTTTTCTTAATTTGTTGGTGGCATTGCAGTCTAATCCTGAGACCTCCAATCGAACGAGAACAGCATCGTTCCTTCTCTTCTTCTCCAAGCTACGACCGTTCCTGCAGTTCCATTTATTGCTAAATTTCGAATCACAGCACGGATTGCGTCTGAAGACAATTCAATCCTGGCAATTCGTCTATCGGGATGCTTGCGAAATTTTTTCTTTTGCTTCTAACACGAAGATGCCGCCCATCAAGTGTATGGCTGTCGACTTTATGAAAGCAATTGAAGTCTGGATATCGGAATTGACCGAAGAAGCTGTGCTGCGTCCCGAACTACAAGAGTCCCTCGAACCAGAAGTTGTCATCACCGATCCAGTTCTCGAGCAATCGGCTGCTGCGTCGGTGTCCAAAAAGTCGGATGTTCCGCCAGTTGTATTGAATCCTGGAAATAATTTCGAAAAAAACGATTGGACTACTGCATCAGATGAGTGGACTTCAACAACGTCGACTCAGATTGTAGCTGCAGCACCGGTGGCAGGTGTAAAAGCTAGGACATTTAGTACTGATGATTGGAGTGGAACATCAGACTCTCTGACGACGGATTCAAAACGAAAAGAATTGGCGCCACGTTCCTGCGCACCAATTTCGACTGGTGATTGGAATGCTTGTGCAGATGCTTGGACTTCTAGTGGCAAAATATCCGGAACCGTGAATAAAGCAATACCGAACGATGACCAATCTAATTGGGACGCACCTCGCAAAATGCCAGCGTCAAGTAATAGCAATACGACCTCTGACGACTGGAATTCTTGGTCTTCGACTGCTCCTAAACCCAATTGAGTTACTCCAAGTGGAAATGCCGACTGGTCTTCCGCAGATGCTTGGGGATCAACGAATGACACTTCTAAAGGAAGTAGCCAATCCGACGCATGGAGAA
The DNA here is from genome assembly GCF_021234035.1 of Daphnia pulicaria. Classification (NCBI taxonomy): domain Eukaryota; kingdom Metazoa; phylum Arthropoda; class Branchiopoda; order Diplostraca; family Daphniidae; genus Daphnia; species Daphnia pulicaria. The sequence goes on from NC_060916.1 coordinate 10,105,957, forward strand.
ATGCTGAATCAACTATTTTCAATCAACTTTTTTTCTACAGTGCAATGAAGAAGGTCATGTGTCCTATAATTGTCCAACTGATCCCAATCGTGGAAGAGTTGGAAAAAGAGGTGGCACACGTACTTGCTACAAAGTAAATTACTTACTGAACAATTATTTCAATGCAAAAGTTACTTATTTATTATGCCTTGAAATGTTTCAGTGTAATGAAGAAGGACACTTATCTTATTATTGTTTAACTGGCCCGACTCGAGGAAGAGGTGGCGGAAGAGGTGGTGGTGGTGGTGGAAGCACACGTCCTTGCTTTAAAGTAACTAGCGTTACATCAATTAAATTACTATTACAAAATTAACTTTTTTCACTATAAATATTTAAGTGCAACCAAGAAGGGCATTTCTCTTACAATTGTCCTAATCCTTCAACTGGCTGAAGAGGTGCAAGAAATTCTCCTGCATCCAGTTACGGTGCACCTAGTTCCTCGGCATTTGACGATTGGGGAACATTAACAGTCACACCAGATACAAAATCCTCGAGTTTTGACTCTGGTGAAAAGAAGAATGATTGGGGATCAGCTTCAAACAAAGCCAGCAGTCCATGGGCCACCGGTGCTAACGCTGCTCCAAGAGGTGCGAGAAATACTCCAAGATCCAGTTATAATGCACCCATTGGTAACAGTCAACTTGTATTGGATGATTGGGGTATAGCGAGCAATTCATCTGCTGCACCGCCTGTTACAACAGTTGCTAGTAGTTCAACTGCTGGTATTCCTGCGACCGATGATTGGGGATCAGCTGCCGATGCCTGGTCATCTGTTAATACCGCGAAATCTACCACACCACAAGGAAATAGTATCGCTGCAAATTCTGGAGTTGGCAGACGATACCCCAGTCCCTGTTATGGAAACAAAGACGGGCAAAGTTTTGTGTGGCCCTTCTGCTCTCAAAGTAGCTAATGTGGAGCATATTGGCTCAAAGAAAATTCTGCGTATGCAATCGTGAAACAAGAATCTCTACTGGCATCCCTAACGGCTTCAGCTTCATCCTTGCAAATTCCGGGAAGTGGTACAGAAGATGCAAGAGTCTAATAATCAACTTAGAGAAGCGCTGCAGCGGGAGACCAACAAGCCGGTGGGGGAACCTCCCGAGGTCATTGATTACCAAAAGATGTTTACTGAAACCAAAACTTTCTCAAAGACGATCGATCTGGAGTTGCGCAAGCTCGACGTTCAGCAGGCTTTACAACACGTGTCTTATCTCTGCACGTACATGCCAGACTCATTCATGGCCCGTGGAGGTAATTTCGTGATTTATCGTGACGTTTTAAATACTAAACATTTTCCTTCTGTTCTCAGGGGACTATCACAGCGTGCAGCAATTTCTCTTGATGTCTAGACGGCTCTTCAAATGCGACATGCTTACCGCTCAAGTGAAAGAGAAGTTTCCCGGCTCGGCTGGGGATTTGTCAAACACTCTCAAATCTCCTGCGGCTGACCTGCTGACCAGTGCATCTTTGGAGCCAGGATGCTTCATTGGCTCTTTTCACTCTAGGTCTTATCATTTCACTTTAAATGACACATCAATTCACATTATTGACACTGTCTCTCTTCATATTCTCGATAGGGAGTCGGTCACCAGTTCTTGTACGCGCTGAACAGCTGTTCCCGCAGCAGTTTCTCGAGATGAGAACGCTTCATTATCAGGAGATGCTGCAACAAGAGAAAGCCATCGATTTTTACGTGGAACTCTTGCGTAAAGATCAGCTGGATGAAAATGTCCAGTTGGATGCATTGGAGAAGGTGGTCAATTATTTCAACAGCATCTACGCCGTCCAGTTCAGCTCGGTCGTTAACGGTGCCGCTTTACTGACCGACCATGGTAAAGTCCTGCTCGCCTCCTGCTGCGGATTGACAGCTCTGGGTCCTCTCGGGGCGTTCAGGCAATGATGCAGGTTGGTTCTGTTATTTTGTTTGTTTACATGAAATTCCGGTGAGCAAAAAAGAAAATATTTGTTGAAGGTAGCGACGTGGCGAAATCCATCAAGAAAGTTCTCAGTCAAGCAAACCAACGGCAGCAATACGCCCGTACTATTAAGCGACGGTTGCCTCTGCTGATTATGCTAGGAAATTGCCACTTAATATTCAACCCCCCCCCCTTCCTCCCCCCGAAAAAAGGAATTATAAATTAACAGCTGTGTTAACACAACTAGAATCGTTGTTTTCTTTCCGAAAAGAATACTCACCATTATTCTTCCCCCATCACACATATATAATGTAGTCATGTACAAACCAAAAACATTCACTCCTCCCGGCCATTTTTCTCTTTCCTTCTCTCTTTGGTCAGATGTCATAATTAATTATGTGTGTTTATATTCTTAATATAATTTCACACCTTCATTGCCAATTCAAGGAGTGGAGGTCCCTCCCTCATCGTCAAATCCTAACACCTGATTTCATTTGATAAAATTTTTTTTCGTCTCTTCCTTTCTCTTGCCATGTCGTGATTGATTAATTTTTTTTATATAGGGAAGAAGAAAAAACAACCTTTCACTTTTTCGGACATTCTGTGGGATGATAAAATTAATACAATGTAAAAAAAATCATTAAAAAAATCATTTAAATTCTAGAATGTCACAACCAAACGAGGATAAAAGGGGTGTAGATTGTAGTCGAAGGAAAGAAGCTATATCAGTTAGTAGACCCTATAACCCCCAAAAAGTGAGTCGAGTCACTGCGTTCTCTCTCAACACGTTTAATATCGTTTCCTTGCTAACAGCACCGTCACCAAGGAACCATGGGAGCATGGAAGCAGCACCTATTATATCTTTCATCCGATATGAAGAAAAAAGACATTACCGGTAAACTGTTTAACGTGTCAACCTCGTCGCCAGAGGGTTCGTGTGATTACATTTCCTATGCGGCAAGATGAGCGCATTGGATTGCCTTGGTTTCTCCGCTGCATCACCAGCTTTTCTTTGTTACAAAATTGACATTATTATAACAACTTGAATCGAAATCAACTCGAATTATATGACTCGTAACGAGATGAGTCAACAGTCAAGTCGAGAAATCGCTTCGCCTTCAAATGGGTTGCGAAGGCTGTGCTATTATTGCGAGCCCGAAGGGCGAAGCTAATAACCGCATACGCAGAAAAAAAAAAGCCATGTCACTTTGTATGTATGTATGTCCCGCTCCATAGCTCGGGCGTTTTACGACAGATTTCGGACTTTTTGGTCTTAAAAATTACACAAAAAATCTGCGGTGCGACCAGAACAAAAATAATTCCATTTACTTAATTAGTTCCCCCGTAATTACTGAAAAACTGTTAAAATAACTGATTAACGACTAGTGACATCTGGCGGTTGCAGGTCAAAATAACTCACCACCAGATGTCCATAGCATCGTCGTGATGACGCAATCTTTGATGTCCCAACCATGACGCAACAACCAGATTTGCATTTATGTTTTACAGTTATTTGACTAAAAGATGGGTATTTTTAAATTCAATTATTGAACTTTATTTGTAAAAATTGGAAAATATGAGTTGAGCAAACTAAACGTAAATAACTTGCAAGGATATTAACTGTGACGGAAAAATCCCGTTTTAAAACAAAAAAGTCTGTGAAGAAAAGTTTGAATTGTGAATAAGTCCGACTTAACAATAGGCCCTGAATTTGTCATTTAAGACAGTTTTCAACTGGCTTACGACTATCCCTTCGCGGCGAGCTGATAAGCTTGCTTTTCTATCTTAGTTTGATATACGTGGAAAACAAAAAAAAAAAAAAAAAAATTCTATTCATGAGTTCACCCTTTCCTTTCATTGTTGGATGAGTCTGCCATTTCGGCCATATTATCCCCCTCCCCCACTTTTGCTGCTACTACTTCTACTACCTGTAGGACCCGGGACCCCACCTTAACACAAGCCAGTTTAGCACAAGGTCCTCCTCCTTCGTATTCTCGTTCGTATTCTTTTGGTATGTTTTTCTCCCAGTAGTTATTAGACTGCACAACTCTTGCTGGTAAACTTATTTTACACACAAGTCCCTCTCTCTCTCTACGAATGTAAGAGTGTTGCATAGATTTATACGTACACCTTTCAAGTTAAAGAGAGATAGCTAAATGTTATGAAGATATGCACCTCTTTTTTCTTCCACATTGCTTTCCTTTAACCGAAATTTCCACTCGTTTGTGGTGAGGAATGTCGGTCAGTCGGTGCCCACGTACTTCCTGTCCGCCTGTAAGGTGAAAGTTGAAGAAAAAAAACTATTGAGTAGAAAAGAGAAACGGGCGTCGTTTAGTAGTTTACTCAGCCCCAGTTGTGTAGGGGAACATGTCTGTATAATTACGCGTACACACAGACACGTATATGAAAACCTTCGTAAAGAAGTGAGGAATGAAAAAGCGATGGTATTCTTCTTCATACGACCATTTGGTCCCATTCGCCCCCAGGAAGAAGAAGGGAAGAAATTTTAAGGTTTTTCAGGGTGTCGTATATGTTTAAATATTTAAGAAAAAAAAGTTCCAGGACGGGAAACAAATGCCGTGTGTACACACGCACTGAGTTTGTTGTAGTCATCGAGACGCTCTGTTAATTAAACGCAACAGGAAAAGTAACAAAAGTTCTTGTGGACCACTCTTTTATTTGCTGATGAATCGTCCCGGATCAGTCCATACTACCGAAAACGTTGGTACTACTACTTTTTCAAAACATACTCACGCTCATTGTGAGTGGGCCACGCAGGCTCTCGAACTATAGCCCCGCGAAACAATAAAGAAGGCCCTGGGGTCGATTGCGTGATTTCTCTACAACTTCTCCTGCCTGTCCTTTTCCCCCTTCCTCCTTGGGATATTCATGCGGTGTATAGCCGGTTGCCCGGTTCTGTCTATGTATTCATTGTTATTTATAAATCCTGTTCCCACTTCTTATAAATAATATAAGTATGTCTTCGCGAACTTGATTTAAGTCTCAAAAGCATGCTCAAAAGCAGAAGTGGCGTAGTTTAAACTTAAACCGAGGGTGACGAATGAAGAGTTATCGAATTAATTTTATTTAGTATTAAAATTTTTTTAAACTTTTTTATTCAACCATTTTAAAGAATTTTGCGTTATTACGACAATGAGAAGAACTCTGCTATGGAAGAGTAAAAAAAAAAGCTATTTTTCCCTGCTCCAATCCTTCCAGTACCAATAATACCTGTACGAGTTGCCCCTTTGCCGCCGAATATTGCACCATCTATTCCTCCAACAGTAAAAGTTTCCAAACTTACTGCCAATTTGGCAGTGCCAAAGAATGAGATCAACGAGTAAAACCTGACGAGGAACTTTTGATTCTACCGTCAATAAGAATTAGCACTTCCAATTAATAATTTTAAAAATTAATAAGTACTTTGGTTTAATTCTTTCTTTTGTGGTTCCTTTGGGCATCGAAAATGCGTTGGCACGTAGACAGGAGTTAAAACATGCAGTGTCATTAAAAGCTAAACGCACTTGAGATCAAGCAAAAGCTTTGCAGTTTGTCCGTCTAGTCAAAGTAGATCACGCATATATTTTTATTTTATCTTTAGAACGATATTTTCAACATTTTGGTGCTATGTGTTTTTAGATTTGTGGTGAGATGATTGTTTCTGCGAAGCAGGATGTAAATGTGGATTGGTCGGGCTTGCCTTCAGTTGATAATGGGAAGTGAGGGTAGCATTGTTTCGAGTACAGTTGAAATTAAATCTGTTGAAATTATATCGTATCTCCTGCAATGGATGTATAGCAAATGAACCGAGCGTACCAGTGCAAGCTACTGTAATACCCTTTCCTTTCCAATCACCAATGATTACCGGTATCGATGATGAGATGGCTCGAGCGCGGGAGATGATTGCGTGTGAAGCCATCCTCGAAACGGGCAGCACAAACGGCCTCGCACACACTACACGACTAGTGTGTAGTGTGCTGCTGCAGTAGTACAGTCACAACCAACCCCAGCGGAGGATTGTAGCCCGGAACAGTGGTATGGAGAGACTCCCGATACCCCTGTTCCGGAATGATTGGTTGGCTCGTCCGGCTCGCCCTTCGGGCCAATGGCCGTTCTTTTGTGTTCAGAGCCGACCACTTTCTCACTCACTCGCCATGATGGCTGATAATGCTCTCAAAAAAACAAAAAAACAAGCGAAAACAAAATGAAAACTGAACAAAGAAATTTCTTTAAAAAAAATACGTAAATACAATACAAAATTAGATTTTTGTGTGAGTCCTCCACTTCCCTTTAAACTCATATATATACGTAATGTTTTGATCTGATTTTTTTGTTTTTTTTTTACACTGAACTCCTTGAAATACGTAACTCAACTTGTAGTCATCACACAAACGACGATGGGATTCAGGTGAGCCAGGCCAATTTGGACTTTTTTTTTATTGGAAATGAACACACAAAAATAATCGATGAACTTACTGTACGTAAAGAAAAAAAAAAACAAAAAAAAACAACATTGTTCTCTTCACATGATAATAATTTTTTTGTTTTTGGTCTTCAAATTGAACTCGTGTAGTTTTTTCGGTTGCTTTTTTTCTCTCTCCCTTTTTGGATAAAATAAAAAAAGATTAATGGAACAGAAATACGCAATGCATTTATAGCTTACAACCGCCGTTGTCGACCGTTGTTTGGTTAAAACAAATTTTTTTAGTGGCGCTTTTGATTATTATTATTATTTAAAGAAAAGAAAAAAAGTTGTCAAAAGTTTATCCGTCTTTTGATTGTAACTTTTCGTTTTTGTTTCTGTCATGCGCTTTTTTTTTTATCTTTCTACATTGTTGGGTAATGTGTTTGCGTGAGGATTTTTTTTTTTTTTTTTTTTTGTATTACCAGGCCTACTCAGACTTGAGTGTTGCCTGTGCTCATAAACTATACATGAATGTTATCACAACTAAAAGACAAATATGGAGACATAGGTTTTGTAAATATAATAAATTTGATATGTATAGGAGCAGGGGTTTGCTTTTGCATTAGGTTTCATCTTTTAATTTTACGAAGACGGATTTGAAAGGATAGTTGGAGGGTATGACTGAATTTCAAGGCGGATAAGTAGGAAAGTGATAGTGTGGTGGATATATTAAAACAATTTGTAAGACGGATAAAAATTAAAAGATGTGCGCTATTACTATGGGTTTCACTCTTCTCTTTTGTGATCTAATCGCCGAGTTTCCTTGATGAAATTTAGAAGTGCTTTCCAGATGGCTGATGACGTTGCTACTGTTGTTAGTGGGGGTGGATAGTCCCTTATTTTTTTCAAGCAAGCTTCTTTGAATGTTTTCCTTTGCGCTGTGAACAGGCCGCACGTGAAAAGGAAGTGCTCGATGGATTCTTCTTCGGTGCCACAGTCACACACTGGTGACTGAATTTTCTTGATTATGAAGAGATGGCGGTTTAGTTGACAGTGACCTGTCAATAACTGAGTGATTTGGTGGCTGATGTAAACACCCTTCAGCAGATATGCATCGGCTGGGGAGGGGAAGAAACTCCTTGTGATGGCACCTTTATTAGTGTTTTCGGACCATTCCTTTTTCCATAGCTTCTGAATCTTGTTGCTGATTTTTTTTCTGAGAGTAGACAGCGAAACTTCCGTATTTGTAATCGCTAGACTGGTAGGGGTGGACTTAACGCTATTTATGTCGTTCAGTTCCAGAAAATCATTGCTCGACAGCCAGTGAAATGAGAATAAATCACCATTTGCAAGGATCATTTCTCTACTCTCGGACGCTGTTGGAGAAATTTTTTTGAACGTCAATGTTCTATTCAGAGCTGGTTTGGAACAGCTGACTATATTGCAGGTGGCGAAATGTGAACTGTTTGCTGTGGATGTTTGGAATTGTTTTTTAGTTATCCGTGAGCGTGCTGACCGTTTCTTTTTCGTAAGGTGCTGCTGCACTTTGCGCGGGACGAATTTTATTTTTCTCCATTCCCCCGGATCTTTTTAATTTATTGGGAATAATCGGAGGAGGGAAAATGATGAACAAATCGAAAATTTTTTTAGTGGCTCATTTTCTTGCTGGGGGAGGGGGTTAGGGTGAGACTATTACAAGAGTATTATTTGAAAGTATATAGAGGCTGTTGATTGTCGTTACCGGCATACGCCAGTTTTGACCGAGGTTTTGACGAGTCGTCTGGGTCTGGAATAACATATGATAATATTTTCGTCTATTACAAATTTCTATACTTTTTTTTAAATTCATTTTTATTGCGTCACATTAAAGCCACTTGCACCCCACCCATTTCTCTCTCGTCAATCCCCTCCAAACTATAGTTGATAAAGTAGGGCTATTAATCCAGTAGAACACATGTTTGAAATTCTCGAGAAAAATAATTTGGGTTTTTTATTTAAATTTTTCAACTCGCTTGTGATATTTCCGATACCACAAACACACAAACAAACAAATGAAATCATTTAAAAATTCAAGCTGCAAGTAAAAAAAATATTTAAAAAACCATTGGTCAATTATTATTATTTTTTTTTTTGCTTAGCCTTCGGACGGATCGATTTAGACAGCGATGGGCGTTGTGTTGATTCGTTCCGTGTGCGATTCGATAGAAACTATTGACCACTCCTACTCTTCCTCTAAAAAAGAAAGAAAATCCCACGAGTACACGTCAGCATTGTGACTGTGTACTCACATTTTTGTGTCCATTTTGTCTCTCCACTATCTCTTCATTTTCTCTCGCCCGATTATTCCATATATTTTCGTGAAAAACCAACAAACAAACCGCCGCCATGGCAGTGCACAAAAATGATGCGCACATCTTTCTCTTGATGCTGGTGATAATGACGAAAATACGTAAAAATGCGAGGGTCGAAATGAAAATAAAGACTCGTGCTAGTGTTTCTTTGTGTATAATATAGACAACCCAAAAAAGGAATTAGATACGTAATAAACATTGATCTTCCGTGATGACCATGAGCAAGTATTTGTTTAATAAATAACCAAAAATAACGAACTTTTAGAATTTTTGTTTGTTTGTCGAGATAGGCTAATTTTCTTTTTTCTCTATCCTAAAAATAATCTCGTTTGTTCTTTTTTTTAATGAAATTTGATTATCTCCTCCTATTATGGCAAACAACAAAAAAACACACACACTAGAAAACGAAAATACGTAAAACATTGAGATCAATACTTGAGAGTATCTTATATAGCCTTATAATAAAGATGTTGCATTTTCTGCATTTATCTTTATTGTTTCGATTAAGCTTTTATACCTCGCGATTGATTGATTCTTCGTGCGTTTATTTTCCCTCTCCGAGCTCTCTCTCTCTCTGTGTGTGTGTCTGATTGTGTAAAGTTATAGTGGAGGGGGGGAACCACCCTCCACTAACTAGTTTTAATTTTTAAAAGAGGCCAAAGCCGGCCGGAACTTGTTTGTTTATATCGAAAGCGTTCGAGCTGGACATTTTACAAATTTATCCATCTCCCACCAAGTTTAGAAAGAAAATTAAAATGTTTCTGTTTGAATGATGGAAAACCAAACCTCGTGTATGGACTGTTTTCTCGCCAAATTCGTCGTCTGATCACAAATCCAATTTTACAAGAATGTAATGGAAATTCAATAATGAATTTTTTTTTATTATTTGTTTATATTTCACATTAGTTTTATCTACGTCAATGGACAATTTCTGTCAATCAAAGGCTTTAAAATAAAGTTTAAAAATAAAAAAAAGGTTATACATCGTCAGGCGTCAAATAACTACGCTTCCCACATACAACAATCTTCCACAGTTCATATACTGAACCAAATGATACAGATACAGTACGGTATATATAAAGAATAAAATCTAAGAAACCCTTGTAGCGTATATACACGTATTCCAGATTTCTGTTAGAGATGTTAAAAATGATAACACTATACAATCGAGAATAAATAACCGCCCACAACAAATTTATCGTACCCAAAGAAGCGTCGTCGTATAAGTGATGTTCATGTATTATTCGGACGTCATGAATTGAGAAACAAGCGCCGTTTTACCAACGCCAGCCGCACCTGTGTGGTTAATATATATTAGGTTTGTTAGAAAAACATAAAATGTGTCAAAACTATCGGTGTAGCACATATCCTTCCATAACTTGTATTTTCAGTTTCAGACACAAAGACAAAACTATAGTAAGGTGCAACGTTGTATCGTAGAGGGATTCAACTTTTAAACGAGATAAATAGAGTTACCTTTATGTAGCTTATTATTAACTATTTCAATTTTGAAGTCAATTTTACAATAGTAAAACTGAATTTTATAGTTTATACCTAGCATGACTATACGCGATACTTTGTGTTGTAAGTATCACAGCTCTCTTCTGACGAGACATAGCTCGAACCGCAACAAGATCCGCCAAAAGAACGCTCACCGCTCCGGCTCCTTCCGCTCCGACTGCTCAGCCTGCTCAATATTTTAATGAAAGCCAGCAGCACATAAGATTACGAGATGAACACGATTTGTGGTTCCAATAATCGACTAGACAGAGACATGTAGAAGTAGCCTACGATTAGCTTGGACCCCAACTAGATATGGCGTTCCGTATACTACAGATATTAGAAATATACTCCAGAATCCAAGTTAATGCGACAAATGCGTGGTACGGTAGTATATAGATATCTAATACCTTGAGAGCGTAACGCACTTATGACTTTCCACATCAGTCAAATTATTATTTTTTGTTTTGTTTTTTTCGTTTTTGTCATGCTCTTCCGTCCTCTCCGGTGTACATGTCAAGCCCAGCTTAGCGTAAAAACCAGTAAAAACTCGTTCTACTGCACACGTGAATACCGGCAACTCAAATCCTGGATGATCGACTTTTTTCTTACTAGCGAGATTATACTGTGTCCGCGTGTAATGTATAGGCTACTACTGTCGCACAGTTCTTTCGTCAATTAGCAAAATAGTTTCGTGTACATCATTAAAATCCCCCTCTTTTCTTTGTCGTTCATTGTCTCTCCCTTTTTTTTTCTTGGCAACTGGAAATTGAAGTAAAAAAATGTTTTCTAACTGTCTGTGTTTGTCACGGGTTAACTTTTAAACTTTTACTTTTGAGAAGAGTATTCATCATTTAATATTTTGTCAGGATTCCAGAATAACAAGTTTCCCATTTTTTTCACCCTGCTGGAAATTAATCATTCGGAATTATTGCTGCCGTCACCAGAGTATGTGCACGACGCAGACAGAAGGCACATTTCGAGTATATATCAAATGTAACCTTATATTTCAGTCTAAGTAGATATTCGGTACATAATAGGTGGCAAACTCGGTTGACGTCCCGGATGCGCTTGACATATAGGCCGCACACTTCCGCTTTTTCTTCCGTTTTTATTACACGTTTGCGTGCACCTCCATTCATCTCCGTGACTATATAGAAGAGGTTAGAGAGCTTCATATCAGGGACACCACTTGAATAATTCTCCAGCCCTGTCTAGTTGATGAATGGATTTTGGGGGGAAGCTTTTGTTTCCCATTACTGAACTCTCATCGAGACGTTCGCGAAGGGAATATAAGGCCCCAATTGGATGCTGCTGCGTTGTATATAATATAGATTTTTCCTCCTCTGAACCAACAATAATAGCGACGATCCCTTTAGGTTGGCCCTGTCTGCAGACTGTGTGTTGACTGTTGACGACTTGATGCATAGAGACACACAACCGATGCGAGCTAGCTGCTAGCCCGATGATCAAAAACATTGAATCCTTTTGCCTATACACATATCTACTTTAGAATAGCAACCCAGTAGGTTTTATTTTCCCTTTCCGAGCCCCGGCCGGAGATACACTTTATAACTGAGCAAGGGACGACTGTTGTCGTAGCAACGGCAAATCACGACCGAATGAGTCAAGTCATATACCTGTTGCACGCAATATAACATATCTACCAGCTGTGCGCTACGCGGCTCAATCTATTCAGGGAAAGCTAAGAAAAGAAGGACCAACCCATTGCCTTTCAAGCCTCAACTTCAAAGGTAGAAGGATCTTTTTGGCCCGTTCAAGCAACTGAGCCCAGATCCCTGTGAATTGTCGCCGTCGTCCTGGTTTGCCTACTTCCCCCTCCCCGTGCTTCTTGAAGATAAGATAAGATAAGATAAGTTACTTAACGTTTCTAGTCCCCATATAAAAATTTTTTGAGCTGAAAAATGAAATGGGGAAAATAAAATAAATAAGAAAGATGCTGAAGTGAGAAATGATTTCGGTTGATAAGGTGAAAATCGATAACAGATCAAAGACGTTAAAAAAAAGTAAAAAGAACCAACGTAGAAAAAAAAAACGAAGAAAAAAAATAATATTAAGGGAAGGATCACACATTTGATATATTTCTCATCTTTGGGCTGTAGGACCTTATAGCTTAGCTAAAAGTAGTCCTTGATGATCCGCACTGGTGCCCTTCTTTTCCCGTCTCCCCCTCCTCTCTTTCTCAATCTTTTTTACGGCCCTACACAAACGCTATATCTATAAGAACCGGGATCGATCCAAAATATTTCTGGCAGTGACGAACATTTTTTTTTCTTCCTTGTTTCCTTTTTTTCCCTTCTACCTTATTTTCCTTTTATTTTGTTTGAATTCTCTTCTCCTTCCAGGGAGAGTATGGGACTGCGTAGATATTATAAGGACAAGGTGATGTCGGGGAACAACTCAAGGAAGATTTGAGAGACCTATGGGGCCGGCAGACGAAACATGTCCGTCGAAGCCGTCGAAGCCTCGAAGGGGTGACGCTCATCTCCGCATCTCCCTTTTTTTTCTTTTAATTATTTTGGTGAAGTCCAAGAGTCATGATGATCAATAACGGGGCTGGTTTACAAAGGAAAGTAACGAGACCTTTCCTCTCGTTCTTTTACTAATTATCTGCCCTCTATGCCTGTTGCCTGGGCAAATGAATAGCTCTTTGTCCAGTAGACCGGGCGTTTGCACCAATATTTACCCAATTCCGCCCACTTCCCATTTCATTCATATTTGAACTGTGCAGTAGGCCTACGTAATAAGGTAAACTTGAATGGGAAATTTCTCTAGAAATTCCGTTGGATTGTATAATCAAATAATTCAGAAACTGTAAAGGGGCGGCGACGTAAAGAATTTAGCATAGAGTAAATGGTGTTTCTTTGATTGCTGGTCTATTGGCTGTCCCATAAATAATTGAATTCATCCTCGATCTTTCAACTAGACTCCACTTGCTTCTTGGCTGGAAAATCGGATTTCGGGTTTTTCCATACAAACAACAACGACAATTGCACAGATATCGATCTCTGCAGATGAAATGCACCGAGCACCAGATAACTGGAATGCCGAGGTCGATCTTGAAAGAAGATCCGCGTCACGTCTCGAGCCTCTCGCACTCGACGTGCTCAATAACCCTTTGAGGTTATAACCTCTTTCAAGACCTCTTTGGCGGGGTGGATGAAAAAGGAGGATCTGTGAACCACCAACGCCCTGAACCCATCGATTTTATTCTTGCAGTGTCGATCACGTTGACGCCCAGGTTGACGCGCACTTCACAGACAGAATATGGGGAGAAAGTCACCGGAGGTTTCAGGGAAATGTTATATGGATGACCGAGACTGAAATACGCAATAGAGTCCCTTTTCATTTTTTCTTATTTCTTATTCTTGTTTCCCCCTGAACCTTCGATTAACATATACATAGAGAAATTCATCTAGATTGGAAATTATATGTTGATGTTTATCAAAGCAAAAGCTCTCGGAGAGCTTATCAATGCAATCTTATTTTGGGTTTTCTAAAAAATCAATTGTTCTACTATAATTTTTGCAGGAGATAATTTTTCATATTCAGGAGGAATATTTACAGAATGTGAAGAAAAAAATAGGAACCAAGATTGCTGTTTCCATGTATACAGAGAAATCGCGCTTCCATTATAGCAGCAAATTCACGTGGTGTTTCTCTTTGCTATTCATAAGTGTTGCGCAATAGTGAAAGTCCTAATCAATTTTAGCCGGTTCTAAAAGTCTTTGGAATGCCGAGAGGATCTTATGCAAATTAGGCCACTTTGGCCTTTTTTTGCAGTTGAACGGCTAGGGCTAGGGAAACGCGACTTTTTTTTTTTTTAAATCGGCCTGCGTTAGCCTTATAGGGCTCTTCGGGATCTGTTTTATTTAGCCGATTTATCTGGCAACGCAGCATGGTTCGAGACTTTTTTGAGGGAAGAACGGGGAGAAGAGGGAGAATGGGACGAGTGGGAGGGAGGAGGGTGTACGAAAAAAAAGGGGACCCACGTTTCCTCTTCTCCCCCATTCGTCCCATTCTCCCTCTTCTCCCCGTTCTTCCCTCAAAAAAGTCTCGAACCATGCTTCGTTGCCAGATAAATCGGCTAAATAAAACAGATCCCGAAGAGCCCTTATTCAATTTTTTCCGCTCCCATCCCTTTGTTTTTTCGTTGGCGCGAGAGAAAACAAAGGGATGGGAGCGGAAAAAATGGAATTTCTACTTTTTCGTTTTTTAACTGAGATAATATAAATGAAAAAAATTGAAAATGAAAATTGAAGTTATCTCGTACTTTAACGTAATGCACCGAAAGACTTAATGAGATTTTTTGATTATTTATAAGTTTGGAAACATGACGAGTGTTTCCGCCCTTTTAACACGGCGGCTTACGGGCCAAAGTTTTCACCTTTTTTTCGCGATAACTCAGGTTTGAGTTATCGCAAAGAAAAACTAAAAAAATACTCTTATAGAGGGAATAACAAGCTGTGTAACGACAAGTGTGTGTGTGCGACTCTGCATTAGAAGCTCTGCGTAGCAGGGATATACACTATTCTGAGTGAAGTGGCATCTAGCGGCAGCACTAGACACTCTAACATCGCTAGGAGGCCGAAGCCAACCGTGACGCACGGCAGCCTGACTGATTCGTGGTATACCTTAACAGAAAATTGAGTGGGTTCTTCATCATTGCAATGGAAGAGATACGACTTTTGATAAGGGCTAGGCTACTATGAATCACTCAGCCTCTCATACTTTTTTTTGTGAGCTATGCTTGAATTGTTATTTTAATTACAGTAGCTACACAAAGTTTCCGCACAGCTGAGAGAAGCTTATGGGAAAACGGGTTTTTTGAAAATTCGCCAAAAATCAAGTTTTCGTCGGACGAAAACGATTTTTGGACAGGGTGTTCTTAGACTTAAGGTTTATAGCATATATTTTTTGGGAATTTTTTCGTTCACGGGAACGTCCCTTTTAAATTGGAGGTAAAAGTTTCCGCACAGTCGAGAGGGCCAGTAGTAAATCGTACTACTTTGGCTCTCTTGTACTGGACGGAAAAGAGGGCTAGGAGAGTTCTTTAGGGCTTAAAAAAAAGAGCATCGTTAGCTCTATAACCTCATCTGAAATGATGACCCCCATGCCATTTGAGCAATCACTTTCATTTCGATGTGAAAATGAAAAGTTTTCATTTCTCAGTTATGTTCCCTTTGTTCCCCCCTCCCGTAGTTGCCGGTTTTCCAAAAACCAAGTCTAAAAAAAAGGTCCTAGAGATGGCCTGTCTTTTTTCTCCCCCTGCCCCTAACATTTAAAATCTCGGTATTTGGAAAAACCGGCAACTACGGGAGGGGGGATAATTCATAATAAATAAACTACAATGACTATCGAGGGGAAATAAATCTTAAAAGATTACCTGATAACTAAGGAATGTAGTTATCTAATTAAGAATAGCAACTGAAGACGACTTAAAGGGGAAAATTAGAAACTAAAACTAAAACGGGCGAAACTCCATAAGCCGCAATGCAAGACATTTTACTTTTACGTGTCCAATCGATTTTTCACAATTTCAGCGAACTGGCAACTTCGGACGTTAGCCAACTCTATTGCCTATGTACAGCAGTTAATATTACCGAATACCAGACAAAAGTTATGCAGATACCAGGTTAAAGCTAGAACGATATGAATGACATTGAAAACATATACCAAAGCATATAATAATGATGACCTTAATTTCGTTCTAAATATAACAATTTGCAAACAATTTTCTTGGCCAAAATTGTTCACAAACCAAAAAGTTTTTGAACAATAAAAATTGTTTAAACAATTCAATATTTATTGTTTGAAAAAAAAATTAAAAAATGTTGCCACGCAAACAACGCTCCAATAGAAAAAAAAGAACATGTTGAATGTTGATGGTTGGAACCATTGGTAATAGAATCAGCCATTTCACCATTAGAGTCAGTGACTAAATTCTCCACATTGGAGGCCCCATTACCAACTTCATCATCAGAAATTGTTACCTCAGGAGCTTCATCAAGCCACTGAACTCATCATCCATGACACCTAAAGTTGTTATTTGAACGAACAAATTTAAATATGCAATTTTTTTATTGATAAACAATTTCTTTTACATTGCTTTAAATAAGACTAATTCATATAAGGGCTTTGATGAGGAGACAATTTCGTTCCATCCAGATTCCAGAGTTATTTGGTCAGAAGGCAACTCGAGTTTTCCTCACTTTCTGTTCGCAGAAAAAAGATGAAAAATGAAATACGTGTTTACAACTTGTAATTGCAAATCCATCTTATATCACCTTTTTTTGAGTTTAACTAGCTTCTTTAGATCAGGCTTTAGATAATGTAAAAGTATTATTCCATTCATAGTTTCTTCCAAATGGAACGAATGTTGTTCACCTTTTATGAGATAGTTTTTATAATTCGAACTTTTCACAATTCACAATGTCAAAAAATCGAGGATAAGAAGACAGCTATTTTTTCCTTTTTATTCTGTTGCATAAATCCTGATTGGTAGTTAGATTGGTTACTGTCCCTGAAAAACGTGTTGCTAGTCATGGTCATGGCCTCATGGAAAGCAGTTATATTTTTAAAATTTTTGAACAAAACCAAACAAAAAATAAAAAATAATTAGATATTAGATATATTCTAAATTGTTTGAATTTTGTTCAAATAAACCCGAGCACCAGTTGAGCAAACCAGTTATTTGCGCGAACTTCCCCTGAATTTGATCATGTTGCCGCCAATGCTTTCAAATGCTGCCTTCATGGGGCAGATGCTTTTCACAAAGATTTTGCCGGAGTTTTCAAAAGTCGTTTGGTTGAACTCTCTGCCTTTACGTCAAATATTTCAAAACCGCCGATGGAATCCTCCGTGTTCAGCGCAGCACTTATGATGGTGTATCCCTGGTCCAGCGCCAATTGTCCACATCGCCCTTGAGTCACGCTCCAAAGAATATCAATTTCGCTCCAGAGCAGATGATTTCTTCCCTTGCTGTAGCCTCGCACATCAAGTCGCTAACCAAACTTTGGATTCAGCTGGAGCCTAAGAACGTCAATTCCATTAAGGAACGCCGTTACGTGTTGGGCCGTAATACCGAATTCACCAACAAGAAGGTTTGTGTGGTAGGGAGCAGTGGTGGTGGAGGTGGTGAAGTTGGTCTGAGTGGTGGTGGAGGTGGTGAAATTGGTCCGAGTACTTATTGGGTATCCATCAACTATGGCAACGATGCCAATGTCTCTCCCTAGGAGTAAGTCGTCTTGAGTCCGGGCTACACATTAGACCAGAGAGTCTTTGCTCTGCCCTTGTGTCCAATTTCGTCTATGTGATTCGAAATATATTCAATTCAGACTAAACATGGCGCAGTTGGTTTTCTAACTTAACACCCCCGCCTGAAGTTGTGCTTTCTCGTCCGTTCTTGTGTTTTATTGTTCGCCCCAATTCTGTGTGTTGGCGACATTTTTTTTCTTTATCGAGAAACCGATTTCAACCGACCCATGGGGACCCCATCTCGTGGCCGGGGGGTGTCACCCGGTTTGCCTTAAACCACCCCATCGACCTCCAATCTTCAGTGACGCCTGGCAGGGCACCTACCATGTCGCCTCCAGGCATTTTGTCGGACGGTCGTTTTGACTCTCTCGAATGTTCGTTGCGTTTGCTGGCCAACCAGGTGGAGAGATTGGCAGCTGCTCCTCCTGCAAGTGTTTCCGTTCCCCTGCTCTCGGGAACCGGATCTGTCCCAACAACATCGTCAACTGCTAGTGTACCACCCGCCCCCCCCCCCCGTTTTGCCCCATTCCCATCGTCGCGTGACCCCTCCAAATTTTGAAAAGATGGAACATGATATTTCCTTGCGGAATTTTTCGATATGGCGCCTCCAATGGCAGGCTAACTGTCGTCTGGAACAATTGGCGGACCGATCTTCAAATATGTTTCCCATGATTGCCTTAGATATTGAAGCACTAGTTCAATGATTATCAGTAACCAATTTCCTAAACTCCGGAATAGGATTTTGTTGATTTGTTTACTCTCTTTTGTGAAGACTTTCCAGAAATGGTCCTGTACCAGCAGGGAAACCAGTGTTCGAATGAAATGTGAAAGTTATGGTAAAAAACGATGGTAATACCACTTGGTGAATATCATATGGTGAGATTGTTAAAAACAGTGGTGGCAAAACTAACCGTTGTGTGATGGCATGCAAACCATAATCGTATCTCGTCTTTCCATGGAATTAGGAAGGCACTTTTTGCACTGTTCGCACTTTTTTGTCACAAAGTTGAAGATTGGATTGTATGGGGCGAATGAAAGCTTTCGATTATGCTCCCATTGGGTTTTTGCAGCTAAAACAGTCTTGAAGAGAAATTCTTTGTTATTGACCATTTTTCGAAATCGTTTCAATGCTTCCCATGTGCTTTAAACGATTGCAGATACAGCTCACACAGTTGCATGACGTCGTCTCTTATTGGATGGCAAGAACACAAAATGACAAGATTGTGCAAATAAAATTTTTGAATTGATGCAAATACTGTTTATAGAAATGGATAGGTAAAGTTTTTGTAAAAGGTTATCCATCAACTATGGCAACGATGCCAATGTCTCCCCCTAGCAGTCAGTCGTCTTGAGTCCCGACTACACATCAGATCAGAGAGTCTTTGCTCTGCCCTTGTGTCCAATTTCGTCTATGTGATTCGAAATACATTCAATTCAGACTAAACATGGCGCAGTTGGTTTTCTAACTTTACGCCCCCGCCTGAAGTTGTGTTTTCTCGTCCGTTCTTGTGTTTTATTGTTCGCCCAAATTCTGTGTGTTGGCGACCATTTTTTTTTATCGAGACACTGATTTCAACCGACCCATGGGTTCCCCATCTCGTGGCCGGGGGGGGGGGGGAGGGTTGGCACCCGGTTTTCCTTTTACCACCCCATCGACCCCCAATCTTCAGTGACGCCTGGTAGGGCACCCACAATGTTCCTCCAGGCATTTTGTCGGACGCGCGTTTCGACTCTCTCGAATGTTCGTTGCGTTTGCTGGCCGACCAGGTGGAGCGATTGGCAGCTGCTCCTCCTGCAAGTGTTTCCGTTCCCCTGCCCTCGGGAACCGGATCTGTCCCAACTGTTGAATATTGTTGAATATAACAAGGCAACAAACTGGGAAGAGCGCAACGCTGCACAGGGAGAGAAGGGGAAAATCCAGAGCTTTCTTGTACGTAGATAAGACGGTGTGGCGTATGGTACTCTTGAGAGTAATACACAGATTCCTTTTGCTACAGTTTACTCAAAGTGGGTTAGTTGATAACCAACAGGTTTTGGGCCCAGCTATACGCGTAGCTAATTTTTTGTTCGTGTTTTTTTTAGTTCGGAAAAGTGAATTGAACTGATCTTTGGCGATAGAAAAGGATGGACGCCGCCATATTGGATGGTGCCTTGGTGGCAGAAACTACGAATCATGGAAGTTCGGGATGAAATTGGCACTACAAAGTGATGAGCTCTGGGGAATTGTTGACGGGACTGAACAAAAACCTGATGTGGTAAGAAACAGTTATTATTCTTTGTTGTGTTTCTTGCTAGATTTGTGTTGATGGAAATTGGTGGCCAGCGAGGCCGTGAGGCTATGTTGTCAGTATTTTTTCTTTCCTTTGCTGTGGTCTGAGTGAACATCTACAAGACAGCTTAGTGTTTTTCCATATCGTGATGATATGAGAGGGATTCCACATTATGATAATGTGAGGCCGAGCATGGACATCAGAAAAAAAAGCTAACCAGCCTTCTTCTTTTGGCTCTTCCCTAGCAAGACAAGTTTTTTGCTATCGAAAAACGATTAATACAGGATTGTAGATCTTTTTACGCTGATCATTTTTAATGTATGGTTTAGGGTGTGGAAATGAACGGAAGTGCCCGTAAAACGCGTTCAAAGTTTCAAGTTTTACGGGGCTGACGCGCAACCCACGCCGGCCAGAAAGGGGGTCGAGCGGGGGAGGGGGGTGGCGCGTAACCATGGGAGAGGGGTGAGTGATGGGGGGTATACCTGGGTGGCCTGGGCCATACTATACTAGCCCATGTTTCCCCATCTGCTCCCATGTCACCGGTGCCCTAATGGTCAGCATTCCGGGCTGATATGTCGAAGGACCGAGGATCGAATCTCGGCCAAGTCGAAAAGAGAATTTCAAAAAAATTGAAATTTTAAAATTTTAAAATGGAAATAGCATCAGTCACTGCTATATCATGCGGTCACATGTTGCATTACACAAAGCTATGTTTGTGGGGAGCTACCATACGGCTCATGCTTTCCCTCATCTCAATGTCAACGGTAGCCTTATGGTCAGCGACCCGTGCTGCCATGCCAAAGGTCCGACGTTTAAAACTCGGTCGAACTAATTCGCTTTTTGAGTTGATGGAAGTGGAAGATCGGAGTAACATGTCGAAGTACCGAGGATCGAATCACGACCAAGTCGAAAAATAAATTTAAAAAAAATTTAAATTTTAAAATTTTAAAAAGACAATAGCACCTGTCACTGCTATATCGTGCTGTCACATGTTCAATTGCATAAGTCAATGTCTTAGGTAATGGACGGCTAGCTATCATATGGCTCATGCTTTCCTTTTCTATATGTCACTGGTAGTCTATTGGTCAGCAACCCGGGTTGATGTTCCAAAGGATAGAGGTTCGTATCCCAGTCAAGTCGGTTAGGAAAACTAAGTTCAATTTTTGAAAAATTTAACTTGAAAAGCTTCTGGAGTTGGTGAAGATAGGTATCTTCCACTTCCATTAACTCCGGTATCATGGTAACTCATGATAACTCATCTGCATGGTGTATCATGCATCATGGTAACTCTTCACGACCGCGAAAATATCGTGATGACTGTGGAGAGGACAATGGAAGAAGGAAGAAATGACGAAGAGCTTTTTAAGTTAAATTTGTCAAAAATTGAATTTTGTTTCATTTTGTGTGATTGTCTCGACCGGGATTTGAACCTCGGTCCTACAGCATGGCAACTCGGATTGCTGAACATTAGACTACCGTTGAGATGAATGGTCAATGGGAATGCATGAACCCTATGGTAGCTAGCCATCGATAAGCTAAGACATTGGCTAATGAAATGCAACATGTGACCGCATGATATAGAAGTGACTGATGCAGTTGTCTTTATAAAATTTCAAAATTCAATTATTATGAAATATCTATTTCGACTTGTCGTTCCTCGAGAGAATGATATAGCAGTGACTGAAGCTATTCCCATTTTAAAATTTCAAATCTTTAATTATTTGAAATTCACTTTTCGACTTGGCCGAGATTCGATCCTCGGTCCTTCGACATATCAGCCCGGAATGCTGACCATTAGGGCACCGGTGAGGAGCAGATGGGGAAACATGGGCTAGTATATTATGGCCCAGGCCGCCCAGGTATACCCCCCTTCACTCACCCCTCTCCCATGGGTACGCGCCACCCCCCCCCCCCGCTCGACCCCCTTTCTGGCCGGCGTGGGCTGCGCGTCAGCCCCGTAAAACTCGAAACTTTGAACGCGTTTTACGGGCACTCCCGCTCATTTGCACACCCTAAACCATATATGAAAAATGATCAGCGTAAAAAGATCTACAACCCTGTATTAACCGTTTTTCGATAGCAGAAAACTTGTCTTGCTAGGGAAGAGCCGACAGAACTAGAGCAAATTGCATTTCGTCTGAAGAGCCTACACATAGCCATTGATGACGAACAAATAATGGCAAAAGTCCTCATGTCACTACCTGCAGAATTCCGTGTCTTTGGCTTTGCTTGGGAAAGTACACCCGTCGCTGAGAAGACTCTAAAAAGGCTCACGACCCGTATCATTACACTCGATAAGAGCACGAGAAATGATGAAGAAAAACGATCAACTCCTGCTGCAGCATTTCTCAGTAAGAATAAAAACGGCGCTGAACCACATGATGAAGAGTCAAGAGAACGTGCTCTACCTGCCCAGTTCGATCGTGGAAAACGAGGTCATTCTTCTCATCAACAGTCTGGCGCAACGAAGGAATGCTGGGAGTGCAAATCGACGACGCATGTCAGAGCTCATTGTCGTCAATACAAACGCCAGCGTGAAAAAGAGGAAGACGAAGCAGACCGAAAAAGAAAACGTTTTGATCAGAACGACAGAAGAGATAGTGGTCGTAGCAGAGACCAGAGAGACAAAGACAGACATTGCCGTGACGACAGCAGAGATGAAAAGGACTACCAAAAAGAACGAAAGGGGTACAGCTATACATCTTCGACGGATCACGAAGTCAAAAAGCCGTCAACATGGTACGCTGACTCAGGTGCTACTCAGCACATGACGGACAATAGGGCACTTCTAACCAACTTTGTACCCACTGGACCATAGAAATGGTCTGTCTCTGGTACAGGAGAATCAAGTTTCACTGTAGCAGGGCAAGGAGATGTTATTCTTACTGCTACAGTGAATGGTGAACATCTGCACGGAAAGATGAGAGGCGTGCTCTACGTCCCTGGATAAGGTATCAATCTTTACTCGATTGGTACGGCGACTGATGCAGGCCTCAAAGTAGTCTTTGACGACGACACTGTTTCTTTCTCTCAAGACGATGTCGTCATCATGGAAGGGAAGCGAGAAGGAAAGAAAACTTTATATCAACTCAACATCCAAGCAAAAGAGAATCACCATACTGTTGAAAGGGCACTCTCTGCTGCTCAAGTTGCCTCTCTCTTTTATGGCATCAACGTTTTGGCCACCTCAACCACAAGACTGTCCTAAGGATGGCAACATTGGGGAGTGTCGCTGGACTCGCCCTCTTCAATGACAAGCTTCATCTCTCTAACCACTGCCGAGGATGTCTCCTGGGGAAAATGTCACGTACATCTTTCTTGTCTACCCGCACCAGAGGAACACACGTTGGAGATATAGTCCACTCTGATGTGTGTGGCCCCATCCAAATATGCACACCAAGCGGAGCAAGGTTTTTTTTTAATCATTGTGTAATTTTATCACAACAAATTTTGTTCATGGTTTTTCTGTTTTGCTTTTAAGGTTTTTTGTAACATTTAAGGATGATTTCTCGAGCTTTTGTGAAATCCAACTGCTGAAACGAAAATCTGAGGTCCCTGAAGCATTCATGAAGTTCAATGCCAAGATGAAGGCTGACACTGGACGAGAAACAAAGATCCTTCGCTCTGATGGAGGAGGTGAATATTGCAGCAAGGATTTTGAGAATTGGCTGGCCAAAGCTGGAATCACTCATCAAGTCACTCCGCCTTATACCCCTCAACTGAACGGAGTTGCCGAAAGAACAAATAGGACGGTGATCGAGTCAGCACGGAGCCAGATGTACGGGAAGAAAGTGTCCCCTGGATTTCTGGGGATTGGCGGTCCTATGTGCAGATTATGTTCAGAACAGGGTGATTTCTAGTATTGGGAAAGTAACACCTTTTGAACTCTGGCATGGAAAGGAACCGGATGTGTCACACTTGAGGACATTTGGTTCACCAGCTTTTACGCATATACCGGATGAAAAACGAAGGAAACTTGACCCGAAGGCTACGGAAGGAATCATGGTGGGATATGGCGATTCATCCAAAGTGTACAAGATATGGGATCCGGTGACCAGAAAAATCATCACCAGCAGAGATGTTGTATTTGAAGAAAACCTCAACCATGAAAACTCTTCTGAGCTACAAGAGCTGCTACTACTCACTTCTTCCATTGTCAGCTGACGAACAGATGCCTGAGTCTCTGCTGGATGAACAGATTCCTACGGATCAACCTAATGTGAACATGGGGGCCGATGATGGAGCTTCCCAACCAAATGATCCCGTCATAGATGGACTAGGGGAGGCTGAATTAAACGAAACGAATGGAGAAACGGAGGATGAATGTTTCCATGGTTTTGAGCCAGTTGCTGATCCAGTAGGTCACCTCCGCCGGTCCCTGAGAACTGCAAGGCAATCAGAAAAATATCTTCTTTACCGTGGATATCATGCTACAGCACCTGGACATCGTACATCGACTGATCAGCCCGAAAAGAAAATTTATGGCAAACTAAACATCACTCTGAGTGCTGCCCTCTCATCACCGCAAGGACCTCTCTGGAAGACTGCCGTCGAAGACGAACTTAACTCGCTTCATAAGAATGAGACGTGGGAACTCGTCCCACTGCCACCAGGACGCACACCTATCAAAAGCAAGTGGATTTTTGAGCTCAAGTCCGGCTATGATGGAGTTTCTGAGCGCTACAAGGCCCGGCTTGTGGCCCTTGGCTGCTCTCAGCGGGCTGGACTGGACTATAATGAAACATTCGGTTTGTTATTCGCTAATTAATTTTAATTTGTAATTTGTTTCATATTCGTTTGTTATTCATTAGCTCCGGTTGTCAGACTATCCACTCTTCGGATTATCCTAGCTCTAGTTGCCGTGTGTGATCTTAGCGTCATCCAACTAGATGTGAAAACGGCGTTCCTCTATGGACGTCTTGAGGAGGAAGTCTACGTGTGCCAGCCGGAAGGCTATGCGGCCTACGGCAGTGAGGCTCGTGTCTGCCGGTTGATAAAGAGTATCTACGGACTGAAACAGGCCCCCCGAGCGTGGAATATGGAGCTAAATGACGCTATAGTTACATATGGCCTCACTCGCTCTCAGCATGATCAGTGTCTTTACTTCCGTCTTCAAGGAGAGGAATGGATGGCGGCCCTGTTCTTCGTTGATGACGTTATTGTATGTGGAACCAATAGCAAGGAACTGGACGACTTTGTGACATATCTCAAGAAAAATTTCGAGCTGAGGACTCTTCCTGTAGGCCGATTCCTGGGTCTCACAATCAAACGAGAGAGAAGCACACGCACGCTGAGTCTCTCCCAGCCCGATTTTGTGGACGATCTTGTGGCAAGATTTAAAATGGAAAGCTGTCACCCAAATTTGATTCCTGCTGAGCCGGGTCTACATCTCAGTTCTGCTATGGCCCCTAAAACCAAAGAGGAAGAAGAAAAAATGAAGGAAGTTCCGTATCAGAGTGCAGTTGGAGCTCTTCTGTATCTCTTAACCACGACACGGCCTGATATTGCTTATGCTGTGAGCAAAGTAGCACGGTTCAATCAGAACCCAGGGCCTCAACACTGGATTGCTGTCAAACGCATTATTCGTTATCTTGCCGGAACCAAGGAATATGGGATAATCTTCTCTTCAACAAAAGAACAAGGAGCGCTGGGATTCACTGATACTGACTATGGCGGAGATCATGACGACAGAAAGTCAACATCAGAATGCATCTTTTTCCTAAATGGTGGGCCTATCTCATGGTTCAGCCGCAAGCAGGAATGCACAGCCACCTCTACAACCGAGGCGGAATTTGTGGCCGGAAGTGAAGCGGCCAAAGAGGGAACTTAGATCAAGTCACTGCTGGAGGAGATCAGGCAAGGAAAACCTGGTCCCATCACATTATTCTGTGATAATCAAGGGGGAATTAAAGTAGCATACAACCAGGAAATGCATCGGAAAATGAAGCATATCGCCATCCGATATTGGTACATCAGAGAAGCCCAAACTAACGGAGTAATAAACACCAGCTATGTGAGCACCCAGGAACAACTAGCAGACACCTTCACGAAGCCCCTGCCTGCTCCGCGTTTCAAATACCTTCGTGACAAGATTGGTGTTCCTGATGTAGGCGCTCTGTAAAGGCGGACACAGGGCGAGCCTATGGATTTCGTGTTTAGTTTTTTTTTGTTGTTGTTGTCTTCTTTGATTATGTATGATGTAAGCTTATGGTTGTCAGGATTGTCGGACATAAGGATTTCCGACACAAGGATCGGTATCCTTTCCAGCATACTTTGTATTGATGTCATTGTATTGTCTTCATGTCTTGTGTTTCCTCAGTTTGAGGGGAGATGTTGAATATTGTTGAATATAACAAGGCAACAAACTGGAAAGAGCGGCAACAGGCAGAGAAGGGGAAAATCCGGAGCTTTCTTGTACGTAGATAAGACGGTGTGGCGTATGGTACTCTTGAGAGTAATACACAGATTCCTTTTGCTACAGTTTACTCAAAGTGTGTTAGTTGATAACCAACACCAACAACATCGTCAACTGCTAGTGTACCAGGCGGTCCGCCCCCCGTTTTGCCCCATTCCTATCGTCGTGTGACCCCTCCAAATTTTGAAAAGATGGAACATGATATTTCCTTGCGGAATTTTTCGAAATGGCGCCTCCAATGGCAGGCTTACTGTTGTCTGGAACAATTGGCGGACCACCCAATACCCACTCAATCTGCTGCTTTGAAAACGGCGTTATCCACTCAAATGCTACACACGGTGGAAATGACCTTGGGTTCCTACGACGAAGCCACCACAACCCCGGACGCCCTCTTGGATTCCATCTACGCTCAGCTTCGTGCTAAGTGCAGCATCGCCATTGATCGACTTGAGTTTGAAGAGTGTCGCCAGGCGGTCGGTGAATCTTTCGACGAGTCCCTACTAGCACAGAGATATCCATAGGATATACCATGGCTGTCAGTTCTATCCAGTTGGATATCCAAGTTGGACGTTCTATGGATGTTTATAGGATATACTAATGTCCTCTCCTATGGACGTCAAACTTGGATATCCATGGACGTCCAAAGAACGGACGTCTTTGGGATCAGTTAAAAATTTGGGAAAAATTAAAAATTTAACTTCATCGGGGATCGAACCTTGGACTCCTAAATTCCATGCCAGTGTTAAGCATCCATGCTACTCTGTTATGTACGAGTCATGATAGGTGGCGTGTCAGTTCCTACCCTCCCTGACTAGAGTGGCCGGCAACGGCGGTCTGCTGTACGCTACCCTTGGATAAGGTTGTTCCCTCCCATGTCAGCCCTTCAATACAATTACGCTGGCTTCATTCCACCGGGACAGAACCTAACATGGCGCAGTTGGACTTACCTCTCATTCTCATCGTGTAGAGGTATTTGTGTTACATTTTTCGGAATTGAGTACGCCCGTGAGGAAAAGTGTAGTGTAGTTTGGGCGCGTCCTTTGTCTCCCACACGCGTTGGGGTGGCGGCCATCTTGCTTCCTTTGTTCTCGAACCCAGGCGAGTATCTAGTCGGTAGCCATCTTGGCTTCCTTTGTTCGTACTGTTCCGAGTTTTTATTGTGGGAAGTGTGCTTGCTTTCTCGAATACCACGTAACTTTCTCTGCGTGTGGTTTGTTCATCAACTGTCTTCCTTTGTGCGCGACGCTTTACTTTATTCGCGGCATTTTTCCTTGTCCGTGGACGGCGGCGGCCGCCTTGTGATTTTATTTATACCTTCGGTGGCCAAGTGTTCCCTCTCGGGCCGCATTCATTGTGTATATCGTGACCGTGTGAACTAGCTTCACGTGACAGTGGGCCCGACGTGTAGTGTGGTTATTTTATGTCACGTCCCGGTCATCACCACAATTTACGGTCGTCGTCTCGCACAAAGTCGGGGTCCGTTCAGCCTGGGCCGCCACGGCGGCCGCCACGGCAGCAGCCACAGCGGCCGTGGGTCGCATTGACGCGGACGAACAAGGTCAAATCCAGATGACGGCACAGCTAGCCGGCATTGCCCAGCAGCTTCAGGCATTACTCGGTGGTGGCGCTGGAGGAGGCGGTGGCGCTGGTGGAGGCGGTGGCGCTGGAGGCGGCGGTGGCGCTGGAGGCGATGCAGCAGATCGTGGAAGTGGCTCTGGGGATTTTACCAACATTGGCGTTATCTCCAACCGATGTACTCGATCGCATCAGCACCTACATACGTTCAAAGCGAAATATCGCGCTAGACAGAGTCGCGTTCGAAGAATGTGAGCAGAGTGCGGCGGAAACATTCGAGGATTTCTACATCCGTCTACGAAATTTAGCTGAGGCGGCCGATTTATGTGGGACATGTCTGGACACGCGGATGACGACCCGCGTCATGGTGGGAATTCGGGACACAGACGCGAAAAGAAAATTGTTGGCCCTGAGTCCGTTTCCAACAGCCCAGCAGGCCATCAACATATGTCGCAGCGAGGAGTCAGCAAGAGCGATCGAGAAATCCTTGAGTAATCCGCCGAAGGTGTCTTATGTACCAACGAAGGGCCAGCGATCATTCAAACCGTCAGGTGCGGATCGTGCGGTCGCTCGGCGCATCGCAATGGAGAGCCGTGCCCGGCCGTTGGGAAACAGTGTCACAGTTGCGGCGAAAACAACCATTTCTCCCCGTGTTGCCCAAAAAAGCCGATGACAGAGGCAACAACCGACGGTGGCGCTAGTGGTGGTGGTGGCGGCCAAAGAGGACACAAGCAGGGCGACTATACCGACCGCTCACGGGTGCACATGAAGCGCATCGTGGTGGGCAACGTCCGCGCACACAGGCGGCATCGACCCGCTCCTACCATCCCGCTACTGCTTCGTGACGCGGCTGGCAAGGTACTGACCACAGTCAGTAAAACGATTCCGAACGGCGGGGCCGAGGCTCCAGTCGGGGGCATGGACGTGTTACGCGCACTTGGATTATCCGAAAAGGACCTCACATCTTCCACCTTCAATTTGGTCATGGCGGACAAATCAACCCCCCTGCTGGTGGTGGGAGAAAAGGAATACCTGGCCGACTATGAAGGAGTGACTGCCAATATCACAATCATGTTCAGCCCAGACGTCAAAGGGCTCCTGCTTTCGTGGTATGATTGCGTCGACTTGGGAATTCTTCATGAAAATTACCCGCGTCCGTACAAAAAGCAGCAGCTCAGTACACGGATCGGCGCCATCGATGCTATCCCGCCGCGTAGTCAGCCATTCATTTACCCGGGGCTGGTTCCATTGATGCCCACGGCCGAACACATCCAGCGCATTGAAGGCGACATCGCTAAGGAGTTCACCGATGTCTTCGATCAATCGGGATCGCTGAATTGTATGGAGGGACCCGAGATGGTCATCGAGCTGAAGGACGGCGCAGAGCCGTTTTACGTCAACGGAGCCCGGCCCATCCTATTTGCCGATCGTCCGGAGGTTAAACGCTTGCTCGACGAATTCGAGGCTAAAGGTATTATTGTTCCGGTGACGGAAGCGTCCGATTGGGCCGCGCCACTAGTCGTTACCCGGAAAGCAGACAACTCATTGCGACTTGTTGTAGATCACACCAGGTTGAACAGACATGTGCGCAGACCGACGCACCCCACTCGTACGCCACGCGACGCAGTCGCCGAGATCTCCGGTGACGCACGATTTTTTACTACCTTCGATGCAGCAAATGGGTACTATCACATTCCCCTCCACCCATCATCGCAACACCTAACCATATTTATGACGCCATGGGGCAGGTACAAGTTCCTGCGGGCGTCGATGGGCCTTTGTAGTTCCGGTGACGAATACAACCGCCGTACCGACCAGGCGTTTCAAGGCGTCAACAACACCGTCCGGGTGGTCGATGACCTACTCCGTTTCGACAGCTCTTTTCCAGAGCACGTGGCCGGGGTTTGTGCGGTGCTGTCAGCGGCCAGGAGCGCTGGGATTACCTTCAGCCTCAAGAAATTCCATTTTGCCCGCAGCCAGGTCCAGTGGGTTGGATTCCAAATTCAGCAGGGCGGCGTTTCGGCCGACCCGGATAAGCTTCGAGCCATCTCTGATTTCCCAGAGCAAACTAGCGTCACGGAGCTCCGATCTTTTATGGGGTTAGTGGAGCAGCTTGCGGGATTCTCCACAGACGTCGCGGCGGCGAAGGCCCCCTTGCGGCCTCTCCTCAGCACTAAGACGCCTTTTTTGTGGACTACTGATCACGAAAGTGCGTTCTCAGCCGTCAAAAAAGCTCTCGTGGAGCCGCCGATCCTGGCTCATTTCGATCCCACATTGGAGACGTCTCTACAGGTGGACGCGCCTCGCAAGAACGGCATGGGCTACGTCTTCCTTCAGCTACACGGGTCTACGTGGAAGCTTGTGGACGCCAATTCCCGATGGTGCACTGATACCGAATCCCGCTACGCTATAGTGGAGCTCGAGCTGGCAGCGGTGGAGTGGGCGATGAGGAAGTGCCGTCTGTATCTCCTGGGGCTGCCCACATTCCAGCTCGTCGTCGATCATCGGGCACTCGTCACGATATTGGATAAATATACGCTGGACGCGGTGGAAAATCCGAAGCTGCAGCGCCTGAAAGAGCGCCTTTCACCCTTCATCTTCACGACGACGTGGCGTAAAGGGCGCCATCACGCAATTCCAGACGCTCTTTCCCGAGCCCCGGTGAACGATCCGACCCCGGACGACGAAGGTACAAGTTCCGAAATTCAAACGTTTGTGAGGCACGTCATCGTTCACCATGTCAATGCGATGACTCGGACAGACGACGATGTGGCAGATCCTGACGCCGCGGTGGAGCTTCCCCATTTGCCAGATCCCATGCTGGACGACCTTAGAGTGGCAGCCGCATCCGACTCCGACTACGCGGAACTCATCGCGGCCATTATAGACGGATTTACAGTCCCGCGACACCAGACCCACCAGAGCGTGCGCCAGTTTTGGAAGATACGCGAAGATCTATCGGTGGACGACGGTCTGGTGTTATTCGGGCAGCGTATCGTCATCCCAAAATCGGCCCGTCGTGAACTTTTGCGGAAACTACACGCCACCCATCAGGGCATTGTACGGATGAAACGACGGGCTCGGCAGACGGTGTTCTGGCCGGGCATTTCCAACGACATTACTACCCTGGTGGAGAGCTGCCACAATTGTCAGGAGCGACTCCCGCGTCAGCAGAAAGAGCCCCTGATGCGCGACCCTTTACTGACCCGAGTATTTGAAGACGTATCGGCCGATTTGTTCTAGCTGGGCCCCCTACCTGTCCTGGTATATGCTGATCGCCTCTCCGGATGGCCAGTGGTCCATCAATGGCGCCACGATCCGTCCGCCCAAGGCCGTCGTCGAGAATTTCGTCGACCTGGGAGTGCCGGTCAGGTTCCGTTCAGACAACGGCCCTCAATTTGAAGCGCAGAGTTTCCAGGTCAAGTTACGGCAATGGGGCGTCGTATGGGGAAATTCAACGCCCAACTATCCACAAAGTAACGGCCATGCGGAGGCGGCCGTGGCCACTATGAAGGACCTCATGGCCAAAATATCACCAGTCGGTGTGGCATCCGATGAGTTTTCCCAGGGTATGCTCGAGTTTCGAAATACGCCAAGGGAGAACGGCCTATCACCCACGGAAATGATTTTCGGTCTTTCTCTACACTCCATCATCCCAGCTCACCGCACGGCTTATGCAACGAATTGGCAGTCTGTGATGGAGGCGCGGGAGCGGCAGGTGGCCATAGACGCATCCGTAAAATTCCGGTACGATGAGAACGCTCGCCGACTTACTCCTCTCTCCATCGGTACCAACGTCCGCATCCGCGATCCCAAGTCGAAATTTTGGGACAGAGTCGGCGTTGGCGTCGGGGACCCTGGAATCGACGACAGCGTACCAGCCGAAGAGAGCTCAGCCCCCTCACATCTTCATGGCGGGAGCGCAATCAACACCACCCCGCCGCCTTTGCGTCGGGGGGAGCGCGTCCGGAAACGTACAGTCATGTTCGATGTCTGAAAGGATTTCAGCATAATATTGTCTGTATATTGGCTTACACCCTGTCATAATTACGCAGTTAACTTTTATATCGCGGGGTTCGTGTATTTGTTCATGTTCTGCCTTTGTGTTTGTTTGTTTGTCTTTGAGCTGGATTCTTTTGGTGTGTTTAAGCTGTTACTTTCCGGCCTACGGTGAATTAACAGCTTGGGAGGGGTTGTTATGTACGAGTCATGATAGGTGGCGTGTCAGTTCCTACTAGTGGCCGGCAACGACCTAGAGTGGCCGGCAACGGCGGTCTGCTGTACGCTTCCCTTGGATAAGGTTGTTCCCTCCCGTGTCAGCCCTTCAATCCAATTACGGTGGCTTCATTCCACCGGGACAGAACCTAACATACTCTTGTTCTTATTAATTTGAAACAAAGGGGATATTGGTGCTCCCCTACTAGCACACAATGTCCACAGGACGTTCTATGGATATCCTGTGAACGAAAACCCGTCCGTCCGTTTAGCGTCAGCTACGGATATCCTATTGATTGAATGTTTGGATCAAGAAAATGGGTCCATACTGGGATGTCCTATGGATGTACATCGTTAACAATCTGGGATGTGAAATTAATCGTTCGTTTCAGATCCTTCTTCTGATATCCATACGATGTCCAATACTCATCACGAATGTACGGCTGACTTCACATCCGAGATTGGTACCAGATGGACATCCATAGGACATCCCAGTATGACCATCCGCGACCATCCGTTATCTGGATCAAAATATACCATCTATAGTATATCCCTAGCTGACGTTAAACGGACGGACGGGTTTCCGACGACTGGATGTCCATAGGACGTCCTGTGGATATTGTGTGCTAGTAGGGGTTCTACATGCGTCTCCGCCAGATCGCAGCGGGGGACGATTTATGTCCGCCGTGTCACGATTCTCAATTCGTGACACGGATTATCTCGGGAATTAGTGACCCTGACACGTGTCGCAAGTTATTGGCCATCAATCCCCACCCCGGATCTCCACCACACCGTAAATATGTGTCGCAGCGAGGAGTCTGCGGGAAG
Source organism: Daphnia pulicaria (assembly GCF_021234035.1). Lineage (NCBI taxonomy): Eukaryota > Metazoa > Arthropoda > Branchiopoda > Diplostraca > Daphniidae > Daphnia > Daphnia pulicaria. The sequence goes on from NC_060916.1 coordinate 10,138,752, forward strand.
CAATGAAGCGCTTCTATCCCAACGTCGATCAGTCAATATGGCATTGAAAAGCGAGCATCATCGTCAGCAGAAAAGTCAACGGCCGAGCAATGACCCGGGTGAGACGTGCGGGTGGAAGTGCGGCTACACCGTCCCACACAAGGGGAAAATTTGCCCAGCAAAAGGTCAGAAATGCAACAGATGTGGTGGCAAAGACCATTTCAACCGCGTTTGAGGGAAAAACAAGGAACCTGCCCCCACCCCATCCGATAAATCCAAGCCTGGCCATGTAGGCCACATTCAGATCGCGGGCATCAATGCCGACCGACTATTGCCGACGGTACAATTGGAAATTTTTCCAATTTCCACTGCTGGTCAAACCGCTATTATCACCACCGTACCGGACAGTGAATCCCAGGCATCGGTGGGAGGCATCGATTTGCTACAGCCATTGGGAATATCCACCAACGAACTCCAACGTGGGAAGCCAGGAAATCTAGTGGCTGCTAATGGATCATCATTGTCTGAAATTGGGAGGGTGCGGGCTCGCATTCGTTTGGAGCAGCGGGAGTGTATCATCAACATCACCATTTGCTCGGATGTCAACGGGCTACTGCTGTCCTGGTATGATTCAATTGCCATGGGAATTCTTCACCCCCAATATCCCAAACCGGTTTCTGTTAATAGCTTAACCACCATTCACTGGACCACCGTGATCGCCCATCACAACAAATGATTGACGACACTAAACGAGCCATAACCTCGGGTTTTCGGATGTTTTCGACGTATCGGGCCCGTTGCGCACTATAGTGGGACCCCCGATGCACATTGTTTTACAGGAGGACGCTGTTCCCTTTTAAATTCATCGGGCCCGACCCATCCCTTTCGCTCAACGAGTACCGGTCAAGGCGGCGCTGGATAAGCTGGTGGAGAAAAAGGTGATCGCCCTCGTGACTGGACCCGCAGATTGGGTCAATTCCCAACCAATCCCATGGTTGCAAAAACAAATTTATCAAGACCGAGGGTGATATTAGCTTCACGACATCGCTGCAGTAAACGGCGGGTCCCCTCTACATGGCTAGCAAAGTCATCGTCGAACTGCAGAACGTCGTCCAATACTTTCACCGTATTCGGTAGATCACCAAACGCCTCGTCGCCCCGCCTACAATATTCGTCGCCCGTAGCACTCAGGCCCATAGTACCGCGTAAAAACATATATCGGCCCCAAGGTGTGATGAAGGTAGTCAGGGGTTGACTGTCGGGGTGAATTTCAATTTGATGATATCCTTGGACCGCATCAACGGTGGTGAAGAAACGGGCCGATCCAGAAATGCAGGCGATGGCGTCCCGAGGAGTACGAATGGGGTGAAGTGGAAGTTTAACGAAACGGTTAAGTTTAGTCAGATCCACACAGACACGTGGTGATCCGTCCACTTTTTCCGCCACAACCATGGGATGGGTCCAATCTGTGGGTTTGGTCACGGGGGCGATCACCTATTTCCCCACCATCACATCCAGAAAATTATTCGTATTTGTGCCACTGATCTGAACGGGGACGATTTAGCGAACCCAACGGCACCCAGACTTACTATCGCTGGTCTACGACGGATTCCCCACCGACAGCCGGAGCCTGTACCCGTTCACCCGACAAATTTGGAAGATCCAGGACAATTTAGTTGTAGACGACGGCCTCATTCTTTTTGGTCATTGCCTTGTCATCCCGATGGCCGTGAGGCAAGATGTACGCCAAAAACTCCACGCAGCCCACCAGGGAATCAACGGTACTAAGCGCCGGGCTCACCAGACGGTTTACTCGCCAGGCATCAATAACGACATTCAGTCCGACTGCGAATCTTATATTCCGTGCCAACGAGCGGCGGCCAGTCTACCACAGGAACCTATGAAATCAGATCCGCCACCATCCCGCATTTTCGAGGAGGTATCCGCGGATTTATTCAGCCACGGCGGCCATCATCCTGGCATACGCCGACCGTCTCTCGGGATGGACCACGGTGACAGTATGGCGAAAGGACCCGACGTCGCCTAATCTCATCAAAACGATTGTCCGTAAATTTGTTAATCTCTGTGTTCCGGTAAAATTCCTCTCTGATGGGGGAACCCAATTTGATTCCCGCGAGTATCACTCTTTTTTACAGTGCTGGGGCGTGTCATTCGTACCTTCAACTCCGCACTATCCACAGAGCAACGGCCTCGCTGAATCTGCAGTCAAATCCATGAAGAAATTGGTCATCTGGACGGTCCCTAACGGTGATTTGGACAACGAGGTGTTTCTCCAGGCACTGGTGGAGTGGCGCAACACTCCGAGACATCACGGCGCATCACCGGCCGAAATTGTGTTCGGACAACCCATCCGCTCCCTTCATTGTGCCTGCCCATCATCGTTCTTTCTCGGCTGAATGGCAACAATCCATGGCAGATTGGGAATAACGAGTAGCCATAGCAACGGTTCGCGCAGCCCAACGCTGTAATGAACGCGCTCATTCGCTTCCCCCCCCCCCCTCCGCATTGGCACACCCGTTCGTGTCCAAGACATGGACACGGGCTTATGGGACCAGATCGGGATCGTCTTCGGCATCGGAGATCGCCGGGATTACCGGAACTAGAAACCGAGCGGACGGGTACTATGGAGGAATCGACGTTTCCTTCGCACCGACCACACCCAAGAGGCCAGCCTCCGGCTCTGCCATCGCATCTTCCGGTCGCTCTTCCATTGATTCCAGCGTCAGACGCTATCCCAACCACCACTGGAACGGACCCGCCATCTCCACCCCCACCACGTCGATCGACGCGAATGCGGAAGCCTCCGCGACGTTTTGACGACTAGAAGACCCCAATCTGCTCTCTGTATTTTATTATCATTTAACCCGTTTGAACGGATATCCCCCCTGTTATATGTATCTTTTTGTCTTTATCCGTCTGTTTTCAAGCTCTCTCTGTTGTATGCTCGAGCTTAAGGGAGGGTTGTTACGTGTTATGTGGTTGTGAACGTCAATTCCATTATGGAACGCCGTAACGTGTTGGGTCGTAATACTGAATTCACCAACAAGAAGGTTTGTGTGGTAGGGAGAAGTGGTGGTGGAGGTGTCTCCTACATCACCTTAACAATTCATTGTCCTACAATATAGACTGGTAATCCATTCTTGGTTTGATTCACCATCAACACATAAAAATTAATATTATTTAAAATATTTATAGGAAAATTGCTTACTTACTACAGTTAAAATATTTTGAGTTAACAATCCGTTTTCTATTTTATAACCGTTCTTTTACAAGTTCTACTAACAAATAATTGTAAGACTTGTAATAAAAATAATGAAGTCTGTGTCTGAAGCTGTCAGCTGAATTAAACACTGACCGTGAATTAAATTGCGATAATTAAATGTTTCCTTTTTCCGCAAATACTTAAGGAACTGTGGCAAGAGATCGAGCAAACTGCTAATACCAATTTAAAGAGTTGTTTTGCACGATGTTTATCTCATCAGGCAATTTTATCTCAAAGACGATTTGAAACACTGCAAACTTCGCAAGTTCATACCACAATCACCTCAGTGTTAATCGAGCATTTAAAATCTAATAGATGCGGCGAGAAACCGCAAATGATTAAAAGACAATTAACAGAAGTGGAAGCGGGCAAAAGTTTTACAAACGACAGTTCTGGAGAAGACACGGAAGAAGACACTGAAGGAGACAACGAAGAAGACAAAGAAGAAGACAAAGAAGAAGAACCGGAAGGCGATTCTTTGATCGACGGAGAAACTGAATCTTCGTCCGATGATGAAGAGTCTAGGTCGGAGGAAAAAAAAGAAGACAGTGGTCTTGCTAACGCATCAAACGATGCAGAAAGCTGTGCAGCCGAAAATGAAATAATTCCAGACGACTTTGAAAACGTCGTTTCGGGAAAAAGGATCATAGCTTTATTTTCCGTCGGAGGTACAAAAAGCTTACGTTGCAAAAGTCATCAGGCGCAGTAGCAATTCCCCCAAAGTAATGTGTCTAAGACAGAAGTCAAAGGCCAGTTTTTCTTTTCCGAAGCGTGACATAAATATCAACTCATCCGTGGATATTCTGAAAGAGTTGCCTCAATCTACAAAACGCGAACATTTTTTTTCTTTCTCATTCGAATGTTTTCAGGGCACAAACCTGTTTAAGCGTTGAAGCACCAGTCATGTTTCTGGTAACACTTCTTTTTATTAAAACGGGAATCCCCAACGTCGTTTTTGAGTTATCAGTATTTATTTTCGTCAAAACTATAATTTTCGTTTTTCATTTTTTTGCCACATCCACTCTGTATTGAAGTGATTTTTTTAATGAGAGGAATAAAGGTATGTAGAAGAAACTATTGTCAAAAAATATCTCAAGAATTCCCACCCGTCACCGACTTATTCGCAGCAACTTATATTTTTCTACCGATTCCACATAATTAGCCCATTTACATTACCTATTTTCATATGCTTATAGCAGCCCCCTACAACAGACATCGAGATGGGACAATTGCAGGTGAATTCGTCATCTCTTTTTCTAAGAACATATTTTTTCACGTTGCTTCTACTAAAGCACTTCGGGAGATATGATAAAATAACTGCCGATAATTTGAAGTTTTTGTCTAAAGTAGCCCCACTCTATGTTATGTATTTCTTATTGGGGTAAAGGGTGTCTCGCAAAACTGTTAATTGTAAGTTAGTTAATTACAACAAGATCCCGGGAAGAATTTTAATAGAAAGGTAAGTAAACAAGTTTCTTTTTGGTATTAATTGTTGTAGTGTATTTTAATGAAAATACACCAAATTTAAATGTTTTCTCTAATTTTTAATGTTTTAGAAGTATGAAAAGGGGGGGCGTACTTTCTTCTGCTTCCTTTTCTTCCCTCGTGCCGATTCTTTATTACTGAAGTTAAGATCAGCAAAGCAATTCAAACAATTGCGTGAAATAAAAGTTATGTTATTTAATAGTTTGTCGAACAACTCTGATATAATGTAATTCTATCAGGCTGGCAATGTTCTAAAGACATCTTAAAATTTACATACAATTATGTACGTAATGAAAAGAAACCATTTTGTTAGGGATATCTCACCCTCTCTCTTCATTACAAAATTATCTTCAATTTTATACGCAATTCTGTATGTAATTAGGGCATACAATAATGTTGAGTCTACTCTACTCTTTTCAGAACATAAGATACTGTTTTACAAGCTAGTACTGAAGTAACAACTTCATTTACTTCCACAACCGCACCATTTCTTCTCTTCCATGCATAAAAAACTGTATCAATCGGCGGTAAAGGATGAAGGCTTAAGTTTCTTTTTTTTTACATCCATCTCCATGAAGGGCGTGAAACTGGTTATTGCTTTTATAACTCCTTTGTTTTTTTACAACAAGTGATGCTAGAGAGAGGCCCGATGGTTTTGATGCCATTTTCTCAATTTTTCCCTGTAAAGTACGTGAAGCGATGGGATTGTATATGCAAAAAATTCATAAACTGGTATAAATGTTTGAAAAATTTCCTGTTTATCATACTAATTTCATTTCTTCTGTGTTTTCGGATAGTTGTTAGAGGACTTCCATCATAAATAAGGTGTTAATTGTTTTATCCTTCTGCACTCTCTATAAGAAGTTTTAAGTGAATTTTATTCGGTATTGATGCAGAGTACATATTGTCCATTGTTTTATCTACTTTTTCTACTAAAAGTAGTCTTTCGCTTGCTTTTTGTAGTGCATCCCTGTTAAACAAGTTATCCAGATAGCTCAATGTGACTGTAATGCACCTCGTCCTTGTACTTCTGTAACAAAAAAAAGACGGTTGTCGCTGGTAAAAATACGCCTGAATTGTACGTAAGTCATTCAAGATTGGTTTTTTTTATTAATTTACATTTTTTCCGTTTTATACTTGAAATCGAGTTTTCTAACTTACCAGCTCTTTTTATCGTAATGGAGTATTTTTCTTGACATTTGACGAAAGTAGTATTCCTATAAGTCTTCAAATACATTTTCCATGATTGCCTTAGATATTGAAGCACTAGTTCAAGGATTATCAGCAACCAATTTCCTAAACTCCGGAATAGGATTTTGTTGATTTGTTAACTTTCTTTTGTGAAGACTTTCCAGAAATGGTCCTGTACCAGCAGGGAAACCAGTGTTCGAATGAAATGTGAAAGCTAGTGGTAATACCACTTGGTGAAAATCGTATGGTGAGATTGTTAAAAACAGTGGTGGCAAAACTAACCGTTGTGTGATGGCAAGCAAACCATCAACGTCTTTCCATGGAACTAGGAAGGTACTTTTCGCACTGTTCGCACTTTTTTGTCACAAAGTTGAAGATTGGATTGTATGGGGCGAATGAAAGCTTTCGATTATTCTCCCATTGGGTTTTTGCAGCTAAAACAGTCTTGAAGAGAAATTCTTTGTTATTGACTTTTTTTCCAAATCTTTTCAATGCTTTCCATGTGCTTTAAACCATTTCGGGTACAGATGACACAGTTGCATGATGTCGTTTCTTATTCGATAGCAAGAACACAAACTGACAAGATTGTGCAAATAAAATTTTTGAATTAATGCAAATACTGTTTATAGAAATGGATAGGTAAAGTTTTTGTAAAACGTATTCATTTTCCAAGAAAAAAGATAAAGAAATGTTCCAAGAATGAATGTATTATTTTCTGTTCCTTGCTAGAATAGTAAGTTCAATAATAGAATAGATTTTCTAAAATACATTTACGTACATGCATTGCTTTTTCAGATAACCAATCAACCCCATTGCTGGTTGTCATTAAAATGGCATCAAGGATATTGTTTCCATCATCTTAGTCATTTTTATCAAAAACATTTGATCGTATCCCTGCTGGATAAGATTGAAAAATGTTTTTAATAGCTTTTTATTCTGAAAACAGACAGTTTAGCTCTATCAATCAGTTGTCTCTCTAGGGCTTTCCAATCCATTGTAATCTAAAGAAAAGATGATTTGTTAATTTAATTTTTTACAACAGCTTGAGGTAGTTTCAACCTATCCAAAACAACATTTCCACGAACACGTAAATTTGTGCATTCGAATATTTTTTTAGGTGAAAGTCAAATTCTTTATCTGTACCAATAAATTTGACTACGATAATTTTTAATTTACGTCATCTAGCTGTCATGGTTACGTCGTGCGACTAAGATATGTTCTGCAAAAGCAATTCGTCTAACATGGGGAAAGCAAATTGTTTGACTTTTTTCTAGAAGAAACATTACTGCTCGCAGCAACTAATTTAACTTCAAACATATAATTTGTTGCCTGTGCGATTAGACATTTTCCACAATAGTGAGGCTTATTCATAACACAATTAACCGACGAATACTTCCATTTTGTTTGCAATACACAAGATTTGAATAATTCCGGGAAAAGAGATGAAAACTTCTAACTTGTCATGATTCGCCTCTTCGTAGTGTGGCAGCCGAATTGTTGTAAGCAATTTTTCCCTTAACTTTGATCCTTTTTCCCCTTCGAGTATCAAATAAACGAGTGCCACACACTCCAGAAGTATAAACATTTTCAAATGAATCCATTTTCCTATCAATTCAATACAATTCAATACAATTTCTTCCAACGTTGACTTCAGTTCAGGTGACCTCTCATGGGGCGAATTTCCGGAAAATGTTGTTATAGCTGATTTTTCAGATTCGTCAGTGGATATTTGGCTAAAGTGATCAAAATAAGAATTTTTCTAAAAAAGAAGTTAACTCTCGGGATCACGTTCAAGTTTGGGTACTAAGTAATGGGTACTAAGTTTTTTAAAGACTTCCCTGTAACAATTATCATAGCAACATGTATGTTTTTCCAATTGAATCTGTCTACTTTTAGTAGCTGTTAACCTTTTTGTTAGCGTGATCCATTTTTTTATTAGATAAGTGATCATGAGATTGATTTTTTCTTTCTTGAAAACACTCTGTACTATTGAATCCTTACAATGGAATTATTGATTGAAATTTTATCAAAAACTGTTTGTTTTTTCAATGTTTTTTACCTTTAAGGTAGACCGAAGGCTTTTCCCTTTTCTACTATAATTCATGACTAGATGGATTGTAATTTTTTCACCATTAAACACGCAATATCTAAATCTATATACTGTATTTTTTTGCCGATAAATATCATGACATGCAAATTATGAAAAGAAATGAAATATTTTCCCGAAAATTAATTGACTTTCTTAATCACGGGGGGTTACTTAGGACCGACGTTACTTCTGGGGGTCATAGGCCACTCCACCATGTCACAAGCCCCACCCATTGTTTTCAATGAAACTTTAAACGACGTCATCTTCGACGAATGTGAAGGGAGATTACGTCATCGTAATCCAACCAAAACAAAACCACAAAAGGTAATAATGGTCCTTGGAACCCCCTTGGCTAAAGACCAAGAGGGAATTAATTTAAAAAAATTAATTAAATTCATTCAATATTCGAGCTTTTGATTTTTATATAATTTTCTAAAATTATCCAGTGTTACATAATATTGTAACACAATTTCCTCGTGATCCCCTGCCCATTTGTCTCCGTGGTACAACTTCAGTTTTTTCGCTCGCTGCTCTGTCGGGACATAGAGCCACATCCGTATGCCCTGTTTTAATAGCGTCCGCTTATGTAGCAGGTCATTGACTAACACAATGCACCCGTCCTCCTTCTTTTTAAGGTGACGGAACACTCTTTGCCATCTCGGAATGGCCTTATTATTCTGACCCTTCTTCTTCGCCGCTCTATTTCCCAGGCCAATGAAAATACCAGAAATAGATCGTCCTCGTCGTCCTCCGTTTCTTATTTATTGGATACCAGAAAATTGCATCTGCGCCCTCGTGCAGTTGACCACTTTTGTACACGATTTGAGACTGGTAGGCCTGCACGAAGAGTTCAGCTATCAAATTTTCGTTATCATGCAACAAATGGACTGATTGTCGGTTACCACCTTAGAGTCAAAGAGAGTACAAATAGTTTCGTTCAAAGTCCCGATTTACATCCAGCTGTGAAAGAAATTGCCACAAGTCCTGCAAACTCTTCAACCTTCGACCTTGGTCGAAGAACAAGAAAACCTCCAGTGCCTTGGGCTGAACAATCTACAACAGGCATTTACGCGGGATAAGCCCAGGATCCAGACGAGATTGTAGAGCAACAAACTTATAAAGATGCCATCGCTTCACCACAGCAGCCATCAGAGTGGAAATCAGCGATGGAGTACGAAATGGACTCCCTTATCAAGAATTAAACCTGGTTAATGGTCCATTCTCCAGCTGGACGCGTCCCAATAAAAAACCACTGGATTTTTTAAATCCAAAGATGTGGAAAAAACAAGGCAAAATTCAAAACACATCTGGTATCTAAAAGGGTTACTCACCTGTTGTGAAACACAACTCACTCCGTGTCATTTTATCAGTTTCTGCAGCGCACGAACTAGAGCTGCTCCAGCTTGACGTGATGGCATTTCTAAATGGGAATGTTGAACAAGAATTGTTTGTGGATTAACCAGTTCAATTCGAAAGAAATGATCAAACTGCTGTTTGTCTACTGAAGAAAAGTTTGTTTGGATGAAACAAACTTCAAGGTCTTGGAATTCAGTATGGATTCACTAAATGCAACGAGGACTCCCTTGTATACTTTCAAAAATAATGGCAATTTGGGTGGACGATGGGTTGCTGTGTAATTCGGCAGTTCAGACTATGCGACATTGTTAAATATCTGTCAGATAAATTTGAAATTACATCCAGACCATTTTATATTATGTTGGATTTGAGATCACTCAAGAACGATAAAATAAGATGATCTATATATCTCAGCAGTCGTATCTAAAAAAAATTTAAAAAATCGCTTTAAAATAAAATGGGCAAGCCCCTTTATTCTGTTCCGGGGGATCCATATTCTCATCTAGAAAAGGATCATTCCATCACATCCATGGTCGAAGACTTTCCATACAGGGAAGCATTTAGGTCTTTATTGTTTGCTGCAATATGCACTCGACCAGACATATCTGTTGCGGTGGGACTGGTCGCCAAATTTTCCAGTAAACCAAATCGCTTCCCTTGAGAGGCTGTGAAGCGGATCATAGCATACTTGAAAGAAACAGAAAATGACCTGGAGGAGAAGAAAACGACCTGCTTCGTGCTTTTTCCGACTCCAATTTTGCTGAAGATGGAGACGATCGGAGATCCACCACTGGAAACATCTTTATCTTCAATGCAGTTCCCTTACCGTGGAGCAGCGAAAAGAAATGCGTGGCATTGTCAATTGCCAAGTCTGATTATATTTTAGCTAACTTGGCTGCAAAAAAGATTGTCTGGCAAAGACTCTTTTATTTGAAATCGGAAGTGAACAGAAAGGTCCAACCCTTCTCTTCTGTGATAACCAGTCAGCATTTTGATTGGTCAACAATCAGTCCCATCATAGAACCAAGCACATTTAAATCAAATTTCATCACATACGAGAAATGCAGACACATCAGGAAATCAACATTCAGTTGTACCAAATTAAAATCAGCTGGTGGATGCTCTAACCAAAAACCTGGACGAAACTATCAGCATAAAAAAAAACATTGGAATGTGTTATTTTCATGTCCCTTGTTTGAATGAAATTTGATTGACGTGTCTCGTAATTGAGGGGTGTGTTGGAATGTTTGTGGATAACTACGACCGATGAGGCTTCTTATATGTTATGCCCCATATTAGTGTGTGTAGCTTGTTGTTGGATAATCTCACCTGGTCAAACTATTTCTTTCCAATAAATTCAAGTAAAGAGGCTGTATGGTGTCTTAATTGGTTAATTTATTTCACAGTTTCCAACACTCTGACTCCCACCAGTCATTTTATGTCGATCTTCAGTATCGGCCATGCATTTTCCTTTTTTCCGTCTTTTGTTTCAACCAAGCCAATCAGTATAGCTAACTGGTTCCACTCTATCGTTTCCGTGGCCCTGATTGTCGGCCTCTAGGGCAGAAACGCCTCCCGTCCGGAGTCCATCTCAGATTAACTGGACGTCTACTTTGTCCCTGTTAGGCTAGCCCTTGTTTGTTGTTGCTGGTCTTCAACCCTGCCACATGACACATGCCCTCCGGGTCGTCGCCATTCACTTCTGACGGTTTCCACCTTCCAAGTGCCTAGTGACAGACTCTACACACTACTCGCAATTCCCTTAAAAATTTTATCTAAAATGTAATTCAGACCTACAAGTTCTTTCATCTCCTCCATGTAACACGTTGAGGTGTATTTTCTAGTCATAACTAGAGAGAGGGCGATACATGGTGACCCTCTGAACATGGGCGGATGGCCTACGTATCGACCATATCATATAGCATGGTCAATTAACACGCCATAATATTTGAGAAATAAGGTTTTTTCTGACTTTATACGATTTGATACAATCATGTTTAAACATGGTAAACAAATAAAAAAAACACAAATATTGTATTGATTTCAAAAAACGCAGTTTTCTGTTGAATAATTTTCTTCGAATAATTTTTTATTTTCAAGAAATAATCAATTGATCCATGATCCTCTCTCTTTCAAATTCATGACTTTTATTCGTATTCGTTTAGGAGCGTTCATAAATGACGTCACACTTTAGGGGGGGGGGGGAGGGAGTCCTGAGTTTTGTGACGCACTGTGACAGGGGGGAGGGGGGTAGTAAATGGCTTGTAATGTCACAAGTTAAGACAATGCAGGGCGCCATCTAACGCCCAATTTAGGAACTAATTATATTAGGTTGGCCATGCAATTTTACATCGGACGCTGCCCGTAACATTGTTAGCAACGACATTCCCCTCCGCAACGCAATTCCCCAAAGACTCAACTCCCCCCCCCCCCTTCATCTTGTTTAAAGGTCGCCACCGTTGCTGACAATGTTACGGAAAGCGGTCGGTAGGGGCGCTAGCGTAGCGCTGGTGAAGCGCGAAGAGTAGTAGGAAGATAGTTTTAGGGTGGGTTCTGAACGGGTGAATAAATGGGACGGTGTCGTCTGCTGGCTCTCCCATTGAGTTGGTCATCTCCTTTTCTCTGCACTGGTGCCATCTAGCAACGAAGCACTATAAGCTCTTAGGAATATACGCTACAAGGTGAAAGATAGTTAAGGCAGATATGTCAGAAGACTAAAGATAAGAGAGTTTTCTCTCTTACTCTAGGCATGTATCTGCTTGCAAACTCAAAGAGCTTAGGGTATCTGGTTCCTAGATGGCATCGGTGTTTTTACCTATTTTTTAAATTTTCCGTAAAGAAAAATTTAAATATCTCTATAAAAATAAATTTTAGGTATAGGAACATTAGGTTATTCAATAATTATTTTTAAATTCTGAATCCGGTTCTCCCAGAAAAAAAAAATTACATGGCCGATATAGAGAATGCATCTTCTACCTGAACTGCTATTCACCCCCAATCATTTGTAATTTTATACAAGCTCGACCTCTACTTAATTCACAATGGCAATATGGCATTACTACCGATGGGAGCTACGCCTTTCATCATGGTTCAATCCACGCCAACTCGACAAATCGGTGGCGCGATGAAACCTCCGATTTTCTTCAAATTTACACAGTAGATCAAGAACTACTGTGCAATCACAACCCCTAAAGGATTTTTAAAAATTCTCAGCCGTAAAAAACCGTACAGCGTGTCGAACAACAATTCTCTGGCAGGGTACATTATACAAGCAAATAAATTAACTTTGTGCGTTTAACGTTTAATTACGTTAAAGTTTAACGAATTCAATAATTTGGGTTTAGCTCAAAGCGAAGGATGCGATATACTCAAACTCATGATTTCGTGTGGGTATCCAATTGTGCCGAGGTAATCGTGGCATTAATCAAATCCCATTTTCTCGTAAGCCGGTGAAATGTATTCTTTCCATCAAGACGGGTGCACTGTAAAAATTTGTGTTCTCTTTTCGAAGGTTTAAACCTGCAGTTTTTGTCTGCACATTTTTAGTAAGTACCTGCTCTTTTTGGCAGGTTTCGATTTTAGTAAGATATGGAACCTATACAGTTGTAACAAGTTTCACTTAATGTTTTAGAACGTTTAAACTTGTTAAAAATGAAGGTTTTTAATTGACAACAACATTTCGTTATTTGGTTGTGTAACTCCAATATTATTTGTCTGAAACGGTTGCTGAACCGAATTAAAAGATATTTTTATAATCCTGAATTATATCATAAATAAAATTATATTTATCAATGCAAACTGTTTTTTTTTATTTTATACTTGAATGGAACAAGGCGGCAAAAACAGAACAGCATGTAAAATTGTTTGACTCATTGTTTCAATATCATATTACGAAATATGCTTGCGGTAGGCCTACTACATCCTAATTTTAGTTGTTCAGTGATCCTTTCAATAACTTCTCCTTCAATAAAGAGAAGGAGGGCTTTGACTTCCTTTCACCGTAGATCAAAAACATAGTACACTGCCAACAAACTTATTAAGGCATCGGTAGATTCCTGGGCGCAGATAAAGGGGGCCTTCCCAGCAACAACGTGAAAGGAACTGTCATACTTCAAGAGGTAAGAAGCTTGACGATCTATTTCTTGTATTGCTGCTGCAATTTCAACATAATCCTATCAATAAATACCAATTACGTTATGTTTAACGTTACACACTCTTATAATTAAAATTGTACCTCTCTGCAATCAATGATATGTAGATGAACGTTCTTTCTACGCCTTCCAGCAAAAATTAATTGCGGGAGCAGTTCCAGTGATTCACAAGACATTTGTTCTGAAATTGAATTCCGTTAATGAAGATAATTTTCAACAAATGTAATACTATAATTACCAAAGTCTGATAGATCTTCATAATAAAAAGAAAGGATGGAGATGATGATGATCGGAGTTTGAAGTTTTTGCTAACGAAACAATTTTCGGAACAAGCTTCTTCCAATTCTCCGAAATTCTGTGAACAGTTCCGCTACCTAATATGCCTTCGAATTGGTCGTTTAGCTATAAAACCAAAAGAAAATGATAAACAGGTATTAACCAAAATTTTAATTGGGCATCAAATTTTGACTTTAAAATGGCTGAAAAAGGGCAGACATCTTTTACAATGTCTTGGACGAATGTAGATAAAACGCCATCTTCGATCGGATTTCTACGACCAGCATAAGTTTATTTCCATAAAGTGATGAGTGCTTGACTTATTACGCCATTAGAGTTTGCATACAAATCTAGCATTTTCTCAACATTGGCTTTGTAAGAGACAAGATCCACTTAACGAAATAAAAAACATATAGTACCAACACACTTTATAGATACCAGGAAGATATTACTCACATTCCGTATCACCTACTGTCGTTCTTCGTGCTCGGCCATCAGAAATCTTTTTATTTTTGTCCAATGTCGGACGACCTCCCTTCGTGCTTTTCTTGATACCTATTTTACGACGTTTTCGTCCCAAATAAGTTAATATTTTCTGGCAAAGAAGATTCTGTAAACAAAAAAGTTAAATGAATTCAAGTCAAGTTAAAATTGAACAATAACATTTCACCTCAAAATCAACTCGACTCTCTTCTACTTCTCCAAGCACATGTGGGTATTTGGACACTAGCTCCCCAATTACATAACGTATGCTGATACTATCGCTAGTTTTAGAATTATGTTGGATTTACTTTTCTAACTCTCTGGCAATAGAAATTTAATCAACAAACATCAATGCTTCCTTGTTCTTTAGCTTATTATCAACAGGCTGACTAAACAAAATTGGTAGAGTGTAGGTCCTAAGGTTGTTCCACAAATTTCTTGTCTGGAATGGCACTTGTTAGTATTTTACAAGCAGAACATAAGCAGTCACAAGTTGAGGCGCAAAATAGTAGAAATCACGCATAGTAGAAATCACGCAGAACCGAAATAATAAAGTTTAAATATAACTAACTGGATGCACCAAAACAAGTCAGACTGACTTAAACATTTGCCATGCAATTGCTATCATTAAGTATTAGAGACCATCCAATAAAAATAGTGACAAATACTTGCTGACATATATGGTGAACAACTGAACATAGAAAAAATTTGGCTAAAACTATTATTCAAACAATCAAAACTATTTTCGTGATTTGATACCAAGATATACAATAGACTTGTATTGAAACATGAAACAAAAATACAAAATAGGCCTACGTTTCCAATCAAATTACAGTAAATCATGAGTGAAATTCTTCCTGTAGAAATAATCGGCCATTCAGTTGCAAACAAAAATCGTCACACACGCGTTAATTGCGTGTAGACCAACAAAAATGAAAACAAAGAAAAAGTGATATGATCATCGACACCTGACCCAAAACGACCCGTGAGCTGACGGATCAGATTGGTGTTTGGGAAGTATTTAGACGGTAGACTTCTTCGATGAGATTTAGTATTCGTTCCTATAAAGAAGAATTGTCACTCAACGGGACCTTTTTCATCATTTCTTGGGTGGATTGATCTATACAAAACAATCATATCCCATTATCCCTAGTCCTCTAAAAAAAGCAGAGAAGTAAAAAATAAACGAAGTTGTTATACCTTCTAGTTTGGGCTGTTTAAGTTGCTTTGCATCCGCTTCCTTCAAATTGGTAACAACTTGTTTGTTCTGAGACATGGAAAGGGCCATGATACTCCTGAACATCCATTTCAAGGAACTGTTCTTGAAATCAGCCCAAATGTTGTCCATGTTGTAATTATCGAGGGAGATGCCAAGAAGTCGCAAATCGGTTGTCAAAGTGTCGAAATAGTGACTAAGCAAATCGTGCAGGTACTTCTGTCTCGTTTTCGGCAAGGTGCTCGTGTACAGGAAATACGCTACGTCGCCAATTGGATGGCCTGGTGGATGGATAGTTGAAAATGTTGTTGTTCCAGTAATCTCCGTGCACAATACACACCAACGAGCCACTGCTCTCAAACGTTTCCACTATGTTGACCTTAGACATTTGAGGTGTAAATTTAGCCACCCACTCAAGTAGCTGATAACAATAAAACAAATTAGTTGGGATGCCAGTGGTGTACAGAAAAATTGTTTATACTCACATAGGGCTTTTCCCCTTCTATATCTTCTAAAAATGTGACGATCGACCCGGATGAAAAGTCTGTAAGGCCTTCTAAGATTTCCATATCGTACTTAGTAGTATCGTTGACAAGAAACTTGACCTTCGGGGAAATCCGGGATAATTCGCCAGTAGTCGGATCCAGTATCCAGAATAAATGACACCTCTTGCAACAGGAGAGAGGTTTGGGTAATCATCTTCAGTGCATGTATGGAACAGTTTTAACGATGTAAAAATAGTCTTCTTCTTCAAATGGAAGACAACTTTGGGCAGCAATACATTTGTAAATCCACGATGGAAGAATTAGCTTCATTCTCTTGGAATAACTTTTTGTGAGGAGGGTGACAATGTTAGCTACAACACAGTATTTTTCCCTGTGAATAAAATAGATTGAAAGATGCATTTAGTAAATTCATAACAAAAGTTTACAGTTATAGATTATATTTACCTGGATTTAACGTAATGTTCCCACCATGTTTTACAATAATGTTATCCGCAGTATTTCTTTATTTGCATGAAGTGATGGTGGAATTGATTTTTTGACAACGCAGATTTCTTTTCCGGAAAATATCATTGACGATGGGAATAAAACATTGATTGGTTCCATTTTATAATCCTCACTTATAAAGAACAACAATTTATAAATTAATTTGGACTGACAAGTGACAACAGCAGTTTCAACGACGCCAAGTACAAGCGTGGTTGCAATACTTGTGATATATACACACATTTCAATTTTTGTTAGAAAAAATCGTCGAAAACAAAGGGTTTTAACCTGTAGAAGAAAAAATGGTCGAAACTTTCGAAAACCGAACGTTTTCAACTTGAGGTATCGGAAAATTGAATTCTGTTTTCGAAACCTGAAGGTTACAAAACCTTTACTTTTAGAAACCCTTTTTAACCGAGTGGATTAAATTCACCTTGAAATTAGAAGCTAAAAGGGAGGCGGGAGAGGGGTTGTTGGCGTAGTTTATCCAACATCCCACATCACGCCTTGGCCGAATAGTAGAAGGAATAGAAACTTTCTTTCTTGGCAGGATAACTTGGCCTTTCAAAGTTGATGAGAGCCATCAGCAGGGTATTCGAATCAGTGACCCTGGTAGCACGCTTCTATCCATAGGATGTACGTCGTCCATCTAATCACCCGAGTGAGACATCTTAACCCGACGTCCATAGGATTGTATATTTCTATACTAATGTCGCGCTGTAAGACATCCAAATGGGTACGGCTTACAGTCGTCTTCAAATGTGGCTCTATAGGAGATCTGATTGTGGACAGCTCATGGATATCATCATGAGTAAATTTTTAGACATACTTTTTGTGTCCAGAATACATCCTCTTTCCCGTTTTCTTTAGACTGAATATGGACTTATTCCGAACCATTATTCGCCTCCCCAATGACAGTAACGAATAACGAAGCAAACTGAATTCAAGAAACTTGTTTATTAAATGGATTGACACAACTACATCATCTCTAAATCTAAATTGATTGTCTTGATTGTCTTGATTGATTGTCTAAATTGATTGCTTTGATCCAGATACATCTGGATGTATCTGGATCAAGGCAAAGGTCTGAAAAACAAAAAGGATTATGACAGATGTCTAGGTTTTCAATTATGGAACACGAATAAATTTATCACCTGTCTATCTGAAAATTGACGAGAGAAAACATGTAGAACAAACTCATTTGCTCAGAATCAGGACAATAGTTGCTCAGGTTTGAGGTAAATTTTCCGAACAACTAGTTAACGAGATTTTAATTCTTAATTCAATCCGATGCTGCACTCACAGTACTGAAAAAGAGATCACAAATTAAAACGCAGCTGATGATAGTTGCTTAGCAATTTTTTTGTTTGTGCATATGTTAACAAGTCGACCGATTCGAAATACATCATGTGTGACGATGCCGTAGGTAAGGAACCAACCAATTTAATATTTTTTTAAATTTTACTTTAATTATTGCAGAATCCTAATATTTGCAGAGCTCTTGGATGATAAATCAATTGATGTTGCTTCGTACCATTACGATTACGAGGCTTACGACTATGAAGGAGAGGGCGACTATGAAGGAGAGAATGACTATGAAGAAGAGGGTGACTATGAAGAAGAGGGCGACTATGAAGGAGATGACAAAGATAAAAATGTTAAGCCAGATCAAAAGGAGGATAGTAAGACTGAAGAGAAACCAGAGCCAGACAAAGAAATTGCCGGGCAAAGTCAAGCCAAAGAAGTGAAATCACCAAATATGGCTGGGCCCAGCAAAAGAAGAAAGAAATTTCTTCGTAAAAAGGAACTGAAGAAATCGGCTAAGGGAGCCAAAACAGCTACAACCCTGGACGAAGAAATAATTGGGAAACTGGCAGATTTCTTAAGCGACTGCAGTACTAGCAGTGGTAAGTTATTCTGATGCCAATAATTTATATACAAATGTTTAACTTACCCATTTTCTAAATTTTAGATAGTGATGAAGATTAGTTAAAATTCCCACGATGGGAAATTCCCATAACCAAGCCTTAGTTGCAACTGTTTGAGGTTCTTCGTTTCAACTTTTGAGGTCATGTTCTCGAATAAAATTCGTAAAATTTTCTTAGTACTACTCCAGGATGATGATGAAAACCACCCCGAGACACCATAATACTATGACTGGGACAATATGAACTATGATGGGGATTGTGAGGATGGGCCTGAGGATGATCAAGACAAGGATCAAGATAAAACAGAGAAGGATGAGCCAAAATCCAAAAAAGTCGAAAAAGCAACATCAGCAGAAACGAAAGTCGAAGAAAAGGATGCGGGAAATTTTGCTGGTCCAAGTCACTGGAAGAAAAGGCAGAGCAGAAAGAAAGAGCTCAAGAATGCGAAGAAACCCAAAACTGAAGCATCAACTGAGGTCAACACAACTCTGGCCAATGAATTCAAGAAATATTGCAATTCAAGCAGTGGTAAAATTATGTGATTTTACTTGGATATTTCAACAATTACTAATTAGCCCTAATTTTCAATTTTAGATGACAGCGAGTAAAAGAATTTTAACTCAGGACTACTCTTAACTTTTCAAAGCTCAGTGTCTATGTAGTCAATATTTCGTCTTTTTTCCTCAAATAAAATTTTCAAACTGAATCCTATATTAGTATATCCAGTACAAGATTCCTTCGGTAATGTCCTTCGGGCATTTTTTAAACGCCGGGGAGTGGATCCTAACGAAAAAAACATCTACGCGTAATTTTTGTATTAACATTACTAGAAATGGAAAATTGTCTATTTGCTCGAACAACATCATTTTCCCAATCCCCAAAAGCAGCTCGTTGAGTTGACTATTTTACAGACTAGAAACAGACATTTTTCAGGTCTGTACACCATTCATGATTATATTAAAAAATACACTATTTGGCAGTAGAAAACAATTTATTTAATTATAAAAGTTTATCACACATACGAACCATGAATGTTTTATTTTTAGAAAGTTAAATAAAATTGTTGCGAAAATCAAAACTTATTTTTTCAAACTTGAGTATGGAGGTGATTTCAGTAGACAACCAGTAGGGGATTAGGGGCCTTGGTGTAGTAGAAAGTAGCAGCAGTCTTGTAATATTCCATCCCACAGTGGTTTAGTACTTGGACCTCGTTGTTGTGAAGTATGGCAGCTTGTGGTGATTTGGTATCGGCCATATCCAGGAGACATCAGTGCACCCGTGGTCGACCCAGCCTTAAACAATATATCACATATCAGCGCTATCTAATCAATGAAACAATACAGTTTAAAAATTTAATGTTCTTGTCAACAACCAAAAATGAGATAAAATTGATTCACAACTAAAAATAAAATGAATATTTACCCATGATTGGAAACCGATTTAATACGGTAAAGAAGACAGTTGTGACACACAGTGAGCTGCAGTAGGTTGTAGTCTAGTACTTGGACACTTCGGTGAAGATCGCTCTGATGGTGAATATCTGGAGACTCGGTGTAGTAGCTGCAGGCAGAATATAATTTGGAGCATCAGTATAGTGAGCTAAAAAAGCGTAGATTGTAGTGTAACGTTAAAGGTTGGACCTTGAACTTTGGTGTTGTAGAACTTGGAAGACTCAGTGCAGTACTCAGGCGCTTGCGTGATGTGACTCGGGGCAGATTAAGTTTTCGACTTGTACTTTGGAGCCTTGGTGGTGTAGTACTCTGGAGCCTGTTAATGTAGTAAGTTGTGTTGCGTATCAAGTACTATTCTTTCGCTGCTGTTACTTGGTATACACCATACCCAGGAAACACCAGTGTAGTCGAACCAGCCATTAACGATGGAACGTCCAACAGCAGCATGTCGCCATAGTTAACTAGAAAATTAACATACATAGTTAAACGTTTATATACAACAGTAACGAGCATATTTACCAACAGTCAATAAATATCCTTGTAAAGAAACGGAATATTTACCCATTGTTGCGAACCAGTAATACGATGAAGAAAAATCCTTGGTACAGGTAGTGCACTGAAGTTGTTGCCTTGTCCGTGATGATCAGTTTACTGGTGTCTCTGGCCTTTTCTATCTCCTTTTATACGATTTATTTCTCACCCTCGCTTCTTAGCCTTGCGGTATTGTACCTGCTTGATGATGATTAAACACGTTAAATTCTCACCCAACATCTACACTACTCCATGACACGTTTTACGGACATGTTGTATGAAAAACAAATTATCTTGAAAATTCTTTCATTCACTAAATCGCTTTCTTCATGACAACGATCATGTGCCATCAGAAAAGCCGTCAGAAATAGCTGCTTTTGCCACGAAGGGTAGAATTGACAACGTGCTCCACATTAGCAGATGAATGAAGCAAATGGTAATTCTTCCCTCCACACTCGCCAACCAAACGTGGCAAATTCCGGAAGCGGTCAACATTTTCTCCTACTTGCTTCCACAACCAGTGGACTGTACTGTTTCCAAAAAAAAAATAGCAATAGAATTTCGTCGGTACCATCAGGTATCTAAAAATATTACAGAACAGATCCTGTGAAATTAATGGCGCTTAGATGCGTCGAGTTGGTAATCGCTCGTCCAAAAGTAGGACCCTCTGTAGGCAAGAAATTCACTACGCCAGGAAGAATTCCACTTTCTTCCATCAATCGGAATGCTATATAGTTCGACAACAATGCTGTGTCAGAGGGTTTCCACAGAACAACATTTCCCTAATCACAAAACCATTCTAAACATAAATAAATTCTTAAATAAAGAATGGTTGAAGAGTACCATAATCGCAGGGGCATATGCAAGGTTTCCTCCAATGGCTGTGAAATTGAATGGAGAAATAGCGGCGATAAATCCTTCCAACACTCTATGTCGAACCTACACATGAATTAAGTTAATCTTAAAGTTTATGGTTTCTTTAATGTAAATAAATATTTTACCGAATTTTGTATCGAAGGAACAACGTTTACTGGTTGATAATCATACAATCGTTGAGCAAACTCTGCAATAAATCTATTTTTATAAAACTTCTTGAGTAACGTCATCAATACCAATATGTTCTATATTTGTTTTACCGCAAAAAATCCGCTAATTCACAAGCTGCATCAATTTCAGCTTGATAAACTGTTTTGCCTTGTCCCAGCATGGTAGATGCATCGAGTTGACTACGATATTTTGTGGAAACCAAATCTCCTGCTTTAAAAAAAATATAAACTTTTTTATTCAAAGGAACCTTCTCCCACGCGCTTCTGGCTTTCAATGAAACGCCAAAAGCTTTTTGTAGTAGTTCCTAATTCCATGGAAATAAAAAATTAAGAAACAAAAATAACCCCTTTTAAAAAAAAAGTAAAATACGGGAGAACCATAGCAGAATATCGCGATCTTTTTCTGATGGTTAGAGGGCTGCAATTTAATAAATAAAAAAACAAAACAATAAGCACGTCAATAAATGTGGTTTAAAACGGAAGAAATAGAATACCATTGTCTGATAAATGAACATCATCAGTCCAATATTCTTTGCCATCAATAACAATTGGAATTTCTTCAACAGCAGATTGCCTATGTTGTAATGCATTTTCCAAGGCAACTCTTTCTTCGCTGCTTTTCAAATAACCTAAATATGATAAACAAATAATGAAACCATCAAATCATAAGTAATTTTAACTTTTACCTAAAATAGGTTCATTTGCCAAATTAATTGGCTGAGCAATAGGTTTTTGAATAATAGATGGTCCACCCAAAAATCTAACAAATGATTTCCTATAAAGTGGGCAAACGTATATATAAATGTTGTACGCTTAGTTTTAACTCATTTATAGTCAACATTTTAAAACTTATTTACCCAACAAAAAGTCTCGGTAACCAAAGTCTCTGTGCTGATGAAAGATGAAGAGTATTTTTGGAAACGGATGAAATCATTTTAAAAATTTTGATGGTAGTAATAGACCTCTGGCAACACAACGGTACTTTCCACTATCAGACTCCTGTAACTTTGGGATTGTCAGGTGAAGGGTGTTGATAGCTCCTGGCTTGTTGAGTATATCATGCATGCTGTGTTTCAAAGAGAATATGGCATTAGGAGTTGAGCAGAGCAGGCGCTATGAATTTTGTCTGCAAATTTGACATACCGATTTGTACTGTGCTTTGGCAAGTGCCACTCTAGCTGAAATTTGACAAATGGTCCAGATTCTTTGACGACTTGGCAGGTATACTCGGCCTCTACATTGTAAAATTTAGTAAAATATATCAAAACTGTTAAAATTCAAGAAGAACTTATCACAAACCACTTTAATCTCACTTTTTCTTCTTCACTTTGTTCTCTTTACTCGTGTTGAATTGCGCATTAAAACACAAACACAAAGGAAAAAGTATTGTTTTTATGAAGTTACTCTAATAAAGATTACCCGAAGGGTTTCTTCTGCTGTCATGATTCAAAGAATTTGCTAGATGTTGCTAGAAATAGTTTTCCAGTTTAATCAGCAGTCCAGTTTAAGAATTCTTCTGAAAACAACTTTTTTCTCTTGTTGTTGACACTACTGAGCACTGACTGCACAACACTGACAGTTAGAAGGTTAAGCAAACAAAGCGAATTCACTAACTTGGATTCGGCAACCAGCTAGGTAATAAACACGCAAATTAAATTTCTAAAACAGTAATAAAAACCAATGAAACCCCGTCACGACATGTATCAAATTTTGACAGAATTATGTACAAAATTTGGTGACGATTGGTCATTCAGGGAAGAAACGTATAAAGGATAACTAAATGGACATTAAACCCTCTGAATTCCACTACTAGCTACTACTACCCTACCCCCTATACCCCACACCCTATATTGTTAAGGACCTTCGTATATAAATATACCTCAGGGATAATTCCCAGATGAAGAAAAATGAAAAAAAGGGGACATCAGATTATTATTGGAATGGCCAAATATATGACGGAGACAACGAGACAAGATAAAAAAAACTCAAACTTTGCTGAGGAATTAACGACTTTGACTTGTAATTTCAATTCAATTAATGTATTGAATACAAGTTTAGTTTGGACCCTACGTTGTGAGAGTATGCGAAAGGAAAGATGTCGAGAGAGAGAGAGAGAAAAGTGCGACCTTCCATGGCACAGGCATAGTCAGTTGTAAGTTCTAACCTTTTGAGAATTAAAGAGAGGGGTGTTGAAAATAGGGGGGGGGGCTTTGTGGTACGAATTACGGGTAATGTGCTTTGGGTACCAAATAATACAAATACACAGATATTCCATTGATAAGTAATGCGAAATTTATGTTTAATAATTCTTGACAGGAAAGCACATTACAAGAAAACATCAGACATGACAAAACTTACTTGACAGGAAAACGATGACAACGCTCGTGGTGGGAATTGTTGTAAACTTACTTTTAATAAGAAAAAAATCATAGACTAAGTTTAAGTATGAATAACTAAAGAAAAAGTCCTATTAACACCATAATTCAACGATCGATTCTTATACGCTAGGATGTTCTTTATTTTTTAATAACAATAGAAAAAATTTAGGTCCTAAAGTTTATAAGTTATCGTCACTTTACTTAGGGACTATCGGACATAAGAGACCTTGTTAAACCTTTTTGGCGGCACTGTAAAATTTTTTAAAATGTAACAACTTCTAAATTATACAACTACAATACCGTTCGACAGAAAACATTCATATTTGGTGATATGATGTAGCCTATCACAAGGTATCATTTCATTTTTTTTTATTTTAAATATTTTAAATTCGGTATTAAATTTATAGTTAAATGAAATTTTTTATTTAAAATCAATATTTTTAATATTAAATATAATTATTTCTTCGGGGAGTTTTGAACAAGTATTTATTACCTTGATAGTAATAAAGCTCATTAAAAAAATCAATTCTTGCAATTTGTTCTAGGTTAACATAGCCTTTTGGCATAACTTTACTCCACTAGCCCGGAAGAATTCAGCTTCGCCATCCTGTCGATCAAGAAAAGCATGCCTGAAAAGCACGCCTCACTCTGCAGCGTATTTGCGCGACGTTAATAATAATGCCATCGACGGAATAGCTTCGCTTAAGCGAAACAAAAATTACATTATGACCAGGAGGTGCCGGTGTGGTAGAAAAATCGATCCCCTACTCGCCCGCTCTTCCAACCCCCCAAAATTCGACCCCTTCCCACCCACTCCCTCCACCCCCACAAAATTCGACCCCTTCCCACTTAACCCCGCCCAAAAATCGACCCCTTCCCTAAATCTAAACCGCAAAAACGATAAAAGCGGTTTAATCGCCAGCACTCACGATCCGTTGAACGGATCGGGATTATTTTCGCGTCAATTTGTCCGCGTCAACAAGTTTGACTACGCCCTCCCACCACAGACAGGATCCAAGGGACAATTTGCACGAAAGCCACAAATTTTCCGAAAAGGGAATAAAAAGCTTAAAAAAAATCTAACTCGCACTTTAGGCATACTCGTCTGTTGGTAGTGCTGAAAATCAAGTCAAGTGGACATGTTACATAGAAAAAAGAATAATATCAATGTCTTCTCCAAAAAAACATTATGCGTAAATTGATTTAAAACGAAAAGTTAGAACGAAAAAACTTAAAACTTAATTGAAAAAAAAAAAAAAAAAAAAAAAAAAACGACTTAGAAAAAGTTCATAACAGGCCCATGTGACGTTGAAAAACGACGAACGGGCCCAATTTCAATTTTTGCAACGGACGTAGGGCCTACCCGTTCTTCGGACATCCTTTTTATTATTATATAGTCAACTTATGGGAAACAGAAATAAATTTCACTTTAACTCCTTTTTCTCCCATTTCGGATTTGCCTCGAATGTGTCGATGTAAATAAGCTAAATAAATCACGAAACCCCCCAAAAAAAACCTATTTTTTAAATTGTGTTTCGAATTTTTCCTCCCAACTTCGACAAACCTGGCATGTCATAACTTCTCAAATGAAAATGATGGAAATGACATGGTAAAAAAGTATATAGCATTTAGACAGCAATAAAAAGTATTAAGGGGTTTAAAGGACGAAGAATTCTGTGTGAACTATAAAACGCCTTGTGTGGATATGGCATCACTTTCGTTTTTAGCTGATTTCTCCGAGAGTGAAAGTAAACATTTGATGATTGCTCTTCTGGCAGGACTTCATATTAATAAACGATGTTTCGTCATAAGAATACTCTATTAACAGCGTCAAAAGTTAAATTAAAAAATACAAAAATTTCGTTCATATTTTATAAATTGGTATACTTAACGCGACTTAACGGTATTTAATCTTCAAGTGGCCAGTGGCGTATAGGGCTCTTTCGGATCTGTTTTATTTAGCCGATTTATCTGGCAACGCGGCATGGCGCCGTCTCTTGGTAGGGCGAGAACGGGGAGAAGACGGAGAATGGGAGGACGCCCTCCTCCCTCCCATTCCTCCCATTCTCCCTCTTCTCCCCGTTCTCGTCCTACCAAGAGACGGCACCATGCTGCGTTGCCAGATAAATCGGCTAAATAAAACAGATCCGAAAGAGCCCTATACGCCACTTGAAGATTCAATCAGAAAATTTAGTGTGTAAAAAAATTATAACTCAGGAAGTTGCCGTAATATTTAAAAATACAGCACGACAAGGCCTGTATGTTTTTGTTTTTGTTTCCTGTTATTTTTGTTTTGTTTGTTATTTTAACATGAAGAACAATTTGGAAATTGTAATTTATTCTTCTCTATTGATGCTCTTGGTTCCAAGATAATGCTAATTTTTCCAGTGAAGTAGGGTTTTGTTATACGAAGCAAGTATTAAATATTTTCACATTTAAGTGGAGAAATCAGTCTCGTCTACGAAAGAAATCGCATTCCACATTGCACCAGCACCACTTCTCAATACAGCTGGGGGCAGACAGTTGACTTATATCACGGCAAGTTTCCCTTTCCTCAAAACGTATTTAAACTATGATAGCCAAAGGCGTTCTGTCGCACATTCTTCGGGATAAAAAACTCACAAGATGCTTTTGCGGTGCGCTCTTCAGCTCACGTCA
Source organism: Daphnia pulicaria (assembly GCF_021234035.1). Lineage (NCBI taxonomy): Eukaryota > Metazoa > Arthropoda > Branchiopoda > Diplostraca > Daphniidae > Daphnia > Daphnia pulicaria. Next base: position 10,165,242 of record NC_060916.1, read on the forward strand.
ACATGTGTGTAGAGATTGGAGAAAAAAGAAATGGCAAAACGATCTTTAGCCGCTATATAAGCCTGTCCAACGCATGTTGTTCGGTCATACTCTGTCAGACTGTCGTCTATTGATCACAGAAGGAGCACCAATAGTTTTATCAACATGAAGTTTTTTAACGTAAGTTAGTTAATTTGCTAACCAATTTTTTTCTATTATAAATAGGCTAAAATATAAATTAGCTTCAAATCAATAATGATGAATATTTTGATGAAAATATTCCTTTCCCTTTTAGATGAGAAATGGTGCAGCAGTTTCTGTTTGGCTGCTTTTTTTTCAAGTGTCGATTAAATTCTCCGAATCGAGCTCTTCTCGTTTAGTTGGAATTAACAGTAAAAGTCGTTCATCACGAAAACCTGTCAACATTCAACGCGTGACTCGCAACGAAGAAATGCTAACGAGACAAAATAATCAACGAACAGATCATGGAAAAGATGTCGTCACGAATACTAAAGATACTAACGAATCTTCCATAGCAACAATTGATGACTTTTCGGAAACAAAAGTCGAGTCTTTTAATGCCACTGCGCTACCTACAATCGAAGAAGAGATAAGTCCAATTAACCTAGCAGCGCTCAACAAAGTCGAGCAGCTGGCATTTCCTTTGGATGTTGACATATCTAGCTTACCTATTTCGGATCCTATTGGAACTTCATCTTTCCTCAACATCCTGGATGAATCTGAATCCAACTCGGACACAGAAAACTCAACTCACCAGCTAGAAGATTCTCTTATTGATCCTAAGATGATAGAATCGGAGCCGTTTCTCACCATTCTGGTAAACTCCCCGCCTCAAGTAGTGACAGAGCCATCGAAACCCGATTCCTCGCCCGCTTCGCCTTCCGGTTCAGTAAATGTTCCGCTTTCCTATCTACATTTGCGTGTTCCAATACCTCCATCAGCCTCAGCAATTGCCATCGCACCCCTAACCTTATTACCGTATAAACCGGTGAGCCCGATCCCGCCCTCTTTAGTAGAAGCCCCAGAAAATGTCGAGATAAGTTCTTCAGCAGCTAAATCTATGACTCATTCATCGACTTCACCCGAAAAAATATCCAAGTCTACGAATCTTACAGTTTTGCCGTTAAACACCTCTACTTCAGTGAAAATAGATTTGAAATCGAATTCTGGTCAGCAGGTATTAACGCATAACTCTGATAAACATCAGAATGTTTACCAGATATTACCGCCACTGTTAGGAGTAATATACCGTGTCGCACCCCAAACTTGGATTGCGCCTCCTTCTCTCGATCAGGAGTTTCAGTTCGATCAATCTAATAAATTTAACCTAGCTACCTCGTACGGTATTCCTCATGCCGGGCATTCGTTATATGGAAACAACCATCGCCAAAAGTTCGGATCGCCTCCAACACTAAGGGCCTTAGGATTCCCTCCAATATCCAGCACTCGCGATAATCTGCGTCATGAAGTCAACTGGGCCAGAGTCGGTCAAACTTTTCGGTCGACAAATTTTGATTAGTTAATTATAATTTTTTATTTCAATTTTGTGTCCTCGGGGTTATTTTTATTAACATGGATTTATTATACTTTGATATTTCTTTTATTTTTACTTTTTTTTAAATTGTGGCACTGCAATGACATCACCGATATTACCCAAACGCACAACAGTATAGCATATGCATATCTCCATTTATTATTTGTACATCTCATTTTGCCATATTGATTCAATCTACCAGAGAAACTCCTTCGACATTACCATCTGTGCGAGCTTTACAACATTATTTTATTTGGTGTGAACTTGCTTTTGTTGGTTGACTTTCGCATGTTATTACGTTTCCGATGGTTTCCGAGTACTGCTATCTTAAATACTATACAGTATTTTATGTTGTACTGTTTGTTTCGGTTTATCTTTTATTTTTAGTAGGGTGATAATTCTGTAAATAAAGAAAACAAATTAATTTTCGACTTGTTCATTTTGTGTTAATTGTATTTCAGATTTGAAAATTTTTACTACTCACGAGTCACAAGTCACGCCAAGGGCCAAGCGAAGTAATAAATGGACAATTTTTCATGATATGTCCGAAGTGGGGTACGGTAATACAAATAGGTTGTCCATTTTAGCAAATATTCTAGGGATTGTGGTTATTACCCACTTACGTAGTCTCTGATGCGAAACCCTGGAATCACGAAATCATGTACATCAGAAAGGCTCGTTGATTAATTAGGTTTAAATCAGATGGAATATCAGACGGAAAACTCCTGATACATATTGATTATTCGTAACCAAATTTGTATATACCGACACTTGTTTCGTGCAGAATGTGTATTACAAAAAATGTCTTCGTACAAAAAGAAGTAGAATACTTTAAATTATCGGAGAGTTGGGATTTTACCAAATTACTGCAGATTATACCACACGCAAGTTTGGTAGAAGGGAGCAAAGAGGCTCACAGGAACATGTTGATCGACATACTTAATAAAAGATTATGAAGGAAACGGAATCTTTTAAATATAAGATTTTTTGAAAAAAAGTTCACACTGCAGGGAATCAAGTGACACCATCAAGATGTTTTGGGGGGGGTTTTCTTTTAAGAAAGGCCAAGAATTGGAGGCTGGTTTGGGTAACCCCAACCGAAACGCAAGTGGGAAGTATAGGTAGAACGTGAACCTTTTTAGACATAAACATGTATACATAAGCGTCGCTGGACTAATGATATGGAGGCCAAGAAAATTTTCTATCCTACCACTCAGTCGTCAAGAAACAAAATTTGTTGTCACTTTTCATTTGTGTGTCAATATTCGCCTGCGTCTACTGTACCAATGGTCAGTGTAATCGAGTTAAAATAAGCGAATTAATTACCGTTACACATACAGGTAAAATCCACGATGGTTCAGAAATGCCAACGAAGAGGTGTACCGGTAATACGGCCATGTAGTCAAAAGAATCCGAACGTTCTACGTATTGAAGCCTTGTTGGTTATGTCTATTGCGGGACTACTAATTTATGCGGTATTTATAGCTAAGATTATGAATCACCTGGAATCATCTTTCCTGCAACTGATATGATGATTCAAGTGTTCCATATTTATTTATGTCTGTAATAACTTTGTAAAGCTTATAGACTGAAGAGGGAGCCGTTTTTTTGTACAAATACACAAAAATATCCAATGCAAATATTTCGACGCTTACCAAAAAAAAATTTACAGCTAAGTGCTATACTGCTACTTTTTGGCGTGACCTGAAAGACGGTAACTCAATAGTATATGTAGCCTATATATGGTCCATTGGGAAAGTACGTAAAAACGAAATTCTTTCGATTGTGAGTAGAAATTGATTTCACAAGTCGAGAGAAAAATTGGCTGAAATATAGCGAAAAGGGATCAAAATATAGCGTTGAATCACATTATTTACTCACAAAAGACGAGGTGCAAGCTGCATAATAATTCTCGCCGTTCAAAATATTGTAATTTTATAATATTAAATATAGGAATGATCAACTGATGGCATGAAATAAAATTTGGTGCGAATAAACATGCTGTCAACGGAACGTCAGCACAATTTGAGATATGGCAGCATATAAAAATGTTATCCCTAGATCGCCCTAGATCGTGTACTGTCACACAACGAAAGGAACGACTAGGGAAAATTATAATTCACCGAAGTTAGGTTTAGCATTCAGCGTGTACAATAGTATGGCTGATTGGTCATGAAATTGTTAGTTGGGTAATCATTTGGCGCACCCCTCATCCGACAGCTATCTAGACGTAACGAGGGCTCTTCTGTACATAGAGCTGATCGGTCGAGCTCAGAAATATTTGGCGACTTAAGACCACACGCAACTTTCCAAGTCTATAAGCTAAACGCCCGGCATATCAAGCGAAACGAACGGACGAAAAACCACGAACAACGAGCCAGGATTGAAAGGGAAAGCCGTAGATGAAATGGAGACCATTTCAGAGGACTAGAAGATTTTCACACGATTTAGATCGATTGTCTTGGAGACACATCTTCTGCAGAATGTCACGGGCGACGCCGAGTGACAGTGACGTGCGGGAGCCGCTTCCCATCAGTTTCTTCTTGCGACGCTTTTTGTTCAGATCCTCGCGCAGTCGGATTTGCTTGAGTACGCCGACCAGAAGCTCGTCCACGTTATGTTGAATGCCGCTCGACGTCTCGATGAACTTGCAATCATGTTCGGTAGCCAGCTTCTTGCCATCTTCGCAGAACAAAAAGAATTAAAAGATTGGACCAACTCGTGCTGATATCATTCATTAATCGAGTATTGTACCGGTTGAAACAATAGGGAACACTTGAAAATACATCAATCGATTTACGTCTGTTACTTATTACCAATTTCAGCCATTGTGGTCGACGAGTGTTGAGAGAAGCTCTTTCCGCTTATTAACCCATGTCATTTTGAAATTTATGTTAAAAATTTGCCCATAGCAGTATTAATTTAGAATTGGTTGGTCTATCAAATCTGTGTTAATGGGAAGGGATTAGGATATTTCTCCAAGTGTCGCAGTCGCAGTCATTTTTAATGAGAAGAGAGTGGTTGGCTACCATAAGTAGCATTAAAATATCAGATACGAATTATTCAGAATTATTGCTAGCGGCAAATAATCTATGGGCGTGGTCCGCCGAATGCAAAGATTTGGTAACAGCAAATGTTTAATGTAAAACAACAAAATTCAAATTTAATTATTTTTATTCAGGCCTCGCGTGAATAGAAAAAGCGGGAAACCCACCAAAACAAAATTATTATGCAAACAAGAAAAACAGACAGCTTTTGTGTTTTGAGGGCTTGAGCCCAATGATTATAAGGAGAGACGCATCGCGCGTCGCCGATAGAATATGTCGTTACTCGTTACACTTTATTCGTCACAACTGCTTGCACTGCTGTTGCTGCGCAACACTTGTGGGTTGTGTTGACTCAACAGAACAGCAACGCACATCCCATCCTGTATAACGTATACGATCGAAACCCTACCAAAGTGGTAAGCTGCTGCTAGTGTGAACCGAGGCGACTATCAATTCTCTACGAGAACTGACGTTTTCCAAAAAAAAAGAAGGTAAACAAATGGTCTGGGCAAGAAAAGCAGACAATCCACAACTTTCTCGGTCGATACCACAGCGGGGCTGGTATTTTGTTCATAATTTATCTGTAGAACGCTTCTATTACCACACATCGGCAATGATCAATTGCAAATTGAACAATGAGATACTCAACTACGGTCGAAACAGCTTCATCTCTGACCCACAAGATCTGTTTGGTCGCAAACAGAGTGTTGTTTTGTTTGTTTTTTATGCGCGTGTCTCTTCTTGAGCATCTAATCAATCGAAACGATCGATTATTCATGATACGGTCTACATAGCGTAGGGGCATAACTGAGATGCACTGTCGCCTTTGTTATAGACGGCCGTTATAGCGCGAATCCTTCATACGCATAGTACGCACTACCTATGCCAGCGAAAAGACAACAAAGAATGAAGAAAATAAAACACAGGCCATTAGTCACGGCCCTCTTGCACTTTTCCACCGCCCACCCCTCACACCAAGGTGTGTTTGTAACTAGTTGTAATTCCCTCCGCTCCACCACGATAATGGACGGAGCTGGTCGTCGGTCGATGGATGCTCCGTATTGATTTTTTCTACAGGTCCGATGTTATGGCTGTATACAGTTACGGTATACTACGTTTGTATTTTGCTACTTATTCTATTATTTAATCTATTTCCCTTTTTTTTATTTTCCAACATTTTCCTTCCATCCATCCTGACAGATGGAATCGCATTACCGCGGAGCACTACTATAAAACCATTCAGCTGTAACTTGTCTACGCTGTAGATTTCTTTTTATCTATAACGCTCGAAATTTAATCATGTCTGTCATTGAATTCACGGAATTAATAGAAGCAACGGTAAGTTGTCCATTTCCACGATGCTACTGTTTGCGCTCCAGATTTGATTAAGAGATGCGAAAGAAAAAGTTTAGCAATTTTCACTTTGTTGCTGCTCTTCGCGTTTCAAAACTGTCATCCTTGTTTACTTTTTTTTCTGTCCCTCTAGATCGTTGCTGTCTATCACGAACACTAGAAAAGACGCAGAGGCGATGGTTTAAGTAAGAAAATGTGTGTACTGCCTGGGACTTCCCGATGGTGGACACGGGTGTAATTTAAGAAAATGTCTTTGGTAAATCAATAAGGATGATATGGTATATCGCAAGTGCTATGGCCCTCGAGCAAGATAGAGACAGTGATAGATCAGTTACTATAATTGAAGATGGCCATATCTCATTTGTGCTAGTGGGATTTCCTTTTGGCCTGAAGCTACCGTTAGAAAAAGGAAAACAAATATTATTTAATGATACATTACCTTCGCATTTTATTATTCGCGATCGGGCTAAATCCACCTTGTTGCCAACCAGGATGACGGCTTTCTCCTTTGTGCATGACTCTCGCCACAGGTACTTGAGAACCTCCTCGGCAAACTGGAAACTTCCACGGTCCGTTATGGAGTAAATGAGCACGAAGGCGTGCGGATCGTAGGTTGTGAGGCAATTCTCCACCTGTCGAGACCCAAGACGGATATCACCGGGTAAGAATTCGTAATAAGAAGGTGCTGAGTTTTGTAAATTTAAGATAATAAATACGTTGCGTAACGTCTGTGAACTAAGGAATGCAATTCAATAATCATAGGAGAACTAGACTGTTTTAAGATCATAAGACTATAGAAGACACACCCTAGGTTGGCATGGCCTCTCAGTCAATGCTTCACTCCTTTGTTCTCCGTAACCACAATTGCACAATGATGCGCAGACTTGAGTTCCATATCGGGTGGGGAAAATGCAAAATGAAAGGGTACACAAAACAAGACGGTCATGCTCGACATTAATTTCTCTTTGACAAACAAACAGACGTTTGATGTCTTTTATGCTGAGCACTAACAAAAAATATCGCTGATCGTTAGCACCGAACGAAAACTGTAACTATTATTCTACAAACGCTACTGTACGACACACAATTCAATTTTCTTGGAGGGAGACTTAAATAATTACAGCAAATGACGATTAAAATCACTATATTTTAATTTGGAAATTCTCTGAGAGTATGATATCTATATTTCGCTAATAATTGCAACACATTGGAACAATTTTAGAGGTAGGTCAAAGTATCATTGCTGAGATCAATAACTCTATGATACATTGATAACTGTAGACTGTAGATCTGAAGACTTGCTTATTCTGCTATAAGCTAATTGGAGCTGATTACTAAAGGAAATTTTTTTGTAAGGGGAGTAGGCTAATATTTATAGGAATCGTCTTTTGAAATAGGTGAAAACCAAATCTGAAAATTTTGTGAAAAATTCTTTTCAGGGAAGATTGGACGATTAATTTATAGATTGTGGTTCTTCTAGCTATATGTATATGAGCCCCACACTTACCGACATTTCAGCGCTGGCGTGGTCTATGAAAATCATTTCAGATTCTTCTCCGTCAAGTAGCACGCTGACTGTTTTCTCGCCAAATTCGTCGTCTGATCACAAATTCAATTTTAATGTAATTAGTTCAATAATTAATTTTTCCTATTATTTGTTGTCTCATGTTAGTTCTTTATCTACGTCAATGGATATTTTTTTGCAATGAATCAAAGGCTTTAAAATTAAGTTTAAAAATAAAAAAAAAGGTTACATCGTCGTCAGGCGTCAAATAACTACCTTTCTCATATATAACGATCCGCCACAGTTCACACTGAACCAAATGATACAGTATAACAAATAAAATCTAAGACTCTTGCAGATTAGTATATATACGCGTATTCCAGACTTATGCTAGAAACGCAAACACTATACAATTGAGAATAAATAACCGCCCACAACAAATTTATCGTACCCAAAGAAGCGTCGTAGGTGTTCATGTATTCGGACGTCATGAATTGAGAAACAAGCGCCGTTTTACCAACGCCAGCCGCACCTGTGTGGACGATACATAGGTTTGTTAGAAAAACATGAAATGTGTGAACTATCGGTGTAGTACATATCCTTCCATAACTTGTGTTTTCACTTTAGGACACAGACAAAACTAGTAAAGTGCAACGCTCGTTGTATCGCAGTGGGATTCAATTTTTGAACGAGGTAAAATTATGTAGCTTATTATTTGTTTTAACTATTTTAAACTATTTCAATTTTAAAGTCAATTTTGCAATAGTAAAACTGAAGTTTATAGTTTATACCTAGCATGACTACGCGATACTTTGTGTTGGAGGTATCACAGCTCTCTTCAGACGAGACATAGCTGGAACCGCAACAAGATCCGCCAAAAGAACGCTCACCGCTCCGGCTCCTTCCGCTCCGACTGCTCAACCTGCTCAATATTAAATGGAAGCCCATTAGCACATTAGATTACGAGATGAACAATTTGTGGTTCCAATAATCGACTAGACAGAGACATGTAGAAGTAGCCTACGATTAGCTTGGACCCCAACTAGATATGGCGTTCCGTATACTACAGATATTAGAAATATACTCCAGAATCCAAGTTAATGCGTGGTACGGTAGTATAGATATCTAATACCTTGAAAGCGTAACGCACTAATGACTTTCCACATCAGTCAAATGATTATTTTTTTTTTTTTGTTTTTTGTTTTTCGTTTTTTGTCATGCTCTTCCCTGCTCTCCGGTGTACAGTATCCTGCAATAAAATCCGAACGCAGTTCTTTTTCAAAAGCCCAGTTTAATTTATATTTTTTGTTTTTAACTTTCAAGACTTCATATTACGTGTAGAATTAATTGTTTTACAAAGTTCATTTATTAGAATTAAGAAAAAAATGCAGAAATATTTTTTTTAAATGAAGAAAGATACCAAGGTGTTCGGATTTATATGCAGGATACTGTACATGTCAAGCCAAGCTTAGCGTAAAAACCAGTAAAAACTCGTTCTACTGCACACGTGAATAACGGCAACTCAAATCCTGATCGATTTTTTTCTTTCTAGCGAGATTATACTGTGTCCACGTGTAATGTATACTACTGTCGCACAGTTCTTTCGTCAATTGGCAAAATGGTTTCATGTACATCATTAAAATCCTCCTCTTTTGTTTGTCGTTCTTTATTGTCTCTCTTTTTTCTTTTTTTTCTTTCTTTGGCGACTGGAAAGTGAAGTAAAAAATGATTTCTAACTGTCTGTGTTTGTCACGGGTTAACTTTTACTTTTGAGAAGAGTGTTCATCATTTCATATTTTGTCAGGATTCCAGGAAAACAAGTTTCCCGTTTTTTTTCACCCTGCTGGAAATTAATCTTTCGGAATTATTGTTGCCGTCACCAGAGTATGTGCACGACAGACAGAAGGCACATTTCGAGTCGTTTCGAGTATATACAGTACCCACCAAACTATTAGGTACACCCCCCTATTTTCAATGCATTCTTATGGCACTACGTGTCCTAGAAAAAATGCAATAACTCTTGAACCGCTTGGGCTAGATTTTTTTCCTTTTGGCCCTGAGTAGATCTAATGATGATCTACATTTTTTCTACACATGAAGTTGTCGTAGGATTAACCCCCACGGCGCTACGGTATCGTTCAGTTTATTAGGTACACCCGTTTTCCCCCCATATGCGCCGTGTTAAATACGGCGTTTTCCAAAATTTACAAAAAATACTAAAAATCAAGCTAAAATCTTTTTCTTTGTGCCAAAAGATGCAGAATTCTTCACTCTATACGAATATAAAGAATAATTTACAATCAAATCAACTCAGAGAACCCTTCCCTATACCTCAAAGTTTTCCACTTCAAAATTTGTACTTTTTTCAACAAACTTGCACTTTCGCCAGCAGAGGGCGCCCAATATCGCCAAATTTTGAAGTGGAAAACTTTGAGGTATAGGGAAGGGTTCTCTGAGTTGGTTTGATTGTAAATTATTCTTTATTTTCGCATAGAGTGAAGAATTCTGCATCTTTTGGCACAAAGAAAAAGATTTTAGCTTGATTTTTAGTATTTATTGTAAATTTTCGAAAACGCCGTATTTAACACGGCGCATATGGGGGGAAAACGGGTGTACCTAATAAACTGAACGATACCGTAGCGCCGTGGGGGTTAATCCTACGACAACTTCATGTGTAGAAAAAATGTAGATCATCATTAGATCTACTCAGGGCCAAAAGGAAAAAAATCTAGCCCAAGCGGTTCAAGAGTTATTGCATTTTTCTAGGACACGTAGTGCCATAAGAATGCATTGAAAATAGGGGGGTGTACCTAATAGTTTGGTGGGTACTGTATCAAATGTAACCTTATATTTCAGTCTAAGTAGGTATTCTGTACATAATAGGTGGCAAACTCGGTTGACGTCCCGGATGCGCTTGACATAGGCCGCACACTTCCGCTTTTTCTTCCGTTTTTATTACACGTTTGCGTGCACCTCCATTCATCTCCGTGTCTATATAGAGGAGGTTAGAGAGCTTCATATCAGGGACACCACTTGAATAATTCTCCAGCCCTGTCTAGTTGATGAATGGATTTTGGGGGGGAGCTTTTGTTTCCCATTACTGAACTCTCGCCGAGACGTTCGCGAAGGGAATATAAGGCCCGAATTGGATGCTGCTGCGTTGTGCCGTTGTATAATATAGATCTTTCCTCCTCTGAACCAACAATAATAGCGACGATCCCTTTAGGTTGGCCCTGTCTGCAGACTGTGTGTTGACTGTTGACGACTTGATGCATAGAGACACACAACCGATGCGAGCTAGCTGCTAGCCCGATGATCAAAAACATTGAATCCTTTTGCCTATACACATATCTACTTTAGAATAGCAACCCAGTAGGTTTTATTTTCCCTTTCCGAGCCCCGGCCGGAGATACACTTTATAGGAAACTGAGCAAAGGGACGACTGTTGTCGTAGTAACGGCAGATCACGACCGAATGAGTCAAGTCATATACCTGTTGCACGCAGGCTATAATATATCTACCAGCTGTGCGCTACGTGGCTCAATCTATTCAGGGAAAGCTAAGAAAAGAAGGACCAACCCATTGCCTTTTAAGCCTCAACTTCAAAGGGAAAAGGATCTTTTTGGCCCGTTCAAGCAACTGAGTCCAGATCCCTGTGAATTGTCGTCCATGTGTGTGCCATGTCGTCGTCATGGTTCGCCAACTTCCCACTCGGCAACGTCCAAAACTCCTATTGCATGGATGATTAGGATCGAGGCAAGAGAGCGGTCAACAAAGGAATATAATCCACCAGGTCTCTCTCTCTCTCTCTACCGTATCTGCACATTCAATAGCTGCTTTCATAGACCTATTTATACCAACAACTTTACTTGTGGTGCATTGGATTGCTTCGCTGTGTTTGCTTTCGAAACATAATCAACCGGAAAAATACCACTTATTTTGTTTTTCACGTTGAGTAGGTAAAATGTTGGAGTGCTTCTAGAAGATATGATAAGTTACGTAACGTTTCTATTCCCCATATAAAAAATCTTTTGAGCTGACAAATGAAATGGGGAAAATAAAATAAATAAGAAAGATGCTGAAGTGAGAAATGATTTCGGTTGATAAGGTGAAAATCGATAACAGATCAAAGACGTTAAAAAACAGTAAAAAGATCCGACGTAGAAAAAAAAAAGAAGAAAAAAAATTATATTAATGGAAGGATCACACATTTGATATATTTCTCATCTTTGGGCTGTAGGACCTTATAGCTTAGCTAAAAGTAGTCCTTGATGATCCGCACTGTTGCCCTTCTTTTCCCGTCTCCCCCTCCTCTCTTTCTCAATCTTTTTTACGGCCCTACACAAACGCTATCTAATATAAGAACCGGGATCGATCCAAAAGATTTCTGGCAGTGATGAACATTTTTTTTTTCTTCCTTGTTTCCTTTTTTTCCTTCTCCCTTTTTCCTTTTATTTTGTTTTAATTCTGTTCTCCTTCAAGGGAGAGAATGGGATTGCGTAGATATTATAAGGACAAGGTGATGTCGGGGAACAACTAAAGGAAGATCTGAGAGTCCTGGGGCCGTCAGACGAAACGACATGTCCGTCGAAGCCTCGAACGGGTGACGCTCATCTCCCTTTTTTTTTTTAGTTATTTTGGTGAAGTCCAAGAGTCACGATGATCAATAACCGCGGGGCTGGTTTACAAAGGAAAGTAACGAGACCTTTCCTCTCGTCCTTTTACTAATTATCTGCCCTCTATGCCTGTTGCCTGGGAAAATGAATAGCTCTTTGTCCAGTAGACCGGGCGTTTGCACCAATATTTACCAATTCCGCCCACTTCCCATCTCATTCATATTTGAACTATGCAGTACGTAATAAGGTAAACTTGAATGGAAAATGTCTCTTGAAATTCCGTTGGATTGTATAACTAAATTATTAAGAAACTGTAAAGGGGCGGCGACGTAAAGAATTTAGCATAGAGTAAATGGTGTTTCTTTGTTTGCTGGTCTATTGGCTGGCCCATAAATAATTGAATTCACCCTCGATCTTTCAACTAGACTCCACTTACTTCTTGGCTGGAAAATCGGATTTCGGGTTTTTCCATACAAACAACAACGTCAATTGCACATGCACAGTGCACAGATATCGATCTCTGCAGATGAGATGAACTGAGCACCAGATAACTGGAATGCCGAGGTCGATCTTGAAAGAAGATCCGCGTCACGTCTCGAGCCTCTCGCACTCGACGTGCTCAATAACCCTTGGAGGTTATAACCTCTTTGGCGGGGTAGATGGAAAAAGCCGAAACTGTGAACCACCAACGCCCTGAACCCATCGATTTTCTTCTCTCCAGTGTCGATCACGTTGACGCCCAGGTTGACGCGCACTTCACAGACAGAATATGGTGAGGAGAAACTCACCAGAGGTTTCAGGGAAATGGTATATGGATGACTGAGACTGAAATATACGCAATAATAGAGTCCCTTTTATTTTTTCTTATTTCTTATTTTTGTTTCCCCCTGAACCTTCGATTTACATATAAATAGAGAAATTCATCGAGATTGGAAATTCTATGTTGATGTGTATCAAAGAAAAAGCTCTCGGAGAGCTTATCAATGCAATCTGATTTTGTGTTTCTAAAAAATCAATTGTTCTATTATAATTTTTGCAGGAGATAATATTTCATATTCAGGAGGAATATTTACAGAATCGGAAGAAAAAACAGGAACCAAGGTTGCTGTTTCCATGTATACAGAGAAATCGCGCTTCCTTTATAGCAGCGAATTCACGATGTTTCTCTTTGCTATTCATAAGTGTTGCGCAATAGTGAAAGTCCTAATCATAAAAATTAAAGAGGACTGTCCCTTTCTGGGTTCACAAAACTTAAGCTCCGCCGTTTACTTTTCGCTGATTGGGTTACATTCATTAAAAAAAAGGCGAACGCTGTTTACTGTTTAGAGGTACTTTCCTGAGTCCCAGAAGTGGATGGGAATGAAACGATACCACTAGTTGTATTTATTCACCTTGTTATGCTTTTTTTATGAATTCTTTTAGTACCAAACTATAAACTAAAAGCTAAGTAAAAGTTAAGTAAACACTATGACAAAAAAATAAAGCTTTAGGAATATCGATTTGTGTGCGCATATTTTGCATGGCAACCGCATATTTTTCAAATAGTTTTCTAACTCGGTTCTTTCGTACTTTTGTCGCTACCTGAGTTTGATCATTAACTAGATTGAAAATGACCTTTAATTAATTATACGTTCAGATTCGTGGAAAGCCATTTTCCGAATGTTCATTTAGTTGCATCCACCAGTGTACGACTCAACCGAGTATATGGACTCTCCCGTGGAATTAGACACGGTTCTAGACAGAGTTATATCCAATCTTTTAGTCTGTTGACTTGAGTGCGCTAATTGACGTTTCTCTTATTCGTCTTAGAAATCGATAAAGGCCAACATCAAAGAGGATGAGAGACTGAACCCATTCGGTAAGGTATAGGCCTGCCAAATGGGAAGAAGTTGAAAATGGATTCCCCGCCATCGTTATTCACATTTACTTACGCCGTGAGGGTAGAATTGATGCTAGTGTTGGAGCGGGAATGACGCGAGATGATTGCATCTCCGCGATTCACCACGCCTTTGCTGGTGATGGAAAAGTTGCGCAATCGGTAGATGTCGTCACGTGAGCGCGGGTTGTAGGGCGCTCGTGAGTTCTCCGGCAAGCTGCAAACGCGTGGACGGAAGTGCACCGGATCTGCAAAGGCCAATACAAAGAGGCAAATAATTAAAGAACGGGAAAAACGTAAACAGAACGGCAAAACAAAAACAAGAAAAAAAAACAGAAATTTTCCTTTGATAAATAACTAACGTGCAGCCAAGTTCAGCTTGTTGCGTTGAAAATGAACATCTGTTTAACAAACAAAACCAACTGTTCGACAAACAAGGTAAAGAAGAGATTGACATGAAAAAAACTTGTCTCATTTGTGTAATCGGTCGCAATCAATTATTACGAAGGGAAATGCAAAAGTTGTGTGTGGTGTACCCTACTGCACGCCTTAGGTTGTTTTACAACTCAGTTGTGTTACATCAGAAAGTTACGCAATGCTATCCAAATAGCTAAAAGGATTGTCAAACAACGACAAAGATGGATTAGCTCCATTTTGTAAAGAGTCAACCAGTCAACGAAGAAAACATTTCGGCACACAATTTCCTTTTTCTTTGAGAATCCTTTGGATTGAAGCAGTTATTATTTTCGAAGGTACAATAAATATCTTTTCAGTTAATGTAAAAAATTTTCGACGACAAAATGTTCAATTTCAAATTCAATCAAATTCAATTTAATTCTTTCTAAACACTTGACTTTTTGTGGGAAGAAAAAAATTTTCCTCATTTTAAAATAAGATTGTCGGATTAAAATGATATTACTTATTTTATGGTTTTATCAAGGGAAAACATCTAATAGACCCAATGATGGAACGATGAAATTGGGAATTTTTTCGCTTCGAGCGACTAGCCTGAAAGGTGCCGATAAAAGAAAAGGTAAGCTTGTTTTCACTTTCACTTGTTTTCGCTTTCACTTGTTTTCTCCTATGTGAATAAGGCGACAGTTTTTTCAAATATTTATGGCATGGCAAGTAGTAAACAGATGGCACTTTCGCAGGATATTGTGGGTGCCCGGTACCGTTTTTCATCTTCTTGTTGCCTTTTTCTTCATAAACTGAGTGACTCTCGCCAAAAAAAAAAAGGGAGAGTGAAAACTAGCAAGTGTATGGACCCATGAGGCCCGCCTGAAGAAAGAGAAAATATCACAAACCAGATGGGGACGTCCTATAACGCTTACACTCTCTGTTAAGATCGGACTGATAAAAGAGGTAGCCGACAAAGAAAGAAAGCTTTGCCAAAGACTACGAGACTAGAGGAAATTAGAAATAAAACTTTACGTTTCCCTTCCCCCCCCCCTCTGCTATTTTCGCTCCTAGCACAGCAGCAGCTGTTGCAGGTTAACGGAGATGTTTCTTTTCAAAAAAGTAAAAATATTTTTCAGCAAAAATGCTTATACCTAATACCTAGTAAAAATTTATAAAATCGAGAGAACTTGCATGTTACCATGCGAACAAATAAATATTCGAGGTACTGTTTGGAAAAGTAGTTTTTAGAACTCGATTATTATTTATAATATTAGTCTACAGATAAGTTGTTGGGATTATAGTTTTTTGTTTTAGATTTTTCCATTAAAAAGGAATGTAGTTTTAAAAAGTTATCTCGTACTTAAACGTAATGCACAGAAAGACGTTATTTAATGAGATTTGTCGATGATTTGTCGAAATATTAGAAAATGACATTGCGTTACGTGGAAATCATTGCGTGATCTAACCGAATCTGCGAGCACATCCTGGCTGGCTGAATGGTTTATATTTCATAGATAGATAATAATAGGACACGCAAATGTGGTTATATACGTCCCCCGTCTCAGCATTCCCCCCGAATCAATCAATACATTGATTCTCGTTTGAAATCTCCAGAAACAATTGAATGGCATCAACTGTACGCTGAGAAAGTACGCACATTGCGCACGCGAATCCACATCCGCCATCCAGAAGCGCAATCTCAGGCGGAATTGATATGTCATGATGACGGGCTGACGGCTGACGGCTTCGTCTCATTGTCGAGTTCTGCCCATGGTTATACGAGCGAGCTCAAAATATTATTCTGTATGTTACAGCATGGGTATCGGTTACAACCAATCCTCGCTCTGTTCAGTTCATGCTGATGTACCACGGTCAGAGAGAAAAAGATTCTAAACAAACACAAATAAGTACGTAAAATGATCGCTGAGAGTTTTTTATTCTTATTATTTTTCTATTGTTGTTCGCTGTCTCGTGGGAGTTTCAATTATGTATCACTAGCAGTGCAATTTGCCCTCAGCACTTTCTGTTCCATAAGCTTAAAAAAAATAAAATAAAAAAAATAAAACAAAACAGAATTTTCTTTCCCGGAATTGATGATGTTATACCACCCATTTCTTGGGCGATATAATGAGGAAGCGGCCGTTCGTGCCTTCAAACATGACAGAACACGTTCACGGAAACGAGTAGTCAGCCATCTAATGAAGACATCCATCTTTGACCCTGGGGCTCCAGATGATTAAGATGATGTACACTATTGTACAATGTACATATCATCCTGTTTGGTATAGACTCAGGCCGATGTCAGATATACCGGTACTCAAGTCTAACACAATTTCGCAGGAAAAATTGAGAATTTCGTTTGAATTCGATTACAAGTCTTTTTGCAGGTATAATAATAGTGAGGTCTAACGTGATATTTTTAATACACGCCCTGGAATCCTCCTGAACGATATGCATAATTGTTTTCCTTTTTGTTACATAATGAAGATTTCATTATTTTGTTGATGCCGTTTGGAACAAGGTTTGGAATTTCCGTATCCTCAAAAACTGGAAGTAAATTACTGGTAAATTATTCAGTCACGGGATAGAATTGCACGATTAAGTAGTTTAATAATTATATTTTGCATACGAAAGAGTCTAAAGAATAACGCAGGCGTCAGCCTAAGGTATAATGGAGAAATGCATTTGCAAGAAAGAAAGTCAGTGTCTGAAAAGAACAATTCCATTAGACCATCAAGAAAGAAGAGCGGAAGATAAAAATGAGCATTGAATGGCGGGGCGCCGACCTGTTCATTCTTTAAGAAATTCGAGTTTGCATATGATGAAACGCTGAAGGCCTGGTACTGCTATTGTTCTTTTTCCCTGAAAGCTTCTCTCTTTTTTTTTCCTTCAGCACTGTGCGCCACCAGCTGTCAATGTGTATATATAAGTCTGAAAGCAAAGTTAATTGGGGTCCGGTTATGAAGCAGCAGCACCCAAAAGCTTTTGTGCTGTCCTCTCTGCTGCTGTTCTGATAATGAATATTCATGTGACGAGTTAATCAAGTCAGCGACTTTTATTTCACCATGTATACCCTCTCTCAGGAAGCACCCCGGAGGGAAAAAAAAACAAGAACTGCCAAAAGTTCTTATACGTGAATGGATCTTGACTAGTATATTTCTCTTAATATTTTTGATTTAACCCAGACTCCCTCCTTGATGATGCTGGATGATTTTCAAAGCATCGAAAAGAAGAATGGTCTTCATATTTATTGAGTTTGGCTCCCACTCCCCAGCTCCCCTGTTTGTATATGATTATATGTATACAAATTTAGGCCCTGCAAATACGCATGCGCGCTAGAGAAATTCAGTTTTCTTTTTCTCCCCCATCACTGATTTGCCTGCTAAACCAATAACCGACTTTTTTAAAAAAGATTCTTATTATGTATCCTGCGCCTATTATTCTTAACTCGACATGTTGTACATCTAGTTTTACTATGTATCCAGGATATAATAGGAGGGTATTATTCAATTTTTGATATTCTTGGCTGCTCCCAATCATAATGTTTTTCATTCTTCTCTCTTCCACGAATAGGGCTGAATGATTACAATCCCATCAGCGACCCAAAAGGATGTATACCCTCGACCACAGAAAACAGATTCCCTGTCGGGTGATACCAACAATCACCGCACAATTTAAAAAAAAACCGGACAAGGCCAGTTACAAAGAATCCTTCAGAAGTTCAGAAGAGAAAAAAACGTAATACCTGTCCAAGATACATAAGAAGAGAAGGACTCTCGTCAAGCCTCTTACACCGCTGAAGTATATAGGCCTAGTTTGAAACTCTGAATTGATAATGGTCAAATTCTAAAGAAGAAATACTGCATACTGCTCCTAGGATATTCAATTATTCAAAGACTTTTTCATTTGTTTCCTATGAATAACATTTATTATTTATATTATGTAATATGCATATGTTTATAGCTTTGCTACCTACGCAGTTCGTCGGTGTTGTGTGTTCTACCGTGATTCGACGCCATCAGGTTACTTAATTCATTTCCTTCACGCGCAGGGCGTACAGTATAGTGTGTGTGTGTTTGCCTCGTCGTGATTTCTTCGTGGAAAAACGACCGTGAAAGAGGATTCAACGGCACGTTGACACGAGGCCTAATGCGTCTGGGAGCGTTATACACTACTGGCTGTTAACTCCGCTAATGCGTGATACCTTCACGCTACCATAAAAAAAAACACACTCGCACTCTCGTCGCCGGACAATACGGAGAGATTCGTCGTTCGTTTTCGCGGGGCGTGATTATTACGAAGGTGAACTTATATGGTAGCCAGCCCCTGATTTTTATTTCCCTTTTGAAATGGCGCAAACTTTGGCCGAAATGACGCAAATGCCGAAAGTGCATGCGTAGGTATGTACGTATATATTCGCATAATCTAGTCTATAGAAACTCACCAGGTATTTCTAGGAAGTTTGACGTTCGGCGCTGTGTGTTGCGGACGCACTGGAGCGGCGACGGCTCCCCGGCTTCGGAATCGCGGCTGGATCGTCGCGAAGCCAAGCGGGCCAGGTTGCCGATTTGCACTCCCGATCGCCGCCTTGAAGAGTAGCGGTGGGGACTGGCCGATGGCGGCGTCTGATGCCCGGGACTAGGCTGCTGGCTGCTGGGCGACCGACAGGGACTGCGCGGGCTGCGTGGACTCCGCGGAGTCATGGGGCTCCTGGGACTGCGGGACGTTGGGCTGGGACAAGGAGAACTGCCGTTCAGGAGCGGGGACGCCGCTCTGGATGAGCCTCCGCCATGGTAGACGGACTGGCTGGTACCACTTCCTGCCCGGCAGAATTCGAAATTCACCGGCGAATCGCTTCCGGCCGTGGAGGCCGTGCGCGAAATGGTGTTGTACGAGCGTCTCTCTCTGGTTGATGGCGAAGAAGTGGTGGCCGTCTCGCAGATGGTCTCCGACGTGGAGAAGGACGTGTTGAGCGAAGAAGAGCGCAGCGACAATTCCAGTTCGCTGCTGCTGAGGCTGGCGCTGGCCGTGGCTTCACTCCGGCCCCAGCGACGCATCCGCAGTTCGGAAACCCGTTGCATTTGCTGATGCGAATTCATTTTGTTGTTTTGTTTGGTTTTCTTTTCTTTTTTTTTTAACGAGGGCTTCCAGCTGCAGTATGCTGGATGACGTCCGCACCACTGTTGTCAAATTTGGGTCCAAAAAAAGACTGAAAAGTCAAACAAGACGAGACACGTACAGTTTGAGAGAAGAGAAACGGGTTGAAGCCGACGCCCAGTAGGTCAGGGATGTGACTGATTTCGTCAGCTCTTGTGCACCTTGCTGTTGTAATAGGTTGTAGTAGTGTACGCACAGACGGAGCTTGTCGCTGCTGGACCCCTGTGCGCCGGCGTCGACGCCCATCCACCCCCTCCTCGGTATATCTCATCTTATTGAGCACTGGGGGCAATTCGTCTACTAGCTGAATACTGCAGGTGACTAACTACTATCTATACTGGACGGACGATACGCACAAAGAGCCCAGCTTGTTTATTTTATGTCTGAGAGAAGAAGCCAGAAATGATTTAGTTTAAAATTCAGATTCACTCTACGAAGTAAAACCGAAAAAACGGAATTTGTATGTTCGCGGAATCAATTTACCCCAAGCGCGCCCAAGCACTATAAATCTCTTTTTTTAAGCATATTAAGCTATAATAGGACTACTCTCAACGACTACTGCACTACATTATGGATAAGTAGCTTCTCAGACTATTTAATCCACTGTGTAATCTGATTTGTTTTTTGTCTGTATCATTCTGTGCTTATACATTAAATTATCCAGGGCATCCTGTTGGCGCTTAAAGAATCGGTTATTTTTACGCCAATATTTTCTCTTTTTTCTGAGTACAACCAAGTGAAATAGGCCTAATAATATCAAGAGTTAACTTCTTGATGACAATGTGACGGGAAAACCTTTGTGACAAAGTTTCGCTCTTCGAGAAGCAAGTCAAGGATCGGTCGTTGTCAAACAAGGAACAACTCAATCCGTGGAACAGCTCAACTTGAAACACAATTGTGTATAGTATGAGAGGAGATGAATAGATAACAAGGCGTGCGTAACTCATGATTAAGCCACTTACAGCTGATGACGTCTGATTAAATGACGAATCAACTTTTTATTTGCAACACAATAAAATGCCATTAATTTTATTTATTGCTGGATTTAATTTGTTTGATCTCTAACTTTCAACAAGATCTTATCAACAAGAAGAAAAAGTAGATCAAATTCGGGACCATATCCACGTAAAGGAAACCTAACGCGCATAATACGTGTATGTTAACACGCATATAATTTTTAGTTGACTTGTAGCCCAGCAGACGTCTATTACACTTTTCTATTCCGTGACGTCTGCCGTGTCTCATCATGAGCGAACTGTTTGCACTTGCTGCACTCGTGCACACAGGACGCTAACAAGCAATCTTAATTAAAGTTTCTGTTTGTCTAATCTCAGAGAGCGGTGACAATTGTGCTGTTGGTCATGAACCTCCACGTCTTGCTACGTACTCCAATTTCTAAGCATTTAGTCAACATGGCCCAAGTACGTTGCTTAGCTGTCGCTTAGATAGGCCACCATTTCTTCGTGGCGAATTCAATATGGTTCAATCTATCCCTCTCTCTCTGTCGTTTTCTACAAGGATGGACATGGCAGCAGTGACAGTTTCTGAATCCATTTGATATCGGAAAATCTGTTTCCATGGGGAAACAAGACGCCAAAAGGATCTCCCGTTTTCCTCCCGAGACGGACGGAAGTGTACGGAAGTACGGAAGGAAAAATGAAGGTGGACTTTTTTATTTATTATTATTATTTTTTTTTTACTACGCTGTGCTTTTGACAAGAGGAATCAACACCCATCACCCTGGGTATATAATTGCGTTTTCGCTTGATGGGATATTTGCTACTAAGGAAAGACGAGCGGCTTTTATTTCCGCCTTTGCTGCTCATGTCAAAGCTCAACTTATCCGGAAACACGGCCGCTCAACCGTGTCGATATATTCTCCAAGTAACATCAGTTCCAGTGTTCCACATCAAACTCGATCGTCAACTTGTATCGTTCCAAAAAAATTCGGTCACTTGGAAACCGCATTCTGACCCAAAAAAGAGAACTGCATTCGGTTCGTCGCTAGGAGCTTGAAAACAACCAAAAAAAGGAATGACCCATTGTTGTCTTTCTTGGTAAGCTCGATTCTAGGTAGAATATCGCGGTTTCAGATTATAAGAGCAACGACTGCAAGAGTCATAGCAAAACCTGGCAACGACTCTGCTACTGTCAGCACATCATTAACTAATTTGTGGTATTGCTTTTTTAGTGTTCATAATTGTTAAACGAAAACATCTAATCGTGAACTTCAAAAACATTTCTTGGCTTCTTCAACACACCGAATCAAGCATCAACCTAAATTTTAGCTACACAAAAAAGTAGTCTGTTAATTTAGTTTTTTAGATGTGATAAAAGCTAACAAGCGACTGATAAGCGAAATATATTATGACTTTTGTTCACTAATAAAATAATTGATAACCTACAGACCTACCATCGTAAAAAAAAAAAAAAAACTAATGTGCCTTTGAAAAAATATATTCTAAAAATCCGTCAAAGCTTTTGGAAGAGAATCGATGGTGGTCATGCAGTTGGACGCAGTGCGGATGACGCATCGCATTTATATGCACAAAATGTACTTTTCAACTTTTTTTATTCAAAGAGAGGGAAAATTCAGACGCAGGTCGTAGACGGTCGTAGAGTGATAACCACAAGGCAGCGACAGCAACAGATCAAGATTTGCTTTGCATTGCATTCACCGCCGGAATCTTTTTAAACGACATTTTTTTTAAAACATCAATGGAGCAAAAATAAAAAAAAAAAAAAAAAATCTTCAATCCAAAATCAACAATAGAATCGCTTTCTGATATCATCTGATGAGCGGCTGCACAGTCTTTTATCCAAAAGCGGTCATCAATATCAGCTGGAGAATCGCTCTTGTTTTAAAAAGAAGTTGTGTGATGACAGCACGAGCGTTTTACGTGAACAGAAAAGAAGTTACGTCGATTCCCCCAGCACTTGTCTTTACACATCGAAAGCTATAGATCCCCCAATTCCCCCATACTACATTTAGCCTCGGCTCCTTGCCAGCCTCCTTTTTGCTCCCCCCTACACCCTAGTTCCTTTTGAGAAAAGACAGGAAGAGGGGTGAGGGAGAAAGGAAATGTCGGTGCTGGAAGATGTTGTTATCCGTCGGGATCGTTCGGTCGTTACACCCTCTATATGCTCACCCCCTATACACTATTCCACTCCTCCCCGGGGTGGAGAGTCTTCACTTTCTCTGCCAGTTTCGGCATAGGCAATATAGGCTTCCCTTTTGGTGAACGGCAACCGATCGATGAGCCTCACACAGCAGCGGCCGCGGCCTAGTAGACCGACGAGATAGAGATGGATAGAGAGGAGGGGGGGGGGAGAAGTATGGGGTATGTCTAAGTTTATGTATAAGCTGCGTAGAGAAGAAATTGGAACTAGGAGGCAGTTTCTCTTTAGTTAGGATGGACGCCAGATCCGCTCCATAATAACCCGACAAAAAAGAAATCTACTGCGGCTGCAAAATCGACCCTCTTTCTAACATTTCGACAATTTGTATAAACATAGGCCTGATGCACAGTGGGTTTACTTCACAATACCATTCGTTGTAGGCTATACCACCGACTGTATTGATCTTAGACCCACTGAGAGTTCATTGTGAGATTTCCGAGTAAAAGTCTCCGCAGCTCTACTGATCAAATATGTTTGAGATATTATTATTAGTAGAACCCAATCTACTTAACGGTAATGGCAATCTCAATCATCTTGACGATTAATGATGTCAGTAGGCTAGTCATCAGGATATCTCCCTATACCTTATCCCACCCCCTGGACATACACACACAAAAATAAAATCAATACACTAAAAAAAAGAAGTAATATTAAATTTTTACATGTTAAGGATTTCGACGAGCTTTAAAGTCGTAGGCTTCTACCTCCTCGGTTCACACCGCCGGTATAAAGTTTTAATATATGAAAGGATTATATGTATGTTGGTCGGATTGAATTGGAGAGTGCTAGGAGACTTCTGGAAAGTAGAAGGAGTGAGACGTATTGAAAGTTTCTTATAAAGTTTTTATTATTATTATTTTTGCGACACGAAATTACTCAACTTCTCATTAATCCGCCGCCTTCGTTATTATCACCGTTTTCCCCCGCAAAGTTTTCGCGTAATACGTTGTTTTCATCGAGGAAACTTTAGGCGAGACCTTTTAAAAGTACTACAGATGGGAGAAATGATTTGAAAAAAAAGAAAAGTTTTGATATTAATTCCTTTTTTATTCAAAAGCCAGCTGCGTGGGTTTATTATTCTGAAATGTTCATAAGGCTGGTAATGACGCATGAGATATTTTACGATAAATTGTTCTTCGAGTTAAAAAAAAGACTTTTTTTTACTACAGGGTAGTATTCGGAGAGAAAAGAACGTTGGAAACATTAAAAAAAAAGGTTCTGATGATGATGAATTACAAAGGGAATATTGAACCTCAACAAACATATTTTTCAAAGGCTCTTTCGAGACGTGAAAAGCATTGTTTCTCGATGGTTGATCATCTCCCTGTAGTATTCCATTCTCCCGTTCAGCAAAAAAAAGTCCCAAGTCACAAACGCAGTTCCAGTTATTTGAAAACGGATCCAATAAAATGACAGGTAAAAGATTTTCCTGTCGATAAGCTTTTTACTCCACTTTATCCTTTCTTTTTTACATTTTTCCGCATGTTTCCCTTATCAAACGGCGCGATCTCAAATAAAAATAACAGAAATCGATTGCTCGAGTGTTTAAATATAATTTATCCCGTTTTTAGGGCGCATCTACTATACATGGGAAACTAATGCACGTCAGTGATCAAGACCGATGCATGCGGCCACCTGTTATTCTCCCTTCTTTGTTTTTCGCATATTCAATTTTGTGTGTGTGTGTGTGTTTGTTGGCCGTAACGGAAAGGGTCGAAGGCAGCAGCACCTCCATCGACCCACGTGATCACGTGGGCACGGGATTGATTTTGTTTTCGCTAGCTGCTGCTGCTGCTGCTACT
This sequence comes from Daphnia pulicaria, assembly GCF_021234035.1. Classification (NCBI taxonomy): domain Eukaryota; kingdom Metazoa; phylum Arthropoda; class Branchiopoda; order Diplostraca; family Daphniidae; genus Daphnia; species Daphnia pulicaria. Next base: position 10,189,713 of record NC_060916.1, read on the forward strand.
GCTGTATGACAGCGTACCTCCCCATTTTCTTTCTTTATAAATCCACGTTTCCCCCTCTTTTATTGAAGGAAAGAAACCGAATTAACTAAATCTCAATTCAGTTTCCCATTCTCTGTCAGTTTTTCAGGTACCCTTTATCGATTCTGGAACCGAACTAGTAGCAGCTAAGAGCATGTAATAAAAGGTGAAAATGGGCAATCTATTGGTTTTTTTGTCTCTCTTATTGGTTTCGACACCTCTCCAACCGCTTGCAAAAAGGAATTTAATAAGAAACTACGCTATTTGACCTTATACGGAACGTACAGTATGCGGCGTTTTCTAATAATGCCACAGTGTTAGCTTTCGCTTTTCTAAAAGAAAGAACCAATTCTCATCATCGCCGTCGATTTCCTGTTGCTCGACGAAGACTTCTTGTGCTGCCCTATTGGACCCATCCACCCACACAGCAAAATTAAAATGCGTGTGACCGTATACACGTTGCCTCTTCGGTAATTGAATATCGATTGATTGATTGATTTAGTCTCCTGTCTCCTGTTTAGTCAGTCGTTCTTTTCGGGGCGGATTATAAGGTTACTGCAAACGTCGGGAAGTCGCATCAAACTCGTCGTTTATGAGTTATACGTGGGTATATTCATGGGGTAATGCATCCGGCAATGTAAACGATATTCGCTGAACCAATTTCTTGGAGAGGACGCAGCGATCGTAACAATATATCCTGCTCATTAGAGATCGAAGAGTTTTACCTTTTTCATTCATGTCGTATTTGGGATACCTTAGCCCTTCTTGTTAGGTGAATTACAACTGGAAAATCGAGGTCAAGCTCTTCGTAACATTTTTAAAAAAGTTGCCTCTCACAAGTAAAGAAAAAAAAAGGAACTATGGTTAATTGGATAGCCTCTATCTGTCCACAACATATACACAGATCGATACTGTAACACACGAATAGGACTCGATTTCTTGATGATAATATCGATGTTTTTCAAGGTTCCCATTAGCAGGATATATCTTTTTGAAGTTAGCAGGCTCTTCCGGACCAGTGAGCCAGCCCAAATTTACAGTTGACGAGATGATTGGGCGTTTCTAAGGAAATATAATTTTCTTGCCCAAGATGTGAACACTCGGTAACATTGATCGATGGCTCAAAAAACGCGTTAATGAAGATAACACTAAAAAAAAAAAAAAAAAACGAAAAAAAAAAGAGATATAAGACGAGATACATCCGATCCTGAATGAAAGATTTATTCCACTTGATTCACAGAATGCCATACATTTTACAAGTCTCAAAAAAGTGTTCCAATCTTTGTTTTTTCACCAACAAGGAACAAGTCGAACGGAATCGACAAGCTGGTGATGATCACTGATAGCCCGAAAACTCGAATTTCTTTACTTTTGAACTCGCTTTCCTTTCTTTAGATTCTGTAATCCACTTTCTCCACACTGAAGTCGATCATGTTATAACAGAAAAAGAATAGCCCCCAAGATTACCGAGAAGAAAAAAAAAAATCAAAAATAAAACGAATCGCTTGAATCCCCACTTCAGAAAAGAGTTTGGTTCTGCTCCAGGGAAGCCGTTAGAAAACATTACTCCTAGAATCTTGAAAAGGAGAGCGATTCAAAGTGGAATCTGACAGAAGTAAGCAACCGAGATGGATCAAGAAGGGCAAACATGTGCTCAATCAAGTTAAAGAGAAAAAGACGGAAAATAAAACCAAAAGTATTAGCATATGGCTGTTGTAATACGGCACCCAAATTTAGGTTTTTCCTTTTCTGTTTTTTGTTTTTTAAAGAATCGAGGTTGAGAAAGGGGTAGACGAAAAGAGAGGTTTTACATTTAACAGCAGGAAGTTGGGGGTGAGGAGAAAAAAAAAGAAAGAGCATCATCTGCACATATGAAGAGCAAGATGTTTTTTCTTTATCTCTCCTTCTTGACCACAGGTGGCACTTCAGCCAATCCTTTCACTTTGAGTCTCTCGGCCGTTTTGAGGAATGCCGGGAGCTGATCCTGAGCTACATTCACCTCCCCAGCATACATGAATTCAAGAATGGCTTGCAAATGAGCAAAGGGAACATCTTTTAGAATTATGATGGGATGTTTGGAGGGGTTTTCCTGCAAAAACAAACAAAAACAAACAAAAACAAACATTCAATGATAAGTTGATGATATGGTATATCCCTTGGTGGGGGAAACTCACCTCGAGAAGAGATTTGAAGTAAGGACTGCAAGCTGAGAGCACCATTTTGTGTGCTTTACAAGTTTGTCCTTCACAAGCTGTATTGAAAAAAAGGAATGCCAAGGTGAATATTATTTTTAAAATGAATGAGTATGCTGTGCAACATTACCTAAAGTGACATCAGTGAAACTCTTCTCATCCCGAAGATGTTTGAAGGAATTGACCATGTTGGATTGGAAGTCGTTCCATCGTAGACAAAACTGCTGCTGATCGTCTGCCATTGCCATCTTAAATCAAATCAAATTTGAATAAAACATGAATCTACAGGTGAATGATCATTACTAAGTTTAACAAATAGAGCATGGACTAATTGGGAAGGCACATCTGCTGCAATCTTTCCTGTCACAACAAAATTTTTGAAGTTGTTTGGATATTGAATTCCTGTCTTGACAAAGGAAATGGGGCAAATGAATAGCTGTCATGAAAACTTCAAGGTCCATTTAATGTATTCATGTAAAGCAATTCTTCAGCTGGATCTAGGAATGGGCTCAAACGTATTCGGATGTGTCTATCAACTTAAACAACCGATGGCAGTAGTCCATATTTCGATGAGATAAATTTTCCATGAACAGAAAAGGTCAAATGCAACTAAATTACATTAATGATTAGATAATTACCAAGTATTGAATCTTCAAAAAATATGCTACACTTCTGAAGTCTGTTTCGTTTTTCTCTCCGCGTCTATCACCCTAAACCATAGGCTACTTGATGCAAAAAGCCTAGCGGTTTCCTGTCTCGCATGTACTTGAAAAACGCACCAATCCGTACCTTCTTTTTTCTTAACCGGACAATCATAACTGCCACCTAGCGACAAGAAAAGTAAAGGCGGAAATCCCGTCTACCCGAGTTGCGCAAGTTGAGCGTATTTTTTAACTTTCTCTTGTTCTGTTAGATTTTCTAGAGGGAAATTAAAAGGACATGATCGAGTTACAACTCACAAGCGTTACCGATTTGTTAACGAATTCCTAACACAAGAGTTGCCTATTATCTTGTTTATTATTATCGTAAAATCCATATTTCCCTTGACATTTTCTCCGTTTATTCCAACAGAGAAAAAAATAGAAGAAAGAAAGAAATAGTAGAAAGAAAATGTTCTCATTCTTAAGCATTCATGATTTTTACTTTTTTTTATAACCGTTTCATATTTTTAGAGAATTAGTCATAAAATGATGATCGTCATCGTTGATCAGTTATGACTTTTTCTTTGATTTGTTTTAGATTTACTAAATGTCGCCGTGTAGGAGACGTGACCAAAGTTGAAGTTCCAAGTTCGGCCGGGAGTGGCGTTGACGTTCATTTCAGATCAAAGTTCCGCCCACTGAAACGTCCAACATTTTACTTGCAATTTTGTTGGGAGCGCCTTTGAGTCTTTGACCTCCAGGCTTTCAGTATGAAGTTAGCTATAATAGCTAATAAAGTTTTCAACCGAATTTCCTTTTTAAAAAACGGTTTTACTTATTTGGGTAATAGGCTCTATCAATTTTCGTAAACATCCGGAGTTGAATGAAATTTTAAGTTATTGATGAGCTCACTGAGCTGAAAATACAAATAGATGTAAATATTTTTTCCCGTTTGTTTGTCGGGCTGCAGTGTTGTCGGTTCCTTCGTCACAAAATCCACCCTCTAAGTATCCGATTCATAGACTTTGTAGGAATGCAAAATAATGTCAATTGAAAGAAAATTTCAAATTTTGATTACAAATAATATTATAGCGTTAAATTGTTAAGATTTTCAGCGTTTAAATTGTTTGCAAATAGAGTACATCAGACAACAACGCTTTGCGTAGAGGATGGGTTGGTGTTTACAAAAGGATTTTACATTCTCTCGTGAGTCGACTTCACGAGCAGTAAATTCGTTTAGTTTTTACGCAATCTTTCACCTATAAACATCTCTTTTACAAACTTTCTTTTGTAGAGGTTGTAATATTCATGTCGTTTTTGTGTGCAACTCGACAAGGGTGAAACATTAGTTATCGAGTCGCAAAAATGGGTAGAGCTTTCTGATGCCCTCAGAATCTATTCAGAGCTCTCTCATTTACTTTTTCTTCAACTAGAGGTATTTGATGGCATGAGTTTTGGTACATCAAAGCTTCAAACAAATATGGACATGTACATTGAAAAAGATTTGAAAAAATCTCTAGTGAACAATATAACTCCTGGTGTTTGCTATGTTTGTGGGAGCCCTAATAGTGCTATACACCTGCTTAGGACAAAGCCCGCTACAACGGAGCCTCACTTCCCCTTCCTGGAGCATCATGAGCCTCCAATTGGTTGTGAACTGCCAAAAAGCAATGGAACTGTGCTCGTATGCTTTGTCTGCTACAGCTTTCTTCATGCTCAGTGGGATTCACATGAAAGGAACAATACACCCCATTCTACCAGGCTGTACTGGCTCAAACGAGTAGATCAAGGGCCTTACTCAGGGTCAGATGGCCAGGCTGTTGAAGAAAGGCCTATTGAGGCTAGTCCTATATCGAGATCCCAAAAAGTTCAGGAAAATGCATCAACACAAGGTAAGACCACCAAGTTAATCTCTTGATAAAGCCTATCCAAGTTATCACTTGTCCTTGTTATCAGTAATATTAATACTCTGTGTTTCCCAACTGTTCTGTCTTGTATTTTCCAGTTCAACGAGATGTTTACCATTCTCTTAAACGTCCGCGATCTCGATCGAGAGATATGCAACCGGAGATGGTCGGTCCAACTCACACAAAAATGGAACGGATTTCACCACAAGGAAATACCAGCGGCGGAACATTTATAAATGAAAATAGAGCGGATCATAAATCAGAAAAGGTCGACAATTCAGTTGAGGCCTTGGATTTACGAAGTTCGGCATCGGTCAGTCGGGAACGAGACAATGAACGAGCCCCGTCCCGCAGTTCGGTCCTATCGCACGATAGCGGCCTTTCGGGCCACTTATTGAGCGACGGGGGTTGTGGGGTGGTGGAAATTCTGGATTTAAGCATGCCCGATAAAAATGCCACAACTGAAGTCTGCTATGTTTGTGGCGATGAATTTCAAAAAGGCCTTTTGTCGCACGTTTATGCCAAACCTATTCAGCACAGCCCGTTTTTTCCAAGTCTGATGCTCCACCCGCGTCCCAGTCGTTCTCGGCCTATGGATTCAACAGGTATTTTAACAACTGATTCATTATTATTTCTAATTTTTTTTTGTTGATAATAAAGTATTGTCCTTTTTATCTAGGTCGCGTGCAAGCCTGTGAGATTTGTACGAGTTATCTTCTCCAGCAATGGCACACGCACCAGTCGAGGAGCACTCCGCACTCTGAGCGCCATTACTTGCTGCGGAAGAGGCAGACACCTGTCTACGATACCACTACCTTCATGTGTTACGCTTGCAGCCTGGAATACCCTTCGTCGTCGTTACGGCTATTATACTGCCGTCCCAATGCCGAAAATGAGCCTTATTTCCCTTATCTGGAGAACGTTAGGGCTCCTCCTGGCGCCAGTCCCATCTCTCCACAGGGAATGGTTCAGGTGTGCGCCATATGCTTCAAAGCGATCCCTCAACGGGACAAGGTCTTTAATAACTGTGAAACGGGTCGCATGATTACACCAGTAGTGCCAGAACGACGTCCCAGTCCAACCGATACCGAATTGGCCGCTGAACTTTTTTGCTACGTCTGCCATCGAATAAGCTCCACCAGTTCCATGAAGCTGCTATGTTGTTATCCGGATCGCCGGAATGCATCCACCTCTCCTCCCCGCATCATGCATTTTCCTTTCTTGAAGACATTGCCATTGCCTCCTGGGCCAGCCTATTTTGACAGTAATAATCGGACGCTGGTTTGCGTTGATTGTTTCACTCATTTTAGTCATCAATGGCATGTGTTTGAGAGCGATGGACTGGCGCTGGAATTGCGCCACTACACACTTCCGCCAACTGTTCATCGTCCCTCTTTGTTGGCACCTCCGCCACGTTTAGAAATCCGTCCCAATTCGCCTACGCGTCCCGACGGAGTATCGCACGTTTCTGCCTCGAAAACAACAACCCAGTCACAACCGGTATCTCCCGGTTTTCGTCCAAATTTTATGCCGCGTAATCGACCCGTGCAGCCCACCACACCCAATGCCGAACGCCGTCCGCCCAGTTCCAACCGGAATTCACCCGCTAATCCTTCGCCAGTCCTCGCGTCGGTCGGAAATGACTCGCATCAAAATCCAGCCGAATCATCCATCTATTGTTTCTTATGTGGACTAAATTCGACGCGATCTTTCTCGCATTGGCTCACTTCAACTGCATCACCTATCGATCCCACGGCTCCCTACTTTCCTTACATTTTAAATTACTCGCCGAGTTCGCGGGCGGAAAAACTACGCGATGACGGGGCCGCTCTGGTTTGCACCTTTTGCTATCACATGGTAACGATAGCTCTGAAACACTAGTCACGGGACACGTTTACTGATCATTTGATTTTTGTAGGTTCATTCACAATGGAAGCAGTACGAAGATGCACCGGCCAATAAGACCCTTCAGCCGTTGACGCGAGTTTATAACACGAACGATTACGCTTGTTACGTTTGCGGTATAGCAACCTACCGCAAGAGGGTCCGTGCTCTACCTGTCAAAGTAAATTTACATTTTTCACTTGTGTTTGTTGGGAATGATGTTTATTAATGGTTTGTTTGATTTTTGTTGAAGGATTTCCCGTTTTTGAAACAACACCGTCAGCCTCGACATAGTCTTTCAATTGAAAACGGCCAGTTTGTGGTTGTCTGTTTGGACTGTTTCGAATCACTGCGAACACAGTCGCTCGAGTACGAGCGTTGGGGATTGCCTGTCGAAAAGCGGTACGCGTCGAGAACCACACCCACTTAAGATTTGTATTGATGAATGAATTTCTTGATAGCCAATACAACTGGATGGCCATACCACCTCCGCCGGAGGATAGCAATAATTTGTCGACGCCGCTAGAACGATTGTTGGCGATGGAGCAGCAAAAAAGGAACAAGGAGCAATCAGCTGGGCTATCTTCTTCCAAGCCTCGTCTACTGGGTCGGACATCAGAACTACCTAGCGGCGAAATCATAAACAATGCAGACTCGACTACGCAAATCACGCAATGCAGTCTTCGGACTTCCTCGTCGACTTCCTCGGCTGTTACGATGCCCGGGAAACCTTAAGGACATACTTATGAAATAATAATAATAATATTAATAATAATAATAATAAATATTCACTCTCCTTTTGTCAATCAAACTATACATTTGCCGTCTTTTTTGTGCAAAACCAAATGTCTATCGTATGTGTATGAATTAAACTGGGTTTCGAACGAAATTTTAAGAACGACAAAATATTAGTTGTTGGATCTTTCCAAAAATAAATTATAAATGCTCTTAATTGACTGAATTATTTAAAATAAAAAACCAACCGAGTCCGACGGTGAATAAAATCGGGGCAACAAGCCACCGTCATAAAAGTTGTAGTGAAATAGAGTAAATGGAATGAGGATGGGGGTAGTGATGCCAACCAGCGTATCAGATGATTTCTTTTAAGGCTGTCGTAGTAGAATAGTAGATGCTTGCCTTTATGAGAATACCATACCGGTAGTATAGTCGTTATCAGTTTTAATTGCTCCCCAGTGATACAACTTTAGCTTAATTCAGTAAAATTCGACCTTTTTTCTTCATTTCTCCGCTTTTCCCATTCATAAAAAAATTGCGATGTTGTAAGGTCGTTAAGAAATCAATGCGAAAATAGTCTTCCCAAGAAAATCCGCTGGAGAATATATGTTGTCAAATGAATGTGATTTCGTGTGTTGAAGCTGTCCAATGTGATAAGAGGTTCTACTCATCCATGTGTTCATTTTATGTTTCTGGCTGTCAGAGGAAGACAGAGAAGTGTCTGTGACAGAAAGGGAGAAAAGTATAGGGTGGAAAAAGCCCGGAGGGCAACTGAATGATGCCGACCCGATTCTCCTATAGCTCTCAAGATTTGTAAATTGACTTGTAGAAAAGAGTCAAATGTTTGCGATCAAATAACTCTGAATGGTTAAATAAATAATAGAACCCCCTCCCTCCCCCTCTTTCAGCCGTCATGTGTGCGTGATATCGGAAAAAAGCGGGAGTTTCATCATCGACCCAAACGCCTTATTCTTCTTCTTTCTTTTGATTCTTTCATGCTTCACGCGTTGTCGCTGTTGTTAAACGGCGACACCAGGTGGCAGCACCAACGGCCGCCATGGTGGAAGAAGTGGAAAAAACTTGCTCCATCAACGAGAAGCGAGTGGACTCGCTAGCTGAACGGACGTGTAGGTTCACGTTGGCTGCTCGGTCGCCCGCTGTGTGTGTGTTTTTCTTTTTATTTGGTTGTTTTGTGTGTGTGTGTGTGTTGGACGACGCCATCGCTGTTGGTGTGGGATTGGTCATTCTGAGTTGGGTGTGATTATTGTGTTGTTTGTCTTTCGTGTTGTGTAAAAGTTGCATGCGAGAAGTGAGACTGCGAGTGACCATTGAGGATTGTTTCCTGTGCAGCAGCAGCAGTAGCAGCAGCAGCACGTTGACTTTTTGTGGGCCGGATCGATCGATCGGTGGGTGGCGTCGTCGGGCGGAGTCACCCCCGTATGACGATGGCTTCTAACGATCTCCCTGGGACTCTTTGAGATAAGGGGAGCCACAGAGAAAAGGGCTTGCTTGGGTGACCTAATGAAATTTTCGACTCTAACCTCCTCTCTTCTGCCGCGCCTACTACTCTGCGACGCCAACGCCCTCTGATCTGACGACGCATCAGACCCGCCCGGCCTGTTATTACCGGTCTCTCGGGCTGCCATGGGCTAGTGAACGACACCACACCAAGAAACAAGAAAGGAAAGAAAAAAGAAAATAAATATATATCAGGATGGACTTCCGGATCGGCCGGACGGTCGTTTCTCCCTCATCATCCGCTTCATCCGGATTGCTTTACCCTCCGGCTGCACCGCACAGTTTGACGCCGACGCCCATCTTCTATTACCCAGGTCTGCCATTAATGGAAAACAAATGTTTATTGCTGATAATCCTGGCGCCATTGTCAGATGGAGAAAAGCAAGAAACCTCTTTCACCTTTCAAGTCACGACCTTTTGAACCCTCTTTGTGTTATGACGTCATCGCAGAGAGAGAGAGGGGGAAGGGGGCCATTGCGTGTAGAAAAGTGGACCCAAGCCGACATCTGCCTCCCCTCTTATTATTATGATTTTCTTTTTCAAAGAATTTTATCTTCTTCTTTCTCGGTGCGTGTAGGGTAATCCGACGAGTGTGTCGCCATCTACAGACCACATCTACCCGGCAACCATAGCCAAACTGAATTTTTAAGCCATTAGACAACTTTCTTAGCCCGAGAGACGGCAGGTGAAAGAGGCAGCAGCAGCTGCCTGCTGTTTTTGTTGTCGGTTTCTCTCTCTCTCTCTCTTGTGTGTGTGTGTGGTGAAGCCCTCTGTTTCCCCCCCTCTCTCCAATAGCCCTCAGGCTATATCTTCATAGGAAAAAGGTCTTGTAGATAACCTATCGACCATTAGTCACGTTTTGCATAATGATCGAGTCCTCATTTACGGCTGATTTCACGTGGACCTTTTTTTAATTCAATCTGATTCCCATTAACGATCTAAAACAACAACAACCTCCAAAGAGATGGTTACATCACGGGAAATAAGGGCACGAAGGTATAGCCGGAAGTGGTGGCGTTGTCTTGCCCGTGGATGAAATCTGAAGCGCTGATTCCGCAAGCCCAAGAGGCACGTTCTTTCTGTTTATCTACTTTAGCCACTCCGCCTTCTTCCGGCTAAGAAAAAATCTCTCGTCTGGCCTGCACATGTTTTCCCCTTGATGGCCCAAGAAAGAAATTCATGAAACCAACCCTAATGATTCACTCGACTTTCTAAACAATCGCGTTGAGCTTGTCACGACTACAGGAAAGAGGTTTTTTTGGGGATGGGCTTGAAATCTCACGGATTTCATGGCGGATTCGTGCTCCATCATATTGACAACTCTATAGAGACATCTATCAGCCAGGGGAGGAGCCATTGGTCGATAAAAAATAAAATCGATAAAAAAGCGCCTGTATACTTATATTTTTTTCTTTTTCATTTTCAGGTTTACCACTAAAAATTCCGCCGTCCCCACATTCTTCGCCTTTGGTGGCTGGACTGAATGGCAACCATCACAGGACGGCCGGTGGTACCACATCGAGTTCAATGATGAGGAGCACAGCAACCGTACAGCCGTCGGCGCTGCATCCACCCGTGCCTCAATCGTCGCCGCATCACCATCGAACCGCACCTGGTTCATCAGCAGGTGCGTTAGACACCTGTGTTTTCTCAGTTGTGCAAAGAAAGAGAAAAAGGGAGACACATGGGGGAATGATCGTCTTTTCTAGTTTCGTCGCCCTCAATCCCTGGGAATTTCTCGTAAGACATCGGGAGCTAATTCAATGTGGAATCTATGGCGCTGTCCAACTTATACAAACACATGCCAACGCTGTTTCTCTCTCTCTCTCTTTTTCTCTCACTTTGGGTGTTTTTTTTCCTTACTTCTATGATTCATTAACAAAATAAAACTATATACAAGTTTGGCTTCTTTTTGGTCTGTGTGTGTCTGCGTGTGCGTGTGTGGGGGATTTGGTTGGCGGGGGTTACAGTGGTCTCTCCTTCGTCAACCGGAACGTCGGCACGCCATCAGCACAGCTCGAGTAACAATAGCAATTGCAGCAGTAGCAGTAGCAACAGCAGCAGTAGCAGTTTTGCGGCCGCCTTGCGTCATTTGGCCAAACAGGCCGGCGGCCCAACGCAGTCAACCATTCATTCCGATCCAGGTGATCTTGCTCTTCTTCCGTGGATGATGTTCTTTCGGACTCCCCTAGCGACAATTGTCACAGAAAATGCGGTTGTTCCCCTCTTGCGCTCCTTATTTTTTTGGTTTACTGCCTCCTAGCTGTAGACATTCTGTACAAACTGTATCAGTTCGATGCTCCCGACAGTCGTCAATCAACCCTCCAGCAATAGCGTTCGTAAAACAACAACAATTATTTGCAAACTAGAAGTGGAAACCAGTCCCAACCGATCAAGCAGCAGCTACTCCGGAGCAACGCACGGCTATCCCCCCTACAATGGCGATAGAGTGTCGAAATCGCCCAGTCCGTCGGCCCACTATCGTCCAACCTCAAAAAGGGAGTCCGGTAATCACACCAAAAGTCGAAGAGATGACGGCCTACATATCCCCGTGACAACTCGATCTCGCTCTCCTCCCGTCGTCACTATCGCCCCGACACTTAGCCTATCCAGTTTGCATTACCAGGATTCCAGGAAGGTTTGTACATCGACTTTTTTTTGGTTAATTTAAATTTTAATCAAAAAATCTTAAACGTTCATTTCTCTTTGGCAGGCTTATGATCGGGCAATGTTGTGCCATTCAGTGCCATCTAGTGTCGGATTCAGCGGCGGATTGAGTACGGGTTTGACTGGATTGCAAGGCATGCCTTCGATGGTTGGAAATGCGAGCTCATATAGCGCTTCGTCGATGATGGCCAACAGCAGTTCACCGGCCTCATCAAACGGCGAGTACGCTCGCACTTCCGATATGTCAGGCTTTAGCCATCCAATACCATCCTACACTCCGTTTCCAACGTCGAGGCCCGACGACCTCTTTTACGGTGGGCTACGCTCTTCGATGCAGCAGTCGGCAGCCGCCACTTCGCACTTTCGACCAGAAGAAAATCGAAATGTGCCCATGAGCCTCAATAACTCCTACCACGAAAGGTATTTTTGTTTTCTCTCTCGCTTATAATGATCCAGATGGAAAAAAAGGAAAAGAAATATATATATCTATGTCTATCGCCGCGTTTTTAGTCTTTTGAGCCAGCTTCCGACATCCAGAGCGCCTTCCACCTTGCTCTCGCAGCACCAAGAAGATTACCTATTAGCAGCCCGTAATTCAGGCTTCAATCCATATGCCCTAGCTACTTCTGGGCCTTTAGATCATTCCAGCTTGCACCCAAGCATGTACTCGCATCCTTTTGCTTCCTATCGGTCAGTTCTTACCCATCGGCTTTCTTCTCGGAGCGGTTCTAAATGTTTATTTGCTTTCGTATCATAGATCGCTGGAAGAGCAAATGTACATGGAACGATATGGCCTCTTAAGGCCTGGATCCTCGACTTCAGCTCTACCGTCAGCCATCCCTCCATATCCTCCTTTGGGTTTCCCGTCCTACCTTAATTTCCGCTACCCATCACCTGGACTACTCCATTCCGATTTGGGACTTGTCAACAACGGCATGGACTTGAATAGGTTCTATACTGTTTTGAAATAATTTAATTATAAAAACAAAAAAACAGTAACTGATGTAAATATTAAAATTCCAGGATGAAATTAGAACAAGAACAACGTATTAAAGAACGGATCAGAGAGGAAGAATTCGCTGCTGCAGCTGCCAGTAAAACTCAGGAAAATGCCGTTTCAAATCGGCCGTTGGCTACAGTGACCCCTAGGGAAAACAGCGCAACTAATCAGGAGCGTAGAGATCGTGAGCGACAGCGTGAAAAAAGGAGATCGGAAAAGGATGTCGAATCCAACCGAAAAATCACCGTTCAACTACCCAACGAATCTTCTTCCGGTCGCGGAGTCAAAGTTCACACCGTGTCTCCCCTCTACGCGTCTTATCCGGTCATGGTGGATCGATGCAACGACATCACTGAAGAAACAGCAGCACCTGAGGCTTCCATAAGTCCCAATCCGCCGACGGAAGAAGAGAAACGTACCACGGAATTCTCACTAGGAGCTCTAGAGGCTATGGCGGCCTTGAAAAAACGTACCATATCACCACCACCTCCCCCAGAAGAAGAAGAGCAGCCGAGTAAACCCGCCGAGGAAGAGGTCACAGTTCCGCTGGATTTATCTGATCGATCTGTTGAAAGTGTCAGTCCGGTTGAAGTAAGCCAAGTTGAAATTTGCCGTGGCACCTCACACGTCGAAGAATCACCTGTGCGAAGTTTACTTGATGTTCGGGTGGAACGCTGGAAGAGGAAACGCCAAAACAGCGATCCCGGGGAGGAGGAAAACGATGACGATCTGGACGATGAAATGGGCCAGGAAGCAGCCGAATCCTTGGTGTCATTAAGCGTAGAGCAGTGCCTAAAAAAATATCCTATCCCTGAAGGAGTCTCTGAGGAACAACACCATTTCCTCCACATGTTTGGTCTTATTACTCCCAAGAAACGAAGTGGTATGTGCAATTTTCTAGATATATTAAAAACCGTTAAAATGTTACGGTATGTAATAAATATTTCCCCTCCTAGAATTTGAACTGGTGAAATGCATCCGCCGACAAAATATCTTGCGTGAACCAACGCCTCAGCCTATCGACGCCGAAGATGAGGACAGTGCCACCAGTCTTCTAAAGCAACGGACACGTTTTGCAGCCACTTTGGTTCGATCTGCCACTGAGCCACATATTAAGGATCCGGCTACTAAGAATTTTGCTTCCAGTCTCAACCTTTATCCGACGGATGCAGAGGCAGTCGAAAGTAAGTGACAGCTACTTTTTTTTTGATTTGCTGAGCTTTTAAAATAATTTTTTGTTTTGGTTTAGGTCTAGAAAAGTCTTGGAACTTGGTGGTAGCCGACAGAATGAAGCGCCACTTTGGACAAAAACAAAATGTACGCAAGAGATTGTGGAGCGATACTTTCCGGCCGCTTAATTTCGACTCGACTTCTGCATCGACCAACGGAACTGATGAATCGATTAGCATTGAAGAAACTGGTCCGTTAATAGGGAACTCAGCCTCCAAGCCTGTGTTTACTTTGCTATCGCACACACCTACATTGAACAAACAGTTGTCAGAAGTTTCAAATAGTGTGGCCAATTTACCCAAATTCGAATTGTCCAACACGGGTTCGCAATCGACGGTGTGCGAGGCGTCCAAGTTAACTTCAGAAGTTGCGTTTTGGTTACGTCACCTTAAACCAACAATGGCGAGGACACTAACTTCTTCGTCAGTCAAGGAAAATGCATCTGATCCTACCAAATCTGATGAAGGATCCTCGGCTGAAAATAGCGACGGTGAAGTTCCCACACGTTGGCCAGGAACAGATTCCATCATGGTTTTGTACATGGCACATCAGCAAGGTAACACGCATATTACTGCCCAACCAAAATTGCGTTTACTAATTTTACGTATTTAAATAGAGCTGCTAGTGGAGACCAAGTTTCTTCGGGAGCACTGCGAGCGTCTGCACGTCCAGTTGGCTGAAGGGCAGGCCACCTTGAGTAAATTATGTCTAGCACTGAGCTCCTCGGTGGAGGTGCAACGGCGGTGCAAGGAGGAAGACACTTCTACCTTGCAATCCATCAGCGATCTTCAAACCACTTTAAAACTGTTGCAATCTCCATGATTTGTCGTTGGAGAATATAGAGTAAAAAGTTTGGTGTTAGCTTGTAAATAGAGAGTAAATGAGGCACTGTCATATCAGATGATGGTATTTAGGTGCAACTATCAGTCGATTTTTCTATCACTTGTAAATACGTGCATCTTGTCGAAGTGTTATATCGGACACTCTTCCACTGTTTCATATTCAAAACTGTGTTTAGTGTTCGCATTACTGCCTGTTGAAGCAAGCAATAAATTCCCTCTTGAAAATGACTCGTATGTACACTGGCTCTTAATGAACTCTAAAATCACGGAGTGAGTTATTATAAATATTTATCAGATAGACGAATCTTCCCAACAGCCAATAATTTAACAATTTAAGTATATAAAACACATAAGAATGTGTATTGGTATAAGATTTTATTGACTTACGTATGTGAATACACATATTGATATTTGTTCGTAACTACTAATTCTACCACGTTTTTCAATTATTGCATTAGCTTGCTGAAAAAAAAAACCGGCAAAATGTTTCTGATAAAAAATCCCGAATTAGATTTCGCCCCAAAACTTCAAGCAAATGATAACTTTTCGTTTCAACCAGCAAATTTGTTACAAAACAAATTAAATTGATAAAAAGTCAATCAGTTACTCATCAAAAATAAATTTGACGAGTACCATGACAAAAATTATGATCCTCTTGTGTGTTTACTTCTTGCTTGAATTACTGAACAATATTACACGTAGAAAAGGTGTCATGAAATTGGCTTTAACCAGACTATTTAAGTAAAATTACTTTGAGGCCTTTCGGCCGTTTTCTCAAATAAGTGCAAACTGACTACTGCTACCTATTGGTGGTTTTAAAAAGCCGGATAAAACTGAAGTGTTCGTACACGCGTAAATGCAAATTATTCCGTGCTAAAAATCTGAAAAATACGCGGTAAAAATCAAAATCAACCGAGGATTGCTGTTTAAAGCTATATGTAATGTGTCGAATATGGGAAAACATTTTGTACACTGAACTGAAGAAATAGCTAATCTATAAGTATTCACTGTCCATCACTGGGGGTTCACTGTTCAGATACTATGAAATTTAATTACGAAATAAGAAAAAATACACTAAAAGCAGAAAGAAAGTGAAAGAGAGTGAAGGAGAGAAAACGTGTCGTAATGATGACGAAGCATGTTAATTCAAGTAGGACAAAAATGAAAAGAGGGATTTTGATTGCTATTATAGAATAAAAAAACATGGACCAAAGACAAGTAATGCCTGATGTTTTACGGGGACGGCGAATTCATCTGGACTGCTTGAACTGGGAGGGACACAGGACCTGCGATCCGACTAGATGCATCTAAGGCTGCTTGTTTTGCTGTCCTGAATTGTAAAAATCAAATTATTTTCTAAATAATGTAAAAATTCGAGGCAAACGATACTCACAAAAAACGTGTAAGATCTTCAATATCCACTAACATAGAATCCTGTTCCATATGGCAATCATCTCGCTTTAGCAGAAGTTGAACGAGCTCTTCGTTTAATCCTGCGAAAATATCAAGATGAATTAATTTAGTCACGTAACATCCCTGTTTTAGATCACTACCTTCTATCTGAGTATGTAGATCGTTTACAATGACTTGTAATTGAGCGATGTTAAGCTCGGTTAATATTTGACGACTGAGACGACGACAGTCCCATGGAAATGGAATTCCCAACTGTAAAAAAAATTATAAAAATAATAATTTTTTTACAATTTAAGCACAGAGTCGGATTACCTTCTCTAAACTCTGCCTAACAAGGTCGCTTATCCTGGTGTGTTTTCTTTGTTGACGTTCTACTTGCATTTGGACACGCGCTAATTCTTTTGCTTGGGCTAGAGCAGTGCGTGCTTCCATTTGAAGCTTGGCTTGTTGGGAGAAAAAGTCCAATTCAGCTAGCTCCTGCTGCAGTTTTGGTTGCTTGAGACTGGATACGACTGGTAGGCTGACATATGGATTTTTTATGTCACTCTGAGGAGAACCCAATTTTAAATTATCTAACAGCTCCTTTTGATTGTCGATGTCACCGCCGTCTGCCGTCTCATTCATAAAACAAATCTGCAGATTCATTCCTGAAGGGAAAACTGTTGAAGGTTATTTGGCATTTGCTAATAAACGCCATTGGTAATTAGGGTACTAACCACTTTGAAGACGGGATTGCAAGCTTGGCCTTTTGCCTTTATCCGATTCTTGTCCGTCTTCAGCTTCAACACCCATGGCCAAACGTCGCCTGATTTCTTCTCGGTCATTTCGCTTCTGAAATAAGACAGACCATTTCGGAATTAAATCAAGTGTACATGATTAAACATCCATAGAATACATATTTAATCATTAACAAATGGGCTTGATGATGGAAATCAAATTTTTCAACAATTTTGAGAAAAGAAAAATATGTAAAGTAGAATTAAGAAACAAACACGAAATTTTCTAAATACAAGGTACAACGTTGGTTCTGAAACAGGAACTACATTTGCAACCGTCATAGCGGTACTTTTTTTTATGTAGACGTGGTTTCCATGTCGACAGGTTTAGTTTACAAAATAAGAATTTTTACCAGAGCTATTCAAACCAAATTTACTAGAATCCCCTTTTATATAGATAATGATGTCGAAAATATGGAAAGAAAATTAAGCCAATTCTAGAAGTTGAATTGAAAACAACTTAAAAACTTCAGAATATCACGTATTACGTCCATGACTTCCACCGACCTTGCAATCTCCCGTGCAAAGACTTTCTCCCGAGTCATAAGTGAGAGTGTAGAGATCGAGTAGGAATCGTGTATCTTTCTTGTAATGGCGACGGAACGGATCGTATCTCGGATTACCCATTCTTTTAATATTCTAACGGACACTTAAATTTCTTATGACAAACACTCGAGTGGAAACAACTCCCAGGCCAATTTTTTACACAACTCGTATTAGCTGAAGTCACCACAATTTTGATCACGAATCCAACTTGTTCAGTTTTCCAATTGGAACTGAACAAGTAGCAGTAGCTCTTTCATTTATGAACAGAAAACCAACTTTCAGTCGAATCGACAGGCAAAGAAAAAAACGGAGCAATTCTAACTGTGGCTGGGGAAGCGAAGGCGGGTGTACGTAATATAGCCTAGGGGACAGGGATAAGCTATGCTAACTCGACCCTCTGTGGTTAACACTTCGTCAGTCAAGCATGTACGTTGCTGGCCAATAACATGCGATTTCTTTGGGCTCAACTTTCTTAAATGACATCTTTCCTTAGGCCATCGAATTTTTATACTTCTTAAAAATTTCACTTTAATAAAGAGTTTTTGTTTTTATTCATTTTAAAAATTAATAGATAATGTTTTTAATTCCCGAATAAAAATCGTGACTAATTAAATAGTGGCCAAGTGAAATAAAATAAATTTCTCTTATTGCGGTGGCGTATTCAGGTTGAAAGTAAATAATCTCTTTATAACATGTAGTATTGGAACTGATCTAGTTTCCCCAAAATTCATGGGTGCACAATCGATGAATAGTGCAGGTAACATGTCCTCAAAAAAAATAAAATAAAAAAATAACCAATTAAATAAATTTACGGATTTTCCGGTAATGCCAAAAATATGAACATTTTGTTTTCACAATTTCTGTTTAAAGTAATATCAAATGATGAAAGAGGCAACGGATAAAGATAAACGGAATGTCTAACAAAGAAAATGGAAGTGACATAACATCGGACATGTGATGTAAAATCTTAAACTATAAGATTGGTTCAAGTTCATATAATATATAAATGCATACCCTTTTCTCTTCCTCACTGGCTGCTCGAAGATTAGCCTCTACGGTGTCCCATTCAATTTTGGGAAGCGCTGTTTCCACGTTGTACACGTCAAAACCCCCTAGAAAAGTTGACATTTGTTAAAACTAACATAAAGACAAAGTACATAATACATAGTATGATCAAACTTTAATGATATTTTTGTTCGAATTAACACAATTTTAATGTAAAAACTACCTCCAACTTCAGCAACTAACTCTCTCTTAAATTCCTTGGCTTGGGAAACTTGTTTTTGGTGATTACTCATAGATTCTCGTTCCTTCATGCCTCTCCTTTAAAAGAACCTTGCAAGATTGACAGTATGAATGTATGGTACTTTAATATTTTTTTTCAATCTTTCATGCCTCTCCTTTAAACGTACCTTGCAAGATTGACAGTATGAATGTATGATACTTAAATATTTGTTTTGTTCCAAAGAGGTATGTGCACATACATAGAAGATTGAATTTTCTAGACTGCTAGAAGTTGAAACAGTTCATCCAAACAAGCCTGTAAAAAAATTGAATGAATTTTATAAGAAAAAAACTTAAAAATCATTTGCAGATTCAACCCTTGCTTTTAACATCTCAACTAACAGAGAATTGTTTTTAATAGTAAATATCATTAGTGGTTTACCAATGGTAATTTTTTATTTAGTAGAAACTGAAGGTACTATTCCCAACAGTTTTTTTTTTCAGTTGAGTGGTTCAATATTAGTTTTATACACAATTTAGTACCAGGAACTGATGAATATAATAAAACTTTCATAACAGATATGCATTTCTGATTTTTGCTTCTAAATCTAAAGTTTCAAGTGAAGAGAGGCTTTCGCGTCAATTGCCAAAACATCAACATGATGTGTTTCTTCAATTTATTTAAATTTTGATAAAAAAGTTTCTATTTTTTTTCTGATCTGGCAGACATTCGAATTAAAGAAAAGAACTTTGCATATTACCTCAGTGAACCTTGTTATCACATGTTGTTGAAACACTGTTGTGGAACGGGCCCTGACCAGGCGTTTACGTTACGATTAATCGATTATTAAAATGTAGCGTTGCTTCCTTGCTGACTAGTTCAAGCCTGAAGCCTGTTGTTTCAGACTCCAAAAGTGACGCAACCCACGGGCGATAGGAAGAGCAGAGCCAATAAGGGGGAGGTCAGTCAGTTCCATAAGAAAATTTTACCTGGGGCCGTGAGTCAGTTTTTCCGAGCTCCCATCTATTCCCATCCTCCAGTTCCTCCTACAGCTACGAGAAATAGCTGCCATCTAGCGCTAAAGATGTGAAGAGATTGAAAGATTCGAACCAACGTCCGTAAAACAGTATGTTTTTAACATTTTCATCCCATTGCACCAACCAGATAACGTAGTGGTTAGAGACCCAGTCTATGACCCTTGAGTATGAAGGTTTGAATCTTGACTTAAACAAAAATTTTTTTCAAATATTTTGTCTTTTTATTTTAAAATAACTTCAACTGACAAAATAATAATTAATTACTTTGATTTACGCTTCTTTTACGTACCTGCAGTAACCTAATTCGCAAAACACTTGTGCGATAATCTACAACAAGGACTTAGACTAGAAAGACTGAGTTTCCCCGTGGAAGTTCACCACACACCCACAAGAGGCAGCACCGTACTCGTAACTTCAGTGAGCGTAAAAAAGGATGAACATTGAAAAACGAGATTCTGATTTTTGAAATATATAAAGCAAGGTGTCGAAATATCTCTCGTGGCAAAGGTATGGTTTATGGTTGTGTATATGGTTTAGTTATTGCCACATATCATGTGTGGATAGGCAAACCCCCGAAATAAAAAAAAATGATTTAGATCAAAATAAAAATCGCGATTTAAATCATTTTCTATTTAAATCGCCATTGATTTTCCGAACACTGCACATATGCCCTGATTAATTTTCAAGGTGTTAGACTCCACATAAATAAAGATTGGTAGTGCATTCGCCTTCCGTGCAGTGGATTTATGTTTGAGCCTACTCTACGGAAGAATTTTTTATTAACACAGAAAAAGCCAAACAAAATTTTTTAAAAATAGTTATTGATACTAGGTGCGGCAGAAAATTTAGCAACGAGTCCACGACTAAACCAGGCAAGATTTGGGGGTTTTGATTTTTCGGAAATCGCCACTAGGAATCTGAGCTAGTCTCGATGTAGACCATTCGAAGCGAAATTTATCGGAAATTTGAATGGCGAAATTCGCGATTTCGCAGCTTTTATAGTTCTTTAGCTATTAATAAAAAACTAACAGGGGGTAGCCAAAAATCGTGAAATTTTTTGGGTTTTGTACAGCAGTTTTCTGCCAAACAAGAGAATTTAAAAAAAATTTTGTTTTCTAAAAAAAGTAGATCTAGCTCCCCTCTGCAGTTTTGTAAAACCGTTTTATTATCTGTGGCTTATTTGCCGAAATATTAACGGTTGAAATTTGAAAATAAAAATTGGCCATTTTATGTTGTGTTCTGGCTTCATCCTCCTAGCCACCTAGCGGTAGATATTGAAAACTCGACGACCAAAAGCTCTTATGGGGCCATATTTATTCGTTTACAATAAATTTTCAAGCTTTTAATGGTAATCTTTCAATTTTTATTTCACCTCGATAGTCATTGTAGTTTATTTATTATTAATTTTCAAGTAAAAGGCATTTTATTTTCAAAGACTATTTCCTGCCCCGAGGAAAGAGAACCCCACGCCACCCCTTTGTCCCTTCTTAGTTTCTTCCTTCGTCTTTTCTTTCCATTCTTCCCTTGGGGCAGGAAATGGCAATATCTTTTTGTAAACACGGTA
This sequence comes from Daphnia pulicaria, assembly GCF_021234035.1. Lineage (NCBI taxonomy): Eukaryota > Metazoa > Arthropoda > Branchiopoda > Diplostraca > Daphniidae > Daphnia > Daphnia pulicaria. Next base: position 10,210,908 of record NC_060916.1, read on the forward strand.
GAGACGTTTACAAAAAAATTAATAATAAATAAACTACTATGACCATCGAGGGGAAATAAAACTTAAAAGATTACCTGATAACGATGGAATTTCGTAATCCAATTATGAATGGAACTGAAGATTATTTCAATGGGTAAATTAAAAACTAAAACTAAAACGGTCGAAACTCCGTAAGCCGCCATGCAAGAACTGTTACTGGTTCGTGTCAAATTGATTTTTTACAATTCCATTGAACTGGCAACTTCGGACGTTAGCCAACTCTATTTACACAAAATTTCTTAATAACAAAAAAGTGAGATAGCAAAAGTGTAGATATACCTTTTATCTTTAATCACACAAAAATATAATTTTTTACTTTAAAAATGATTTTTAAAATTCAAGTTTTCCCAAAAGCGTTTTTGGTGGGATATCTGGGAAAAAAATGTGGGGTAAATTGGAACCAAAAGGGAGTTTTTAATGGGCGGAGCTTAGCTCAGTGGCAACGCTGAAAAAATAATAGTTTGTAAACAATTTATTTTCTTAATTTAGCGATAACCTAAAAACATAGCGATAAACAAATACTAGGTGGCAAAAATAATTGCGTGATACTTTTTAAATTTATTTATAACAATATTTTAATGCTAAATTTTAGGTATTTCGCATTGTATACCTTCTGTCCCATATATGTCCACGCCCACTTTTTTCCGCAACTTTAAAAATCGGTAGCGAGTAAACGAACAACTCTGAAATAAAATAAAAGATATTGGAGATAGAAAAAAGTGCGACAAATACAATAAAATGTTTATTTTACAAATCGAATGATTAGGAAAGGCCCCAAAAGAGAAAAACCAAAACCAGTCCAAATAACCCCACTCTCTCCTAGTAAGAAGAAACTATTTTGTTAGGGATAACTCACCCTCTCTCTTCATTACAAAATTATCTTCAATTTGACATGTAATTCTTTATGTAATCAGCGCATACAATTATGTTGAGTAACTTATTTTTCATCTTTTTTACGTACTATGATATCCTACTCTTAAAATTGTCGTCAACATGACACAACATTTTTGCTTGGGAAGGCGGGAGTCCGGACCCATCTTGGATACTGTACCATGTTAGACAGGAACTGGAAAAACAGTTAAAAAAGATTTTAAACATATAATTTTTATACAGATTACTCGTTTTAGGGTGTAGTACGTGTTAATTGCAGGGCTAGTCCATGTGAACCAAACCAATCGCATTGACGGCCATCTCACGGATTTTCGATTCTTCTAATATTTTTTAAGTTAATGATAAACTAATTTACATGTAGTATGTGGGGGTTGGGGATTGGTGTGCTGAATTAGATTGCAAGCGGACATGATAAATATTTCATATATTTTGTGATTTCAACATCAAGTTTTTAGGGGGTTAAAGTTACGTATCTGCAATTTTTAAAAGTATTCTTCTTCTTGTGCCCTTTCATTTTTGAGCCATCGACGTATTACTTACTATCTTATCTTTATCATATCAAAAATTGAAATGTGTAAATCGAAGAAATAGTTAATATATTTTTATGGTACATCATTGGGAAAAAAAATCCAATCAATTATAGTTTTTTAGAGATAAGGAAATTGAATTAAGAATATATTATATGATAAAGTTTATTAGTTTGGAGAAAATTATTTCATAGCTTAATTCAATGAAATTTTTTTACAAATTTTACTTGCATCAATTACTCTAGCCCCATAGCCAATTGGATTGACTAGTTGAGACCTAAAGTAATGGCCTCCAAAACGCACTCATCATCACTCCGGTGATAGAAGCAGCTTACTTTCGAATGAGCAGTAACATTAGTACCACCAAAGATTCTTGGAACTATTTTGGCACTGGCGTTTTGACATTTCAATTCTGTAAAAGTGTTTAAATTGAAGACTTTGAAGAAAGTTACCTTCTTCTTTTTTCCACAGATCTCAAAAAACAAATCTGAGGTAACTCATTTAATTTAAATCTTAATTTTATCTCCCTCCTTCCTTCTACCATTTCTACATGTATCTACGATAGACTTTACTACCATTTTATCAAAAATTCAATTTTGGTAAAAAGTTTTCATCATTGTTAGAATCTCTTGATTTATAAATTTGTAGGGAAGTGATAAAAAGGCAGGCCAGACAATTGTTTTGTCTTGCGACCTCTGTGTTTTGCCGATCGGCTAAGATCAACCAGGCATTATATGTGGGACTTAATTTTACGACTTTACTGTGAGACTATACTGCGCCATTTCACTGTAGCACACGGATCAGTGAAACAAGAGAAAGAGGCAATGGCTAGCTATCACCTTGAAATATCACAAGTAATTACAATTACTGTTCGCCAATAAAAAGTAATTTATAGCTTTATAATTATTGATTGGAAAAAAAAATATTTTTTGGACTTCCAATTTCTCAAATATAGCATACGTATAGGAACTCAACACCACAACGACGAGGAGTGAGTTGTCATGGTTACGAAAGAAAACTCGCGCCTCGTCGTTAAAAAGAATTATTTTGCCAATCAATAATTATAAATTTATAAATGGCTTTTTATTGGCCTTTTTACAATCAATTGGGCATGATCTTGTTAATTTTATGGCAAAAGCCTCTAATTTTTAAGTATTATAGTTTAATGGAAAAACTTAATTTCGTCAAGGGCGCTTGGCCATAAGGCACCATGCAAACCGCGACTGCCGCGCGGCTGAAAATAATTTGACCGTCTGTCACTATTAATTTCATAAAGAACCTATTTTACACGTGATTTTTATGAAAATTTTATAACTTATAAAGTAAAGGATGTAGAACACGAGGAAAGTTTTTAAATAATTTACTTATAATTGAAAGTACCATATTTTTTCTAAAATAAAGAGAATTGAATTTTTAATTTTAAAATAGTTTTTTTTTACAGAAATTTTTAATATTTTCACGGAGGGTTTTGGATGTAACATCTTAGAAAACTACAATAAAAAGCTCATTTAAAAAATTTCTGGATACATTTTGTTAATTGCCCTCGACTATTTTTGTAATGCACCTAGATTAACGAATTTTCTAGAGGCGATAGCTGACACACTGAAAAAAAGATATTTATCGCAAAATTTCCAAAAACACTGATTTGACCGAAAATTGGCGTTTTTTCAAAAAATCAAAACTCCAAACTATAATTTCTGATTCCAGTGAAAATTACACGAGGCATTGTTCATTATGTCTTCTAAAACATATCCAAAAATTGGGGGGGTTTTCATTTTTGTCCGGGAGATAACTTGATTTTACTGGAAAACAAAAGAAAAAAAAACGAAAATAGCTACAGAAAGGTAGGGAACAGGCGGGGTTGGGTAAATAAAGCTTAGATTTTATGTAGAAATATAGTTTACGGTTTAGGGATATCCCATTTAAGACTTTATTTAAAAAATTTAGTTTGAAAATTATAAAATCAATTTTAATTTTTTTAAATTTTTTAATTTAATTAAATTATTCTCTTAAGTCTATATCATGTATAAATGCATACCCTTTTCTCTTCTTCGTCACTGAATGCTCCAAGATTAGACTCTACGGTGTCCAATTCAATTTTGGGAAGCGCTGTTTCTACGTTGTACACGTCAAAACCTCCTAGAAAAGTTAACATTTGTTAAAATTAACATAAAGACAAATTACATAATACATATACATAATATGATACAACTTAAATTAAATAATTCTGTTCAAATTAGCCTTAATTTTAATGTAAAAACTACCTATAACTTCAGCAACTAACTCTCTTAAATTACTTGGCTTGGGAAACTTGTTTTTTGTGATGAACTTTAACTTTCGCAAAGTTAAAATCGGCAAAGCAGCTCAAAAAATTGCATGAAATAAAAGTTATATTATTTAATAGTTTGTCGAACAACTCTGATAAACTGTAATTATATCGGGCTGGCAATGTTCTATAGATAATTTAGATTCGACATGCAATTATGTACGTGATAAGAAGAAACCATTTTTTAGGGATGACTCACCTCACTCTTCATTCAATTCTGTATGCAATTAGCGCATACAATAATGTTGAGTAAATTATTTTTAATATTTTTTACGTACCGTGATATTATCCTACTCTTAAAATTGTCATCAAACTGACACAAAATTTTGTGCGTAGGGGAGGCGAGAGGGTGCTCTACTCTTTTCAGAACTTCGGAAGGCCTCAGTCTCGAATTTGTGTCCCAGCCCTTCCAGTCCCTTATCCCTAAGAACTCAGTGTCAAATCCTTCTCAATGGGATGGTTACCTAGATCGATCTGAAGGACGCTTACTTAACCATACCTATCAATTCTCTGTTTAGAAAATTTTTGTGTTTCAAGTGGGAAGGAAGGTTTTTCCATATTGTTGGTATGCCCTTTGGTCTTGCTTCCGCCCCGTGCTTTTACGAAATTATTACGCCCCATTGTAGCTTTCCTTAGACAAAAGGGGATTCGTTTGGTGATCTATTGGGATGACATATTTTTTTTGCTGCTTCCAGGGAGGAGGCTAGATCACCGGTAAGAACAGTGATTTTTCTTTTGCAATCCCTGGGTTTTGTAATAAGTACAGAAAAATCGGTTGAAGAACCCTCCCAGTACACGGAGTTAAGTCATTCACTCTGTCCCCATGTCCTTTTCTTTAACAGAAAAGAAGATGACCGACATTAAAAGACTTGGCAAAGAGGCCTTAAGATCGAAAAAGATCTCTTTTTAGAAAGGCAGCTAAGATTTTAGGGAACTTTAATTGGGCCACTCCAGCCGTCTGGTTCGCACAAGCCCACTTTTGAGCATTTCAATCCTTATACAACTCCAATTTAAAGTTGTCCAAAGGATATTTTCAATGGTCTTTTTTTCTTGATCCCAATTCTAAAGAAGATTTGTTTTGGTGGGTTTCATGGGCAAATCTTAGTATGGGTAAATCTATTACACCGCCCCCTCCCCTTCCTGACGATTTTTTTCGGACGCTTCAAATTTGGGATGGGGATCGATATTTCAGGAAATAAAAACGGGTGTCCCTTGGACTATTCCCGAGAGTTTGCTTCACGTTAATCAATTGGAGATGCTGGCCGCTCTCAAGGCCTTAGAATGTTTAACCGCTTCGTCCTTTTCAACTTCTATCGAATTGAGGGTAGATAACACGTCTGCGATTAGCTACATAAATTGGTCTGGGAGTTGCAGATCGGTGGCGTTATGCTCAGTTGCCCTTAGTATTGCATCTTGGTGTGAATCTAAAGATCTCGAGTTACACACTATTTTTCTCCCGGGCGTGTCAAATATGTTGGCGGATGCAGAGTCACAGAGACCACTGTCATCCGGAGATTGAAAGCTATCAGTAGCTGCCTTCAAATCAATTCCCCCAATCGGTAAATGTCAGTCGACCTCTTTGCCAGCGAATGGAACTCTCAGTTACCCAAGTTTGTGAGTTGGTTCCCTCAACCGGGAGCATGAAAGACGGACGCGTTCTCACTGAGATGGAGAGACCTGTAGGGCTACGCATTCCTCCGTTCAGCCTGATCCCAAATTATTTGTCGAAATTAATCAGTGACAAGGGGTCGTTAAAAATGGTCACACCCTTCTGGCCCAGTCAAGCCCGGTTTCCGTCCCTGCTTCGGATGTGGACATTTCACGATTATTGATGCCCAGCCCCAACCTGCTCTCATAACCACTGGAGGATACCACCCGTTAACACTGGACGGCTCGATGCGGCTAATCGTTCGGAAACTCTTCGGAATGGCATCGGAGCCCAAGGTCTTCCGCCAGAAGTTGTTGAACTTCTATTGGCCGCGACAAGGAGAAATTCACACGCTGCATACCAGTCGGCCTGGTCTGCATGGCGTGATTGGTGCCATCGAGGGGATAATGATCCCTTGTCAGATGGCGTAGTTGAGTTCGGTCGGTCTGAAGACATTTAACTGTCTTCAATTCCCACTCACCCAGCCCGTCCTAATCTAATGACTATGGTTTTGTTCTTACAGCTCCGGCTGCCTCTCCTAATAGACAGTTTTTTTTTCAAACAGAGGCGCTTATCGCGGTGGAAGAGGCAGAGGAAATTAAAAAGTTGGAAAAAATTCATAATGCCCGAAAGCAAATGAAAATGAAAATTGTGTTTTAAACTTCTATGCATAATGCATTTTCTGTGGCTGCCTAAAACTGGAAAATCCCAACATACCCAGTTAGGGTGCACCCCTAAAAATGGCCGGGTGACTGTTTTTCGAGAGGCGGGCCTGAAACCAACTTTAAAATGAATTTAGGCTAAACCGTACATTTTCCCTATAGAAACATGATTCACAATCTCTTCTAACTCGATGAGTTTGACAAGATGGAATCATTTTTCAGGAAAATTAGTTTTACCTTTCATTCCCTATTCAGAATTCATTGCGGCAGACAAAGAAGATGACGCACAGTTGTCTAGTCAACTAAGCTCTATGCAATGTCTACGGATGCAGATTTAACTGCCAAATCACATGATTCAGCGAGTGATTTTAATTTTTTTAGTAATACTAATAAAGGATCCAGAAAAAAGTCGTCGGAAGTGTCTTCAAAACCAGCTTATTATAAATCTTCAAAGCTATCACTTCGAAATTGAAGCAGTCTGAAAAACAGTATTAAAAGTGATGGAACTGATGAAAAATTAATGTCTTCTCCGAAAAAAACGACAAAAGCTGAATTCTTCGCACAATACTCCACTTGAGAAAACAAATAAGTCTAACGTTAGCAGCTGCAGTTCTAGGGGAAAGACAAAGAGTGCATCGCTAGACAAATCAAAATGATCTCCGGACAAGAGCAAGCAAGAGTTAGCCGACATGGTTTACGGTGCTTTATGCCCTATTATAGAGGGAACAAAATCAGCTCACGCGATCTATTCAGAGTATTGGCTTGATACTTAGTCGCACACTGTACGCGGTATTACATCTCCCACGGAAGGTACCAAAACCGTTATTTCATTAGATTTGAGCATTATTTAATTCATTTTTCTTATTTGTTTAATGACCCATTATAGAAGCTGGCGGATATGCCAGATATCAGATTGAGATATCATGATATCAGAGGATATCATTCAATTGCAAATCTCATCCAAAAATCATCTTTAAAGTTTTTGGATTACCCGGCTGTAGAGTCTTTGGTCGCACCCGAGGCCACAAAACAGGGGGAATTCCCTCGTCCCTTATGGGATCATAGTTTTTTTTTCTCAGCAACTAAAATCAGTGAATAATAAGATATCTGAGATCTTATTCTAGGCGGGCTAACCGGTAATTAATACAGGTCACTAATAGTCACCGCATTGAGGCGTCTGTAATCCCAGCGTGCTATAACTACTAAATTGGTTGATAAAATATGGTTGTTTTAAAGTTAAACGATCATGTCTAACATAACTTATATTTTGTTGGTTCCAAATCAATTAGCTTTGTAAAAGCAAGTTGAAGCCGGCCACAAAACATAAGGCAAGAAGCAGAAGATTCTTGTGTTTAAGCACAATTTTAAAGGGTTAGCAAATCGGGAGGTAGCTAGTGTCGTTATGCATGGTAACCAGTGTCAGGGTAGCCAGTGTTGACCGCCTAGGTAGCCATTGTAGAAGTTAGCAGGCGTCCTTTTCCTCTCTCGGTCACTTCCAAATAAGGGAACTCTTTGGGGGAAAACAATTAAATACCTCTTGGCTACTTTTTGTCAAAAGTCATATGAAAGGTTTTTAAAGTTAAAAATAGGTATTCAATGTTTTTTTTTATGTATAATTTGTACAAGTCGTCTTTGATGTGATATAAATGATAAAAAAAATCATAGTGTGTTGGTAACATAATGTTTTTGTGTGTGAAATACATACGTCACAGTTTTACTTTGCTATCTAGGAGTTCTGTAATTAAACTGCTTTGTGAAAAAACAGGCAACTGTCGTGTACTTTTTTCATGTTACTTAGAAGTACGAAAAAATCGAAAAAATCGACAAATGTAGTATGGTTTGTTATACATCCATGGATTGATATATTGATGTGGTTCTAGTTAGTTGACCTGAACAACGAAAGTGATGTCAATAATGAATTTTTAAATTGTTTATATTTTTTAATAAATTCTGTTATTTGGTTAGCTTGTTGTATGTTAACGATACTGGGACTGGGACATATGGGTTTGAAACAGCCTAATTTGTCTAAGGTATTGCTGTATATTATCATAACATGCACACCCCTTAGGTCCACATAACCTTTATTGATGTTTTACGTGATCACTGAATTAGAATGAATCAAAAGTTATAGCTGTCCCATTAACAATACCTTTGCTGGTGTTTATGTTTAATGTTATGTTACCTGGTGCACCGGGATTAATTAGGTGACCATTTTCTTGATCGGTAGGCAACCAAGGCTAGTCTCGAAATCCATTTCAAAGAGACTAAGGTAAATTAACTATTTGTTTATGTTTAAGTTGCAATATTCGAACTAATTTTGTTTTACTTTAGGCTCTCTTTGAGTTGAGTGATTCCATCGTCGTTTTGGGTGAAAGGGTTGGCGTCTCTCTGGATACATGTCAGAACAGTGAACTGCGAGCAACGCAAGAGTTTTTCTGTGGTTGCCTTGTCGACTGTGTCTATACTACTGCTGCATCTGCTGCAATATTTGGACACGTCTGGCAGAGACTTACGCAGAACGATGCAGTTGGAGGCTATCGAAGGTGTGGAACTTGAACTGGTTCTAACTAAATCTCCTGAATCATGCGATAGATATATGTGCTTGTTCTTTTTCCAAGTGAAGAGAAAGAGCTGTAAATAAAAAAGTGGGGCTGGATGCCCAATAGGAAGTTGGGTTACTCAGTGTGATGGTTTCAGGTGTATGTTTATAGTATACAATTTCTATTTGATTTCTGAAGTTGCGTTACCTGTAGTTAATCATCCTCAAAATTGCAGGCTCTCTGGGAGAGTGATGAAGCACACTGAGACGGTCATTGAATACCGAAAGCCGTTTGGTCATCTAGTAGTAACTGAGTTGGAAGTCGACGAGCCGCAGAGCTACAAAGAGGCCTTACTTTCCAATTATGCTCACTTCTAGATGCTAGACTTCAAGGAAGAGTTTATTGCCCAACTTGCCAACAAATCATGGGTCTTGGTACCACCCTCTGAAGTTCCACCCGGGACGAAACAAATTCCACACATTTTGATAGGAAAATTCAAACCAGGTTACGGCGATGTTCCGGCAAGGTTCAAACGCCGTCTCACAGCTGTTGGATGCAGCCAAAAAACTTTGGTTATGGAGAAAAATTAGCACCATTATCTCGTCTGGAGTCATTTCGCATCTTCTTCTCGATTGCTGCAACTGAAAATTTGGAGGTGGTCCAGATTGATATCAAGACAGCTTTCCTTACCACTAATCACTTACCCATCCAGAATACTAATCCTGAAGGGGTTGTGGAACCAGGGAGAGAAGATAACGTTTTCCTGAAGCGGAAAGTAATTTATGGAAACAAACCAAGCACCCTATATCTTTGGTGAGAAGCTGAAAGAAACCAATTAAGGAACGAGAATTAAGAAACGAGTTAAGGAAGCTGGTTTCAAACAACTTACAGCGGATGCTTGTGTCTACACTTGAGTGAATGGTAAGACATTTTCAATCTTTATCACGTACGTAGATGACTGCATGTAACAAATCGCAAGGAGACTCTTCAACCTTTCATTGACTTCATGGCTGCTGAGTTTGAAATCCACAATTCTCGAAATTCCTCGTGAGTTATTAATATCAGCATGCAGAAGTATAGAGAAAACGTCAAATCTTCATCTGTCAAGAACAAACAACACTTAATCGAATGAATGACCACAAACCTGTCAGCTTTCTTGAACTCTTTGTCTCTGGCTAGAGGAAGTGATGAAGATGTGGTGGTGTACGTTGATGCATTTCTAGGTGGAGATTTGGACAAGAAAAATTCGACGTCAGGCATTATTGGTTTTCTCCGTGATGGTCCTGTTCTGTTCCTGTGGGCCAGTCGGAAACAGACGATTGCCACTTCTATGACCAACTATGGGTTTCTCTCAATGACTGAGAATGCTGTGTGAAATATTCCTTTAAAATTGGCATGAAAATTTTCTACAAGTGGAGGTGGTGGTGGTAGATTATAGATTTAAGAAATAACTTAATTTATTAATTTTTTTTTTATTTAAATTTTAAAATAGATGATAAGAATTAGAGGTGCTGGCGATGCGGGAATTGGAATTTTGTTAGGCAGTTATAATTGCTATAATTTTGGGGCTCCCCACATTGTTTTAGATGACGACTGGGACATATATGAAACTAGATTCGTCCGACAACCATCCAAACGTGAAATCCTTCGAATCCATCGATGAAATCCATCGTGAAATCCATCATAAAAATCGACTCAAACCCACTCGACAATTCATCTCGATCGACAACCAAACTCGATGAATTTGCCCAATCATCTGGTAAACCGTCGATCCAATTCCATAAGCTTTCTTCGGGAACCCATCGTTTCCAATTCAGAATTCTCTTTGATCTGGAATCATCGAGGCTTCTGGGGGAAGTCCTAAGCATTAATGCCTTTTAAATGCTAGCATCAATACTTTTTTACTGCGGGTAGAGAACAACCGTGCCAAGATGGCAACGTTGAACCACCCTATACCTTTTCTTAATTCTAGTGTCATTTTAATCTCCATTTTAGAAGTTTTTTTACGGATCGAAGAAGATTTGAACAGGTTTGTGTAAATGACGGAACCTGATCTCATTTCCATTGGGATCACTTTGTATGGGGCTAAAAAAATACTGCTTGATGCAATCAGAGGTATAAATTGTTTTTTCCTTCATTTTCCAGTCAATTCGGATCGGCGGCTGCGGTTTTTTGTCCTTTCGCTATGCCCACTAAAGAAATAACACTAACCCAAGAATTAAAGAATGACAGAGAACTGAGAAAGTTTTTGATCTATCGGTGGTAGAGGTGGTCGAGGTTTAATTAAATTAATTTATTTACAATAAATTTAAGGTAATTAAACGTTGATGGTCGAAAATGAGGAGGTGAACGAGGTGAGACACAATGAAGAGATTGGCGGTACTTTGGCCGTAACATCAAGTGTGGAGCTCCGCGCCACGGTCGTGTTCAAACAGTGACCCCAACAGAAGAAATAGAATGGGAGACCAAATCTAACCCAAATTCGGTGAGTGTAAACGACCACGTATTATCTCTCCCGCCACTGGAACCATTTCTTCGTGTCCCAGGAGACATTTTATCGACGCTGCATCGCCGCTGGAACCAGTTCTTCGTCTCCCAGGAGACAATGCATCGACCCTTAACCCTTTACAAACTCGATTTGACAGGATCTCGTCGCGTCAATAGATGCAACAACTGGAGGACGTCGGTCTAGAACGTCATGCAGATGTGCCATCCAGAATAACATTGATCTGGTAATGTTTCAAGCATTGACCGGGTGGTCGAGATTTCATTTAATTAATTAATAAACAATAAGTCTAAGGTGATTAATTTTTTTATTTTAAAACAGTTTCCCATCCAAAAGCAAATTCAAATCCACAGAGGACTTTGGACACCACGGGGACCCTTTGTTTTAACTTCGCAGCCATCTTTAGTCTGGAATCCTCGAGGCTCATGGAGGAACTCCTGACGAGAACTGGGCTAGGAAACTATACAGGTAAGACCCAACCTAACCCTAACCTTTAACCCTAACCTAAACTTTTCTTAATTCTCAACCAACTAACTCAACCACATTGTTTGAAAATTTTTGTTCAGATGACGGAGCAGGATCTCATTTCCATTGGAATCGCTTCGTAAGGGGCTAAAAAAAATACTGACTGAAGCAATTAAAGGTTTAACTTTACTTGGTTGTCAATTGGTGAATAATATATTTTTTTCAATATTGCGAGTCTAAGCCGATTTTTGTGCTTGCTGCAGCATTTTTTTTCCCCTTTTCACCCAACAATTATCCAAGTGAAGCGGAGGCCAAAGCTATTTTTCTGCTTATGCGAGGCTCCCCGCATCCCCAGTGCCCCTTTGTTCCAGACGAAGACTGGGACATGGAGTCGGACGAATCGCCCGCACGTAAACTATAGAGCAGCTTAAACCCCCCACTGGATGCAACTGCCTGCAATACAACTTCCTGACCCTCTTTAATATGGAATCATCGGGCGTCTGCGGGAAAACCTGAATGGAGTTGGGCTCGAGATCTATGCAGGTCAGGTTAAACTTAACCTAATCGATCTCGATCTCTCGGGAATTAAATGGGAAATAATCAAAATAATAACCAAAAAAAGAACGAAATTTCAAAAATTTTGATCTTCGTGGCAAGTTACCCTAACCTAACCTGCGGTGAGTGCAAACGACCGAGTATTATCTCTCCCGCCGCTGGAACAAGTTCTTCGTATCCCATGTGACAATGCATCGACCCCTAACCCTCCAAAAACTCGATTTGACAGGATCTCGTCGCGTCAATAGATGCAGCTGCTGGAGGACGTCAGCCTAGAACATCACGCGGATGTGTTCATCCAGAATGACATTGATCTGGTAATGTTTCGAACATTGACCGGGTGGTCGAGGTTTAATTTAATTATTAATAAACAATAAATTTAGGGTGATTAAATTTTTTATGTTAAAACAGTTGGTGATTGGAGTTGTGTGTCGTGTGGGAAATGTAATTTCGTTAGTCGGTTAGTTTGCTGTAAATGCGGGGCTCGCCGACTTGTCTTAGCCGAGGACTGCATGGAGTGGGAATCTCCCCTCCCAAATCAGGGCATGTCATCACCAGAAAACAAGGCATCCACGTCATCCTTATCGTCATCCTGCATTACTCCATCCTCTAACCAATCCCATCCACAAAGCAGCCCACAGCAGGAGCTGGAGCTCTAATCTGTGTCTAATCTCTAATCTAATCTACAAATCTGGGTGGCCTAATAATAATAAAAAGTAAACAGATCTATTTAGTAGCCTACTCCGATAGCTCTGCTAGCTTGCAGTTCTGTGAGTTATTTAATTTTATTTCCATCATGGCTTAAAAAAGAGTGATAACTATAAAAAATCAGCAAAAGAAAGCCAAGAGAAGTCGAATTACTGGGAATGTCGAGGATCTGTTTGAACCCGCCCCCCATAATAGTTAAAGAGACAAGGCCAAGGCCAAGGAGGACAGTTGTAAGTTTTTGTATTGCATTATTTCATACTTTTTCTGTATTTCTAATGATCTTTATTTTAAATTCTATAAATCAAAGTGTAAACATTGCAAGAAGTATTATGAAATATCAAATGGGAGCATCTCTAGCTATCTTCAGCAAATTAAAACATGTCAGAGCACGCCGAGCCGAGCACGTCGAGCCGACCACGTCCACGACGAGACTTGACTCCGACTCCGACCGACCGACTCCGACCACGTCGATACGGCCCCAGGCCGCCCCACAGAGGAAGAATGGCAAAGGATGTAACAATTACTTCGCGACATGGATGAGCTACTTCGTAAAAAAGACGAAGAAATTCGTCTATTGCGGAATACAAATTTTGGTAATTTTTTTGAACAAAGTAAATTTGTATGAATTTAAAGGAAAGACATGCTATACGGCATTTTTTTTTCATTTCAATCCAGCAATTCAAGAAGCTCAACATCCTGGGCCATCATCTCCCACGATTCATGCTACCTCGAATGCTGATCAAGGTAAGGGTAATTCGATATTAATCGATTAAATGAATAAAGTCTGCGGGAACTCTTGAATGGAGTTGGGCTCGAGATCTATGGAGGTCAGGTTAAACTTAACCTAATCAATCTCGATCCCTGGGGAATTATATGGGAAATTATCGGAAAAATGGCCAAAAAAAGAAAAAAATCGATTATTTTGATCTAATGTTATTTTAACCTAACCTAAAATTTTTTTAAATTTTAGTGTCATTTTAAACCCTTTTTTTATAAGTGTTTATACCGAACCAAATAGATTTGGGCGTAGTTGTTCGAGACACACTTCTGACACCTTGTTGTAATGACAAGTGTGTGTGTAAGACTGCGGCAGCACTAGACACTCTAACAGGTACCACATCGCTAGGAGGCCGAAGCCAACCGTGACGCATGGCAGGCTGACTGATTCGTGGTATACCTTAACAGAAATTTTAGTGGGTTCTTTATCATTACAATGGAAGAGATACGACTTTTGGTAAGGCCAGGCTAATATGAATCACTCAGCCTGTCAGACTTTTTTTGTGAGCTATGCTTGTATTGTTATTTTAATTATCTCGTTAAACGCGCGCTCAGAAATTTTTTTAATATTTTCTCGGCTGAAATTTTTCACAAACAAAAAAGTTTTTGAACACAAAAAATTATTTAAACAATTAAATATTTATTGTTTGAAAAAAAAACTTTAAAAAATTTGGCCACGCAAACAACGCTCCAATAGAAAAAAGAAACATGTTGAATGTTGATGGTTGAAATCAGCGGTAATGGAATCAGCCATTTCACCATTAGAGTCAGTGACTAAATTCTCCGCATTGGAAGCCCCATTAACAACTTCATCATCAGAAATTGTTACCTCAGGAGCTTCATCAGACCACTGAACTCATCATCCATGACACCTAAAGTTGTTATTTGAACGAACAAATTTAAATATGCAATTTTTTATTTAAAATTTCTTTTGCATTACTTTAAATAAGAATAATTCATATAAGGAATTTGATTAGGATACAATTTAATTCCATCCAGATCCCAGAGTTATTTGGTCAGAAGGCAACTCGAGTCTTTCTCACTTTCTGTTCGCATAAAAAAGATGAAAAATGAAATATATGTTTGCAACTTGTAATTGCAAATCATCTTTTATTACCCTTTTTTTAGTTTAACTAGCTTCTTTAGATCAGGCTTTAAATAATGTAAAAGTAATATTCCATTCATAGTTTCTTCCAAATGGAATGAATATTGTTCACCTTTTGTGACATAGTTTTTATAATTCGAACTTTTCACAATTCAAATTGTCAAAGAAACGAGGATAAGCAGACAGCTATTTTTTCCTTTTTATTCTATTGCATGAATCCTGATTGGTAATTAGAATGGTTACTGTCCCTGAAAAACGTGTTGCTAGTCATGGTCATGGCCTCATGGAAAGCAGTTATATTTTAAAAATTGTTTGAACAAAACCAAAAAAAAAAAAATAAAAAAGAATATATTTTAAATTGTTTGAATTTTGTTCAAATAAACCCGAGCAACAGTTGTACAAACCAGCTATATGGGCGAACTCTCCCTGGATTTGATCATTTTGCCGCCAATGCTTTCAAATGCTACCTTCATGGGGCAGATGCTTTTCATAAAGATTTTGCCGGAGCTTTTGAAAGTGGTTTGGTTGAACTCGGTCTGACTGCCTTTACGTCAAATATTTTGAAACCGCTGATGGAATCCTCCGTGTTCAGCTCAGCACTTATGATGGTGTATCCCTGGTCCAGCGCCAATTGTCCATATCGCCCTTGAGTCACGCACCACAGAATATCGATTTCGCTCCAGAGCAGATGATTTCTTCTCTTGCTGTGGCCTCGCACATCAGGTCGCTAACCAAACTTTGGATTCAGCTGGAGCCGAAGAACGTCAATTCCATTATGGAACGCCGTGACGTGTTTGGCAGTAATACCGAATTCACCAACGAGAAGGTTTGTGTGGTAGGGAGCAGTGGTGGTGGAGATGGTGAAGTTGGTCTGAGTGGTGGTGGAGGTGTGAAATTGGTCCGAGTAGTTGTTGGGTATCCATCAAGTATGGAAACGATGCCAATGTCTCCCCCTAGGAGTCAGTCGTCTTGGGTCCGGGCTACACATTAGACCAGCGAGTCTTTGCTCTGCCCTTGTGTCCAATTTCGTCTATGTGATTCGAAATACATTCAATTCAGACTAAACATGGCGCTGTTGGTTTTCTAACTTTACGCCCCCACCTGAAGTTGTGTTTTCTCGTCCGTTCTTGTGTTTTATTGTTCACCCAAATTCTGTGTGTTGGCGACTATTTTTTTTTGCTTTATCGAGAAACTGATTTCAACCGACCCATGGGGACCCCATCTCATGGCCGGGGGGTGGCACCCGGTTTTCCTCTTACCACCCCATCAACCCCCAATCTTCAGTGAAGCCTGGCAGGGCACCCACCATGTCGCCTCCAGGCATTTTTTCAGACGCGCGTTTCGACTCTCTCGAATGTTCGTTGCGTTTGCTGGCCGACCAGGTAGAGCAATTGGCAGCTGCTCCTCCTGCAAGTGTTTCCGTTCCATGCCCTCGGGAACCGGATCTGTCCCAACAACATCGTCAACTGCTAGTGTACCAGGCGGCCCGCCCCCCGTTTTGCCCCATTCCCATCGTCGCGTGACCCCACGAAATTTTGAAAAGATAGAATATGATATTTCCTTGCGGAATTTTTCGATATGACGCCTCCAATGGCAGGCTTACTGTCGTCTGGAACAATTGGCGGACCACTTAATACCCACTCAATCTTCTGCTTTGAAAACGGCGTTATCCACTCAAATGCTACACACGGTGGAAATGATCTTGGGTTCCTACGACGAAGCCACCACAACGCCGGAAGCCATCTTGGATTTGATCTACGCTAATCTTCGTGCTAAGCGCAGCATCGCCATTGATCGAGTTGAGTTTGAAGAGTGTCGCCAGGCAGTCGGTGAATCTTTCAACAAGTTCTACATGCGTCTCTGCTAGATCACCGTGGGGGCCGATTTATGTCCGTCGTGTCACTATTCTCGATTCATTACATGGATTATCTCGGGAATTAGTTACCCTGAGACGCGTCGCAAGTTATTGGCCATCAATCCCCCGCCAGATCTCCACCACACCGTAAATATGTGTCGCAGCGAGAAGTCTGCGGGAAGCAATGAAGGGCTCCTATCCCAACGTCGATCAGTCAATATGGCATTTAAAGGCGAGCATCATCGTCAGCAGAAAAGTCAACGGCCGAGAAATAAGGAACTGGGCAAGACGTGCCGGAAGTGCGGCTACGCCGTCCCACACAAGGGAAAAATTTTCCTAGCAAAAGGTCAGAAATGCAACAGATGTGGCGGCGAAGACCATTTCAGCCGCGTTTGCGGGAAAAACAAGGAATAACCTGCCCCCACCCCATCCGATAAATCCAAGCCTGGCCATGTAGGCCACATTCGGATCGCGGGCATCAATGCCGACCGACCATTGCCGACGGTACAATCGGAAATTTGTCCAATTTCCCCTGCTGGCCAAACCGCTATTATCACCACCGTACCCGACAGTGAATCCCAGGCATCGGCTGGAGGCATCAATTTGCTACAGCCATTGGGAATATCCACCAACGAACTCCAACGTGGGAAGCCAGGAAATCTAGTGGCGGCTAACGGATCATCATTGTCTGAAATTGGCAGGGTGCGGGCTCGCATTCGTTTGGAGTAGCGGGAGTGTGTCATCAACACCACCATTTGCTCGGATGTCAACGGGCTACTGTTTCCTGGTATGATTCAATTGCCATGGGGATTCTTCACCCCCAATATCCCAAACCGGTTCCTGTTAACAGTGTCGACCACCATTCACTGGGCCACCGTGATCGCCCATCACAACAAATGATCGACGACACTAAATGAGCCTTAACCTCTGAGTTTTCGGAGGTTTTCGACGTATCGGGCCCGTTGCGCACTATGGCGGAACCCCCGATGCGCATTGTTTTACGGGAGGACGCTGTTCCCTTTTCAATTCATCGGGCTTGACCCATTCCTTTCGCTCAACGAGTACCGGTCAAGGCGGCGCTGGATAAGCTGGTGGAGAAAAAGGTGATCATCCCCGTGACCGGACCCACAGATTGGGTCAATCCCCAACCAATCCCATGGTTGCAAAAACAAATTTATCAAGACCGAGGGTGTTATTAGCTTCACAACATCGCTGCAGTAAACGGCGGGTCCCCTCTACATGGCTAGCAAAGTCATCGTCGAACTGCAGAACGTCGTCCAATACTTTCACCGTATTCGGTAGATCACCAAACGCCTCGTCGCCCCGCCTACAATATTTGTCGCCCGTAGCACTCAGGCCCATAATACCGCGTAAAAACATATATCGGCCCCAAGGTGTGACGAAGTTAGTCAGGGATTGACTGTCAGGGTGAAGTTCAATTTGATGGTAGCCTTGGACATCATCAACGGTGGTGAAGAAACGGACCGATCCAGAAATGCAGGCGATGGCGTCCCGAGGAGTACGAGTGGGGTGAAGTGGACGTTTAACGTAACGGTTAAGTTTAGTCAGATCCACACAGACAAGTGGTGATCCGTCCGCTTTTTCCGCCACAACCATGGGATGGGTTTAATCTGTGGGTCCGGTAACGGGGGCGATCACCTTTTTCCCCACCATCACATCCAGAAAATTATTCGTATTTGTGCCAATGATCTGAACGAGGACGATTTAGCGAACCCAACGGCATCACCAGACTCTGTACTCGAGGAATTGAGCAGAGTTGCCTCCCTCGACGCCGATTATCTACGCTTACTATCGCTGGTCGACGACGGATTCCCCACCGACAGCTGGAGCCTGGACCCGTTCACCCGACAAATTTGGAAGATCCGGGACAATTTAGTTGTAGAAGACGGCCAAATTCTTTTTGGTCATTGCCTTGTCATACCGATGGCCACGAAGAAAGATGTGCACCAAAAACTTCACGCAGCCCACCAAGGAATCAACGGTACTAAGCGCCGGCCTCGCCAGAAGGTTTAGTGGTCAGGCATCAATAACGACATTCAGTCCAACTGCGAATCTTGTATTCGGTGCCAACGAGCGGCGACCAGTCTACCACAGGAACCTATGAAATCGGATCCGCCACCGTCCCGCATTTTCGAGGAGGTATCCGCGGATTTATTCAGCCACGGCGGCCATCATTTCCTGGCGTACGCCGACCGTCTCTCGGGATGGACCACGGTGACAGTATGGCGAAAGGACCCGACGTCGCATAATCTCATCAAAACGATTGCCCGTGAATTTGTTCATCTCGGTGTTCCGATAAAATTACGCTCTGATGGGGGAACCCAATTTGATTCCCGCGAGTTTCGCTCTTTTTTACAGCGCTGGGGCGTGTCATTCGTACCTTCAACTCCGCACAACCCACAGAGCAACGGCCTCGCTGAATCTGCAGTCAAATCCATGAAGAAATTGGTCATCCGGACGGTCCCTTACGGTGATTTGGACCACGAGGTGTTTCTCCAGGCAATGGTGGAGTGGCGCAACACTCCGAGACATCATGGTGCATCACCGGCAGAAATTGTGTTCGGACACCCCATCCGCTCCCTGGTGCCTGCCCATCATCATTCTTTCTCGTCTGAATGGCAACAATCCATGGCAGATTGGGACAAACGAGCAGCCATAGCAACGGATCGCGCAGCCCAACGCTATAATGAACGCGCTCATTCGTTGCCCCCCCCCCCCTCCGCATTGGCACACCCGTTCATGTCGAGGACACGGACACGGACTTATGGGACCAGATCGGAATCGTCGTCGGCATCGGAGATCGCCAGGATTACCGGATCAAGAAACCAAGCGGAGGGGAACTATGGAGGAATTTCCTTCGCATTTTATAACAGGTAAAGATTGGAAATGCTCTCAGTGTGGCACGTGGAATTTTGCTCGTTGCCTTTTATGCTGCTTTTGCAAGACTTTTCGCGTCGCCGGCGCTCCCCGTGTTCCAAACCTTGATCCGGATTGGGACATGGAGTCCGAATCACCCCCCCCCCCTGCAAAATTAAACTCCACAACCGTCTTTGATGCTGAATCATTTTCCATTCTGCGGGATCTGTTGGTTGGAGCTGGGCTCGAGATTTATGCAGGTAAGTCTCCTAACAGACTTTACGCGATCGATCGATTTGATCGATCATTCGTGGCAAGTCTTAACCCCAACCTAACCTAATATTTTTTAAATTCTAATTCCATTTTTATCCTTTTTTTTAGATTCCTTTGCACGGAACCAAATTGACCTGGACATGTTTAAGGAAATGTCGGAAGCCGATCTAATTTCCATAGGCATCACATCATTTGGTGCCAAAAAAAATTGGTTTCTGCCATAAGAGGTATTTTTTATTTTTTTAGATTAGAATCTAAT
Source organism: Daphnia pulicaria (assembly GCF_021234035.1). Classification (NCBI taxonomy): domain Eukaryota; kingdom Metazoa; phylum Arthropoda; class Branchiopoda; order Diplostraca; family Daphniidae; genus Daphnia; species Daphnia pulicaria. Next base: position 10,230,921 of record NC_060916.1, read on the forward strand.
TATTTATCTAATTTTTATTCCTTTAATTAGAACTGCGCCGTGAATAGTAGTGCAACCTAATCCAGTGCAAAATCCAGCGCAACCTCATCCATTTATATATCCATGTACTTTACGAAACCCCTCCCCCCCGCTGCAAATTATTAACATCATTATCAAGATCAAATCAATCGCGGCAAGTCTTACCCTAACCTAACATAATTTTTTAAAAATTATAATGCCATATTTATCCTTTTTTTAGATGTCTTTGCACGGCCTCAAATCAATTTGGATATGTTTATGGGAATGTCAAAAGGGGACCTCATCACAAATTTCATGGCAACGCAGGATGTAAAACTGCTCCATTGGTTAGGCTAGGTTAGGTTAGGACTACATTTTTTTATTTTTTTTTATTTAGAATCTAATTATGTATATAATTTTTATTTCTTTAATTAGAACTTCGTCGTGAATAGTACCCAGCGCAACCTTATCCAGCGCCACCTAATCCAGCGTCAGCTCTACTGCATGATTCTCTACTGTATGCTGCTAGGAAACTCTGTTTCTAAAACCATTCAATGCTCGGCGGTGGATGAGGTCGAGGAAGTGGAGGTGGTTGAACCAATCGAAGTATAATTTAATCCATTATCATTACACTTAACATAATTATTTTTTTTATTTTAAAACATTCGGTGACTGGAAGCACGTTCCGTGCGGGAAATGGCATTTTGTCCGGCGCTCAGTTTGCTCTAAATGCGGGGTGTGCCGAAGTGTTTCAGAAGAAAACCAATGAGGTTAAACAGGTCAGGTTAAACTTAACCTAATCAATCTAGATCCCTGGGGAATTATATGGGAAATGATCAAAAAAATGGCCAAAAAAAGAAAAAAAAATTCGATCATTTTGATCTTCGTCAGTTTTAATTCTAACCAAACCTAATATTTTTAAAATTCTAGTGTCATTTTAACCCCTTTTTTTTAGAAGTGTTTATATGGAACCAAATAGATTTGGGCGTAGTTGTTCGAGACACACTTCTGACACCATGTTGTAACGACAAGTGTGTGTGTAAGACTGCATTGGAAGCTCTGCGCAGTGGGGATATACTCCACTCTGAGTGGAGTGGCATCTAGTGGCAAGCACTAGACAATCTAAAGGGTACCACATCGCTAGGGGGCCAACCTTGACGCACGACAGGCTGACTGATTCGTGGTATACCTTAACAGATAGTTGAGTGGGTTCTTCATAATTGCAATGGAAGAGATACGACCTTTGGTAAGGGCTAGGCTACTACGAATCACTCAGCCTGCCGTACTTTTTTTGTGAGCTATGCTTGTATGGTATTTGAATTATCTCGTTAAAAGGGCGCTTTAAAAAATTTTTTTAAGCTCAAACGAATTAATAGACGTAGATCAGATGCTAGCTGAGTTGCATGTATTTGCAATAGGTAACAGGTTTTTTCGCCTCTCAGGCGTTATGGAGAGAACATAAATTTTTAAAAATTTTTGAAAATACTTCTTCTTTATTTAAACAATAAATGTTCTGAAACTTAATTTTTCATTAGGTTAGACATTAAACTGCATAATTGTTATATCGCAATAACCTCTACTTTATTTTATAATATTAATTCACGGCCAGTGTTTACATAATCTGAAAGACTGATCTACAGACGACTCCATTATTTTGGATTTGGGTGTTTCTTCTCTTTGCATTTTCTTGAAATTAAACTTTGGGATTGACAAAATCATCGTTACTGTGCAATGTGCACTACTTATAGTCTTTAAAAAGGAACTAATACCAAGGGGGGGGGGAGGTATAAAAATTAAAAAATATTGTTGTCACTGTTCATTGCCTTTGTACAGCAGTTAATCTTACTGAATACCAGACAAAAGTTATACAGATACCAGCTAAAAACTAGAAAAATTTGAATGACATCAAACACATATCTAAAGCATATAATAATGATGACCTTAATTTCATTCTAGGCGTTAAGAGTTTGTTCTCATGTAGGATCCATATTTCGTAGTCTCTTAGCTGCTACTGTGCTACAACACTAACTTATTACATAAGAAAAATAACAATTTATTAATAACAACTGCTTTATTTGAAATGATAGATTGTAACCATTTAAATAATTAGTAATACAATCCATTTTGTTAGCTTGTTTGATTATTGGGACTCGACACTGCTAGCAATCATCACTTGTGGGAATAATGATGTTCGATTTCTAATTGAAACAGAGCTTGAAGAGTTACTATTTACCTTTTTAACCCATTTCATGACAATCGTTTATGAACTAATAATATGTAGCCTACATCACCTTAACAATTCATTGTCCTACAGTACAGACTGATTATCCATTTTGGGCTTGATTCACCATCAACACATAAAAATTAATAAAATTGGGAATCCCCAACGTCGTTTTTGAGTTATCAGTATTTATTTCCGTCAAACCATAAATTTTTCGTTTTTCATTATTTTTGCCACATCCACTATGTATTGAAGTGATTTTTTTAATGAGAGGAATAAAGGTATGTAAAATAAACTATTGTCAAAAAATATCTCTAGAATTCCCACCCGTCACCGATTTATTCAGCAACTTATATTTTTCTACCGATTCCCACAAGGAACCCATTTACATTACCCATTTTCATATGCTTTTAGCAGCCCCCTACAACAGACATCGAGATGGGACAATTGCAGGTGAATTCGTTATCTCTTTTTCTATCAACATATTTTTTCACGTTGCTTCTACTAAAGCACTTCAGGAGATATGATAAAATAACTGCCGATTATTTGAAGTTTTTGTCTAAAGTAGCCCCACTCTACGTTATGTATTTCTTATTGGGGAAAAGGGTGTCTCGCAAAACTGTTAATTGTAAGTTAGTTAATTGCAGTAAGATCGCGGGAACAAATTTAATAGAAAGGTAAGCAAACAAGTTTCTTTTTGGTATTAATTTTTGTAGTGTATTTTAATGAAAATACACAAAATTTAAATGTTTTTTTTATAATTTTTAATGTTTTAGAAGTATGAAAAGGGGGGGGCATACTTTCCTCTGCTTCCTTTTCTTCCCTCGTGCCGATTCTTTATTACTGGAGTTAAGATTTGCAAAGCAAATCAAACAATTGCGTGAAATAAAAGTTATGTTATTTAATAGTTTGTCGAACAACTCTGATAAACTGTAATTCTATCGGGCTGGCAATGTTCTATAGACATCTTACATTGATTTTTTCTTTCTTGAAAACACTCAGTACTATTGAATCCTTACAATGGAATTATTGATTGAAATTTTTACTGATATGTTTTTTACCTTTAAGGGAGACCGGGGCTAGTCGGAGGCTTTTCCCTTTTCTACTATAATTCATTGGGGAGAGCGCGCTCTTTTCGTGAGTGCGCTCTTTTGCATACCGGCGGTTATAGGTGACGGACATTTTTAACTGTATTACGGACATTAAAACTGTAAGTAGTGCCCTTGAGGCAGCATGCATATCCCAGGATTCTTGATTGCTTTCAAGGATATGACGTTAAATATACTATGGTGTGTTCAATCACATCTAAATTGGAAACTGAAGGCGCTTTGGAGCATATAATGGAAAGGCACCATATAAATACGTAAATTATTATTATATTATTATTTTTATATGTGACCTGGTGCACCATAATTAGGTGAACATTCTCTTGATCGGAATGGCAACCAAGGCTGGCCTTGAAGTCCGTTTAAAAGAGACTAAGGTAAAATTTGTTTATGTTTAAGTTGCAATATTCTCACTAATTTTATTTTCCTTTAGGCTCTCTTGAGTTGAGTGATTCCATTGTCATTGTGGGTGAAATGGTTGGCGTCTCTCTGGATAAACTACATGTCACACCTGTGACTGTGAGCAACGTGAGAGTTTTGCTGTGGTTGCCTTGTCGACTCTGTCTATACTACTGCTGCATCTTCTGCTGCTGCTAAAATATATGGAAACTCTACACTCGAGTGAATGGTAAGGAATTTTCAATCTTTATCACGTATGTAGATGACTGCTTGTACGCAACAAATCGCAAGGATACTCGTCAACCTTTCATCGTCTTCATGGCCCCTGAGTTTGAAATCCGCAATTCCCGCAATTTCACGCAATTTCTTGTTATCAACATGCAGAGGGATAGAGAAAATATACAATGTTAATCTCTCAAGAACATACAACACCTCATCGAATGAATGGCTGCAAACTTGTCAGCTTTCTTGACACCTTCAGATTTCAACCCTCATTTTTCTACCCAGACGGTGCCGTCATCAGAGGGAGACAATTTATAAGACATTTCAACAGTCCCATACAGTTCGGCTGTCGGTATATTGCTTCATCTGTCTGGGGCTACAAGGCCGGGTATCGCGTTTGCAGTAGGGCAAGTGGAAAACTACTGCTGCAATCCTCTTCCAGCCCATTGGAGTGTGGTGAAGCGTATTTTTCGTTATTTGAAGTCCACTCCAACTCTCGGTCTCTGGCTAGAGGAAGTGTGATGCAGATGTGGTAGTGTAAGTTGATGCTGATCTAGGCGGAGATTTGGAAAAGCAAAATTCAACATCAGGCATTATTGGATTCCTACGTGGTGGTCCGTTTCTGTTCCTGTGGGCCAGCCGGAATAAGATGACTGCGGCTTCTACATCCAACTGTGGGTTTCTAGTAATGACTGAAGCCGCTAAGGGTGCTGTATGAAATACTCCTTTAAAATTGGCATGAACATTTTTCTTTATCTGACTTTAGAACCTTCCTCTAAGAATGTAGGTGTTTTGGCAGTTGTGGTGTAAACTCTCGTCAAGTCAAGTAACCCTTTCATTTATTTTCAGTATTTTTTTAAAGTTGTCCGGCTTCTACACTGATGGGCGAATTCTTCAATCTCCTGTAAACTTAAATACTTTTTATTTTTTTAAATAACTGCGGGTTAGATAAGATCAAGATTTTTTGCAAGCACACTAAATCGATCTATTTCATCAAAATAGATTTCGTTTTTTGTTTGACATATATCTGGCGCTGAATAGCGAAACTTTAATTTTCTTCTGATTTCCCGTGAATTCCAATTGGTGCTGATGGGCATACGAGGAAGTTCCATCAGCAAATCAAATCATTCCTAAAGCCTTTATTCAAGTTTTCTTGTACTCAAGAAGTTTTTTTCTTAGAAGATTTCACTGGTTCAAACTCAAGTTCAATCGTTTCAGTTTCATCAGTCTGCATAGGCAGAAATAGCGTGATATCGGCACTATCTAGCTGGTCTTTGATAACACTAAGGCCTTCTGTAGTCTCTGTTGAGGTTTGTTATGTTCTATTCAGCTTTTTTTCAGTGGAACTATGCTGCTGTGAACTTCACATTTACTTGTATCTGTGGTTCAGTCAGTCACTTCTGATGTTGTATCTCTGGTCCAGCAACAAATTGTCCATATTTGCTTAATTTTTCTTTCTAGTGTTTATTTTCTGGGATACTGTCACGCATCGAACGCATGATCGGAAGCAGAAACCAGAGTATGGGGAGCGGACGGAGCAGAAACCATCGGGCTGTAATTGGGTTGGAAGGATATTGCGTCGAGATACCGAAAAGAACTTCAAAAGGGTCGCAAGATGAGGGAGAGATTCAGTTCAGTTTCAATTCGTTGCGTTGTTGAAGATTTCATAACAATTTCTGTGTAGTCTCATACTTTTACATATTTTAACCCTTTTTGCGAAGTTACTGTGTATAGTTACTTAAATTTAGCTGGTGAACCGTTGTATTCAAGTAATCGAGTAGCCACAGACATTTGTCTAATAAACCTTGTACTAAAGCTACTGTTTAGTTAAATACATTCACCTTCAGTGTAGTACATCCTATCGCCTGGGTGCAGCTCTCGTTACAATATGTTTGGGAGGTTTGGGAATATCATTAAACTATGGTTGTTTTCTCTTTGGTTTTGTGTTTTACATGGTTTTGGCCTCTGATGTGCGGAATACATTGACAAATTTAAAATTAAAATCTTAGTTTTGCCTTTGTGTTTTGATCTTTGCAGATTTTATCGTTGGTGTGATTTTCAGATTGATTTAGATCAAGCTCATTTGTCCAGAAATTGATTGTTGGCACCAAACTTGGGAAAAAATTTGGTTCTTCCCACGTTGTACCCGAATTGAACTTCAATTTATAAGTGCACGTGTTATGGTAGTATTTCTTCTTCTGTAGCTCGGCTGGGAAATTTGCTGATTGGCGACGCCACGGGTGGCGGCGTATTTCGGTCCGGTTGAGTGGGAGATCGCTTGTTAAATCAAATCTCCATTTTATTTGCCTCCTTCCCTCTACCATTCCTACATGTATCTACGATGCACTTCAGTACCATTTTTTCGAAACTTTGATTTTGGTAAACAGTTATCATCATCTTTAGATTTTATGGGAAGTGTTAAAAAGACAATTCTTTTGTCTTGCGCCCTCTGTGTTTTGCAGATCGTCGAAGATCAACCTGGCATTATATGTGGGACTTTACTTTACGACTTTACGCAGTATGAGACTATACTGCATAATGTCACTTGAGCACACAGATGATATAAACAAGTGAAAGAGGCAATGGCTAGCTATCTTCTTGAAATATTTCAAGCAATTACAATTACAAATCACTTTATTATTAGCCTACCACAAACTTATCATTTTCTTTTGTAGACCTTGAACAGTATTTTAAGAAGCTTGTACTGAAGAAGAAACAATCGCAGAGATGTAAAAAACTCAAATCCGAGTTAGTTTGACCACGGAAATTTGGACGTCATTAATGCAAAAAAATTCTTGGTGTGGCCAGTCATATGGTTGACGAAAATTCCGAGCTAGAAGAATTGATCATCGATGCTGTAAAGTTAAAGGGACCGCATACCAGAGTCAAGCAGGACAGCAACACATTGATAACCTTGAATGCTTATTGTTTTTGGTTGTTGAGGGTACTGGAGAGGACTCCTGGTGGCCAGGGGACGTCTCCAGCTGGCAAGCATTTCCGTGCTCATCATTATTCCAAACCTTATTTTTTGCCTGTTTTTGTCTTATTTGGAGGCTTTTGTTACATCATTTGCCATTGTTGAGTGCTGTGATTCGAAGTTTGTAGAGCTTGGTGTTTTATTTGGTGGTTTATCTGTTCTGGCTTTGTGAGGTTTTTTTTTCTGTTTGGATATGTCTTGTTTGTTGAAGTTGGCGGGCTGCGGAGTTTCTGCTTTCATTTGGAGTGGGGGTTTTGGCTTTGCTTTCGTTGGTGGATATTCTGCTTCTAATTTTGGTGCCTTTTAGGTACTTGATTAGCAGCTTGGTCATCTCATGAGTGGGTTTCGCTGTTGTAGGTTGGATTGAGACCTAGTAAGTAGGGTAATTCATTTTGGGCTTTTGAAGTATCGCCCCGATACTTTCTTTAACTCTTTAAGGTTTCTTGGTGCTGGTGCTCCTGAGCAAGGCATGCCCCCTGGCCCTTCGTTGCAGTCCTTTTATATTGGATTGATGTTGGAGTTACATTTTTCCTGGTGGCAATTTAGTCTGTTGTGGCCAGTCTGTAGCCTGAAGAGACTCTTGACGTGTGGTTATGTCATTTTAGCAGACCGATCTTATTTCTTAGTTGGATATTTGGTTTATAGTTTTCTTTTCTCAATTCTTCTAGAAATTTGGTTTGGAGGTGTAATTTAAGTTGGACACATTGTTAGTTTACTGACAATTTGTTGTGTATCCTATTGGTGGGCTCGTTGCTTGAACTTTCTGTTGCTGCCAGTCTATCTGCTTTTCGTTGCCATCGATCCCGATTCCCGATGTAACTGGGTATCTAATATACTGTTGGTTTTGTGCCTGCGCTTCTTAGGCCTTCAGCTAACTGCAGGATTGAAGGGATAATCTGCTGCATCTCTTTGCCTGGCGAGTTAAGGGCCTGGATGATTGATTTCAAGTGAGTAAAAATAATAAATAATTATTGCACTGATTGGGTCATTGTGCTGTAGCATTGATTCCATGGCTTTGAGGATGTCATGTATTAATGCTGTGGAGATTGAGTAGTTTTTTTCTAGTATGTACTCTTCTTCTATGGAAAAGCTGGAAATGACGACCGCACTGGTTGTCGTGTTATTGATGGATTTAGCAATCCGTCTGTGAAGATCTTGATTAATCTTTCTGGAAGACGATGGGTGATCTCGCAGAATAGTGATCTTGCTGCTGACTCGTTTTGGCATTGCGTGTTTTTTCGATATTGGTAGGTATCCGAAGTTGATGTTTGGTTCTCTCTATGGCAGTGGCTCTTGGAATGGGCTCTTGTAGTCTGGTAGGGTGTTGAAGAGGTCAATGGCTGCAATCCTTGATTAGTCGATGGCGGTTTTCAGTGATGTGGCTGCTTGTCGATTCTTATGATGAATCTTCTTGAGAGCATGTTCTTCGATTCTCAATTGAGGTGAGTCCCATTTCACATTTAGTTATTTGATTGGTGTTGTAAATGGGGATCCTGATATCATTCGAAATATGCAATTTTGAATTATTTCTAATATTTTTGCCGGGTTTTGCTCGAGCATCCATAGAACATGATCCCATACTCTATTCTGCTTCTTACCAGTGCTTGGTACATGATGCAGTGGTTTGTTTTTGTGACATTTTTGCCGTGCTTTGTTTTGGTGAGTATCTTGATTAAGTTTCTGAGCTTGATTGTTTTGCTTATTGTGACTTCTGTTTGTTTTATCCATCGTAGCCCGCTGTCAAAGTGGACGTCAAGGTGTTTTACCTCTTTGGCTTCAGGGTATCAAGTATCTGACAGGAACAGGAGTTGAGCCACTTGATTTCTTCTCTGGCTGGTGAAATGAATTAATACTAATTTTGCTGCTTAGAATTTCATTCTCCATTTTTTTTCTCCATTTGCTTATTTTATTTTAGTTAGGGGATGAATTTCTGTTCTACGCCTCTTCCTTCTTCTGTATGTATGTGGAATTCAATGTGATCTGCAAACATCAGCGTCTGTATGGATTACTGAGGATTGGAAGGTCATTTACCATCACCGAAAACAGGAGGGTTGATCTTTGCGGGACTCCCTGTTTTAGTGGCCATTCTTTGGAGAAATGGCTACCTATCCTTACGCAGTAAGTTCTTTTTCTTAATAGATGGTTGAGACATCCTAGTATTTATCCTGTATCTTCTTTTTTGCTTATCTTGTATAGCATTTTAGTCCTTGAAACAAGGTTGGTTGAAGGCCAATGCTACTTCTAAGAAGCCTGCATATGTGTTCTGTGGCTGGATTTGTTGAAGCCTTCTCTCACGAAATGTTCGACGGCAATGACGTTGTCCATCGTGCCCCTTCCTTTCCTGAATCCGGAGGTGTAGTCCATTCTTTTCAAATGTCCAAGCTAATCTTCTGTTAATTATTTTCTCCTTCACTTTACTCAGGCATGATATCGGAGAAATGGTTCAATACAAGTCTGGATCGTTCGCTGGTTTGGCTTACGGATTAGTATATTGACAGCTATCTTCCAAGTGTTGGATACGTATGGCGATTCTAGTAGGGCGTTGAAGGTGGAGAATGTGGTTTCTGTTTTGTTCTTTAAGGTTTTTGAGCATATTGTTGTAGATGAGATCGCACCCGATTGTCTGCATCTTGATGAGATTGCTCATACCAAAACCTAGTTCTTCAGATCTATTTACGAATTGATGGCTTCTTCGTAGTCTTCTCTGTCGGGTGTTTCTATTGGATAATAATTTAATTGGGTGGAGAAAATTTCCGCTTTTTCTTCCGGTCCGGTTGTGTGGATAGATGGTTGGTACTGTTTTTATTATTGGTGATGAGTTGATGTCTGGTGGTTGGGCGCCGTGGGTTCCTTCTTTCGCGACATCCCATGTTTTGGTCGACGAGATTTTGGGGTTGAGTTCGTCAGGTCAGGGAGGAATTGGGTTCAGGTTCATCTGCATCCATTCCCTCCTCTTCTGCGCTTGGAAGGTTTTCCTCATCAGTCGTACCAGCTTGTCAAATTTGCTGTTTGTTGTATGTTGGCCTCCTTCCAGGCCGCTCAGTGTCCGTTTAATCATGCTGACTAATGTGTTGAGAATCTTCACTTTTTTTCTAGCCCTATTTCGAATAATTTTCATCTCATTCTTCATTGCTTCGATTTTGCCTCTCAGAATCTCTACTTCTGGGTCGGGGTGGTGCTCCTCGTGGTTTGTTTTTTGACATCTCTGTAAGTTTGACCTTTGGTGTCTTGATGGATAGTCTCGTTTTGTTTTTCTGTATTGTTCGTTTTTTCCATCGAATGAAGTAGGGGCATGATGAGGAGATGGCTGGGTGGTTATCTTTGCAGTTGGCACAGTAAAATGGTTCGGTGCAGTTAGTCATGTCGTTGTGGGTAAAGCCACAGTTTGGGCATCTCTGGCTGTAAGCGCAGATTCTTTCTGTGTGACCAATTTTTTACATTTTTTTGCATCTGTAAGTGGTTGTGGCGTGCTTCTCTTGCCGTTCAGTAGTATTTCTTTATGAGGAGGGCCTTTAAACTCTAAGGCGACAGTGGTGGAGTGTGATTTGACAGGACCTTTTAAGATGGGGAATCTTTGTACTTGTCTTACCTTGTAACCATTTTTTGCGTGGGCTAGCCTTATTTCTTCGTTGGTATCTCCTGTGAGATTCTGTCGTACGACCTCTCGCTGATAGGTTTGCCTTTTCGGTAGTAAGCAAGTGATTTGTATGGTACCATTTAAGACCGATGTTATTGTGAGACGATGCTTCTGCTGAAGGATCGAAATTGGCCGAATGAATGTGTCGCCGCTTGCTGCCAAAGTGACTCCTCATTTGGCGAGTAACTTAGCTCGATTTCTAATTATTGTATGATTTCACTTATTTCTTTGCTTTTCTCTACTTGAAGGGATCTCCATCGTCGAGCTAAATGAATACTGGGATTTACAGCGAATCTTCAATATAATCGTACTTACTCACTAGATAGCACCACCTGAACACGATGTTGAAGGAAGGCAGGTTAAAGATATAACCAGAAAAGAGCAATAAGTGATTTTCCACATGTAGATCATGTGAGAAGATTTTCCATATGTTGGTCATATGAGAGAAAAAGAGATTTTCCACACTTGAAGTAAATGGCGAAATTCAACATTCTCTTTCCTTTTTCTGTAGACCTGAACGCGTTGGCAAGTTGTCAAGGCGGTAGCAACTGGAGCCTGGGAAAAGAAGAACATCTCTGCAATGAGGATCATCTATTCATCCATTCAAGGGGGGAAGTCAAGATCTCCTGTCACATTGCCCAATAGATGTGAAGCCGAATAGAAATTGCATGTACCGAAATATCCGATGAAATTGCTGCGGTACTATGGAGCAAGTTTATGGATCCATGTTCCGACAAGGACAAAGTGTCATGGAGTTCATGACTGAAGAGAAGCAGACAGTCTCTAGGCCAAGAGAAATTGAAGCAATTGTTATCGCAGATGACCAAATTATTACTCAAGTACTGATGTCTATTCCACCTAGCCTAAAGCTGAACTTTGGAATTCCAGGAGACAGTACTCCGGCACAATAAAGAAAACACGAGAAATCTGACTTGAATTGTGAAGATGGAAAAGAATATTAAGAAGAGTAAAGAAGAGAATTTATGCAATGCTCTAATGAGCCTGAAAGAAACTGACAATAAATAAGGAACATGTGAAGAACAAGCGTTTTTGGTTCGTGACAACAAGAGAAGAAGAGGAAATGAAGAAAATAGAAAGTGCTGGGATAGTGGAAACGAATCTCATGTCAGACCAAGAATTCAGATATTCAAGCGTCGCATCGAAAAAAAAAGAGAAGAAGACGATCGAGATAATAAGAGAAGAAGATATACAGTACTTACACAAAGTTTGGAAACACGGCGAGTGTTTCCGCGCTTCTAACACGGCGGCTTACGGCCAAAGTGTCTCCCTTTTTTACGCGATAACTCACGTTTGAGTTATCGCAAAGCAAATTTTAAAAAATCATCTTAGTTAGGAAAGAATTTCCTTTCACCATGATTTTTTTGTAGATTTTAGGGAATTGAAGTTAATCCGCAAAAGACTAGATATAAAGTTTGGAAACATCTGCGCTCTCGCCATATGTTTCCAAGCTAAACTGTATGCTAGTTAAAAGATCATAATAAATTGAAATTAATCAATTTTTACTTGAAACTTTTACCAACGGTAGACGACATAGTCTTATACATAGTGTGACATAGTCGTCTACATTTGGACAAAGTTTCAAATTTTTTAAATGGAACTCTTATTTTTCCCGATTAAAAAAAACAATTCCGATCAATCTTTCGTGGCGGGGGGACGAAATCCTTGCCTGAGGGAAGAATGGATGAGAAAAGCAATAGGGGAAGAAAGGGGGGACAGAAGTTCCAATGATGGAAGCTAGTGGCGCTGGCGATACCAGGAATTTTTCGCGAACGTCATTGCAGAAGATTCTCAAGCTTCATTCTCTAAGTTTGGTTCTTGATTGTGACGATCTCTTCTTTTTAAAATTCCTTTTCAAATTAAAAATCATTGCTGATTGTGGAATCTAAGCAAAATGTTTCCAGTAGTTCTAAAATCTAGTGACAAAAGTGATCGCGTGCTGTTTGCCAAAGAAAACCTAAACGTTAGGAGCGAGGATTGGCTCGAAGCCATTGCTTGTGACGAATTGAATTTATGGTATGTTGTTTATGCTCTATGGTGTAATTTATATATGTTTCTTGGTTGAAACTCTTTTTCACTTATTATTTGTTTTCTGTTACATAGTTACAATGAAAATGGTATACCTAAGTGGAGTGTTCACTTTGGGGGATGGGCACCAGTCAACTCAATTACCTTAAAGACATGGAGTAATTTTTTATTTTAAACTATTAGAGACATTTTATTAACTAAATTTTTATCGTAATAGGCTGTCTAAGCAAAAGTGGATGCATCATTGAAGAAATTAAGGGAAAGTTTGATTCATCAACTTACGAGCAGTTACTTGACAAACATGTTAGTGACATAGCTTGTGATATTCAGCCCCGATTTTTCCTACAAGATAATTTCCCAGTTCATTTAGCTCCTCGTATTGATCATTGGTTTTCTAAAAACAAATCATTCATTCTTCTTCGCTTACAGAAAAAAATTCCCCTGATCTCATGCCACTTTGCCTGTTGCATGAAGTGTGAAGTCTGAACTAAACAAGCAAGAAGTTGTCTTTTCACTGAAGTTTTCGATTGATTTGAACCGATGTTTACAATCAGTATGTCAATCCCACGTTGAAAGTTTACTTCTTGAAATACCAACCACCCTGAAGTATATTGTTGAACACAATGAAGAGTTAAGAAAGATGTGAAGTTTCAGTAAATAAAAATGAAACTTTAATTTCAGTTACACGATGTTGTTCGTTTTATTGATTTAATTGTTTATAATTCAAAATGACTTAGAAACGTGTGTGCCCGCCCTTAGCTGCAATCACTGCAAGGCATCGATCTTTCACAGAGAAAACATATTTTTTAAGGGTTTTACGTGTTATGCTATGCCAGCACTTTTGTAGGTGTTCAAAGAAATTTTTTAAGTTAGTATACATATCCTTCGTACAGATGTGTCAAGATGATCCTAAAAATAAAACTGGGTAAATGAAACTGTCTTCCACTTTTGTTTGTATAGTATACCCAAATTTTCTCGAAGGGGTTTAAATCGGGACTTTGTGGTGGCCAGATCATGTTTTTAATGGTGCCTACGGGATGCAGAGAACAGCAAACGATATTTAGTTATTGAAATAACACTAAAAAGAAAAAAAAATACCGTCTTTTTCCTTGTTGCCAAGATAACGCATAACTCTCTTTTCTTTATGTTTGGGATCGTTACCTTGTTGAAGAACGAAACCTTTTCCCAGCAAACGTACGCCATCCGGGAGGACATTGTGTTGTAGAATACTTTTATATGCTGATGAATCCATTTCCCCAACAATTAACTTGAGTCGAGTCACCCCGCGTACGCAAATGCCACCCCAAACCATTACACTACCACCACCGTGCTTCACGGTTGGTGTTCAACAATAATTTTTGAAAAGTTCATTTGTAAACCTCCGAACGTAATGTCTTCTTTTATTCCCGAAGAATTCAAATTTACTTTCATCGGTAAATAGCACTCTACTCCATTGCTTTTCCGACCAATCGACTTGCGCTTTAGCGAAAGCCAATCTTTTTTTATGTTCATCGACCTTAGCAGAGGTTTTTTGGCAGCAACTCTCCCATTTAATGCATTTTTTGCAAGTGCTTTGTGATAACAGTTTTGCAGACTTTTTCTTCTTTCTTTCTGCCACAATTAAACTCCTCGTGAAGAACAGGAAGTGTTTTAAAACGGTTTCGTTTAGCCAAAAGCACCACGTAGCGCCGGTCTTTTTCAGTCATTACACTAGGCCAGCCTGATCTTGGCCGATCTTCTAATGAATTGGTTTCACAATAGCGATCTAAATTCTTTTTTACGCAACTAACACTGCAACCAACACTGGCACCTATTTCAAGCATTGACATGGCCGTACTTCTTCTCAATAAAATTATTTTAGTCCTATCTTCAATACTAAGTTCTCTTCTGTTTCCCATTTATGCACTGAAAAACAAAATGTTTCTACCCAAATGCACAATTGAAAGATGTCTGAAGTCTCCGAGACTGAAAACTGAAGTGGCATTTCCTTTATTAACTATTACAAAATAGGTTTTAACAAATTTTTGACATTAGTTTTGGGCTGAAAAATATTTAAATTTGATTTGGTCACCCTTCCCCCAAAAAACAAAACCACAGAAATGAATCGCCAGCGCCACTAGCTTTCATCATTGGAACTTCTGTCCCCCCTTTCTTCCCCTTTTGTTTTTCTCTTCCATTCTTCCCTCAGGCAAGGATTTCGTCCCCCCGCCTGAAAGATTGATCGGAATTGTTTTTTTTTAATCGGGAAAAATGAGTTCCATTTAAAAAATTTGAAACTTTGTCCAAATGTAGACGACTATGTCGTCTACCGTTGGTAAAAGTTTCAAGTAAAAATTGATTAATTTTAATTTATTATGATTTTTTAACTAGCATACAGTTTAGCTTGGAAACATATGGCGAGAGCGCCGATGTTTCCAAACTTTATATCTAGTCTTTTGCGGATCAACTTCAATTCCCTAAAATCTACAAAAAATCATGGTGAAAGGAAATTCTTTCCTCACCAAGATGATTTTTTTAAATTTTCTTTGCAATAACTCAAACGTGAGTCATCGCGTAAAAAAGGGAGACACTTTGGCCGTAAGCCGCCGTGTTAGAAGCGCGGAAACACTCGCCGTGTTTCCAAAGTTTGTGTAGGTACTGTATAGGGTACCAAAAATGTTTTCATCGCTGTATCTGCAATGTAAAAGCAATTCAGTTCTTTAGCTTCTTGTATAATTTGAACGGTGCACTTTTATTTGCTTAAACCTTGCTTGAAATCTTGTGATAATTACAGAGAATAAAGCTCTTTTGCTTATTTTATGCAAATTTTCCGGAAGTATACCGTAAGTAAGGGATAGCACCTTAACCATTGATCTGTCGACAAAAATAACAAAATATTCGTGATATTCATCAAATTTGGGGTCAATTTGGTGTAATTTAAACTAAATCCAGAATTTGGTCAAAATCGAGATTTTTCTGAGGCATAGAGTTGTATTTTCACGACTGCGTGAGAAAGTCATATCATTAACAGAAGGAGATACAGTACTGGTCCACTTATAGAACCGGCCTGTGCGCGGTTCTATAACCGGGTGGTTCGATATGCGAGCACTTGATCCCATCGCCATCTACCTTCGATTTTGTCCATACGTAAAAGCTTATTGAGTAAAAGTAACATCAAGTAACATCAAGTTATTCAATGTGCCGTGGGTGGCGCTGAAACACGGCAGAGCCATTTCGGTTCTATATTCGGAATGGTTCTATGATCGGGCGGTTCTATAAGTGGACCAGCACTGTAGAGACATCGATGGCGTGGTGTAGAAAGCAAAGATGAAATACAAAAGTAACACCAAGTGGACAATACAAGATGGACCGGAACACGACACAACAAAAAATATGCCAATGAAAATTAAAGATTTAAAGGACAAGTAGAAGAAAAGTGAGGTCGACGTTCAAGTTAATCACGAAATGAGAGAGGAGATAGCCAGGAGAAAGGAAATTATGGGGCAGGAGAGGAGGTCATCTTTTACATGATTGATGCCACGAATATGGCGGTTGATGATGGAGACTGAACCCTGGATGGCCATCAGACGGCACTTTCTTAGAAGACGACGCAAAGAAGTAGGAAGAATCTCAAGGGAGGCAGCTACAACGTTGTTTGATGGCAGCCACGAGCCCAAGGCACCGATGACGAATGGCCGGGTCAGACTAAGGCAGCTATATTTCTCAATTTTCCTGGAATGTCAAGCATTGAGAGACTCAGGAGCAATAAAATGTGATTTTTAGGTCAATGATAATAGGGGAAAGGTCGAGGTGGACGGCTGGATGGTAGCTGTCCGGCCGGGACTGGTGCCACACGTGACCTCGCTGGAGTTTAAGGGCCGAAGGAAGGGTTGAAAACCACCGTTGGAAGCGGCGGAACTGTTGAAGGTCGACATAAAGCTACTGGAAACGACTGAACAACTTGGCCGTTTAAAGCAAGGGCGTGTGGACCTGGTGGATGCCAAGACTAGAGAGGACTAGTAGAGAAGACAAGAAGACTAGTAGAGGCCAGACCAGGGCGATAACCACGAACAGTAGACGAGAGCACAGCAGCACCACCTTGCTGACCAACAAATCAAGATTAATGTCACGGCGCATTCGACGAAAAGCTTTCCTGTCTGCCAACCAAATGACAAAGGAGTCCGTTTCGCTGAAAAAAGGTTTGACGGTTCCTGGCAATCATAAGCCGGAGATGAATGCTCTGACGCGTTGACCTACAATGAGTGCTTAATCAGGAATATCTTGACCGCCGCAATGATTAAAACTAGAAGTGGCCTGACCACGTAGCAGTTGATCGTGAACAAATTCGGCGGGCACAAATTGTGGAACTAGCCGATTCTGCAAAAAGGCAAGCTGCCACGAAAGTTGTGTCCTTGCAACAGCACTGCCGGAGACGGTAGCTTGGACGGTATTGGGGTGAACCGAATCACCACCAAAACTTCCCACAGAGACCGGCAATCAGCAAACATTTTCAAGAGCGTTTTAGACTGTATGGATTTGGTGTTCCGACAGTCCATTAGACTTGGCGTAGGTTAGGCTGGACGTAACGGGCCGAATGGCGCGGCACTCATCAAATTGTAAAACTCAGCGCAGTCGAACTGGGAGCCGTTGTCCGACATTATAACTTCCAGAACGCCTTTTTCACTTAAAACACACTCCGTTTCGGCGATGACGGACGAAGATCACACAGAAGAAGACAAACAAAAGTAGTAGACTACCAACCTCAGTTAAGTGGTGGCGTACTGGTAAGAACGGCTGAACGGCGATGTCCTGGAAGAAGGTCTCAGCCATCCAGGAAGAAGGGCTTCTTTGAGAAGACATAGAATTGGATCTGCAGTTGTTGCTGCAGAAAACTTGACACGACTGGAGTCATGGTAAATGACAAGGTCAAGTACGGGCTGTACCTGCTCCTCACAGTCTTGAGTGACGTCATTGGTGAAAAGGCGGGACGACGATGCCCGACTAAGTATGTGGGCAATAAATAGCTCCCTGTCCGGCTTGTAGAAGAGCTTGAAGTCAAATCTTTGAAGCTGTAGGCGCATCCGCCAGATTCTAGGTAAACAAGAAGCAATGGACTTGTCCAGGAGGCCCACGAACGGCTTGTGATTAGTCTAAACCACCATCATTGACCCTTCAAGGTTTACCTTGTTCAAGTTTACCCAAATGGTCGACGTGACGATTGAAAAAGGATCTTTTGTAACACTGTCTACTACTATAACTTCATCGTCTCCTCTTCCCACCTCTCCATTTCCCGAATATACAACGAGTATTTCTAGTGGAAAACCGTCATTATCTGCATGGTCAATGAACCCATGTTCCGATTAGGCAAACATCGTTCCCCAAATTACTGACGAGTATTCCGAGTGAGAAACTGGTAAATACTTATTATTAGAAGAAACACACTGCTCACAACCCATCAATCGCAATTATAAGGAACCATCTGTTTTTACGACAGAAACTGCTGAATCGGATTCAACAATAACAACTTATTGGTTCTCAGTCCAGAACCATTAGAGTGATGTCTACTTTAGCAAAATCACATAAACAACCTCAGATGCAATAACAAAATATCACATTTATGAGGCCGCTTACACGAATTGTTTTCCTTTTTTCCGTTCTCTTATTTCTTTTAAAATTTAAAAATTCTATTTTTTTGAATTTTTATTTATTTTTCACCCATTTTTCTCAATGTAAAAGTTTGACCTATTAGGTTTTACTTAGAATAGGTATATTATGTTGCTTCCTTGTAGCGTTCATGTAATGTGTGGTGTCCCCATTTATCGTTTTATATTCTCCATGTTTAATAATAAAGCTGTCTGCAGTTTCTTCCTATTTCTTGAAGCATACTAATTCATACGTTTATCATACAAAGACTGGCTTTCAGCCAAGGATTGAAGGGTTGACCCTGTTCATTCCACCTATAGGCTCAGAAAAAACACAACACATTATTACGGCAATTTCCCTGCTTTTCCTGTTCCAATGAGAAATAGTTTTCCAGTTATTGTTAATTTGTAGATCTTCAATGATCTGATTTTCTATTAAATTCACGAATTAATTCATAAATCAAATATAATCTTGTGCAACAGAATGCAATATATGTTGTATTAAATTGCTGAGCATGTTAAATTGCAGAGCATATCTAATTGCTGAGCATATGTTTATGTTACCAAACCTTACATAATTTTTGAAACTCAATCAATTTGATTCAAAATATCCAGCGATGTTTCTTGAAATGGCCTTCCCAAGAAAGAAATAGAAGATGCTGTATATTTTTTGGATCTGGTAGTAAGAAGCTTCTGCGTGATTGGAAAGATTTGACGAATAAGTGTACAGAAAGGTTTGCCAGATTGGATCGAGTTTCTTGATAAGTAAGTGTGCAAAGCAGGTTTTTCATTTTAAAAAGAGCTCTAGAGAATTCTTGTCTCCACTGCATCCGCATCATCTAAGTCTGTGAAATTTTGAATCTTCAAAAATAGAGAGATCGAAACCTAATCGAAACCCAACTCATTTGTTTAAACCTGTTTTTTTCTTTTTTTGTTAAATGACAGAGTAAAAACAAAAAGTAAAGGTGAGAAAAATCACAATATCACATGTATCAGCTGTTGTTAAGAATCTTGATATACTAAGAACAGTTGTTCTACTTACACGCAATACATTCATTTCCGTAGAAGATACGATACGTACAATACAATACAGATCGAAATACCACTTTGATCGACATTCTCTATTCACTTATGCTTTTTCCACGCCGAAGGGCTTCGCTCCAAATTCGGGTGAACCTAAAAAGTCTCTTGACCACTCTACACTAAAATAAGTGGCATAATAGATTTAGCTCATACATTTTCTCTGTTGGATCCGACTGGGATATCTGAGACTGATACTCCAGGTTTTTTGCGGAGAATGGTGATAACAATTACCTTCACCTTCGGGATTTCACATGGTTGGAATAAGTTTACGGTTATGTTGCTGTAGGAACTCGCCTCAAAAGTTGACGGTTATGTTGTTGTAGCAACTCGCCACGAAAGATAAAGTGATTTCTTCTTCTCAATCCAGTTTACCGAAGTTTTCTTAATCTAAAAAAAAGTATATGCCTTGATTTTTTCATTTTCATACATTTTTTGTCTTGATATCCTTCTGGCCAGTCCTGAGAAACCGAGAATGATATTTCTTTTCTAGTCGAGTGATGGAGACTGGTGTCTCAATTCCTTCTGTCTGTATATTTCATTTCGTCTGCGATAAATAAGTGTTTAGAAAATAAAGCATTTTGTCACAAGAGACGCACGACAAGTAAAGTCGGGTATGAATTGGATACTGCTGCTAGCTGAAACGCTGTTGCAGGGGTTGACATGAGCAGTTTTGTTTAGGAGCTTCTGTCAGTGGGTGGGAAAACTCCAGGGTCGGTGGGTGATGAAATGGCTGATGATTTGGCGGCAATACATCTCTGTAATACTGCTGTACATTTATAGAGCGCTGCTTCACTTCAATGTTGGAGGATATTGAGAAATATGTTTTCCACGTTGTCCTTCTCCCTGCACCATTCTGCTTCGTCAGCTTCTTTTTACTTTAAAGAAGAAGAAGCCACTGCTGGCGGTTTAAGTTCGATGACCTTCTTGGTGACTTCGACATCTTCCCATATTGGAATTATGACTTACTTGGGACTTCATACTCTGCTGGACTACATCTTCCACGTTTAATTCTTGTATTTTTGGGAAGAATTCTCTGAAAGATTCGTAGAACCCCAGTGCTGTTGGAAGTAAAAAATTACCAACATTCACTGCCAAAATTCAAAAGCCCAAGAACTAGATCGTCGTTACATGATTCCAATTCTTAGAGATTTGGAAATAGTCTGTATTACAGACGTGTTCCAAATTTTTTCAGAACTATTTTGCCTTTTGAAGCCGAAAATGACATCATAACAGGAGAAAGAAAATCAGGGAAAAACAACCTTGTCTAAAATTTGAAATACTGCAACCCTTTACTAGAAGTTACCTCAAGAGACGAGAGGGTGGGCTCAGGAGTGGGTTAAGTGGCGGCTAATGATGCTACGGAAGCCCGGTAAACCCAAAACTTTAAAGTCCATTCACTCAGAGATGCGGTAATTTGCACAAACTTGACGAGTTCTATTGAATGGCATTAAGATTAGATTGGAGTTTTCGTGTCACTGTAGGCTACTGCCCAAAAATCCTTTAAATTTGATGACATTGTAAATTATTTATTTTTCCCTTATAGACTGCACACATTTTGAAACATCCGCCTAGGTTTCTGCAACAATTTTTAATTATCTTAATTATTACCTTAATTGGTCGTGACAGGCTTTCATGGCAAAAGTCTTTTTTTCCGTGAGTTGGTAAAGGGCGAGAAAAGTTAAATGCAATCGAAGGAATAAATAAATGCTATTCGGTATTAGTCCGGGATCAATTATATACTTACTATCGAATTTACCACCGGAAAAAAAGGATAGTACTGTATGGAAGTCGTCGTACAGAGAGAGGTTTTCCTCCACGGGGTTTTACGGAATAAGGGTTTTCATTTGTGACTTCATTGGAAGAAATAAATAATATTATACCAATTTTTTCACGCAATTTTTTTCGATGTCGAAGCAAAATCCAACTTTTTAAGATGTTTGAAGATGTTTGGTTAGCTTTGACTTAGGAGGGCAAGTGAATCACGAAATGGCAAGTCTGATGACTTTGAATGGCAGGGTTTACGAGTAATTCATTCCTGGAATTGGCGTGATTCGGAAATCATAACAGTTTATGAGAAGAAATTTCATAAATTTTATTATTAGCAAACGGATTGTTGCAGGGGCTGGTGCAAGTACTTCTCTCTCCGAAACGGAGTGGGGGAGGTTTTACTCTTACATAAACTTCCCATCAACTTTGAAGATTGGCGTTAATATGTGAACGGACAAAGTTAAAAAAATTGTCATTTATGTAGTTGCTTCCATTGACTGATGCGTAAAGCTACTTTTGCTAGAGCCAATTCGCAGGTTTAAGACTGCCAACGATGCATTTTTTACTGAAGCCAAACTGAACTGAATCTGTGTGGAATTTGCAGAAAAAGATGACTCTCAAACAGTTTTCGTTCTTTAACGGGCGTGTCGAAAATTTTGTAACTCGAACTGAACCATTTAATCTAGAGGCATATTGTATTTAATTGGAAAATATCCCCTGTTCGTCATCACCTTCACCTCCTTCTTCATCTGGTGGCGCCACTTCTGGCTGCACCTCTTCACAGTCTCTGCTTTTAGTCACAGTTTTTAAAGTTTTTCTTCATCTTTCGTTTTTGTGTTTGTGTGGACTTGACTGAACTTGTTGTCGTGCATTCGCTGAACCAAGTTTCATTTTTTTTGTGTGCTGTGTGAGTTGTTCTATGTGTGAAAGTCTTTCTCCCTGTAGCTGCCATGTCCATTGTTTACAGTCGGTCTGAGATACTTGCTTGTCGCCCGCGGCAATGCCCTAAGTTATCTCTATCTCTTCACAGCTATCGACTTCTTCGGCTTCGTTGTCTCCTGACTCGACTTCGTACGTCTCGTTCAAGGAAACGTAAGCGTCGAGTTGGCACTCGGTTCTGTCTGATCAATACTGGCTCTGTAGTCAACAAACTCGAGTCGTTCACCACCGTTTTCAGTGATCATTCTCCTGATGTCGTTGCACTTACGGAAACCTGGCTCACTCATGTCAATGGGGACCAGATTCTTTCAACGATGGTTCCTGGTGGATTTTCGTTCATCCAAATGCCTCGACCTAGCTCCCGGCGCGGTGGTGGCGTCGCTGTCGTCTTCAAGTCAACTATTGCTGCCACTCTTGTTGCCGACTCGCAAGCTTACGATTCGTTTGAGTACATGGACGTTCGTCTCAAGTTTGGCACTCGAACCCTACGCCTGTTAGTTGTCTACCGTCCACCGAAGCGCTCGGAAAGTGATTTCCTCCGCGATTTCTCCTGTGTTCTAGAGATACTTTTAGTTACCCGCGATGACGTGCTGATTGTTGGCGATTTCAATCTTCACGTTGATGACGAACACGACCAGTATGGTCGTTCATTCATGTCTCTCATTGACTCATGTGGTCTGCAACAGCACGTTGTTGGCCCCACCCATGAGCGTAGTGCCACGCACAAGCGCCACACTCTTGATCTCGTCCTGTCTCGTCAGCGCAATCATCTCGTCTCCAAAGTGTGTGTCGGTCCCCGCGTTATCAGCGATCACCATCCAGTGTGGTGTGTGCTCGACCTTCATCCTCCTCGGTGGCTCACCAAGAAGCTCCTGACTCGCTCGCTGAAATCTATCGATTGCGATAAATTTGCAACTGCGATCGCCAACCTGCCTCTTCTCTCTGCGCCTTCCGACAACCTCGACGGACTTGTTGAGCAATACAACAATGGTTTACGTGCAGTGCTTGATCTTCATGCTCCTGTCCGGACCCGAACTGTAACTCTTCGGCCTGTCAACCGCTGGATGACGACTGAGATTCTCGATACTAAGACGAAGCTTCGTCATTTTGAGCGCTGTTGGCGTTCTCGGCAACTAGCGATTGATTTTGAAATTTTCCAGACTCATCTGCTCGCCTACTCTGAGATGTTCAAGGCTGCTCGAACTCTTTTTTTCTCCAACGAAGTCCGTCAGTGTCGAGGTGACCTGCGCGCATTATATCGTCTCGTCGGCGACCTCATGGGTTCAACGACCAAGCCATCACTTCCCACTCGCTCGAGTGACCAAGAAGTTGCAGACGACCTGAACCAGTTTTTCTGCTCCAAGGTCTCTGCTCTCACATCGCGCTTTCACTCCGACACTGATTCTCCTCGCTGCTCACCGCGACCAGCTACCAGCTCCTTCGTCTCCACTCATGGATACGACATGCAGTTAATCCGCTTTGTCCCGGTTTTGAGTGACGATGTTACCAAACTCATCAACTCTTCCAAAACGACGTCTTGCAGCCTTGATCCTCTTCCCACACAACTGGTGAAAAAATTTGTCCACCTTCTCGCCGGTCCGATTTCTCTCATCATCAACTTATCCATCACTACTGGCTGCTTTCCTTCCACCTTAAAGCATGCCGTCATCACACCCCTCATCAAGAAGCCTGGACTCGACCCTGAGGATCTCGCCAACCATCGAGCGATTGCTGGACTCTCCTTTCTTTCGAAGTTGATTGAACGTGTAGTCCACCGCCAACAAATTACTCCACTGAGACTGCGCTTCTTGGACTCTACAATGACCTTCTCTGCACTGTCGATGCCGGCCAGGCCACTGCCGTCTGCTTCCTTGATCTGACAGCTGCCTTTGATACTATCGATCACACCATTCTACTCGACTCTCTTTCAACTCGTTGTGGCGTTGCTGCTGATGCCCTACTCTGGTTTGCATCTTACCTTTTCGGTCGCACCCAGTGTGTTCGTGTTGGTGACTGCTTCTCCTCGAGTGTTCCAGTTCCTTATGGTGTTCTTCAATGGTGCAATCCTTTTTATTCTTCTGGTTTCTGCCCTTCCCGAACAAACCGCAACCGATGGCGTCATTATTGATCAGTATTCTGATGACACAAATGGCTGAATCACATTCCAACTACACTCTAAAACCAACCACTCTGACCAACGGGCTGCTATCGCAAACCTTAGTCACTGGACTTGGCGCACGGATCGATGGCTTTTTGATCAACTTCCTCAACCTTTCTAAGTGTCTTTTCTTCTACGCCGTCTCACCTCATCAAGACCACAAACGTGCCCCTCTACCGTTGAAAATGGGCTCCGGCATTCTTCAACCGTCTGCTGAAGTCAAACACCTTGGCGTCACTTTTTATTCTCATCTTTCGATGTCCTCCCACATTCGCAATATTTGTCGGTCCTCTTTCTTTCACTTGTGGCGTATTGGCAAAGTTCGGCGCTTTCTTGATCCTCTTACTACTAAGTGCCTTGTTCAGTCTCTTGTCCTCTCTCGAATTGACTATGCCTGTTCTCTCTTCGCTGGTCTTCCTAGCACTTTGCTCTCTAAGCTGCAGCGCGTGATAAATGCTTCCGCTCGTCTCATTCTTCGTGTGAGGAAGAGAGAAAGCATTCGTTCCCATCTGCCCTTCCTTAATTGGCTCTGTGTCAACGACAGAATCACTTTTCGTATTGCCACCCTGACCTATCGCTGTTTAAATGGCTCCGCACCTACTTACCTGACTCGTCTAATCATACCTCTTGAAAACTCACACAGCCTACGCTCATCTTCATCTACTCTACTTCGCGTTCCTCGCACTCGCCATGTCAATCTTGGTGATCGATCTTTTGCAAAGGTCGCTCCTTCCATCTGGAACCGACTCCCTCTTGCTGTTCGTAATGCCACCACACTCCCCAAGTTTCGTTCTATTTTATTCAAGCACCTTTTCGACTGATGTGTCTTATGCTTTTTCTGTGACTTTTAGCCTGACTGTACTTTCCGCGTCATTAGAACTTTATTTTGATAATGCGCGTTATAAATAAATCAAATCAAATCAAATCAAACACACACTGTTAAATCCCCGCCCTTTGGATTTCCATAAAAAATTTAATGTTTTTTTTATATTTAGGACAAAATGTCTTCCTCACCGTCTCCAATCCCAATCCATAACTGGAGCTTGGAATGCTTCTTTTACTTTGGTGCGGTTTGGATGTCTCACAGGATCATATCCAGTGTCTGCAACTATATCTGAAAATAAAATTTTTTGAAACACGAACCGGTGAAAATCTGGCTTCTGAGCCAGTCGTGGAACCAGCACAGCCAGTAGAATAAGCAGCAAATTCCCCCCACTGTAAATCCATGGGACATCGAAGAAAGATTACCTTTCTAAATACTTCATTACAAAATTAAACACGCTTCAGCATAACGAGCACGTTACACCGAAGCCCTAGTTAGTCGGGTATCCGAAACTCTGAAAGACGAAAATCGAGACTTTATCGGAATTCCGCAGTGTCGAATTTTGACCGAACGTTTTGAAAAAAAGTCCTAAGTATTATTAGCAAAGGTTCAACAATTGATTCCCTCATCGAAAAAATTGACAAGGATTTTTTTTTTATTTGGCAAGCATTTTCGTCGCTTCATGAAAAGAAAACTGGACATTTATTGGCCAGACAAAATTCAAGATAAAGCTCACAACCACTGTACCAAATCTCATAATGATACCGACATAGTCAATTTAGAATTTTAAATGAAAGAAATGGCCATCCAGGCCATTTTTTTGAAACCCAAGAATGTTAGCGTTCTACTGAGTTCCGATAAACAACTATCATTCCACCAGTCTAAAACTCAAGCAGGCATCAGCATGCATTCACCTCTTAGCCACTAAATTCATCCTGACTAACGTACGTGGTTGAACCTCGGAGACCTGTCTCTGGAATTCAATGGAGTAGGGCGGCTTTTGATTTTTGAAAGAAGAATTTAGACAAAAAAGAAATCGGGAAACATAAACCTGGGCACAGAGTCGTATCGAGTCGTGTTAGAGGAGACGAGGTCTCACTAACTATTGTGTCTGTAACAATAAAATAAAATGCCAACAGAAAATGCAATTTTAGTTGGCTAAACATACAGCGCATTAGTTAAGCAATTTCAGTTTGGTTTTACCTAATGAATTACTTTGTATGTTGTTTGTGTTTAATTAAAACTTGAATTAAGGGAAATTATTTTTTGAAAGATAAAAAGTACTTAAGAATTTTGCTTGAAAAAAAAAACTCAATAATTGTGTTTACAACGGCAAAATGGTCTAACTTTTCCTAAGCGCCGGGGCACATTTTGCTCTGATCAACCTAAATTTTGAACGACAAAGGCAAGTTTTTTTTTAAATAATCGATACAAAAATGGTTATTTAAGATTTATGATAAACGAACGTTGTGTCTAAGAAGCACAACAAAAAAATTAAGTTGATAGTTAGTAAAGAAAATCAAACCAAATGGCCTTTAGCAACTAGGATACTCGAAGTATTTCACAAAGCTATTTGTCATTGAGGCCAGAAAAAAGATACTTCATTTTATGAATAAAATTTTATAGTCATATCATCTGCTAATAGTGGTTCATTCCCATATCGTTGCACATGCCAAGGAGTAAAGGAGTTTGCACTCTTAAACAGCCTCATGGGACTACGAGTGGACAATCGTCTATTGGCTTGGCTAAAAAACGGTCAAAACATCTATGGGAATACACCCCTTTTCTCAAGGTTATTGAGTTGAACGCCAGATCCCTCACTTTCTGGTGGGATAGCCAATGGCAATATTATTGAAGAGTACACAAATTTAGGTTTGGCATCTGTTTTCCCACATAAACCGGTATTTGTGAAATCGTTTGAGATCTTATTTAATATTGGCATTAGCAGAAAAATATTCTTTAGCTATAGCAGACCTTTTCACCTAGTGGAAGAGGCTGTAACTGTTTTTGACGCGAAATTCATTTACCGAGCTAGCATGAATCCATCAACACACACTGTTAATTTCTCACCCAGGTATTCCAGAATTTTGGGTAAACTACAGAAACTAGTTTAATTAGCCTTAATTAGCCTTTAATAATTGAATTATCTACCTTATATACTACTATATAGCTGGTCAGATAAATACAAGTCAGAAAAGTTTTCATCCGGGACGATTAAATTGGTCTCTTATTTTTTGAAGGAGAAGTGTTAGAAAAGCACGGAGTCTATCAACAATGCTGTCAGAAGTGAAAAAACGTCAGCGTATCTATCAATACTGCTGGTCCGACTGAAATGATCACCAGTGTTTCTACCAACTCTTTGGGCCCGAGTGGAAGGAACACCCGCGTATCTATCAACACTGCTGGGCCAATTGGGAGGAACGCAAGCGTATATATCCACACTGCTGGCCCAAGTGGAAGGCATGCCAGGGTTTCTCCCATCACGAATGGCACAAGTCGAAGGGGAAGAAGTGAATTAAGCGGATTTCAATGAAGATAAGAATATTGACATATACGACGATCCATCATTTACTCACCAGGGAATTTTATTGCTTCTTACTACTAAGAAAATATAACAAGATAAAATGTAGAATAGGAGAAAAAAAAATACAAAGTCCGGAGAATGTAAATACGCATTAGATAAGTGTTCAAGTCCACTCATGGGAAAGCTTTTTATTCATCTACAGCCCGATAGTCCGTCGCGCCTAAAAAGCAACAGCTACCTGTTAGTTGTTGTTGTACAGTATCCTACGTGGAAACTTGGACATCCGCTAGGGGTTCTACACAGGATACTCGTGAAAACTACCTAGCGGCTGTCCCAGTTTCCATGCAAGGTACTGTACTTAGTGCGTCGGAAAATTCAAAATAATTGGCACGGTTTTTTAAAGTTGTTTTTGCCTTCAGTAGAGTTCCCTGATCTCAATAAGAACTTCGCTTAAAAAAAGGTGGAGACTGCGACAAGACGAAAACACGGGAGAATGGGGAAGCTCTAGGCTTGAACTATTCAATCAAGTCGGCTATGTTTAGACACGCTGCAGAATTTGGAATGGAACACCTTATTCAGGCAGCGTTGCAGAAGAAGAATATATTGATTATTTAAAGCCGTGTTTTTATATTCATATTTGACATTGGCATTGCTGTATATTCAGCCTGCGATCCTGTATCTCAGTCAATGAGGCGACAGCGTCGTGAGCAGATAGTTGCCAACAGATAAATGCAAAGAATTGAATACCATGGAATTTTTTCGTCGTTGTAGGGGGGGGGGAGATTCACAAACTCAAATGCATCTAAATATTATTTCTAATCAAATTCTGAATAGCAGAGTTTTCAACGGAGCTGCCTGAGCTACCGGAACTACCGGAGACAAATATTTTTTTTTTTACTGACTGTTTTCAAAAATGTATCAGAGAATTTAGATCAAGCCGTTGAAATTTGGATCAATGCCAGGGATGAACCCTGACATCATTGGCAAAAAAGCAAGTGAGAACAGTTCTCGCCACTTTGAGCAGCCACTGTTTCTGGAGGGGTTTGAAATGAAAAAGAACATTATTAAATGTAAATAAAAAACAAAATATTCTAATCTTAGCCTACTAATGTTTCACCACTCCATCGGGTCAGTGAGAGACGAGTTGATGGATGGATACGAGGCCACGGCAGAAGGAGCAGCACCGGAAGAGACAGCAGCAGCAGGAGTAGAAGTGGTAGCAGCAGCAACACAAGGAAAGCAATAGCTGTAATAACAGCGGTAGGGAACCTGCAGCTAAAGCTGCCACCAAAGCTGCGGATAATCCTGTGGATAGTGCTGTGGATAGCGCTGTTTTCCATCTTACTCTCCCTTTCCTTCATCTTTATGACTTTGAAAATTGGTTTCTCCAGGGTTGTGAATTTTTTTGCTTACTTACACATTTGGCAGATCCAGCGTCAAAATGGATTTAGTGAATGACACACTGGACATATCCCATGCTGAATGGGCCAACCCCCACCTCCACTCGTGAGTCCTAAAAAAGACCGTTTGTGAGAAAACTGCCGATTCGGCCCACGAAGAAACCTCTGGTGCACCGGTTTGGATGGAGGAATCAATGGTTGGATGGGGGTCGGAAGATTCCCACTCCATGCAGTCTTTTTCTGACATACTTCGGTAAGCTCCGCATTGAAGGCCAACTAAATGCCGGACAAAATTCTATTTCCCAAAATTATTCTTAAATATGAATATTTAGTTATAGTTTTTACCCGCTATAGATAAAATTTTGATTTTTCCCATTTTTTTATCTTAAATTAACATCCATACTTCCCATTTTTTGGTATTTAATAGAAAATATCATAATCTATCGTTTCCAATAAGTGGAATCATTTTTAAGTTAGTTATAATCCCTATAATAGTTAAAAAAGCTAGCATTATGGGGGGAATTTTAAAGATTTTAAACTTCAGGCCTTATGTTCGGCTACTTGTGTACATTCGAAATTATTTATTTTCCAAAAACTTAAAGCTTAAGAGTAAAGCAAGGTTTTAGCGTATCAATCGTATTTAATTCGTAATACGAAAGCTACTATCAGCGAAAAACAAAAATAGTTTTTTTTCGAGCCGCTCGGAATTCATCAAGTCGGCCATTGTTCCGTTCCCCCGTTTCAAGTAAGCGAAGGCTTCTTTACCATAGGTTAAGGGGTTTGGGATGGCCAGATGCTTATCAGAGCCCCAGAGGCAAGATCGGTCTATGATCCGTTTAGCCCCGCCAGAGGATTCGTTTTTAGGAACATCGAGATTGAACCATAGTCCGTTCTCGCCTTGAATTGATCGTTCGCGACTAAATTATTTACTTCGAGCATAAGAAAAATCATAGTTTGGATGAAACGAAGCATTTAGTGTGGCGATAAGATAAAATAACGTTTTGCGGCTTATTGTGTCACATAACGGGCCTTATTCATCTCCTGAAACGCTGCAACTAAATAGAAAATGTTGTATGTCTAATGACTCGTACTATTTTTTTTAAATAAAAAGCTCAATGCACTTTTGATTACTAAAATAACCTGTTGGGGAAACAGCAAGCGCAGTTTGAGGAGCTGATAATATTTGAAGATCGTCCGGACCAGCACCAGCCTCTGAATGGAAACGCTATACAGTTGTTTTCCATGTCCTGACAATTTGCAAGAATAGCTTTCATTTCTGTAATACAGAAATTTTACTATTAGGTCAACACCAATTTTCAAACTTTGCAGAAAAATGCATGGCAACCAGTCCCGGTTTTCTGATTGGTTGCTGAGGAAGCCAATGAAAACGGCGACATTTTTGCTTAAAAACAAACAATAAGCAAGTGCATAAAATATAAATATGGAAAAAATGTGACAATAATACATATTTTATATACCTAAAAATGGTAATTAATTTTACTCTTCAATACATTACCTTCCAATGATGTTGCAGTCTCCAGTGAACATATCAAGAGCAGAGTTAACTTGCTAAAAGCGAATACTCTCTAAAAGCTTCATTTTTCACTAATGATGTGTACCTTGCTTTAAAAACAATCAGTCACTCACAGAACCAACAGCAGTTTAAACTTTAGTTTCTTAAAACACTTGCAGTAGGTACAGCAGCAGTAGTGGTAGGTTGCATTACTTCACCAGCAACAAATCTGCCAGAAGCACTGTTATTATTATTATCCAATTCACTTCACTATAGTGTTGTCGAGTGAGGGAGCTGAACTTACGATTTCTGGCAGGAGAACTTACGATTACTACAATCCAGCGTGTAAACCGACACTCCACAGAAAATCCGGAAAAGGGGGGGGGGGCGGAATAGAGGACGGGAAATCACACGGGTTTGCACTATAAACCAACCATTTCGCGGAGCACTAATAAAAAAATTTATTAAAATAAAAATAATTAAAGGAAAACAAAAAATACCTATAATCGCATCAATGAGGATTCTTCTCACCCCGAACGAGTCGATTCCGATTTAGGATAGGTCCAATTCAGAAAGAGTTAAGAACATATCCATGTCTGCATGGTTACGCGAAATTAAAAAAAAAAGAGGAAAATTACTTTGAATAATTAATTTTAATAATTTTTTTTTTACCTGAATAACCACCGATTCCCACTGCATGCAAAACATCCATCAAGCAGCGCGAAGATTCGATGCTGAATTGAGTCCTGAAAAAGACCGTTTGGGAGGAAACGGCCAGTTCGGCCCCCGAAGAGACCTCTGATGGATCGGTATGAATGGGGGGATCAATGGTTTTCTTCTGAAATGCTTCGGCACGCTCCGCATTCAGAGCAAACTGAGCGCCGGACAAAATTCCATCTTCCGCACGGAACGCACTTCCAGTCGCCGACTGTTTTAAAATAAAAATTAATTGTCTAAAGGAATTGTTAATTGATTAAATTATACCTCGACCACCTCCGCCACGTCTACCACATCCGCCAACACCACCGCCATTGCCAAGAGAGAATGTATTTTTCCCATGAAATATAACATTACAAATGTGATACAGAATTTCAATCAAAATTATTATATATTATCTCTTGGAAACGTTGCCTATGCAGCGCGTGCTCCGTTTTCTTTGTGGCGAGGATCTCCAGCAATCCACTCGCTGTTATCTCTCCATTCCATCTGTTC
Organism: Daphnia pulicaria; assembly: GCF_021234035.1. NCBI lineage: Eukaryota > Metazoa > Arthropoda > Branchiopoda > Diplostraca > Daphniidae > Daphnia > Daphnia pulicaria. The sequence goes on from NC_060916.1 coordinate 10,262,566, forward strand.
TGCTTCTGCAGTGGGGTTGACGGAAATTGAGGAGACCTCGGGACAAGCAGGAATGGGAACAGCATTTTAGTTGAAAGCAGTAACATCATAACTTGCATCAATAGTGGAAGTTTCAGCATCAGAAGTATTAGCAGCAGCACCCGTAGCTACAATAGCAGCAGTGGGAGACACTGCAGCCATAGCTGCAACTAAAGCAGTGGTCAAATCAGTAGTGGCTTTCAACATTTTCTAGTTCCGTTTGGTCTTTTTGATGACTTTGAACACCCTTTTCTCTTCTTTTGTGAATTTCCATGTTTTTTTGCAGAAGGCACAGTCAAACCGCCCATGCCTGTTAGGCCTATTGTAAAATGAGCATATCCGATCAGTCGACCCAGCTCCGCGCTCACTTCCACAAGGGTTTTGTCCCCCGCCTCCACTTCCACTTTCCCCGCCTTCACCCCAACCACCACCCAAGACTCCACCTGTACTCCTCAACCTCCACAGGTACAGCAAAATAAAAAAAAGGAATCTTGCCATTGCCGAGGAAAAAAAATAAGAAATTTTCTTACACACCGTTTCGTAGAATATAAAAGAAAATTTCTATTATGTAAAAATTTTGATTAATTGCCTCCCTAGCAATATGGGCAAAGGTGGGGAAAATTTTCACAGCATTGAGCAACGACTGTATCTGGAGGCGCCGAAGGAGCTGCAGAATCACGAATAGTAGCAGCTGCAGGAGAGATATTAGCAGGGTAAGTAGAAACATAATGAGTTGTAGTATCAGCAGTAGAATGAATTTTAGTAGCAGCAAAATGAGTTGAGGCGGCATAAGCAGAATATGTTGTAGCAGCAACAGCCGTAGCTGCAACAGCAGCAGTGGGAGATACTGCAGACATAGCTGCAACTATAGCAGTTGTTAAGGCGGTAGTGGCATTCAACATTTTTTTATTCCTTTTGTTCTTTTTTGATGACCTTGAACACCTTCTTTTCTTCCTTTGTGAATTTCCTTGTTTTTTTGCAGAATGCTTGAACCGCCCATACATGTTGGACCTATTACAATATGGGAATCTTCATTCAGTTGGCTCATCAGTCCCGCCTTCACTTCCACCAATCCAGACTCCACCTATTCATTAAAATAGTTAAATAACTAAATACACACAAAATTATTAAAATATATACCTACTACTTTGTGATACAACTGCCGGTATGTCTTTCTAGGCCCTATGGGAATAAGAAATTCCTTGCAGATAAGGTCTGAAGATAAGTCCCTATAAATAAAGCATCAGCATTTGAGACTATAAATCGAAAACTAATAAAATAATTGAACGGGCTCATGTTAAGCATTGCTCTGAGAAAGTGGAATCACAAATCTTTTTCTAGAAAATGCAGTTTTAATTTTAAACAATAGCTATTCAATATTTTTCAATATATCGAAAAAAACAATTGAATTCGAATAGAGTTATTTAAAAAAACAAATCAATGTTTTTCGATGTATCCAAAAATTGAATTCTATTGAAAAATATTTACCTCATTAGTTGTGTTAATTAGTGTATAGCGAAATTTCAATAATTGCTTGTAAAAGTTTAAAAATAAACTCGTCTGCTTGTTTATATCTAAATTTAAAATCCTCGAGTTTGTGCAGAGGTGTCTCCCTTATTGTTGTATTTATTTTAGTTAGAAGCTCTCTCATTGTCCCTTTTATTTTTCTAAGTCTAGTAAAAAGAAAAGTCTTGTTTTGTGTTGTTTTCTTAAATGCAGCAGTTTTAGTTAGGTTGGGTTAGGTTTTAGTTCGGAATCAAAATTAATTATAGTTTTTGAAAAAAAAATGGTTTTGGGTTGCTTAAAGACTAAATTTCAACTCAAGGAAACTTACACCAATTGACTTGATGATAAATAATTTTCAATGAGTCGTATTATTCTCTTTTTTCCTTTGTGGGGTGTTGAACAGGATCGAGATCCAAACGTCATTTTTTTTTAAACTGATCTTTTCTCCGGCAATGATCGGCTTCTCTTTCGGAATGCAGTGGAATTAAGTTTTTTAGATTTTTCATTCCTCACACCAACGAGAGTTTCTCAAGCAAGCACATAATTGCAACGGCCGTACAGGAGCGATACCTTTTAGGAAACTGCTGTACCAAATAGTTTCTTAAATGACCCTGTACGGTAATTACCGGATTCTATGCCAAAAGACACTTTTTTCTTTTTATTTTATCCATGGCTTGAGTATATGTTGTTAGATGATGTTCTGTGTAAGCCGTGCTTTCAGTAGAAACAATTTTTTATTTTCCATTTTCGCTTGTCCAAAAATGCTTCCTTCCTCAAATTTGTATTTTTTAGATTGTTAACAATTTTATCAACAACCACGGATCTCTGATCAAAATAGGGTTCTTCAAGGTAAGAGCTCCGCTCTTGACGCAATGTGTAATCAAATATATCGTTCCTGAAATATCTGCCTCTCATTATTTCCCTGTAGTAAAGGTCAGAAGTTCAAAGAGACTATGCGCCATAACGTCAATTCATTCTCGTAGTCATTCGGCGTAGCTTCCTTCAATTCATTTATTATATTCAAAACCGCATTCAAACTTTCTGACTAATAAGTGCGGTGATTTCGCTGTCACCATAACAGGCCAAAAACCCCACTTTGTCGATGACCACATGGATGCTTTGCTCCGCTTTGCTTGCTTTGCTTGCAGAAGAGAATTGCGAAGTCCGATTTATTTGAAACCTAGTAGGTTCTCGAAGTACGCAACTTTAGTCGGCTGCATGAACGGATTTTTCACTTCTCGTTTCAATCTTACTCTTTCCTCTTTCGGCATTTGAAGACTTTACAGCTTCCATTTAACATTGTTCTTTACGTGTATCAAACACCTGAACCGGTAAATTTCAGGGAAGTATTTTGTTATTGTTTTAAATAACGGAAGCCACATGATACGTTATGAGATTGATGTCATGAGAATTTTTTTTGCATATTTAATTCCGTAACAAATTTAAGAAGGTATTGGAAAAAATCGTAATGATTAACTTGATTCAAACTTACTTATAGGCGATTATTTACTTTTTTCATTAAAATAAAATTAGGTGGGCAATTATTATTTATTATTGGGGAGAATTAGTTAGGGGCATTAGTTTTGAGGACAATAGTTTTGGGGGGCAACAGTGTGGGAGGCAACTGTAATAAACTCGAGGGGGATTTATTAAAGGTGGCGATTGTCTCTTTACCAAAGACACAGAGATGGTAAATCAACCTTATTGATTGTCACTTTATATGTTTCTATTAGATTTTCGTTACAAAAAATCATCGTGAGATCCTCGTGGACAATAGGTCGTTTGATTTATCCAGTTTCAGCGAGCTTTAACCAATAAATTATACAAGCTTTCTTGTGTCCGACATTTTCAGCTCTCGGATTCTGTTGGACATTCAGAACTTGCTAGGTAACGAGGCGCATTAGTTCTGTGACTTCCCAAATCAATAAGCGCGCTGTTTTATGTCTATATAGTTGCTTCGGTGGTTTTACAGTAGTCTTTATTGCCTTTTGCACTGACTTTGCAGTTCGGTAGAAAGGAGCGTCTTTTTTTGTTAAGGAGTGGCATTTCCGAGACATAAATTAACTATTTCATCTCCAATGCATTCGATTAAAACTAATACTGGGATCGTTGGATCAATGCTAGGGGGCATAAATGATTTAGCTCATTATTTTTCTGACTGATACCCCATTTTTTGCTGGAGAATGGTGATTAGAATCTCCTTCACCTTTGGGATTTCACATAACTGGAATGTCGAGTTGACGTTTATGTTGCTGTAGCAACTCGTCAGGAAAGATGAAGTGATTTCTTCTGCTCAGTCCGGTTTAGTGAAGTATTGTTAATCTAAAAACTAAAGAATTTTATGCTTTGATTTTTTCCTTTTTAGACCTTTATTTGTCTTGATATCCTTCTGGCCAGTCCTGAGATCCGAGAATGATGCTGTAATACTGCTGTACATTTTTAGAGGGCTGCTGCACTTTAATGTTGGAGGATATTGAGAAATATATTTCCATGATGTCCTTCTCCCTGCGCCATTCTGCCTCGTTGGCTTATTTTTCTTCAAAGAAGATTAATTTCGATAACTTTTCTTGTGACTTCGACATCTTCCCGTATTTGAATTATGACTTACTTGCACCGTCATACTCTGTCTAGTCTATATCCTCATAGTTTTTTTTTCTTGTATTTTTGTGGAAAATTCCCTGAAATATTCGTTAAACCCCAACGCTGTTAGGAGTAAAAAATTACCAACACTCACTGCCGAAAGTCACAAGCCCAGGAACAAGATAGTCCTAACACTGATTCTAATTTTTATAGATTTTGGCAATAGTTTGTATTACAGACTTGTCCCAGAACGGTTTCAAAACTATTTAACCCTGTGAATCCAAAAATCACAATATCATAGGAAAAAGAAAATCAGGGAAAAACAACCTTGTGACCAATTTGAAATACAGTAACCCTTTGCTAGAAGTGACCTCAAGGAACCAGAGGGGGAGAGGGGGTTCAGGGGTGGGCTAAGTGGCGTCCAAAGACCCTACGGAAGCCCGGTAAATCCAAAACTTTAATGTAGATTTACTCAGGGATGCGTTCATTTGAACAAACTTTTCCTTAAGCCATTCGAATCGGTCTGGCTAGTTCCATTGAATGGTGTTTTAATATAAGATTGAAGATTTCACTATAGGCCACTGCCCTACAATCCTTTAAATTTGATGACGTTGTAAATTGTTTCTTCTTTCTTTATCGACGGCAAAAATTTTGAAACAAACGCCTAGCTGCCCACGACAACTTTTAATTATCTAAATTAATACCTAAATTTGTCGTGACAGGCTTTCATCGCAAAGGTCTTTTTTTCGTGAGTTGGTAAAGGGTGAGAAATGTAAAATCCAATCGAAGGAATAAATCAAATGCTATTCTTTATTATCCCGGGATCTCTTATATACTAACTACCGCATTACTATGGAAAAAAGGGATAGTACTGTATGGTAGCCGTCGTACAGAGAGAGTTGTTTATTTCCTCCGGGGTTTGACGAAATTGGGATTTTCATTTGCTACTTCATTGGAAGGAATAAATAATGTTGGTCTGTATCAATCAAAATCGTTATGGCCTGGGAACTGATTTGCTTAGGAGGGTAAGTGAACCTCGAAATGGCAGTGTGAAGAGTTTGAACGACAGGGTTTACGAATAATTCACTCATGAAAACGGCGAAATTCGGAAAATTACTTACAGTTTATGAGAAGAAATTTCATAACTTTTCTTATTAGCAAATGAATTGGGCTTGAGCAAGTACTCCTATTTCCAAAGGGCGTGGGGGAGTCCTTATTCTCAGATAAACTTTCCATTAACTTTTAAGATTGACGTTAATATGTGGAACGGACCAAGTTGAATGAATTTGTTTTTTATGTAGTTGCTACCTTAGACTGATGCATAAAGCTACTTTTGCTAGAGCCAATTTGTTTATGAGCGAGTTTAGAGCCAACAGGTTTATGGGTGCCAACGGTGCATTTTTTACTGAAGCAAAACCGAACCGAATCCGTGTCAAATTTGCATAATAAAATTATTTGAAAACAATTTTTGTTGTAACTCGAACCGTACCATTTGATCTAGAGGCATATTTGATTTAATTGAAGAATATCTCATTTTTTAATTTACTTGTTTTTTTTTGTTATAGAGTCTTTGGCATGAAACAAAACAACAGTATGCGAAGGTTTTGTAGGGGGTTCATGCAAGGAAATGTTTTTATGTAGGAAGAAATATTCAAATGTTTAGCAAGCAGTTTTTTATTATTCTGATATAGCTCTGAAATAATAAATGGTTACATATTCATATTTCTAACATGAGTTTTATAAAATTACTTTTTCAACCAATCGTAAAACTTATTTGCATGATGAAACCCGGTAGAAGAATCTGCAAATAGATTTCCTTCATTAAGGGGTGTAGTTGGATTTTGAGGAGAGATTAAAGGAGAATTTGGAGAACAATTCGAACAAATTCAAATTGACGAGCCACTTTCTTTCCTTTTCATTTTCTGAATAAAAATAATTGGTAAAGACCAAAAGTAAAGAAAATGACACTATTAAAAAAATACTTACTTCATTTTGGAGGATCTTTTGCATTGTTAGCTTTATTTCAAACACATTTTCCTTTTCAGTGGGGTAAACTTTTCGGGTTAATGATTCGTAGGAGCGAGTTTTACTTTGTAATTTATTTAATGAAATATCAACACTTTTTTTCATAAGATATTCTCAATACCTTTTCTTCTTTAAGACAGACCAGTTTAGCATACTTGTTAAACAACATGAAAAGTAAGTCTCACACTGACAGTCTGAAGAGGTATGAGTAAAAGGGGTATAAAGGGGTCGTATTCTCGATGTTTTTAACTTTCATATAAAATGTGCTCTCCGGTGTTGAATACTCGTTCGACCTTTTTAGGAATTTCAATTGCTCGTCAGTCGCTGCTTTACCTCAAACCATTATCATTTCTAATGGCAAGCAGTCTCTTCTTTTCAAAATGACAACTAATATAGAGGCAATTTATTTCGTGGTTTCGCTAGTCAATTGTTTAAAGGGTCCATTATTTTGTATTTCTGTTTACGTTTTTGTGTCTGATAGAGTAACTGGCTAAAAGCACGATAGTTAAAAAAAAGTTTGAATATCAGTTCCTTGATATGTAGGCTTAATTGCTTGGGCGGCCCGGAGTGGCCACTACTGGCGATAGACTCTGTTCATTAATAACGTTGATTGGTTCTTTTTTTACCTTCTTCTTTTTTTGTAGTAACATGAGTAAAACTGGTAAACTTTCATAAGTAACGTAGTAAAATCCGTCATCTTTTCCTTCCAAAAAATGCTTATAGCATAAAATATTTAAGTATGTTAAATCCATCGCGCAAGTAATACGAAAGATTTTTTGTCTTGCCTGTATGAAGCTTCTCATGCCAGTAAGCAAAAACTATTGCAGCATAGATTAGTAAAAAGCATGTGACATTGTCATTGATGAAGATGCCTATGGGACATCAACCAAACATACATATTCACAGCAATTGTATTATCAAGTTTTTTAAGATGGGGCTGCCGATTCTTGCTGGCTCTCTTTATTCTTCGCTCTCTTCGCTGTATGCTGGTTCAGCATTTTTTTCTTTTTATGTTGTCTTATCATCCACTTGGCTGATGATTCAGTATGTTTTCGTGTAATTCATGTTTCCTAATTGATAGGGATGTATGGGTGAGTGATCTAGAGTGCCAAGGCTTCAATAGAAAGACTCTCTGTTCAAATCCCTGCTGAACTCGTCAACACCTCGTCGCACCTCTAACGGCAGCACAACACAGATTCTTGATTGCTTTAAAGATTGCTTTCAAGACAAATTTCGTTAAATATACGATGTATGTGTAACTCATCTCAATAAACTGAAGCGCTTTGACTGTTTATGAATAGGCGCTATATAAATACTACGCTATGTAATACACTACATTACAATACAATGTTTTTCGTCCCAAATAACAGGAGTTAAAGTCGGTAAAGCAGTCAAACAATTGCGTGAAGAAAAAAACTATGCTATCTAAAAAAATTTCAAACAACTCTAATAATTTCTGATAAACTATAATTCTTTCGTGTGACATTATTTTTCTGAATAGGAAATTACCTGAAATTTAACAGAAGTATCTTTGATCTAGGGAAAATAGGTCTAAACAAAGAACATTTAATATATTTCCAACTATGTTCATCAAACATTTTTGAAATTGTTACGTTAGCCTTGAAATACCATCCATTTCCATTCTTCAAGTTTTAATCATTTGGATACAAACTGCTTTCCCCGCAACAATATCTTACTTTTTCTATCAAATGTTAAAACCACAAAGAAATCTATGATTTTTCAATGAGAATGCTGTATTATACGCTACTATACTCTCCGTAGCGCTCCTTGCGGAAGCCAGCAGAAAATTTTTATCTGTTGGCCTTAATTTTAGACCCATAGAAGTCATATCGGCCTTAATATTTAGTGGAACCAAGCTGGCTTCCGCAAGGGGATTTTTTAAAGAAAAATTTCGATTAATTTTCGTGGCGCAGGGACGAAATCCTAGCCCGGGGGGAAGAATAGAGGGAAGGAAATTGGAGAGAACAAAGGGGTCCGGCGGTTTTCCCTCTTCTATTCTTCCCTCGGGGCAGGATACGCTCCACGCGACGAGAGAAGAAAAATCAACATTTAATGAAAAAATCGGCAAAAATCAGCGTTTAATTTAAAAAATTTGAAACTTTGTCCAAATGTAGACGACTATGTCGTCTACCGTTGGTGCAAGTTTGAAGTAATTATTGATATATTTTGATTTTTTATAATTTTTAAAGTAGCATACACTTTAGCTTGGAAACATATGGCGAGCGCGCCGATGTTTCCAAACTTTATATCTAGTCTTTTGGGGTATAAACTTCAATTCACTAAAATCTACAAAAAATCATGGTGAAAGGAAATTCTTTCCTCACCAAGAAGATTTTTTAAAATTTGCTTTGCGATTACTCAAACGTGAGTTATCGCGTAAAAAAGGGAGACACTTTGGCCGTAAGCCGCCGTGTTAGAAGCGCGGAAACACTCGCCGTGTTTCCAAACTTTGTGTAGGTACTGTACATACATACAGAAAGAGACGCCATCGAGCTGCAGAGGATCCGAAATGTTCGTTCAATCCTAAAAGTCTCGTTCGAGCTTTGGACGAGCTGTAGCTTGACCGCGACATTATAGGTTATAGATATACCTTGTTACGCGTCGGCCAGCCTTGCCTGGCTTTCTTTGTCGCTGATGGATTCTGGTATCGTGCGATCGATTGAATAGAAATAGAACGCCTAATTCGTTCTACTATTTATAGGTAGTAAAATCTCTGTCCTTTTTTGTAGTAGGAACCGAGATTTTTTGTTTGATATTTGCTTTTACGTAACCTGTTTTCTAACCCACGGGCGGAGGTGTAGGATTATTCCTGTAGCCAGAATAGCTGTGAAATGAAAAAAACCCGTTTCCAGCGTTAAATGGTCATTATGATTAAGAAGCCTTCAAATGAATTCCCTCTTTATTATAAGCGCGCCTGATTTAAAAAAAAAATTGAACAATTCTTCCCGTTTTTATGCCATGTCGAGTCGTTTGTTGTCTCTGACATTGCGCTTATCAGCCCCGAGATGATGACATCGATATATCGACCGAGGTCGTCCTCCTAATCTGCTACCCTATAACCTTCATATACTTCTGTCAAACAAAAAACTTAGTATTTATAGAAATTGAATGTCTCCGAAACTGAAAATATTCACATTTCACTTCAGACTTCACCAAGACCAAAATCCCCAGCCCCCCAAACCAACAACGAGAATCAAAGATCAGAGAGTCACAAGCATAACACACCTGTCACGTACATATATTTAAAATTGAAACTCAGAAGAAAAATTTATAGCAACGTAAGTAAATAATTATTTTGTAAATTTAGATTTCTACTTTTTTTGCTTTAAAATCTCGAAAAAAGTGACATAGTTTCCAGATCAATTAAATCCATGTTGGATCAATGACCAAGGAAAGTTCTAGCAATCCCCATTGGGCCGTTTAAAGTCTTTCTGGGTACACATTTGCCTGCATATTTAAGTATTTTGAATGCTAGCAGGGAAAAGTTATCTACAAAAACACTACAACTTCCCAACAAGAGTTGCTGATGCTACTTCTAACGCTACGCTTCTACTTTAAAAATGCTACTTCCTCCGTTCGTTACTGAGAAAATAGCATTTTCTTTCAGAGATTTGATTCTTATTTCCTTCCATTCCAATATTTTGTTTGGGCTGGTTGGTCCATTGGCAAGGCATTCAAGGCACACTACCATGAGCCATATGGGTTAGCTATTTCCAGATTTTTTCCAGATTTAGTAATTAAGGGGAAAGTAGCTAGAAATAAATATAAAAGTTTGGGATTACGCCGTAGAACCTGATTGAAAATCAGCTACTTTGCCGGTCTGTAAGAAGAGAAAAAATAAAATAAATACGACTAAAAAAATTTGAAAGTAGGGACCTTTGTTACTTCAAACATAGGTCATTTTGAAATTAAAAAGGGATTTAGTCACATTTCCACCCCACGGTGTTATCCCAATTCCTCCTTTGTTTAATTTTTGTAAGAAGGGTAAATAGCCTATACCTTTCAAACAAAGAATATATTTTCCTACCTCCGAAATCAATAATATCCCTGATTCCCCATGTCGATTTCTGCAATACGTAGTTATTGATATTGAAGACCATTTTTTCCAGTAGAAGCCTCAAATAAAAAATAATTCGTGAAATTTTGACGTAAGAAAAGCTTGGGTTAATTTAAATCTTTTTAAATTCATGTACGACAAAGAATATTGTAATGAATTCGTTCGGATCTCATAAATAAGTTTATTGGCGACTTCATCTTCATTCATCATTCATCATCGACAAAATGACTCAAGACTTCTTCCCCGAGAAAACTTCCATACTTATTAACCATACCCGTACATTGCACATGAAAACCTGTCTTACATGAACGGCATGATTATAGCGACTACACGATACTACAGGCTATATGCTGCCGCTACACGATACAACCGGCATCAGTTGATCACCGGGCAATAACTTTACCAAGCGTTACAACATGGAAGGGGATGGTATCATCTTGCAGTGACAATGAAACTGTCAAATCTTTCATGGTATGAAGGAGACAAATGAAGACATTTTCTGTTCTGATCTGCAATGTCAAAAATGAGAGTTTTTTCACAAATATATAAAACAAAACTGGATATAATTTAGTAATATTCCCGTGGATGTTGCGTTTCCCATGGTTTGCTAATTCTTGAAGTACACAGGTAGCACAGGCATATAAATTCCATGTCAATAAGATATGCTAATGCGATTTAGACATCCATATAAAAAATTCCGACATCAATTTCACATAATTTTTCTGTAATTTATTTGATATCAAAATTTTAATACATTTAAGATGTCAATTAAAATTTACAAAATTAAAGTTGTGTGTATGAAATATGACATGAAATACAATGGTGTCCAACATTGGACAACGTAATCACAATGTTTAAGGAATGATATACTTAATAAAGAAAATCAGTTACATCATTTTGATGTAGGAGGCTTAGAGATTGGTTAAATTCATCTCTAGGAATGATTCTTGATTAATTCCACTTCGACTACCGATAAAAAGTATATCGTATTCATATAAAAGGTGGAACACAGTATTTTGACTTCATTTTGATTTTTTATATAAAATTTATTTAAGATTAAAGTTCGTTTTCTATAATTGATAAGAATAATAAATAAAATCCAATCTTTTATGTATAGCAAAATCTGAAATGCCACCGGGTTTTACATCAGCGATTAATTGAATTTCCACCAATCTTAGGGAAAAATAACATCACCTAAAGAAACAAACAATTACAAAAAGTTTTTCAAAAGTTTTTTTTATGTATGGTAAAATCTGAAATGCTACCGGGTTTTACACCAGCGATTTATTGAATGGCTACCCATCTTAGGGGACAAATCACATCCCTTAAGAAAAAAACAATTACAAAAAATTGTTAAAAAAAATTTCCGAATTACAAAAGTCCCAATTCTGAGACCCAAAAAACTGAAAAACAAAAAGGTATTTCATTGATATAGTGACAGAAATAGCTCATTGGCAGAGAATCTGACTAGCATGTGGGAGATCAAGAAATAGATCGGAGATCCAAGTTTATAATGTTCGTGAAGGACCAATTTATTTTCCTTTTCAATAATGCGAATTATCAATTTCATGTATTATTTGTGCTATCGAAAGTGGTTGAGTAATAATTCATATTTCGTCTAATTGTATTTAATATATTTGATGCATTAAATGCATTATATTTAAACATCCCAAAAGTATCACAAATTATACATGATTATTTGAATATCTTTTGGGCGGGTAAACAGCAGTATATGGAGTTTCAAAGAGAAAGGGAATCGTATATTATCTATTTTAAGAAAATATTTGATTTATTAGAATAAAACTTACACGCACAAGTCGCAACTACTCAGCAATAATATGGTATCAATAACTTGATGAACTGATCTTTTTTTGTAATTGGTTTATTAGTTATAGCCCTGTCTTGCCACAAATATTCTTGTTTGAAGTATAAAAATGCTTTTCATTCGTGTTTTTCCTTCCTTTCACTGCCCGTTACGTAGTCGTGTAAAATTCCATTGAAAGTCGTCAAATAACCAATATTCGAACACTCTTACTCCTACTCACAGTTTAGTGTATGTTGAGATTTCAAAGAATGTGGTAGAGTCAACACGTGTTGCTATTTGAACGACTGGCGAGCCGATGGGTACCGTTGGAGGCAAAATGGCAAAGAGAATTTTCAACTGGATGGTGATCAAGGGATATGTGGGTATTTTAAATTGGAAATCGGGATCGACCCCAAAATAGGGAAGTTATTCAGTTACAACTTTAAGCAGATTATTTATTATCATCCAACGATCCCTGGATTAGTTTTAATCGAATACAATGGAGACGAAATTGTTAATTTCTGTCTCGGAAATGCCACTCCATAACAAAATAAGACGCTCAATTCTACCGAACTGTAAAGTCAGTACAAAAAGCAATGAAGACTACTGAAATACCACCGAAGCAACTATATCGACATAGGTAAACAGCGCGCTAAGTGATTTGGGAAGTCACAGAACTAATGCGCCTCGTGACCTAGCAAGTTCGGAATGTACAACAGAATCTGAGCGCTGAAACGTTGGACACAGGAAAGCTTGTATAATTTGTTGCTTGGAGCCCGCTGAAACTGGATAAAGCAAACGAACTATTCTTCACGAGGATCTCACGATGATATGTGTTTACGAAAATCTAATGGAAAAATTTAAAGCGACCGACAATCAGGCCGATTTGCCACCTCTGTGTCGTTGGTATAGCGAAGATCGCCACATTTAACAAATGCCCCTCGCGTCTTTTACAGTTCCCTCTCAGACTGTTGCCCCTCAAAACTATTGCCCTCATACTAAAACCCCCCTAACTAATTCTCCCCAATAATAAATAAAAATTTCATACCTAATTTAATTTGAATAAAATAAAGTAAATAATAGCCCATGAGTAAGTTTAAATCAAGTTAATCATTACGATTTTTTCCCAATACCTTCTTAAATTTGTACCGGAATTAAAAGTGCAAATAATTTTCTCATGAGAACAATCTCATGACGGATCATGAGGCTTCCGTAATCAAAAACAACAAAAATACCTCCCCTTCCTAAGAGGAAGATTGAAACGAGAAGTGAAAAATCTGTTCATGCAGCCGACTAAAGTTGCGTACTTCGAGAAACTGACTGGGTTTCAAAAACATTGGACTTCGCAATTCTCTTATTATTATAAAAAAAACATCCATGTCGCAATCGACAAATTGGGTTTTTGGGCCTGTTATGGTGACAGCGAAATCACCACTTTGAATTTATGGAAACTACGATTGACGTCATTGCGCATAGTCTCTTTGAACTGAGTAACTTTTACAACAGGGAAATCATGAGAGGTAGATATCTTAGGAATGATGTATTTGGTTACACTTTACATCAAGAGCGGAGCTGCGGTTGTTGATAAAATTGTTATCAATCTAAAAAATGCAAATTTGAGGAAAGAAGCATTTTTGGACAACCCAAAATTGGAAGGAAAAATTGTTTCCACCTACAGCATGGCTTACACAGAACATCATCTAACAACATATACTCAAGCCATGGATAAAATAGAAAAGAAAAAAGTGTCTTTTGACATGGAGTTCGTTAATTTTATCGTGAAGAGTCATTTAAGAAACTATTTGGTACAGCTGTTTCCTTTAAGATATCGTTCCAGTGCGGCCGTTGCCATTATGTGTTGAGGAATGAAAAATCTAAAAAATCGAATTCCCCTGCATTCCGAAAGAGAAACCGATCGTTGCCGGATAAGAGATCAGGTAAAAAAAAAAACCCGATGTTTGGATCTCGATCCCGGTGAACACCCCACAAATGAAACAGGAAAAGAATAATTACGACTCATTGAAAATTATTTATCATTAAGTCAATTAGTGCAAGTTTCCTTCAAGTTTAGTCTTTAAGCAACCCGAAGTCAATTTTTTTTCAGAAACTATTTTAAGTTCGATTCCGAACCAAAACCTAACCCAACCTAACCAAAACTGCTACATTTAAGAAAACAAGACATAACAAGACTTTGCTTTTATACTAGACTTAGAAAAATAAAAAGGGCAATGGGAGAGCTTCTTACTAAAATAAATGCAACAATAAAGCAGACGCCTCTGCACAAAGTCGTTGATTTTCAATTTAGATGTAAACAAGCAGACGAGTTTCTTTTTAGACTTTAACAAACAATTATTGAAATGCACTAATTAACACAACTAATGAGGTAAATAATTTTCAATAGAATTCGGTTTTTTGATACATCTAACAACATTGATTTTTTTTTGAATAACTATTCGAATTCAATTGTTTTTTCGATGTAGCGACAAATATTGAATAGCTATTGTACAACATTAAAACTACATTTTCTAGAAAACTATTTGTTATTATAATAATGTATAATAATATAGGTGGAGTCTGGAGTGTTGGTTGGGGTGAAGGCGGGGAACAAAACCTTGGTAGAAGTGGAGGCGAGGGAAAAAACTCTGGTGAAAGTGGAGGCGGAACCGGGCTCAGTGACCGAATATGTTCATTTTGCAATAGGCCTATCATGCATGGGAGGTTCAACTGTGCTTTCTGCGAAAAAAAAACAGTTTGCTAGCAATGCGGGGCTTGCCAAAATTTGTCAGACGAAGATTGCATGGAGTGGGAGTTTTCTGACTCCCATACATTGATCCCTCCATCCAAACCGAGCCACCGGATATCTCTTCGGGGACCGAATTCGCAGTTTTCTCACAAACGGTCTTTTATAGGACTCAGTTCAGCATGGAATTCTCGCGTAGCTTGACGAATGTTCTGCATGCAGTTGAAATCGTTGGTTATGCATGTAAAACAAAATTGTTTTCATTAAAATTAATTTATTACAGTAATTTTCCTCTCTTTTTTAGAAAATTTTTCGCGTTACCTGAATATGTTCATTACCCTTTCTGACGCGGACCTATCCTTAATCGGAATCGACTCTTTCGGGGCGAGACGAATCCTCATTGATGCGATACAAGGTATTTTTTCCCTTAAATTATTTGTATTTTTAATAATATTTTTTTATTAGTGCTCCGCCCAGGTTTGCACTATAAACCATGCATCTGGCGGAGCCTGGTGGTTCTACCATCATATCTATAGCTCTGGGTTGACGCACATCAAGCCGGAAACTGAAAAGTTTGCATTTGAAACTTTACTGTTTGAATTGAAGCGATGGCGTATCGAAACTTGACCGTTTAGATTTTAGACATTGGTTTGGATTAAACCACGGTTTAAGCGTCTTCCATTTGAAAGTGAGTTTCGTTTGCAAAAACAGTTTATTCTATTTTTAGCAGTGCACTTTGTGTACCTAAGTTGAGCTTTAGTTAATTAGTCATATATTTGGAGCTACAAATCATATCTGTATATTTACAGACTTTCGAGGGGTGACAACTCTTGCCAGAAGACCTTCGCTTGTTGTCCAAATGTCTACGTTTGTGTCCCGAGGTATGATGTATTTTTATGTATTTAAGGGTATGGGGTTTGTCTTTTTATAAGGTATGATTACATTTATTTGTCTTTTTAATGAATAGGTGGTGGCTGGAATGGAGGCAGAGATGAAGGTTCTGGAAGGAGTGATGGAGGCGGGGCTGGGTCACATTTGATTTGCTCCACCTGCAACTCTTCAAACCCTCATGGCCGAATTTAGTGTGTGTTCTGTAAGACAATCAGAAGACTTAACAGAAAAGAAAAAGAAACATCTTCAAAGCTGTCAAAAAGACAAAGATACAGAACAAAATACTCGCTGCTGCTGCTACTGCCTCGGCTGCCTCATCAACTCTTTCTGAAGAAGAAGATTGTGAGTCCAATTCTAGTAAGTCAAATTATGATGATACTTCTGCCGTGACTCCTGCCAGCAACCCAAATGATTACACAGAGCCTATGGACTGCATAGAAAAAGGTAGTTCAGATTAAAATATTATTTTTAAATTAATATTTTTATGTTTTTTTTGTTTTTTTTTTCAGCTTCCCAGGATACCGGTCACTTGCCGAGTTCAGGATCGATGGAGATTCGGTCTCCGAATGTGGAAAAAATCGATGAAAACATCCTCTAAAGTCTGAAGCAGTCAAAGGTGAGTCAGCAGTGAGTGGAGCTGATGTGGTGGTAGCGGCTGTGGTGGTTGAAGAGCTAGCGATAGCGATGGCGATTGTGGTGGCTGTGGCCGAGGTCGCGGTGGTGGTGGTGGTGGTCAAGGTAACGGTGGTGATGGTGGAGGTATAATTTAATTAATTCATTAACCAAAAAATTAAGGTATTAATTATATATTTTTTATATCAGATGGTGATTGGAGATATGAGTGGTTCGGTGAATGGAATTTCATCCGAAGAACAAAATGCTTCAAATGCGAGGCTGAACGCACCCCAGGCGCCCCCATGTCCCAGATGAAGACTGGGACATGGTGTCGGGCGAATGGCCCGCTCCCTATCCGGAAAATTAGCAGCACCTGGTGGGGACTTCGGCATCCACACGGAACCTTCCTTATAACGTTCCGGTCATCTTTGGTCATGAATCCTGGAGGCATATGGAGGAACTTCTTGTGGGAACTGGGCTGGGAAACTATTCAGGTAAAACCTGAATGCAGTTTGCATTTTGAATTGCAGCGGTAACGTATCGAAACTTGACCGTTGAGAGCAGATTGAGAGTTTATCATTGCCTCAGTTTTACCGCGGTTAATGTGCCCCGTTTGAAAGTGGTTTTGTTTTTAATAAGCAGTGTTTTCTATTTTTTTTAGTGCAATTTGTGTATCTAAGGTGAGATTTAGTTAATTAGTCTAAGATTTGGAGCTGAAAGTTGTCATATTTAATGTATATTTACAGACTTTTGAGGGGCGACTACCCTTGCCATAAGGCCATCGCTTGTTGTCAAAATGTCTACGTTTGTGTCCCGAGGTATAGTATATTTTTATGTATTTAAGGGCATGGGGTATGTCTTTTTATAAGGTATGATATATTTATTTTTATTTTTAAGGAATAGGTGGTGGCTGGAATGGAGGCAGAGATGGAGGTTCTGGTGGGAGGGAAGCTGGTCCTACTCAACATTGGATTTGGTTTAACTGCAACACTTCAAACCCTTATGGCAGTTTCCAATATGTTTCCTGCAGAAGAAACCGAAGATTTACTCAAGAAGAAAAAATATATTCAAAGCGATCAAAAAGACAAAGCAGCAGAATAAAATACTCGATGCAACAGCAGCTCTGTTGATTTCCATTTCTGGATCTTTAGTTGCAGCTAGTTGTAGAGCTGACCGCCGGATTTCTGTATTCTGTAGAGCTGACAGCTGTCAGCTGACGGGCCTTTAAACAAATGTCGTCACTAATTCCTTCAGAAAATATACATTTTAAAAACTGATAATATGTCTGGTTATTTTATTTTTTTATCAATAGGTGAAGGTTGGGGTGGAGGAGGTGTAGATGGAGGTGGAGGCGGGGGTGTTGGTTGGGCCCATTTAGCATTTAGCAAGTCATATAGAAGAAGAAAAAGGAGATAAAGATGGAAAACAGCACTATCCACAGCACTAGTCGCACCTTTAGTGGCAGCTGTACCTTCTGCTGCTGCAGTTGTACCTGCCACAGCTGTTCCTTCTGCACCTGTCCCTGCTGGAGCTGCTTCTTCTGCCATGGGTATGTATCCATCCATCAACTAGTCTCCCACTGAGCCGATGGAATGGCGCAACATCAGTATGCTAAGATTAGAATATATATATTTTTAAATTTACATTTAATAATGTTCGTTTTTCATTTTAAACCCCTCCAGAAACAGTGGCTACCCAACGTTGCGAGAACTGTTCTCGCTTGCTTCTTTGCCGATTATGCCAGGGAGGAAATTGATCCAAATTTCAACGGAATGTTCTAAATTACCTGTTATATTATTGGAAACGGTATTTAAAGGAAACGGTTTTTCTCCGGTAGCTCTGGTAGCTCAGGCAGCTCCGCTGAAGACTCTGCTATTCAGCATTTGATCAGAAATAAAATTTAGATACGTTTGAGTTTGTGAATCCCCCCCCCCTACAATGACAAAACAATTCCATGGGATTAAATTCTTTGCAATTCTTCGCATTTATCTGTTGGCAATTATCTGCTGACGACGCTGTCGCCTCATTGACTGAGATACAGGATTGCAGGCTGAATATACAGCAATGCCCATGCAAAATATGAATATAAAAACACGATTTTTAATAATCAATATAATTTTCTTCTGCAACGCTGCCTGAATGAGGTGTTCCTAATTCTGAAGCGTGTCTGAATATGGCCAACTTGATGGAATAGTTCAAGCCTAGATCTTCCCCATCTCTCCCATACTATTGTCTTAACGCAGTCTCCACCTCTTTTTAAGCGAAGTTCTTATTGAGATCAGCGCACTCTATTGAAGGCAAAAACAACTAAAAAACAACCTGCCGGTTATTTTGAATTTTCCGACGCACCAAGTACAACAACAACTAATAGGTAGCTTTTGCTTTTTTGGCACGACGGACTATCGGGCTGTAGATGAATAAAAAGTTTTCACGTAAGTGGGCTTGAACAATAATCTAATGTGTATTTATATTCTCTGAACGTTGTTTTGTTTTTTCGCCTATTTTCCATTTTATCTTGTTATATTTTCTATGTAGTAAGAAGCAATACAACTCCCTGGTGAGTAAATGATGGATCGTTTTATATGCCAATATTTTCATTGAAATGCGCTTCATTCACTTCTTCCCCTTCGACTTGGGCCATTCGTGATGGGAGAAACCCTGAAAGGCATCCCGCTCTGGCCAGCAGTGTTAATATAGACGCTCGCGTTCCTTCCACTTGGTCCAGAGTGTTGATAGATACAAGGGCATAAAAAAGAAATAGAAAGTGGTTTCTAAGCCAGACGTAAAGAAGTTCCTTGTTGATTCGTTCAACATGAGCACAAAAATCACCCGATTTCTGAAGATCACATCAACTCTACGGTCACAAGAGGTATTATTTCATAACACTTTTTCTCATAACAATAATTTATTAGTGCTCTCTTGATTCCATAAAATTCTCCAGTTGCCTCTAAGCCATTGCTTTAAGTAGTGCATCGGCTCTTATTTTCTCCACATCCCCTACCGAAAAAGTGCTTTGGGTCCGATTTCCTCCAAATCCACTGCTTTTTTTTGTTTGTGCCTTTTATTTGATTCCACTGCTTTTTATCCGGACAAAGTATATAGGCTATTCGGCGTTGACTACCTCTATACATTCACTGCCAGACAGAGTGCTCTTCCTGATCGCCGACTTCTGAAAAACCTTGAAATTCTTTGAAACGAAAGCTTGCGATTTTGAGTTTGCTGCAGTAGAAGATGAGAGCAGCAAGAGCGAAGAACAGACGACACTTGGCCACTATAATTATCGAGAAAAAAAGATTTGATCGAAATCAAATTTTTCAAAAATTTTGAGAAAAGAAAAATGTAAATTAGCATTAAGAAACAAACACGAAATTTTCTAAATACAATAAGTACAACGTGGGTTCTGAAACAGGAACTACATTTGCAACCGTCATAGCGGTACTTTTTTTATGTAGACGTGGTTTCTATGTCGACAGGTTTAGTTTACAAAATAAGAATTTTTACCACAGCTATTCAAACCAAATTTACTAGAATACCCTTTTATAGATAAGAATGTCGAAAATATGGAAATAAAATTTTGCCAATTCCAGTAGTTGAATTGGAAACAACTTAAAAACTTCAGAATATCACGTACTACGTCCATGGCTTCCACCGACCCTGCAATCTCCCGTGCAAAGACTTTCTCCCGAGTCATAAGTGAGAGTGTAGAGATCGAGTAGGAATCGTGTATCTTTCTTGTAATGACGACGGAACGGATCGTATCTCGGATTACCCATTCTTTCAATATTCCGACGGACACTTAAATTTCTTATGACAAACACTCGAGTGGAAATAACTCCCAGGCCAATTTTTTACACAACTCGTATTAGCTGAAGTCACCACAATTTTTATCACGAATCCAATTTGTTCAGTTTTCCAATTGTTACTAAACATGTAACTCTTTCATTTTTGAACAGAAAACCAACTTTCAATCGAATTCACAGGCAAAGAAAAAAACGGAGCCATTCTAACTGTGGCTGGAGAAGTGAAGGCGGGTTTATCAATATAGCCTAAGAGACAGGGATAAGCTATGCTAACTTTGACCCTCTGTGGTTAACACTTCGTCAGTCAAGCATGTACGTTGCTGTCCAATAACATGCGATTTCTTTGGGCTCAAATTTCTTAAACGACATATTTCCTTAGAAATACGGATTTTTATATTTCTGTAAAAATTCCACTTTAATAAAGAGTTTTTGTTTTTATTAATTCTAAAAATTAATAGATAATGTTTTTAATTCCCGAATAAAAATAGTGACTAATTAAAAATATTGGCCGAGTGAAATAAAATAAATTTCTCTTATTGCGGTGGCGTATTCAGGTTGAAAGTAAATAATCTCTTAATAACATGTAGTATTGGGACTGATCTAGTTCCCCAAAATTCCTGTGCGCGCAATCGATGAATCGTGCAGGTAACATGCCCTAAAAAAAATAAACAATTAAATAGGTTTTCCTTTAAATGGATTTTCAGGCAATCTAAAATATGAACATTTTGTTTTCAAAATTTTTTTTACGTAACGATCTAGTAATATCAAATGATTCAAGAGGCAGGGGATAAAGAAAAAATGTCTAACAAAGAAAATGGAATTGACATGTGACAATTAACATCAGACATGTGATGTTAAATCTTTAACTTAGATTGGTTTAGTCCATTAAAATATATAAATGCTTACCCTTTTTTCTTTGTCACTGGCTGCTTGAAGATTAACCTCTACGGTGTCCCATTTTATTTTGGGAAGCACTGTTTCTACGTTGTACACGTCAAAACCTCCTAGAAAAGTTAACATTTGTCAAAATTAACTTAAAGACAAATTACATAATACATATATAGTATATACATACTATGATAAAACTGAAATGTAAAATTTTTTTACAAATTAACCTTAAATTAAATGTAAAAACTACCTCCAACTTCAGCAACTAACTCTCTCTTAAATTCCTTCGATTTGGAAACTTGTTTTTGGTTATTACTCATAGATTCTCGTTCCTTCATGCCTCTCCTTAAAAAAAATTTGCAAGATTGTTACTTTTATGTTTGTTTTGTCCAATCCTTTATGCCTCACTTTTAAACATACCTTGCAAGATTGAGAGTATGAATGAGTGATACTTTAATATTGGTTTTGTTCCAAGGAGGAATGTACAACTGCACATACATAAAAGATTGATTTTTCTAGTCTGTTAGAAGGTAGGCCTAGGCGCTAGGTGGCTTATAGAATTAAGCCTGGCATGGCCGAATAACGAAGACATTTTTAGGGATTTTTCCAAAATTTCAATCGTGAATATCTTGGCTTCTGAGCGCGAGTATCGCAAAAACATGAAAACAATTTGAAGAGGTGGGCTATCCCACCATTTTGAAACAATTAGAATATTTTAGGTGCAGAAGTTGACGAGAAAACTGCTGCATAAAAACCAGAAAAAAGTCCAAATTTCGGCTTCCCCCTCTCAGTTTTTTTTAAATATATCCCAAACTACAAAAACTAGGCGATTACGGTTTTTACCAATCGACTAATAAAAAAGATTGCACAACACCCATCTACTTCTTTATTTTCGAAACCCCCAGTGACGATTTCCGCTAAATAAAAAAAAACCAAAACATTCTCTTTTAGTGCGAATCGCTTGTTAAAGTTGTCCTTCGCCATCACTAGAATGCGCTGAATTACATTCGACCTTGGGAAAAAGGAGGTAGAGACTGCGTCAAAACGAAAGCACGGATAGAGAAGATAGGGAGAAAAGATAGGATTCGGCAAGATAGGGAAGCTCCAGATTTGAACTAGTTCATCGAGTAAGCTATGACTGACCATACACGTCTTTCACTCCTTTATCGGGTGAGTAGGGTTTGGACCGAAGCGGCTATTGCGCTTTGGTACTGTTGTAACGGCAAGTATATGTGTAAGACTCTGTATTGGAAGCTCTGCATAGCGGGGACATACACCACTCTGACTGGATTGGCATGTAGCGGTCAGCACTAGACACGAACAGCGATGACGTGGAAACTGAGCCGAGCGTGTCTCTGGTGTAGTAGGCACACAAGAGGGTGGAACCAGGTCGGTAGGAGAAAGCGTTTGCTGATTGAGGGATGGACATGTAGCGACTGGATCTAAAGGATAGCACACAGCTGGTGCTTGAGGAATCGGCAGCGGCGAAGATAAAACCGGAAGCAGGCCACCAGCAAAAGTGGGTCTATGGATGGACACAAACGGTCAAGTTCCACGTAACATCAGGACGTCCTCCGCTATAGAAACAAGCGGTCGCCTGACGGCGCTGACGCGGGGGCTGGCATAAACTGAGGCACATGACTGCTGAGGAGATACGGCAGCTTTCCTCGAAGGTGACGACTCTGCAAAAGCACCAATGGAGACGGAAGATCGGATGAAATGTGCGTCGATCGAATGAAATGGGCGTCGATCGAATGGCCGCCAAAGATTCCCACAGGGAACGTCCGCTTTCAAACATTTTAAGGAGAGTTATTTTCACCGTTTGAATATAGCGCTCTACCAGGCCATTCGACTGAGCATAGGTTGGGCTGTACGTGACGGATTGAACGTCGCGGCTGTCATAAAACGCCCTAAATTAAGCAGAGTCAAGCGGCGAACCATTATCATACTTGATAATCTCAGGAGTCCCAAAGTCGCTAAAAATGCGCTCCACTTGACACAATTGGATAACTGGCCACCATATTCATAATTTGGTCCTCGCAACTAGGTCAGTATACCGCCGACCAGGTGTGGAGGACGCACTTGACCTCACCAAAAAGACGCTGCGTATCATTGCCTTCCTCCAGCATTGATTCTACCTAACGTCATGAATTCTGGCCAAGACCTCCTGGCGAAGATTAATCGGAACAACCAGGGGACTACCGTTGAGTAAAAGACCATCCACTTCAGCTAGGTGATGGCGAACTGACCAGAATGGCTTCGCGGCCACCGGACACTGGACTTTTTGTTCTGGCCATCCTCAAACGAGAATTTCCTTGACGAGAAGAAGAGTCAGGTCAGCCGCTGTCTCCGCCGTGAATTTTACACGAGTCAAATCGTGAGCTTAAGAACAGCATGCACCTGTTCCTCGCAGTCCTGAGTGACATCATTACAGAAAAGGCTAGGTGACGGGGCCTGACTGGGCGTGTCGGCGATGAACAGCTGCTTGCCTGGCATGTAGATGAGTTTGAAGTCAATCCGCTTTAGCTGGAGGCGCATCCGCTGGATCCGAGGAGAACAAGACGGTATAGGTTTGTCCAGAGGACCAATCATTGGCTTGGGGTCAGACTCCACCACAACCATTATATTGTCCATAAACATACTGCCGGAAGCGTAAGAGCCCAAACTGGACCACCAATAGCTCTTTTTCGACCAGGAAGTACCGCTTCTGCGTCACGGTAATGGATGTTAACCAGTATGCGACCAGCTGACCATCTTGAAGAAGCACCGCACCAATGCTGAAATGGAAGGCATGGACGACACGTCCAGCGGCAGCGAGTGGTCAGACAGGCGTAGTACAGGAAGCGACTTGAGGCTCCTACCAAACCCACGCATCAACCGCTTTAAGAAGATCTTGTAGTGGTCTAGTGAGACCGCCAAGGTTTAGGCAGAAATTTTCCAGGTACGTTAATATGGCCAGGAGAGGGATTAAATCCGTTGGACAGGATGGATCAGGCATCTTAACGATTGCGGCGATCTTGTTGAGGCCCGGCTTTAGGGTTCCTTGGCCAATGACATGACTCAAACACGGAAGCTCCTGGAGAAAGAACCGGCACTTTTTCAACTGAAGTTTTAAATTGTGTCGACTGCAACGTACACATACTTGATGGAGGTTGGTGAGAAGCCTTTCCTTTTCAATCTCCTGTTGCGAAAAAGTATTCAAAGTAGATGAGCACATCAGGCAGATCACCGAACGGGTCATTCATCGTTTGCAGATAAATCTCACTTCAACCCAAATGGCAACCGAAAGGTTTGGGTTTTTTATTCTCATTCATTTCATTTATATTTCACTTTTTATTTGGTGAATTGTGTAGGTGATTTTTGGTGGCCCTGTGCTGGGTTTTCTTCCGTTTAGAATTATAATTGCCCTCTCGCTGGGCAAACAAATGATCACTTGGCCCGTCAAAAGAGGGGGTTTCCAGGATAGCTAGCAGCTAGCTTGGTTTGGGTCTGCGTCGTCGACAATATCCGTCAATCCACCGTCCATCAGCGATCGTAAAGAGTCAGTCACTGATCGGTCAGCGCCAGCCAGCGACCATGGAGTGACCGGTTCTATCGACTTGCACATCTCTGCATCTTCCTTTGGAAACCAAACACGTGGTTTCAAGAAAAAGCAAAACTCTACTTAAAAAGTAAAAAAAGAAAAATAGCAAACTCCTTGATGGTTTTGTTAGTCGTTGCTAATTTATCAGCGAATGGCGACCTAAATGTTCTCCTTATTTTGAGCTGGGACCTTGTGTGTTGTGTCGGATTGTTGAGAATTATTGTCAGCTCTTATTCTTCGCTTCTTTTCTGTTGTCTTGCTTCAATTACCGAATGGGAAATCATTTCATTATTATCAGAAAATCATTATTGATCAGAAAAAAATAAGATTCAAGCCTTGGTTCCGTCAACCTTTTTTTTTGCTTGCGACAGCAGACAAAGCTTACAAGGATTTTTAATTCAGTCAAAATTAGCTCGAATAGATTCCGAGCTTGAGAACAGAAAATCCGTGATCGACAGTTTTATTTCCTCCCGAGCGCCGATTGAAAAGTCAACAACTAGGAGGACCGACATTCAGGAGGTGGTAGGCCCTATGGGGATGGGTAGTAGAGAGTCAGATCACTTGGGCAACTGTACAAACATACAAGAGCGACCCCACACCTTGCGCTTCTATTTTTTTTCTTTCAGCCAAAGGGAGAATACTCCAGCCTGCTGCTGGGCAAGGGGGAATAGAGTATAATATTAGTGTGGGGCGGCAGGAAATGATTACGGGCAGAGGAGAACCGAGTGCGGAAATCTAAAGAGGAAATTTGGGAGCATCAGGACTTCAGAGTTTGATGCGTTGCATCACCATGGCAACACCGAAAATCATAGATACACAGTTGCGCTGCGCGCTCAAATTCATACTGGAAAATAAATGCCTCCAACATTTTATATCATATAGCTGGGGGTGTGCGATGATGAGCGATAGGAAGGAGATCGTTTCGGATGCCCGTCTTTTCCCCTTCCGTAATACCTTTTTTTAGAGGAAATAAAAGATGTGAAAGGAGAAGAAGAAGAGACTGAAGCACATAGAAAAGAGCGAGAGAGAAAGAGAGAGAAAACGGAGTGGCAACAGAAAGTGGAAGCTGAGAAAACGAGCGCCGATCAATTAAGAACTGGCACATCCGCTACTGATGTGGGTAGCTTCGCCGTGTGTAAATCTGTCTATGTTTTGGGGAAGTCGCTATTCGCTAGAGTTCTTTTTCTGTATTCTTATACGTACATCGAAACATTTTGCACATTTCCACATATAGTGACATAAATTACATACTCAATATATTTCTTGTCATTGGGCTCCGTTTACTGACGACGGCCATCCAAACTTTCTTTCTTTTGCTGTTTCCTTTGACTGTACTAATAATTGTCTCGTGAAACAAAAGCAGAAAACAATATAATGGCAGCTGATACTTATATTTTTTGTGGATAGTGTAGAAAGAAGCTAGACTATGATTATGATGTCATAGTAGTAGTTGCTGGATTATGGTCATGCGGCACGGATTACGTGGGCAGCTTTATTGCGACGGCCTTAGTGGTGTGCGGCGCATTGACAGCCGTGTAACCATAAGGTGGGGGATTAACGTCACAATAATCGGCCATCAGATAGCCATGGCACAAGAAATAAAGGCCAAAAGATCGCGTCAGCCAGGATTGTCGGATTCCCCCCTATATATTTTCAGCTCTGAGGCGAATCAGCAACTCTGTACAACCCCCTCATTACCAAACTCCGCTAGCAGCAGCTTTCGGTTTTTCCCTGAAGGTTGGTAGTTTATTTCAGTTTCATCCACTTCTTTCATTTTTCTCTTACACCAACCCCTCGCGCACGAACGGAAAGTATTGCTGGCACGTGGAAACGTAGGTGCTCTTCTTCTTGGCTTGCAAAGAGGCCTGTAGTTAAATGATAATTAATAATTGATCTAGTCATTTTATTAAATAGGTGAAGGCTAGGGTGGAGGCAGGGGAGGAAGTCGAGATGGAGGTGGAAGCGGAGGTGGTAGTTGAGGGAGAGGTGATAGTGGAGGCGGTTGTGGGCTCATTGGAATTGTGCCAACTGTTAATTACCAAACCCATTTGGACGTCAGAGCTGCCGGAGCTGTAAACAAGCTAGAAAGATCAACCGAAATAGCCAAAATAGAACTTTAGAGGAAAAGAGACTCTTCAAAGTAATCAAGATGAATCACAAAGAAACAAATATGGTCAACACCACTGCAGCACTATCCACAGCTCTTTCTGCAGCTTTGGTGGCAGCTTTGGCTGCAACTTTACCCTCTGCTGCTACTGCTGATGTACCTGTACCAACTGTTTTTGCTTCTGCGGCTGCTGCTGTTTGTGCTGCAGCTGTACCGTTTTGGAGCGATAGCAGCCTTTGGGTGTCGCCATAGCGCGATGAACCCATTGCGGCGAATAGCCGTCTGTTGAAAACGTGTTTTCGTCAGACCAATTATTTTCCTCCAGAATTCATTTGTGTAATGAATATGCTCACGAGCGAATGTTAAGCGTTCCGCCTTGCGTACATCAGTCAAGTAATTTTGTTTGCTGGACGGCGACCATAAATTCAAGCCTCGCGCAGTCCGTCTCTTAAAGTGCTGAGAGAAATCTGGGGAACATTTGCATTTTCCCTCACTTCTTCCGCACTATCAAAGGGGTTAACAATACCTTAAAAAATAATAATTAATTTTTCTAAACGACATATCCAAGTTACCCTACGTGCAACAATGATGGCCATATCTTGTTCAATAGTAGTCAAACGTGGCCGCCCTGAACGAGAACGCATTACTAATGCTTGTTCTCCTTCAGTTTGATATCTGCGAATCGAAAGATTCACAGTTTGACGTGAACGATTGAATTTTGCCGATGTTTCTTAGGGACGAGACGGCTTGATGAAAACCAATTAATTTTTCTTTTTCGACTAAAGTTAAACGAGGAAAACGACTTGAATCTCGTCTGCCATCTTCGATCAACAATTGTGAACTAAAGTAATAATGCGAGCAATACGAGCAATCGTCAATTTCATAAGCTGGTTGCATAAACCCCCCGAAAAACACGCGAAAAGGGAGTGGCATTTAAGGTGGGAAAATTGAAAGAAGATGTAAAGGTAGGGAAGAATTGAAAGAAAAAGAGAAAAAGGCGAAAAATTCAGGGGATATGGTAGACAACCTAGTATCCCTTCCGTCAAATTCAAATTAAAGAAAAGATTGCCATTTGCATTGATTGCTAAAGAAACTTTCACGGATGACTGTATTTCATCGGAAGAATTTTCTCCCATGAATGTCTCGCCACGGACCCCTGGCTGTCTTGGTCATGCTGATCCGAGTGGTTGGATAAACAGTGACACGTTTTTTAAGGCGCTTCAACGCTTCATCAAGTTTGTAGATAGTTTCCTCGAAAACCCAATTTTTCTTTTACTGGACAACCACAGCAGTCATCTCTACTACAAGGTGGTTTCTTTTACCAAGCCTAGTGGGCTTCATTTGTTAACCTTCCCGCCGCTCTGCTCGCATTGCCTTTAGCGTTGAACGTCAGTATCTTTGGTCCGTTCAACGAAGCTTTGCGTAACAGTTTTCAAACATAGACCAATCTTAATCCTGGGAAGAGGAAAGCATTAACGAAGTTGCTGAGTTGACCCGGAATCCTTATTCGAAAGCATGCACGCCAGCGAGCATCATCTCGGGA
Organism: Daphnia pulicaria; assembly: GCF_021234035.1. NCBI lineage: Eukaryota > Metazoa > Arthropoda > Branchiopoda > Diplostraca > Daphniidae > Daphnia > Daphnia pulicaria. The sequence goes on from NC_060916.1 coordinate 10,290,744, forward strand.
TTCACAAATAGCGGCATTTCTCCTTTAAACAGAGATGTTTTTCCTGTTCTAGTTTTCTATCGTCATTTGTCACTGATCGACCGATTGGTAGTTGGTAGCTCAATTATCTTTTTTTTTACTTTTTCATTGATTTAATATATTGTTAATGATGCAAATAATTAATAATTATGTGCAACTTGGCGCCGACGTGACGAAACTGCCAGCTCCAACCGAGGCGCCAATGAATTTTCGGAAAAAGCCACTGTCTCCGGTGGCAACTCCTTCAACTGATTTGCTGATTCGTGGAGCCCCAGTAACTCCAGTTCGGAATCACAGGTCTGACAATGGCCGTCCACAGATTGTAATCCCTGAAAGCTTACGCCCATTTCCTCGAGTAAGCCTGGTCTCCGCTTTAGGAGGAAGCAAAAGGACACAAGGCCAGACAAGAATTCTTACAGCAACGCCAAAAAAGAATGCTATTGAAGAGTCGGAAAAACAAAAAGCACCCAAGTCCTCAGCTGGACAGTCACGGGGCAAGCGGAAACTTGCAATGTGGACAACCGTGAACGACGAAAACGTTTTGCCCCAAGAAGATAATGATGATTATATAATTTAATTTAATAAGGAAATTGATCCACTTTATCGACCTGCCTACATCACCGCTGCGCAAACAACATCTCATGCCGGTCGTAGGACTAATCCAAATCGACGACCGGAGATTTAATTTTTTCCAGACAACTTTTCCAGTAAACAGTCAACTCAGTTATCATGCTCGTATTCCGTATACTTTACAATGTTTTCCGTGTTCATTTCATTTTTTTTTGTATTTTTCTCCATTTTTTAAAATTCCCCCTCCCCTCTGTTTATTTTATTCATTTTCTTATATAATCACTTTGAAGGCTTTTCGGAAAATAAATAAATTTCCTCTTTAAAAAAAAAAACATAGCACCTTGTATATATTATGATTTGTCACAAGATAGCGTACTTCACTGTATTTTTTTAGAAAATTCTAGTTGCAACCATTGATGAGCTATTGGCTTTATCCTAACAAAGAGCGAGTCATTTTTTCTAAAATTTCCTTTGTCCTTTTTCACCTTTAGATTCCAACAGATCTTCTTTAAACATTCCCACTAAAAGATTTTGACACGGTGAATGGAATTGTTAAAAGAAAATAAGTATATTTGTTTCGTTTCGGAAGTAATAATGAAAATAAGAAACTCGTCTTGTTTAGCCCCCTTCTCCCCTACATCAGTGTCAAACACACACTGACATCGTTGTTTTAAAAACGACGACTTTTTTTTTAATTTAAGGAAATTGACTGACGGTTGTTTACGTTCACAGGGATGATGAAAATTTTTCGAATCATCCGTTTCTAAAATGATTCCCTTTTACGGTTAGGTTCAAAGTTTTATTTAATGATGTACAGTGGGTACCGAAAGTATCCGTACGGCTGAGAGGATCAGTAGGGAAAACGCGTTTTTCAAAACGCTCCCAAAAATAGAATTCTCGGTGGAATTCGATAAAAAATTTTTCAAAGGTTAACATTAAGGCGGGGTATCATGTGATTTTTTTTTGGGAATTTTTCGACAACGCGATATGTGGTTTTTATCGCGTTGCGTAAGTATCCGTACGGCCGAGAGGCCTAGTAGGGAATGGGCTTACTTTGGAGGCCTGTCATTCGGTATCTACGTAATATTATAGGGTGGGAAAGTTCTTAAAAAAAAGAGCTGCATTAGCTCTATGTGTGGTCATAAGATCACATTTTTCAAATTTCATTTATAGTAATGAAATCGAAATTGAAAACACGAATTATAAGTTTTCCGTTTTCTTCCCCTCGATTCCCCATCACCAGTGTTGCCATATCAAAAAATATTTATCCTTTCTCTTTCTCCCTCTTCCGTCCAAGGGAAGAAGAAGAAGAATCGAATCTATAGGAAACACCCCAAACAAACTTCCCTCCTAGGAATCATCGATCTGGCAGACAGGCAAATCAAAAGCTATATCCCCAAATTCTCGGTTTCCACAAAAAACGTAGTTATCTTTGGCGTCCACACCTACGACCAACAGAACAAAATCTTAGAGGCCCTACTAGAACGATGTAACCCACGTTAGACGCCTCCCAATGCGGGACAGACCTGAAATCGCATTAGAAACCGTTATATATACTTATATATATATATTATATATTATATTGCTACTTAACTTCAACACTACAATCTTGGAGCAAGTCTACATTGTCTTAATGAATTACAAGATACAAGTCTTTATCCCTACCCCTTTCAGGTGCAAAAAATTCCTGTGAATAGGAAACACCATATCCATCAGATATTATGACCTTCAAATATTATGAAATAATTCACGGGTCATTGTGAAGGGCAATGGATAATAATGGTTGCAACTTTCAAAAAATTGCACCTAATAGAACATTTGCAAATCCCGTGTGTGTGAAGCACGTAATCAGTAGGGAAACGTCGAAAATACCTAAAAAATTCTCCAACTCTATTGACCTGCGCCCTAGCGACAAGCTCAAACATCTCCCAAGCTGTTCCTTTCAGGCTAATGGGACCAATTTCAGTCTTTCCTTCGTAGTCTGTGTTTCAACATACGAGTATGTGTTAGGGGTGTTCTACGGAAACGTAGCCGAATCAGCATCTGGGATCTGCATCTTGTTAAATCCTGTGGCTGAACGAGTTAAAGTAGTTGTGGTTAACCCGTAGTCTGTGGAGGCACACTGAGTTTTTCCGGTTTTTGTGGTGGTGCCATCGTAGTTGTTTGAGGGATTTGTCATTAAATGCATTTCTTTTGCCAAGTTTTAAGTGATTTTAAGTAGTTGGGCTTCCATTCTTTTCTGAGTAAAGATGATTTTTCGCTTAGGGAGAGGCATATTCAAAGTATGTCGCTCGAACTTTTCGTGCCTTAGTCTGATGATATAGTTGATCAGCTTGCTAGTTTTCTTTATCTACGTGATGGCTTAGTAAGGACCCTAATTTACATAAAAAAACTCATGAAAGAACTTCAAGTTGAAAATTGTATTTATTCTTGCTTTCAAAGTGGATCAAGATTTAGGGAGTTGTCCGCTAATGACCCACCAGAAATTGAGTCATACATTCAAATATTTTATGATAACCTTGGACTCACTAATCCACTAAACGCAGGGGCGACCAAAAACAACAGCGGAATTTTTTACTTTACGAATATTTCCTTTCCCCAAAGATACAGCAGTACGCTAGCTAACATCCACCTCCTTGCTATGTGCCAAACAAATAACAAAAAAAAAATAAAGACGCCTTTAACAAACTGTTGAGTAAAGTTGTTTAAGAATTTAATGATTTAGGGAAAATGGGATCGCTATAGAAACTTATGAAGGTGAGAAAATGACGCTGTACGTGAACCTAGGGCAATTCACAGCTGGTAATTTAGGCATGAACCAAATTTTTTGATGGTTGGAAAGTTGTATAAAGGGAACTGCTGTTGTATTCTTTGATATGCAACTCGCGAAGACATGCAGACGAATTCGAAAGAAGAATTAGAATTGCGTTGTCAAAGAGAATATGTAATTGACATTTTAATGTTGGAGAATTTACCTCCAGAGAGAACTCACTTTCGCAGTGTAAAGTCAGTATGCGACTTAAACGACCTTGAGTACTATCACGTAATGCAAAACTGTTTCAATTATTCCATGCATTCTGTTCTCGAGGGCTTCGGCCCAGTGGTTTCTGGGAATGTATTGGACTAAATCTCGGATATAGAAGATGTGGACAATATTAATCTTGAATTTTCAAAAATTTTTGGCTCTTTAATTGTCGATAAACGTAGCGCGCCGTCTGAACTTAAACGAATGCTAGCACCTGACAACGACTTTTCACCAAAAATGAGTGCGGCACAGTCTTTAGATTTGATTTGTTTTTTGCCAAACGTGTTTTGTGTGCTTATTGAAAGTGAGCAGGCTTTTTTCCCATATATTGATTTGCTTCTAACATTAAAAGAAATATTTGACCTTCTATTGGCGCCCAAATTAACAACTGATTCACTTTTGGCATATTTTTCGTCTCTACTTACTTCCTTCATTTCCAAATTCAAAGCTTGCTATCCACGCGAAAATATGAGGCCAAAAATGCATTTCCTAATCCATTATCCTTCCATAGAAAACAAAAATATTCCCTTAAGAAATTTTTGGTGCATGAACTTTGAGCGTTTAAATGGTGCCGTAAAAGTTCCTGTGCATATCATGAAATTTTTTTAAAAATCATTGATACACTACAGCTTACAAAAGGCAATGCGCGTCACTCTCTTTACTTTTACAGAGAAAAACAAGTCTTGATTTCGTTTCTTTTACAAAAAGGGCAAGCGACATCTTGATGGAAGAGGTTATGGCACGATCTATAAAAGAAATTTAGTACTTGTTATGGGATGGGGGAAATACGGTTTCGTTTTTGGAAACATTTTGTTTATCATTTTTGAAAGCGTAAAGGATCCAATTTTCATAGTTCAATTGGTTGACACCGTCAAATTTCATTCCCCGTTGCATAGTTATTTCTTAATGCCGAAAGCTCCTGCCATTTCAAGACTTTACACTATCAAAGTCATTTGCGACTACCATCCTCTCGATATGTACACAAGAAATGAAAAATATTTTATTCGACTCCACTACCATACTTTGTATTGAGCTTCGCTGTCAGTCCGAACCGAACCCTTCCCAGTCAGTCCAATCCGAATCCTTCCCTCCAGAGAAAAACCTTTTTGTTTTGTTTTTGTACTTTTAGTTAGTTTTATTCTGAATCTAGCAAGTGATACATCTCTTTTGTTAAATTGAAAAACTATCACAGCAAATTATCAGTGTTATCAGTGCAAATTATCAGTGTTATAAATGCAAACTATCAGTTTTATCAGTGAAAACTGTCGGTGCAGGCCGTGTGTTAGTTACCATTAGCCGTCTTCTCTTAAAAAACCCAAACAACATGTCGAAACACGTTGTCAAATTATTCGACTTTGCTCGTGAAAACACCAGAGCTAAATTGTTTTGTGTCTCCACCCTGGCTGAGCTTCTTTCAAAAGATAAGTAGTTGTCAATGGAGAATTTGCTATTACACTGCTCACTGGCTTATGCGTAATATTGTCTTTTAGTTTTAAGGTGCAACTGCGTTTTTCCTTGAAAGCAAGTGTGAAAAAATCACATCATCTGAAGATATTCTCTCGGATAATGAAGTGTTATTTCTTATTAATGACCAATCAGAGGTTCTTAATATACTGTAAATCGAAAAAGGCAATAATGCCTCTATGCTAAAGTTTGTTGGCGTCGTGACAAATCAGCTTGCTGCACCTCCTGCGACTAAAGAAAATGAGCCAATCCAGTTTATTGTTATAGCAGCAGAGCCTATACTTACACCAGATCAAGAAATTATTGGGCCAGTTGAGGAAGGAGCTGTGGAACGTATTCAGCCGGTATATATATATTGTCTAATTCCCTTTCATCATCCCGCAAGGGATTAAATTCATTCTTATTTGCTCAGGACAAACTTTCCTCTGTGGCTGACATTCTTAAAGAAGACATGATTGGGGTAAAGGGAGATACAGGCGAGGAAATTATTGCCCGTTTCAACGCAGTCGATTTCCCTAGTAGACAGTGCTCACAAAAGGACCTGCCATACCTTATTTGGACTTCAGGAACCTGGCTGATGAAAAATGCAAGCTTTAATTTAATACTATATTTTTACAATATCATTACGGTAACTTAAATATTATTTTATAGGCGAAAAAAATTTCCTAGTAACGACGAGATTCTGCAAATAGCAAAGTCCATAGTTTTTTAATTCACATCGGCTGGGAGTTACAATACCAAGACACCATGGGTGAGTCGACATCAACAATGTTTGCATGCAGCATGTAAGAGGTTTACATAATTATTGCAGGATATGTTATTTGATCCATGTACCCGTAAAGGTTCACTGGAATCCTACATGTGAGGGAAAAGATTCAGGAAAAAATTGTCAGAAAAACGTACTGAACGGTAAAAACTTTTCGTCTTTTCTGATTTCATTTAAGTATCTTACATTAAGAATATTTTGTAGGCAGGGTACAATGGTCATGTTTCCAGAAAGCGATTTTTACACAGCAGAAGAACAAATGGAGGCCGAGGAATACATGAGGTTGACGCCTTTATATTCATATGATATAAGAAATCACAATAGCAACGAAATGCTACATTTGATGAAAATTACTTCAAAACCGAAGCGATTTACCCGCGCCTGGAAGATTTTACGGAGGCCGTAAGATTTTCTGTTTTGAGGGACATGAGGTTTAGTTATTATACATTTTCTTTAAATATTTTCTTTTTTAGATAAAAGAAGATTTTTGTTACTGAAGAAAGGACTTATGGAAACCTTCCTGTCCAATTGGGAGAAGGTGGAGAGTCAATTACAAGAGTTTGCCATGCAGAGACTTCTTGATCATTTCGGCAATCTTAAAGAGACAAAAGGAAGCTGTAGGACAGTTCGTAGTATAATGTATAAATATTGAGCATATAAAACTTCATGAAAAAAATTTCTCATATGTGGTTGAACAAACGAAATGGGCCTTTCAGGTGCTACTTCACGCCGCAGCCAACACACAGCCTGCCCAACAAAAAGTTACCTGGTGTTTTAGATATTAATGGGGCATATTTCATAAAGATTGATAAAACAGCAGTCGCACTTGATTCCAAATCTTTTGAACAATTAATAGGTTACCTCCTAATGTATTACCACATTCTCGATATTATTTTCCCACCATTATTGAAAATTGTGTTAAGATTTCTTGAAACAAATGAGAATCACTTTTTGAAATAACTACTTGAAGCTAAAAGAATTTTGTTCTTTTGTTTTTGGTTTTCAAAATAAAGAGTGAAAGTGACTCCTTCTTTACTTGTTTTTAATACATCAGAGTATTTTAAAAACGATCTGGAAAATGCAATATGAAATAGGCATTGGAATTCTATATAGCATGTAATATCACGAGATCTAATCTATTAAATAAGAAATGATGAAAGAGCTATATATAGGCAGAATTTCATAAGTGCTGTAACTTTAAATTGATTCATTTATTTCTAAGCAAAGTTTTCATTATCTAAAAACTTCATTCTAATTGCAAAATATGCAACTAAGGGGCGTAATAAAACAAGGTTATTGCTTTCAGTATAACTGGGGGTTTTCTAATGTCCTCTGATACACCCAGAAATTAAAAAAATAAGGTTTTGCTAAGGGGAAAAATAATTTGTTTTCCAACATTTTGGAAACATGATGTCCCTGAGGAGGTGGCAAACGACTCTTGTTTAGATATTTCTAAACAATGGTTTCCTATTAGGAAACAGCGCTTATCTGAGAGCTGGGTATCCTTTAAGGGATACAAACACAAATAAGGTTTCAAGTTAATCTGAAACAACTAGAAAACTCCTACAAAAAACTAACAAAAAATTCTAAAAGCTGCTCGAAGAAGAACCCCCCCCCCCCTCCCAACACAACAAAGATTAAACCAGAAAATAACCAAAATCAGATGAGTGAAACTTAAATGTAATCCACACCGGGCACCTCACTTGCCCACAAAGAGAAAGCAAAAAACGGATGCATTATCCTTAATCTGCTTCCATAGAATGAAGGTTCTTACTTCTTACTTCTTTCAAACATAAAACTGTATCTATTGGAGGTCTTCACCATTTTGATGAAAAGGAATGTGTTGCTTGTTATGAGCAAACCTATAATTTTACATCAGCGAAAGTAAATGGAGTCAATATCGTCCAAAGAATCAGTTATTTACCTATATGTAAATTTTTACATGTATGTAAATGTATTCGTCGCCAAAGTAGACCTACAACACATCTACAACTTAAACCTATCCTTCAGTGATCGAATCTGCAATAATACCTGCTTCACTAAGACCTCTTAACCCCCAAACCTACTAAAAGAATCAAAGATCAGTCGGTTACGGTACATTTACTTAAAAGAAAAACTTAGAAAAAAAAGTAAAACCAATGAAGCAAATAATTGTTATTTAATATGAGATTTAAACTATTTTTACTTTAGAATCTCAAACACCAGCAACATAGTTTCTAAATCAAATGAATTTATGTTAGATCAAATGATCAAGGATCAATGATCAAAGACAATTCTTTTGTTCCTCATTGGACCGTTCATAGTCTTTCTGGGTGCGAAGTTGCCTGTTTAGTTAAGTATTTTTGTTGGTAGTAGTGAAACGTTTTCTACAAAAACACTACACATTCCCAACACGAGTTGCTGATGCTACCTGCTAATGTGTAGAATTAGAGGACTCCAACTCCACTAGCTACACCAGCTCAACCGGCCACTCCAGCCCATCAAACTACCACCGAAGATCACATGCCTAATAGAACTAAACTCACTTAAATAAAGTAATTTACATTTATTCAAAATTAAATTAATGTTTGATTTCCTTTCTTTTTAGTTAGAGTATAAAAACAGCTGGAATGGCAGGCAGCAGATGGAAACTGACATTTGACAAAAACAGCTGGGAATTTCTGATTGATTATTTCGATGTGATTCTATCATAATTCCTTGTCTATTTGCATAAATTTTATTTAAAAAATATCGCTCGATGTGAATGAAATCTTTAAAAATATTTATTAGTGTCATATTTATTCGACTCATAGTTCATTCATGACGAATGCCTTTCTTCATTAATCAATCGATAAAGGTTTATCCCGACGTATTTCACACCATTTTCTCTTCTTAATGTGTGGATGAAGTTACCGATTTACCTTTCTTCTCGAGCGACGTTTGTTCGGAGACAACCCTCGATTAATGATTTTTGCTTAAGGAAGTAGATAACGTTGAAGCCAGTGAAATCATCTTTAGAGAGAGCAAACAACCGGGCACCACCAGTGGATGATTTTGACCACAAACATCAGAATGGAAGATATCTCCTATATTTGCTCCACGAGTTTTTCCAGTCTAGTGAATTCTCTGTTTTTTTATTTGTAGTTTGATTAAATAGATTTTGACTGTCGTAAAACAGAAGGTACTTGCAGAAAAGTTTAGTAGAAGCTATACGAACAACAAAAGAAACTTACGATTGATGACCGAGGTCAGCAGTTTCCGCCAAAAATTTGGCCGAAGCTTCTCCAGCTCTACTTATTTTGCTTGCTTTAGACTAAAGTATTATTTCTGATTCCTATTCTAAAGGCAAGCCTCTTTTTTTTCTCATGTGTGTTTTGTAGAAGGATTTGTTTCTGTGTCTATTTCACAATTACTTTTAAACTGTACGAAGATACAGTTTGTCTCATCTTCAGTTGTGAAAAATCTTCGATTGCATATTAACGATACAGAATTACTTTCTCTTTGATATATGAATTTTAGAATTTTAGTAAATTACTTGGAGAATGTTACCTTTTTATGATATGGCCTCTTTCCATGAATTTTAACCCCAAAAGAGGTTAGCATGTTTCTTGAAGGAAACTTATTTCTATCCTTTTTTTTACATCTAGGAGAACCGAAGATAGTCAACTGCTATAGTCCGAGAGCCCGGGCTCAAATATATCAAAACCTTTTACGAGAAGGTTTTGATCATTTAAGAGATTCGTCCCGATCAGTGTTTTCACGCGATAAATTTTTGTTAGTTGAGCGACGATCAACTCAAACTGACAATAGGTTGGTCGCGCGATCGACACAAAAAAAGATTTGTTGAGTTTCGCTTAATTTAAGTTGCTTGTATATTTTGCGATTATTTTTTTGTGCCATCTTGCGGTGGTAAATGAAATTTTTATGTCCGTCCTACATCAACTTTGTTTACATTCGTTTGAACATTCAAAATATTTGCAAAGACATTTGATATGTGACACCAGTTTCTAAGTAAAAAAGGTGAATATTGAAAGTGGATTACTTTTTTAACTTCATTCAAGGTATTTTTCAAATAGTTCGTAAGGGAAAATAGCATGCTAAACAGATACAGATCTTCCATCTTCAAATAATCACTTTCTTTTCACAGTTTATTCTCATGTTTATTTTGAAATGCATTTCATTCAAAAGTGAATGCGTCAAAATACAAAATCGTCGCAATGTATAAAATTTTTGCACTGCTTTGATTGTCAGGAAACTAATATTATGGTTTGTAGTACTCGGTGGTTCCTACATTCCTACTTAATGAGACTTTTGTATTTGTGAATCATTTAAGTTCACCAGTCGTTGAAGACTGGATTGTTTACTTTCAAGAAAAAGAGCATCTCGAAGTGAATGTTTGTTAAATTGTGGCGTCTTGAAGTAAAAATATTAACCCGCCCTGGCTGAAAAGCCTTTCCACAGCTGCTGATGATGGCAGTGTAACATTGTGGCGTCTAGCAAAACCAAAATTTAAATAATGAAATTTCACAAAGTAATAAAACATTTACTACCTGTACATCACTTTCATGGTGGGGTACTTTTCTAATTTATCTATTGTGTTAAAACATTTCAGATACGTATCAACTTCGTCAGTCTGCGGTAAAACGCAATTTATGATGAATTAAAAAAATTACCTGCAAAATTTGAAGGAAAAAGTACGTCGTCTGCTGCTCTGTTTCAAGAATTTAAAAAAATATACGTGTTTTATTTATATTTAAAAATTCAATTATGCCAAGGCCATTAAGAGGGAGGTCAGTCAGCTCCATAAGAAAATTTAACCTGGGGCCTCGAGGCGGTTTTTTCCGAGCTCCCCTCTATTCCCATCCTCCTACTTGTGAATAGCTACCAAAAATTCCTGCCTTCTAGCGCCAAAGATGTGAAGAGATGGAAAGAGTCGAACTAACGTCTGTAAAACAGTAAATGTTTTTAACATTTTCACAATTTTTTCCAATTTCTTCTTTTAATTTTAAAATAATTTTAACTGAAAAAATAATACTTAATTGCTGTGATTTACTTTTCTTTTACGTACCTGTAGTACCCTAACTCGCAAAACACTACTGTGATAATCTACAACAAGGACTTAGACTAGAAAGACTGAGTTTCACGTGTGGTAGTTTACCACACACCCACAAGAGGCAGCAGCGTACTGATAGCTAACTCTGTCTCGTGGCCTTATGGACGAAAGTCTTATGGAATTGACTGACCTCCCCGGCCCTTAATGGATCTGATTATGCTAAACTTTCAAAAATTAAGTCTTTATTCATGCAAAAGTATGTTGTTCAAGAATATACATGAACTTATTAATAACATGAGAAAAAAGTTTTGATGTTTTTTTTTGTTAACTTTTTCTCGACACAAAAACTTTGGGAAGTTTTGTAAATAAATGAGATCATGGCATAGTTTTAGCATAACTTTATTATCCTGCCCAGTTGACGCCCGAGAACCAAAACTTATACCCTAAAGTTATCTGAAAACAAAAATAACGCTCTTTAAAAAATTCCTGCCGCCATGCATGGTTTTGGCATTTTTTAAGGATCATTAGAAACTCAAAATCAAAATGAGTTAATCGGCGATTAAATTTTTAATCGATGCAATAAGCTATCTCAAAAATTGATTTCGATCGTGGCAACATTGAACCAGTGTTTCCTACTATTTAAAATTTTCAATAAAGAAAATTGAAAAATATCTATTAAAAATAAATTTTAGAAATAGGAACATTAGATAATTAACTACTTGTTTTTAAATTCCAATTCCGATTCTCCCAAAAAAACAATTTACATGGCCGAAATAAAAAATGCCGAAGAGTCCCGTACTTAATTAGAGTAGTCCATGGTGATAGACACTGACGCAGTGTTGCCTTTACGTTAAACCTGAGGACAGTATCAAGAATATCTTTTAGACATCCATAAGTTGCTTCTTTACTGATCCTGGAGTCTAAAAATTACCACATCAAGTTTTCTTATGTGCTGGACATCCAAACAAAGATTTGAGGCTCGTACACTCGAGTTATTTTGTGTAACTGATTACGAAAGAATGAATTGTTAGAAAGTGAAGCATAATTTCATATTTAATCAATGAATTCATTAATAAAAATTAAGTTTGGACCATTAAAAGTAACTTATCATAAGCTTTGAATGGGATGTAGATTTTGATTTGACAGCTAGAACAGCACAAGTTCGGACTGGAGCTGAGAAATGTTTTTCCTTCAAAATAACATTGCTGAAATTCTCGCAGGCGATTCCCCGTAAAAAACCTTAACGTATAGATCAACACTTCGATAAAATCATGACTTCGTTCGTCTTTCTCTTCTTGGTCGGCGGTGTTCATCGTCCAATACTTAACATTTTTGTAATCTTCACGTTCACAGGAAAATAGTGAGCCTAGGCTTGTTGGCCATCTCTACCCTGACCATACTCTTGCATTCTCAACGATAGACTTTCAGGAAGACCAACGTGAACAATATTTCGGATACTAAGAATGGTAATTCCTAAACCAAAAACTTTTGTGGCTACCAAGTCTATTTCATTGTTCTTCATTTTATGGTAAACTTCTATCTTTTCAGCATTATTGTTCTTTCCTAAAACGTAAGAAAACAAATATTAAATTACTATTCACTTTTCAAAAAGGTGATTTTACCGGTGAAGACGTAAGCTCTTGTGTTTCTCGAGTTAAGCACAGAAGATAGTTCTTCACATTCCACTGCATACGAGCAATAGACAATCGTTTTCTCTTCGTCGATAAGTTTTTCTATTTGCTTTGCTGTGCTGCTCCACACGTTGGAATATTGTTTTTTTTCTACTGCAGAATCTTTTTGGTACGCAAGAACATTGATGGATACATTAGGGCGATCTACTATTCTTGAAATGGTGACAGGGTTCTTGAAAACATCGTTTCTAATAACAGACAGATGTTTGGGTTTCAATTTTGTGAAAATTGCGATTTTGGGACAATCCGAAAAAAGCTGTTTCAGTTTTTTTTCACTTCACCAAATGCCTTCCGGAAACTTGACCAGTCAAAGATGAGATGAGCTTCATAATTGGCAATATATTTCAAACGGCCAGGGTTGTCTAGAAGTCTGTCCAATATTCCGCTGTTTTTGTCAGTCCCAATAAAATGTTCCGGACTTACTATGATCAATTTTGCGACACGCAAGGATAACTTGAAGGCATTGTCAAAGTCTGTTTTTGTTTAAGTAGAACATACAAAGACCGGTTCCAGATTTAATTCTTTTAAGGCTTCAAGGTGGTCTATACCTAACGCGATGGTAGGGACTATAAGCAGTCCAACATCTCTATTTTTCAGCCAGTGCAGGAACCTGGAAGCACGTTGATTTTCCCTCTCCTGTGGCTTGGATGACGATGCTCTCCTTCTTGTAGCTGTAATCTTGGATGGCTTCTAATTAAAACTCCTTAACGTAACATTGAGGTATTTATTGGCATACCCTTGCTATTTAATAACCTCGTCTTGAGGAATATCAGATTCTTTTTGAAGAAGAAATTCGTCGTCAGCTTCTTTTCGAGGATGTAACTCATCATTAGCTTCTGTTTGACGAGGATGTAACTCGTTATTAGCTTCTGTTTGAGGATGTTACTCGTCGTTAGCTTCTTTTGGAGGATGAAACTCGTCATTAGCTTTTGTTTGAGGATGTAACCCGTCGTTAGCTTCTTTTTGAGGATGTAACTCGTCGTCGGCTTGTTTTAAAAGACTAAAGGAGGGAGAACAGAGTTCTGAAGCGATATCCGGAGATTTCCGTCTGTTGAGGGAAAACACAAGCTGAATGCCTCATCCTATTAGAAAAAACAATTAAAAAAAAATTGCAAAATCATTCACGAAAGGTAACACGGCACAACCTCGTTAGACTGAGACCGGTACGACTTTCATTATTCCTTATTCTCGTCTTACACAGTGATGCCTAAAACAGAAAAATAGTAATAGACCTTTCTATCACGAAATGGGATTTCTTCGAGTGCATTCGCTAAAATGAACCAAATTCGCGAATGTACTCGCTAATCAAGAATTTCCTAAAACAGATCTCGATGAGCTAATTAAAAACATCTTTTAACAGATGTTGATTAGCTAACTTAGCTAATCAACCATAACCCATTCGAACCCCCTTGAAAAACTTAATTCAATTCGAGATTCCATTCATTGGTCAAAAAAAGGTTTGTAATGAAACCCTTTTCGGCGTGAATGAAACGGGCCTTATTGGAATACTTCATCTCTTTTTATCTACCAAAAGAAAAGTGCCAGAAGCCGTCCGTACTTATTTGTATAAAGCAACGTTAATTGGATTTTGAATTTTGGAGCTACAGCACAATTATCAAAGCCCATTCGAAGAAAATGTTATTTAAGTTTGGTTCTCCCAAGTTTTCGTGAGGAAAGTTAGAAAACAAGTTGAATAATCCGATATCGGGAAAATTAACGGGGAAGTCGAGAAGAAACAAAAAGAATAATGTTGCGGGTTGGTCCTTCACGCCTACTTCACCTTGATTTTCCCGTCATGGGCAGATGTGATACTAATAACAACATAAACATTTATTTTTATGTTTAGCGTAAGTTTATCACGTCCTGCAACGATCAAGTTTGTTCCGACTGAGTTGTTGCGAGTCATGGGAAATACTATGGCCATTACTTCAACTATCCGGACATTGAGTTAAGACTCTTATATATAGCTCCCGGATGGGAATCTTGCGAGCAAGCAGTTTTCCTCGCCAATTTCAAAATTCAGAATATTAATTTAAATTCGCGCAATCAAGTGAATTTCGAAAATCCCCCGGGGTAGAAAAATAAACTTATTACAATTCGTCGCAAATGATTGGATTCTCTAGGGATGCTAAGATTCGAGTCAAATAGCACAAAGGGATTATATAATTAATTCTCCCAGAAATCAAAAAAGAAAATTGTTGTTGGCGTCGCATCTGCTTTGATGATGTACCCTGAAATTTGGGAGAATATCAAAAGGGTTATATTTGTGTATCCCCTTGCCAATCATAAGGCGAAACAAGAAAGGAAGGTTTCCAGAGCGAAACTAACCTGTGTTGAGCAGGACGTTGTGCTGTTGGGTCGAGCCGAAAGAATGCCGCCCCTTGATTCCACTTCTGGGCCGTAGGCCAATTGTTTCTCACGATCAAAACCCACCTTGTTAAAGATTTCACCTGTCTGCCCGTCATTTAAAAGTAATTCTTGTCCTCGTTACGGGGTGAATCGATGATGCCGTAATAAACATAGGAATTTAATTAAACATTACTGATTTTTTAATTTAATTAAATGCCAAAAAAAATTTTTAAAGAACCAACAAAATTCTAAGAGCAATACTAAACATAAAACAGACCTGATTGATGGGGACCATGAACCATGGAGACCATTTGAAATAAAACCAAAGTTATGGCGTTGTCACTTGTGCCTTTTCGAGCGTTCGGAAATTCGCCCAAGTTCACAACTCAATTCTTCAAAATCCCACTTGGAGCAGCTAAAAATCTGTCCACGAAAAAATTTATTGCTTGACCAGTGAAACAGTTTGTTCATAGTCCGGGAGCCACAGTGGCACAGATTTACCCCATAAGAATAACTTTTTTTAGGATCTTAAAATGAAAGGCAACAAAGTCATGTAAAAAAAACTTTGTCTTGACGATGGGCGATGGGGCGTTTGGGTGGGAGAAGTGATCAAAAATCGGAAAAATGATCGATTTTGTGAAAATTTACCCCATAACTTAAAAATGTAGAAATAAGCTTAAAACGGCTGATTTTTTTTTACTTTGCCCTAAATGGCAACGCAGCATTCGTGGCCAAATTCAAATTCTTTCAGGGGGAAAATTAGGAAACAGGTATAGGTGACAATTTTATAAGCTTCAAGAATGTATTCTGGCTTTGGTTATGAAATTCCTCATTTGAAGACGTGGGTTACAAAGTTAAATTCTTAAAGTTAAAAAAGTTATTGGAAAATAACAATTTAATCGACGTCGGACAAAGAGCAATCGGACTCATCATCGGCTTCATCTCTGGACACATCAGTGGCATCCTCGTCCTTTTCTTCTTCGCTAAAGGAATCCAAAATCATATTTAAATTTTTCCGCTAGGTAAAATGACTTGAGGATTAAAAACAGTTCCGTTTCGCAAAACAGAACAAATAGCATTTTCTTTTGATTTGATCCAATAATACAGAGTGGCATTCCTTTAAGGTTTGCCATAGGATTTTTACCTCTCTTTGGTTGATAAATTTTCAAGAACATATCCATTTTGCATTCGTTGACATTTTCAAATTTGGTTTTCCATACATGGCGCAAACGTTTTCTTCGATTATCTTTATCGTGTCTTCTGTTATAATTTCATTTTGACCCATAGAGGAAAAAGCTTCTTGAAATTTAAGATTCTTTTCAAGAATGGAGAAAGGACGAGTTTTTGTTTTTCTTGAAAAAGCTGGGGTGTAGTCGCATCCAGTGAAGGCATGAAAAGCAGGAATTGCGTTTGACAGAGATTTTCCTAAGCTCTTGCATATTGCATTAACGTCTACATAACGATGATTATTCTTGCTCTGTGTGCCAACTTCTAGCCAGGTGTGTACGACATCTCGGATTTTTGACATATTCCCGATTACGATAGCCAACACGTCCGTGTCTGAAGTTCGAATGGTAACATTGGCAGGGGAAGAGATGCAATTGAGATGCGCAATAATTCGAGAATCTGCCTCTTCACGAATACTCCGCATGCCTTCTTCTTTTTTCACGAGAACTTGCCCATTAAGGGCTTGGAATGAAAAACATGACAGGCCTTCAGTAACATACAACAATTTTTCGCCAAGAAAACATGCAAGGGAATCATCGGTCCAGCTTTTCACAAGGAGAGGAACGAGTTCTCGCTTAAAATTATTATTTCTTATAGTTTTAATAAAAGCAGTATGTCTTAACTGATTATCTCCAGCTATTTTGATGGGGACATCTCGATCGCTATCTGTCCTTTTATCTCGCTCCATGTCCTTGATGAATGGCGACGTGACGCGATCGAAGATCAAGTGAATTTTCTTGGCTCGGAATGCACATATACATTGAAGAATATGACGAGACGATTTTTCAAATGAAGATGGATAATCGGGGCAGAGATGTAGAAAGAAGAAACCGTCAATGTTGGAAACATCGATGGTCGTAGGAGGTTGATGTTTTACGCGATCTTCCAGTATCTTGAAAAGTTTTGCTTTGTTAGTTTTATTCATCTGGCCATCTAAATGGCTGAAACATAACGGGACAGGTGTCAAGGGGTATTCCAGTACATTTCTGATATCCACTTTCTCCTCCAAAGCGATAGCAAGAATACGACCGAACAAATCACGCTCCATTCTAAGTTCTTGCACTTTTCTATCTATTCTGGTTTTCTTAATCCGCACACCTTCAGAGGCAAATGTGTGAAGTTTTTGACGAGGAATCGGTCTTTCAAAAGACTCGGGGTCGTTGCAGCAATTTTGAATAAACTCATCACGCATTTTCTCACCATTTGACATAACGTTTAGCAGGAAACGTGTTGTTTCTTCAGAAGCAACTTTTCCCGTACTGATAATTACCAGGTCCTGGGCATCACTTGAAAATGGATTGATACAATTCTCCCTAAACTCAATGACGCTATCAAAGTCTGTTTTCAAAGAAGTTTTTTGTCTTTCTTGATCCGGCTAGGATGGCTTTAAAGTGACGCATCGTCCTTCGTTTACATCCCAACTTTATCAAGTAAATCTTGATTAAGACAAAAATTCGTTGTCGTGCGGCAAAGGAATTACTCGACGAAGCGATTCCAGCTAAAATTAACAAATAGTTTTAAGCTCAACTAAACTGAAACTTCAGAAGGATCCATAGACAATAGCCCATACCTTAACATCTTCCAGCTGCATCCGCATTGATGGTTTCTTCAAGAGTCAGTCGATCGGCTGACGTGAAAACGGTTTCGAAGTTCTTCTTATTGATATTAATCCGGCTTAAAAATCTTCACTGATTCCAGGATGAGTGCCTTCCATACGGATGAGACGATCGTGGAAATACACAAGCCAACGCGTATAATTTTGATGATTAAGAGCAAAAAATATCTTCATCATTTCAGGAAGACAGTAGATAAACAGTTCGTGGTCGCCAGTTCTGATAGCTCTTTAAAAAATGTGATAATGGTTTATTAGGTGGATGTAAGTCATCCAAAATTGAGCGGTTTTCCCATGTTTTCCGAGTAAAGTTTCCGACATGTACGCTTCGTATTTGTTGAACAGATTCGTTACACTGCTTGGCCAGGTAATTGTTTGCGAATGAGAGCTGCTTACCATTGCTGTCATCGATGACAATGCTACTTTGTATATTTTTTTATCAAACGTTGCAAGGAAGGCCTTAAAGTGGAGAGTCTCCAAGGCTGTTGAAAAGATGGGGTGATTCCGTTTGCATCTGTTGTAGTGCTTTCCTTGCAGAAATCCTAGGAAAGAACCTTGCGCTAGGATTCCCGTTTCAGTTAAAACAAAAGGGTCCCTGGAATCGGCGATCAACTTTCCAATCCCCTTAAAAAATGACAAAAGTATGTGAAACGACCCCAGCTGTATGAAGAGGTTGTTGTATGACGGATCCTCTCCTTGAATGGCAAATATGATTTTCGCTATTGCCAAGTCGTAAGTAATTGAAATGTATTCTTGGCAACATTCTTCTGCGATTTGTTTTGCGATCTTCATTGTTTCTTGGACAACGGCTGTTGATGTCGGCGACTCGTTGATGTGTGGCAAGTAGCAAATTTTTTGCATTG
Organism: Daphnia pulicaria; assembly: GCF_021234035.1. Taxonomy (NCBI): domain Eukaryota; kingdom Metazoa; phylum Arthropoda; class Branchiopoda; order Diplostraca; family Daphniidae; genus Daphnia; species Daphnia pulicaria. The sequence continues at coordinate 10,309,361 of NC_060916.1, forward strand.
GTAATTCTGCTATTCTGTACTGAGAAAGATTTGCGCTCCACCCAACCCACATTGGAGTGTCATGAACTCCAGCTGACAAACATAACATCCAGGCAAAATCAAGAGTCCTCGCTGCGTTCAAAGTTTGACAATGTTTGTGGCGTCTGGGATCGTCAAAAGCCGCCATGCAAATCGTAATCATTTTTTTTTATATGGCTCAATGATGCGAAGGATTGGCTGCATTGCACGTCGTCAACGTCCTCTTCTTTCCATCGCGTTTTCACTGCTTCCGTCTTCGTTATCTTGATTGTCGTCTCCATCTTCTTCCGAAAGCCAAGCTAATCGATCTTGGTATACTATTCCGTTTGAGTCATGCATCGTTCCTTTTCCGGATGACGTATCGACAAAACGATCGTAGTTATCAAACGCTAATCCATTCCGAAGATATGATGCTGACTTCAATCCCGCTGGCAACAATTTACCCGGTTTTGATGAAGCGATAACGAGTTCCGTCTCCAATTCTTCAACAGCATTATAACTAATACAGTAGCCTAGTCGGTTTAGAATGGTAATAACTTTCTTACTTCCGGTTATCGACTTTAGAGCAATGGCTAGTGGAATGTGTTTTTTTCTGGCATAACATTCCCACTTCTTACAGCAAACATTGCATCTTCAGATAAAGCTTCTACTCTTCGTTGTTTAGTGTGCGACGCGCATTTGTACCTTATTTAATTGAAAAGGAAACACACGTTAATAAATAAAATTGAAATAAAACATTGCTAATATATACCTTGGGCCAACAACAAGATACTGGGAAAAATCAGCAACCAATTTTGAAACTTCAACCTCTCCATCAAACACATCTTGTAATTTTGAATCGCGTGGAAGTGGTGTCTTAATTGCACTTAGAATTTCTTTTCTTAGAAGGGAATGCTATTTCACGAGTTTTGTTGCGAGATACTGTTACCAAATCGCTTGCCTTTTCTGCAGCTTGCTCTGAAATTATTTTAGCGGAGAACACAATCTTTCCTGGGCCATTTCCGGGGATATTTTTGATTTTTATTTTCTCTCCATAAAAGCTCATAATTTTGCGTTAAAAATTATGTATTGCATAATTCTCAATGATGGTATCGGTTCCTTCATAAAATTCTTCTAAAACAGCCATATACTGTCGGTAGAGATCATCGAGAGCGTGCACCTCCTCCTGTTTGATTATAAAATCATCAATGAAGGACGAAAGTGATTCAAACGCTGCGTTGTGAGCTTTATGAGATTGGTGCCCTCCTTCTTCTTTGTCGTTTGAGGTTTTTTTATTTTGATGCGGATTTAGCCTTGTTTGAATAGTCGATTCTGCAAAGCTGATGATAACGAACTTCTTTCGCTACAAGGTCCAGCGCAATGATTTCCCAAGAAATTTGACATCATTTGCTGCTTCGGCATCTGCTCTTATGCTGCTTTCGATGTTTCTTGACTGGCACAGATGCAATATTTCCTTACATCCTCTGTGCTTTTTTGTCTATTTTTCACAAAAGATACATATTTCCTCTAAAATACCTCGGGTGTTACTTGATTTAAGAGCACTGTTGGACCTCAATTGCATCTCTTTTCGTTGCTCGTGGGGAACTTCACTTTGGATTAGATGTGTCGTTACTTACTCCTCGTTATCGTTTTTTGGATTTTCATTTTCCGAAATGGAGTTGTTCAAAGAAATGGCAGTGTAAGCCTTGTAACACTTTAAATGATATCCACTAAATGCATTCAAAGAAAGAGGAATGACTATTGAGGCATACTTTGAGTTCGTGCCTGAACGGGCAATTTGAACTTGCTGGCATTTTTTGTAAGTCGAATCTTTAAATGCGATTACTTTCTCTTCAGTCTTCTTCTTATCTACATGTAGTTCACAGCGCAAGCAAGGCTCTACAGAAATATGAAATCAGCACTAATAAGTTCAATGTAATTTACTGTTTGACAATTTTATATCGATTACTCTCACCTTTACTTGAAGTCCCAGCCATTTGTCTCCATCCGTCATCTACACGAGTAAAAAATTCGACATTTCTCTGTTCTATACTCTGCAAGAATGACCCAATATTACCTTGGTCGAGTCGTGTCGCAGTTACCGAAAAAATTACATGATGTCAAATGCCTAGAGGCCATTAGCTTCTCATAATCCTTCGATCAAATTGTCTTTTGCTTTCGATCCAATTTTAATTTGCGCCACGAATTCTGCGTTGCCATTTACGGCAAAGTAAAAAAAAAATCAGCCGTCGGGCTACAAATCGCAGTCTGATTACATGAAAGCCCAAGATTTTCATGTCAGATTTTATGTAACTTAATTCTATTTTATATTCTCTAAATTTTAAGCTTATTTCTAGATTTTATTCTTATGGGGTAAATTTTCACAAAAATCAATCATTTTTCCGATTTTTGATCCCTTTCCCCACCCAAACGCCCCATCGCCCATCGTTAAGAGTCATGACCTAATCTTCTCTGAAAGTGATGATGAAACAGCTCTGATTACGAAAAATCGCAAATAATCGAATCATGATGATTCAGATGATTTTAACGACTACTCAGAGATTGATTGGAGTTTAAATGGTAGTAAAGATGACAATGACGGTTTTAATTCAGTATGTCTTGTACCAAATCAAGATTTTGTCATATGTCAGAAACAGTTTAGCTGAATGGGTAGTCACATCAAGAATCTCTGAAACATATGAACAGCTTATTGCATATTTTGAGGAAACATCAAGCACTTCTAGACTACTTACCAGTTGATACAAGAATACTACTAAAGAGAGCACGCGAGGGAAACTGGATTTTTTATGTATGACCTGGAAAATATCACCACGCTGGAATTGAATATATTTTGGTATTGTTTCTGTTGCATTTACGACACACAGGGAGACAAATTAATTGTGTTCGACCCAGATTACTTTATTCATCAAACTGTAATCCCACTTTTTAAATTGAAGGCACATACATATCACTTACCACCTGTGTTGGTAATCATTAACCCAACTTGGTACATCTAACAAATGTAATAAGGATATTCAACTCGTATAAGTGTACTTCTTGCAAAAAGCCTCTTCAATATAAACGTACAATTAATGTATTCTGATCTTCAAATCGTCGACTTACTGGATCAGAACGTGTTTATGTCAATGGAACGTCTCAAGGATGAGGCGTGCCAGTAGGGTAGAATCATTGCTCACGAAGGAATGTCTCTGCTGACCTGAACTTTTTAGCTGAATGGAAATAGCAGACGCCGTTTGAGTGGGTTCAGATGACAGAAAAAAATAAATGCAGTCGATATGTCTCAATCTACTACTTTGTCCAGCTGCTATTGTGAGGCTACTCATTTATTAATGGCAGTTGCAGACTTGCAGTCGCACTTGGATTGCATCAGTTTGCACCACAGAAACGCAGACGGACAGTTAAAAAATAGAAACGCCTACAGACAATCAAAAGTGGAAAGAGTAAGGAGAAGAGGGAGGCAAGGTTACAAAGAGTAAAGAAAGGTTAAAAAAGACAAAGTCAAAATCCATTAGTTGCAGACGCATTTATTTCCCCCCGTCATCTGCATCAACGTCGGCGTCAACTCCATGTCCAAAATATAATTGTAGTGCTTTAAATTTTTCTTGGCTCTCTAACTCTATCCACTGCAAAGCTCCACGTTCTGGATTTGCTGCCACTACTGTCTGTCCTGATGAAAAATCAGATGTCAAACCAATGGGATACGACAAAGATAAAATTTCAATACATTGATTTATTCATAAAAATAAAAAAAATGTACCAGGTTTTTACATTTTCAGCCGAGCCTTCCATGCCTCGATGTCCATTTTTCTTGTGCATGGCTTGGTTTTTTCACTTAAAAAAACCTCTCAAATTTCTTTGTTTTTAAATTAAAACTTCTTTTCCTCTGTATGCATCAAAATGCCGACTTCGTGGCGCCATCGCCACAATCTCTGCATAGTTTAGATTAGAACCAACTTGATTTGAATTCGTTTGCTACTTGATCACATGTCCTGAATAAGTCTGGCAGATTTTTTTTACTTTTTGTTCCACCGTTCAAATAAATGTTTCCACCACCAGGCTGCTGCATGGTGTTCACACTTATTAAGCTCCGGTGATGGATGAAAGACGTCAGAGAAAAGGACATACCTCGTACAATCCGAATAACTATGCCATCTTTCATCGTCCCTAAATTATGCTTATTTTATCTAAAAGGAAGCTCAGCCAACACCATGAAACGTGTACCTGCAGGAATGGCGCTGGTGACTACCAGCATTGCCGATCGGAAATATGGACTAGTTCAAACCTAAAGTAATCTACTCTCTAAGAATCTTTGGTGGTGGTTTTAAGTAAAACATGGTTTTAAGTAAAACCACCACCAAAGATTCTTGGAGAGTTCATTAATCGTCATCACAACAGTGAGTTGTCTATGTGCTGTTTTTTACGTTTCAAATCTTAAAAGTGTTGAAATTAAAGCTTTTTAATGAAAGTTACCTAATTCTTTTTTTCCACAGATCTCACAAAAATCTATCTAAGGGTAACTCATTTAAAATCAATGTTATTTTCCTCCTTCCCTCTACTATTTCTACATTTATCTATGATGCATTTTACTACCATTTTATCAAAACTTTGATTTTGGAAAACAGTTATCATCATTGCTAGAAAGCAATTTTTTATCCTTTCCCCATATAGCACACTGAAATAACGTTAGATATTGAGGCCATTTATGTCTAATTATGTCAAAAGTCCTACCCAGGATAAATCCTTTTTACGTCCCTATCCGATATCCCTCGAATGTCATTAACACGTCCAATTTCTTCCTTATTTGCACAAAAAAGGACTTTCACAAACCCCTACCCTGTTATCTAATTATGAATAGAAAATTATCATGTTTCTTTCTTTCTTTCTTTCGCTATTCATGATTTGCTATGCAAGTTTTCCTTTTATTTTTTAATTTTAATTATTAACACAGTTTAAGAATTTGGCTTGCCCTAGAATTGAACCCAGGAAATTTTGGTGTTATAGCAGTGCAATACAGTACACCAAAACTGTTTACATATTATGATTCAGTTATGGATTTTTTTTTTAGTTAGAGATGCTTGTTCCAATACGACAAAATCTAAATATTTGTATAATTGAAATATGAACTGTAAATCGCCACCCCTACATCCATTGAATATACTAAGTGTTGAGCACCAGCACAATGATTTTTTGAAACAGAGGAAAGAGGAGAAAGAGAGAAAGGGAAGCAAACATAAAGGAATCAAGAGAAAGAACCACAACCAACATCATGTTTTCTTGCCCTGTTCTTTTATATAGTTGCTCACAGTGTTCATGTAAAGTGAAATAAAGCCTTGTTTCTCATCTGACTATTTATATTCATTCATGTAGCTCAAGTGGTTCACATTTTGGTGCTGAAACTCGGGATCATCCCGCTGGTTAAGGAAATTGACGCTGGCTCAGCAGCATATGCATTCCTTGAGTGTGTCCCTCACAATATATAAACACCCTATTTCTGTACCCAAATTTCCTGTTTATATATCCAACTCATCTACCTGAGTGACTATTGTTTCCCGATTGAGGTCCTTTAAATACTGAGGCACTTGTATTAAATCGTTTCCCCTCTTTTGCTGTCACAAACACCTGACAGAGCGTATCACCGATCCCAACTCTATCTAACTGAACATCGAACATTTAATACAGAGCATCCATAACCGAACATCGAACATCCAATACCAAAAATCCAAACCCAAACATCGAACATCCATAACCGAGCAGTGACCCAAAAACATCAACTAGCGAACATCCAAGATGAAATAGGTATTTATTTGCTGTTGTGTTTTCGTTCATAACTAATTACGGCTCTTACAGGAACGTGTTTGTATCGTCACGTTAGCTTTTCGTTCAAGCAATGGATAACAAATGGAACAGGACGAAAGCAACCTGGCAAACGACAAGGATGTGTTTTGTGTTTTCCCAGCAAACGGGGACAAAGAGATTTCACACAAATTTCATAGCTGAATGCCGACGATATAAAGAATAATATCTCAAACTTGAAGAAGCCCTATTAAAAGGGTATTCACACTCCATACACGCTACACCAGCCGGCCAAACTTATCAGAAGAAGAAACGGAAGCCGCAACTGTGTGGCTTAACGAGACGTGCAAGAGTCCAATGAAGGCTGCCTAAACAGAATGAAGGCGTATCTTTCTGCCATCGACCAAAATTCATCCCGAAAGGGAACGAACGCGTCCGGCCAGTGGAATGTGGTGCAGGATAGGAGCCTTGCGGATGCAAGCGCAACACAAAACCGCAACAAACGTTCCCACTAGCAACCAACTGAAGCAAACCTTGATCTAGAACAAAATTGCGGCCAGCCAGGTTGGATCACGAGCACACGCTCGCATAAATTAAAAAAAAGGAGAAGAAAATTTGAGTAAAACCTAGCAGCGATTGATTAACGAGATGGCGTCATTCCAAGAAAATCATCAGCCAACATGTCATCAATTCATTTCCGCGCCCATATTACCAGAAATAATTAGGCAGGTTAACCAGGAACAGATTCTTCCTACAATTCGATGCAACCACGACTAACAGAGATCATCAGTCGTTGTCAGCGCATCCACCTCCAGTACCTGCCGACGCTCGCCAGATTTTGCCCAGGTGATGAAAGCAGCTATAGAAGAAACTAAACTACTAGATTTCTACAAGGTGCTAGCTTTGTGCGAAAGCCTTACTTAGGAAATCAAGAAAAGAATGCTAAATCTCTTCAACGGTCCATACACTTGCGCTCGTGCCTGGAGAGAACTAAGGAACAAATATGGTGTGTCCGCTATAATTATTCGAGACCACATACAGCACTTGCAAATGATCCAGTCATTCCATAACGGTGACTTTAAGTCACTTGCTAACCTCGCCTTTCTTGTTCGGGATGCAATATCCAGCGTCAACACCCAAGAATCAAAGAATTTACTCATTCAACATTCGTAAACTAGCTCGCAACAAAACCTCTCCAAGACAATCGTGCAACATCCTATTCAGGCTTGGAAACCCGGCATAAACATAAACCTCCCCCAAGACGTCCTCCACAATTCAGGTTGGGACGTTGGGACCCTGTATGGACGTCCAAAAGACGTCTGGTGCTATCTGGGTTTTAGGGAAGTGATGGATAAAAAGGCAGGACAGACAATTTTTTGTCTTACGACGTCTATATTTTCTAATTCGATCGATTACCGCCTGGACACACCTATTTCATCGGTCGTTCGCAATAAACAACGACATATTTCCTTAGACAACTCCAAATCCTTGGATTTGTATAAAACTATATCATCTATTGATCATGCCCATTTCTTCTCCAAGTGACTAGTTTTTAAATGCTCAAAATGATTTAATTTCTTAAAAATCCTGCCAATTGCATTTTATCTGAGACATCTCAGTTTTGCAGAATTTTTTGAATGAAACTACAGAAATCTGTCTTGAGACCAATTCAAACATCATTTACACTTGGGAAATATATAAACGAAAGGCAAGGGAATGTCGTCAGCTGTGTTACATCGAGTCAAGTGAAGTTCCAAAGGACCACACATCATAATTTGGACCATTGTTTTTTTGGGTTTTATTTGATTCAGTCAACTCACACAAATTCTTTGCCCATATGTGCGGTTATACGCACCAAAGTAGACATTCCTAACCTCCAGTTCCTTGATCATCAGTTCAGATTGCAACATTGAATCCAAAACTTGTGTCAAAATTTAACCTATTGTTAAGTATTGATTTAAAATGTTTTAAATAATTTTTACCATTTTCGATTTACTTGCGCTCAAAGCAATGTATGTCCAATTTGGTCGTTGGTGGAAAATACATTGGATTTACGCTAGATCCCTCTTCTTGATTTCCCTCGGCGGATGACAGCCGAAGCTACGCGTTCTTGGTCTTCACTTTAGAATGAGGGACATGCTGTAGGACCTCTCATATAGTCTAGTGGCCAGCAATATGAAGCCCGAGGTGCAAAGAATTCGTATTCTTCGGCTGTCATCCGCCAGGAGCGCAAGGGAGAGTGATAAAAAATGGCGAATAGGCTGGGTAAGAAATCGGTCAAAAACGGCCTTTGCTAGACTACTTATAACTCGGCCAATCTTATCAGAAATGTAAATTCCTGTTAGATTTATATTGAGGGATGGCCGAGCAAACTTTTGAAAAAATTCGTTTTTTCATATATGTTTGCTTTTTCCAAAAAAGCGATACCAAAGATCCCCCTAAATTTAAGAAATAAAAAAAAACGAACTTTATATTTAAATATCTCCCAAACGGCAGAGAATTTTTCAAGTCTGAAAACACAGAAGAATCTGGAATAAAAAACTGCATAGGCCTGTAATTTTCTAGATTTTTACGTCCCATAGCGGAATGGGAAAAAGAAGGGGGGTCCGGGATTTTGGTGCGTTTGAGTGATGGATTGCTTGTTAATACACTCCTAACCAAAGCATTCATCTCCCCTCAGTGGAAACAATCCAACATTAAACCACTTCTTTTGGTGAAAGTGCCATAAAATTATGTTGACAAGACGACAGTCTTCTGCTGTGTGATGTTCAAAGCATGGTTGGACCAGCCGTGACCCAAATCAAAATACAAGTTTTCCGCTGTTTTTTTCTAGAACTGGAACTGCTGGTCCTTAGGTGCAGTTCCCAAAATCTGGCAACTTTTCAGTAAGGGTAGACTGGTGTCTTCACTCTTATAACTAGTCGATGTTCATTCTTCATCTCTTTCTCCGTGGCCAAGCGTTGCAAAGACGGTTTTTTTCTCAAGTCTTCCTTCTCGTCTTCCTTAGCAACTAGAATTTGGTGATACTTACTGGCCAGATCTATGATTATTGTGAAGAATTGAGATGCTGCAAATCGTTCGAAGAGGGAATCATCTCTCATCGTTACAGCATTCAGCTTTCCATAATCGACACAGCATCGCAATTGTCGCTTTTTTTCGTACTAAAACCACTGTGGAACTTCATGGACTATTCAATTTGCGTATAATTTTGAGTCGAGCATCTCCTTTACTTGTCCCATGGTGAGGCTCCTTTCTATTTTGACACTTTCCGTTGTTCGTCTAGAATTGGAAGTGCATCGCCAGTATCGATCCGGTGTTCAATTAGATGGGTTAACGGTTTTTTGAAGCATTTTTGGAAGATGTACAATAAAGTTCTCAGCTCCAAAATTTGTTGACAAACCTTCTGTAATTCTAACTCGAATTAGATTTTCATTTTTTGTTACGCCGACCGTGTTTTCTTCTTCATTTACTAATCCAACACAATAACCGTCTTCTTTTGTCAGGACTTTTTTCTACCTTTCTTCTCTTTTCCAACAACATATGAAGTGGTTTCATAAGTTTTTCCACATGCTCCTGTGGGAAAGTTCTCGAATAAGTTGTGTTATGATTTCGACTTCTGTAACCAATGTTAGCCTACTTCGGCATAGTACAGACTTTGCTAGCGCGTACTGAGTTCCAGGCTTATCTGATAGTTAGCGGCGATCAGCAACTAGAGGTTTCCAGGATCCTTCCGTCAACTCTCTTACGAACGTCCTCTTATTTATGTCCCCCTCTTATATGTAGGCAAATAACGGATTGCCTGTCGACGATTCTGTAGTCTTCGAAGCCAACGTCGACATTCTCATCATTGACTTACTTTTTTCTTCAACAGCATTTTATTGCGAGGTGTAAACTTCTGGTCAGTGTTGCTATACTATAGATTGGGATTCCTACTATATACGGGCAAATCATTAAGTCTAGCTTCATTAAGGTGTTGCTTTATTGTTAACAGCGTTCAAACGATGATTAAGCGATGCAAGAGTCAAAGAAGTTCAAATAAAAATGAACTGATAGCTAGTCATCTGACATTTTCGTATAAAAAACCAAACAATACAAATATTCAATTAATTTCCTACTCCTTTAGGTGAAGCAAGCAATGTTGTTGTTTTTTCTAATAGTTGCTTTCGGGCATACCAAATAGACAAATCCGGTTGCTCAGGAACACAATATAATGGTAAATTCGATTCCGTGTATTCATATGCGACATTCTTCGAAGAACAAAAATTTGTTGCATCGTTTTCTTTTTAAATTAAAGTAAAGAGTGCTCCGGAGACAGGAAAAAAATCGAATTGATGGTTCCGCACTGAAAAATTCTTGTAAGTCTTAATTCTAGGCTAGGCTTCTTCATCCATCATGAATTTCCACCGCGACTCGGATCCATGTGGTTTAAATCTAATGATTGAATGTTAAAGTAAATGAATATCAATAATTTCTTCGAGATCATTACATACCTGAGAATTCGGCATGTTAAGGAAACAATGCGCTTTAGTTTCCGATTGTAGATCAAAATAAAAATAGGGACACAATGAACCATCGTCACCAAAGGGATCTGTCGCCGTATCTTAGTTGTAATTGCACAAAAAGATCAATCAAAAACTTTGAAGATTGTTTCAATTAACCTTAGTCGAACCTATAGATGTCACATTCAGGCAAATTAATTTCATGGTTGATGGCAGTCCACAGCTGATCACTTAATTTGGAATTATAGCGATTTCTAGCTGCAGTACTCAAATTCTTATCAACTGAATGTGGGATGTGAACAACAATAGAAATAAGGAAGGAGAATTTTTATGAACAACTACACTATAATGAATAGGGCGTCCCTACTAAGACATGAATATTACGATTACATTCCTAGTACGTACATTTTTGGATCTGGGATATTCTGTCAGTACATACATAGGATGTACACGACACATGGACGTAGTATAGAGTATATCTTCTGTATGCCCTGTCAAGTTTATGCAGATTACATTCAAAACGTGTCGAAATCGGTACAGATACAGCTAAAAATGATTTTATCTTATAAAAACCAACCCAGAATTATTTTTGGAAGGGTATAAAACTAATTGCTAAATATTAAACGGGAAAAGTATTAACACAGCAGTAGCATTGTTTTCCAATAAATGTTTTAATATTATCAAACGGATTAATAGGAATTGGAATGGCTACGCAGATAAATCAGGGAATCGTTATGATCACCACCAAGAAAATATACTAGTTATCTAAATCTGTTTTGTCGTTCAGGTTTCCAGCGTGATCGTTTCTCGTACAGTAAGATCGAGCAAGATCGATTGTCGATACCGTCAGGCTTTTCACTGTTTTGGCACCTTCTTTGACCATCTGCTACGCCAAGCAATGGCTGATCAGTCAACTAAATAACCCCAATTCAGTTTCAAAAAATTGGAAGCTTTATCTTTGTTTCTTGATTCAGTGGTCTGTAAAACAAAAGAGGTGCCATCCAACCAGCATATTCCGGAACGTTGCCTAGCTTATCAATTCAACGATCCTGCTGTTCTATCCGCCCTCAATGCCACTTACCGATATTGGTCTGGATTTCATCCTTCAGTGACGCTAACTGCTGTATGGCTATTGAGCCATTTAAAATACGTTTCTTCTTTCGCTCCCTTGAAATAAAAATTTCGTCCTACTATTGCCAATCCGACATTAGGATCGAATGCGACGAAGATGTGGCTGATTTACTTGGCACAAAAAACGGGTAAAGCTTGTTGCATACCCTTTTGGGAATATGCAATACCCACCAGAGCTTTTTCCAAAGCGGGATCTATTGCATGTAAAGGATATTGTTTTTGGGTTTTTCCACCGCGTCTTCCAATCCTTTTACGTGCCGATTTAAACCGCAAAAAGGACTACAAAAACAATTTTAGTCGCACCTTCTTTCTTGTCGAGCGCACAGACACTGTATACAAGTTCCAAAGCCAAAACTACACTGTAGATTCATTCGAAAAAGACCCAATTCAAATCCGACCAAAAAGTCTAATGATTACGATCAGGAAGGTGGAGACCGTCTAGCTGACTATAGATTAGGTCAGTGACAGGAGACAGGAGATTAGGTCGGTAGAGTAGAGCATCCTGAAGGACGTCGTTGGCCGGTTCTGGCTTAGTGGAATGATACGTACCGCTTGAGCGTTCCGGGCGATGGCCTCACACTGCTAAATCAAAATCTCATGGGGTAAAAGCAGATGCTGGGGGATGATGCGGCGCTTGGTTTGAACAACCCGAAAAATTACTTCTCCCAGCCGAATATCCTTCGCCAGACGCTCGGGAGCGACAGCTGTTGCAGATTGATGTGTAACTTGTTAGAGAAATTCTAAACATTGGTTTCTTGATGATTAAACAGTGTTTTCCTTATGAACAACAACCCGAATGGCCCGACTAATTTTACTGTTCCTTCGACGTTGCATGAGGTAAAGAGGAGGACAAGAGAACTAAACCAATACCAATAAATTTGTGACCGATGGGCTCAGATGGACCTACGACCAGGATAAATAAACATTACAAGCAACGTTTCAATAAAAAATTAACAATGAAATGATAGATCGGCAAACTGATTGCAAATTCGAACATCAACCCGTCTTCCATCAATGGTGCAGCGCTCCTACTTAGAACACCCATAAAAACATTTAAAAAAATATGGCGGCTCCCGCCCACTTAGTGCAATGCCTCAACTGATTCCATGATCAACACCGTACAAGGGTCCAACAAATATCTTACCGGTCGGCTAAAATGGAACAACGGCCAGGGAAAATAAAGACCACAAGTAAGTTCTATTACTTCGACTTCTGTATACTTCTTCACTTCTACAAATTACAGAAACATATAAATACATATACATGAAAAAAAGGAACAAGGTGCAGACAAGTACAGAAAGAAAAAAGAATCTCGCCACTGCCGAGGAAAAAAATATGACATTTTCTTACACACCGTTTCGTAGAATATAAAAGGAAATTTCTATCATGTCGAAATTTTGATTAATTGCCTCCCTGGCAATATAGGCAAAGCATCAGGCCGGAATAATTTTCACAGCGTTGAGCAACGACTGTATCTGGAGGCGAAACGAAAATTCTGACATTCCCCGTACGAAACTTTTAGCTAGTTCTGTACTAGAAATAGCTACGAAGTTAGGGGAATTTAGCTAGGAATTTTCAGATCAAAATTTTTAAATTCCACATTAGGAATTTTAGGCTAGTTTTAGCCTTTTTTCTAGCTGGGAATCTTAGATTGCAGGTAGCTTGAAATTTGAGGGTCGCCCATCCATATACTTCTCAAGTCATATTTGCTGCACTTACTTACTTGTGGTCGCTGGTTCTCCGGATCTAGCATCTTCTGATATACATATAGATAATAAATATTTGATCGTAATATAGTTGTGTTCATAATTCTTCACATAGACTGGTGAATAAAACTAATGAAGAACTAAAATAAACCATTTTTAATTAAAAAAAGACATTTTCAAAATTTTGAAATCTAGATTTTATAAATTAAATTAATTATAAATTTCTGCCTAGTTTTTATTTGGTTTCGTAATTAGTTCAAAATTCTATTTTAAAAAACTAAAACTAGCAAAATTGTTTTTGTATGTGTTTTAACTATTTCGTAGTTCAAACAATATCTTCATCTAATCTCCAATCATATAATTTATTCGAAGTGTATATTATGTGTCATTTAGTAATTATTACAGAAAAATGATAAAAATCAAATAATACCCGGACGAAACCCTAGCTTAAAAATTTCATACTAGAATTAGCTGAAACAGTTAGGAAATATATTTAGGGGGGAGAATTCGAGCTGATTTCAAGCTTAATTATTTTAATAATTATTTTTAAATTCCCTAGCTTGGAAAATAAAAGCTGATATCTGCTAAACAAAGTGGAGCGAAACCCTAGATTAAAACTTCCATACTGGAATTAGCTTACAGTTAGGAAATATATTTAGGGGGGGGGGGATTCAAGCTGGTTTAAAGGTTTATTTTTTCAAGCAAGAAAAGAAAACGCCCTAGCTTGGAAAAAAAGCTTATATCTGCTAAAAAAAAAGGTGAATTGTGTTAACTTGAATTATTTCGAGGTGATTGCAGCATGATAGCTGCTTTTATTTTTTAGCCTAGCACCGCGCGAGCTGTTATTAGCAAACAGTTCAAAATCTAACCTAAAAGTTTCGTACGGGTCTGCTTTAATCTGGTAGATGTGTTTTTGTTTAATGCTTTGTCCGTGTCACCGTATTTGTCCGAGAAGCACTAATTTAGATATGTTGCGATGTCACTGACATTTGGGAAAACAATTTTTGATGCCATCAACTTGTCAACAGTAAAGCACACTTCGACTTCTGTACTTCATCACTTCCACAAATCCAAAACTTGATATACATGAAATAATGAAAAAGGTTCAGACAAGTGCAAAAAACCAAAGGAATCTCGCCACTGCCGAGGAAAAAAAGGAAATTTTCTTACACACCGTTTCCATCCATATATAATAAAACACATAGGGGTTTTGGGGAGGAGATTGTTTGTCCGGATGAGCGGAATATTAAAGGAATTGTAGAAATTTTGCTTAATTGCCTCCCTGGCAAAATGGGCAAATGCGGGAACAATTTTCACAGCGTGGTGCGTTTTTTTCTTTAAATGAAGATTGCGTAACCTTGCTAATGACTAATCAGACTCGGACACAAACCAAAAAATTGCATTTTTTTTCTCCTTTTTTTGGTTTTTGTCCGATCTCAATTGCTCTATCCGCCGCTGTTTTATTTACGTTTTAGTGAAAATTCCGCACTACGATTCCGCAAAAAACCGGAAATTTGGAACGACAATTCACGCTCAACCACTGATCCAAAAAATTTGAAAATTTCACAGTGTTATGTAACCATGACTTACAACACACAGTATTTTTTTATCAAAATCGGTGAGGTACCGCGACAAAAAAAATTGAAATACCATGGAATGGCCCACTGGGCTTTTGAAAAAGAGCTGTGATCGGATTTTTTTGCAGGAAACTGTACATATAGACTTGTTGTCATTGACGCAATTCACCATGATTTTGGAAGGGGGAGTTTTTTAAACTCATAGTTAAAACGACCTTGAGTGACTAGCAGAACAAATGATCTCTCTGGAGTCCAAAATGGCCGATCGAAAGGGAGCGAAATAGCTTGGGGGGGGGAAACACGCATAAAACACAAAAATTTATGATTATAAACTGCAATATATCTCACGATTAACAAAAAACACACTCCCAATTTTTGTATATGTTGCGTAAACATATCTCTTGTTTCTCGGAAAATTATTCGCTGTTTGTCAAATTTTCCGACTTATTTAAAATGTGCATTTTTTAAGGGTAACCATTTTAGATATATTTTTTCAAATTGCGATAAAAATATTTCTTAAAAATACAAAAAAAAGTGTCAAATCGAAGTAAAATTTAATTTTACGTCGATTGGTTTAGGTTCCATAAAATTCTTATAACAAATAAAGTCGCAATTTAAGAAAAACCGAAAAATTTATTAAAAAATTACAAAAAAAGAAATTTAAATGTAAATTTTTTCCAAACTATTAAAGCGATAATTCTGAAAATTTCAGAATCACTTTCTTTGGTCCATCTTTACCCAAACCCAAAAAATGAATGAAATCCCAATTTTGATGGCGCCATCGATCGGCAGATTTCGCGTGGAATGACCCTGCTGAGCTCCACTTGACACACATTTTTCTTTGTTCATTCATTCACAATTTCACCACGATATAATAGGAAAGGTACACTCTCGCGCTATCCCAGTCTCTTGGAAGAAACGGAGGGTGTTAAGTAAAGGGTCCCATGATTCCCCGCCAGGTTCGCTAGGTTAGGAGGCCCCTCGCCTCTCGGGGGTATAGCAAAAAAAGGGGTTTTTCGATCGTCATATATAAAATTACGAATTAATCCGGAATCTGGAAGCTTTGCCTTACTTGGCGGTAGGGGCGATCTTCAAGGGGGAGAACTGCTGGTAAATGCTTCCGGAGCTCGCCGAAAGGAGCAGCGCAGTCGAATTCGTCTTCTCAGTAGGGGGAGGGGTAAAATGTCGACAGCTGGACTTTACACAGAGTAAGCCATCTCCTTATCTCTGGTGGGTATGAATTCAAATAACAGGACACGAAATTGCGAGATATCGAATAGACGTCGTGACAAACATCTTTTGAGCTACCATACACGTGTGTTGTAGCTCATGAGGGTAACCTCATGATCTAACATTAGTATTTCAAAAAATTAATACCATTAATGGCATATTTAGTTTGAAATATTGTTAAAGAAAATTTTACCTGCGTATACATGCAATACTGGACGTAGCCTTGGTCGAAAAACACAAGGTATCGTTCCTGGTTTTAAAACTTTCGTTAAAAACTTGGCTTCTTCACGGGCTTCTTATTCAGCGACTATACCAGCGTAATACGATAAAGATTCCAGAAATTCATTTGCGTCTCCGACATACTGGGCGATCCCACGAGCTCCCACAACGAACTGCACAGGACTTGGCTCAGCGCCAAGTATTTCAAATGGAATTTACGCGGTTGTTTATCAGCAGTATTTTGACTAATTTCAAAACGGACTTAGTAATTTCTTAGTTATCTTATTTGATCTGGCGATAATAAATTAAACATTAGAGACAAGCATGCAATTTGTCTAGTAATTATTATAAAATGTTAGTTTTACAAGTGAGGCATTTTTAAAACTTCAAATCATGTGACACAATTTTAAAATGTCACAAATTCAAATCAACGGAAAAAAGCGTCTGCTAAGTAATAAACAGATAACCATAAATATTGTCATCTAGTGTTAACAAAATTAATTTTCTCATTTTTTTTAAATAGGATTATTTTTCGTCCCTAACCTGTCCCCAGCTTAAACGGAAACAAAATGCCCCTTGTTATCCCACTCTCACTTATTGTTTGTTCTCTATGATCTTTACCATTTTGGTTTAGTTTTAAATTTAGAAACAACCGGTTTCTCTCTCATCTGGGCTTAAAAATTCGATCTTGCTATGTAGGCGGCATTCATTTGGATTTTCCCTCACCGTCAGCCGTCACCCGTCAGTCAGTATGATTCATTCAATTTTTATTTTAGGTACACTTGTACAGTATAATATGTCAGTATAAAGAAGTTGAGTGCCTTAGAACTTTAACGATGAGGCAGTTGAGTTAAAAAAAGAATTAAAGAAGAAAGGGGAATTTTTTTTTTAGAGATGCGTCATTTCATCTTCATCATAAATATTTAAATTAACGTCTTCATTCGACAGTGACACAGTATCGACATCTTCGTACAACTCGAATTTCATGAGAGTCTGAGGTGATGTGAGAAGAGAGTCTGGATTAGCTCCCACACTAGATCAAGACGACAAAAGCTAGACGGTTAGAGTGATTACAGGAATGTCATGTCAATTATCCACCTTTTTGACTGGAAAGTTCTTCTTTGTCTTCTTCAATCAGAACGGACAGCCGGATTGGTTTGCGGCTAAGTGAACTGCGAGCCGAAGTCGATGTTAATAACATGTCGCTCAAACCGATGAGGAAGCTCTTAATCGCGACCGAGGAACTTTGAAGAGAATCGTAGAAATCTAACTCCTCCAGACGCACCCAGTATGTCATACGAGGAATTTTTCTTTCAAGAACGTTACGCCTCGATTCTCACAGTAGATACCAACAGCTTCCAGTAATTTGGCCGTTTTTTTTTTGTAACCTAATCCAATCAGGTTACGGTGTAATTTTATTATATTGAAAGTATCTCATACATCTTATTTGTTTACTTGAATGTCATCCAATTGACTAGTGTGCTCCAACCGGGATGCCGTGTTGAACGTATCACCCCGAATGTCGTAAAGCGGTTTCTGCGTTCCAACAACTCCCGCAATAACCGGTCCGTATTCAATTACGATCTACAGTCGGAAGTTGTGCGATCGCTTTCGGTTCAACTGCTCAATTACCGTGCACATTGCCAAAGAAGACTTACATCATCATGGTGATCAGTGTGATTCATCCATTTCGGACGTTAGACCTGATGCTGCCCACAATTTTGAGTTTCTCAATACGGGAGAAGGATTCCTCGAATGACAACTATTCACAATTGCCAATGTTAATTACATTTCTATAATCTAAAGCTAAATGATTTTAAAATTATACCGCATCAAACCCGCTGATGTCGAGTTGAGGACTTCTAAGTAACGAAGGCCGCCATCGTCGATGTCATTTTCTGCGAAATAGTCCATAAAATGTGGAATAGAGGCAAACATGACGGCCACTCGTTTGTGTTATTCGTGATACAGTTGGTCACTGAAGCGGGATGTATAAACATCAGAGGGAAAAAATAATTATGTAGAAGGTGTTGTTCACACTTTTTAGAGATGGGATTCGGTTAAAAATTATCCTTACCGACGTGATGGGGCAAGATTTTTAGAAGCAACATGTTGACGATTTCAGTGGTGTAAGCTTCGTTCTTTTTAATTGGCCAGCTGACGCTGCCTCACGTAATCTAGCCTGTAGATGAATTCAATTTGAAAGTCCAATAGGCAATAATAATAATCAAGTTAAATTTTACAATTTTCCGCAATTTTCAGGAAAGTTATAATGAAAAACTGACGGTCAGCAGCATGCAAAATCATTAAGATAGTCAACAGGTATAAAGCATGACTGAGTTCCGGCTGAACAGATGGACTATAGCTTTGCAGAAGAGGCATTCTTCTCTAGGCTACTATCATATATCTGAAGAAGGACGAATGCTTTTAATGGAAAAGATGGATTAAGTGTCGTTTACCGAACATATTTTTGGGTAGATGTTGATTATCATTACGAAGTAATATGGCGAGAGCTGCTGCATAGAAGCTAAATTTCAACGCGAAATGGATGCGGTAGAAGCCGAAGGCTACGGACATCGTCAAAGGCGCATAGGTATGTAAAGTACTACCAGAAAATCACAAACATTTTTAGGGAAAACGAGCAGTCCAGTAAGTGATCGGTTATTACCCAGAGGTAAATAGGAGAATCTTGGAAATTGCACAAGCCGGACAAAGTCGCATCCTGTCATTGCTTCTTACGTAGAATTATTTGAATCTACGACATGGCTCTATACAGTGAACAAATATCAACTCAACCACAAGCCCCAACGGCCGCCGTCACCAGGAGAAAGATAAGAATTCGGGTCGTTAGGGATGAACAAATAGAATCCAGCTTGAAAAACGCTGCTGAGACGGTCAAGCTGGATCGGCTTGGCTCGGGAGAAACGGAGAGGCTTTCAAAGATATTTTCCGGGTCGTCGTTAATAGAGTTCCCATTGTAGTACCAAATCTGGGGCACCCACAATCACATGCCAACTAACACCACCACAATGAGAGCTATGCATGCTCGCATGAAAATACAAAGTAATTTTTTTTAAACTAGCCTGACTTTTGATAATATCATGGATTCGATGGATGTTTCCATCTTACAATCATCTTGGTCCATCATCCACCGGAAACTGACTAAAGTGTCCATCAAAACTGCACCCCGTCGTGAGGTGTTTTCACCAGTCGTCGATCGTCTCTGTTGTATATGCAACCAAAGGGAAACTGTAAATTCAACAGCTCAATTTCAATTCGCAAAGGATGACAAACCCTGGCAAAGAGTCATCTTCCAGTTCCACTAGCCGCACCTGCGATTTTTCACTAGCCGGACGTAAATTTCATCGGAATGTTCGTCACCTGTCTCTAGTGATGCCTGACGCATTTTCTGTTGCCAGCCAAACCGAAATGGAAAGATTTTATTAGTAAAGAAAAAAAAATACTTTCAAGCAAGTCGTCTAAATGCTTCGTCTACCGCATAGACGTGACGTAATGATGACGATGGCGGAATACGGTAAGCAACCGCTACTGGAAGGCTTGGCGGGAGTCAATCGTAGAGACTGTCAAGCGATGAGTTTTCACTTTTCAGCATCGTTATTGAGCTTATTGTTTGTTTCACAGTCAACCCAATGATTTTTTTGTGGAAGCTCCTTCATAACTCATAAGTCATAGCAACAACAGCGTTCATACGGGGTCCTTTAGACTCCAGATTCCTTCGATTGATTGGCGTTGGTTGATACGACTAGAAAGGTCTCAATTCCCAGTTTTGCCAGGTAAGGATTACGTTTCATTCCGTTCCCGGGCTTAAATTGATTAGAATCTCCCAGCAGATTCTTGGTTGCACACACCTAACAAGGAAAAAAGACAGGAAGGGAATTAAATGAGACGTGTGATAGCTAACCGAATGAGGTGAGAAACAAGCAATGTTAAATTGACTATAACAACTAAAAATCTCTAGAAAAATTTCACATCAAGAACCTTTATTATACAATGATAAAACACATACATCTCACTCTAAAATATATCATAAGCTAAGGATTCGTATGGAACATTTAATACCCAGCTATTACCGATTGTTTGATGAGATTGGCTATGATCACGTCACGGGTCCAGATATCAAACTGCAACTTGCGAAGGCAGACCACTGATAACGCTGCTACTATGAATGCCGATCCGCATGTCCATCTCCACTTGGTGATCCTCTCTAATCATATCGAGAATTAGTTTGTTTGTTGCTTTTCCAAAACACACAGTAGTTCTCAATAACTAATTCCGCCGTTTCTTGTTCAGTACCCCGGGTATTATTACCTAATTTGGCGATAGATTTCAATCATCTTGAATCCCATTCCGACAAAATTCTTAGCATGGGTGGTGGTCGAGTCCGGTATTCTAGACACGCAGCAATAATAGTCGCTGAGGATTTTAATTCTTAAACAATCGTTTTTTAATTTAAAAAATGTTTGAATTGAAGGGAAGACAAAATAATCAAATGAAAATTTGTTTAGTTTGGCCGCCTCGTTGAATTTGCCAAAAAATTCGTTGAGCATGGAGATGAGGCTGGACGCCGAGAGAACTGCAGTCAACAGAGTAAAGTTGACGATATCGGCGTAAAGGACACTGACTTCCGGATCATCTCGACGTGTAACTTGCTGGTATGAGAAACAAAATAAGCGATTGGATGATTATTCACAGAAAGGCAAAAAGTGTATCATCGCGTTCCACTCACTCGAACGGTTTCCTGGACGACGGTGACATTTTGGATCTCGTCATCAACTGGATTCCCTCCCTGATGTCGGTGCCCTGCCCACGTCGTGGGCGATGTGTTTGGGCAAGATGGACAGCATCAGCTGCTTTTCTCGACTCTTCTCGTAGTCCAATTTGATGGTGGACTCGATGCACCAGCGACGGTCGAGAAAGGCCCATCTCAGCGTAGTCTCGTTCAGGCACATAGTGAAAATGCCGACAACGTTGGCCGTCAAATACAATTCGACATCAGCCATGATCAGAGAAATTTCAACTTCGTTGTTGACCGATTTTCTCGTCTGAAAAAGCCGATTAACGTTGTCGGTAGCAAATTGTAGACGGCCAGGATCATGTAGAGAGAAGCAGGAACCTGAAAAATGAAGACTGTAGTAGAAATATCTAAACGATTATTAACATTGATAAAATAAACAATTCTCTTTGATTTCACCTTCGTCTGGAGTTGTGATAGGCGAACCAGAGGTCCTGCCCGAGATCCACCGCGACGAGAACGAATGAGGACGGCGGTCATGAGCATGGAAAGGAATTGGTATTTATTGAATCGCTTTTCTCTGTAGGCAACACCGTAGCAAAGACTTGCGGTCAGCAAGAGGATGATGGCGCGACCGATGATTTCCGGAAGGGCCCGACTTTCATCGTCCGTGTTGATGCATAGTAAAGTGAGAATAAAAACGGAACTGAGGAAGGAAGATTTGTAGCAGCAAAAAGCCTTTAAGATCGACGTGCATGAGCCGCTGTAGATAACGAAGGAACAGCGTCTTAAATTTTTTTGTTTTTGAACCGTTCCTGAAAAATAAGACAGTCAAAGGTCATTTTCACACCCAAATTTAATCTTATTATTTGTTGATTTCAGATTCCTACACGTAAATCGGTGAGCTTCCGAATGTGAGCTTTGCTGCAGTTGGGCGAAGTAGTGGATAAGTTCGTTGATAAATGCCGGCCAGAAGTGACAACATAAGAAGATGTTGACATAGTTCAGAATTAAGTATCCTCAAAATCATCAGTACAGGTCTGGTGGTAATAATGATACATGCAAGAAATAAAATTACAGGATGAGAATCAAACTTACAGCTGAACAAGTTTTCGTCGAACGGAAGAAAACCACAATGGCGGGCTAGCGGCTGGTTGCTATGAATAGCGACCAATGCTGCAGATGCGGACATTGGCGGCCGGTTTAGTATTTCCGATGGTAGCCAGGGCCTGTCACAGGAGGACTAACATGGAACCGGAAGATTGAAGGGTCGAGTCTATTGCACCGTCGGGCTGACGGTGCTCGAATGGGGTTTTGCGCTATTGCACCGTCAGGCCGCTAGGGGCGCTCTGACGGCCGACGGTTGGGGGTACCGGGTACCCCTCTGTAGTCTCTACATCTGACGGCTGGAGCTACCCTACCCCTTTCTGACGGCTGGGTGTACGGACCCTATCTATTCCAGACCCTACCCTTTCCAGAACCATCAGGCCGCTAGGGGCGCTGTGACGGCCGGGTGTGCCCTCCGCCCTCCCCCTATCTGACGGCTGGAATGACCCTTCCCCTTTCTGACGGCTGGGTAGATTCAATGTTTCCAAATTCATCAGCCATTTTGGTTGCCGGTTAACGTGACGGAAAATGAAACAAATGAAACTAATTGCGAGCGTGTCTTAAAGAAAATTCTTAATTGACAAATTCTGGCGGAAAACTTTTGCTCATCAGCTAAATAGTTTGTAAAAATGGCGGAATGAAAATTTTCTTGTTCGAATTTCATTCGTTTGCATATTTCTTTTTAACCCTTTTCCTTGTCTATATATTTTAAATAAGAACTGCGGTTGACTCTTTTAAGGTGAACTCCGTTTAGCTTAATTAAACTACCCAACAGATGGACGACGAAACGTAAGCTTGAAAAATACATCATCAGCTGACAAACAAAACAAAAAACAAAACACTACCATCATGGCGGCGGTGATGACGACCAGTCAACCAGCTAGTTAAATGTCAGCCATGGCTGTGGTCAAGGTGTTTGATAGTCGTTGTGTTACATTGTTTCATTTCATTTGTTTGTTAGAATTTCTTAAATAACAGATTAGATCAATAACACGTGGAATGTTACGGTGTTATTCTTCATATTTTGAAGCAGGTATAAAGAGCTCGAAAAGTTGAGAATATTTTATTTTAAAAGAAAGCGTTGTGAAGTAAGTAAATAAAAACAAAAAAAACATTATGAATAAGGTACCCCCGATTAAATGTCACAGCCGCAAAGCGCCTCTAGCGGCCTGACGGTTGTGGTTACGGTACGGTACCCAGCCGTCAGAATGGGAAAGGGTTACTCCAGCCGTCAGAAAGGGGTAGGGGAACTCCTACCCTAAACGTCGGAAAAGGGGAGGGTAAACAGCACCCAGCCGTAGAGAGTCCCAGCCGTCACAGCGCCTCTAGTGGCCTGACGGTTCCGGAAAGGGGGTACAGTGGTACACCAAGCCGTCAGATATGGGGAGGGTACACCTAGCCGTCAGAAAGGGTGAGGGTACACCCAGCCGTCAGAAAGGGTGAGGGTACACCCAGCCGTCAGAAAGGGGGAGGGTAGATTCAGCCGTAAGATAGAGATGGTACCCCCAACCACCAGCCGTCAGAGCGCCCCTAGCGGCCTGACGGTGCAATAGCACAAAACCCCATTCGAGCACCGTCAGCCTGACGGTGCAATAGAATTTTCGAGATTGAAGCAACAAGCGAATGAGGCAATCAATGATGGTGGCGCTGATTTCTGGCGACACGACTCAGCTGGGCGGCTGATTTCAACACATTCTTGAGTTCGCTCTCTTCGGTCTTTCCCAACAAGCAGAGGCCAAATATGAGCGATTCGACAGCATGGGCAGCGTCTTGGCTTTAATCGGGCGCTGAGGACGAAAAAGAATATTGTTTTATACGTTTTATAGATATAACTACAAGTTGGACAAGTAGCTGAACTGCTTTTGCTGCATCAGATCGGTCACAATTGTAGCAACACTGATTCCAAATCAAGTGTAAATTTGTATCTAAAATCATGGCATAAAATAATGGGTGAAAATGTTAAAAAGGTATTTTGATTTTTAAAACTGAATTACCGGCCTGGAGGAAAAAACAGTTCGAGGCTTCAGCCATGGCTAGGGTAACTAGAACGCCCAGTGTCCTTCTATGCAATTCGAGATAAGGTTGATCAAGCAGTAGGCTAATGAGGCCATCCACGTTAGACGTAGTCCACACTCCACAAATGGGTAACTTTGACAGACAAAATTTAAGTTGGACAAAACTTGAATCGAACAGATATTCAAGAAGCAGGAGTAGCTATTGCAGGAATTCGACTAGAGTTTCACTAGTCAGCAGAGTTAGTGTGTGAAGTGTTACACAGACGAAATTTTGGGCTGGGTAGCTGGGTGCACAAACGTCAAACTATGGCGGCCGTGTAAGCATCATGGTGCATGTACTGCAAGATGGGGATGAGCTTGAGCTTGGTATTTACAGGTGTGGCCAGATCCTGAATCATTTCAGCAATTTTACTGCGCATGTTGACGGAAAAGGTTCGAGACTGTGTGGCAAACTTGGATGCGGCGTAGATGGCTGCCTCTAACTCGACAGGGGAGCATTGCGGAGCATTGTGTGTTGTCCAAACTGTTGTGAATGCTGTAATGCACTGATTTCCGATCAGATTTCCTTTGTTGAAATTGAGGTGCGCCCTAAATTAACGACGTTTTCAAAAAACGGGTTTAAAGGGTACGAGAGAATTCCCTTGTCCATTGCTTAGTTAAAAAACTCGATGAGGTTGTATGATCGTAAGGTTACTTTAAGGTCGCACTTAAATGTTTCTTAGTCGCCCGGGTACCGGAGAATTTGGACGAAGACTAAGCAATAGAAAATAAAAAGAAGCGTCTTTCAGGCCCAGTTTTATGGGGCCTGAACGTCGCAAAAATTGGGCCTGAAAGACACGGGCCTGAATGACCGGGCCTGAATGTCGTACACCCACCAAATCAACTCGCAATTGGTTGTTGTGGGACTTTGTAAATGGCGGCATTATCATTCCATTTGGAATTTTCTCTCTAGCCCATTGAATTATACTTGGCGATCGTTTTCTTTCAAATGGCCCATACTTTATTATTTTAACGGTTAAGTACAATTCGCGTTTCGCGTTTACAAATCGCGTGACAGCTGACGTAAACAAACAAAGAAAACAAACAGGCTCGAGGCGGTGGCGCTGATCCCTGCACTACTCACGTGTTAGTTACCATTGGTTACCAAGGGAAAGTTGACGCCAAATTCCATTAGTGTTGTTGATAGCTAGTTTACTACATCACGTTTCAATTCATCCACATTCTTTAGTATTGATATTGAATCAGGCTAATTTTCTTTGTATTCGTCTGATCGTTCATCACTTAGTTCATATTTAACGTAAAAAAATACGTTTCATTAGTCTGCACGTGTATGATCTTATCCACAATTGAAACTATTCATCGTATTACGTCCTATCAACGAGGTATGATTTGTAATGCTAGTGAATAATTTGCTTGAATAATGGATAGCTTTTTACCAATATGCATTTCCTATTTTGTGCATCAACTTATTCTTTTTACTGACTTGATGCTGTAGTCAAATATAATTAGCTAACTTTTCACAAAAAATGCACAACTTCTCACATCTCACATGTAATGCATTTTTTTCTTGCAGGCTTAACGAAACATGGCTTCGAAAACTGAAATAACAGAAGAAGAGATTAAAGAGCTTGTTGGTAAGAAAATAACATTGAACCAAATTCCTTTATGCATGTGAGGCATTAATAATTTTTTTAAATTTTATATGATTGTGAATTTAGAAAGAAAATATAAGGCAGCAGATATGGCGGAACATTTTAATGTATCAGTTGGAACTATTTATAGACATCTGTGTTAATGAAAATTTCATTAAGAGTACATCGTAGATCCATACAACAAGGTTCATTAATTTTGTCACATAGTTCATATAAAATAGTAGTATTAATATTTTTTGTTTGTCTTCATGTAATGATTCTAACATACTAGGTGAAATGCAGGGTAATGTTAGTGGATTGCTAAATCTATCTTTGACAGAAAGGAATGATCAAAATGTTCTTGCTCTTGTGTCTCTTTTCCACATTGGTGGATTTTACAAGCTTTCTGGGTATATTTTCATTTAGTTTGAACTTTGATTGAATAATTATAGTTAATTTTATTATACAGATATGGCTTTGTTATCCATGCTTGTATAGATGTGTATTCACGCTTCATTACCTATCTTGACGTTTCCAACAATAACAATCCATCTACAGTATTACGTTTATTTCAATCTGGTGTTGCCGAACTTGGATTACCTACGCGTCTTAGGTATGTTGTAATATTTTTACGGCTGTGAAATGAGGTCTTGCTAATACCAGTTTTTTACTTATAGATGTGACAATCAGCTGGAAAATGTTGGCGTTGCTCATTTCATGGACATCAATCGTCCTCTAGTCAGCGACAGAATTGTTTACCAAAGATCAGGAGGCCGCTTGAAAAACGTTTTGAATAAGGTCGGCAGTTGGCTTCAACCTTTCGTCGATTTAATTGAGTAAATATTTAAAATATTAATGGATGAGATGTTTATTTTCAAAATGTCTTCTTTATAAATTTTAAGAGATTTAGAATCTACTTGCAATCTGGATCAGAACTCGAACTTTGACCTTTATTGTCTTCATCTTTGCTTCATTCATTTAATGAAAACTCATCTCAAAGAATGCCGCGAAAATTGGAACAATCATGAATCGATTAAAACTACCACTCCCCGTCAATTATCTCTCATTGGATTAATGAGCTTAAAAATTGCGAAATTTAAATGCGTCGTCATCAAGACTCGTCGAGATTTGCATTGTTATCGCGTCAGGTTGTTTCGAAAATCGCGTACCGAATTGCTGGAGCTTCAGGATCGACGACTCCGACTACTCCCGTTGGAAGAATGCAAATCCAAAGTCATCAATGGCATCACAACATCTCAGCAGAACGATCCAGTTTCATCTGAATCTACCTCCTGCGTCTAATCTCTTCCGCCTTCCAAACGAATCCGCCGTAGTGAAAGAGATAGGAAATGAATTCAAATCTCTTCTTCTTATCTCTTCAATTCGAATCGGTAAAAACTTTTCAATATGAATTAACATTTCATGTTTGAATTTTTAACTTTTTTTTTCTATTCGGAAAGTTGGTTGAAAAATATCTTGTGTTTCTTGTGTCTTATGTTTCATTCCGTTTAATTTGGTGTGTTAATGAGAACCCAGTTGCGATCCTTGGTTTGAAAAGTCGGGAATCATTGGCTTTTTTATCGCGCCGTAGCGGAAATTTTTCTACATTTTTCTTTTTTTCGGGAATACAGAAAACTTTTCTACATTTCATTTATACGGTTTTTTTTAAAAGTTTGACATTTATTTCAGGTCTATGTCGCCGAGTTTGGTTGTTGGATGTAGCGATATACAAGATGAAATGTCAAGTAGGACCGAGACCAAAGTTATATGATAATCTTTTTCCGGACTCTTTTTTGTCAATAGGAAAACCAGCTGAGCGCTTAAGGGTGTGGACAAATGGACATCACTCACACAGTAGGAACGTGATTGCTCTGTTGGCTACTATGTGTCAATCACTACTCCGCGGTGTGTTTACAAACGCCAAGATTATCTGGGATGATGAGAAGTTTCATTGCGGCAAAAGGATGTTATCTGGATCTTGTGCATACCGAGCCACTGATGTTAATGGGCTAATCAGCTTTTCGATAAGTCAACTAATTTCTTTCTTTTTTTAAATTTTTTTGAAAACACTTAATATTGTCGATTGGTTTGCTTAAATGTAAGTATCGAATTCTATATATGATTTTAGATTTTAGATATTAACATTGGAATTGGAAATCATGTGTTATGTTAACAAACAACATCTTTCTTACGTACGCCAAAGATTCTCTACTACGCCTGCATTATTCAGGAACATCAGACATAAGGTAATTGAACTTGTTGAGATATTGAAGTTAATGGACGCTGTTAATTGACTGACTTGCGTGAATTCTTGGCGATGACCATGTAGATGCATCCGATGATCAGGATCATCACGATCAGAGCAACAAGACTACAGTTAATGTACAACAAAAGTTTAGTGTTTGTGTCGTTATTAGTCGTCGAAATTGTTTTAGTTGGAGTAGTTGTCGTCAGGGCTTCAGTGGTCGGAACCTTCAGTCGTTGGGGTTTCTTTCGTTGGCATTTCAGTGGTAGGAATTAAGAAATTGTTTGGTGCGAATGAATTCCCCTTCTTCCAACGTGTTATTATTGTCTGTATTCAGCCATGAGAAGATCAATCATCTACCAAAAATTGAATAATGCTATACTGATCGCACATGCTACTCTGTTGATGTTGGACAGGTGTTAATTTCCGTCGCTGTTCAGTCCGACTTGGCCTTCGTGTTGGCCGCTGCCTTCGGTTCCATATCCATCGTGCTGTAAACTGAACTTCTTCTTTCCTTGCGTTTTTTTCCCTTTTCTGTTGTTACAAGTCATTTTGCAACTCAACTTGTATTTTTCCTCACCCATCCCTACCCTTTCACATTTATATTTTTTTCCTCTCGCATTCATAATGTCGTTTGTCGTTGTGATTCTTGTCTTATAATTATTTTCGTTTTCTGAATTTATTTTTATATTATTAACACGGCCATCCCTTCAAACACAGCTGGCCAGAGTGAGTACAAAAAGTGTAATTACTGATCCAGAAACAAATAAAACAAGTGAATGTTTTACATGATTGCTTCTCTTGTATCTCGGAATTATTTGTTTGTTTTTTTCCCTAATTTATTTAAAAGAATAAGTAATAGCAAGATTTAATTCATTAGTATATTCATGGTGCAGTCACTGCAGTGTGTTTTGTATTTACTTAATCTTCTAATTATAAAAAATTTGAATAAAGCGGGAAAATTGATTGTGATGTTCCTCGTCAGAGGCGCTGTAGTAGTACAAAAGGCAGACTCATCGAGTCATCGTGCGCGGCCATTAAACTGGAAACGACAAGCGGCAGCGGGCAAGGGTCTTTGTCTGTCTGGATATCGATAACGTGACGTGGACTCGACAACAGCAGCTCGACAAATAATATTTAAAAAAAAATCGGTTAATTTTGAACATTGAGTAACAATCTGTTTCTTTACACTGTTAGCAGTGTTAGGTGAGTCATAAAACTGTATCTCAATGAAACAGTTAAGTTTTAATCTGCGTGGAACTGAATGCCCACCTTAAGTCGGCGTGGCCTCACGTAAATTTCGTTTTTCTCTCCTTGACCATATTTGCGTTTTTCTTCTCTCATTTCAAGACAATGGGTGAGAGTTTTTAAGATAGTTTGGAGGTGACCATACACTCCAAACTTGATTCACTGTCAACGGATTGTCAGTTTGCAGCGAGTTTGAGGCTGGATATCAACGAGTTCCCAAACAACTGTGAAGACATGCCTGTACCAGTCTCCCTTGAAGTAAGTGATTCTATTGACATTTTCAAAGGTAAATTTCAACAAAACTATTTGTACTTAATAGAAGCTGAAGCATTATCCAACAAATTGTTACGTCTAATGGGTCTGGACCCTTTTGCGTTCAAAGTGAAATCAACCCTTGTTAGTGACATCATTTGTGGAACTGGTCACTCACAAGACTACTGGTCAGGCACTCTAAAGTGGGACTTTGTTGAAGACGAAGGTACAATTTTTTAAATCTTTCCATAATTTACTGTCCAAAACGAATAATTAATTTTCTCTTTAGCTAAAGCACCATTCATGAAAATGGTATTACAAATCCCAGTTGAAGGTGGCCACGAAGGAGGTCGTTGTAAAGTGGAACTCCATGATCAAATTCGTTTGTTCAACGTTTGCGATGGAAGTGATCGTGATTACCACCTGACTACTTTTTACTCGGATTGCGATCACACGTTCGAAGAGGTCAAATTTGGCTACCGATTGACCATGCAATTCAAGTTGGAACTCGAAACGGCCCCTCTCCTGTCCTCCCTGTCGCCGTCTGCGGATCTCAAAACCTTTCTAGCCGTCAACGACGTTCAAAAGTCTCTTGCCCACTGGATCCCAACGGAGAATAATCAGCCTAATATGCTGGTCCTACTCCTCGAGCATCGCTACGCCCCGTCTGAACTTAATTTTGGCCGCCTGAAAGGTAAAGATCGCCTTCTGGCTCGGCTCCTTCTCTCCGTTGGCACTGTCGACATGTATCTGTCGCACTTGCGAGAATCTGTCTTCGGACCGTTTAACGAGACTCTCTCGGAAGAGGAGAACGTGGAAACCGACGAGGAGAATTCGGAGACGGAGCGTCCCATTGCCAACTGTTTGTGCTGCGTACAAAAACGTTGCAAACGTCTACGCCACAAGACAATCTCTGACTGCGCCCAGCTCGAAAATGGAGTTAATCTCGAGATTTCAAGCCTGACCTGTCACGATGGTCGAATCGTCGAATGCAGAGCACCCTTAAAGGTCGATATCGATACAGATGTAATTACCTTTAATAGCTTTCTCTACACGTTCGAACATGATTGCTTGAAAATGGATGGCGAGTGTTTCGACAAGAGTAACTTTTGCTATGTTTTCCATCCTCGATCTGTGCTTGTGATTAGCCCCAAAAATTCCTTGGAGCTGATGCTCAGTTGCAATTTCACTGCTGCGCTGGAGCAACTGGAGGTCAACCCGAACACCAAAGCCTTGAATCGAGTGATAACATTCTGCCAGGATTTTCCAGACAAAGTTTGGCTGGAGGCAGTCGACCGAGAAGAGAGAACACGGCGTCTGGTATCCATTTGCCTTCAACTCGATGCCGAATACAACAATCCGAAGTTACTACATTTGCCGTCCGACAACTTCCCCGGACATCCTATCCAGTACGAAGGGTTGAGGAGCAAAGCGATTGCCATCGGAGTGGCCCGTCTGATTAAAAAGGTTGGAGTGACCGTTTCGGATTTTATGAGCGATCTCGTCTGTGAGCATCGGGCCTTTGAGCAAATTGAAAATTTCGCCCACTTGGTCATGGAACTTTATAACGTCGACTTTAAAGACATTGCCGAAAACATCGGCAGCAAATATGTCACTTTTTTTTACTCCAATTCTAAAAATTTGATGCCCATTCTGTCCGTCTCCACCCTCGTCACCTGTGCCGCCATGGTCTTCCGCATGTACGAGGAGAATCCCCTGGTCAGAGGCTTGGTTACGCTGCATACATTGATTACATTCGGCGATGGCCTCGAGTTGCTTCCTCTGTCTATGCTCTTCTTCGTCATCGAGGGAATCCAGACGACTTGCCGATCCCAACTTGACAACATCCAAGAATGCCAGAAAATGCAACAGGGTCTGCACAGGAAGCTGCTCTCCTACTTTATCCCGGAAGCTTTGGCTGAAGAGGTCATGCTTTCTTACCTCAAACTGGATGACGCCATTTTACTCAAAAAAATTACTCAAACTTGGAACTACTTGGAAGAAGTGGACGCGGTAATGTTTATTCAATTACCATAAAATTTTAAATAATTTTATTTTTTATTTTTTAGTTGGCGATTGGTTGTGTGTTCCGTGTGATGTATGGAACTTCGTCTGGCGTACTGTATGCCACAAGTGCAGAGCACCCAGAAACGTTTCCGACGACGACTGGATGGAGTGGGAAACGACCGATGCAGACCCATCAGAGGTATCTTCGGGGCCCGAAGCTCCAACTATCGCTCGAAGGTTATTTTTCCCCACAAGATTCAGCATTGAATCGTCACATAACCTGGCAGAGGTTTTAATTTTAAATAATAATTTTTTTTTTTTACAGATACCGACTGGTTGTGTGTTCTTTGTGACACATGTAATTTCGTACATGACGGCGGCGGCGGTCGAGGTGGTGGAGGTCGAGGTGGCGGAGGTGGTGATTTTGGAGGTATGATTCAATTCATTCATTTACAATTAAATTAAGGTACTTATTATATTTTTATTTTTTAAAACAGAATTGGATTGGAAATGTGCGCGGTGCGGTAAGTGGAATCACGAACGAAGAACCCACTGCTTTAAATGCCTGGCTGAACGCACCACAGGCCATGTCCCAGATGAAGACTGGGACATGGAGTCGTGCGACCCCGCTCCCCATCCGGAAAACCAGCAGCACCTGGTGGGGATTTCTGTGTCCACGCAGACGGATCCTTTTTTCAACGTTCCGGTTACCTTTGCTCCAGAATCATGGAATTTGATGGAGCAACTGCTGGTGGGAACAAACCTGTCCGAATACTCCGGTAAGACCAAACCTTTCATTTCTTTTCTCTTCTTTCACAAGCTGCTCATATAACGTCCATTTCATTTTCTTTAGGAGTTTTTCGAGCAAATCATATCGATCTGAACATGTTCAGCCACATGACGGAGGAAGATTTCAATAATATCGGGATCACTTCTTTCGGCGCAAAAAAAATATTGCTTGAAGCAATAAAAGGTAAATAATTGATTTCATATATTTCAATTGATAAATAATAATAATTATTATTATTTTTGTTTTTTTCAGCAATGCGAGGCTAAGCAGTCTACTTCTTGTTTACTCCAACTTCTCCGGCGTACTCTCCAAGCAGTCCAAAGTACTCGCCTACGTCTCCACGTTATTCGCCGGCCTCGCCCAAGTACTCGCCAAATTCACCGAGTTACAGTCCGGCCAGCCCAGCATACTCGCCGAGCAGTCCCAACTACTCTCCAACTTCACCGTCATATTCACCCGCCTCCCCTAAATATTCTCCAACGTCCCCTACCTATTCTCCCTCACCCACTGGCTATTCGCCAACTTCGCCTTCTTATTCACCCACCAGTCCCACTTATGAATCCGACTCTGAAAGAGAGAAGGAAGATCGTCGTAAACGTTCGAGGCGCTAGAGCGCTGACGACGGCTCGAGGCTGACAAGATAAACTAAATTCATTCAGGTTTTGGTGAAGAATCTTCTTTTTTTTTTCCTTTCTTTTCGATTCCCCATGAATTATAATTCATTTATTTTCCAAAACAGTTGCAAAATTCTTCTTACAACGAAACGGACTAATTCTATAGAGAGAGAGAGAGAACAATTATTTTATGAACTCTTAGTGTCAACAAATATTCAGCTTTTCTTCTAAACAGTGTTAACACACCCAGCCTTCTTTTTGCATCTTAATTGTCACAATATTTATATTATAGTAAAGATGTTTAATTCCTTTCGGCCTTCACAAACTATTTCCCAACACAAATTTTTATATTAGGCTGCGGTTGTTTCATTTTCTGTGTAAAAATGTTTGTTTTGGTTTCATTACTTATGTGACTGTGTTTCCTTTTTCACGTTTTTTTTCACTGTGACTGCGTATATTTTTTTTGTACTTGTCCTGTTGCACGTCACACTTGTACTTCCTTCGTTCTGAAATTCTTAATATATCACATTTGTTCGTGGTATTTTTATTTGTACGTCATCTTATTGATCCAACCCTTTTTTTGAATGACAATTTTTAAATGGCGTGGCGCCAAGACGTTTTTCACTAAAATTGGTTGAATGGTTGATGTTTGGCAACGCGCTTGGGACACGTCGACTGAAAATCATGGCCTACTATAATAACGGCCCAACAGCTCGCTATCTCCCTGTTGCCGAATGGTTCCCAGCCCCTACCCCTTCCCATCCCCTACTTTTCATAGCCAGAGGGTCGTAATCAACTTCAGAAAGTTCCACATTCCATGTCATCTTTCCGCGGTTTCGATCGTCAGTCTGTTTGGGCATGGTCAGAGTCGATTGAAAGTAAGCAATTGACAGTCTAGTGGGTATAGCGGTGGATCCACACACGAGTGGTGATTGGTTCAAATCTCTGCAAGTAAAAATCAATTTTTCATAATTTTTCCTTGTTTTTTCTATATTTTTAAAGCGAATTAGATGGAATGCCTAGATTCTGTAAAAAATGCGAGTTTTTTCACATTTTTCAAAACAAAATCTGAATTTGTTTTCTTTGGCAAGAACTTAGAAAAAAAGCAAATTCAGATTTTGTTTAAAAAAATGTGAAAAAACTCGCATTTTTTTACAGAATCTAGGCATTCCATCTAATTCGCTTTAAAAATATAGAAAAAACAAGGAAAAATTATGAAAAATTAATTATGATTTACAGAGATTTGAACCTATCACCACTCGGGTGTGAATCCACCGCTATACCCACTAGACTGTCAATTGCTTACTTTCAATCGACTCTGACCATGCCCAAACAGACTGACGATCGAAACCGCGGAAAGATGACATGGAATAAGGAACTTTCTGAAGTTGATTACGACCCTCTGGCTATGAAAAGTAGGGGATGGGAAGGGGTAGGGGCTGGGAACCATTCGGCAACAGGGAGATAGCGAGCTGTTGGGCCGTTATTATAGTAGGCCATGCTGAAAATTGACAGATTCGTTTGTGTGAGTTTGTCGGTATTTTTTTTTACACAGGAATATTTTATAACTCGCTGTCTTATCTACAAGTTCTCAGTAAAAATGGTACTTTGTTATAATTTGGATACATTATTGTAGGCACTTGTAAAATTATCATTAAATTATTACCTCTTAGGTGTCAGTCATTTCCACAGTCGATACTGGACATGGAGACATGATCGTGAGTATCAAATCATTCTGATGTTGATTTTGTAATTTCGTACATGGTATTAACGTTTTATGGGGATTTATTAGCATGATGCGCAAATGGACTATTATGGCTGTCGGCTTGCAACCTGCTCATCTGACAGGTCTGTGAGGATTTACGATGTGAAAAATGGAACACAAACATTGGCTGTCAATTTGAGAGGACACGAAGGACTGGTATGTTAATTTTAAATGATCTGTTAATATCATACAACAAAGTGTGATTAGAATGACAATGAATTCATTTATCAGGTTTGGCAAATTGCTTGGGCTCATCCCAAGTTTGGGAATATTTTAGCATCGTGTTCTTATGATCACAAAGTTATTATCTGGAAAGAGATGAATGGACAATGGGTCAAGTTTTATGAATACGCTAACCGGGTCATTCCATCCCAACTCGAATTTTTTCGTCGCGGAAAAAAATAGAAATGTCTGATTTTTTTACAGTGTGTTCCTTATACATCAATCATGCACTGTGTAAAATATTAGATTTTTTAAAAGAAACCGGAAGCTGAAAATCAAATTCAAAGTTTCTGGTTTAGCAATAAAATTTTAAACCGAAATCGCGATTTTCACCTTTTTTTACCGTTTCCTTTCACGGCAAGGAAAAACAAAATTAATGAAAAAACAGGAAAAAATTCGCTCTTTCGAATGGTTTTTTTTAAATTTTTATTTTGTTTTAATTTGTTACCATAAAGTTAAGTTAAAGGTTAAAACTTTTCAAGGCCCTAGCAAAAATCTCGGACAAGGCAGAAGCCTGAAATTTAATACTTATATAGTTACCCATAGTCTGTATGAGCATAAAAATTTTCAGCG
Source organism: Daphnia pulicaria (assembly GCF_021234035.1). Lineage (NCBI taxonomy): Eukaryota > Metazoa > Arthropoda > Branchiopoda > Diplostraca > Daphniidae > Daphnia > Daphnia pulicaria. Next base: position 10,344,756 of record NC_060916.1, read on the forward strand.
TGGGCAAAGTATGCGTGAATTAGTTATAATTATTTTAAATTTTCCAGTTCGGCCGTATCTGTTAACACGGGAAAATAATTTCAGATCATGAGACTCGAGGATAACAGAAGCCGCGACCCCCATGGGACTTCGCGTCTTGGGAGATGACGCAAAAAAAGAGAGGGGACTTGCTAAAAATTCCTAGACGCGAAGTCCCATGGGGGTCGCGGCTTCTGTTATCCTCGAATCTCATGATCTGAAATTATTTTCCCGTGTTAACAGATACGGCCGAACTGGAAAATTTAAAATAATTATAACTAATTCACGCATACTTTGCCCACGCTGAAAATTTTTATGCTCATACAGACTATGGGTAACTATATAAGTATTAAATTTCAGGCTTCTGCCTTGTCCGAGATTTTTGCTAGGGCCTTGAAAAGTTTTAACCTTTAACTTAACTTTATGGTAACAAATTAAAACAAAATAAAAATTTAAAAAAAACCATTCGAAAGAGCGAATTTTTTCCTGTTTTTTCATTAATTTTGTTTTTCCTTGCCGTGAAAGGAAACGGTAAAAAAAGGTGAAAATCGCGATTTCGGTTTAAAATTTTATTGCTAAACCAGAAACTTTGAATTTGATTTTCAGCTTCCGGTTTCTTTTAAAAAATCTAATATTTTACACAGTGCATGATTGATGTATAAGGAACACACTGTAAAAAAATCAGACATTTCTATTTTTTTCCGCGACGAAAAAATTCGAGTTGGGATGGAATGACCCAACCATGATTCATCTTTGAACTCTGTTTGCTGGGCCCCTCATGACTATGGCCTTATCCTCGCCTGTGGAAGTTCTGATGGATCCATCTCCATTCTCTCTGCTACAGCTGCAGGAGGTTGGGAGGCCAAGAAGATCAACAATGCCCATACAGTATGCATTCCACCGACGATTGGAGTATCGCGAGCAATACCTGCACCGCCTGTTACGACAATTGCTAGTAGTACAACTGGATGCTGGTATTCCTACGATCAATGATTGGGGATCAGCTGCTCATTCGTGGTCATCTGTTAAAATAGCAAAATCCACCCCACGATCCGAAAATAACTGCAAAATCCGGCGGAGATGACTGAGGAGCGGAAGCTGATTGCTGAGATAATCTTCCCTCCAGGTCTAATCCTGTTCGTGTTCCTAACAATAACGCTACTTTTTCCTGATCTTGACCAATCGCAATTGTGAAATCTGTTGAAGATGATTGGGGAGTAGCTGCTGATGTCAGTAAACGTGGTTCAGTTTCCAACGCTAACACAATGCGAATCATCCCTCAACTGGATGAATGGAATGATTCTAGAACAGGATAGGGATATGATCCTAATTTCATGGCAAACAGCCAAGAATTAAGCCAATGAAGAATGAATCCAGTTCCTTGGAATAGGACAATCAATCACGGACGCAGAAGTTCCAAGGCCGATATGAAAAAGATTGGACGTAAGTTTTCAAATAGAATAAATTAACACAATAGCAACTTGATATTTGATTATTTTTTTTCTAGGTCAAATTCTGTTCTTGCTGACTTGGAAATGCCCAAATCAATGAGAATTGTGGGCACTATATCGAACCCGAAAAAGTTTTAAATTACTTGGGAGAGTGTGCGAAACGGCCAATGAAAGAATTTGTGTTTTTTCGATATATTCCAGCTACCCTGCAGCTAGTACGTACCAATGCTGAAATTGAAGGTTACAAGTTACAAACGAAATGAATTGGTTTATAGTTATCCTTGGAGTGTTTCAAAGACTTTCATGTCGTTCCATTGGGCAAAGAAAGTCCGATGCCTTTGGAGTTGATGACGTTTTTTATAAGATGTAAGTAGTTTAAAGATATAAAAAAATCAACCAACGACACTTATTTTCTATTTTTTTAGCTTTTCGGGAAAATAGCAAGGCAGATTTTATATTGGACGTTGTGGTGTTCCGGTTTTTACAGCGTGCTGTGGACCAACCAAGTTGTAATGCTTCGTTGCCGGAAAAGAAAGCAGTTTGCGTCACCCAAAGTGAAGCAGAATTGGAAAGCATCAGAATTCAAGAAACTCAAAATTCAGAATCCACTCTAGTTGCTTATGCCCAGATCCCCACTCATATGACTACTATTCGACAAAAGACATCCTCAGCGTTGATCCCGTCAAAGCTAAAATTCAGTCAAACTCTTCCCAACTGAAGTCTTCCTTGTCAAGGCCTCCGTCTGTTGCTAAATCAATTCCTGTATAGTTTCATCTTCGGCGATAGCGGAATCCAGTGAAGACAATACGCCTGTCAAAACCACGGCCGCTGTTGTTGTTGATGTTGATGTAAAAAGTCATATTAGAGGAACTGAACCGTCAAGCTGGAGCTATATGAAACACGGAAAGTCGACAGAAGTTACAGGGTCTGCTTCGTCAATTGGAGCATCCAGCCTTGAATTTTCCTCTTCAAGTGGACCACCTACTCGATCGAGAACAAAAAGTAAACCCATACTGGAAGAAAGTTCTGCATCTAAACGGTCCCAAAACCTGGTCTTACCGAAGGAGCCGAATCTCCCCTTTACGTTTAAGGAGAATGGAGAATTGGAAACTGACAGCGTGCAGCGAAAGGCCCACATTAGTTCGAGAAAGAGTATTCAAATCACGAAGACTTGACCGCTCTCAAAATGGTTCCAGTCGTTCGATCAAGGATAACAATCAGAAAAATTCAGCTAGTTCTCGTTCTGTTCGCGAAAAAAGTGATAAAGTGAGTTCGAGAAGCTCTAAAAGTTCTCGTCGTGATTCCGATTCCAGCAGCAAACGTTCCGGTAATCATCGTAGTGATCGCGACAAGAAAGCAGATGCTAAGGAGCGCGATCATCATCGTTCATCGAGGAGTATAGGTAAACATCACAAGACCAACTCGGATAGACATGAGAAACTAGAAAAAAATAGGAAATGGGACATTCTGGAACCAGCCAAATCGAGCGACATATAAAAAGCTGTTGGCGTTGCTAAATTGTATGATCCAAGTCACCCGCTCAATTCTGATGACAAATTTCACATCCAGCTGTCCAGCGCTACCTTCAAATCAGCTCAAGAGAAAGTTGAATTTGGTCGTTCTAATCAATCAATATTTTTCATTTGTTGCGCTGTATAGGCTACTCTCTCTCTCCCGGAGGTTGATAATTGCTTGCCGACAAGCCGCTTTGAACAGATAGCGACGGGCCAAAATTGGGGAAACAAATTTTTATCGCCAGTGATGCCACTCTGACGCCCTGCCTCGTGGATGGAACGGAGAGCGCCTAAAGTGCCAGTATGGTACAGAAGATGCAAGAGTCTAATGATCAACTTACTGCAGCGGGAGACCAACAAGCCGGTGGGGGAACCTCCCGAGGTCATTGATTACCAAAAGATGTTTACCGAAACCAAAACTTTCACAAAGACGATCAATCTGCAGCTGCGCTAGCTCGACGTTCAGCAGGCTTTACAACACGTGTTTTATCTCTGCACGTACATGCCAGACTCATTCATGGCCCGTGGAGGTAATTTCGTGATTTATCGTGACGTTTTAAATACTAAACATTTTCCTTCTGTTCTCAGGGGACTATCACAGCGTGCAGCAACTTCTCTTGATGTCTAGACTGCTCTTCAAATGCGACATGCTTGCCGCTCAAGTGAAAGAGAAGTTTCCCGGCTCGGCTGGGGTTATCTGTCAAACACTCTTAAATCCCCTGCGGCTGACCAGTGCATCTTTGGAGCTAGGATGCTTCAATGGCTCTTGTCACTCTAGGTCTTATCCTTTCACTTTAAATGATGACACATCAATTCACATAATTGACACTGTCTCTCTTCATATTTTCGATAGGGAGTCAGTCGCCAGTTCTCGTACGCGCTGAACAGCTGTTCACCGCAGCAGTTTTTTTTTCGAGATGAGCACGCTTCATTATCAGGAGATGCTGCAACAAGAGAAAGCCATCGATTTTTACATGGAACTCTTGCGTAAAGATCAGCTGGATGAAAATGTCCAGTTGGATGCATTGGAGAAGGTGGTCAATTATTTAAACAGCATCTACGCCGTCCAGTTCAGCTCGGTCGTTAACGGTGCCACTTTACTGACCAACCATGACAAAGTCCTGCTCGCTTCCTGCTGTTGATTGACATCTCTGGGTACCGGCGTTCAGGCAATGATGCAGGTTGGTTCAATTGTTTTATTTTTTTACATGAAATTCCGGCGACCAAAAAATAAAAATATTTGTTTGAATAGTAGAGTGGACATGAAGGACGTGGCGTGGCGAAATCCATCAAGAAAGTTCTCAGTCAAGCAAACCAACGGCAGCAATACGCCCGTACGATTAAGCGAAGGTTGCCTCTGCTGATGGGTCCACCGGTCCTATCAATCTTCCTATGGAAACCTCGCCCAAGCTGATTCAATGTGCCGGTCATTTCACCAGATTGCTCAAAACTATGTTGGCGTGGTGCCGCATGGTCTCTCAACAAACTTTTCGTCAGCAGCGAGACGAATGCTGGCGTAGCCATTGCCAAAATGCGAGAATTGGCTCACGCAGCTGCTGACCACTTGCACCAGATGGTTTTGACGATGGTGTAAAAAAAAATAAAATGGTTAAAAGAATTAAAATATTCGCAACAAGAAATAAAAGAAAAAACAACCAAACAAAAGGAAAGCTAAATTTACATCTCTCCTCTCTCCCTTTTCTCTTTTTCATTTCTTCGATGGCCCTTCTGTTTGGTGAAGGTTCGTTCATCGTTGATCAACTTGGTGTCCCAGTTCAGCAAGTTGCACAGCGACAAGAAGCAAATCAGTGTGGGTTTCATCGGCTACCTGAACGTTGGAAACTCATTTGTCATCAATACGTTACCCATCAAGAAAGTCTACAAGTGGACGCCCATCGCCGGTGAGACTAAAGTTTGGCAGCACATCACGCTTTTGCGTCGAATTTTCCTTATCGATTGTTCAGGAGCTGTTTTCCGCGGTCCATGCAGCAAGGGGAAATGGAGCTCCAGCTCCTTCTCAATTGACGACGTTTGGCGGTTCCGCAAATGGTGGGGGAGTTCCTGGTGGAAGAAAGCACCGAGCTGGATGAGGTTCTAGCGTCACTCTCAAACGTCCCAATCACCGATCCATCTCGCATAACAGCAACGCGCTTCCGGCCAGGCCCATTCTTCTTCCGGGGTTGGCCGATACACTCCATCACCGTCTTCTGTACGTTCTCTGGGATCATCTACCGGTGTCAACACCACCGCACTAAAAACAAAAAAAAAAAAAACGATCATTCCTTCCTCCACCTCCTTCTCCTCTTGCCATTACTGTCGCTTCCGGCAATCCGCCGATGGTTATCCTTCACTGAGGATCCTCATCGACTTTCCCGCCGCCACCGTCGGCTCCCTATCAACACGTCATTCATTTGCATGGCAATCCCGTCTAAACGGTCAGCCTTCAGATTGACCGCCAGCAAGTTCAAGCACTGATTTCAGGTACTCCATTTTTTAAATTCTCGAATTGATATGTCTCCCCGTGCGCATGGTTGCATGCTTTATAAGGGCTCCCGCAGATTTTAGATAGTGGATTTTCGTGATTATTTGATCAAGATTGGGTCGTTTAAGAATCTCCGTCTTTTCGCAAACTCGTCTTGTCCGTTTTCTATTTCTTTATGCGCATATTTAGAACGCGGAAGCGGGCGGCCCTTGGTCTGACGATGCGCATGCGCATTCGGTCGACCTCGCGCATCAAAAGGAGCCAGTGCCAGCCCCGTCGATTCCGGATCGAGGGCCCAATCAGTCCATCAGTCAAGTCATCACACACACGGAGATCCTGGCCGATCAATTTTATGTCGCGGTACGTTTAAATTTAGTAAGCCCCGAACAGTTCCGGAATTAATCGGAAGTTGACCTTTTTTTCCACCGTTCAGGTCGGAAAAGCGTCTGGAAAAGCGGCTCGAGTTCAGATGAAATGATTGGCCGGATCAAAAGCTTTTTTTTGTTTTGTTGTGTTTGTTTTGTCTTGTAAATATTTGTCATAGAACGAAAATATTTTGGTAGGCTGAAATCGTTTTCACCACTCTTTCGCTGTTATTTTATCGCTTTTTTTTTCATTAAGTCGACTCTTTGCTTGTAAATATTGATAAGGCCCCTTTCCTCCTTTATTTCCAACGATTTTATCTTTTTTTAAATTTGAAAATCAAATCGTCGAACTTGTTGCCTTGATCAAGGAGTTCCGTGCCCAAATAGAATTTGTATCCCGCCTTGATTGCGCGGATACAAAACAACATTAAAAGTTTTGATTGAAACCTAGCGCTGTTCCCATGTCCCGCATCGGATCCTTTCTCGCTCTCCGGTTGCATCTCATCCGTCGTCAATGATCCAACTGGCGAAGCACTTGCTGTCCCAGCCGATGACTCATCCCCTTGCGATCTGAATATTAGTTTATTTTGTATTCATTTGGTTCATGTGTAGAAACACGAAATATATGCATCAACAATGATTCACCTCTATCTGATGGGGTAAGGATGCCGGGCGAAATGCCAGCAGCAGCCCAAGGAAAGAAGAGAGAAAAAATAAAAGAGGGATGTCCATATAAAGGAAATGCAGAGTTAAATCACCGAAGAAGAAAAAAAAAGAGCGCGAGCCCACGTAATCGGTCGATGCGAGCCTTCGAAATTTTTTTACACGATCTTTTATTTTATTTTTTTTTTTTTTCTTCTTAATTTTATTTCCTTTTCTTTCCGGTCGTTTGAATTCATCAAGAAGATCCTAGAGAAACAAATAAAATAAAATTTTTAAAAATTCGATTGAAATTCAAAAGAGCATTTTTTTAAATCTCCCGCCGAATATATTTCAAAAAAGTATATAGATTCGGATTTGATATTTTTGTCATCCACTTTTGTCTCTTTATTCTTTCTCTTTATTCTTCAAGAGCTTCTTCTATTATTTAATTTTTTTTTGACTGGACGACGGACATGCCTGTCAACAAGACTTTGTAGATAATGCAGAGACGGAATAAGCGTCACTTTAGTCGAACGCTTGAAACACAAATAGATAGACAAAAAAAAAAGAGAGGCGATATATGTATAGTTTGACCGGAATCCATCCATCCATTTTGTTGTATATTGTCAATAGATAAGGTTAGATCGGTAATATGTATGCTTACATATGGCCTTCATTTGCAAACTGCCGGCCTATAGTATAGGTGCATAGATCTATTTATTTCACCGTATTTCACAGCTCGAATATTGTTGAAAATTGGACACCATTCCGGATGTTTATAAATCTGACAATATATCCTCTGCTATGCCCGTCTCCCTTTATTCAGCATAAGCGCGCCCAGCGCGCCAGTTCGTCTACACGGCTCATTGAACTCCCTCCTTGATCGTGTTATAAGTGTGCGTGTAGCATGTATACACACACTAAAAAAACCCGCGATCTCTACGGCCTTCTTCTTTTTTTTTTTTTCATTTTAAGACACTTGACTCTTTTTTTTCTCTCTCGTTCCGTTTCTTTTGTTGTTTTTGATTCCGAATGTCGTCCGACGGTGGATCCCCCCCCCCCTTCAGATGGATGGGAATATAAAGATCCTCTAGGATATCTCTAGGATATACCAGCAACCGAACTATCACGACTCTAAGCTCCTCCAATTCAATCAGTCAAAAGTCGAGCATTTAGGAAGGAGTGGGGGGAACGACGAAAATGTCGAGTAGCAGCTGGATAGAATATAGGTATTTTTTTTTTCTATGGAGAGCGTCGATGACGCCATCCTTCTATTATTTACACAAAAGCACGTATTATTTCGTACACGCATGTAATTCAGATAATACACGAATTAATTCAAATTGCGGTTTTATGTTTAGAAATTGCACGAATTTGCGAATAATATTAAAACTTTTTTTTTGTAGCATTTTCATGAAGGTGAGGAAGTTGAATTACACATTTTCTCCGTAATTCGGACGGGAAAATCGCAATCATACTGACCGCCCTTTTCGCCCAAGTTACTTTTTGTTTACCTAAAGCAGAGTTTAATTTTGTTTCAACTCTGCCTCAAAGGTGCATTCACACTGCCACTAACGCAGCGTTACAGAGCGTAGCGTAGTGTAGCGCCACTGGGCTACAGTACCAATTCCTCCGTAACACTCAGTGGCGCTACGCTCCGTTTTTTTTTTTGCATTAAGAACATTTAGTCATTCTCGATTTAGGCTGCTTGACTTATATTGATTGCTATTCCAGACCGAAATAATTGCTGTGAGATCTCGTCCGCTATTAAATGTTCTGCCTCCCTTCAAAATTATTTCATCGTTACTTTGTTTTTTTGGCTTCTCGTCCGAGATAAAAACTATAAATTTAAATTTCCCCAAAAATTCTACGTCTTCTTTTTTCAATCAAATTTAGAGCCACCTAGCGTTCAAGGCTTAAACCTATTACATTTTTACTATCGATAGTACTGCCTTTTATGATGGTTTGGTTTGTAATTGTTTTTGACATTTAATTGTTTTTGTATTCAGGTAAAAAATCCTTGATTACATATAAATGAAGACATAAATGTTTATTTTTACCAAAAATATAAATTATTACGTGACTTCATGAAGTGCTTTGACAGGGAACAAAAATCAATTAATCAAAAATCAATGATCGTCAAGAGGAGGCCCGATAGTGCGATACATGTCAATCGATTGAAACAGCCGAAAGGCGAAAGTCCTCTTCCGGAAAGAAAAAGCGTTGGAATGGTTTGAGCATGACTAACGGTGTACGGATCATCCAGCAAAGGAAGAAAAGAAAAGCTCGAGTCCGTCCAGAACAACATCCTTCGGATTATCCTAGGAGCACCTAAATCAACCCCAATCAAAGAAATGCAATGTGAGCTCGACATCCCACCCCTAGACACTAAAAGAACCTGGCTAGCCGCTCGCTATATCTTCAGAATCGAAAAACTACAAGACCACCCCCTGCACAAAAGATGCTGGGAGATAAGAAGAACCCCCAAAAGATGGAAAGATCTTAACGTCCCGTACCTCAAAATAGCCATGGGCAGCACCATCCTAGCCGACATAGACCTATTCCAAGCTGAACCTGAACAATACCCCCATCTACAAGAAAGACCACCCTGGAAGGAACCCCCAATCGCAATCAGATACTTCCCTCTCTCCAAACAAATGTCAATGAACAATCCCTCAGAAGCACGAGCACTCTTTAACGAGATCAAACACAACCACTTCAGCGCATCCACCATCGCCTATACAGACGGCTCACTCAACAAATCAACAGGAAAAACCACCTTAGCAGTAATAATCCCCAGTCTTAACATCGAGGAAGCAACAACCCTCTCCAGAAACTCATCCGTCTTCACAGCCGAGGCCGAAGCCATCAACAGAACATTAGAACTAGTTTACCACCTAGACGACGAAGTGGCCGAACTAACAATATTCTCAGACTCAAGATCGGTCGTCCAATCAATAGAATCATCAAAAAAAGAAAAACATCCCATCATTAACGCCATACTCACCACAGCAGATAATCTGAAGTCAGCAGGCACCAAAATCAATCTGTACTGGATACCCAGTCACGTTGGTATTCCAGGCAATGAAGCGGCCGACCGACTAGCCTCAGAAGAAAGCAACCAGCTATTTCCAAGCAGATGCCTCAAAAACTTTCTCTCCTCAGCCGAACAAGCAGCAGTCTTTAAAGAATACCTAAGGAAAATAAACATCAATGAATTGCACAAAGGAAGATATAAAGATAATACCCACACAAGAACGAAGACAGGAGCGCTGAAATGGCACTCTCACAAATCACGAAACATCACAAGAGTCTTGTTAAAACTCAGAACAGGGCACAACAGGCTGAAAGCCAACCTGGCCCGATTCAACAACCAGCTAGACTCCACCTGTCAGTTCTGCGAAGATGAAGATGAGTCAACAAAGCACGTCCTTCTAGAATGTCCTGGACTCGAACTAGAAAGACAAGAAATCAACAGTTACTTTACAACTCACAACATGGAACACAATCTATGTAACCTTCTAGGACTCAACCCAAGAAATAACTGCAACACACAGCACGAAGTCCAAAGGCTACTCATCCAGTTCCTAAAAGCAACGAAACTCATCAACACAATCTAAATAACAAATTAACAAACTTCCTTTCCCTCATACCTACTCAAAACACCTCCAAGCAACAAAGAAGAAGACAAAGATTGGTGGGCACAACAGGCTGAAAGTCAACCTGGCTCGATCCAATAACCAGCTAGACTCCACCTGCCAGCTGCCAGTTCTGCGAAGATGAAGATGAGTAAAAAAAGCACGTCCTGCACTTGAACTAGAAAGACAAGAAATCAACAGTTAATTTACAACTCACAACATGGAACAAAATCTATGCAACCTGCTAGGACTCAACCCAAGAAATAACAGCAACACTCAGCAATCAGCATGAAGTTCAGAGGCTACTCATCCAGTCCCTAAAAGCAACAAAACTCATCAACACAATCTTAATAAAAACTAAACAATCTTACTCTCCCTCTTACCTACTCAAAACACCTACTCAAAACACCTCCAAGCAACAAGAAGAACGACGAAGGTCCAGCCAAAAGAACTTAACTTATCAATCAACTCGAAAACTCAATCAACGAGAAGACAACACAAGCCAAACAATGAACGCTACAGCATCGTCGAGGCGAAAGGGCCAACCGCGCCCATCACCTGGTGATGAGCGCGGCGATGGGCGATCATCTGGCCACCAGATCCCCTCACCAGTGCCTATAAAAAAAAAAAAAAAAAAATGGTTTGATCATAGCAAAATTGAAATAACTATGCTTGTCATTTCTATGAACTATTTTCCATTTAGCATACACTTACGCTTTTCACCCAAAAATGGCCACTTTCACATTGACCTTGTTTATCCACTAACCTGAAATTATAGAACCATATTCGGATACTGCAAGGTATTTTGAAAATTTGTATCCTATTGGCAGAATCCTTAAAATTGTGATTGGTAAATGTGATTTTAAGTCTCTTCATTTACCATGCATTATAAATCAAAAAGCCTTTTTTCCCATACAGTAGGCTTCACTAAAGGGGTACACTATCATTGATCTAGATTTTACTTTTCAAACACACAATGTAAGACATAATTTAAAATATTTTAGGATTACCTTCAAATCATTCTACTCTGCCGAACTATTACTGGATGTGTGATTGTTGTTTGGAGAGCTCAAGGCCACGACTGCTGAGAAGAAGAAGTATTGAGTGATTCAAGATTATACATTTAAAACTAGTTTTAAAACTCTTAATCATCACAGGTGCATAACATTAAATGTAATGAACATGCAGGAATCCAGAGCCGTGCTGATGAAAGAAAACCAGGCTTCCTTACAAAAGCAAGAAAAATCAAGTCGAGAAACTGATGGCTTGAAGGCTCATTTTGCTGGGGTACTGTATTTGAATTAAATTTTGATTATCATAGTTAGTTAACACATTTCCTAAACAGGGATCATTCTTCAAGCTTAAAGCTATTGATGACTTTTCCCCACAACTTCCCATAAAAATTTCCAAAAAATATGGTACTTGTATTTTAGCTTTTGTTTTCATTCATTTTACTATCATAATTTTTATTGCACTACCAGCAACCTCGAACAGCTCAGATGTTGTTTTTGCATTCCAAAGACTTTTGAATGATTTCTTGCAGGAAACGCCAGGTACTAAAAAAGTTGTTAAATATTGGTTGAATTATCTCATAAAAGTGTCTCTGGTTTCCTTTTTTATACGCCAGTTGGTATTTGAAAACCGCCCTGTCAAGTTTACGTGGTTCTTTTTTCGGTGGTTGCAGTCTGTGTAATCGCCGATGTTTCAAAAACAAACACTTCTCCTTCAGAAATTCATATTACTCCCTCCGTTCAAACTGTTGTAACACCAAGCAAGGCAACAACAAAATTTGATGTAGTTGGCGAGGTCGAATAAAAGGCTTTACAATCAGTAAATGTTCATGAGACACCACAAACACCAGACTCTACTCTTGGAATTCGTATGTTGCCTACATTTCATCGCTTCCCAGCTAGCATGTCTTTATTGGTAAAATATTTTTTTCCGACAATATTCTTCGATCGATAACCCACATATTGGTATAATATAATATTATTACTTTGTTGTGACAAGGTGGCTGTTAAATTTTTTTGTTATTTTCCCAATAAATTACTATTATCAAAGATGAATAAATTAATATTATTTTTTTTTATTTTCCCAATAACGGATCATTAAATAAGGAATACATCGTTTTCTATGAAAAAGCTATAGTCTTTTACATTTACCACACGTTCAAAATCTGGCAAAAACTGGCAAAAATCTGGCAAAGCTGGCAAAAACTGGCAATGTGGGGTCTCAGGTCAAGTTCCCGCAATCTGGCAACTTTTCAGAAAGGGACACTGGGGTAGTCACTTTTGTAACTAGTCGATGTTCCTCCTTCATCTCTACCTCCGTGGTTTTTCACAGCACTTTCATGGCGACATTTCCTTTTTTAACGGAATTACTTTAAAATTGCTTTCAGTGACGATCTTGATGATTAAATCAATAGTTAAGTGATATGATTTGACTTTTTTATTACTCTATTGAAAGCCAATTATAGGGAAAATGTTGATGTTGACTGTTATCTACACAACGCCATCTACCCGTCATGTCTCAATGCAAACCTACGCAGACGATCGCCTTACTTTCTGTTTAAGTACTTGTCAATCTTATAACGTTTCTTCTGTGTTTCTCTATTACGTTCATCGTACGCATGAGATTTTGTTCTCTTGAGTCCTACTTCTTCATCGTTCGATACTGAAAGACGTGTACTCTTTACTCATCCTAATCTGGTAATACAAATCTCATATTCAAGTTATATATTGTTCATATGTGTCAATCAAATATTAACAGAAAAGTCATAACTAAAGGAAATACGTCAATTAAAGTCTCATCAAATGCGGTACATTTCATATATTTTAGTTGTCGTTTATTTATATATTTTAGTTATCGTTTATTTAGATCAGCCTCGGGTCGGTGGGAATAGCAAATGAGCGGGGACTGGCAAGTGAAATTATGAAATAAAAGATGCGCTGACAGAGGTCCCGTTGAGCTGGAAAGGTCCTGGCCCTGGACATGAGGTACAAAGCGCTGTACAGGGGATTCGCTCCATAAATTTAAATTCGTCGTTTGTTACAGTTGCCTCCTCCGTTTCTAGCCTGACCAGTCGGTCGATTATAATTTGGACTTAAAGTGTGACTTCATGCTTGTTGGTCAGATCTAAAATTTGCACAGCGATTTCCAACTGTGGTCGCCAATCAGTTGACCCACGAGTGAATCCCCCGCACCGTACGTGCGTCTCCTCTCGATCCACCGCCAGGGCCGAAAAAGTGGGGGTTTAATATCATCTGGTCGTTAATATATCTCAGATTTGCATACAGGTCGAGTGTGATGTTTGTGACTCCCAGTTTGGCCTTCAGGAACGTCCAAATTTCCTTTGCTAAGAACTCGAGTAAGACACCGTACACTATCTGAGACAAACCGAATGATTTTTCACGAGTATATCCAGCTGTAAAGGCAAACGAGAACCGTACGATGTTATCCAAACAACCGGATACCATTTGTTTGATGATTTCTTGAATGTCTGCAGCGATAGCCGACTCATTGATGCTCTGGCATAGAAGGACATATGCTGGTAGTTGCGTTTGCCATGATAGATCGATGTTAGTGAGATTGAAGTGATCGTTATTATTTCGGACGTCGATGGCCTTGTCGACTTCGTTAGACGCTAACGGATGATTGAGGAATCCGACAGAATCCGCTGTGTTCTTTTTCTCGATAACCCATAGAATGTCCTGTAGGTCTATGTCGACGTCAGTGGGAGACGCCAATCCCTTGGTGCGCATGAAACGGTGGAGAGGCAGTAACACAAGGTTTTTGATCTTGAATTGAATATACGATATTTTCATCGTTGTTTTCTCTACCGGACCCACCAGCTCAAAGTAGGGAATTCTAGATATGGCAAGTGCCTTGAGGCTTCGGACAAATTCTTGGGTGTTAAGTACGTTTTTCAGTGTTTTTGGCTTCTTAAAAGCGTTCTGCTGAACCTTGGATGTCTTCGCTGTGTTTGGGAGTTTTTTTCCTTTAGCCATGTTTGGTTTCTTTTGCAGATTGATCGCTCAAGTGCGCATACATGTTGCGATTATTGGTGCTACCTAAGCGCTAAGAGCTAAACATTAGGTAATTGGATATTCTGTCTGTCTCCATTGTCCAGCTAATTGATGATTATTTTTCCAGTAGCTCCACCCGGGCTCTGCAATCAAAACACGTAGATCCTTGCCCTCTCATCGTCTTATGATAGTTGATGTCGTGAAGGATCCTGTACCGACACGGAAAGGCCGATCATCATACACACTACATTGAAGAAGCCCGAACCAGATGGCACGGTATAGTAGCAGTCTAATAAACAAATGTCAACTTTCTATTTCAGGTTTCTTTTTTCCTTTTTTTAGATAAGTCTCGTGAGATCGAGTTGAAGATTCCCCGCAAATAAATCCTCAGGTTTATCACGGACTTCCCACGCTACTACAAGAACAAGTTTTTCCCAAATTACGCAGAACAGAGCGAGACACGACGCTTTGACAGCCTCCGGTCGTGCAATTCGTCCCGCAGATCCATCCAAACAAGAAGATCGGGGACATGAGAGTTCCTTTTAGAAATTTTACAAATCAGGTTAGACTAGTATTTCTCAAAAGAATGTCACTTAGATAATGACGGCTTCAAACTTCATCTTTTCTTGGCTGTATAGCTAAGACGTTTAGTTCCGCCCAACGAGTAACCAATGCTGGAAGAGTCCCAAATCGGTGATCCTGCGAGTCACTGAGGAAGTCAAGAGGATGGCATTGTCGGTTTAACATTCAGCCCGTCGCGTGAAAGGATGGAAGAGACAACGAGGAACATCAGACATCCAGTTTGAACGATTCAACGATTAAAGTGTCAACTTACTGACGGAGGATTCCGGCAAAGCTCTGTTGGTTTCCGGTCAATTTGGAAGCAGAAATAATGGATTGATGAAAGCTGAGGCCAAGGTCAGCAGCCAGCCAACCAAAAAGCGAATAATCTGCCATATGCTCATTTCATCAATGCTCTCAGCTCAGCGCAGAGCGGCTCTCATCCACTAAAACGTCTCATCTCTACGGAATATTTGGTACGCTATGATTCCATCTTGCGAGATTTTGAAGTTTTGAATTGAAACATGATCATTAAATTGAAGCATGCTCATTATTTGTGTAGAATGTTGGCCTGTGTGTTCCTAATGCCGGAGGCTCCAGTTCACTCTTTTTTTTTGGCATTTGGTCGTGATCCAGCTTCCCTGATAAAAATGGCTGTCGTCTATGAAAAATTCTACCCCGAGTGTAGTCCTCGTCTGCAATTATACTACTGATTGGACATTATTCATGATTAGTTTTCGGTAAATAATCTTTAGGCATGTCATTCAAGATTCAAGATCGTGATTGGTATAATGTAACAATGATGACCTTCGAGGATGGAATCTAGATGAGGACCTCGCATTCGTAATAAGTGGATGAATGAAAGCAGATGGGGGAAAGTTGAAGGTTTAACCTGGGCAAGGTTAGCTTCTCCGCAATTCGGACTTCCAATTACTTTACCGGACGAGAGAATCGCTATCATACCGATCGCGGGATCGCCCTTTTCATCATATGCTACTTTTTGTTTACCTTGAGCAGAGTAATAGTACTCTGCTTCAAGAGTTGGGACAACATTTTTTTTTTCATTACGAATATTTAGTCATTCAGTACTTGACAATTGTGTATTTGCTATCTCAGATTGAAAAAAAATAGCTTTTTTTTAGTCCGCGTCCGCTTATCAAATACTATTCCCCCTTCACATTTGTTTCGTCGGTTCTTACTATTTTGGTTTCTCATCCGAGATATAAACCATGGAAATTGAAATTTCCCTCCAAAATTCTACTTTGTCTTTTCATTTTCTGTCATCAAACTTGAAGCCACCTAGCGCTCACGGCTTAAACCTTTTTTTTTTATTTACACATCGTTATGGTTAATTTTGCAAAAAAGCAATATTGTGGTGCAGAAAGTGCTTTTTTAAATACCTTCAAATATTATAGAATGCATACTTTTGACCAAGAAATATTATAAAGTGACTGAAAGGGGAAATAATCAACAAGTCAATTTATTTTCTCGTCACGTGGAGGCGTGATGCTCGTCGTTCAATAGAAAAGCTTGGATGGAATCAGCTGAAAGGTGAACATCAGTTGGAGTGAAACAATGGTTTGAGTGGTGAGCATAGAGCAGTTCTGTTTTAATCTGAATCTCAGATTGAAAATTGAATAATTGCATTTTCTTTTGCAATAAACAATTTTCACCAACGTAGAAAAAAACTTTCCATCCTTAAATGGCCACTTCCCCATCGACTTGTTTATCAAACAACTTGAAAAGTATCAAACCATATCTGGATATTGCAACTGGTTTTGAAAACTTGTATCCCTCTGTTAGCCATCTATGTAAGATAAAATCTTAAAATAATTGGTAAATGAGTATTTACAATGCATTACAGGTCGGTTTTATGCACTGCAAAAAGGGTTTTTTTTTTGTACAATGCAGAAGATGACCTTCCAGTTTTGCTTGAACCATGGCCTACTATAATGAACGGCCCATCGGCTGGCAAGAACTTAGAAAAAAAGCAAATTCAGATTTTGTTTAAAAAAATGTGAAAAAACTCGCATTTTTCCACCTCGAAAGGTCCCTGTTGATGACGCTTTGATTTTGTTTTCTGCTGGCTGCGGGTCCACGATGTCCCAGCTGCCTTGATGTTTCATTATTTCCTCTACTTCCTGATCGGTGGTATACGCCGACCGCTTCTTCATTCTGATTGGAGGAAGCGCAGGTCCTTGTGTAGGCTTCTCCTCTTCTTTTCTTCGCTCGTCCGGCGATGCAGGAGACGTATACATCAAATTTTGATGCAATTGTCTCCAGTCGCTTATGATCCGTTCAGCAATAACCTCTACCTCCACGTCTTCTACCTCTATGTCTTCTTCTGGCTGCGCCGGTTCTGCTGGCTTGTCCATGATGATCTCACGCACGCAGGTGAATGCTGATCTTGACTGAGGATATGATTGACTTGGGGGCTCCTGCAGCAACTCCATGGCGTGTATGATGGTTTTACTTCTACTGGCTAGAAGAAAGGCAGCGTCGTCGGCGTCTGGTAGTCTGGGTCTGGGCCGCAAGTTGTTCGCCGCTGCTGCCGCTGCTCCTGATGCTGCAGCCACCCTGCCACCTACATCTGCTCGTTTACAGACAGTGTGGGTAGTTCGTCTATTTCCATCTCGATTTTTTCTGGTTGTTCTTGTTTGAGTGCAGGATTTGTACTGAAAGTTCTTCTGAATTTTGTAGGCCTTCGTTCTCCTTTATATACCCGTTTCTTTGTTGATATGATATTGTATCCGTGAACATCTGTTAGGCCTACTAATATTACTTGAGTGTAATATTGGATTGCTGATGTTGATTTTTCTGACTTTGCACGTGTTTCAATGCAGAGATTCATACTTTGTTTCTTCTCAAGTATTTTCCTGGGTATTGTGTACATGTTGCGTGAATTTTGTATGCACTGTATAACGTGTGATTTATGGCTGACCATCTGTTAGGTGGCAGTTTGCCCCTTGAACTTGAAGAAATATTACTGTGTACTGGTATAGGAGGGTGTGAGGAGCTGTAGTCCTCCGTTAGATGGCCACACCCATCGGAAAAAGGGGCTGGCCTTCGCGACCCTAGTTCTGCATAATTTGAGGCTCCTCCTCTTTCGCGATGGCCGCCCGGCCTTTCCTATTGGCTGAGGCTGGTAAATAGTCGTTGATATTTTGTTATTGGTCGAAATCTTTTTCCATGCTATTTTCTTCTTTCTTCCGTTGTTTGACACGTGAATTTATGCTTGTTTTTCCCGAAATTAAACTCCTTCCACTGCTCTATTAGTCTGCAGCTGTAGAGCAAATTCTGTTAGCTCTTTTTGATGTTTTATTTGCTTCAGCCTGAAATAACTCAGTGCTAGGCAGGCAAATGCGACTATGGGTACGATAACTGTGGCTGAAATCAAGCTT
Organism: Daphnia pulicaria; assembly: GCF_021234035.1. NCBI lineage: Eukaryota > Metazoa > Arthropoda > Branchiopoda > Diplostraca > Daphniidae > Daphnia > Daphnia pulicaria. Next base: position 10,362,853 of record NC_060916.1, read on the forward strand.
GTTTTCAAAGAAGTGGTCCAGTTACTTAGGCTCCAAAATTGAGACTCAGCGTGTTTGTTCAGCGTGAGCTCTGAAATTGAGTCGCCCCCTTCTTCATGTATTCTTGTTATGAGCTCGTTCAATACATTTTGCTGCTCAAATTCACTTGTTTCGTAGGCCTTATGTTGAAGAAACTGATATTCCAACTCGTTATCGTCAATATTTGGAAAATTTTCTTGTAAATTTATCGTCGCCAGATGGTAAGTGGGGTGCACAAGTGTAAATTTTTCTGTTGTTTCATTCTATGAATATGACTGACCATTAAGATTTATTATTTGATCTTTCCAAAAACATTCTTGAAATGGGTGGAGAGAAAAGCCGTCCCGGCCGATAGTTTAAGAGTCGAACCGAGGCTCATAACCGCACTTCGTTTTCTCTCCTCGAACTGTAACGTTCATTTCTTTACACTGCTGCACAATCAGATGCACTCCATTGGGCTTCAATCGACTGCATCGAGGTAAGTTGTTAGCTATAGCCGCTTGTATCCCATTATTTTCTGCTAGCAATTGTGTTGTGTATTTCCTGTGTTGTAGATTTCCGCAGTAGATTTCTTTTTTTTCACTGAGTAAGGCATTTTCTCTTTCAAGATTTTTATCCTCTATATATTGATGATGCTGGGCCAATAGTGGGCCGATTTCTTCTCTTGAGCCAATCATTTGGCTTCTGTCTGGCTCAAACATCCATTGCTGATTTTTTTGAGTCAGAGCAATTGACTGCTTCTACCCTAAGATCTTTATAAGCTTCTAGGCAGTGCATTCCATTTGTTATTTGCTTTGTTTTGGGGTTCCAAACCAGTGGGATGGGCCATGGTTTGTAGTATGGGTATCTTTCCATTATACATTGCTTGCTGGTATGTTGTAATTCATAGTCAATGAATCCCATGCAAGAAGATGGATCTTTAAATGATAATATGACCATCGTTTGAGAAAGTTTGTACCATTGCTCTTCAACCGGCTGGCACTGAACTAATTTGAGTGTTTTATAGCTCAAACACATTCCGTGTTGACGATTGAACAAGAGCATAGCTTGTTGGTCAGCTATTTTGGGTAGCTCTATGTATGCATTTCTCAGATTTGATAGTTTGAAAAACGTGTGATTGCAAAAATCATACGGTCTTTCTCCATAGTGAAATTCCAGTTGATTTAGCTCATCTATCATTTTGAATGATCCGTCATCTTGTTTCGTTTTTACTCCAGTAGCACTGATCACTTTCTTTAATTTGCATTTTTCGTCTTTCTGTAGGATTGGGTCCTCCCACGTGATGGTTACGTCTTGGGTTATCACTGTTGTCACTTCCGTTTTGTTTGTTAACACACCAAATGGGGACATCACTGGGCAGGTAAGGCAATCCCTATGCAAAATAACTTTCTTTGTCACACAGTTCTTTTTCGTTTCTGTAATCTCCTGCATCCAAGTGCCTTTTTCTTTGGGATTTCCTCTATATTCGTATGAATTCTTACTGACTTCTTTCATTTTGTTTCCGTCGCACATGTGACTGTTGACGAGTTGCTTGCATTCTTCTTTCGTAGTTACCGTTGTGCTTATCGAGTCGATGGTATCGAATGCTCCAAAGAAATATCCCGTAGTTGTTCTTTCTTTTCGCCAGGTCATACACAGATCCGCATTCCATATTGTGTGTGGTTCCTCCGTTACATAGAAATTATAGGCTTCCAACACCGATTGGTTTGAAGCTATAGTTTTGTCGCAGTATGAGGGTAGTTCAATGTCCATTAATCCGATCACTTCTGCGCGTCCGCAGTCGCATACGGTAATGTTGTTTCCCCATGCCGCTTGAAAACTTGCTCCGATGATGAATAGCTTGAAAATCATCTGTAATTGAAGGTGATGCAGATTTGTAGCGTCTAGTTGTACACTTGGTCACATACGAAAAGACAGAGAGGAAGAGGTGTGATAAAATATTTTAATACACATCCTATCACAATACACCTTACTCATCTGCTCTTCTAGTTTTTTCTAGTATGAACGATGAAACCTTTGTATTTCCTTGGAAAAGTTACTTTTCTCTTCTTGGTAGTTCGACCTTAGTGATGGCATTTGTCACAGCTGTTGTTGAGGTTGTGACTTTTGCCTTTGCTTTGGTCGTAACTGTACGATCTTCCTGATAAATTTCTTTTGGCGCCCGACTCGTTGCTTGTGTTTGTAATCTTTCCGATAACGCGATATTTTCGCCAGCATTAGTCACAGCTTTAGTTAAGTCTGTGGCTTTTGCCGTTGCTGATATCGCGTCCGTCTGTCGCACGTCTTTACTTGTTATATCAATCGCTGGAATATCGGTGGCGGATACTTTGTGCGAGTTTGCGAGTTTGTGCTTCTGTCACAGTAGTTGTTGCATCTGTGACAGTTTTATCTACTCGTTTTTCGGTCGCCATTAAATCTGCTGGATTGGGTTGACTGTTGGTGGCTGTGACTAGAGCATCTGATCTTGCTGCACTAGTTGTTGAAGTTGTTGCAATTTCATTTGCTTTTGTCACGACCGCTGTTTCTCCTGCTAGATTTGTGGTCCTTGATTGTTTTTCACTATTGCACTTTTTCATTCGATCAACATGTGTGACGTATTCTTTTCCTTTTGGAGTCAGTAATTTATAATTTTCGTCCGATTTCTGTTCTAGTACTGTATATGGTCCTTTCCATCTCGTGTTGAATTTTCCTGGAATATCGTCATCTACTTTTATCAGAACCTTTTCGCCTTTCTTGTATGTTTTTGCGGTTGCCACCTGTTTCGGCACTTTTTTTCGGCACTTCGATTTCGTCGTTTCCGGCACTGTTTTTGTCGTTTTCGGCACTGTGTTTGTCTTTTTCGGCACCGCCGCCAGATTTATTTTCAGGCGTCATGTTTTTGGGAGGGTTTCCAGGCGTGTGTGTTTTTACGTTTCGGCACTATATTTTTCCGTTTCGGCACTATGTTTTTCCGTTTCGGCACTGTTGTATTTATTGTATTTATTATTAGATTTATTTATTGGATTTTAATAAAATTTTGTCACCAACTAAAATTTTAACACCACATTTTGAAACTCTTTTCCTTTTCCTATTCTGCGTATAGTCTAGTAGGGGAGACCGGGGCTATGTGGGACATTTCTTTTCTTTACGCTGCCATTTATATAAAAAAAATTTCTGAAAAAATTACAGTATAGGGGTGATTCCTTGGCATTTATTTACATTTGGTAATTTTCTTAATTTTTTTCGTTGATTCGTTTAAGAGTTATGTGATGAAATGCCGACATGAAAAAATGGGCTTCCATTGCTTAATGTGTGCATGTAGAAAACCAACATTTTTTTCCATCGATGTATTCCCTTCACTGATTTGATACATCTTTGTGACATCTCTGATGTTATTACCCCATTTTTTCATATCATCGAGTTTTTTCTGGCAATCATTCGTATTGCAAGTAATTGATGTTTTAGACTCGGAAATTTTAAGTGAATACAACTTTTTCTTAAAGTTAGATTCTTCAATTTTTGAAAGTTGAACAATCTTTTCTTTTAAAACAGATATTTGTGTCACAATTTCAGTTTGCTTATTCTGTAATTTGCTTCGCAAATTTTTGGACTCTGCGTGGAACATTTCCTTTTCATCACCACTGATTTTCTACAGAACATTATTTTTATTATTATTAAATTTTAATTATAATAAGTATTAAATTTATCAATACCATCCATGCTCATTAAATAATTTTCCCATATGGTCATTGTAAGTCTACGTAGTCTAAGTAGAGCTCCAGCCGTCAGGAAGAGGGAGGGTACCACAGCCGTCAGAGCGCCCATAGTGGCCTGACGGTGCAATAGCTTTTGCATGTTCGAGGACGTGTTGTTTGCATGGGGTGCCGAAAAGGTTGAAGTTGGTGCCGAAACAATCGAAATTGGTGCCGAAACGATCGAAATTGAAGTGCCGAAAAAAAGTGCCGAAACTGGTGGACACCGTTTTTGCTGGATTGACTTTGCTGTCGTAGTAGGCTTTCTGTATTTCTTGTGATTACATAATGCGATCTCTTGCTGTTTCTTTTGCTAGGTGCCACATTTTCGCGAATATCATATTTCAATCCGTTATTAATTCATTCCTTACTGGTGGTTGAACATCTCCTGGTTCCATTGCGTCTCGTCCAAACATTAAGTAACGCGGTGTGTATCCCGTACTGGCGTGTACCGACGTATTGTATGCAAACGTTGCATGTGATAAGTAGTCGTCCCACTTGTTTGTACTAGTTGATAGATAGCTGGCCATCATGTCTACCAAGGTACGATTAAATCGTTCGACCAGTCCATCACAGCAAGGTCTGTATGCCGTCGTTTTCTTCCGTTTCACGCCTAGTTGACTGTAGAAATCGTCCATAGTTTTTGATAAGAAGTTTTTCCCTTGATCCGTTAATACTTCTTCTGGAACTCCATGCGTTAGGATAATTTTCTCTCTGAATGCGTTGTGTACGCTATCCACTGTCTGGTCCTTCATGGGCGCAGCTATCATGTACCTGGTTGAGTACTCGCCCATGACGAGTATGTACGTATTTCCATTTTCTGTTACGTCCAATGGACCACCAATGTCCATTGCCATTAGCTGCCAAGGCCTGTCCGGCGGAGTAATGGGTACTAGTGGTGCTTTACTAGACCCTAAAGCCTTGCGTTTTTCACATATAGCACATTGCTTTACGTATGCTTTAATGTCTTTGACCATCTCAGGCCAGTAGTATCGGCAACGTATTCTGCCTACTGTTTTCTTTGTTCCCAAATGTCCCGCCAATGGGTCGTCGTGGTATCTGAATAGAATTTTCTCTCTTAAAGATTCTGGGGCTAGGATTTTTCCGTAACTGGTTGCCAATAACCCATTATTCAGCACTGTGAATTCTTCGTCTTCTGAATCAGACTCTTCTGCGGGTAGAGGCAGTGACCAGTTGTAATTCCGTGGGTTGATGGTATTTCTTTTGCTTGAATTCCTTTGTCTTTCTTGTATTTTTCTTACTTCCTCCTTTACTGCGGTTTTCTTTAATTGCTTTACATATTTCTCCCGGGCTGTCTTGCAGTAAGAATCTTTTCCCTGCTCAGTTGTTAGGTCCTTCAAGATGAGACAGATGTCGCCGTTGTCACACCTGAAGGTAGATATTTTCTTTCTGGAACTGGTATTCGACTAAAAAAAGTCTGCGTTTCCGTTTGATTTGCCGGGTCGATACTTAAATTAAAACGGACCCCACGCCATTTTTGGTGGGCGGTCCTTAAAATGGGATAAATTTTGCTCTTTTTCCCCCCTTTTCACCCTTTTTCGTGCTGCCTATACCCCCTCTTTTGCCCTTAGGGCCGAAAGGCGAAAGACGAAAGGGTGAATAGGGGGGAAATTTATCCCATTTTAAGGACCGCCCACCAAAAATGGCGTGGGGTCCGTTTGAAAATGGGGGGAGCTAATCTCAACTTCTAAGTGAGATTATGGGGGGAAATTATTATTTTAAAAATATAAAAAAAAATACCATGAGAATCAGCGTGAAAAAATGATTCTAATGATATTTTTTTAAAACGAATCCCTTATTCATGCACCAACCCTATTGGGAATTTATCTTTTATTGTGATATCGTTCAAGAATCTGAATGTCTATGCAGAATCGTATCGTTCCATCTTTCTTCTTTACTAATAAAATTGCTGAACTGTACGGACTCGTACTTTCTTCGATCACGTCGTTTTTCAACATCATTTCTACATGATCGTCGATTACTGGTAACATAACTCGTGGCTGACGCCTTGGTGGCATAATGTCTCTATGCAGTGCTCTACTCCAATTGCTTTGCCAAAATCTGCGTCTGAAGTGGCGAATATGTTTTTATTTCCTTCCAATACTTTTCATAGATCCTCTGCTCGTATTTCCGTCTTCTTGATTACTTTCTTGATTTCTTCTTCGAGCTTCTGATGTATTATGGCACAGACCTGACATGGTTGTAGTTCTGATATGCTGGCTATTAGGTGATATTGTCTACCGTCATTCTTGTAAGAAATTCGCCTGCTGGCAGTGTTCAATCTGAATTCGATATTTGTTATAAAATCCATTCCTAAAATGCAGCTAACTGCTAAGTTAGGTACTACGTATATACTTACCTTCACCAATAAAATCTCGGAGCAAGTCTACATTTTCTCAATGAATCACAAGATCCAAGTATCTATCCCTACCCCTTACAAGTGCAAAAAATTCGTGCAAATAGGACACACCATATTCATGCTCAGCCACTATTCATAGAGGTTCAAAACGTGAGCCAGGCTCCGTGCACCAGATCAGGAATGGTCCACCCACAACATATACTGCTGCAGCAAAGCCCACTAATTAGATACCTACTCCTGCCCTGCACTTACAGACATTAAAAAAATAAGGAAATTGGGCTTCCTTAAAGACATTACAATCAACGAGGCACGTGGACGTCAGACATACCTTACATGTATAGTGCAGCAGCTAGCAGAGGCACACAAATGGCACCCATTAATCTCACTGTAATAGACCGCTCTTACGAAATAAAACCGCCCAATGAACAAATAAAGGCCCTACAACGAGAAATACAAGAAATAAAAGAACCATCAATGCCTCAATTCCGGAAATAATGAAGAATGCTGGTGAGAGACCTAACCAAAACTAAAAACACGGCCCGCAATTTCAGCAAAGATCTCGACGGCATTGAAGATAAGCAAAAAGACGCAGCAGACCTACCAGATTTGCGGGATAGAAAACCTGTTTGACAAATAAGCCTCGATAATCTTCCCAGTCCCCCCCCCCCCCCTCCCTATAACTCAACATCTCAACCTAACCTCTGAAGCAAACCATCTATTCCCAGCTAACTATAAACTGGTCAACTCACAGAGCATCTAAACTCTGATGAAAAATGGTAGGAAAACCCGTCAACAACAATCCCAAACAACTTCAGCTGCATCCAATGGCCGGAACACCAGAGTGTTCACAAAACCCAAACTCGAAGAATTAGGGCCCAATCCAACACGACCACAGATTTAATCTCAGCCTACGTTCACAGAGGGGACTGTGAAGCAGCAGACATAGAACACCTCTTAAACAGACCCAATTTAGTTCTATAAGGAGTCGACCTAAATGGCCATCAAAGAATGTGAATTCCAACACCCAACCCAACAAAGCCAAAAGATCTATATAAGACGCCCACCTGAACAGCCTGACAAAATGTCTTAAAACTTCGGCAGTGGACATCATAACAAGAACCAATCAGACTACGGGAAAAACCTCAACAATCAACCTCACGTTTGCCGGATGAATTGGCAATGAACGTAGAACATACGCCAGTATCCAAGTCTGCACTTGCCTGGGCAGCGACCACCTACCCCTTGAAATGTCGCTACACACCACCCCGTTATGGAGCAGTGGACAACCAGCTACCTGGACCATCAACGAAAAAAACTGAAACGACTGGAACCATTTCTGGCACACACAACGACTGGCTCAAGGTGGAGGATGAACAGGCTAGGTGAATGGAACAAGTCCAAAAAATGCCCAAGAAAACAGACTACGGCCTGGCACGCAGCTTAAGAGAACGCCAGTATATCCAACCTGGAAAAAATTAAAATCTTCTGCTGAGCAATCCTCCGGATCCCCAAAATAAATCATCTACGCGGAATCCGGAATGGAGTCGCTGGCTGCAAGAAGGGACTGGCTCACTAGCAGATACAACATCAACCTCGGCCACAAACCCAGCAACTCAAGTAACGCAACAGCAAAATCCCTGTTCCACCCAACCGAAAGCTTCCCCCAAGAGAAGCACACCCTGCCTTATAGAATCAATGAACGGAATAAAAAACCACAGGATAGACCTATCTCCAGCCAACCCACTCATGAAGATAAAATGTCCGCCTCCCAGTAAACCTTCAGCATGCAAAACCATCTTTCACACTCTCAAAAAGTCTTCCACCAACAACCGTGCCAGAAAAGCGGAACTGTTCTACACATTACTGCAACGTCAAGGACCAACCCTGAGCGCCTTCACGGACGGATCCTTAATCCACGAAACAAGTATCACTACATGCGCGGTAGTCATCCCAGCATCAAATGTGTCCGAAGCATTGAACCTGAGCAAGTACAATATCGTTTTTAGGCAGAAATAAAAGCTATCGAACAAGCCCTACAAATTGTCTACAAGTCGTCTCCAATTTGAACCATCCACCAGCCGCCACTGCAATCTTTCGATTCTAGCTCAGCAATAAAAGCCGTTACATCTTCCATTGCATCCAAAAACGAAGCCATCACGGAGATAACGAAAACGAGCAAGCTGATCAACTATCATCGGACTAAGGTACGAAAAGCTCGAGCAACCAACTACGAATATGCCTTTCCCCAAGTGGAAGACCCTTTCTACTCAGAAAAGAATGGGATCCCAACTAAAAATCACTTTAAACTTCCAAAACAAAATACCATTTTGATGAAAAAGAATCGGTTGCTTGTGATGAGCTCACCGATCATTTAAAATCAGTGACTGCAACTTTCTTGTTTTTTGGGCGCACAAAATGACAAGGAAGTCCACCCTCCCCCCTTTTTTTTCTTGGCGGCGGCCATTTCGCCACTTTCTTTATTTTTTAAAAAATACTTTGACGTTTTTTTTCATTTTATTAATTACATGAACTTTGCATAGCAATTTGTTTTACAAATAAAAACGTTACAAGTTGAAAAAAAAATTAAACACAGAAATGTAGGGCTTCAAAGAGGGTAGTCCCATAAGACCCCATGTTCAAGTAGACTACTCTGCTACACACCCGGCCAGAGTTGCCGATTTTGACGATTTCAATTTTCTTGCCATTTGCGCCCTCTCACCTACTCGTACCATGGAACTCTTATACCATGCCACAGGGTCAAAGATGGATGTCTTCATTATATGGCCGACTTGTCGTTTCCGTGAACGTGTTCTGTCATTTTTGAAGGCATGAACCGCCGCTTGCTTATTACAGTACCCACCCTAAGTTTGGAAACACGACGAGTTTTTCCGCGCTTTTAACACGCTAAAATTTTTGTTTTGAGCTAAATTGTGTGTTATTTTGAAAAATTGCCAAAAATTCTAATATACAATTTTTTACTTGAAACTTACACAAACGGTCCATAACGCCATTTAAAATTAGGCAAAGTTTCAATTTTTTAAAATGATATCCCTACTAACACGGCCCATCCACTTAATGTAAGATGTAGGTAAATATGGGATGAATAAATCCAGGTCGCAATTGGGGGGTGGTAGTATAGCGTATGTATAAATTTATTCGGATCTAGGATGGGATCAAATAAAGAATATTCATCGTAGATCCACCAGCGTATATTCATTAATATACTGATTGTACGTCAAAGTAATATACCTGGGGGTATGATTTTGTTGTGATACCATTTGGTACATACACAGAATGTGCATCACAGTATAACCATATTAGGTACACAGTGGACGAAAAGCCTAAAAAATATCTCAATTTTCATTACTACCAAACCTTTGTCCCTAAATTGTAAGAACAGGTGGTCAAGTGGTCAGAGAGATGTGCTATGGAATTGAAGGTCAGTAGTTCAAATATGAATTGATATTTTTATCTTTTATTTTCTAACAGAAATCCTATCCAAATATGGATGTTATTTAAGGACTAGTAACTTTATGCCCGTCCAGGGCCGGTCTTTAGTTCTTGGGGCGGTCTTTTGGTCAAGCCGCCGAGCGAGGTCAGTCGTAGCCCCGGGCGATGTCGACCCTTTCGCAGGTAGTCGCCCGTGGACCAATCAAAGCGTGCACTCATCCGGACTGACAAACACACAGACAGATTCACAAACAAACTCCTCCCCCTTTTCCCCTGTTCGATTAATGAAGAAGGGATACTGTGTACACACAAACCGGTATATTCAAGGGACATACAAATGGTACGTGCGGAGAAGGGGCAATAAGGATCAACATGAAGCATTCCATGGATATGCTGTTTGTATCTCCCTTATCCTTGGGAGTACGCTGCAGTCATATCCATGGTACATCGCTGTGTTAGTAGGGATGCTAATTTTTAGCAATTTTTTAAATGAAAAAATATTGAATCATTTTCGTGGCGCAGGGGCGAAGTCCAAGCCCCGGGGAAGAATGGAGGGAAGATAATAGGGAAGAACAAAAGGGTCCTGTGGTTTTCCGTCTGCTATTCTTCCCTTGGGGCAGGATAAGCTCCATGCCACGCAGAAAGAAAAACAAATGAGATTTTTTAAAAATGGTCAAATATTAGCATTTTGCTTAAATGATTTGAAACTTTGCCCAAATGTAGATGACTATGTCATCTACCGTTTGTAAATTTTTATATTTGAATTTTTGACAATTTTTTTAACTTACACACACTTTAGCATGGAAACATACGGCGGTAACGCCGATGTTTCTTCTTTGTTTCTTCAAGTTTGTCAACTTGCCCCACCTACGCGGTAAGTTGGCTGCTGACGATTCTCCATTGCTCCAAAATTTCTAGTTCGAATTTTGAAAACTTGCAACTCAGCATCTGGTGAGAAATCTGTATGACAACATACCCCTCAAAATTTCTCACAACTAACCCCACAGGGTGCTTTACGAACAAATAAATTGATAACTAAATAACTTTTTTATGTAGAAATGTCGGATTCTTTTAAAAATAATACAAAAATTAATTCTTTTTTGCTAATGGGTTTTCTGACACCTAGAGTTTTATACTATGAGAAAATAAAAAAGTGCTGAGAGGCCCAAAAAACCTTGTTGCCGTTTTTTTTTTAAATTTTTCCTATAACTCCTGTTGGGGAAGTCGTATACTTTTGAAATTTTGTATGAGCAATCTGGGTGTTGTCTTTCATATTTGGTGTAAAAGGCTTGATTTGTTTTGGTCTGTAAGGGGTAAAACTAGCAAAATGCCAACCTACCCCACCAGCCAGCTAGCCCCCCTCTCTCCTACCTTTTCTTTTATCGGCACCTTTCAGGCTATTTGCTCGAAGCGAAAAAATTCCCAATTTCATCGTTCCATCATTGGGCTATTAGATGTTTTCCCTTGATAAAACCATCAAATAAGTAGTATCATTTTAATCCGACAATTTTATCTTAAAATGAGGAAAAATTTTTTCTTCCCACAAAAAGTCAAGTGTATAGAAAGAATTTAATTTAATTTAATTTTGACATTTTGTTGTCGCAAATTTTTTAGCTTAAGTGAAAAGATATTTTTGTACCTTTTAAAAATTATAACTGCTGCAATCAAAAGGATTCGAAATCAAATAGGGAAATGCGTGCCGAAATGTTTTCTTCGTCGACTGGTAGACTCTTACAAAATGGAGCTAATCCGTCTTTGTCGTTGTTTGAAAATCCTTTTAGCTATTTGGTTAGCATTGCGTAACTTTCTGATGTAACACAACTGAGTTGTAAAACAACCTAAGGCGCGCAGAAGGGTACACCACACATAACTTTTGCATTTCCCTTCGTAATAAATGATGGTGACCGATTACACAAATGAGACAAGTGGAATTTGCAACGCAACAAGCTGAACTTGGCTGCACGTTAGTTATTTATCAAAGGAAAATTTCTGTTGTTTTTCTTGTTTTTGTTTTGCCGTTCTGTTTACGTTTTTCCCGTTCTTTAATTATTTGCCTCTTTGTATTCGCCTTTGCAGATCCGATGCACTTCCGTCCACGCGTCTGCAGATTGCCGGAGAACTCACGAGCGCCCTACAACCCGCGCTCACGTGACGACATCTACCGATTGCGCAACTTTTCCATTACCAGCAAAGGCGTGGTGAATCGCGGAGATGCAATCATCTCGCGTCATTCCCGCTCCAACACTAGTATCAATTCTACCCTCACGGCGTAAGTAAATGTGAATAACGATGGTGGGGGATCCATTTTCAACTTTTTCCTATTTGGCAGGCCTATACCTTACCGAATGGGTTCAGTCTCTCATCCTATTTGATGTTGGCTTTTATTGATTTCTAAGACGAATTGTGAGAGAAGCGTCAATTAGCGCACTCAAATCAACAGACTAAAATATTGGATACAACTCTGTCTAGAACCGTGTCTAATTCTATGGGAGAGTTTATATACGCGGTTGAGTCGTACGCTGGTAGATGCAACCCCTAGATGAAACATTCGGAAAATGGCTTTCCACGAATCTAAACGTATGTTCGTGGAATTAAAGGTGATTTTCAATCTAGTTAATGATCAAACTCATGCAGTGACAAAAATACGAAAAACCGAGTTTGAAAATTATTTGAGAAATATGCGGTTTCCATGCAAAATATGCACATACAAAACGATATTCCTAAAGATTTTTTTTTTTGCCACAGTGCTTACTTAATTCGTGCTTAGCTTTTAGTTTATAGTTTGGTACTAAAAGAATTCATAAAAAAAGCATTACAAGGTGAATAAATACAATTCGTGGTGTCGTTTCATTCCCATGCACTTCTGGAACTCAGGAAAGTACCTCTAAACAGCGTTCGCCTTTTTTTTAATGAATGTAACACAAACAGCGAGAAGTAAACGGCGGAGCTTAAGTTTTTTGAACCCAGAAAGGGACAATCCTCTTTAATTTTTATGATTAGGACTTTCACTATTGCGCAACACTTATGAATAGCAAAGAGAAACACCACGTGAATTTGCTGCTATAAAGGAAGCGCGATTTCTCTGTATGCATGGAAACAGCAACCTTGGTTCCTATTTTTTTCTTCAGATTCTGTAAATATTCCTCCAGAATTTGAAATATTATCTCCTGCAAAAATTATAGAATAATAATTGATTTTTTAGAAAACCCAAAACAAGATTCCTTCGGTAATGTCCTTCGGGAATTTTTTTAAACGTTAAAGAGACAGAAAATTAAGGTTAAATAGTAGAAAGTAAATAGTATACATACTATTATGTTTTTCGAAAATTCTGTTTCCCTTTATTCTCTTAAATGATTTGATTCTTATTAACTAATTGACTAATTGACTAATAATCTGTCAATATTATGAGTGGTACGACTTAGGTGTGGCGGAGGCTTCGCCCTGCCACCCCACGTCGCACTTCATGTTTAGATTAAGTTAAAGAAACACTTATTACTATAGTAACAATACAATTAAATCATGCGGTCACATGTTGCATTACATGAGTCTTGGCTAATAGATAGCGAGCTACCATCATACCCATTTTTTCCCTTCCAATAATATAAATAAAATGGTCTAATGGTCATCAACCCAGGCTGCCATTCGCATGGTTCGGGGTTCGAATCTCGATCAAGTCGGGAAGGAAAACTATGTTTGTAATTTTTGAAAAATTCCTCTTAATAAGCTTTCGGAGGTAAATGAAAGTGGAAGATCGGTGGTAACTCTTCACGACCGCAAGAAGATCTTGATGACCGAGGAGAGGACAGAGGAAGAAGGGAGAGATGAACCAGAGCTTCAAAATGAATATAATCTAACAGTTTTAAAATGTTCCTCAACTTCTTGGTTGATGACTTACTGTTAAAAAAGGAGGCATAGAAATTTTACTTGGACAACCAAATTTATTAAAATCAAGATAAAAAATAGTAAACAAATAATAAAACAAAAAGGGTTAAACAAATAAGAGTGGGAAATACAAAGTAAAAAGAAGAATAAAGACGAAATCGAAATCGAACATAAAAACCAAATCAAATAATTAATACTCTCCACTCCCATAGCAGAAAACTTGTCTTGCTAGGGAAGATCCAAACTTTTTTTTTCTTTTTGTTTACACTGCTGATCATGCACTGACAGTTGGAAGGTTACGCAAAAAAAAGCGAATTCACTAACTAGGATTCGGCAACCAGCTAGGTAACAAATACGCAAATTAAATTTCTAAAACAGTAATAAAAACAAATGAAAAAATCGTTCCGCAATGTATCAAATTTTGACAAATTATGTACAAAATTTGGTGACGATTGGTCATTCAGGGAAGAAACGTATAAAGGATTACAAAATGGACATTAAACCCTCTGAATTTCACTACTAGCTACTACTACCCTACCCCCTATACTCCACACCCTATATTGTTAAGGACCTTCGTATATAAATATACCTCAGGGATAAGATTGGATTGCTAAGCTCTCCGAGAACTTTTGCTTTGAAAAACATTATCATATAATTTCCAATCTCGATGAATTTCTCTATTTATATGTAAATCGAAGGTTCACGGGGAAACAAAAATAAGAAATAAGAAAAACTAAAAGGGACTCTATTTCGTATTTCAGTCTCAGTCATCCATGTATCATTTCCCTGAAACCTCTGGTGAGTTTCTCCTCGCCATATTCTGTCTGTGAAGTGCGCGTCAACCCTACTAAGACATGGACGTCCATGGTATATCCATGGGATGTAAATTTTGGGATCTGGTACATCCCATTTTACATACAATGGATGTACGGGGAATATCCTAATTACCTTCCCCTCGACGTACTGTGGGGTTTATCCGAAGTACGTCCAAAATTGTCTGCAGTTGGGATGATCATTCCAATTGAAATAAATAAATTAGGGATATTTCAGCTGTTATCCATATATAATAAAAGAACAAGCTTTTGTGGGAGGAGCCTGTGTCTGTCACGGACATTTTGGGGGAGGAGCCTGTGTCTGTGTCAACACAGGCTCCTCCCCCAAAAGCTTTTATGGAACATGCCCAAACATGCCCAAACAAATCACCACCAGATGTCGTCGCCGTGATGACGCAACTTTCAGCATCACCACCAGATGTCTATAGCATCGCCGTTATGACGCAATCTTCAAGTAAGGTACTGGGCAGATTTCTAACAATAAAATCTATTACGGGCAGATGATTAAGCTGCAGAAAAGCGAATAGCAAAACACTCCGACCTTACGCTAGACAAAATTTCCCCGGATTTGACCGGGGCTCAGGTTACTCGTTCTTTCCATACTTTTCTCTCTGATTTACCATTCTGAATTCATTTTACTAGGAAAGAAGCTTTGACTATTAGTGGAATTGAACCCGGACTGTCGGAATGGAAGGCTAGTGCTGAACAGCTACGCCACAATAGTTATATGACATCTAGCATAGTTTTATTAAATTGCTTTGTTACTTAATTGACTGTTTAGAAAGGGCATAGCATAATACACATCAGTAAGGTTTTATCTTAACGTACATATAAATGTTCTTCTTCTACTTTTATGGGGTGATTTACGCCTTTACAGTTGGATTTTTATATAAGATATTAGGGGACCATTTTAAAATATATATTTATTTAAACTAATAACTGTCATACACATTAACAGTTGTTGCACATTTTTTTTTATTTACGTACAGAAGTCCGTAGCGTGTTTACTAATAAATAAACTTAGGAATAAGTAAATTATAATAATAAAAATAAGTTTATTTTTTCATTTATCATGTTTATTTAGAAAGTTAAGTTCTTAACGGATAAATAATGCTGCTTGTAAAAGAAGAAAAGTAAAAAAATTTATATTTAATCGAAGATACGTTAACGTGCGTCTACACTAGCAGTTTTTACAGACATATAGACACCGAATTACGACCGTAACTTGTCTGTAAAAACGGCTAGTGTAGACGCAGCATTAGATAGATATTAATACCCAAGCTTTCATCTTTTTTGGATGAGAACTGTACGTACACCAAACATACTTCCGGTACATTCAGTGAATGTACTTGATGGTATGTCCATTGTATATGTTTTTCATATACTGTTGGGATCAAAGAATTTCTTAATTTTTTATCCATTTATGTACATACTGGTAGCGTACCCTGAACATCCACATGGGATGAGGGACGCCAACATCCCGTTGTACATACCTGGGATATCGCTTGGATGGCGCGTCTTAGTAGGGAACCTGGGCGTCAACGTGATCGTCACTGCGAGAAGAAAATTGATGCTGGGTTCAGGGCGTTGGTGGTTCACAGATTCGGCTTTTTCCATCTACCCCGCCAAAGAGGTCTTGAAAGAGGTTATAACCAAAAAGGGTTATTGAGCAGGTCGAGTGCGAGAGGCTCGAGACGTGACGCGGATCTTCTTTCAAGATCGACCTCGGCATTCCAGTTATCTGGTGCTCGGTTCATCTCATCTGCAGAGATCGATATCTGTGCAAATAACGTTGTTGTTTGTATGGAAAAACCCGAAATCCGATTTTACAGGCAAGAAGTAAGTTGAGTCTCTCAGTCTAGTTGAAAGATCGAGGGTGTCGGTAATCCGCATGACGCATGACGGTATTCTGCATGAATTCATGCATGACTGCTCAAAATTTTAAAAACCATTCATGCAGATTACCATCTTGCGATAGCTACCTATTTTATGTAATAATAACTCCTATTTCACGTTATTTAATAGAAATAAATAATTTTTAAAATGACTACCGACTACCGTGTTGACAAATTAGAATGGCCGTTTTGGGCCTATTGGCAGCACACATAACGAACTAGTAAAGCCGGTGCAACCCTTGCTTAATACACAGGTGTCACACAAGCCCCCCCCCTCGTCTGTCTTAAGTCATTACATTAACTCCGTAAGCTTTTGGGCGACTTTTTAAGTAAAATTTGTCAAAATTCTAATGTTTTGAATTTAGTTTTCTAACTGACTTGACCGAGATTCGAACCTCACTCCTTTGGCATGGCAGCCTAAATTGCTAACCATTAGACTGCCGTTGACATGTGAATTAAAAGGAAATGCATGTGCCCTACGGTAGCTAGACATCGATTAACTAAGACATTGAGTAATGTAATGCAACATGTGACAGCATGATATAGAATTGACTGGTACAGTTGTCTTTATAAAATAAAATTTCATATCTTCAAAATTTCAATTTTTTCAAACTTCTATTTCAACTTGTCCGAGATTCGAACTTCTGACCTTTATCTGACCTTTAGAATTATAGCCCGGGCTTCTGACCATTAGACCACGGTTGATATGGTGGCTACGGGGGAAACATGAACCGTATAGTATGGCCCAGGTAAACCCACCTTTCACTCACCCCTCTCCCAAGGGTGCGCGCAGTCCCCTCCGCCCGACCATTCGTGTAAATAATAAAAAAAAAACATTAATAACTGGCGTTGCCTTTATCAGTTATGCAAAAACTGTTATGCAGTTTATCCTGTTATTAGGGCTGTCATGCAAGCAGAGTCATGCATGAATTCATGCAGTCATGCGTCATGCAGATTACCGACACCCAAAGATCGAGGATGAATTCAATTACTTATGGGCCAGCCAATAGCCCATCAAACAAAGGAACACCATTTACTCTATGCTAAATTCTTTACGTCGCCGCCCCTTTACAGTTTCTGAATTATTTGGTTATACAATCCAACGGAATTTCTAGAGAAATTTTCCATTCAAGTTTATTTACCTTATTACGTACTGCACAGTTAAAATATGAATGAGATGGGAAGCGGCGGAATTGGGTAAATATTGGTGCAAACGCCCGGTCTACTGGACAAATTTGTGATCATTAAAAAAGAGGAGACACCACACGCCGCATTCACTCAAACACAACCCAAAAATTGGATGAATAAATAAATAGTGAACTCGACGAAGAAAACGAAACTAGCTATATATATGGAACGCAAAAGATGTTGTAACCAGCAAAAAAAAATAAAAAAAATGGCAAAGCTGCAAAAAAATGATGAGAATTGGAGGGGGGGTTGAAGATGGGGCAGGAGTAAGCATGTCAAAGTGCACTCATTCGACGCATTTCAGCATTTGTATAACTTTTGATTCAGTTTTTTTTTTCTTTTTTGTCTAGCACTCGACGCTTAGTGGTGGATCACGTTCTCCTTGATAGTTTTGATTCTAAGAATAGATGGTGAAGACTTCTCGTCTTCAACCTTTGACCATGAGGACTCGGTCCAGACCCTCCGTCAAACCTCCAAAACTCTATGTCTGCATAAAAAAAAAAGAAACAAAAAAAAAAGAAACGTCAATGAGATAATTTTATCCATCGTCGAGTGCATAAAAAGTGATGACAAGGACTCACAGTTAGACCCTCCTTCCAGGCGGGTTTGTTTCGGTGGCGATGGCAAATTGAGCACGACCAATTTGGCCTCGTGTGACTGCTGGACATTGGACAATGATCGAGACAATGATTTCATTGAGCTTGACGGCTGTGTGCATCCGTCGGACGTTTTCGACATCCGCCTCTTGTAGATTTTTCTTCTTGCCGAGCTTCTTGCTCTTGGTGGGCGCCGGAGTCGGGCGTGGCTGGTCAAACCGCTTGAAAGAAGTTGGGCTCGCCGGCAGAGCATCGACTGAAACGGTTGGAATAACCATTGAGCTATTCTGGATGGAATTCTCAGCCGCTGGCAAAGCTTCAGGGGAAGGAGTAACTGCCGCAGCGGTAGGTTCCATCAGCTGCTCCACTTTGACTTCCTTCAAACCATCCGCCTTGGTTGGATGGCCGGCTTCATACTGAAAGCGCACCTTGACGTTGTGTCGGTGATGGTCGACCACGGCTTGGACCTGAGTAAATAAGATTCAATGAGTTTCCAATGCTTCAACCAGTTGTGGGGGAAATTCTTTGACATCACATTAGGGAGGGTATACAATTTTGAATGAAATAATCCAGATTGAACTTACCATTGTCCACCAACGAGTCGTATCACCAACCTCCTTTGAGAAGGAGTGGGCAAACATTTCAGAGAAATAGTCAAGAGAAGATTGTTTGCTAGGAAAGCAGACAGAGTACACTAAATAATGTTAAGGAGGAAGGAATGTTTTTCGTCTCGCTAACTCTATGGCCTTTTTCAAACACAATCCAAGAGATCTAACTCTATTCGCTAGAAAAAAAACGTCCATTTTTTATTCTATTTCACCGATGGATCTCGCTTGTTGAGTTGCATCTATGGAACGCCATAGGGACAAAAAATTAACTGCTCCAAAGTTTGCATTAATTTAGTGCTCTCCAAAAATAAATGCTCAAAATTTAATGCTCTCTCGCATCCGCCCTCTAGCGGGCGGTTCAAAATATTTCGTTTCTCCGCCTGCTTGTGAGAGAAGTTAGAAGCTATCGATTAAAATCCAATATTTAGCTTAACTATGGGATTTCTAAATTCGAATGCTTGCCCTATTTGTCGCCTCATCACCTTTGCCAACCCGGCAACCCCTTATGTCTTCCGAGAATCCTGAAATCCGTCATCCATCCATTCCGGATTCCGGCGATGCCGAACATCGGAACATGCCAGGACTAATATTGTTACTTCTGCTGGCGAAAAAGAAAAAGTATCGACGAAGAACTAGTCACGAAGATTACTTCGACAAAGATGGAATCATAAAAAGACACGATATAAATCACAGGACAGAAGGGTGGTTGCGGAGGTGATGGGGCAAGACGCTGATCAACGCTGATGTATTCAAAAATTAGATTTTAATCGATATTCAATTGTCAATATTTTCATTGATAGCGAAATATTTTGAACCGCCCGCTAGAGGGCGGATGCGAGAGACCACTAAATTTTGAGCACTTATTTTTGGAGAGCACTAAATTAATGCTAACTTTGGAGCAGTTAATTTTGTGTCCCTATGGCGTTCCATATGCATCTCTTTCAACAATTGATTGCGCTGCTCCATCACCAGAGTCCGTTCGTAAGTATAAGCCGAAATGTCACTATCCATCTGAAAGGGGGACACACGAGACAAATAATCAATGTGCGTCACCCGCGGATGCGAAAGGTCACCTTCAACCGCCCGGGAGTGCTTATGGTCGGGGGAGTAGCCGTATAGCATAACTTACCATTTGTACGACTTCGACCTCGGCATCAATACGTCAATTGTATAAAGGGAAGTCTTGAGATCTGTTTTCATCTGAATGAAATTGTCCTCGAGCTGAGCAACGGTGAACAGACGCATCTTACAGTGACACCAAGTGCGGTGCTGGCGCAGCAGGAAGGGCAGTAGCATCAGCAGGCCGCCGTGGTGAACGACCCACTAGACGTCGATATGGCCGTAGATCTGCACGACCGGTCAAATTCCCAATCGGGCGATTATTTTTAATGTAATGATGACGCAATTGAATTGACGATATGGAAAGTAAATAGGATGAGAAGCGCCGGAGGGTGATTGGAAATGATGCGCACCTTCTCGGTGGAATCGGGGAAAGACGAGATTCCTTTGGGCACAATCAGGACCATCTTGTTGGCCGCTGCGGTGTGAATGGTATCGACAAAGACACGCCACGATCGATCCTTCTCTATCGACTGGCGTCAACCGTTTGGCCATCCAAAGATAACCGTGTTGGGTTTCAATCCGCCCAAACTGGTCGACTGGATCCTGTAAATGTCCCCCAAAATAAATTGACAATTCCTTGATATCGATCGCCTCTAGACTCGTGAATATTGTTCGCGTATCGATGAGAGACTTACTGATGGACAGTAATGCCTTGGCCGACATCCTTGGCAACCAGCACGTTAGAAAAGCCCTTGACCTTTTCGTCATCCATAGCCTTGCGCAAGTTCTGTCTGGCCGTGGTCGCTTCGTCGGTGCACATGGTGATATCAACTATAAACGTGTGTCAAGGGTGGATTTGCAGAGATTAGGCCAATCCCTTGCAAGCTTTCAACTGGGAGGCGAGAGCCAACAGTTTGCGCTGTTTTGGTGGAAGGTGGGCTTTCATTTTGCATAGGGCCAGAATCTATCGACGCCAATTTTTTATGTGGGGCGGACCTTCCTCCAGCCGGAGTAAACTTAATCGTACTGCACTCAAAGCCAGGCCACTTATTCCGTCTCCCCACTTCTTCTCGGCTCTGTTCATCAATGATGCGAAACAACATTACGATAAGCATTTCAAATGCGAGCCAGAGCGTCAGCAGCAATGGCCACCGGCGCTGTAATTCAAGTCGAGTATTTGCATTCCATATTTACCCGCGATATTCAATGTAATACTTGTAGATGATGGTGGCCAGAGCGATGGCCTGACAATCAAAGCATAGAGCATAGAGCCAGCTAAACCTGAAGTCATGAGCATGACGGGGGACGCAGAGCGAAGCTCCGATGAAAGACACTAAGACAGCGACCTGCAAATGAAAATTAAAATTAAAAAGACGCTCGAATCAAAAGAATTTTATTCTGCCTGTCTTTTGTTATTTACCAGCGGTAGTATTTTAAAGATCGCGGCCTCCAGTTGGGCGTCCTTAATAGTGTCTGAATAAGGGTACAGGCGAGATTGATTAATCCGTAGAGCATCAAAAAGAAAATGGAGAGCAGTGGAGCCAGAATATCGACGTTGCCCAATAGAACTCCGAATTGACAAATGGCTAGTATTCCAAAACCAAGTGAAAAAGATTCTCGTTAGTAGTCCAAATTGTATTTGATCATTTCAAAAATCAATGGAAATGCCTCACGTACTGTATAAAGAAAAGGGGTCTGGTTCTTATCATGATTTTTTACCAAGAGTCAGCAAGGGGGCGCGAGTGGGTTCACCGGAAGCCTACAGCGTCGAAAAAGGGTTCAGCTTGGGCACCAAATTGTCTTTGGAGATGGCGTGGAGGAGCCGAGGAGCCGAGATGAGACTCAGCCGCTGCAGGCCGGCACCAGTTGTGGCCAGCATGAAACTTCCAATCAGAATGACCAATTCGTTGGGCCAGGCCAAATTGGCAACGACCAAGCTGCCACCAATGCTCTGTCTAAACCTGTACAACAATAATATTTAAAAGAATAAAATAAAAAGGGCGTTCACCATCGGTATTGAATGAAAGATTGTCGAATCCGCTCGACTATTGATCAGTTGGCGATGACTCGTCGATTACTTACGTCGACGTCATCGATTACTTTCGGCAGCGAGACATTGATTGCAAATGGTGTCATGATTTGTTACCCCGAAGGAAATCCGAGCTCCGCCAACTGTATTCAACTGCTTATCTGCTTCTTTAGAGGGTATGGCAGGAAAACAACTTCCCTCTCACTTTCTTGTTGGTGATTTATAACCGATCGGCCCGGGTTGGGAACCGCAGGTTAAGTATCGATTACGCTTGACATGCCAGCCCCTCAATATTTTATCCTTCGTCTTTCATTCAAAGTCTGTTATTCGCTACAAGTTTGGAACCATCTTTTCTTTTTCATCTTTTCTCCTGCAGCTCAGACCCCAAAAACAGCCAGCCATGCAAAACCAAACCATGCTGTAGCTTTGATTAGGGGAACCCGGCCGGAGATGTCATCACCAACCGTCACTTCTATATTTGGCTGGCCCCT
Source organism: Daphnia pulicaria (assembly GCF_021234035.1). NCBI lineage: Eukaryota > Metazoa > Arthropoda > Branchiopoda > Diplostraca > Daphniidae > Daphnia > Daphnia pulicaria. The sequence goes on from NC_060916.1 coordinate 10,385,016, forward strand.
GATTAGCACTTCATTTAGGGTATGTAGCAAATCACAGCACACTAGCTACCGAGCGCAACAAATTTCATTCTGCACGAATTCGTGTCGTTCGTGTGTCTGTTCCTTCCCTCTCTCCCGTCGATTGGGTTTTGATGATTGGACATGCTCCAGAAATTGGATATCGGAATCGCATCTGCTCGACAGTCCCCTCCGTTCGCCAGTTTGCACTGTGGATCAAAGTGTAACGAACTTTGCGAGTTATCTTCTTTCCTTTTTCCTTCTTTCTGTTTTTCTTTTTAAAAATCCCGAGCACGTTTGAGGAAGCATCACAGCAGCAGCAGATTACTTCACCTCGCCAGAGGTAAAATTTAACACATCAAAGCCGTACAGCTTCTACAACCCCCTTTGGCTTTCATGAGTCTCATCACTCTTTCTTGTCTCCGATTAATATTCCGGTCTGTCGACTACGACTTCGTCCCATCTGTGAGGTTCAATGCATCGGTTCCATCAAATCAAGTATAGTAGCACAGCGTTGTTAATTTTTCGTCAACATATTCCCTCCCGACCGAGTTCCCATCGTTTCAATTGGACAAGACGACAGGGCGACAACACTATGCATCAGCCAATAAGAATAAAGCCAATTGGGAAACATCCACCAGCTGAATGAGATAATTCAATTCCTGCTGACTGTGCAGCGGACGGGCTTTCGGTGGAAACGCCGGATACTACCGTTCTACCGTACCTCTGCCGTACCGTTCTTTGGTGGGAATAGCCGGAGCTGCGGAATTTTATATGGAACGGCAAGAAAACTTCTTTCGCTTTGCCATAACGTCCACGTTCAAACAGCCGAAGACGACACGAATCGTCACCACCAGAGTTCTAATCAGCCTGTCCGCGTCCTCTGCCTCTCTATACCCTGGGCTTTGGGCTCCCAGGGCGCGATGCGCCGGATCAAAAAAATAACACAAACAATAGAAGTAGAAGAAGAAGAAAAAAATGCCATCGAGAGGCTTTTTTCTTCTTTTTTTTTATTAATAAAAAAGGAGAACAAGTGCCGACGCTGCTCCTTGTTTTTCTTTCCCACCCACATTCCTTTTGGCTACAAAGAAAGTCGGGAATTTTGACAGCACCTAGACAACCGGCAATGGACCAAATGCGGTAGAAGAAAATGAAATTACATTTGCCATCGAACAGCAGCCAAATGCTGAATGCTGGTAATAGCTGACGGCGAGTACTTATACTGAACTGCAAGCGCGGTGCATCGTGCAATAACGCAAAGTTCTGCACAAATATTCACGTTTTCACCTTCAGTAATACTATATCTAGGTACTATATTATGTAATTCTAGATATATTTCCAATTGGGAGGTTAGAGTACCTAGTAAGAGAAAGTATCGAAAACTTTTCGGCTGTATAATTAAAAAACTTTCGACGCCCCGCCGAGATGTCTGTGTGTGTATTCAGCACTTTGAAATTTTTCGTCTATTCTCGTATTAGTCCCTCAAATTGTTAGAACGGAACTAGAAAAAGGATGGTTCTGCAGGTGCAGTAATCCTTGACTTTATTCCCCGTTTCCTTAATATGTTTTCTCATTTCTCTCTCACGGCTTTTTTTTTCATTAATTGCCATTAAAAATATCTTAGGAGACGGGCGCGCGTGGGGCTCATCCTCTTTTCTGTAGGATCCACAAAGTGGACCTGAACTTTCTGTGTTTTTATTATTTCGGCGGATCTTTGATTTTTCATTTTCCCCGCTGATGTTGGACGAAAATCAATACCCCCCAAGCTTCGATACCATAAACAAAGTAAACAACATCATCTATTCAGACTTCTTCTTCAAGTGGCGTTTTTTTTTCAAAACCTTTTTTTTTACAGACCACAGTCGTCGAGGCTTTTGTGACAAAGTTGGACGGGAAATTCATCTTCTATTTCTTTCCTTTTCTTATTTTGAAAATATTCTTTCATCAAAATCCAAATGGCCGACGACCGTCAATGGGTTCACTTTTTTATAAGAAGAAGAATGAAAAAGGGGAGAGACTGCTGGTTTGCTACCATTTCCTTTTCGATCCCTTAGGGCGCGACGGGCAGGCTCGCTTGCTCTTTTCTACCCTTGCGACAATATAGTGTCCGTGTGCTGGCTCAAAGCGACTACATGATATATATATTCAACACATTTACGGACGCCTGCAGACAGGATTGTGCCGAGCAGGACAATAGAGCGCACTAGAGTAAAGAATGATCCTCTTTTTTCCCTAACCAATCTGTTTCGGTTGTCAAACTCTTGGACTCGTCTAAGATGCTCGTCTAAGACTCGAGCCGGACAAAAGAAAAAAGAAAGGGGACCCGGAAAAAGAGACACAGAGAACGCGTACCCACCAGAACAGAATAGAGACGAAAAGAGACAGGATCCTAGAAGGAAGGACCCAAGTGTGCGGTGAAAGAGAGACAGAGAGAGCGAGAACTTACCACAGCTTATCAGAACCGTTCCCGTTGAGTCCGATGCCGACGTAGCTAGATATATCTGATGGAGAGGAAGTCGCAGAGTCGGATCAGCGGGAAACCCGTTCCTGACGGGTTTGATGCCAATGAACACCACAATTCCCATGAGAAATAACAAGGCCGTGCCGTAGAGCCGTAAATTTTTGTAAAGGACTTCCGGGTCCTTGGCTGGATCACCAAACCACGCACCAAACAAAGCGATTTGAGGCGCAATGTAATTCTAGACAAAAATCACAAGTGTAGAAGAAGATATTGGAAAATTAATTTGATATGATTACAATTTTTACTTTCGCTATGTACTACTGTATATTACTCATCACCAAGATTTCGATGCCGCCAACGAAGTTCATCGAAGCGGCAAAAGTGGTTCCGATGTAGAACAGGAGGCCTATGGCGCCACCGAATTCGGGACCCAAATTACGGGAGATCATGAAATAGGGACCGGACCCCCCCCCCCTTCGGCACGATGCTTTTAGTTGCTATAGCAATCATGTTAATGGCTGTCAACATGGTCTGCCGGTGCCAACAACCGGAAGAGGGCAAACAAAACAAAAGCGCCAGTCGTCATCATCCGAATGGCACTAAAGGCACCCACCAGCCACCACAACCAGCAGCAGGATCGGCAACAGACACATTTAAAAAAACCCATCCAGCGAAGGCGAGCGAACTACGAAATTTGGAGAAAAGGGGAAAAGGAGAGAAAAGGAGACAAGTAAAGTGCAAAAGAGAAAAATAGAAAAAAACATCAAATCCCATTCTAGTAAGAGGTTCGTTTATCTCTCTCTTCTCCCATACACACACACACACACACAAAATCCCACGCAATTTCTTCGAGAGCCGTGAAGATCTTTAACTCTCGTATTCTCTCCCATCTTATTCGACATTGATTTGGCTCAGTTTCTACTCTGATTTGTTTTCAAATAGGACTCCCCCCCCAAAAATCAATCGAAACCCCCAAACCCTTTTGTGTCTAATGTTTTTTTCGACTCCTCGTTCGACTCGTGACTTGGACACTTTTCATTGGATCGCTTCAAAAAAACATGCCAGACACAATAAAACACACACACAAAAGAAAATAACCGACCCCATCGGTGCAAATGAAGTGAAATCAATACACAACATCGATTTCACGTTTGAAAGGGGGGAGGGTCTTGTTGTGATTGCAATTTTTGGCCAACGCGGATCACTTAACGCACAGCACATGGCGACGAGGCAAAATCCCTGGACGATGCCGGCCGTCCCGATGATCCACGTCAGACGGATGACGCCGAAAAGGTGCTGCATGCACGGGAAATAGACGACGGCCAGGGTGCCGAACTTTTGCAAGCTCTTGGCCTTGTCCGGCGCATCCGGATCCGTTGGCGCCAGGACGGTGGCACTGTAGTTGGCCAGCGTGGGTGGCCTTCCTCGCTCTCCTCCTAACATCGGTGGCCGAGATAAAAAGGAGAAAAGGGAGAAAATGAATACAAATAAAAACAAGTACAGGACAGATAAATACATTTGCGAGAGAGAGAATAGAGAGAGAATGCAATCATATTAAGGGAAAGCCAGTGTAGTAGCTTCCTCGTCACTCACTCGTTTGTCAGCTGCTGGCCGAATTAATTTCGTTAGCCCATTTGTCTTTTTTTTCTTTTTCCACTCTTCATTTATTGATTTAATTGATGGAACTCTCATTTTCTTTTTTTTTGAACGCTATATGTATTGTTGAATTTGCTATAGTCGGTAGTGCGGAACAGTCGACAGAACCGATAACCCCCTTCATATCAAATGGATAGGGAGAAATAGTCGAGAAATTGATGGTTTACTTACATGATAGAGGTAGAGATTGCGCTCGTACTCAAGTCATTCTTCTTCTTGTCAGTGACAAATGGCTGTTCTTTATGACCGTCCGCTGTGGATGTCAAAGCTTGTGAATGACCACCAACACAACAGACACGTATGGAGTCGAAAGAGAGACGGACGGAAAAAAGAAAGGGAGGAGGGGATTGCCCAGTCGGATGTGGCTAACAACTTGTTCGTTTTTTGCTTCTCGCTTCTTTTCCGCAGCAAGAAATTTAACAAGAATGTCGTAACAAGATACGCTGATTTTTGCCGATTTTTTATTAAATGTTGATTTTTCTTCCCACGTCGCGTGGAGCGTATCCTGCCCCGGTGGAAGAATAGGAGAGGGAAAACCGCCGGACTCCTTTATTCTCCCCTATTATCTTCCCTCTATTCTTCCCCCGGGCTAGGATTTCGTCCCTGCGCCACCAAAATTAATCGGCATGTTCTCTTTAAAAAATTGGCCAAAATCAGCGCATCATTAGAAAAATTTTAAACTTCGTCCAAATGTACACGACTATGTCGTCTACCGTTGGTGCAAGTTTCAAGTAATAATTGATATATTTGAATTTCTTATAATTTTTTAAGGAGCATACACTTTAGCTTGGAAACATATGGCGAGCGCGCCGATGTTTCCAAACTTTATATCTAGCACTTTGGGGATAAACTTCAATTCACTAAAATCTGCAAAAAATCATGGTGAAAGAAAATTCTTTCCTCACCAAGGTGATTTTTTAAAATTTGCTTTGCGATAACTCAATCGTGAGTTATCGCGTAAAAAAGGGAGACACTTTGGCCCGTAAGCCGCCGTGTTAGAAGCGCGAAAACACTCGCCGTGTTTCCAAACTTCATGAAGGTAATGTAAAAAACTGTGATTTACTTTCCGATGTACTGCGAACATCGAAACAATGAAAACCTGACAATTCCATACCCTCTGGGACCCAAAAAACTAAAAAAATTTCACTGAAAATTAACACTAGAAATAGGGCTCTTTGGGATCTGTTTTCTTTAGCCGTTTTATCTGGAAACGCCAGCATGGCAGAGCACATTGGTAGCGCGAGAACGGGGAGAAGAGGGAGAATGGGACGAATGGGAGGGAGGAGGGCGTACTTTTCGTACGCCCTCCTCCCTCCCATTAAAAAAGGGACCCACGTTTCCTCTTCTCCCCCATTCGTCCCATTCTCCCTCTTCTCCCCGTTCTCGCGCTACCAATGTGCTCTGCCATGCTGGCGTTGCCAGATGAAACGGCTAAAGAAAACAGATCCCAAAGAGCCCTATACAAATTTTTCACATCACACAAAAAAATGCAATAAAAAAACGCCTCATAAAAAAGGCGATAAAAAAATCATTTGACAATAAACTAACGCGAAATTTTTTATCCCGTGAAGGAATTATCCGAATTTCTTCGGCCTCCGCTTCACTTGGATGATTATTGGGTGAAAAGGGGAAAAAGGATGCTGCAGCAGGGAAAAAAAACCTCTTAGCCGCGCAATACTGAAAAAAAAAATTATTTACCAATTGACTGGAAAATGAAGAAAATAAAATTATGCCTTTAATTGCTTGAAGCAGTATTTTTTAGCCCCATTCGAAGTGATCCCAATGGAAATAAGATCATGTTCCGTCATCTGGACCGTCATGTTCAAATCAATGTGGTACCGTAGAAAAACTTCTACAAAAAAAATGTAACTGGAATTAAGAAAAGTTAAGGTTAGGTTAGGTTGGGTCTTACCTGTATAGTTTCCCAGCCCAGTTCCCGTCAGGAGTTCCTCCATGAGCCTCGAGGATGCCAGACTGAAGATGACTGGGACGTTGAAACGAAGGGTCCCCGTGGATGCCGAAGTCCACACCAGGTGCTGTTGATTGGCAACTTCATCGAGGTTTGAGCTGCGTTAATGTGGATTTGAATTTGCTTTCTTCCTCTGGGACAAGGGGGGCGCCGGGGGTGCGGTCAGCCCTGCATTTGAAGTAAATTAATCTCCTGACGAAATTCCATTCTCTGCAAAGCTCAAATTTCCAATCGCCATCTGTTTTAAATTAAAAAATGTAATTTATACCTTAAATTTATCGTTAATGAATTAAAATTTAATTAAACCTCGACCACCACCACCTCGACCACCACTCCCACCACCACCACCTCCAACACCACTCCCACCACCACCACCACAATTAGCTCCTCCACCTCCACTCACTTCAAACCACCACATGCAACCGATCCAACTCCAACTGCTCCCAAAAGAGGTGTGGAGGTTGTTTTTTCCAAAGTTGACGCTTTCAATCACGGCTCCATACCAACGACCATCATCAAGGAATAAAAATCTGCTTTTGGAAAGGAATTGATGGTTCACCAGATGATTGGACAGCTTCATCGAGTGGGGGGTTTGAACTGCTCTTTGGTTTACGTGATTTCTCGTTCAGAGTGGGGGGGGGGCGGGCGATTCGTCAGACTCCATGTCCCAGTCTTCGTCTGGAACAAAGGGGGCGCTGGGGATGCGGGGAGCCTCGCATAGTATTAACAGCAAAATAGCCGCCGAACAAAATTCCACGTTCCACACTGCACACATTTGAAATCGCTACCTGTTATAAAATAAAAAATGTAATTAATACCCTAAATTTTTTTGTGATTAGTTAATTATATACCTCGATCACCTCCACCACCTCCACCACCACTCGCACCACCGTCGCTTACTACCAAAAAGTGTAAATTTTAGGTAAAACAGCGAACTGGGACACGGCCGGCGAAAACGCGAATTGGGACACAAATAGACGATTTTTTCTTTAAGTAAAATACAAAAAAAAGTGAGGTTTATTGCAAAATCTAATTTATTAAATTTAAAATATAGGGTGGGATACGCAATAAAGCAAAAGGACGTATATAATATTTATAATTAAACGAGATATCATTAATTGAAATTTAAGAATTTGGCTTACGGTCAAGAAATTTGTGCTCTGTTTTGGCTGTTAGCAAACAACATTACGGCATAAGGAATATCTAGAGTATAAGTGGTACCTTAATGATGATACCTTAAATAATTATCTTAAAAGATAGAGGATGAAAAGTTCTACAATAGTATGTAAGGTTTTGTCAATATTTTGAATATTTATCGAAATGTTTCATTACCAGGAAATGGAAGAAAAATGCGTATTTGGGACAGCAGACGCGAATCGGGACAACAAATTTTGAAAAAAAAATTATTTCGTTATTTCGCAATGTCTATACATCAATCGACCCAGAATTTCAAGGCAAATCGATTGATGTAAAGCATTTATAGGTTTTATTGCGTAATTTTAGCATTATTAGCTAAAAACTATTTCAGTGACGTTGGATCGAGTCTGGACAGATCCAAGAAAATTGTCACTTCAATCTGTTTTTTTTTTTTTTTATTTTTCTTAAAATGAAATTTTGAAAGTGAATAGGGTTTCAGATATTTTCGCGAAAGTTTTTGAATTTTATATCAACATTTGAATTAGATCATGGCTCCTCTTTCTCATGGTGCCGTACCTTATGTCCCAAACTATAGCCCCAAATAATTTTATTCAAAATTTTATTATGAAGTCTTAACGTTTTTCGTTAATCCCGTACATCTTGATAAAATATTTATAGTGCACTTTAAAAAATGCAAATAGAACGAAAAAAAGTTAATATTTTCGATAAAATAGTAGCAGTTTCTCTGTCATAAGGTGCTATGATGCTAATTGGGACAGCCGAATGGGAAACTGTGCCTATAGGGCTCTTTGGGATCTGTTTTCTTTTCAGGTATGATCTGGCAACGCAGCATGGCTGTGCATTTTTGTAGCGAAATAATATAATGTGGAATATTTTGTGCTTCTGCATCCCAACAGCAAGGCTCTACTGTTTTGACAAAAGTGTTTTTTGTGTGTTGAAATTTGGTTTCTATTATTAACTAAAATGAGAAGTTGTCATGTTGCTAAGTGTAGACGAAAGATGAGTGATGGTGTCAATTTGTTTACTTTGCCACAAAACAGTGTTCGTAGTCAGCTTTGGCTTGACAGGATTAAACGTAGGGAAGCTAATCGTCATACCAAAATAAAAAATATCAGGATATGTTTAAAGCATTTTTATGGAGGTATAATTCTATCAATCAATTTATTGCTATTTATTAATAATACATTCTTTTGTGTTTTAATAGGGAAACCTGCAAAAGATATCTATACCCGAGGCATCCAGATTTTGTGCCATCATTGTTGTTAGGGGATGAGCCACTAGAATTAATAGTTCACCTCTCCTTTCTGTAATTCAGGATCATTCTTTGCTGATTGGTAATATTCAAACAACAAATTTACATTTGTATGTCTGTCAGTATTAAGCATTTTTTAAAACTATTAGATGAGCTTGATCAACACAACATTCCAAGTAATTGCGAAGAGAGTTTACACGTAACCATAAATGTGAACTTCCCAGCGATGAGAACCCATCTGAGACTACATTACATCTAGATTCATTATGCCATGAAAGTCCTTCACAAAGTGGTAAAGTGATAAACATTTTTTCTTGCTTATTGCTTGCCTAATGTTTTTTTTTTTTTCAATTTTAATAGCATTATTAAAAGGGAACGAGATTGACTATATACCAATTCCTGCTGTTGAGGGCTTCACAACATCACAAGTTAACAATTGAACAACTAACCTGAACGATAATCTCGAAGGAGAATTACAGCGTCTACGATTGATCGAGCAAGTGTCTCAGTTAACGAAGCAAGTTGAATTGCTTCAGTTTAAGTTAGATTGCAAAAGCATTATCAAACAAATTGAAAAGGACGATGAAGTTTGTCAGTTTTATACTGGTATTAACAGTCACGAAAAACTTAAGATGATGTATCAATGGGTTGCTAAATTTGTAAAGATCGTAGAGTAAAACTTAACTTCTTCGAGCAATTTGTTTTAACATTAATGAAACTAAAATTGAATTTAGGATTGCAAGATTTGGCTTATCGCTTTGAAATTTGCCTATCAACTGCTTCTAAGTATTTTTCATTTTGGATTCATTCATTGTACACATGTTTAGTCTCAGTTTTAATTAGCTGGCCGTAACGAGAAATTTTAAGAACTACACTACCTCTTTGTTTCAGGGACAAATTTTACAAATGTAATTGTATTATAGACTGTTATGAAATATTCATTGATCGTCCCATACAAATCAAGGAACGCGCATCAATATATTCCATTTACAAATCCCACAACACTGCCAAGTATTTGATTGGAATAGCTCCACAAGGTTATATTTCATTTATTTCACGGGGATATGGTGGACGGTCAAGTGACCAATTTATAGTACAGCAATCAGGATTTCTTGAAAATCTTGAATATGGTTACTTGGTACTTGCCGACCGCGGCTTTTCAAATCATGAAGCAGTTGGTCTTCAAAACGCATAACTTAAAATTCCATCATCCCTCGGAAAAAAACAACAATTGACAAGCATTGAAGTAGAAGAATCCCGAGATCTAGCTAGAGTGCGCATTCATGTGGAAATGGTTATTGGTGCTATTTCTCGAAGGTATTCTATTCTACAAGGCCCATTCAATTATCAGTGCCTATTAACTAATTTTTCTACCGAATAATTGGATTTAACCGAATCAGTTGTTGATAAAATGGTCGCTGTTGCGTGTGCATTATACAATTCCTGTCCGTCGGTGGTCCCATTAGCCTAAAACATTTGTATGTAGATTTATTGAAATAAAATGTAATTGGCCTCATTCTTAAATTTCTTGGTTTATTTTACCTAATTGCACAACAGGAAACATGAATATCTGCGTTCTCTTACATAAAAAAAATGTATTAAAACTACTTGTTAACAGTACGAAGCGGGATTGGGGATGTTGAAGCTCGCTTTGATTTCAAATTCGTCTGGTTCTATTCATCTTGGTTATTCTCTCTAACCCTGTTCTCTTTTGCTCTAACCGAACGAGTAACCTTCTTACAGGTATCACAGGACCGTGAATTTGTAATTCTTTTTCGAGAAGGAGAACGATCATGAATGCATTTTAAATGAAATATCTTCAGCTTACAATTTTCATTTGAGCAAAACACAACTTAACCAATAACCGGCTCATTTGTTTGACAGTAACAAGGAAGATATTGGTTTGTATGTAAAACAGATAGAGAACTGTGGAAGAATGATCTCAGGCATGATTATAGTATGGAAATATTCTGTCGCCCTCGGGATCGCAAATTCCCCCATAAAGCAGTGGTCATAAGGAACTTCTATGTACATGAGATCAACAGTGGTATAGACTACGAAAAAAGAAAAGTTGTAGCCCGTGGTGTACATTTGCAACTGCACCTGATAGATAGTAATGTGCTTTGTTCATTTGGTACTCCTTTTTTCCTCATCAAAATTAAATTAAATGGGCACTTGATTTCAATTGTGCCACATCCTAATGCTGGGGAGCTGAATATTCCATCTGGCGAGGATGACAAAAAAGGATATTCAACCGAAATAAACATTCCAGTTTTGGTAATTTGAAACCCTGGATGTTTTCCACTCTTGTGAATATGTGCTTCAAACGTTTTCATCGCAATGTATTCGTTTACCATACTACTATACCACCCTACTATACTTTTCCCCAACTATATTACAAAACAAAAATAAAATAGTGTTGATTATAGTTACAATTTTTAACAACTAAATGAAATACTTAGTAGCCTCACTGGTGAACTAGAAAGCTTCAGGATAACAGATTTGTTTTAGCAGAAGAATAGATGGGGAAAAAAGGTTGCTGTGCAAAACCTGCCTGAATTTTGAAGCAGTAATCCGGAAGGATCTGTATATGTAAACCAATGTTTGCTAGAGGTTTAGTAAGCGGTAAGAGAGCAAATAGCTTCACTTTGTTCCTTCGTTATGTGAACTGTCTGGTACAGCTCTCTACTTTTGGTTATTAGTTCAGGTAAAGATAGACCAATGGCACCTTTTTGGAACATTGATGTGAGAGGCTTTGGAAGCTTTATCTTTAAAGCTGGTGGAAAGTATTCACTACAATTGTCTTCTAACAAGAGAGCTCCTGCTGGCTTTCCTGGCATTTCAGCTAACTTCTTCATCAGGTCACAATTTTCTTCGTTTGTAGGTTTTCTCACAGTTGGTAGTAGTTGCTTACGGAATTTCACAAACTTTTTTGTAGGTTCCCTAAAAGATGTAAAGGCATTAATTTGATACATAACAACTTTTTTGTTATTGATATTACTGGCTGCGAAGAAAGATCTGCCCAAGTAAACTTATCCTCGGTACGTCCTTTTCCCTCATGAATTTCGACTGAATATACGCTGACTAGTAAAAGTCATCCAATATGATTACACACTTCTCCAAATCTGTAACATTTTGCCATATTTCATGAAGTATTTATTAGTTTTCTTCATTAAGTATTACCCTACAGCACAGGTACAGTGAGCGTACATTACACAACCATTAGCACCAATTGCAGCCCATGGTGAGTGAGGAGTATCTCTGATAGCTTGAGATGGAGTTACCTAATTGTAAATTATAACAGAAAATATAATTCATTTAAATAAGAAACAAATTTAAGGGCTTACCTAAGCTTGAACTAAAACCATTCCTGATAACAAACAAATTGCCATAAATTATTTCAGCCACCCATCGTTTACTGCTTGTTTTGACTCTTTTTTGAGATCTTTGTAGGCTCTCTTTGTTTTCTCAACATCTAAATTACTTCTGGAGAAAACTAAATAGGCAAATATATCCCCATGATCTATTTTGGGAATAATTGTGCAACACTCCCACAAATCTTTAGATAAACTGTAAGGGCAATCACACTGAAGAATATCCAATTTATCAAGGTATTTTTTTGGCTTCTACTGAAAGCCCACTAACATAATTCGATAGTGACATAATATTTCAAAACATGAAACACATTTTTCAAAACACAAGAAACACTTTTGTCAAAATAGTAGAGCCGTGGTCAATGACCACGCTATGTGATACTTCTGGTATGTAGTCCAACCGGACGTACTGTATGACTGTGCCGGCCTAGCCGGGTATATAAGCGTAGAGCATCGGGCTGGCCGGGGCTGTCTAACAGTGATTGTTCTAGAATGTAGTTGTAGCAATACACTCCTAACCTTGTATGTTACATTATGCAGAAGCGGATTTATATAGTGCTTTTTCATGAAATGACCAAAGCGCTGTTGTTAGTTTCCAATTGGAAATATATGATTAAACACATCACAGTATATTGAACGTCATATTCTTGAAAGCAATCAAGAATCATGATTACAGCATGCAGCCATCAGGGCACTACTTACAGTTTTATGACAGGTTCAGCAGGTGTTCTAAACCATAACCTCATTGCCTTTATACACAGCGTTGACGCTCTAGTCCACTACAACCCACATCCTCAAATGATGTGAAACTGATGGGAAACGTCACGACCAGCATCCATTCCATTTCGGCTGCGTCAAGGAACAAAATGGCGAAGTTTTGGTCCCTGAAGATATTCCGGAAGGACATCATTTTAGCCACATAGCGACTGACAATTGGATTGCTTAACTGCTTGCAGACAGCACGCAGAAGCTAAACTTGAATTCGTCACGCCTTTCACTATCTTGCTTTTGGCACAAAATAAGTGAGGATGAACACTAGATAACTCAAGCAGCTTTCCCTATGATACAACACTCAAATTGTTTAGTTAGCTATTTCAGAGAATTTTTCTTCACTTTTTCAACATCAAAATCTATAATATTAACAGCAAGTATGGAGGATAAAAAAATTAAACTTGCAATTTTCTGAAGAAAATAATAATTTTTCCTGCCTGTGACTCTAGGGCAGCAGCAATGTGTTTTCTGTGTTTAAGTTAGAGTTCCAACTTTACTTTGGCATCAAATAGTAATGTCGCATCTAAAGAAAGTAGGGTAAAACAGCGAACTGGGACAGCGTTTTTCCTAATAGACTTTCTTATTGCATTTACGTGTATCGAAGAAATGCGAATTATGGGGAAAAACGTGTAATCTTGGGACAAAAAATGCTAATTGGGACAGACTTATTTTTAAAAACTAATTATTTCATTCGACGCATAATTTTTTTTGAATCGAATTGCTTAAGACACCACGTATGGTGCAATAGAAAAATATTGAGATATTTTCATTTAAAAAATAAAAACATTGGGCTGTCAGAAAGCTTTTTTCGTCTGCTTAACTTTTCGAAAGTGGATCAAAACTATTCATCAACAAAAAAAAGTTATTATGAATATCTTATTAACTCATTAGCTTAATTTGAAAGGAATAACCTAAGATTTAAAAAATAATAAACTCGTCAGACAGGATATAGCATTGCACGTTTATCACGGTCCAAAAGTCTCCTCAATACTGGTGGATAATTGTTGACAGAAATGAGGGAAAATTATACAAGCCGGAATGTGTCAGTCGGGGTTCCAGGGTGTGTTGAAGTAAACACTCCTTGTCTATCCTATTTAGTTCCGTAGGTTAAATCGATGTTTTCGTGATGACTGCTTCATCATTAATTAGACTACAGCATATAGTGTTCGTTGATTTTATTTGTATTGTAGTTGCTAATTTGCTTAATGGTAGAACCATACACAATCACTTCAATCTATCAATGACTTCAAGAAATTGACTTTTGTCCCAGACTTGTCAACGGATAAATTTAAAAAACTTCGTTCCCGTCTATCCTTGTCCAAGCTTTTATTGTTGGTAATTATTGATATATCATATATTTTACATGAAGCTTTTGGCGAAATTGACAACCGTCTTCGACAACTAATGGGAAACCGGAATTTTTTTTGGTGGGATCGCCGTTGTTTTAATGGGAGATGTTTATCAGTTACCACCCGTTGCCGAACCTTAAAATCTCTATAGTGTTACTATGAAACCTCTCGTAGACCAAAAAGAAATTGAAAATGGTAATCCTGATCCAAGAAATAGAGGAGCTCTTCTTTTTAGCCAATTTAGAAAATGTTTACAACAGATGAGGTCTGCCGAAGAAGCTACTCACACTGCGATGCTTAATCAAATGAGAACTTCTGTTTCATTTTTCATTGTGGCAATGGACTGTTGTTGTTGTCACCAGCAATAAAAAAAAACGTGTACTCATTAACAACTTGCAATCAAAATGCTGGTCTTTGCAGAATAAAACGCAAAGGTTCAGCTGGAAAATTCCTTTAGTTGGAGATTTGTCATCATCAATTCCGCCAACCGCCCATCAACATATTTACAAAAACTATACCGCACTAATGGGTTGTTTTGTTGCTTGTTCCCCAGGTAATCTAATAACAATAGCATAAGTTGTATGTAAAAATATTTTTTACTGATGCTAAAGATTACCTTACGCAAAATATTAATCCGTCTCTTCCGACTATCAAATAGGACCCCCATTATGAATCATTCAGTGACTTTGAGTCCTAGAAGACATGCACAGCGTAATGGAAATGGTGGTAAACAATGACGGGTCAGATATCTTTATAAAATTTCCACCACCCTGTACACACACCACCCCATACACGGTTCCTAATTTTGACCCAGATTTATTTCAAAATAAATCTTTGTTCAAAGATAAAGTTGTTATTCCAGTAAAACTGAAATCTCAAGAAGAAGAACATAAAATTAATTTCCATATTAAAAATATGTTTAACAGTTAAAGTGAAGGCACATGCCGTAGTTTTGGCTTTTGCTATTACTGTCCATAAAATGCAAGGCCAATTATGTATTCGGTTGATACTAGATATTAATCAACACCCCGTCAAACCTTGTAATATTTATCATGGTGTTTATGTTGCTCTTTCATACGTTTGACAAGTAGTCAAAAATAAATTAAAATAAAAGCTAAAATTATAAATAACTATGAAACTGCTTTTTTCATAATTCTAGGAATAAAAAACTGGTTTTACGAGAGGCCAAGATGGGGACCGATACACCAGATGGATTGAGCTAAATAACGAAATAGCTCAACTAAGCATCCGCAACTCGTCTACATTATGTAATTACATGCAGAATTTGCATACTTGTTGCAATCTTTTTTACACTTATTTTTATTGCATGTTACTATTACGGATCTGAATGGGTGAGATTGGTCATGCTTTGAAACGGTAGATAATTAGTGATGGTTTTACACCTTGCATAAAAAATGCAAATGACACTTGTTATTTCTATCTGATATGTTACCTTGTTCACTATAATGATGAAGCAGTCATCACGAAAACATCGATTTAACCTACGGAACTTAATAGGATAGACAAGGAGTGTCTACTTTCACACACCCTGGAACCCCAACAGACACATTCTTGCTTGTATAATTTTCACTCGTGTCTGTCAACAATTATCCACCAGTATTGAGGAGACTTTTGGACCGTGATAAACGTGTAGTGCTATATCCTGTCTGACATTGGATTAAAGTGGGGACAGCGAAGATGAATCGGACGATTATGGATTTTATTGCTATTTACAATCACGCAACGTGACGCTCGAGACCCCCCAAAACATGGAAAAAAAAAAACAATTGAAAAAAAAGGAAAAAGAAAAAAAGAAAGAAATACTAAAAGGGTTACTGCGACTCACTTCACCCTGGAGCTATATCTTCCGTAATCCAATATTCGAGGGACTTTGAGCGGAGTTAGTGGTCTTGGACGTACAACCATAGTCCAGTTGGACCACTGTCCCGGTCAGAGTAATCAACCTCTCAAGAAAAAATTTCCATATTTTCGGTAATAAATTCATGTTATAGCGTATGTTATAAGATAGAAAATGATATTTTGGGCAACAGGCGAACATCCGGCCGGTTAAATTACAACTATTTTCAAACGAGCCAGACACTCTCCTTTTGCCAAAATATAATTTTCTATCGCCTCTTCCTCTACGGCATAAACTTGAAATCCTCATCCGTCGCTGTTGCTCCTTCAGCTTCTAACCTGACTAAATGGTCCACGATTGTCTGCACCTCTGATGTTTCTGCTTGATGATTGATGACATTCAGTATATCGTGAACAACATCTAATTGGGGCTTCCAATCAGTACTGGAACGAATGAATGCATTATGTGCATTGTCATTACGACATTAAAAAACTGTATGCAAGACTTGGGTGTCGCCTCTGGTGCCGCCCCCAGGGCTTTGATAGTCGGGGTTCGTCTTGACTTGGTCTATAACATACTTCATGTTGGCAAAGACGTCAATGGTAATATTGCCCAGATTCTTTTTCTGTACCAAAAAAGTCCGTAAACGGTCGGCTAGGAACTTCAGCAAGACCCAAAACACTATCATGGATAACCCGATGGCTTTCTCGAACGTGAAAGCCGGAGTAAATTGGAATGAGAAGCTCACAAGTCCGTCCAAGTTTCCGGCAAGCATTTTGTTCAGGATCCTTAGCTGTTGATTAACGCTTCGGTTGAGTAGTACCAATAATGTTAGGTCAGTAATCGACGTTTGGTCTATTGCGTTGAGACCTAGAAGTGTCGGATCATTGCGTATGTTGATTCTACTTTTTGTATGTCGTCATCGGAGATTGGAATGGTAAAGAATCCTGCAGGATTGGCCAGGTTTTTTTCTTGAATTCTCGCAACAATACTTGGCAATCGATATTTAGGGCGGTTGGATTCGCTTTGCCCTTCCCGCACAAGAATTGGTGCCACCCCAACAGAGACAGATGGAAAAAGTGCATCTGAATGTACGCAAACTTCAGCGTCTTTTTCTTGAGTGGCGCCAAAAGGGGAACGTAAGGTACTTTGCATATCGCTACCAGTAAAGGTTGTTATACGGTTGTTTTAACCCGAATCGTCGGTTTTTGCTGCTTAAAAATTTTCTTTGGTACAACCATATTCGGAGTAGCGGGCTGAGCTGGTGGAAGATACTTATAGTTTTGCCCATTTTTTGAATTCTTGAAGATAGCTCTTTTAAACATGTGATACATGTTGCGATGATTGGTGCTGCTTATAAATCAACGACCGACCCGTTTCTTGCAGCGGCGAGTCTGTGGTTTTTTACCTGCATGTGTGTCTGATGTCGAGTTGCGTTTACAGTTAACCTAACGTAATCATTTTTTTTAATTATTATTATTGTATAGAGCCACGAGCAACAAGAAGCTGCGTGAGACGTTTTCGCTCGAGTTTAGCTTCGTCAACTCTAATCTGCAGCTGCTCAAGGAACAACGTACTTGCCGTTCTTGACAGCTCGGTCGAGGTCTACCAGGGTGACCAGCATTTCGGTCTCACCCATCATATCCCCATGATACTGCTTGGTTTCAAAGATACGAAGGAATTTATATTTCACGTCGCCCTGCACGTACGTGTTTATTATTATTATCCCAGTTGGAAGGAATCGTTTTCTTCAAATTACCAATTGTAAATGGATTCAATTTAGTTTTTTTTTTCTTTTCTTGCAACAGGAATTTATCGAAGACCATTACAGGCAAGGCAGATGAATACCTGGAAGCCGGAAGCTGTTGCAGAGTTGTGTCACTTGGGGTAAGAGCCCAAACCAATAAGAGCAACCCAAACCCGTCTGTTCGGACTGTCTTCCTTTTTATTTTATATATATATATATATAAAGACTTTCTGTATGTAATAATGATGTTGACAAAAATAGCGAACATACTTCAAAACAAAATAGAAATCATTTTCTTCAATTATAATTTTAAATTTTTGTTGTCCTTCTTTTTTTGTTTCATCGTTTTTTGTTTTCTTTTTCATTTTGTTAATTTCATTATCAGGCCATGAGGTCCGAAACGACACCGGCATCGGTTTGTTTTACGAGTATTACTATCAGCTATACTTCCGAGCGACAATTTTGTGTTGGTGGTGGTGGTGGTGGAGAAGGTGGTTGTTGTGGTGGTGGTCGAGGAGGTGGTCGAACTGGTCGAAGTATAATTTAATCCATTATCATTACATTTAAGATAATCAATTTTTTTATTTTAAAACAGTCGGCGACTGGAAGTGCTTTCCGTGCGGGAGATGGAATGTTGTCTGGCGCTCAGTTTGCTCTGAATGCGGGGTCCGGGGTGTTCCGAAGTATTTCAGAAGAAAACCATTGATTCCCCAATTAAAACCGATCCATCAGTCTCTTCGGGGGCCGAATAGGCCGTTTCCTCCCAAAAAGTCTTTTTCAGAACGCAATTCAGCATCGAATCTTCGCGGAGCTTGACGGATATTCTGCATGCAGTGGGAATCGGTGGTTATTCATGTAAAAAACAATTGTTTTTATTAAAATTAATTTATTAAAGTAATTTTCTTCTTTTTTAGAAAATTTTTCGCCTAACCTACTGCAATGTCATCATTTGCTCAAGGTAATAATATTTTTTTAAACTGAATGTATCAGATTATTTTATATTGTTATGAATAGGTAAAGGTTGGGGTGGAGGAGATGGAGGTGGAGGCAGGGATTGGAAATTCCAATTTTGTCAGTCGTTCAACCCATTGGGACGCATTACATGTGTAATTTGCAAGCAAATTCGCATATTCAACAAAACTGAGATACAAATATTTAAAGCCGCCAAGAAGAATAAGAAAGATAAGAAGAAAGCCAACGCAGCACTGTCCGCAGCGCTATCAGCAGCTTTGGTGGCAGCTGTACCTGCTACTGCTGCTGCTGCAGCCCTACCTGCTGATGATTTTTTTGAATCCTCGTCATCATTCAACTTGCCGACGCAAATGGATATAAGTATGCTAAAATTCGTACTTTTTTAAAATTAAAATTTTTATAATTTCTTTTTTTTAATTTTCAGCGCCTCCAGTAGCCCCACGCTGTGAGAATTGTTCTCGCCCTTGCACATTTTGCGAGGGAGACAATTAATCACAATTTCATTCCGCATCTTATTCTCTCACTCACGTTCATCACACTCTTATATTCCGCTAGTCCGTACATTCAAGCTCCTCCTCATTTGTGTTTTATGATGTATGGATGAAACGGTGTAAGAAAATTTTTTCTTCATTCCTCGGCAGTGGCGAGATCCAGAGAGAAATTATTTGTTTTTCTGTGTGCACCTTGTTTCTTTTTTTATGTATACGTTTCTTTCCTTATTTGACCGTCATTACCAACATTGAGTGCTTGTGTGCTGTACTGCAGTTGATGGCCTGCCAAATTATTTTGATATGATAATACAGCTGTGGGTGCACTTGATCATCTCTAGAATCTTTCAAACTATCTTATCTGCAGACCTTATCTGCAAGCAATTTCTCCTTACCAAAGAGCCTAGAAAGACATGTCGGCAGTTGTATCGCAAGGTAATATATATTTTCATAATTTTGTGTTTATTTAGTAATTTAATTATTTTAATGAACAAGTGAAGGCTGGAGTGGTGGAAGTGGAGGCGAGGCTGATGGGCCAACTTACTGGAGATGCCCGTATTATAATAGAAGAAACATGCATTGGCGTTTTGACTGTGCATCTGCAAAAAAAACAAGGAAATTCACGAATGAAGAGAAGAAGGTGTCCAAGGTCACCAAAAAGACCAAAATGAATCAAAAAATGTTGAATGCCACAACTGCCTTGATGGCCACTGCTCTAGTTGCAGCTACGGCTGCAGTATATCTCCCACTGCTGCTTTTGCAGCTACGGCTGCTGCTGTTGCAGCTACGGCTGCTGCTGCTACAACACATTCTGCTGCTGCCGCCTCAACTCATTCTGCTACTGCTGCTACAATTTATTTTCCTGCTGCCACTAGGCCCTACAACTCATTCTGCTGCTACTTACCCTTCTAATATCCCTCCTGCTGCTGCTATTATTCGTGATCATGCAGCTCCTTTTGTTGAAGGCTCTTCGTCATCAATCAATTCGCCGATGGAGTGGCGCAACATAAGTTGGCTAAAATTATAATTTTTTAAAAATAAACATTTTAATAATTTTATTTTTTTATTTTCAGCGCCTCCAGATACAGTCGTTGCTCAACGCTGTGAAAATTGTTCCCGCCTGGCCCATATTAGCAGGGAGGCAATTATTTAAAATTTCGACGATGATAGAAATTTCCTTTTATTATATTCAACGAAACGGTGTGTAAGAAAATGTCCTTTTTTGCTCGGCAGTGGCGAGATTCTTATTTTTTGTTTTTTCTGTACTTGGATGCACCTTGTACCTTTTTCATGTATATGTATTTATATGTTTCTTGGATTTGTAGAAGTGAAGAAGTACAGAAGTCGAAGTAATAAAAGTTACACGTTTTGGTAGTGAGTGGAGGTAGTGCGAGTGGTGCTGGAGGTGATGGAGGTGATCGAGGTATTTAATTGATTAATTACAAATAAATTTAGAGTATTAATTAATTGTTTTATTTATAACAGTTAGCGATTAGAAATGTGTGCAGTGTGGAACGTGGAATTTTGTTCGGCGACTATTTTGCTGTAAATGCGGGGCTTCCCGTATCCCCGGCACATCTGGTCCCAGAGGAAGACTGGGACATGGAATCGGGTGAATCGCCCGCCCCCCCCCCTTCCGAAGGAGAAATCACATCCAAAAAAAGCAGCCAAAACCCCCAACTCGATGAAGCTGCCAATCATCAGCAGCTGGTCCCTCGTTTCCACTTTACAACTATCTTTAATTTGGAATCATCGAGGCACCTGGGGGAAGTCCTGGCTGGAATTGGGCTGGAAAACTACGGATGTCAGGTCTAACCTAACCTAACCTAACCGAGACTTGCCGCGATCAACCGATAAAATCGATCTCGATCCCTTGGGAATTAAATGGGAAATGATCTTCGAGGCTTCAGTCTTTACCCTAACCTAACCTAAAATTTTTAAGTGTTCATACGGAACCCAATAGATTTGGGCGTAGTAGTTAGAGGCACACTTCTGAAACCATGTTGTAATGACAAGTGTGTGTGTAAGACTCTGGATTGGAAGCTCTGCGTAGCGGGGATATACACCACTCTGAGTGGAGTGGCATCTAGCGGCCAGCACTAGACACTCTAACAGGTACAGTCCTGAAATCCTGAAAAACCACCTGGTCTCAGCTAGCACGCCAGACCGCTACGGGTATCTAAAAACGCCTGGCACGCCACACGCCAGACCGTCACGTAGGCTTATTCGAGCTTTTTAGACGGTAGGTTCTGCTTATTGAGCCATTTTTTAGAAATTTAGAAAAACTTACCGCCGCTGTTGGATTTCATTTTTTCAATGGCTTCTCTAACACGGAGGTAAAATTTAATTTCCTCCGGACTTTGAATGGCTTTTTAATGCAGAGGTAAATCTTAAATTCTTCCTGGGTTTTTGAAGAAGTGTTTGATCCATTTTACATAGGCGCTTTCCCTTGCGTAACACAAAATAATAAGTAATTAAAATATTTCAAAAAGGAAAAAAAAAAACTAAATTACTTCGTACTGATTCCGAAGAGCGATAGCTTCACTTTTACAGCGATGCAGAAACAATAATTCCTTAATCCTTGTGGTCGCATAAGACTAACGGTTCTCTCATCAAGCAAGCTAATTTCTAAGAACGCCACCAAATGTTTTAGGCCCTGAGGACAAGCGTATTCCTCAGTTATCATCTCCCCCACTCCCTAATTCATTTTTTTTTTAAATGGGCGCAACTCTTGACAGAGTATTGCCCAAATTTATTTACAAATATTCACGAGAAAATGCATTAAATACATAGGAGACATAGAGCATCAGCTCTTGAATAAAATATACACGATATAGAGTATACACGATAGTAAAATGGGAACTGGGCCTATTTACCCCACACTGGACAGGCACCACCTCCACGAGCACCGCGCGAATAGTTTTGATATTTTAGTCTGCCGGTCTCCACCACTCCCCATAAGCTAAGATTATAAAAAAAAAGGAAATAGATCTCCCCCCCCCCCTAAGTCTCCCCTCTTCGCAATTTTTGGCAGAATATTGCCATCTTTAATCCTGTAGCATCTCTGCTCCTTCTTTTATGTCTTTTTAGACAAACCTACGCTCATAAGGGTTCTTCTTCTCTCTATCCTTTTGGGCTGATTATTAAAAATTGTGATTAATAATTTGAATCAATGGCGATTACAGCTGTGTCTCTTCTCCAACTTCCGTCTGCAGCTACCGAAGTGGGGCTATATATATATTTATATATGTAACTCAAAAGTTTGGGCCGGGGCTCATCCGTAGTGAGGATTTGACGTGGTTGCATGCACGGACATTTTTTTCCACGTATCGAATATCGTATCATCACCATTTTATTTCTTTCCATCTCATTTTCTAAAAGATAAATAATACAAAAATACAAAAAGGGTGGACGACGGGTACAAACGAGCTGAGCTAGCTTTTGTCCCCACCAGCTATTGAATAATAAAAAAAAACATCGTGAATAAACGACACACCACCATCTTGATCTTCCTGCTTGGTTTCTAGTCATAGAAAAATCTTTATAATTGCAAGTGCGTACATGTGTTTAGTGTTCAACGATAGGAAATGTTTTTTGGGTTGTATTTTTGATTTTTGATCAAGTTAACTATACAATTGTTGAATTTGTCTTCCCCACACCTTTCACCATCTCGCTGCAACAAGAAGCGTTACACCTATTAAAGACAATATAAAAATTACAATTGGAAAAAAACAAGTGTGTACGCAATTACACCAGACTCATTTTGACAAAAATAATACCAGGAGTAAGACGAAACAGAATAACTTGGATATCTGATATTTAACTAATGGCGTTTTCACGTGGGCCTTTTTGAGCGCTCGAAAAAACAGATTGAGCTACTTTTCGCGGAAATCCGTTCCAGTGGGCGCTAAAGTGTGGCCCAAAACTCTAGAGCGTCTAGTCGCTCCATTCCACTGGGATGGAATTCGCCCAATTTTGGAGCGAAAATCACAATCTGGATTCCTTTTTCGACTCCGGAGTCTAGGGCAGGAGTCAAAAAGCAAATCCAGATTCGACATTTCCTGCAGCAAGTAGAAGCAGACGATGTTGTTTTTTCTTTACAGACGTTCAGACCAGCTGACATTCTGTTCCACTGATCGAACAAAATAATTGTTCTTTTCCAGATTTCGAGGCGCTCCAAGTGAGATTTTCAGGAATCCAGCTCCGAGCTTGGTCATTTTTCAGAGCGCTCGAAAAAGCCCACGTGAAAACCCCCCTAAGGAAGAATTACGGTTGGCAAGGTATTCAAATTTCCAGTAGCGAAGAAAATTGATCTCTAGTCATATTAATAACGGTGCCATATTAACTAAATAGTTAGCTAAAGTAAATTTGATCAAAATAATTACTTTTACTATTGCATGGGTCGAGACGCACGACTGTGTACTTGCAGCGAGACACACGAGGCACGACATTTCGGCCAATGTATAGGCACTTGCAAGTCCAAGTTGATTTGGCAGAGTGAAATTTACATGCTTAATCACCTGTAAATAAAAAAGTTGAGATTTTACGTTCATCACTAAACCTAAAAAATCGACTACGAATACCTTTTTGATTTTCATTGTATTGTATTATATTCTAGGATTTATATAGTGCTTTTTCATGAAATGCTCAAAGCGCTGTTGTTAGTTTCCAATTTGAAATATATGATTAAACACATCACAGTATATTGAACGTCATATTCTTGAAAGCAATCAAGAATCATGATTACAGGATGCAGCCGTCAGGGCGCTACTTACAGTTTTATGACAGGTTTAGCTGGGGTTCTAAACCAGAACCTCATTCCCTTTATACACAGCGTTATTGACGCTCTAGTCCACTACACCTCACATCCTGAAATGATGAGAAACTGATGGGAAACGTCACGACCAGCATCCATTCCATTTCGGCTGCGTCAAGGAACAAAATTGCCGAAGTTTTGGCCCCTGAAGTCATTTCAGACGGACATCATTTGGCCTAATAGCGACTGCCAAATTGGGTTGCTTAATTGCTTGCAGACTGCACGCAGCAGCTAAACTTGAATTCGCCACGCCTTTCACTATCTGGCTTGTGGCACAAAATAAATCAAGTGAGGATGACCACTAGATAACTCCAGCAGCTACCCTAGGCAACCTAGCCTACCAATTCAAATGTAACAAGGAAATATAGAGTTTTGGCTCGGCGCGCATATATAATTTCTTCTGATCTTGATGAAATTTGGTGTGCAGGTTTATAACAAGATTGGAAACTTATGTGCAAGCGTCGTGAAAAAACTACTAGTGGAAAAAAAGTTATTTGAAAAACAAATGCGAAAAAATGCCAATTTTTGGAGAAAATCGACAGGCGCGCATATCAAATTTTATTTTTTTTAGCTCAAACTTGGTGGATAGTCTCATTATATCATAAGAACATATAATCCGAACGTCCCCACAAAATTAAAAAAAAAAGTCAAAAATGAAACAGCCTAGACGACCTATCTTCCGAGGAGTTTCTTCAAGGTGTGCTTGAGTTTCGTAACACCCCACGAGCAAACGGAGCATCGCCTGCCAAGATGTTTTTTGGCCATCAAACTCGATCTATTATCCCGGCCTATAGAACCTCATTTGCCGACAAATGGAAAGCCGTAATGGACGCCCGTGATCGACAAGCCGAAATAGACGCCGTTGTGAAAACCCGCAACGACGCCAGCACCAAACCCAAATCACGGCTCCCTGTTAGACAAGGATGCTGTTTACTCCTATCCCTTTTTCTTTGTGTGACGTAAATCGTTTCTTTTTTTCTTACTTGTGTATGCACTACGTTGACGTTGTCACTACGATCGAAAACTCAGTGTGATCTACCATTGTTCTCTTTTGTGTGGTCTCTCTATCTCTTCCCTTTTTGATGATCAAGGTAAATAAATCTAACTAAGGCAGTCCCACAGTGAACACTCTTTAATTCAGACACAAAAATCGAACACTCCCGCTTAGAGCTGATGTACAGTATCCCAAAAAAAAATCCGAATGGATTTTATTTCAAAAAGCCCCCTATCCATATTTCGGGGAACTGTGTTTGGCTTTTAGCCCACATTTAGAAGGTAAAGAACAAAGCGAAAGGTGGGAAGAAAGAACCCCCCCCCCTTCCGAAAAAAAATAAGGAATAGCCTTAGGATTTAGTGAATTATAATATAATTATCAGGTTTTGAAATCTCATTGTTCATTTTTGAACAAGTGATGAGAATACCCAAAAGCTTCCAAATCTTCCCATCACAAACCGGGAAAAACTCAAAGGAACCGCCTTAAGTCACTTGTTAACAATCGTCAATGTGTTCAAGTCGGTTCAATCAGTTTTTCGTACCATGAAAAATCCAGACAGTCTGTCATGGCTAGTGGCTAATTAACTCTTTTCCTTTCATCCCACCTTTCGCTTTCTTCCTAGCCCCCAAATTTGGGCTAAAAGCCCAACACAATTCCCTGGAATATGGATAGGGGGCTTTTTGACAATAAATCACATTCGGATTTTTTAGGGTACACCCGAGTCAATAAATATCCCCCACCCCCCACCCCCCAGAAAAAAAATAAGGCACGAAAAATAATCGTACCGCAACAAAATTGGTTGAACGCTTACTGTCATTTAAACAATATGCTTATCACCCATCCTTTCCACTTTTTTTGCGTTGAAAAAAGACATCTCTAGATGACAGTAAGCGCACATCCAATTTCGTTGCGGTATTATTATTTTTCGCGCCTGTTTGGGGGGTAGATATTTATGGACTCGGGTGTACTGTACGTTTACCGCATTAAATTCGCCAGCGGGAGCGTTCTATGATTCTATGACGGCCCATCTTTAGCAAGGAGGACGGCGAGATCAATCTCGATGCCGTTGCCAACAGTGGTGCCGGTTTCTCTGATGACGATACTCTCATTGGCGGTAGCAGCGACGTGTCACAACCAGGGGACGGCCACACATCACCACTTCACAGCGACACCCCGAAGCAGAGCGACGGAAGTAGGACCCAGACGAGCCCACATCCGCCCCAGTTCGCCGTAGCGATCGCATACGTAAGAAGAGGGTCATATTAGATCGTTAGACAATAAAGGATTGTATCCCGTTTGCAACACCCGCCAGTTCTATTCCCTCCTCGTCTCTCTTAACCATGCGGTTTTTGCCATCAATGTCTATCGCATTCGTTAATTCACCTTTTTTCTTCACATTTATCTGTGCCATTCCATCACACCTACGCCGTCAGGCGATAGCTATCATAGTTCACAACCATTCCCTACATGTATTCTAGCTTTTCGTGGTTTTCAGCCGTTCCATATGTGTTAACAGGGAGAACAGCTTATGTGTGCTATTTCAAAGAATACACTAGGATACCTAACAGATATTGCATACTGACTATCTTTTGACCATCAGAAAACAGGCGTGTCATCGAACGTTGCGGACAGTCTTGGTACGGCTATCTTTGGACTTGTCATGGCCGTTGAAGAGAACCGAAGAAAAGATGCGGACAAAAACAGGTCGGAGAAGTCGTTGGGGGTTTTGGTGAACGTAAAAAAGAGGGCTGAGATGCAGGAAAAGATTTTGGATATAACAGCAGGATCGTTGGATTGATAAACTAGGCAGCGTTCCGGATATTGCGGGCCGGATGGTGCCTCACTTTAGTCTTACAGACCACTGAATAAAAAAACAAGGATAAAGCTTCCCATTCAGAAAAAACTGAATTGGTGTTGTTTAGTTGACTGAACAGCCATTGCTTGGCTTAGCAGATGGTCACAGAAGGTACCAAAACAGTGAAAAGGCTGACGGTATCGACAATCGATCTTGCTCGATCTTGCTGGACGAAAAATGATCACACTGGAAACCTGAACGACAAAATAGATGAAGATAACTATAGTATCTTTTATTGGCGGTGATCATAACGATTCCCCAATTTATCTACTTAGTCATTCCAATCCCATTTATCCGTTTGATAATCTTAATACATTTATTAGAAAACAATAATACTGCTGAGTTATTACCTTTCCCGTTTAATACTTAGCAATTTTAGTTTTATATCCTACCAAAAATACTTCTGGGTTTGTTTTTATAAGATTTCATCAGTAACTCGTCTAGCTCAGATTTTGATTTCCTTTCAAAGTTTAGTACTCGAAAATTCGAAATTTGCAAATCAGGGTCCACTTCACTTGCCAAATGGATCGTCACAGGCATCAAGGACGAAAAAGTTAAAGCCTGCAGAGAGGCGTTTAAATCTACCCTGAAACTGAAGTCAGAGTTTCTCGTCAACCCTACTTTGGATGAATCCATTTCTCTACGACTGAAAGCTTCAAAGATTTCTAACGCTACTAAAACCAACATAGACCCGACGGAGAAGATGCTCAAGAAATTGTCATACAAAATTTTGGATTTAATCAAGCCTCTTTTGTATCTAGCCAGCCGCGTCAATTTTAAAGAAGAAGAAGAAAAGTGATGTTATCGCAACTCGGCTTTTAGCCACACTTTTTCGAGATATTAGCAAATCTCGCCGGCAAACCATCCTCGCCCAAGTCTACCCTGAGTTCATGAATCTTCTGGATAGGAGCGGTATCTGGTCGGAAGGAGAAGACCTCTTCGGTCGGAAGTTCTTACGTCACTTAGTTAACGAAGCGAAGGCGCATGCTACCCTCGAAGGCATCTCCAAGGTCAACAAGAAGCCTCCACCCAGCAAGGATCGCAACCCGGGCCATGCTAGAGACTCTACTTCCAATCAACAGTGGCCGAGAAATTCCTACCCTTACGACGCTCAACGTGACAGGTACATTACCAATTCATCTCACTCTTTTGGCGGTCAAGTCTCCCGTTTCATTGGCAATTGGGTTAAAATCACCTCCGACCCGTGGGTTTTGCGTACGGTTGAACACGGCCTCAGTCTCGATTTCATCTTCACTCCCACCCAACAAAAGATCCCACGTAATGCAGTAATGAACGATCAATAACTAGAGATTTGCGACACCGAGATTTCTTCTCTACTTCAAAAAGGGGCCATCGTCCCTTCAGACGGTGTCGGTTTCATAAGCGGGTTCTTTGTTTTACCAAAATCTTCGGGGGGATGGAGACCGATTGTAAATTTAAAGGGATTAAATCAGTTAATCCCACACCAACACTTTAAAATGGAGGGCGTAAATACCGTGCGTCGCGCGGTGAGGCAAGGGGACTGGCTAGCAAAGATAGATTTGAAGGACGCCTACCTTACCATTGCCCTCTGCCCGGAAACAAGGGTTTCTCTTTTAGTTCAAATGGAGAGAAGTTGTTTAAATTCGTTTCAATGCCATTTGGCCTTGGTCCAGCACCCGGGGTGTTCACCAACTGCTGAAACCTATCGATAGCTTTGTTAGACAGCGTGGCGTGCGTCTCGTCATCTATCTCAACGACATATTGATCATAGGCCATTCCAAAGAATCAGCTGAAGAGGCCGTAAGTCGGTATTCCGAATTCCACCTCTTCGTATCACTCGGTTTTGTTATTCACGAAGAAAAGTCAATAATGGTGCCAACTCAGTCCCTCGAGTACATCGGCTTAGGCATAGATACGATCTCTATGACTTCCTCCATCCCATCAAAGAAAAAGGACAAATGAAAGGAAATGTGTACTCTTGCGTACAAGTCAAACTCTCCATCACTCCTTTAGCCTCACTGCTAGGAATTCTAAACTGTGCCGCTCATTCAGTAAATTACGCTCCGGCGCAATGCAGAAATCTTCAGGCCTTTACTCAAAACATTCAAAGTCAGCTAAGGGTGACCTCTCAGCTCGGTTTCCTCTTCTTCGCAAAAAGCCAGAAGCGACCTATACTGGTGGATGTCGAAGGCATCTATTTCGGGCGAAAACTGACCGCATCTCCCCCCTCAATTTTTATATGCTCGAATGCCTCCCTTTCCGGATGGGGAGCTGTCAGTGATAACGTGAGAACCGGTGGCCCTTGGACCACAACCGATTCAGGCCGACACATTAATGAGTTGGAATTGATAGCAGCCTTTAACGCAATTAAATGCTTCGCCACCTCGGCATCTTTTACATCAATCGAGATTAGCATAGATAATACGTCGGCAGTATCCTACATCAACAAACAGGGTGGCCTAAAATCAGGCGCCCTTTGCGAAACAGCCCTGGAGATCTATTCATGGTGTGAAGCCAGGTCAACCTATCTTCACCCCATCTACCTTCCAGGCTCATCGAATCTGGTAGCCGACGCAGAAACCCGAAAGCCCTTAGCAGCAGGCGATAGTAAACAATCGACATCCGCATTCCAAAAAAAGCATCAGACGTGGAAGACGGAAGTAGACCTATTCGCCAGCGCATGGAATGCGCAACTCCAAGATTTGTCAACCGTTTTCCTCAGCCGGACGCATGGATGACGGACGCCTTAACATTGAACTGGAAGTCTCTCAAAGCCTTCGCCTTCCCCCCGTTCAACTTAATCGCGAGCTGCCTAACGAAGTTGGTTCAGGAGAAAGCAACAATAATTCTAATAACACCATTTTGGCCGAGTCAACCTTGGTTTTCGGATTGGCTGAAACTGGCGACGGAACCCCACGCATGCTACACCCGGAGAAAGATCTGCTGACATCCCCGCTGGGGGAATGTCACCAGCTCACAGCCAACCATTCAATCCGACTAGTCACCTGGAAGCTATCGGGGGATGCCTCAAAAGCCAAGGGTTTCCGGATGAAGTCGTCGAGCTGTTATTTATCCGCACCAAGAACGAATACCAACGCTGTATATCAGTTGGCGTGGGTCAACTGGTGTGATTGGTGCCATAGACGGGATGCTGATCCCATGTATAATGGTGTAAAGGAGGTACTAAGCTTCCTGGCCGGAATGTTTAAAGAGGGCAAGAGTTACAACACGACAAATGTTCATAGATTTGTGTTATCTTCCACCCTTATTTTATCCCCTTCAGGCCTCAAGGATGTCGGAAAGCATCCACTAGTAGCCCAGCTGATGAAGGGCATCTACCAAGGCAAGCCCCCGATTCCTAAATACAACGCTACATGGGACCCATCCGTAGTCATCAATCATTTCATCTCCACAGCCGGAAACACAATGCCACTTATCCAACTGGCCCGCAAAATTGTCACTCTATTAGCGTTTACTACACTCCTCAGATGCTGATTGCTGAATTCCATCCAGCTTGAATCCGTTTCCTTCTCTGCCAACAAAGTATTTTTTAACTTAGGGCTCCTTCGGAAGAGCCAGCGTTCCGGTCCACTCATGAGATACTCGCCGGATGAGTGGGAAAACCCACTTGTTTTTCCGGTGGCATGCCTCCGCTCTTATTTAGAAAGAACGACCAGCCTTCGGTCATCTCTCAACAGTTCAAGCGTTTTTATTGGTTCCAATAAACCTCATAGCCCCATGACGGGTTCTACTATAGGCCGCTAGATCAAATACAAGCTGAAAGAAGCGGGCATAGACACATCTATCTTCTCTGCTCATTCCACTAGAGGGGCGGCTGCATCAAAGGCAGCGTCAGCCGGAGTCTCTATTCAGGCGATCCTCAATCAAGGCCATTGGGCCAGCGAGTCAATTTTCTCAAAGTTTCATCACTGGGAAACGTCGACTATATCTATCTCCCACCCGCCCTCACCAAGACAAACTATTAATTATATTTTATTTTTCTGATTCAATTGCAGATCCGACAATAGGCCTGGATCCAATCAGAACTGGACTTAGCGTAACAACAATGGCGGACTGAACAACAAGACTCGAAATAATATTCCCGTCAAACGGTGCGCGTTTCTTAAAAGATCTGAGGTCTACAGTGATATATGCCAACCACTTTAGTTCCAAATTTTCTTAAAATAGCTGAATAAACAAGGTCAACACTATATAGTTGATGATTCAAAAAATTTCCAACAATCACAATTATTCTTCACAAGCTTCGCTTGTTCGAACAATTTAAAATTGTATATAAATTTGTATTCTCAGGTATGTAACTATCTCAAAGAAATTATTCATATTCAGTTACTTTTACGTCAAATTATTAGTTTAAACCACATGGATCTGAATCACAGTGGGAATTCATGATGGATTAAGAAGCCTAGCATAGTATTAAGGCGTACAAGATTTTTTAGTGCCGTACCATCAATCCTAAAACGATGTAATGATTTTTTTTATTCGAAGAATGTCGCATACAAATACACGGAATAAAATTTACTTTTATATTGTGTTCCTGAATAACCAGATTTCTCGGTTTTGTATGCCCAGAAGCAACTATTAGAAAAAACAACAACATTCCTTGTTTCACCTAAAGGAGTAGGAAATGAATTGAATCTTTGTACTGTTTGGTTTTTTATACGAAAATGTCAGATGACTAGCTATTAGTTCATTTTTATTTGAACTTCTCTTACTCTTGTATCGCTTGATGATCGTTTGAACGCTGTTAACAACAAAGCAACACCTTAATGAAGCTAGAACTTATGATTTGTCCGTATATAGAAGGAATCCCAATCTATAGTATACCAACACTGACCAGAGTTTCACACCTGGCAACAAAATGCTGTTGAAGATAAACAAAAGTAAATGAAAAGAATGTCGACGTTGGCGTCGAAGACTAAAGAATCGTCGCCGGTTACCATTTTGTTCCTACATATTCCAGGGTTTAACGGAAAGAAAATAGGTTATTTTCAAAATATGTTTACTCGACTGGTAGACCAGTAGCAAATAGTGATCGACTCTTCACCTCCCCTTTCATTTGTCTGACCATTCGCTGCACGAAAATTCATGGTGTAATGAATTTTTATTCTTTAATTTTGTTAAAAATCTTACATAAAATATTATGTCGACGCAATAGTTGAAATATCCGGCTAGTTAGGTATGCCGGATGAGCCAAATATGGGATCTTCAAAGATGAATATTATGAAAATTATTATTCTTTTTATTATTTTATGGTTATCAGATTTTTTTTATATGGGTCTGTTGACACAGACACAAGGAACTTCGACTAGTTATAAGAGTGAAGACATCAGTGTACCCCTACTAAAAAGTTCCCAGATTTCGGGAACTGGACCTAAGGACCAGGATTGCCAGTTCTAGAAAAAACTGCAGAATACTTTTGTTTTGATTTGGGTCCCTGGTGGTCCAACCCTGCTTCGAACATCACACAGCAGACGACTGTCGTCGTGGAAACATAATTTTACGATAATTTCACCAAAACGTCGTTTCTTAGAACTGGCAATGCTGATGTGGCCACAGAAACCACATATTTAGGCTATATGGTAAATAGTGAAGGTCTAAAACCTGATCCGAAGAAAGTGAGCGCCCAAAAGTGTGACTCAACTTTATAGTTTCCTTGGTCTAGCCTTTTTTTTATAAAAGATTCATACAGAAATGTGTCGGGTTAGCTCAACCACAATGCCAACTGCTTAAGAAGAACGCTAATTTTGAGACAAACGGGAAAAAGTAACAAGAGTTCGCGTGGATAAAACTAACGAATATACTTTCTCCAACATCCTTTCTCGGATACGACGACGGAATCTCTCCTTTGAAAATTTCAGTAGACGCAGATGCTGTTGTAGTAGGAGTAGTGGTGGATTTCTCTGCAGACGATGATGATTTTTTCCAGGTCGGATTTGCTGGTGTTCCGTAAGCTGCGTTCCAGGCCGTACTCCATTTTGATGCGGACTAGGTTTTGGAATAGGAAAGTTAATAGGAATGGGAACGAACGGTGGATCACCCGGTCTGCATTTTGCGTCTTGGCCGTGCTAAACTTTGATATGTGGTCTGCGGTGTTGCAACACTTTCTGAAACTTGTTTGTTATAAGTTCAGCAGTCTTTTGGGTTCCGAGAACCAGTGGATGCAATCTGATAGTAGGCGTTCCGTTGCTTTGCATAGGCAGTATTTTAGTAATATTGGAGGATATGAGACTGGATCTTCTGATGGTTTTCTTGGTTTTAAGAATAATGGTGGATTATTTCAACTGAGGGGAGATGAATGCGTTGGCTAGGAATGTTTTGAAGAGGTGTTAGAGGTGTGGATGAGGTCCTACTAACCTAACCTATAACTCCTACTACTTTGCTTTTGGTCCTAGGTAGGCATTTCTCGACCGCTTCTTTCGTCATCGGGATTTGCTTTGCTTTGCTTTGCTTTGCCCCTTTGCCGTTGAGGATGTTGTACCGTTCGAATAGATGGATGAATTTATTGTTTCAATGTGGTTATTTGCGGGGATGTTGAATGGGTGGAGTTGCTAGTGAATTGCTAGAGGAAAATCTCTGCTTTCTTGGTCAGGAAGTTGATCAAGTTGTCGTTATTAAATTCGTGACGTCAGGTGAAACATTAGTGCCTTTGTCCTCAATTTTTTTTACAAACGATCATAGTCGTGGTTGGTTCTGGGACCAGTAGAGATGAAAATGTTCATTCTTTTTTTCCGTTATAAACTTATAATGTATTTTTCTTTTGGCGTCTGCTTTGCCCCATTGAGTCCTTAAGTAGGTCGATAGAGGTGATTGCGTCCAACGTCCAAATTGGACATACTTTGCTTTGCGTGTCAGTAAATCGAAAATGCTAAAAATAATTTAAAAAATTTGTAATCGATAATTTAAAATAGGTTAAATTTTGACAAGTTTTTGATTCAATGCTGCAAGTTGAACTGATGATCAAGGAACTGGATGTTAGGAATGTCTAATTTTGCGGGTATTGACTGATACAAATTTTAAAAAAAAAGTGTTGACTGACGGTTTTCTTGATTGACGCCATCACGTTGATCAATCGCTGCTTGGATTTTGCTAAAATTTTATTCTCCTCTTTTTTTTAAATTTATGCGAGCGTGCGAGGGTGCGCTCGTGATCCAACCTGGCTTGCCGCAATTGTTCTTCTAGTTTGCTTCATTTGGTTGCTGTTGGGAACGTTAGTTGGGGTTTTATGTTGCGCTTACATCTGCGAGGCTCCTATGCTGGATCACATTCCACTGCCCGGACGCAATATTTTCTTTTCGGAATGAATTTTGGTCTATGGCAGAAAGATACCCCTTCATTCTGTTAAGGCAGCCTTCGTTTGACTCTTGCACGTCATTAAGCCACGCGGTTGTGGCTACCGTTTCTTCTTCTAATAAGTTTAACCGGCTGGTGTAGTTTGTATGGAGTTCAATTATTTCTCTTATTGCTTCTTCGAGTTTTGAGATGTTATTCTTTACATCGTCGGCATTCGGCTTATTCTTCAAGAGGTTGCCAGTGCGAGTTATGAGTTTGGTTTGAAATGTCTTTGCCACCGTTCGCTGGACAAACACATACTTGTCGTTTGCCAGGTTGCTTTCGTCCTGTTCCATTTGTTATCGATAGCTTGACTGGACAGCTAACGTGACAGTGCATACGCATTCCTATAAGAGTCGGAATTATTTATGAACGAAAACACGACAGAAATTAAATACCCCTTTAATCTTGGATATTCGTTAGTCGATGGTTTTGGGTCAGTGTTCAGTTATGAATGTTCGGTTTCGGATGTTCAATGTTCAGTTGGATACAGTTGGGATCGGTGATACGCTCTGTCAGGTGTAAGTGACAGCAAGAGAGGGGAAATGATTAAATATGAGTGCCTAAGTAGTTAAAGGACTTCGATCGGGCAACAATAGTCACTCAGATAGATGAGTTGAATAAATTAGCCGGGAATAGGTTACAGAAATAGGGTGTTTGTTTAAAGAGGGACTTACTGATGGAAAGCATGTAATGCTGAGCCAGCGTTGACTTCTTTCACTTTCTTGTTGATCCCGTATTTCGGCACCAAAATGTGAACCACTTGAGCCACAGAGAATGAATATAAACGGTGAGATGAGAAACAAGGCTTTATTTCACTATACGTATGCATTTTAGCATCTAAGAACAGAGAGAGAGAACAATATGTTGGTTGTCGTTCTTGCTGTCGATTCCTTTTCTCTGCTTCCTTTTTTCTCTCATCTTCTCTTTCCGTTGTTGCTAAAAATCATTGTGCCGGTGCACAACACAAGGTATATTCACTGAATATTGGGGGTGGCAATTGACAGTTCATATTTCGATTATACACAAATATTTTGAAAATTGTAAGTTTTGTAACA
This sequence comes from Daphnia pulicaria, assembly GCF_021234035.1. Classification (NCBI taxonomy): domain Eukaryota; kingdom Metazoa; phylum Arthropoda; class Branchiopoda; order Diplostraca; family Daphniidae; genus Daphnia; species Daphnia pulicaria. Next base: position 10,420,123 of record NC_060916.1, read on the forward strand.
AGCATATCTAACTAAAAATATCTCAAACTCAATTTTGATACATAAATAGGGGTAACTGTATCGCACTGCCATAAGATAGGTAGGTAACATAGGTTCGATTCTAGGCAAGCCAAAGTCTTAAACTGTTTTAATAATAACACTTAAAAATAAAAGGAAAACTTGCACAGAAAATCATAAATAGGGGAAAAAGAAGGAAACATGAGAATTTACTGTTCCTAAATAGGGTAGGTGTTTGTGAAAGTCTTTATTTGTTCAAATAAGGAAGAAATTGTGCGCTTTTAAGACGTTCGAGGGATATCGGGTAGGGACGTAAAAGAGATGTATCCTGGGTAGGACATTTGACCTAATTGAACATAAATGGGCTCAACATCTAACGTTATTTCGACGTTCCAGAATCCCGAATAAACCACAACTTTCTAATGACGATGAACTGTTTACCAAAATCAAAGTTTCAATAAAAAGTAGTAAAGTGCATCATATAGATACATGTAGGAAATGTAGAGATGAGTTCCATCATGGCGTTGGTTGGCTGACTTTTATGTTTATCAACACGACGACCCAACTGTTCAACAGAAGAGAGCTGTCCTATTTGGAGATGTAAATAAGAAAATAATTGGATTACACAATAATTGGAAATGTATGGATTTCTATCGAGTTATGCGAAAGTTGGTGGAATCATCAAAGTTTTAACCCCAATTCATCCAAAAATTGGAGGACATCACCAACCTAACGTCACACTTCAAGTCAAGTTCTTTTGCCAGGGATTCACTTTGGTTGTTAACAACCAACTTATATTCTGTTTGAAATCCGAGGCCTCGAATGTTGTGCATTGATCACGTTTCTTCATACAAATAAAAGAAAAAAAATTGACATAAGAGCAATAGCTGCAAGAAAATTACGGCTGGGACTATTAGTATGTCATTAGTTATGGTATTTTTATATAGCAAGACAGTTGGAAAGACTCATCGACCGTAGCAAAAAAGTTAAACTGAACCAAAAGTCGTTGTAAAGTAAACTTGATCGTAAAGAAAGACTCGTCAAGGTATTCTTTGAAGTGTTATGACGAGTTATATTTAACGTCAGTATTACATATTTTATTACAGAAACTAAGAGCAGAAATTAGGGATCTTCAGAGTAATATGAGTAAAGCTGGTGAAAAACTTTTTGAAGATAAATTAACCGTTTTTTTCCCAAGGTAATTTGTGCCCCAAGTTATTGAACGGTCACCTACAACGTGTCACCCGTTTCATCCGGGTTTTAAACCCAGATGAAATGGATTTTTAGATGTAGGGTCTAACAGGAGACTGCTGTTAGTCCTTGGTTAATGGTGTGATTGATCCTGATTCCCATAGCGTTTTTCAATGCCAAACTATTAAGAATTATATTATTGTTTCACTGTGCTCCGTTTTGACAAGCGATTTGAACTAATGAACTACAACAGAATTAAGTGTGTTTCAGTCATCAGTTATATTTTTCACGTTTGACCTGCCAGTAACCTTCTATCTATACTTTCCCAGTACAGGGTTTTCAGCGTTAAGTGCCGATTATGAGGTGTCAGAAACAGGTTGATAAATCGTAATCACCGGTTGCCTTCTACAATCCACACAAAGATTGCTGAAACTGAATTTCGAAGTAGGGGAGACCGGGGCTATGTGTGACACGGGGCTGTAATGTACAAGGGAATTAAAATATGTAAAATTCGTAAAAAAATTGTGGAATAAATACAGAGTATGTTGAATTACGTTTTATTTATTATATAAACTTTATTTCTTGAAATTGCGATTTATTTTTCTTGTTTTATGGGAAATTAAAAAAAAATGGGAATCTGACTGGAAACATGGAAAACGGGGTAAAAGAGAGCATCTTATTGGCACCTCCTGTGGGTGAGGAGCTGTAGGAGGGGCCAAAAGATTGCTGTTTAGTCCTATTTACGAACTGACAACACAAACGAATTGTGTGCTTGACATTATAGGCCCAATCTACGTTCCTTCCATTAATTTGATTTCTGGTAATAATACCGATTGAAATCCATTTAATTACATTTTGTCCATTGAAACAACACTTTCCTATTTCCTAGGTTTCGGCTCATGTAAAACAAATATGTTTCGTCCTGAATTGACCGACGATCAAAAAAATTTCTAGAGTTTCAGCTGCAAAAACAATCATGAAGAATGTAGAAAATTACACCATGGGTGTCAGTTACGGAGACAGTCAACGGTTCAGGTACAGTAAAACGTTTCCTCAGCTGTTTTTGTATGTTCTAATTATTAATGTTACTTACTTACACCTCTTGCTTCTATTGTTAGTTTTGAAGACAACGGAACAATGTATTTGTATCACAAATCAGAAAAGGAGAAGATTCCCAGCACTGTTCTTGTTTGGAGCTGTATAACTACTATCAACTCAACAATTTCACGAGTTGATGGTAGACGGGACTCAGCTAAATACAGAAACCTTCTAGAAGAGCATGAGCTTCCATTGGCACCACAGACTACATAGCACATGATTAAATACGTCCATGACTGGTAACTTACTATTTTTTTAATTACAAAGTTGTTGTGACGTTTCATGATAACATCGTTCTTTATTCAGGTTTCCGGTCCATTATTCTACTGCCATGAAAAAGTATTATAGTGAACACAAAAATGCGTTGATTCTTCGTGACTGGCCAAGATGTTTTAGAGACGTGATGCCTGCCGAATCGCTCTGGAAGCAGATGCTCAACGAGCTAACTGAAAATAAAATTGAAGTTTTTAGTTAGAACAAACTATGGAAATAAATTTACAAAGTTCGTCTAAACCAAATTTCAGTTAGTCTTGAGCAAGTGGTCAACAACCAAGGTGCTTGTGTTGATTAGTATTCTGTTTGTTGGCACTTTCTTAACAGTTAATACAAACAATCCCTCAGATTCATTGCTCAAATATTGTCACTTTTACACAAAAACTGCATTTTGTTACATAAGGGTGTTTCGCATTTCTAAATTCCCGAAAGATTTTTAATAGATAGGAGAAACCTTTCTTTGTTTTTTTCCAGTGTTTAAATTAATATCCAGTTCTTCATTGAGAAACAGTGAGATGACAAATGTTATAACTTTACTCGAGACTCGATTTTAACCGTCAATGTAGCAAATATTATTATTTTGCTGGCGAATTAGGTAAGCTGTGCTATCGCACAAATTGAGAATCCTTCATTAATAAATTAGACACATTGTAAATGGTACAGAAGAATGATGAATTTCTAGTGAAAATGACTAAATCAAAGAATTAATTTTGTGTTAAAAAAGCTGGTTTTCTTCCATTTCGAGACTGACGGTTTGGACGGATAAAGGTTCCTTTTCATGAACTGCATTTGGAGGCTGACGGTTTGGGATGGATCAAGGTTCTTTTTCGTGAACTGTATTTCGAGGCTGACGACTTTGCCATTTTCTGTCATATTTTCTTTGTTCGACAAGCGAGGCTTATCCACTCGTGTTTTCTTAGAGTTATCCTTTTCCATATCCTTTTTCTTTTTTTTTAATAGTTCATTTCTAGTTGAGCCATTTCTTCGGGATCGGTTTACAAGCGGTTTTTCCAGTACGGGTTCTGTTCGTTTGTCTTGGTCCGTTTTGAATGACTTTCGGAATGGGCATAAGCTCTGCTAAAAGTACACGATTTACAGTCACATTCGTTCTTAAGGGAGTTTCACAGTTGCCAGATCTTGATTGACTTGAAGGTCCTTGAATTGTTTCTCTATCACAGTTTTCCATTGGGTGCCGATTCTGTTGAAACTACTGTGTTGCCTAAAACACTATAGTCACATTCCATCATCTTCCCTCTCCACCATCTGAATGGTGTTGCAACCTTCTATCTCTATGAACTGCTGCGGGGGGGGGGGCGGGGGTGTATTTCAAGATCACTTAGAGCTTCTGCAACCTGTTGTTGCGGTGTGGCTAATAAAGGAAAGGTATAAAACAAATTTATTGGATTATTAAAATAAAGAGTAAGAATAATAAGAAAAACAATAATGAGAACTTCGTTTCGTACCTGGTAGATCAGTAACCAAAGATGATGAGAAACGGGGGTCGTCTGGTTGGAACATTGTGAAAGGGTAGATCCGAGCTCTTTTGAAACCAGAAATAAGGTTAGCAGGAGTCATTGCCATATAAAAGGATCCTTTGATAATCCTGCTATTTCATGGATGGTGATTCGTTTGCCAGGATTATTACGGTACCATTCCATGTGAGCTGCCTTTGTAAACTTTTTCAGTGCTACAAACATCGACACATCCAACGGTTGTAGCTCATGGGAGGTGTGGGTAGGCAAAGTTAAAAGCTCCATATCGTATTCTTTTGCTTTCTTTACTACTAGGTAATCCAAGTGAGAGGAGAAATTATCCCAAATTATTAGGACTGGATTTTCTTTGCTGCTTTGCACATACTTCTGTGCATGCTCAATGACATCCACCATGATGTTTCCATCAAACCAACCAGTTCCGTTAGCAAAAGCAATTGAACCAGGAACTGAGTTATTCATACTTTTTCGGTTGACATTCTTTATCGGAAAGACATAAGCTGGAGGAATAAATCCCCCCTGCAGCGTTTCCAAAGCATATCATAGAAATATTAGTTCCTCGCTCAGTACCGGTGGTTTGACAAACCTTAACAAATGAAATAAATGAATAGCCGCAATTGATTCAAAAATAAAACGAATTACGATATTTATCTGCTTAGTACCACGAATAGCAACAACTGTTTCAGGCGCCATCACCGTTTGATTGCTAGTTTCATCAATATAAATGATTCGGTCTGGTGGATACTGATGACGGACAAAAACACAAACCAATGTCTCTTGATATGAATGAACAACTGGGTAATTGAATCTGGCAGCTCGAGCTTGGCTTGTAGCTTTAGCTTTTTTTAGAGATAAGCACTGATTCCGCTTCATGAACGAAGTGAACCAATCTTCTCCACCAGTATGATATTCGTGCCACATTGCAAGACGGGTTCTTTCAAATTAAAAAATTCCATTACCTAGAAAAGCTGTAAACGAGCTTTCTTACTTCAGTAGGAGTCAACGAATGATTGCTCTCTATTGCAAGCTTGAGATAATCAACTTCACTACAACTTCCTCCTCTTCAGACTTAAGGATTTACCTATGATGCGCTTGATTTAAGAAATAGTTATCAAGGATAGAGGCAAGATGCTTCACTTTTTGGAAGTGATTGAAAAGCGTAGTCTTAGAAAAGCCATGACTATCTGCTACTGTTCTATAAGAACTCTGCCCCCATTTAAGATCTTGTTGTAATTTCAACTGTCTTAGTGCACTGAGCAATATTTCTCTTGGCACCTTTTTCTTCTTCCTGTGGTAGTTACGAACCATATTCAAACCTGTAATGTCAAAACATGGGTTAATTTCAGTATTTCAGTATTTCAGTAGTTGATTTAACAATAGTTAGATCACCACTCACCAGCAAGCTTATATAAATCGTGATTTTTACAAATGAAGAATGTGTTGGTGTGTTTGGCAATCCAGGTGTGCAACTCTGTTTTAACAAGCGATTCGCCACTCAAAGAGGCCGTTTTGGGTTTTTTTTATTTAGCGGAAATCGTCGCTGAGGGTGTAAAAATTAAGAAGTAGATGGGTTTTGTGCAAAATTTTTCGCTAAGTCGATTGGTAAAAACCGCAATCGCCTAGCTTTTGTAGTTTGGGAGATTTAAAAAAAAACTGAGAGGGGGTAGCCAAAATTTAGACTTTTTTCTGTTTTTGTGCATTAGTTTTCTCGTCAACTGCTGAACCTAAAAATATTCTAATTGTTTCAAAATGATCCCACCTCTTCAAACCATTTTCATGTTTTTTTTCGATGCTCAGCTCAGAAGCCGAGATATTAACGATTAAAATGTTGGAAAAAATTCCTAAAAATTTCTTTGTTTTTCGGCCCTGCCGGGCTTCATCCTATAAGCCACCTAGCTCTCGCGAAAACAACATTTCCCCCCTTTTTGCCTTTAGGGTCTGTTGGGGTGACCACCCCCTCTCGATAGGTGTAGGCTGACGTTATGAGGGAGACCACGTCATCAAGTCGCCCTCTCTCGAACACGAAGTCCCGAACAACATTCGACCCATTCGACAAAAGATTATGTGGCTACATCGCCATATAATTGGGTGATCAGCAGGTGGCTAGTGTTTGTGGTGTATGCTGATACGCAGAATTTGATTTGCGAATCATGTATGGGTATTTGTAGTGTACGCAATGTAACACTAGTAGAAATAAATTTAACATGTCCAAACCAAATTTAAAATGGTTATCCAACTTCATTATTCGAAAATAAAAATAGTCTGAATTATTCCATCAAGTATTGATTTCGCTCCCTAGTAGCACACTTTTTTCCCTAGGACCTTCCATGGATATAAACACATCCAAATTCAGTACGCCGGAAAATTGATGCTCAGTGTACACTTATTGTACGTATATATGAGGGCATGTATTTGAGAAATTTGTGTTAACCGAACAGAACGCCTACGGTGCGATGTAGGTGCGATGTATTGATACTGATAGCAGTAACACGTTCATCCCATCACGTATGAATGTACAATCCTTAAATGTATTTTTCCGTAGTTAAACTGGATTGTTAAAACTCCTGTCATATGGTACACGTTTGTGCATACAGTTTTTTATATCATTGAAACAGCCTTAAATGTTCGCCAACGAATATACCGTTGATGTTAATAGTCGGATGTGAAACTGTAAAAAAAAAATAAAAACCGCGAGTCTTTTAAAACGAACTTGTCATCATTATACATTTTTAAATGGATTTTGACTATTCGGAAATGAACATACCTTCCACATCGCCTGCAGAACGTTACTTGTCAATCTCAACGCATACCAATCTGTACTACATACGAACCAGTTTGCAGGAAACGTAGTAGGCAAGCAGACACATTTATACTTCACCGATGGCAAAGAAAAGGATTCAAGCACATTTGATAATGAAGAAACAACAAATTCATCAATAAAGGACGAGGGCATGGAAAGAAAAAAAGGGTATAAAAACAAGTCTTCCTGTTTCGTAAATCGACAACCCAATAAGAAGATATTTCCATTGGGTATTTCAATCCAATTTCTGATCAAAACAATAGTTTTATGTGCACCTTCAACGATCATAACCCAATTATCAGGAATAACATTAGTTAAACGTAGTTCTTGAATCGCAATTTTTGTATTGATTACCAGCCTCAATTGCAGGAATGACTGGACCTGACATTTGATATATTTCTACCTTAAAATCTTCAATAACACTACAGTCAGTATTCCGTGCGTCGTTAGAACAATTTAAAATTCTACTCTCTTCTTCCAACCTTCGCGCAATCTGGTGAAGTGGTCTTCCGCTTTTTTTAACAGAATTTTAATTAATTGCAATTTGTTTTCCAAAACAGAATGCACTATAATTGTCTAGATTGACATGAATTAAAACGTCTACCACTAAATGGATAAGACAGTGAACATTTATGGCGATGCATTTTGCGCTGCATAGACTGGCACTGGTGGTGACAAAGAGCCTCAATAAATCATTCGCATAACTGGCCAGACTCTCGCAGTGATCTTTGTCGGAAAGTAGCCTTGGGGCTACGTGAATAAGCAAGAAGTGTTTGTTGCAAGCTACAGCCAAAAATTTCTTATACGAAACAGGGCGTAAAAAATTTAGATCAAATTTCTGTTCCGATGCTTTCCACCTAGGAAAGTCCTTTGCCAGTCTAGTTTTCTCAGCAAAATCAGATGGCGTATATTGGTCTACTGCAACGCGAAATGCTGATATACAGTGAATATCCGTGAAAGTTTGTAGAGCAGGAAAATGGCTCTCTATGTTTGAAAATTAACTTGACGGAAGGTATACTACGGTGCCTACCGCACCCCATATTTTACTCCTTTTTCTGTTTTTTTTTCGTAGGTAAAGGAAGAAAAGAATGGGAGGACCACATTTTTAGTCATCGTAACTGTAGATATATTAGCTACCCACACGCCCGGTGTAACACATTTTCGACGACCGTAATAAGCATTGTACGCAGGAATTTTCAGCAAAAAAGTAGCAGCTGCTGCATCACTGCACATTCCATTAATAGTTACAGGGATGTTCTTACCCTTAAAAATTAGTCCACTCGTTATTTTTATGAATTCATCTCGAAAAACAGAGAGAGATTGGCGATTCCTCCTTCAGAAGAAAACGAGAACCTGTACAAACGCTCAAACGTGGTGCTGGCTATTGGTTGCAATTAACATTGCTCGCTGTTTTCCTCATTGGCTAATTCCTTTAATATTAGGTAATAATTCTGTTTAGGAAATATATTGATTAAGGTGACCGAATATTCCTTCAATTACTGACAATACTCGTCGTACACCTGTTAGTAATAATCTTTATTTCGCCGTATACACTACGCAATTTTTGGAGTAAAGCTCGTGTTACACTACTTGCAATTGATTCTAGACTTCTTTTCAACAACATGCATTTGAAGAACTACGATGTTTGGTACCTTTAAAGAAAAAATTTATGTAAAAATCTGTAAATCTAATGTATCTTTGTCCAACAGTTGATGAATATAGTTTGTTTGAATATGTCCGATGTGAATTTCAAATTCGTTGCAAGCACTCTGCTCAATCTTACAAACCTGGCTATATGTTTCAAGGCGATCTCGAAGTTTGTTATATTATCTTCGAAGAATATACAGAAAAAGACTGTAGTCAATAATTCTGAAGTAGCTATAGTATTACTGGCACCGGGCTGCGTCAGGTTACGGCATCATCAGCTGTTGCGGAGCGACGCTTCGTTACAATATCTTTGAGTTTGCTATAGACATTATAGGAGCAAATGTAGTTTTTTTTGTATAATCATACAAACGATGCGTTTTTTGTGTGGGTTTTGTATAATGACACCAAAAACGAAATTTAAAAAAAAAATTTAATTTTTTCAGCAAATGGGTTTTTGTATAATCATTAATCAATACAAAAACAACACAGTTTTTGTTTAGAAAACTCATTTACGTCATTTACGAGTATTAAGACCAACCATGAAATCAAACCCGGTAAAATCAGTAAATGAAAATAAATAAAATGGGGTTTTAACGGGTTTTCACTGATTAAAAAAAATTAACAGGCGATCTCTGACTCAACTGGACCGAAAACCCCTCTTTTTCCAGAGATAAATTGTGGATCGTAATACGGAAAGGGACTTTAAAAATCTGGAAGAATCGCAAGGCGATTCCGACGGAATAAAGGTCCAGAATATTATTTTTATCTTTCCTGAGATAATCGGTATTGGAATTCGTGAAATATCACGAAAATCCGATCAAATTTTTCTTTTCCGTCCACATCTCTTTTCACATTGTATTTGGCTTGCAAAAAAAACTTATCAATGTATAATTTAGCCCTTTCATTCCTTTTCCAAAATCCAAAAGGATTTTTAAAAATTCGTTCAGATATCTGAGATATCATTTTTGATACTCTGATTTCGACAAATTTTTGAGGCATTTCATTTTGCGTGGCCGTTTGCATTATATTTGTTTTTGCCCTTTTTCTATCCACTCCTTCACTTTTCCCCTATTTCCTATGTATAAAGTCCCATCTGTATCGATATACAAGCTCTTGATACATAGGAAAGAGGTAAAAACAAAGTTTAGAGTGGAAAGAAAAAAAAAAGAACAGTGTTTGCGTCAGATGTTGGGTCCAGATATGTAGGGAAGAAAAGCAAGATCTATGGGCATTCTTATAATGAAACCCAATTTTGGGTTTGACCAGTTGGGAATCCCCAATCCCAAAGAACAGGCGTAACGGTAAATAACCTACAACGACAAATGTGAATTAATACATACGTGGTAAAAACAACGCCTATAACTTGCACCATTTGGAAATGCGGCTTACATTGCTCTGAGAATAGCCAACCCTTAATATGAAATTATTTATTAACAAGGGGTTTCACTACTCTTCAATTCCTTTCCTGGTAGGGGACTCAAGAACACAATTAAGGCAGAGAGTGCACAACGCCTCCAACATGAAAAAGTCGTAAAAGAAACTGTCGGAAAAGTCCGAAGATTTACGAAATAAAATCACTTTTAACTTTATTAGGGGAAATGTTGAGTTATATTTACGTATTCGAATGCAATGGTATGTAAAGTTTCTAGTTGTTGAAATCATTGAGGATGTAGACTATAGAAGGTCCCGTCCATATGGAGTTCCTCCGCCAGTACGAATGCGTCCGAAATTCCAACATTGATGAAGACGCTGATGCAACTTCATCACCACGTTGAACATGACCGAAGTAAAATTGAGTGGTACAATCTCGAAGCATACTAAAATTTTCCAAAATCCATTTGAGATCAGCATTCAATCACCATTAAATGGGATTCTCATCTGCTTTCGCTGGCCAGCTTTGGATCTCTGCGAATTGTGAAGAATTTCATGAAAAATGAAATTCGTCCTCGGAAGTCTGAAATCACACATCACTGTTGAAAACACTTAACTAATAAGTTGAAAAAAATACGCAGCATATCTCAACGGAATAGTTAAAAATTTAAATTTAAATGATGTGCAAATTTGAATGAGGGCGCTTCCATAATGAAATGATTTTGTGAACTTCGCCGTGATTGTAATGACCATGTATCTCGTAGCCCCCATTCTCATTAATATTACAAAAGTTAGAAAACAATTTTTTCACTACTGTTTGCATCTCAACTGCAAATTTCAAGGAATAAACATAAATCAAATATAATATTCATAAACGAAATTTTGAATGGTTTAAATATGAAGCAACTCGCTTGCCAGAAACGAGGATGGACATAGTAAATGCGCACCGACTCCAAATAAACAAGGACTGTATCTACAGCAAGAATACCGGGTCGTACAAAAATCTTGGTGCTTCACTCATAGCATATCCAATTTATCCATATATGAGCTTCAACTCTTCTTCAGCTGCTGGCACCAGCCTACTTAAGGAAGTCTGCAACTGTTGCCAAACAGCACTTGGAAAGAGAATTGAGACGGGTGAGAGTACCATCCTTACCGTGTTCCCCACCATGTATTTCGAATGATCGTCTGTCAAATGACAAGAGCAATCTTCTGAGAGAGTTACATCAAGCAAAAACTTCATTTTGAACCAAGGGACTTAACTTCACTGCCAGCAACGCCATATTCTTCTTTTGAAAGAATACAACGAGTGCCACTTGTCGAGTACATTTATCCTCTTCAATGGTGGAGAGCGAAGCAACGAGATGGTCTTTTGACCACCATGCTCCCGGTTGTTAATTTTTTTTTTTTACATTTCAGCTACATCCGTCCCCAGTGAAAAAATGTTATCAAAAACTGGACATCGTATTACTCACAAAAGAAATCGTTTCATACCATATAGTGTAGATATGCTTCTCTTCCTCTTAACAAGAATGCCTAGGCAAACACTTAGAAATACAGTTTAGTTCTTTAAGTTCAATTTCAATTTGTGTTTATTTTTCACTGACTATTACTATAGTTTCAGTAATAATTAATAATAATTTTTTTCACGTTCAAATTAAATTTCTCTTTGGCTTTACGTCAGATGTTGTCTTCATTTTTCAATAAAAATTGACATTCGAACGATATATCTTGTTTATCGATATTATTTGTTGATAAATCGGTTATCATCAAATTCCGTTCTTATCAAGTTTGACTATGCTTCCCAACAACAGAAAAGATCCAAGAAAATATTTGAACGAAGTCCACAGAAAAACCAAAATATATAAAACCCCCAGGAGCCTCTTGACAGCCATCAAGAGGAAATGACTATTTAGAAAATAATGTTGATTGAAGCAAAGCGCAAAGCTTGATTTTCATGGTTTCCAAAACGAATATGAGATTTTTCGACTATGTATCATGGACGTTAATATAAAAAACTGGAAAACTATTAAGCAAATTGAGCGATTGAATCATCCCGATCTTCTCCCACCTTCCTCCTGCAGCACAAATTCATAAAATGCCATAGCCATTGATTTTCGGCATTGAATGAGAACAAATTACAAGAGCAAATTTCTTTGTCAGTTTTTGCATGAAACAATCAAATGGGTGACAATAATATTATTAGCATACTTGAAATCATGGTTGATTTCTTATAAGCCTCATCAGGCATGGTGACTTCCATCTGCGACCTTGATTTCTCTAACCCCACCTACCAAATTATATTAACACCATCTTTGCGGTCAGCCTATATTTAGTGGCAGCAGCTGAAGAACAGTTAAAGCTCTTATGAATATGCCATGAGTGAAGCACCAATATTTGTTCAACGATCCGGCGATCAACGATGATTATTTCATTATTTCCAAATGGGAAATCAAAATAATCTTAAAACTCAGGCAAACAAAGACAATTCAAGCATCTGGGCCCTTGTGGAGGGGGCTGGAAAAATTTTATTAAATACAGGTATTAATATTTGAAACTTACTATCTATATTCATGTCTTCCACATTTCTATCTTGGGAAATAAGTGGTGCAGGTGGGGTTTTGCAGCGGTTGCAGAATGCTCAATGCGCCAAATTGTAAGCCCCACATCCAAATTTCCGTCAGTTGTCTCAAGGGGCGAGGGAAAAAAACAGTTTTTCTTTATCTGTACCGCGAAGCAGTCGGCGCCCTCCTTTACGTTGCATAAATAAATAGACCAGATATCGCTTACGCCATCAGACGGGTATCTAAATACTGTCATAATCCAAATCAGTCTCACTGGAACGCTGTAACACAAATTTCACCTATCTCGTCAGCACTAACCACTATGGGTTCTGGCTCGGAGGGAGCCAAAGTGGACGCGTCAGCGACACCACCAAAAACTTAACCGGTGACCGAGACGACTGCCGTTCCACCTCCAGAGGTATATTTTTCCTGCATGGTTGCCCTGTAGCTTGGATCACCAAGAAGCATCCCAATACTGCACAATCGGCCAAGTCCATAGTTTTAGATCGAAGTCCATATTTTAGTAGTCCATTTTGGACTGTCCAAGTCCATAGTTTAGTAACACCCCAAGCATACTGCACTGCACGAAGGCACAAAATCTATCGTTTTCCTCTGCTGTCTTCAATAAAGCTTCTTGGGTGTGGAACAATTTAAGATACCGATTATGTGCGACAATCAGAGTGCAGTATTTATCTTACAATCCTGAACATTACAAACGTACAAAACATATCCTCATTAAATACCATTATACACTCGCTAAAAGGTTATTAAGGGTAAAATTTTAATATATTATTTTCTTACCGATGATCAACTAGCCGTTATTTACTAAACCCTTTCCTAGCCCAAAGATCCCAAAGTGGGTTAAAGAATTGAAGTCAGAAAATTCACTTGCAGCGTAGTTATTAGACCTTCCCAGTCCATCTCATTCCTTGGAATCAAAGTTGATGCCAACCTGAAATGGAAAGAGCACCTAAGGACGAAATGTGCTTCGGTTAAGAGAGCTCTGTATGCAGTGAACAGTTGCCTACGTCAAACTTTTGGCTCTGACCTTCAAGCGTCTCCATTTCTATATAACACAACGGTGGAGCCAATTCTTACTTCTGGGTGCTCTGTCTGGCTAACAGTCCTCAAAACCAAAGCCATTGCGAAGGCCCTCAGATCTTTCCAGCGGTCAGCTGCACGCCTTATAACCAAATGCTTTAAGACTGCTCCAACTGAAGCTCTCTTAGTCCTGGCGAAACTGCTACCTCTTGACTTTAAACTGCTGAGATTAGCCAGTATGAGTTTCTTGGCTACCAATGACGATGCAAGTTTTGCTCCTTCAGCCACTAAAATACTAGCTAATCGTATTCCAGTGGTATTCATCTCGCAAAAACCGGCAATTGCCGGATCAGTTAATCTTGCTGACCATCCACCGTGGTCCATCAAATTTTTCTTAATCAGAGGAGATTTTTTATCAGTGTCCCTCTGCACCAGCTACCCTTCGGTTTGCAATTTTCTTCTCTAACAAAGGTGGAATCACAAGTTTCTGTTCAGTCTTATCTGACCATTCAGGGATTTTATACGTTCCCAATTCCTCTCTTCTCCACGGATCTTCTTCCCAAGTTGCCACTTGCCCTGCACTCACCAAAGCAATGGAAGCTATTGATTGCCTCGGACAAAATTAAAATCGTTCGAAATATTTTTTTCAGTTAAACATCTTCCCATTATTTTCCAACCCGCTACTGGCCTATTTCCACAGGAGGCCGCTGTCCTTGCCAGGGTCTTAGCTTTACGTTCCGCACTGAATTTTTTTACTTCCGCAAACCCGTCCTCTCCTATCATGCAGCTAGCCAGTTTCTGGACTGATTTCTTTTTGTCTTCTACTACTGATACTGGTACTATGAAGTGTCGGAACTCACTTAAGTTCCTGATAAATGCCAGCATCAGTCAGTCCTGGAACGCGGAGTGGAGATCTTCGGCAAACGGCTCTGCGACACGTCTGTTTTTTCCCACTATCGCGTCAAGCAATACTAATACTTCCTTATTCCCAAGCTCAAACTACGCCCTGCTACAATTAATCTCTGGTCACTGTACTCTGAACAACCGCCAGCATCGTTTTAGCTTTTCCGCCACACCAGCTTGCAAATGCGGTAATGCAAATGAAACAACCACCCACTTTCTATTTGAATACACGCTATTTGCCCGCCTGAGACTCCTTCTAAATGAATTGGTAGAGGCCAACAAAGGCTGTTGGCCACCTCCACTTTTAGAGTTTCCAACATCCACCAAACTCTGGAAATCCCTCATAACGTACATTTTTGCCACTAAACGCCTTGAACTAAAGCGTGCTGTTCGAACTTTCTCAGTTGTTCTACCTCGAGGAAGTGTTTGGATCCACCTGAAATTCTCTGCTGCTAATTCTACTTGGCCTACATCAGTCATCCCAGCTATTGCTCCGATGCCCGAATTTTTTCCTTAAAAACCCCACTAGGTCACCGGCAACAGCCTGCAGGAAACGTAGTTGGTGTCCGCTGGTTTCTTGTTCCCTTCTTACAGACTGGTGCTTTCAATGGAGGAATTCTGGTGTCCAGCCTAACTACTTGTACTACTTGTGGCTGTAACTACATTGCTCCCCATAAAAGTTTTTTCTCCAAATCCCGTAGAATCAAACATTTCTGAATCCTCAAAGAACCTAAATGATAGAAAAATTGTCGTTAGTACGAGGTTTTCAAGATTGGAAGGGGGTAAGGACTGGCTGATGTTTACTAACAAATTTCCTGCCCTTGCATGGCATTTTCATAAAATTGTGATGTCCAACCAAGAGAATAGAGTTTACTTATTATGCTTACTATTACGACGACAAGAATTAATCAAGCCCAAGTCTCCGTGCCCCAGTATAAGTAATTTAAGTAAAAACTATAAAGACTTGTCTTAAAAATTGTTTAGGCTGCTAAAAATATGCGAGACGCCCGAGTTCAGGGGTATGGAATATCTCTCAATAGCCTACCCTTGCTAAAGTGCCGATCAAGTTGCAAATCCTCCTCTGCCTGGAGCTTGCTGGGAGTTGCCAGAGAATTTCAGGCTAAATTTTTAAAATTTAATTTTAACTTTTATTACGCAGACAGCACAGTCTGAAACTAAAACGTAAATATTTTTAATCAAAATTATTAGCCCATTCATGGGCATGGAGAGAATAAAGTAGTAGTAGGAGGAATGATATATTGATGGTATTTATTTATCTTTTTAATGAATAGGTGGTGGCTGGAATGGAGGCAGAGATGAAGGTTCTGAAGGGAGTGATGGAGGCGAGGCTGTGCCACATTGGATTTGCTCTATCTGCAACACTCCAAACCCTCATGGCCACATCCAGTGTGTTCTGCAAAACAATCAGAAGACTTAACAGAAAAGAAAAAAAACATCTTCAAAGCTGTCAAAAAGACCAAAATACAGACGAAAATACTCGCTGCTGCTGCCTCAGCTTCTGCTGCTGCTGCCTCAGCTGCTGCAGCTTCTGCTGCTGCCTCGGCTGCCTCATCAAATCTTTCTGATGAAGAAGATTGTGAGCCAAATTATAGTGAGTAAAATTATGATGATTTTTCTGCCGTGACACCTGCCAGCAACCCAAATGATGATACAGAGCCTATAAACTGCACAGAAGGTTCAGATTACAATATTATTTTTAAATTAATATTGTTTATGTTTTTGTTTTCTTTATTTTCAGCTTCCCGGGATATTCAACGTAATACAGAAAACTGAGATCGGAATGCCAAACGATGCGATAGATGCTCTCGTGACTTGATTTGCGGATGGTGCCATGGACATGGAAGCAATTAGTGCACAAAGCTGGCCTTAAGAAAATTTAAATTTTTCAAAATTCTGTTTATACCCTGACAGCTACGTAACTCCTTTTTTTCTTGCTTGATTCTGTCATCTTTTTCGTGTTTATTTTTCGATGTGTTTTTGAATCGATGGTTCGTAAAGCCGAAAGAGTTTACACGAGTATTAATTGATTCCGACGACGTGACTAGAAACCAGTGTCTCCTATCTTTTTTTTTACCCAATAGTTACGATACTAAAAGTAACTGTCCCCCAAAAAAGTTAAGTTAACAGTATCCGAAATACCGAAAAAAATGCTCCGATAGAAGATAGTATCTGGAAAAAACAGTCAAGATACGATAAAAATAAGATATTTCCGAATTGTTATGGTGGGCTAAAGATAAGATAAGTTAAGATAAAATATAAGTTATGTTTTGGCAAAAAAAATAGCAAAAAAAAAGGAAAAAGAACATTTGAGTAAATAAATTGTTGAATTTATGCATTTTATTGCACGACAATTAAGCAACACAACATTACAAGCATTACTTTTAATTTACACTGATGAACTTCTGCATTGCTTTGCACGACAAACCAGTCATACCTGACTAACGTGAGTGATAAAACTGATAATTTGCTATTCCAACAGCAAGTCAGCAACTCAACAACAGGGAGATAAAAAAAACACTGCTGCTGTATTTAGATTATATAGTATAAAACGAATAGCAATATTGCCTGGTAAGTGTAGGGCACAACAAAAAAATTGTAAATACTTAGGCCCTACTGGATTTATTGGGATGAATTTGCAAATACTAGATCACAGATCACACGCAATGTGATGAAAAATAATTCAGAGACCAAAATCACCCTTTTCGCATTTTGCCTTAAGACCCTAAGGGCGAAAGAGGGTTGTAGTCAGCAGCCGTAGGCAGTACGAAAAGGGTGATTTTGGTGATTTTGGTGAGCGTCGTCTACAAATTCATCACAAATTAAGCACCGCCCATCAAAAATGGCTGAGAGCCCGTTTTTTACATGGGAGGCGCTTATTTGAACTTTGAATTAGAAATACACATAGTTAAGTTCATTTTAAAAATATTTAAAAAATACCATGAGAATCAGCGTAAAAAGCTGATTCTAACCAGGTATGTTTAAAAGAAATCGAAATTTCATGCAACGACCCTATTACTTGAACTGAAGACTTTGAGTTTCTATTCATTTAAATACATTCAAAGTAAGAATTAATTTAACTGCAGTAAGTTTTTTAAAAATGAAACGCTACATGTCTAATCTTTATCGAAAAAAATAAAGGCCAATTTCCAAGTGAAAATGGTCTCCAAGGGATGAGGATGACCCAACGACCGACGAGTAGGGAGGCAGAAGCATATTGGCATCTCTGTTTTTGTTTGATCACGTGATCTTAAGAACCGCCCTTCCAAAGTTCCAAGATCGACGCCTTATTACTTCACAAGTTCATCAATCTATTTAGTCTGCTAGAAGTCGTCCCGCGGTAAAGACCCACAGTTGAAGAGCTGCTGATACGAAATAGATATTTCTCGTAAGTTTTATGTTTTATTAATTGTGATATCTGTGATTCTTTTTAAAATTCAATATAAATTCATTGTATTATATTAGGCTAAGTTTGTCCATGGATATACTGAATTATGATATTGTTGTTGACTAACAGTGCAATAAACTCTCATTTATAGGCTATAAAACAAATATTGACCTCACAAGCTGAAAAATGAAAATAGGAAAGCAGACAAGTGAAAAAGAACAGAGTAAAAATAAAAATTGACTTTCTTATTTGGTCCATTATTGCTGAGGATTATGTTTGTTATTTACAATCTAGGTGGACAAGAAGGTGCTGATCAACAAGAAGCCACAGGAATGAAGCAAACACAACCTCCTGCTCAAGAAATAGGTGGACAAGAAGGTGCTGAACCCCAAGCAAGTGAGCATGCATGCCTCATGCAACAGTGCCCTGCATTCAAATTTGCCATCCAGCCAAACTACAATGGAGCAAGTTTCTCTTCTCCTTGTAAGATCATTCTATAATACTTATCTTTCTGTTACAGTATTTTTATATTCTATCTAATTTCATAGGTAGTACATGCGAAGGTGCTATAGATTCCTGCATTCTACCATTATTGGCTGCCGTTCCATCATTCGATCCAAATTCATCTTGTCGTTTGTCGCAGCTTCTGGATACTATCGGACTCTCGCACTACGCAGGTAAAACTCCCTTTTTTTTACTGCATCTGTCTCACTGTCACCTGTTTGTAATTGTGATCTGGTTTTTATTTCTTCGTTCAGAAATTTTTATCAAGAACCACGTCGATCTGGACATGTTCAAAACTTTGACGGACGAGGATTTCACCACACTCGGAATCCGTTCGTTTGGTGCAAGGAAGATAATGGTCAATGCCATTCAAGGTATAAATCTGTTTTCCTCTGCATCAATCCGAGTCAATCAATTAATAACACATTTTTTATTTTATTTTTGTTTTATTTGAAGGTGGCGGTGGATTCGGAGGAGGTAGTGGAGCTGGCGCGCCCTCCGCCCCTATTTGCTTTACAATCAGTCGCTATTGCCCATATTGTCGCACCACTACAGAATTCCAAGGACTAGCCCACCATTTATCGCAGCTTCTGGAGGCTCTCGGACTCTCGCACCATAATGGTAAAACTATTTTATTTATTGCATCATGTCTCACCTATTTGTAATTCTGTTCTGGTTTTTATTTCTTTGTTCAGAGATTTTTGTCGAGAATGAAATCAATCTGGACATGTTTAAAACTTTGACGGACGAGGATTTCACCACACTCGGAATCCGTTCGTTTGGTGCAAGGAAGATAATGCTCGCTGCTATTCAAGGTATAAATCTGTTTCCCCCTTCATCAATGCGAGTCAATCGATTTATAGCACTTTTTTTTATTTCTTCAATTAGAGTTGAACCGCTAATCGCTAGCGTTGGTGGTGGCGGTGGATGAGGTCGGCCTTACCTGATCGGCGGTTGGTTTTCTTATCCTTGATTCTTTTCTAATTTAGAAAGTACTTCCTCGATGAATAGAAACCCTACCTCGTGCTTTTCTCGTATTGTGTACACGGATTTCGTTATTTTCATTTCATATTCATCCACTGTGACTGCGAATCTTTTCTGTAATAATTTAACGTGAAACTTTTGAAATTGTTTAAAAAATACCAGTGTCGATTGCCGACTTCTGGATTTCAATAAAAAAAAATTTTTTAAAGAAGTGATTTGATTTTTTACCGATAGAGGACAGTGGTTTAAACTTTGGAATTTGTTTCTGGATATCAGCTGAAATAGCAGAGTTTTTCAAATCATAATGGCATTTCGACAATGAGAAAAAATTACGAAAAGTTGTAAGCCGGTTTAAAATTTATGATTCATTTGTGTTTTTACAAAATTAGTTTGCATTTGATCTGTTTCTGTTGCAGATATTAAAGCTATTGAATCTGAGTGGTAGGTCATGTATTTATTTACAATATTGTTGTAATTTGAATTACCATGTTTCAAGTGTTACAAACAGGTTTAAGCAACCAGCATCATACTTCCTGAAATTGACTAGGACTGTCCGTAAGACCGATCAGGACATATTTATCACAACTCATTTACTAAAAAAGTCTTTTTATGCAGCATGAACCCAGATCGGAAAATTTGTGGTTTGAGGGGAGTGAGCAATAAGGCATGAGATATGGCCATAATCGAACAATTGCAGATGTACTGAGTTTAAGGCCAAGCGTAATGAATCAGGTAAAGTCATCCGCCCAGCCCCTTATTCCATCTGGCTGTGGGTGTGCAACCTAACCTTCACTGGTTCTGAAATGTCAAGAGTGGTATGTAATGTTTTACTACTTTACCATTTCTTTGTCATTGATCAAATACCTTCTTTCATCTGATGTTTTTAGGTTAGCCGAACAGCACCCAAAAAATAGCGCTAGCGGTCATCTAGTCTTGCCACCACCGGTGACTTGGACAGCTATGAATCCTCAGATCAAAAATTCAGCGACGGTTACGAAATCGAAAAGGACGGAGCCTTGGTTCGTGATCTGCTAGACCATCGATTGCGAATGGAGTCGATAGTAGATCACGAAGGCACGCCTCATTAAACGAATCTGGGGAGAATTGTTCAAAGTGATAAACTGCTGTGCTCCGACGTCATTATCCAGGTATTGAATTCAATCAAGTGATTAATTGTAGGTATACATAATACATTACAGTAAATGTTTGATTCGAAAGGATTTGGACGCCCGTGATCCTATGGGAACTCGCTGCAAGCAAGTTGAGGCTCATATTCACAAAGAAAAAAGACACAAGCAGTTGTTTTTCGTGCTCAACAAGTAACAACAATAACAACAACAATTATCCCCCTCCTCCTCCAGCCACTACTGCTGCTTCCAGCAATCTGCCAATGGTTATCCTTCATAGAGGATCGACATCGACTACCATCGTCACCGCCACCGTTGGCTCCAGGTCAACACAACGTTCATTTGAATGTCAATTCCGGTGAAATGGTCAGCCTCCAGATGAGCCACGGTCAAGTTCATGTGCTTCCCGGTACTCCACTTTTTGTTCTAGAATTGGCATGTCTCCCGTGCGCATTGTTGCATATTTAATGCCCCCCCCCCCCCTACCTCCGTGTGTCAAGTTGTTATCGTCCTCCACACGACAACAACAGGATTGGGTGCTGTCTGCGACGCACACGGAATGGGGAGAAAGTGACATTGGATTTTTAGAGGATAGTGAGGAGGAGACTCGACCAACTCAGTCCATGATTTAATGCTGATATTTATGTTTTGTTTGTTAAACCGTTGGCTGCCATCCGTTTTATCCTCATGCTCTTCATGTTGGCCCCTGTTGTACGGGTCCGCACTGTTCGGTTTACGTGCCGTGGGGTCGAGCTTGTTGTACCAGCCCAAGATTCGCCGTTAAGCGCTGTTAGGCAGTGCACCATAGGGACTTCCCCCTTGTCGATACGGTGATGGGTTCTAGAGGGCGTGCAATCCCATCTTCTCCCACATGTTCTCCCATCACTGTGTCAGCCAGGACTTGTCAGCGATGGCAAGTCCCACCTTGGTCGTGGATCCTGAAGACGCGACACGTAGATATAGTAGAAAGCAACCTATAGATTGTATGGGGTGGAAGCCATTGGGTTAACTATATGCTTGCTTATAATTAAAGGATAGAGTAAGTTTAAAATTATTTTGTGTAAAAAACTGGTGGAATTGGATAAAATTGGAGATGGGAAAAATAAAAATACAACACTAAATTAAAATTTTGTTAATAATCACTTTTTTCAATGGGGTTCATTCCTGACCGACTACCTTGGATAGCTATCAAGTTTATTTAAGAAAATTAAGTCGTAAATAAGTCAATTACTTGTTTTCCATGTCCCAGATTCAAAACTTTTTAAATTCTTGATAGGATGACACTCCAAGATTTATTCTTCACGTAAATCAAAATTGATTTCTGTTTTCCACTGAAGATTGATAGTTTATCTCGCCTTTTTCTAGTCACGCAAAAATTTATCTTCTAAGAGGATTACAAAATTCTGCCTTTGGTTTACGAGACCATATCGCTCTACACTAAGCTATAAAAAGGCATGCAATCCCCAATCAGTTTTTAATATTATCAATTGTAATTCATTTGTTAATTGTGTCCTTCATTTTATTCACAGTCCTTTATTTTTTAATAACATTCAACACAGAATTGCAGAATTGAACCCCATTTTTTTAGAATCCATGCGCGTCGCTTAGAGAGCGGGACTGTGTATCCTGTAAATGTCAGCAGCATTGAAAGAAAGAACTCTATTTTTTTCTGGAAACAATAAAAATAGGCGATATATCTCTCCTCTTATTTTCTTATAAATGCAATTCACTGTGAAATGTTTTCGTCATGCAGAGATTCTGGTGAAGATGTTGCTGGATGTTACCTACGTAGATGTAATTTCCGGTAATTTCCGTTTGTTGTCGTCAAGGGCCATATGCGTGTATTTCTGGGGTGTGAAGCACGGTCAAAGTTTTAGTCTGGGAGCTGGGTGACCAAAAAATGTTTTTTGTTTAGCAAAAGGTTTGAGGCTAAAAGATGGTTAGGGGGGGGGGGTATGACACACACGAAAAGCCAAGTCTGTCGACTGGCGGCCGGGGCGTTCAAGCGTGACGCGATCCCGAAGTCGGCGGGAACCGTAAAAAAATCCACTTTTTTTAGCAAGCCCAAATTTTCCCTAGAAAGCAAGTTAACATTATGTTGATCAATAATCCCGCAAGACAGACGTCAAATTACGGGACTATAATACCAACAGACCATCTTAAAAATTAATAAAACCGTAAATTTTTTCATTTTAGTTTAGAAAATCCAATTTTTACATTAAAAAATAGAGCAACATTTGATTTATAATAATCCCGGTAGACAGACGTCGATGTCTGAGCCCTTGGGGGCACCAGACGTCGGTGTGTAACGGTTTTTCACGAACTTTCAGTCGTTATTTGATACCGGCAACGCTGTTTCGGATACCGGCAATGCTGTATCAAAGGCGCTTATTTTTAAATAGCTTGCGTTTCTGAAGGATAATAATGACTAGAAATTCATTAAAACTGGTTGTTTAACACTTATAAATTAGTTGAGTTATTGGATTACATGTTTAATTAATAATTAGCTGCTAAGGCAGCATAAAAACGATATGGTGGCAGCATAAAAACGATATGGTGGCAGCATTTTTCACGGCGTCAGTGCTGATGTTGCGTTTCCAGTTTCTTTTTCTTTCACACCGGAATTTTTGGTTTGCGTTCTGAACGGCGGAAGCGAAGAAAGAAAAAAGCCCATCTGATGCCGTGGAACAGATGCGCATTGGTCAGAGAGGACAGTTAGTATGCTGCTGCTTGCCCCATCTCGCCTAGCTCTAAAGTTCTGGCAGTTGCTGGAATTGTCTAGCCCCACATCCGGCAGTATCCGAGAGACGACGACTGTGACCCGTTCCGTGCCAATCGACACGTATCTAACACACGAGAAAAAGGAGAAGATCTGCGCTCGTATTTGTGTCTGCCGTGCGTGCGTTTGTGTTCCTGTGTGCTTTTCTTTTTCTTTGTTCGTTGTTTATTATCATTCAACCCGCCGTTTTATTTAAAGAAAATGTTGTCATTTCTTGTCACGGCCATTGTGACGATGACGATGGGACTGTTAGCCATCTGGGATAGTGTGAGGCGTCATCAGCGGCGACGGCGGGAACGAGATCGTATTAAACCAAGTCCCGGCCGCCGCCAGAAACGACCCACCAGCAGCCGTTGTGCTCGTCGTCGACTGGACTAAGCGTAATAGCAACAACAAGTTGCAGGACATTTATATCGTGGGCTTTTTGGCGCTGAGCGAACACGAGATCGAAGCCCATCAGACGACTAGAAATAAAAATAAAAAGATTCAACACAATAACGAGAATGAAAGGCTGAACAGGAAATTCCGCCGAGAAGAATTCCTTTCAGATACGATTCCCTTCAGAGTCATCGGCCAATTCGACCTGTTTCAATTTTCTTGGGGGCCAGCCAAGAAAATACAATTTCATTTTTTTTTAATCAGTCGATCTATCTCATCTCTTTTTCCCTATCCATTGTCGATGTGTCTGGTAGTAATACCTTGCGCAATAATAATAAGAAGAGCCAGTCAGCCAGCAGTGTTGCTGGTTGGATTATTGTTATTAGATGGATGCTGCAACCTGCAACAAAAGAAACCGTTTGCGACCTTTGGCGCCCGTTTCGACTATTTTTATGAAAGGGTGTGTCTGATTTGATCACACGCCACTCGCAAAATTGACGGTTAGGAGCGACGACACGTCAACTCGTTTAGTACCATACTGCCGGTCCGCTTGTCCCTCCTTCCTTGTTGCCTTCCAATGGGAAGGTAACAAATTGGCCATTGCCAACTAACCAATGGACCAGCATGTAGTCCTCCTCTTTCCTATTTTTTGAGCTTTCAGAATAGAAAAAAACAGACAGACAAAAGGAGAACGGCCCTAATATAACAGTCAAATAGCAGAGATCTGGTCGGGATATATATCTACTGAAAACAAAAAAGATGTTTCCCTTATAATCATTCTTTAGATATTTATTCCCAGCGACTATCTGGATGTCGTGTATTTTTTTCGCTTATTGTTTTCAATGAAGCTGGTCGGTTGCTGTTGTTTGCCATTGTGTAGACGTACTGGAGAATTTATTGAAAATCTGATTGATGCCACACACGATGAAACTCCTCGGATGCGCGAGTTATATATGCCGGCAGCAACTTTCACCAGCATCGTTCACGACAACGATGGCAATCAATCTTTTATTTCCAGACTATTGAAACACCGCCTAAGAGGAACGTTGTTCTGAGGGTCGACTGATGGTGATGTCGCTAATTATGTATCGATAAGATGGGAGGCTATGTCCAACAAACGTTGCAGCGGTTATGACAAGAAGCCCCCCAGTGGGTGTGTTGATTACTAAAACTGAAATTGACAATTGGGGGGGGGGGGGGTCTATAAAAACATGCGGACATACTATGTGGGCAAGTAGTCCAATTATTGCTGGACAGTGGAGCGACGTTGCCTCGTAGTTTCAACGATAACGTGCGAATTCCGTTATGGTCAGAGAGTCACACTTTGCTCCCTATACTTTACTTTAGGTCACACAAGGTCTGGAGTACTCTGGACTTTACTTTTGAACATGATGCCTACGGTTTGATGGAAGATCGAAAAGTAAGGTTTAATTAATTGATTACCAAAAGGGGTTTCGTAACTAAAATATCTCATCAACTAGTTCGTCTACAACCTGATGGTTTGTGGCAAAAATCACAACGCTTGCCACTGTGCGAATTCATTTTGGAATCGCCAGCGCCTGTGGACGATGTCGCCAAATTAGCGCACATCCTAGGTAAAGTGATTTTAATGAAATTTATAGGGTATTACATAGCCTGATGTTATCCACGCTGCAAGAAAAGAAAGGCCAAAGAAGTTGCTGGAATCTGCCAAACACCGCGAGTCGATTACTACCTTATTGTCGACATTGGTTTCATCTTTGGAAGGCGCTGCCTTTCTTATGACGGCCCATGATCGAATTTGATTGTTATTTGAAGTTGACCTGTTAGATATCCTTGTGGAACAGGAACAGAAGGATGTTTTCTTTCATCCAACTGTCCAGCGCTACCTTCAAGTCAGCTCAAAAGAAGGTTGAATTTGGTCGTTCTAATCAATCAATATTTGTAATTTTTTTGCGCTGTATAGGCCGGAGGTTGATAATTGCTTGCCGACAAGCCGCTTTGAACAGATAACGACGGGCAAAAATTGGGGAAGAAAATTAATAAAAGAAAGGATAAAGAAAGGAGCGGGAATTATTTTTGACCAGCATCAGCAGCACATCAGTGACGAGGCTCTGATGCATGTCGAAAGGAAGAGGAAGAAGCTGCAGTGCTGCACAAGAGCCTTGCTGAAGACTCGTATATACGTGAGAAGGAAAAAAGATGAAATAAATATTTTATATCTATTCTCTGATTCTCTCTCGTTTCGATAAAGACCACTCTTGAAAACTATCCTGCTTTATCTGTGACTGTGATTTTGAATACAAGTTTTGGCGCCGACGTTTTCAAAGCAAATCTGGCAACCCCCAATGCGTCCCCCTGGTACTTTACTAAGACACCCCTGTGTTCTGATCGTTTGTTTTGCTCCAGTCCAACACTTCGAATTTGTTTAATTTATGGCCGATTAAGATCCCAATTTGAATACTACTAAACTAACATTCTGTGTTGAGAATACAGTACTTTGGTGAGTCCCAAACATTTCATACTTGTTGCTTAAACTTCTCATTTAAAGTTATCATCAGTTATAGTATATAACAGTGTTGGCAGTTATTCTTTCGCGCTCATTCATGGTCATTATATCCACTCCTACCAATATTTGCTTTTCATCAACAGGTACAGCATCTGGTCTTGAACCCATAATTCAATATGGGAATGTTCACAGAAAGTCCTTTGTTTGATGATCCTAGCCTACCAACAGGTTGGCACCGTAAAGTTGTACAGCGCCAGACAGGAGCCACAGCAGGGCAATGGGATGTCTATGTGTACAAGTAATGAAATAATTAATCTTTTATCTCTGTTTTCTGAAAAATTTATTTTATTTTTGGTTTAGCCCAGAGGGAAAGAAGTTTCGTTCTCGCAATGAGTTACGAACACATTTCAACCAGATTGGGTCAACAATGAATTCTGAAGATTTTGACTTTTCAGTTAAAGGGAAAGGTCATCATAATAAAGGTAAGAGTCCAACAAAAAAAAATGAAGCTGAAAATAGCAAAGAAAACCAGGTTAGCAAAAAGTCTCTTACACCTGTCAGTAGCAAGCGTAATATTTCTAAAGTAAATATTACACCTATTGAGAGGCCAAAACGAGAATTAAGGAAGCGTTTGCGTAGTAAGCATGAAGAAGAGCCACTTCCAGAGCAAGAAGAAGAAGAAGAAGAAGAAAGCATCCATGAAGAAATTGAGGATAAAGAAGTCAGTAATGTAAAACTTAAAGTAAAAGTTGGTTACACTGCCACTGGTGCAATGATAAGACCTTCTACAAATGGGGGCCGGAAGAAAAAGCGAAGATTTAGAAATATGCATGTGAAGAAAAACAAAACTGAAACAAAGTATGTTCCAAAGGCTTCTGGTTCTCCCACCAAGAGAGTCAGTCCTATTGCAACAGCATCTGCTACAAACAACACAATCATGGATGAATATACAGAAACTGCCACCCCAAGAACTAGGCAAACAACTAAGAAAAATCGAAGAAACAAAACAACAGAACCAGTCGCTGGACCATCAGGTCTTCAGAAAGTTAAACGAAGCCCCAGACGTGTCCTTAAACGAAAAGGAGGAGCTATCCCTGTAGGAGACGGAGTGGACGATTCCGAAGAGGACGACGAGGAAGATTTGGATTATGTTTGTAGTCTCTATCCGAACAAAGATACTTCTGATATTGCTGATGCGGATATTGAGACTGCTGGTCCTGAGACGTCTGAGGAGACTTCTGACCCTCTACAGATCAACGAAGAAGATGTTAGAGCTGCAAACGGTGAAACCAATGGCACTGAAAACCATCAGTCATACAGCGAACGTTTAGCCTCCCCAAATGATGTGGTTGATCCGCTTCTTTATACAGCTTCAGGGGAAACGTATCCTGTCACGCATACGGTTAACATTGATAAAATTGTCCATCATGAAGACACTGAAATCAGCGATGACCATATGCAAGTAGTCGTAATAGGCGATTCGGTGGATGTGCATAATTATGCCAAACCTCACTTGCAATGAAAACGCAAGACTTACAGCATTCTTTTAAAACTGAGCATTAGAAAACTCATAGTTTTTAACGGAAAAACGAGTTGATTTTCAAGGACTTTCAAATTTTCATGATCATCTCACAAGATCACGTCAAGTGTTCATTCTTCCCCCGTAACTTTTCAATTTTTTGACGATTTTTTTTTTTGCATTCGGTACTCGATTGATTATGTCAGCCTTCTATGGTATGGGAACACAAATAATTATCTTACTAACAAGTTTTCCAAGTAGGTAGACACAAGACTTGTACCCACATTCGCTATTTGTTGTGTACTCCATCCTTACATTTTAAAATGAGAAAGTCTACCAACAACTCACTCCACGAGTTCTATCGTCGTGTGTGCTTGTATGTGTAAACAGTTGATACATTACATGATGAAAAGTCCTGCCACAGCAATGCCTATCTTTGTCTCTTTCATTGTTTACAATAGTTAAATATTTGTTAGTGTGAAAATAATCTTAATATATAACTGTTTGTTACTAATATTGATGTTGGTAAAAGAAAATCATCTCTGCTCTCCCCATTGCAGATGGACCTGCAGCGTCGGGGGAGGCGAGCGGCGGGGGGGAGCAGAGGAAAACCAAAATCAGAGTACCTAACAGCAGCAACAATCTAACACAAAGTATACTTTTGCCTCTTTATTTAAGTTGAAATGTTTATATTGCGTGGTTTTAAGTCAAAACAGTTGCTTAGCAAACGAATTCATGACAGTTCTTGAACCTCATGCCATTTTAGGCAGCGCGAAGAAGGTGACATTAAAACGCAAACTGGACGAGCATACAGTACGAACGCCAGTAGTGGCTAGGCCAAAAGTAGCTGCTTCAAAGAAACTAATCAAAAACTACAAAACAGCTATTCTGGACAAAGTAGAGACAGAAACGGAAGCTATTCCCGTGGAAGGAAACAATAAAACTAGTGCCTACTTTTCTGTGCCTTTTGACGTTTTACCCAAAAGCAAAGATCCGCGATTGCCAATTGAATGGGAGCCACCTCAATCTCCTTACAACTTCATACAAGAGTACCTATTTCGAGATCCTTGGCAGTTACTAGTTGCCACTATCTTTCTGAACAAAACCAACGGTTTAGTTTTTTTTAAAGCTTTTAGTGTTATTTAATCTCATGTTTCATTTTCTTATTTTTAGGAAAAGCTGCTACCCCGTTAATCTGGGAGTTCCTAAAGCGCTGGACGACAGCCGAAGTTGCACGGCAAGCCGATTGGAAAGTATGAATTTGTTTAATCACCATGCTCATGCAATTATATCCGCAAGAGAGGCTCGTTTTCAAAGGAATTTACCTTTCTTTTAATGTTATAAAGTTGGCCAATATTTATGTTACTGTTGTTAAATATTGTTAGGAAATAGCAGATCTTATGAATCCGTTAGGACTACATGAGCTTCGAGCCAAACGTATTGTCAGAATGTCAGGTAGGCCTACAGCAATTATAACTCCAGTTAATATTCACTTATTTTGTGTATGACATTTTTGGTTGTTGTGTAGAAGACTATTTGAAAGGAGATTGGGTGAAACCTTCAGATTTGTATGGTATCAGTAAGTACGGGTCAGATTCGTACCGTATATTTTGTCTTGGAGAGTGGAAAGAAGGTTGTCAAATATTTAAATAATTTAATTTCCTGCATCAAATATCTTATGTTCATCCTTTTTGCTTTCAAGTCCGACCTACCGATATTATGCTGAAAATTTACCAAGATTGGTTGTTTACTAATTGGAAAGCTCTAAAATTAACTGAGAAATGTAGCGGATAAAAAAAATGCGAATTCTTTTTTCATTGGTTCCACCGTGGAACTTCCACGTATGAAAAGCGCAGCTATCAACAGTCATTTTTGGTTTTTCACGTTTTCTGCGTCAATAATCGGAAATTTTAACATGCTGGCTGGATTAGCCTACAAATAAACTCTGAAAAATGTCTAGCTGTTTTTTTGTTTTCAGTATTCGTACCGTAAAAAAGGCGTAAAAATATGGAAAAATTACTAAGGGGGAAATAATCTTCTCTGAAATCGATTTTAGTTGTACGTATAATATTTCCTGTGAGATTCAAGACATAAACAAACTAGGCCTAGTTAAAAAAATCAATGCAAAACTTAAAAGTTGAAAAATTCAACTTTGTAAGGTACTTTAACAGTTAGAAGTTAGAACATCTAGCGGAAATTTCCAAAATTAGAAATCACCCATTATAAATATTTTAAAAATCATATTCAACAATCACATGAATTCCCAGGTTTATAAACAAAGTAATTATGAAATTAGATGGGTGGAAATCGATCAGGTTAAGAAAATATTTTCTTTTTACGACTCGCGCCTATCTGAAAAATGCAAAAATGAATAAAACGTTTTCTATTTTAGTTCGACGAATAGTCATCAGAGGGCTTGCAGACAACTACAACTTCAATTCATAGTCCAGCTAAAAAAAAGTGCTGATACTTCTGACGGGCCTTACAATATTTTGCTTCTTCCGAGTTCTGAAGTTTATATTTATTTATGGTATGGAGTCCGATGGCCGAATCGCCTCTATTTTCTATTAAGGAGGCAAAAAACACTATTTGTAAGCACACATTTTTGTGTCAAACGTGAATACGTGATCCAGGAAATTAAAGACAAGAACTTTGTACCCCACTTGATTTAACATCATATTTAACTAAGCATCCTTGTGACTTCCAATGTAGTATGTTATATTGTTTACCATTATTCGTCCCTGTTTATACCAGAAATCTTCGACGTTTAAATTAAAAACAATAAGTTGATTCTATGCATTTTTAATAATTCTATCTATTGCAGATATTTTTCGTAAATTCTGGATTTACCTGTGGATTTTCTGGATTGTGCTTGTTGTGTTTCTTTTGTATTACCTGAGAGGTCCACTCAAAATCTCAGATACACTTGCAATGGGTTAGTGTTTTCCTTCATAAATTACCAAATAAAATAAAAAAATACTAAGTTAAGCCATGATTTTCAGCAACAATGTTCCTGAGCACTTTGACTCCCAAGTTCTATGTTGCACTAACTGGAACATCTTCACTTATTTCTGGACTGATATTGGTAAACCTTCCAAAACCTTAAATTTGATATATTTGGTTCTAGTCAGTTTTTAGAAAATAACCAGTTATTGCAATTGCTTTGTAGATATTTGAATGGTGGTATTTCCGAAAATATGGAACTTCTTTTATTGAACAAGTATCCCTTAATCATCTAAGTCCATGGCTAGGGGGTGGTGAATCTAATAGCAGTGAGCCATCTACTCCAAGCACCAACAACAATACTCCTCAAGCTACTGTACCAGGTAATAAACAAATTGTATTAAGTTTATTCTAGTGGCTAAATTTGTTTCTAGAATGCAAGGTATGGAGGAATCCATTGAATCTCTTACGTGGAGGGGAATATCAGAGATTTACTTCCAGTACTGGAAAGGATCCCTTGACATACTATGATATGAACCTCTCTGCACAAGATCATCAGACGTACTTTACGTGTGAAGCTGATGCCGGCAAGCAAGATTATGAGAGTAAGTGCTATGCAATTAAGAAGTAACAATCAAGTTACATTTTTTAAATGAAAAATTAAGGTCAGTTTTAGATACATTCAATATCAATAAAACTTTTGTGCTTATAGTTATGGCCACTGCCTGGAGGGAACGAAATCCTGCTGCTAGAGTGAGTGCGGCCAAAGAGGCATTAGTTCTTAATCCAGAATGCGCTCCAGCCCTTCTTTTGTTGGCAGAGGAAGATGCTTCCACTGTTTTTGAAGCAGAACAACTATTAAAACAGGCTTTGAAAGCTGCCGAAGCATCGTACCGTAAATCTCAACAGAACCAACACCAAGGATCCTTAGCAGAAGGATTACACCGTAAATTGGCACCCCTAATATTTATGTTTTCCATATTTCATTTTGGATTTTTTGTTTAAGGACGAGATACTAATGTATTGATATGTGTAAAACGGCGCCTGGCCATGTGTGCAAGGAAGTTAGGTAAATTGAAGGAGGCTGTGAAAATGTTTCGCGATGTAAGTGTAGTTTTTTTTTTAATTGGGACTACTTTCTTTACACCGATTAATTAATTTCCTTTTAATATCAGTTAACGAAGGAAGTTACACCTATTCTCTCTATGCTTAACATTCATGAGAATCTTTTAGAGGCTCTCCTAGAAATGCAAGCCTACGCTGACGTCCAGGCCGTCTTAGCGCGCTATGATGACATTACACTACCGAAAAGTGCCACGATATGTTACACAGCAGCTTTGCTTAAAGCCAGAGCTGTGGCTGACAAGTGAATTTGATAGAAACTAGTGCAACAGAACTTTGTATTAAAGGTTTCACATTTTTACTCCTGCAGGTTTTCTCCTGATTTGGCTAGTAAACGAGGATTAACCCCATCGGAAATGTCAGCTGTCGAAGCCATACATCGAGCTGTTGAGTTCAATCCTCACGTACCAAAGGTATGCAAGCAACAGTTTTTTTTTTTTTTAAATTGATTGAATGTATTCTGTTTTGATTAATTTTCCTGCGTTCAGTATTTGTTAGAAACAAAGCCATTGTGTTTGCCGCCCGAACACATCCTTAAACGGGGGGACTCGGAAGCTGTGGCGTATGCATTTTTCCATCTATCCCATTGGAAAAGAGTAGAAGGCGCACTGCATTTGCTACACTGCACATGGGAAGGAACTTTTCGCATGATCCCGTACCCATTGGAGAAGGGTCATCTGTTCTATCCCTATCCTAGCTGTACTGAATGTGCCGATAGGGAACTTCTTCCAGGTATTTACATCTAAAATTAACTCTTTGACTGATCATATTTAATAACTGTTGGTGAACATATTTGCAGCTTTTCACGAAGTTAGTGTTTATCCGAAAAAAGAGCTACCGTTCTTCATACTTTTTACTGCCGGGCTGTGCTCTTTTACTGCTCTCTTAGCCCTTCTCACCCATCATTATCCAGAACCGATGGGATACATCGCTCGCACTGTAAGTTTCTTTCAATGTGTGTTGACCATTTTATAATCTACTTTTACCTTAGGTCATCAACGGGGTTTCGCTGCCATTGCTCTATGTTCTGGGAAAATTGGAAGCTTTCTGTCCGTCGAGTCTCCTGCAGCATTTGTCGCGTGTCTAAATATTGCAGAGATCTCAACCGTTTGGCGACTGTTCGAAAATCTTCTTGTTTCAAACCTCTTTTCTGTTTCACGGAGTACTTACATTTTTCGCCCAACGCTACTCTCTATTTTTTTGTTGTTGTTTATGTTCATACGAGAGGGTACTCAACCCTCATTAGCTTGGAAGCAAGAGAATTATTTTTCATATATGTCCACGGGAAACAGTTGTAATCTTCCTGTAATGTTTTCAACCTGCTTTATCGAGACACGTCAACTAACTTCTGTTTCTTTTGACCTTCATACTTGACCTTTACTGCTCGTCCCTTTCTTTCATCCGTTCAAATCACGTTAAATCAGTCAGAACGAAATTTTTGTTTTGATTTCCTTGCACTTTTAGTACATCACGTCTATATTCTTCCTTTGATGCTTATCTGGGTTTTCTGTTAGATGTGATGGGGTTTTTGGCATTGCCATCCGGTATGATGTCGATTAGTATAGTGCTTGCTAAACTGTGAACACTTCGAACTTTAAGGGCTCCTTGCATCCGTGTTCTTTATGGCGTACCGTTCTGTACATTTGTGTTCATGTAAATGTGTCTCCTCGGTGTCATTTTAAGGATCAGTCGTTTCTGACTGCTGGTTCGGAATATATCAATTAACGCTACATTTGACTTGTATCTCCTTTTCTGTTTCTAAATTTATATGAAATGATGCGTTAGAAGATGGAATTCACCAGTATGGCTCAAAAAAAGAAAACAGTAACGACGATTTAATTACCTAAAGTTAAGTCAGTGTACCTGTTATTCGTTTTAGGATTCAAATTTCAGGACATGTGGAACAACCGAATAAGGTATAGTGAATAAATTATTTTCTAACTATCAACCGAAAAATAAAAAAATTTTCAAAGATCTAGACTTAAACTTAACAATAAGGAATAACAATTAACGAGCAATTAAAATAAGAATGCAGGCAACTTTTCGGCATTCAAGTAGTTTATATTAATCATCAGAGATAATGAATTTAATGTTTCACTTCCCTCGTCTTCAATTACAACGTTGATAGTATACAGTATACACGTTAGTTCACTTAAACTAACTTGATTTACTTTATGTATCAACACGTAAGAACAGTCCATTTTTCTTGGACTTGCTCCATTTCTTTCCCGACAATAGGATTTCGAAGTCTGATTTTTACTTCAAGTTTACCGCCCACCGGCTTTCTTCCATCCATTAACTGAAAATTACAACACGCAATCGTTAAATGTGACCATTTTGGAAGATAATAACAGTCTAATACTCACATCAGCGGCCTCATGGATCTGACAATGGTTTAATAGGTTCAATAGTTTTACTGATGCTGTGCCAATCAAAACGTCACTGCGCAGGAACCCACTAAAAAAAAAAATGTATATATATATATATATATATAAATAAAATAATCATTAAAAAATAAAAGTTCATTTTAAAATATACCCTTTAGACCAAACTTCAAATTTTATGACTTTTGCTTTGAAAATGCGGAGTAGAGTTCGTGATTGTCGACTAATGGCCACGTGAAAATTTTCGTTATATTCAGGGCTATTTGTATCTTTGACAGTGTTCGTCTTCTCTCTCGTCGGGGTTTCAGTATTCGGGATAGGAACTTCGAATCGTACATAAGTATCAATAGTCTTGGGATTTGCTACATTGTAGGAAAGCCCTCTAAGAATAGTCACTTCCATATCGTCATCCTTTAAATCGGTACAGCACCTTTTTCGAACATAAGTTTAAAGATTTTCAACATCAAATTTAGAAAAAATATTAAACATATTATAGTTATCGGCATACTTGACAATTGAAAAAGTTCGCATTTCATTTTTCCACCGTGGAACTACATCACCTCGCATGGCTGAGCTCCGTATCACGTCCAAATCTTTTCGAGTGTGGAGAGCCAATTGGTCAAAACGATTGGCGCTTGCAATGTCTCCCATCAGTTTGTAGTGCTCTCTGTTATCGGAGCACATCTATTGTAAAGCACCAAATGTTATTATGGATAAGTGTGACATGTACGTATTTAATTCTTGCCTTTAATTGAGTTAATAAATCAGCTTCCAACTGAGCAAAGATATTTTTTTGTTCCAACGTTGGTATGGACACACACTCTTCGCTAGAAAGTATAACAAAATCATCTGCTGGTGCACGTTCTTTTGATGAACCGTGTTTGTCTGTGGTTGAGCGAAGTTTCATTTGCGGGGGAATCGGCAACTGTAACTTGAAATGAGCGATTTGTCTCTGACGAAAGAATATATCAAAATTACCGTATCCATATCAACAGGAACTCCGCATTTATTGGCGCTTATCAAAGGATCGATTCCTTTGGCCATTCGCAGATATTCCTTGGCTAACTCAATTTCATTAGATTTCTTCGCTTCCAGAGCAGCTTGTTTGAACAAACTCTGCCGTTCCAGCAACATAGCCAACTGTTTATCTTGTCGAGTGGCCAAAGGAGTTTTTGTCGGGGAAATTTTCTGTGATTGTGCTGGAATCAGGGTACTGGTTGGAGGTTGTATTGTTGAAGGATTTTCAGGATTCCTTATGGTAGTCTCTGACGGTGGGGTTTCACTCGACTGCGCTGGAGTTATTACGAGTCCCTCCATATCTTCTACCTTTCGTGGTGCTCCAGGAATGGGAGGATACCCTAAAGAGAAAAAAAAACTTTTAGCTAATTGCAAAATACTTCACAGTGAAAAATAAACAATACCTGGAGGGTCTGGCAGTTCGTCGAATGGTATTGGTTTCCCAAGTTTGAAAAGCTTGATCGCATCTTGATATTGCTTGACAATTCTACCAAACCGCCGTGCTTTTGAACTATTTCCTTCTTCTTGGGCTTGCTGCATTATACTTTGATATTTGGCTAAACGTTGCTCGAGCGCTTCCATTGTGGATTGGGGAACGGGTATTACAGGAACTTGCACTGGTACGCTCTGTTCATTTGCTACATCCATTGCAGGAGGTACGATATCATTTTGTGGAGCTGAATTTTCGGGTTTCATTTCTACAGATTTAGTTTCAACTGTACTCGAAGCAATGCTACCCTCACTTCCCATATCAATTGAAGGCAAGCTCGACCAATCCACAGATACACCCTGTTTCGCAGAATCAATCATCTGATCACAAACCTAAAAACACACAATAAAACATGTTGAAAATATCGTTCTTAAAGATGAAATAAAAATAAATGCGTGATATACTTTGACTAGACGGACGAACTGCAAAGCTTTTGCTTGATCTCCAGTGCGTTTAGCTTGCAATGCTGCATTTTTCAACTCCTGTCTACGTGCCAATGCATTTTCGATGTCCGAAGGAACTACAAAAGAAAGAATTAAACCCAAGTCCTTATTAATTGAAATTGCGAATACTTTTTGACGGTAGAATCAAAAGTCCTTCGCCAGATTCTACTTGTTGATCTTCTTCGGCAGCAAGTTTGGGAACTTTTACTCTTGGAGTGATAGGTGGTACAATATTCGGCGGTAAAGGGGCAACTCGTACAGGTATTGGTACTGGAAGGATTGGAGGAGGAACGTTGACTTCGAGTGAGGGAATCGGTGCATCGAAAATACTGGGATTATTTGTAATGTCTTCTTTCGGAATTGGTTCTGAAAATAAAAAAAAAATTTGAAGTAAAAATACTTTTTTTTGTTTGTTGCATATAACAGAGCAATTGCAGCTATTAAACTCACGTACTTTGGATAGCTTTATTTGAATCTGCGAGCGGAGGAGGAATATCTTCCATGGCAATCGGTTTTCCTGAACGAGCTTGCTTTAGTAAACCGTTTAAAGATGTAACTCCTCTGTTAAATCTGAAAGAATTTTTATTACAATCACAATCCCCCACAAAATTTAAAAATAAAATAACACCTTCTTGCTTTTGTTGTGTCACCTATTTTAGTAGCATTATTTTCAGCCAATTTGTACATATCTATCCTTTCCGTTAAAAGTTTTATCATTTCCTCCACATTTAATGAAGGCTCTTTATTTACTGGTTTATCTGATGAATCTGAATCTGATGCTTCTTCACAAAGCTCACCAAGCTCATCCTGAATAATAAATAATATTAATGTTAAAATGTTAACCTTTACTATATACAAGTACAAACTTCAACTTCTGCATCATCAATGTCAGATATTTCAGCATCTGAAGGTATATCAGCCAAACTACTAGACACCATGGCAGCCAATTCTTTCTCTGAAATAAGTTTTTTTGTGGCTTCGGAAAAATAAAAAAGAAATTGGTTAAAATTTGTGGAAAATGATTATGATTTGAAAACTTTTCCTGTACTATTTAAAGAGGAACTGTCTAGTACTGTATAGTGTAGCCTATGAATTCCAGCTTTTTTATATACTCTTCTTAATTAGTCATGTTTAAAATTCACACTAAAATAACCATCAAAGACTAAATAAATGTAGGGAAAAGATATAAAGTAGTGATATGAAAAATATTGGATTTTCTAAGTCATAGCATTTGACTTTTTCATTTGTATATTCTTACGTTTCTTCTGGCGGTTCTTTGTTGACCCTTGTGTCAAGGCAGAAAGTTCAGCTTCCAAATCTTCATCATCACTATCATCTGCTCCTGTCATGTTATCAGTTTGAAATCCCATGTCTAGAAATCCAAACTAATGCACAACATAAC
This sequence comes from Daphnia pulicaria, assembly GCF_021234035.1. Taxonomy (NCBI): domain Eukaryota; kingdom Metazoa; phylum Arthropoda; class Branchiopoda; order Diplostraca; family Daphniidae; genus Daphnia; species Daphnia pulicaria. Next base: position 10,457,484 of record NC_060916.1, read on the forward strand.
TTTAAGTCACGGGGAAAAATCATAACAATTTCATTTAATACTGACTGTACCTGTGCTAGATTCCTATTTTTTCCTCCTGCGGCTTGAGGTGCCGTAGATTTTGCTTTAGGAGCAGGATTTGGTTTCTTGTTCCCAAATGAAAACATGATAATAGAGTTGTACAATACTTTACAATTAGTCAGTGCCAATATCAAACGTAAAACTTGAAGGGAAAACAATTGCTCACTAACTTAGACTTTAGACTTGATAGCGAAAATCCAATAAAAACAAGCAGACGAATTTTATCCAGGATATCAGATAAATCGATACTTAATGTTCTCGATTTAAACACGAATTTTTGTTTTTTTAAACTGGTAGCCAGCTGGTAGCTTAGTCTGGTACTAACTTACCCATAACTTTAGCTTATTATCCTTTTAGCTTTTCAACTTAAAAGTTACATTTTCAATCCAATTCAGCCGTGATTTCTTCCGAACGAGTTTATGTTTTTTTGTTTTTCTAACCGATCTCCCCGGTTTTAGTTTAAGATCGATCACCGTGTGTGCCCTTTTTTCATCGAAAAACGTACGTTCTTTGTAATTTTAATTTGGACTTCAGATACCACGAGTACGTTGAATTTTTAAGCTATTTAATACTAACATAGTGGGATAATTTCTCTAACTCGTTTTCTTGTTTCCTTTGAGTTTTATTACCCTGCGTTCCATTTTTCCCATCTCAAGAAAGCGTTGTTATGAGCGAAAACTTTCATGTCTTGTCTAATGTCCAAGATGTTTCGTCATTATTCAAGAAGAGAAATTAGAATTTATACGTGGCAGAAGCTGGCACTGGCAGAAGAAATGGGAATGTCACCATCGTTATCGTGAAAAAAAATGTGTTGTGTGGGAACATATGTGATGCGTAGCGTAATCTGGCAACGCCAGTCGTAATTTTAGTTTTATTCTTTTCAAAAATATGAAATATGACTTGGAAAGATGGTGTATACTGCACGTATTTCTTTCAATTAAAGATCAGCGGTTTCTTTCGGTATAGGTTACTTGAACTTAACTATTACCAGTATTAGAACGGGGAAAATAAAAACAATTAATGTAACACAAACACTTAAAACATTCCTCGCTGCAGTGTGGGAATAAATTGCACAGTAGACGGAAGCTTCGTTCAAGAGATGTGTAATTCATTGTTGCAAAAGACACGTGACAAAACAATACACACGAAAAGTATGCTCTTTCTGGAGCCTGAAGTAGGGCAAAAGGGGGAGGGGGGAGTGCAGAAAGTAATTAAGAGAAAGGGGAAGAGAGATAATATCAATCAAAATCTATGTAAACTAGTATTTGACGTGCAACAACGTACAAGGGCAGCGGTCGATGATATACGATGGTACCTCACAACCCTTATAGCTCTCCTTATTTGCAGACAGCAAAATAGTCCATCGGTTGGTTATCAATATCAATTAGATTTTTTAGTTTCATCTTAAGTACTATGGCAAATCTGAAATGTTTCAAACGCAGAATCAGTTATTGCACGAACTCGTAACTTTTTCCTTTCAATTGGGAGTGAAATAAATTTGGGAGGAATGAGAATATATAAACTATGAAAATAAACTTTGAAAAAAAAAAATCGATATTGTTAATTGAAGAATTTTTTTCTTTTCAATGAAACCATCTTCAGAAAGTACTCCTTATTCCACATTACTCTCTGTCTTTGACAAGTTTTAACTTTGAGATAAAACATATTTGGTTGGGAACTCTCAAGCTTTTTGCGCTTTTTTTTCTTCAAATCATTGCCAAAATCGGTCTTCACTCTAATCAATCGACATTCTGAACTGCAAATTTAAAAAAAAAAACGAGTAGGACAAAACATAAATTAAGATGGTACAATCCGCAACGAGTGCGGAAGGAAAAGAGCTATCAGGCAATTTACTATAATGAGCAGGCGATTGAAATACGCTAGCTATTGAATGTAATTGAAAAAAAAAACAAACGCTATCAAAAGACGTTTTTAGATCGACTTTGTGTGTCAAAACTGCAATGCCTTAGTGGCAAGATTCAAGACGTTTCCTTTTACCGACTTCGGCAAACAGTTTCGAAAACAAAACAAAAAAAAATAATAATAATAGATGACGTGGGCAATGATCGCATTGTCGTATGCACAAAAAAAGGACCAAAAAAACCTATTCAACATCACATCGGAGTGCGGGACAACTTTTGCTGGGTTAGTTGGAGTTGTCGTGGCGACTCCAGATTTGCACGATCAACCCCCAGTAGAGAGGAGAAAACAAAATGTTATTGCCAAACTGAAGATAGAAAATCAACTACAGGTAAAGGGGGAAAGAAAATAAAATTTTGGAGGATATTTCGATAGTTTCAATTCATTTGAGAAACATCCGAATTCGGATGATGATAGATGTCAAAAGAAAGGGTTTTCAAAGTGGGATGGAAAGAAGATCCGATTTGCCAAGACAATTTGCTTCTTTTTTAATTATTTCTTCTTCGCGAATCGGATTCTATCCTCATCCACTCTCGTTCGATGTTGGTGCGGTGTGGCTGTTTATGTCATGAAGAGTTCAATGTATCGCGTGCCGATGTTTTGGCGATTTTTCTCCGCTATGGCTCGCTCGGCTTCAGCTCTGTTCGGGAAATTGACGACAGCCTCTCCGGATGGGCGGCCGTCATTGTTGCGATGAATTTGGATGCAATCTGGTGTCAACTGTAAAAGAAAGGCGACAAAGTTAATTTTTCAACTGAATACCAAGTCGACACGGGCATGTCGAGTTCACATTTCGTTTTAAAAAACAAACTTGTTAATAAAGCGGGTGGGATCAATAAAGCATAATGATTGATGAAAGAGTAGATAGTGAAATAAGTCACCAAGACCAGAAACAAATTGAACTAAACTCCATTCAAACAATTGTTATTACACGCTGATGGAGTGAGCTACTGGGACAAAACAATTTGTGAGCTATGAAGTTAAAATTTACGTGAATTGTGCATGATAAAATTAAAAAGCCATGCATAGTGTGGCAGACTTCGTAGCTCACGATTGAATTCCTGATATTTTTTTGAAAAAGGGCAAGCAACTCAATCAGATCTCACGTTCAAAATGTCTTCCTTGAAGTGACATCCCACGACAGATCATCAGTTCAAACAAGAAATAAAATTTAAAAAAATAAAATAAACGTTAAAAGTAGTGAAAAAGTAGATAAGGTAAAAAGAGAAGAGTTTTGTCGGATGAAAGTCCCCTAACCTCGGAGAAGCCAGAGAAGAATTGAAGAATGTCCGAACATGATGCGGTAAAGGGGAGCCCCCGCATGATTACCAAGGTACCAGGTAGACCTGAGCCATTGTTCGCTCCTCCCGCGGCGGCTGACACGACGGCGGCGGCGGCGGCTGCGGCAGCCGCAGCTGCAGCGGCCGACCCATTGGCAGCTCCGTAGTAGTTGGTGGGGCTAACGGGCGGTGACGGATATGGCCAGTAGAAGATGGGAGGATATCCAAAGGGCGACGGACGAGGGGTCAATGGACTAACGGCCGGGATTATTTGTGGTGGTTGGCCAAACGGGTACGTACCGTAGGATTGGTGGGGCAGCAGTGTTCCGCCTATCGAGTCACGCCAAACACAAAAATTCAGTTTCACGAAAAATCCACATACATTCATCAAAATTCACTCAATTATCAATCTACAAAAAATAATCAAAATGTTTCGATGTGACTGGAAATAAAAGGCTAAAGCCTGTGTGAAAACGTCGTAGCGGCAATTAGCGAAGGAGTGGAGTCGAACATGGCAATATTACCGACAAATGCATATGAGTGAAAAAGGTGTTACCCAATAACCACGAATCCAAGTTTCATAACACAACTGATTTCAATTAGCCAAACAAAAAAAATGAATAAAAATAAGGAAGAAACAAAAATCCATTCAACTTACCCCTTCACCATGACACACGTGTGCGCAATAGATAACAACATGCAGCTCGTAAACCACCAGGAAAATGTTTTTTTACTATTTGGTATTAGTCAACACACAAGCCAATCAATGAAGTAAATGAAATTGCAATGCAACATTCTTTTGAATAAAACGAACCTCCTAGATAATGAAAACAAGAAAGAAAATAAAAAAAATAAACCCATGCGCCATCTAAAAAAATCAAATAACCACCGGCACATCTGAGAGACAGGAGAACAGTGTGTGCCGAATGCATCCCATGTGAATGAAAAAGAAAAAAAAATCAAACAAACATTGACATTGAAGAGAAAAATAAAAACAAAAAGGCTGAAAAATAAAAATGAATGCCAACATTATTTACCATACCACGTTGAAAGCAAATAGCCATAGCCATATAACTTGCCCTTACCATACACGTTGGGTGTCTTGCCAGTATAAGTTGTTTGCTTTTTTGTTTGTTTGTTTTTTTAACACCTTGTACCAGTTTTTTTTTGGGGGGGTAGAGGGGGGAAGTAGCCCGCAGAGGACAGTCGGCGTAGTCTAACAAAGTTATCAACACAGCGCGATATACCAAACATAAAATAAACCAACCGAAAAAAAAGGAGAAAGGAACACAATGAAACAACCGAAAATTTCCAGCTGGTTTTTTTTGTTTGTTTAAACTTTTTTTGTTTTGATCGGCAGACGACTGGGTAAAACGAAATGACGTGTCAGTATGTATGGGTGTGTGTGTGTGTGTCTGGGTTGAGTTTTACGAACCTTTGGGACAACCCCCCCAACCCGCCCCTGTTTTACGATGGGCAAAATAATAGGACAACCGAATTTTACGAAATGCAAAAAAGAGAATCGTCAGCAACGCGAATACAAAAGCTGAATCCCAATCCGCCATCCGAGTGGACGGTTTTTTTTTGTGTGTAAAAGTGACAGCTAAAGCGGATGGCAGAACAACCAAGGCACCAACTTTGAATTGTTGAGTTCAAGCTATGAAGTAATGTAAACTAAAAACTGAAATACAAATTACCGTAAACAATTTGTTTGTTTGTTTTTTTAAGTTCACAAAGCCAATAGGAAAGAATTGGGTAGGGGGGAAATGTCATGCTTTTTTGGCTGTTATTTTTTTGAATAAATGTCTTTTTCGGTCTAAATGGAAATCAGATTCAAATTCGATTGCCAGAAAACTACACGAATCGAATTCAAATGTGGGGGGGGGGGGGGGGGGGCGAAACACCAATTTGGGGGATTAGATCAAGATTCCAGAATGATACAAATATAAAGAGCGAGGCTTTCGGACCACCCAGCAAAACACGGAAATTAAAAAAAATGTTTTAAACAAATTAAACCAACGAATAACGCAGTGTGCAATATCCAGAGACAAACGAATAATAAGATAAGGAGAATTTTTGCCTTCCAACTAAAAATGTACGACCCCCAGTCAAAAATAAATAAAAAAGCGGAACCACTCAAATACTAAAATTATCCGCGAATCAAAGAGGGGGGTAAAAAAAGATGAGTTTGTTTGTTGAGTTTTGCACGGGAGAGGGGGAACCCAGGATACACCAGTTTGAGAGAACCCTACAGCCACTGATTAAGTCTCAATACGTATCAAGTGCGCTAAACAAAAAAAAAACAGTGTATTATAAATTGAAAAGGGGGGAGGGGAAGAAAAAAAGGAAGTGTTATGATGATTGTATCTGGTTTAATAGAGAGACTGATTATAATAATAGCAAGCCATACACGCCGTGGTTTCTCTTTGGATCCCATAGATCTATATAAAAAAGAAGGCCACGTCAAGGAATAAGGAAAAAAGGAGAGAAAACACAATAGGTAACAAAAAAAAAGTGGGGAAAAACAAACAGAATTTTGCTTCCCTCTCCGCCCTCCCAAACTTTGTTTTTTCAGTGTGTTTTGTTTGACTGTATTTTTTTTTCTTAAAAAATAGCCAGCACCTTTTTTTGTTTTTTTAAGGGTGGACAAATAATGTGTTGGTGTATCTCGTGTTTGTGCGTAAATGTCCGTATTTTTTGGTAAATTTGAGTCACGAAAAATCGAAGCATTTGGAGAGAGCGAGAGAGTGAAATGAGAAAAACGGGCACAGAAATAAGACCACATAGAATAAAGGTTAGTTCAATTTTCTTTTCGGGGGGAGAAAAAGAGGATAGATAGGGCCACTTGATATGGAAACACACTGCATCAACCCATCAATCGTCATCATCATCGACATTAGTATCGATATACTTGGCAAGCTGGACGCGCGTGGGTTAAAAAAAGGAAATAAAGGACTCCACTTTGACTTCACACAATTATTTTTAAAGATAATCAAACGAAAAAAAAAATTTTAACGCAGCTTCAAATCGAAAAAAAAGAGAGCTATGTGAAATAAACTAGTACATTTAATTCGACAAGGGCATTTACGTCTCTGCGGTAAGGGATAAATCTAAAAAGCGACCGCGATTGAAAAGGAAAATAAACCAAATTTGCAAGGCAAGAATTTCGGGATTAATGGAACGTTTTTTTTAAAGACATTAATTAATTTGAATTGAAAAAATCACTACCATACGATCTTTTGAAATAAGGCCATTAGAGGTCAAGCCAACGAAAAAAAAAATGTGGAATGTTGTACGACAGTCAAGTAGAGGGGGTGAGGAATAAGGAAATGGTAGATGAGTGATTTATAAGGCCACGGGACTAAAGAAAGAGAGAGAGAATCAACAACAGTGTCAACTGGATAAAGCCCGGCATGCAAAATCAACGGTAACCAGACTCGCAAAAAAAAAAATTATACATGTCCCTTTTGTGTGTTTGGTTTTTTGATTGACCAACTACGAAATTAAGTCTCCAGGTTTTTGCCAATATTCAACGAAACGCAAATAAGAAATCAGGAAAATGGGGTGCGCAATGTCAGAAACAACAGAAAAAAAAGAATCCCACGTCTATATATAAGTACACGACGAGGGGAATCAATCAAAACATGACCCATAAACTACAAAGCAGGGTAAATGGATGAAGGAAAGGTGAGAGAAGAGGAGGAGCCAGCACCGGACCCGGGGGCGCCGCCCAAATGTGGCGGCCACTGTCTTTTGGCCGCTGCCGCCGCTGCCATGGCGGCTACCGCCATGGCTTGAGAGGCGTCGGCGTGCTGTTGCTGTTGCTGGAAAGCAGCTTCCCACGAACGCTTAAATCCGCCACCCAACTGAGCCGAGGCCGGCTGTGCCGACACGTTAGGGAAAAATGAGTTGGCCGCTTTAGCCGCCTGAAGGGCATTGGCTAATCCGGCTTGATTGTTTCGTGCAAGTTGATTATTGCCGTGCTGGAGACCCAACAGGAACAGTGGATGGTGGGGATTTAGAGCCGTTGGAGTTGCCGGTCCAGCACTGCTGCCGGCCCCGTTACTAGTGACGCCAGCCGGACCGAAATTGAGGCCAGGAAAGTTAGCAGAAAGCATCGGCAACTGTTGCAAAGCCAGCTCTTGCTGAACTGTTAAGTTGCCCATTCCCAGGCCGGGCATTCCCAGACCACCCATTCCAAACCCGAGATGAGAGAAACCCGACTGAGCAGAGCCGGGCATAAAATGAGCCGATCGAACGCCACCTTGACCGAGGAGACCCAAGCCAGAAGGCGGTGGCTGCTGCTGCGATTGAACGGGCCCGGCAGACGGCCGGTGCTGGCGATCGACGGAATTGGGATTAGAATGGCGAGAAGAGAGCGTATAGGTGGATGGGGTAGGCGGAGGCCGGCTAAGTGAAGGATTGGAAGTGGCAGGTGAGGGTGGAGGAACCAAACCCATGAGCCAGAGTCCCTCATGTTGCTGTTTGAGTGCGGCCAACTGAGCCTGGACTGATTGAATCTGAGCAGCCTGAGCCTGTGCCTGGACCTGCTCCTGCATAGCTTGCGCCTGAACCTGGGCTTGGGCTTGCAGGAGCTGGGCCTGAGTGTTACTCAAAGGAGAAGCAGCGGCCGCAGCCGCAACACTGTTGAGCTGGTCCCAGGGCAACATACCAGGAGAGAGCAGAGCCTTTGGAGTGGCCGGAGTCGACGGCAGGGCCAGGCCGCCGGTCAGTACGACGTGCATGTCCTCGCCAGAGCACTGGAACACCTCGATGTAGCGCTGCTTCTTGCCGAACACCATGTAGCGGTGATGGCGCTGTTGGGCCGCCTGGAATGAACTTTGCTCCGAGTCCATCTGGATGAAAGCTTCGCCAGAAGGTTGACCCTACAAATTTCCGTCCACCGTGACGTACACAATCACCACACGCGCCCGCAATAACACACAAAAAGACGGTCAGCTATCTGGGCAATCTTCGTCACCAGACATTTTTTTGAGTTTTCAAGAGTCCATTTTAAAATCTAAGTCTAAGTGAGCAGCAAACCACCAAATTCTATCCCATCCAACCATTAAATTTCAAAAAAAAAAGAGACATGTCATGTTGGTCTTACCTGTGCATTGTAGACCATGTGAACTCCCTGGTAGACGATGCTCTTGGCGTGTTCGCCCAGGAACTCGAGGATATGTTCCACTTGGGCCTCGTAGGGCAAGCCACGCAGACGGATGCAATCCTTGCGTGTGCCAGACGTAATCATGTTTTGTGGGAGGAGAGGCATCTGCGGCAGTTGCGGAATCAACGGCGCTTGCGTTTCGTACGTGCGGGGATCCATGGACCGGTTTAGAACCTGGAAAGTTGTGAAGAAAATGAGTCAGTTTAAAATCAAAAACGAGTTCCCACCACTAAAGTAAGAGCGTCGTTCAACCTGCTGGACTTCCGCTGTCGTCGACCGGAAGAGTTCAATATAGCGGGAGCCGATTATGTCACGATGCTTAGCCAATGCTTTGGAGCCCTCCTCTTCTGTAGCAAACATGACAAAGGCATCACCCGTTGCCCGTCCGTCATGTTTCTTGACAAACAAAACGCCAGAATCTCCGTCCAGCACAGTAGAGCCGACGTCTTCGCCACCGGATTCGAAAAATTCCACCTAACGTCATCCAAATATGAGCATTACTTTTTAAAAAATAAAAAGATGATTTAACAATTCACTTACAACTTGTTTTGCCGTGCAATCGTAAGGTAATCCACGCATGCGTACGATCACTTGTCCACTTCTCGATAAAAAGTTTTGCGCTTCGTTGTTGCTACCTGAAATCATTGAAATAAATAAATTAATTAATAAGTGTTGGTCTATCGGCATAAACGGTGCAATCAGTTGACATACCTCCAGCGACATCGATAAAGTCCTCGCCGGTGGCTTTGTAGACTTCGATGTATCGCTGTCCGATGTGATGCTTGTGCCGTTTGAGAGCCATGTCGCGATGCTCTGGCGAAATGAATCGGACGAGAGCTTCGCCGTTCCGTCTTCCTTGAGGGCTCAAGCAGAGCGCCACTCCGCCCCTGTTATTATGAGTAGGTTGAGGATGAATGTAAGGACTAGGCATCAGAAAATAACTGGGCAACATGGCTGCTGCTGCTGCTGATGCTATTCTTTATTTCTATTATCGAACAAGATTAGATGGCGCCAGTCGGCCACACACTTGAATCGGAGAGATCGGCTATCAACTAATTTCCGCTTTGTGAAAAACAGAAAAACAAAACAAATAAAGAAAAAAATATTTCTTTTTGGGGTTTTGTTTTGTTCCTGATTGAAAGCACAGCGGGGCACGATGTTACTGCAAACTATTACAAGCCAACATGCAGCAGTGTCAAATGGCATCCACTGACATTACTTCTCGGCACGCGGGACCCGACTCTGTTTCACAAGAGTAAAACACACACACACGCACACACACACGGATTCGGGTCACGTAGTGTTACAATAACGCAAGGCTGTGCCCACTTGTGTGTCAAGACTGATCTGGCCAGCCACTATACACAAAACAAAAATGGCGAAAAAATACACACTCACACACACACAAAAAACTCAATTCACAACCAACTGTAGCGACCCTGACTGGCAGTGCCGTGGAACAGAATGACACCGAAGATGCCGAGATGCGGATGATGACCATCATCCGCAAGAGGGTGGATAAAGAAAATAAAAATAAAAAAATCAGATAAACTTTAGCTGCTGCATGCTGTTGCCCGGGAGGGACTCTCTCTTGTCAGATTAGAATACAAAACGGACTTTGTATCATTGGATGCGTCCAGCTTCTAATCAGTCTCCCCGTACAGACCGCCCCGAAAAAATAAATAAAATAAAATAAAAGAAGAGCTGAAACTCCCACTTTTTACCCACAAAGTTATTTTTTCGGGGGGCTGTCCAGTTTACGAACGTGCCTTCTTAAAGTCACTTTCTTGTCTTTTTCTATTTTATCTTATCTCTTGTTAAGCCCAGGGAAAACCACCCCAAAAACCAACATTTATACAAGTCGACGACACAAAATGGATACCCAAATAAACGAAATCAAATAATGGCTGCCCACTTGTAGGAAAATCGAAACCAAAGCGTAAACAATGGAAGAAAAACGGGAAAAAGAAAATTAAAACAGATTTTCGGATGTGCTGTGTGAGCGTATCGTTTCCCAGTGGCGTATCGTCTTACACCCTCCCAACCGTCTTGACCGGAAGCAGCAAAATAAAATTGAAAATTTAAATTTAAAAAAAAAGGACATTTCTTGCACACGTCAGCTTGGCCATACACACACATGCACGTCGCCGATAAACTCCCGATTTTTTCAGCAATAACAAAATCAAGCTCTTGTACATAACATGATCCTTCCGATTTTTTTAATGAAGTGCACCATCAGCACTGATAATGTGGTTGGTGGTTTATCTAAAAGCCAACTTAACTTGACATGAGAAAGAGATGAATTACCTAGCAACGTTGAGACCGCGAAAGAATCGAGCGATATCCTGATCCGATGACTGCCAAGGTAGACCACGTGCTCGTACGACTGTGTTACTGTCTACCTCTTCATCCTTGGAACTAGACGAACCAAAGAAACAATTAGAAACAAAAACTATTAGTGAAATGGTCCTTTTAAAAATGGATATCAGAGACGATGGGAAAATACCGACCAGTAGCCTCGAAAGTGAGTGACAGTTTAAAGCCGCCTGCCTCACAGTCGACCACGTCAAATCGAGAACAAACACACAAAAAAGCCAAACAAAATGAAAAGTAACACAGAGCTTTGTGTTATCTCTCGACTCGACTATCAGTCAGTCAAAGGCTAAACAAACAGTTAACACAAGACACACTTGTTGTGTGTGTGTGCGACAGATTGATTCGAAATAACCAAATGAAATAAATAAAAACTTACCAAATGCCAGGTTCGAGTCGCAAATGGATCGTCTCTGGGTTCTCGAACTTGTGACCTGACATGACACACAGAGAGAAATGGCGGCGGCGATTAATATTAAGGCCAGGTATATTCTTAATCGAGCGTAATAATAAGACTGGTGTGGGGGTATATACCTTCTTTCAAAAGTCGTTGGAGAATTCGACCCATATCTTGCGCCTCTCTCCTCGTGGCATTCTGCTGAACTACACCAGCTGATTCTTCCGGCTCCAAATTCAGATCTGAATATTATTCAAAACAAAAAGACAAAAATTGTTGTTTTTAACTTGCCCACGTAGCACACACACACTCACACACACAAAACTTGATTTCGAAATGTAAATATTTTTTTATTAATATTTTAAATATAATAACTAGAAACAAGTTTTTTTCATCCAGCACACACACACACAGGTCTGATAAGAACGTCTCAAGTAACCCGCGTCCAGACACGACAGGCCAGCGATTCCCTCTGTTGCTTCACGAATGGAGAAGAGGGGGGAGAGAGAGCCATAATTCGCATCCAGCTGTACACAGAGAACACACCACTTGTTGCTAGCCCTTCCCCTGCCTAGTGCTAGCTGCTGCGTCTCCATTTTCCTTTTTTTCAAATTTATTTTTAAGTGAAAAGAGGGTTGGACAATCTTATTTCAATTCCTTTTTGAAATGACGACACACAAATCACTTGGATGTTGTGTGAGTAATTGCGTTTAGACCAACATAAAATATTTCGGGGGGGAAATTTTTTGGGGGGTTTCATTTTTCTCAGCTCTCCCTTCTCCTTTCACGAATCAAGGACGTACACACACACAAGTGAGCGACAAGCTTTGAATTACACTTGGTCTTTTGGCGCCATCTATGGCTTCGTTAAATGACGTTTGATGATTATTTGATTAAAATTATAAAATACTCTATTGGTAGGGAATATTATTTAAACAAAAAAGGCTCTCTCAACTTTTGATGGATGCCACAATCCACTGATGTATCAATATTTGTGTTTGGCTAATCAAGATAATCGTCCTTCACGTTTCAAGTTCGTTTTTCTAGCGGATGTTAAAAGGCTGAGATCATCGATTCACGTTTCCCCTCTACACGAAAAAAAAACAAAAAAAAGTTATCGACGGATTTCAATCTTTTTTAAGGACGTTTCTGTTTTCGTTTGTCCAACAAACTACTCTCGGCGTGAGTAATGAATCTTTTTTTTTATTATTATTATTCATTCTAAATGGGTGCAGTTTTTATTTTTTCGATACCCAACGCCATCTATTAGCAAAGGTATGAAATGTTTGTGACCTTGGAAAAGCTAGTGTTACGTTAGAATGGAGAAAACCACTTGGAGGAAAACTAATCCGAAAGAATAATAAGACAGCGACACGGATTGAATAACAAATGGACACATTCTTGCGCAATTAGAGAAACATGGCCGACTCATTAAAATGGAGAGTGGAAAAAAAGCCCCGCCCGTCAACATTATCTTCCAAAAAATATAAATCCCCCCCACCAAAAAACCAATGGCGGAGCTTATTTTGTGTATCGATCACTTTGCCTTTTTGGGGGAATAAATGTGGGATGTCATTTTTTTTCAAAACAAGAAAAATGATAGCCAAGAAAAAATATCGGCAACGTTTCCGTGGTCAAACAAAAAACACACACATAACCGAATAAGGGAAAGAATAATAATAATAATAAAAAAGAGAAAATTGAAATTCCATGCGGGACTGATGGCGCGGGATCAGGGTTCCGTTCTGGCTAACCGGCATGGAATTGCCACCCTCTTAACAATCATTTCTATCCTCCCCTCACAAAGAAACATGACCGTACCCGTTAACCGAAGGTGATAATACGGGACCAATCGATTTTTCTAGTCAATTATTTCCCCCTTTATTTATTTTTTGTAAGGAAAACTATTTTGACTTACAGTTTTAATGCACACACTGGTGGTTTTTCAACAAACTAACCAACTTTATCATCACATCATCAGAAACTCGAAATCAAAATTGTTTTCAAAGATTAAAAAACCAGCGGGTGGTTGTTTCAATTCACGTTCCACCACGGTTGTATTGACTGTCGTGTTGAAAACCAGGTTATTGGCAGCCAGAGTATTTCTCTTTTCTTTCCTTACAGGTAAGAATGTGGCTGATTACATCGCGAGAGAAAGAGAGAGAGAGAGAGAATTGAAAGAAATGAAATAATTCGGCGAAAATAGGTTAGAGTCTGATTCCAGCATTTTTATCTCCACGCCGGTGGTGTAGACGCCGACCTTCGGGACTGAAAAACCGCACATCGTGCACTACACCACCTACCCTCATTTCTCCAAAAAAGCCATTATGATCGATTCTCTTTCAGAGCGCAAAGCGTTCAACCGCGACTGGCTCCATCTAGACGCTTCTCACCCATTTTTCTTCTTTTTTTCCATAAACAATTAAAAGAACATTTTTCTTTTCTAAAATAAAAAGTAGTAAATTTTCTTTCTTCATCGGTTAAATGGGCCTGACACAATACAGAATACGTTGAACTCGGCTGCTTTTGATCCAAATTTGCCTAGTCACATTCAATGGGAAAATTGTAATAAAACGTCCAACTGAATTCGATCGTCAAAGACTTGTCTCTCTCGGTCGACACAGCGCAGATGCTTTCCAAGAAGGAAACGGTAATTGTATGATGAATCCTACGGGAAAAGCCGGGAGGTAAATATATAGAAGAAGAAGAAAAAACGAGTTTTTCTCTCTCTGTGTATGATGAATATCACGAAGACACTCACACACACAGACATTTTTGTTGGGTAGAAAATGCAACGAAGCATGTCTCCCAGCCAAAAGGAAGGTGAGAAAGCCTCTGGAATGGGAACTTTGCCGGCAGCGCAGGGAAAAACCCAGCGAAAAAAAGAAAAACTGGAAAAATAAATATCTAAAAAAAATCCCTTTAGGGTGGATATGCGGCCATGTTTGAGCGTGTACACACACAGAGTCTTCTAGAAGACAATTTATCCACTACACTGTTTTTACCTTTGTTTTTTTTTTCTATTTAACAAGGTCGTACAGGTAATTTCATCACTATTAGCAATCTTAAATTATATTATAACAGCTCTTTTTTAAAAAATAAAATCTCGGCATTTTGGCTTGATTCGTTTGTAGAATTGTTGGCTAGCCGATTTAGCTGTCGAGATAGATGACTCAAAGGAAAAACAAAATGGAACCGAAAAAGTACTCAACAACCCGCTATACCAGTGTGTTGGAGGTATCAAAAAAAGACCATTTTCTTTCCTTCAAAACAGGTGAATAGGTGGGCTGGCTGGTACCTGGTGGAAACTGGTAAAAGAGAAGGGAGTCCTTGGGAGAGTTTGTCTCTCTCTCTTTTACCTTTCTTTTTATTCGTTTCTCTCTCCCATTTCTCTTTTACCGAGAAGGGGAAAGAAACCGTTGGAGCTCCTGCCAACTATGGAGGAGGGAATGCCTAGCTGACAATTCAGAGTCTTTTTTATCCTTTTAATTGCCTGGAAGCGCTGGCAGCTATTTAAAGAGCATCATCTTTTCTTCTTCTTCCGTCACCGGATTTTCACGAGACAACCCACCCGAAGGAGGCCCTAAATATCCCGTCACGCGCCACTGTTTTTCTCTTTTCCGTCGTCGACAATTTGGCAATTCCAGCGCCATAAAAATTTCGTTCGTTCGTCCACTCCAGTTCATCATCAGGAAACCAAGGCCAACGAAAATCAGTTTTTTTTTCTTCGTTCTTATTTTTATACAAGCGAAAAAACAGTAAACTAAATCAAACAACAACTACTACGACGAACCGGATTGTTAAACAAGGATAGTCTAGGCGTTGCCCGGATCTACCAGCTCCAACAGTTAGCCTCCCTCGATGCAACCAAAAATTGGACAACAACACGTTTTGGGTTGTTTTTTTCTTTGACTTGTTCTTCTTCCAAATGAAATAAATGTTAACTGTTTCGGGGTCCAACGTGAAGGGGGGAAGGAAAGACATGGTTTTAAAAAGTTGTTGGTATTAATATTATTATCATTTTTCCTCCAACACACAACGAGGATGTGGTTTCATAAGGCGACACGATTCCCATTAGAAAGTTAATATCGTCTTATTCATCAATTTATCTCTCTTTCGATATGACGTCGTGAAGAAAAACGGGAACTTCGTGCGTCGAGGTTACCTGGCAAAATCGCCTCCAGCCAACGGGGCCACACCCTCTCTCCAGTAACCGCAGCGCGAGCCCTTCATCACCTCCCCCCCTTCATCCGGTGACTTTCAAAAAAAAAGACCTGCCCCCCACCCCCACATCGGAGTGTGTGTTGCGTGACGCTCCCGAAAAAAGCAAAAAAAAAATTTCGTCTATATAAGATTTGACCTTGAACTTGGGGAGGTGGTGCAGATTATTATTTTTCTCACATTTTGTTTTTCCCATAAGGAACACCCACCGTCGACATTTTGTGTTGAATCGACTGATTGAAATAGTAAAAAAAGTCAAAATGGGACTTACAGTTGATCATGTCTTGAATCGAGTTGATTTCGGGCGCGTTCGGGAATCCTTTTCGGAACTCTTTGCGCAAGTCGTAAAAGATGCCGAAAACGGCCGGAGGATCGTTGATGCCTTTGGAGCACGTCTCGGGCAATAGGCACTGGCGTAAAGGGAGTTGGCCGTCGGTCACGATCACGATATTCGTTGGCTGGCCCGTGGGCGGCTTATGCTCCACTTCGGTCGACAATTTCTGCAGAAAACTGTCCACCTGTTGAAACACGTCGAAATATAAATGAAAGTCATGAGAAAACAGAGACAAAATAGAAAGATAGTTTCGGGGTGGCATCAAGAGTTTGGTTCAACGACCTCCCGCCAAACGATTGAACGTTGATGCCGTGTACATTTGGGAAATGGTGCGCGAAATGACAGGCTGCCTCGTTTCCAAGACAACGCCACGTGCACGCTTCGAGTCATCTCTCAAACCTTGAGCTGGTCCCGCATTTATATACATAACAAACTTTCACTAGCATTTTGTGCCTGGTGGTGGTGGGTTCGGTCGATGGCCCCTAGCCCTATTTCTTTTATCCCCCCCTCTATTTTTCTATTTTTCTTTTTTGAGAAAAATATTTTTTTATTATTGTGTCCTTCTCGACTGGTACCGATTTTTCAATCTTTCCATTGAAATCTTCCAGTTGTGTCTCATCTCATCGACCTTTTCTCTTCTATCTCTTTCGAAAACATTTTCCAGGCAGTCTATCCATCACGGTCGACGGATTCTACTCCGGGGCTGAATTCGATATTGGAACCCCCTCTTGTCCTAGGGGCTTTCTTAGATAACATCTCATTATCACATGATGGCACATGCACCATCATTCGAATAATATCCAAAATTTGTAACAAACCCCCCCCCCCTTCTCAAAAAATAGTAGACGTAAAAAAAAATAAAACACATTTAAAACACGCACGTTGCACGTCAAAACTGATTCGAGAAAGTCGGTCAGTCTCTTATTTGACTAACACGTGCATCCCGACAGGCAATTTCATTGCATTTTTACCGAAGAAAAAAAAAGCAATAAAGAGCAAAATGGGAAAACAGTTTCGAAATGAACCATCAGTCATCTGAGCGCGCCACCGAATGGAACATTTGATGATTTTTCTATTTTCGTCGTTTTATTTCTTTCTTTCTTTGGTTATTTTCGGAGGGAGACAAGTGAACATTGTGAATTCACGAGGGGCATAAATGTTGCCCTCATATTTGTTCGTCTCTTTTTAAGTTTAAAAATAAAAAAGAACCGAAAATAAAAGTAGGGATATATAGACGCGAGGTATCTACGTGGCTAGAGTATTAAACAACCGCGCCAGGATGTGGTTACAATAGATTTCCTTGTGCCAACGGCGTGTCATCCATTCAAGTTGTTGTTGTTGCTGCTGCTGTTGCCTTTAGCCCGGATGGGGAGACCATTCATACGGAATCGACGTGATGTCATTTCTTCCTCTTATTATTTTCCAGCCACTACGGAATGATCATCGACAAATTTCAGCTGCGAAAACATTATCAGCTATTCGAACATGCATCTGTGCCAACAGATATACACACACAGAGAGACGACCGACAAAAACACCTGTTCACATACCATTTCCCATATTCACCTGGGCCAACTGCTCTCTCTCTCCCCCCACCAGCTCACCGGATACCTTTTTGTCTCTAAACAATTCGTGACGTTCATGGGGGGAAAACGAGTCCACTTTTCCACCCCCTTTGACGTCGTCGCCATCTTTTTTTCCATTAGCTGCAATAGTTAAAAGAAAAAAAACCCAAAACCCTGACCGAATAAAATATATATAACAATCCTGGTGGCAGCGACCGTTTTCATACGAAAAAACCCTCGTGCAATTGTTCTTTTCTTTTTTCGCCATTGTATAATCTTCTTCTTCTTTCCTCATGTACAATTTGTTAAAACCATCTGGCGTGTCCGTGGCTTTGTAAAATTGCTTGAAGAAAAAGAAAAACTGAAAATCTCCCGTGGCTAACCAATCTAACATTGAAACGCAATTCCAAATGACTTTCTGCTGCCTCCACTTTCTTGTAGCCCATCATCATCATCTTTATCTATTTTTGCATGCATTATTAAGAAAAGGTCAAGCACGATTCATAATGTTCGGCGGCGTGAATCGGTGAAAAAAAAAATTTTCTTTTGGGGTTGTACGGCCATTATAGAACGTGAGATGATGTGCGGCTACCAAACGAGAAAAGAAAGAATCACCTTGAAGCTTTTTCATTAATTTTTTTTTCTCTCTCTTTTCTAGTATAACCCTCCCTCTCTTTCAATCTTGTGAAGATTCAAAACACGCCAAGTGAGATGGAGAAAGATAGGATGAAAAAAAACATGACGGTTGCCTCGGGGTTACTGAAACAAAACTAAAAAACTAAAAAAGAGAATTTTATACAAAAAGAAGTCAGAAATAGGAGAGGCTCGCTCGAGCAGTTCATCAAGTTTGAAGCGCTCACATATACGAAACCAAACAAAAAAAAAACTGCTTGTGTAACATTTTGTAGGTTTCAAAGCCCCGCCTTGGCAGTGACATTTTGCTCTTGATTGTCTAATGTCTAATTCATTCTTTTTTTTTCCCCCAGCGTGCAACAGCCAACTCTTCCCGTTGGTATCGCTTTACGTGCACACCAGTTAGTAAAAGTAATTTAGCTGCCGACAGGAGGAGGACGAGATCCCCGAAAGAAAGAAAAAAGATGCATTCATTATGAATACGATACGGTCGTCTTTCCTGTTTTTCTCGACTGAAAAATCTTGGCGTTCTGGAACGACGCCGACTTTTCTCTCTATTTAAATTTCTTGTAACTTTGTGTGTTATTTCTTCTTCTTCCTTCTGAACACCGTCAAACCCAGCAGAGAGAGTTCTTGGACAGCGCATGCGTCAAAGTCACCCAACAGGTTTTTTCTTTCTTTTTCTTTTGATTCCAGGAGGGTAAAATTCCTGCCTGTTTTTGTGCTGGCTGCTGGCTGCAGCTTTTACCTGAGAAAGGACTTGTTCCAGCGAGTTGCCTTTGGTACGGATGAGTTCCTCGGAGAGACCCATTTCTTCTCTGGCTTGCTCCGAAAGGACATTCTCGTTGATATCAGCCGAACGTGGTTTAACCCAGTAGTCTTGCACGGTCACCACCTGTGGAAAAATAAAATAAGAAATAAGAAAAAAGACCTGGTCAGTGAATCTGTAACTCGGCAACTTGATTACGAAACCAATAAAATGAATTTTTGAGAAAGAAAACTCGGCGGTTGTGCCGAGTGGGTACATTTTTTGTTTTTCTCTCTGGCAACGGTACTAGCACGAAAATGCCACCCAACTAGTGCGCAAACTATAGTAGCAGAACCAAAAGACTGAAGGTCGCATTCTTCTTGGCACGGCGATATTATTATATGATTATATATTTTTATGTACAAATGTTTTTCCCAGGCCGCAACGTAATTAAAGGTAGCCCCGGTTTCCTTCCAGTGGCCTTGAAGACGCCGTTATGTAGTGCCTATGCCATAGCCGCCGAATGTTTCCTTGTTCTTTTCTTTTCTTTTTTCCTAGAAAATACATTTTTATTTTTCTCCATCACATGTGACGTCACTGGAAAAAGATGTACGAGCTCAATGCACAAAAGGATCGCCAGTAGACCATAGAGGTCAAAATCGTGTTGCATCTTAGCGACCTCTTCACGCTCGACGAGCGCACCAATGTCCCGTTACGATGGAAAATGACGACCTAATCGAAGGATTCCATCTTTCGTGAATAATAGACGACCCCATCTCGCCAACCCACGGGCCAGAGCGTGAGCAAACCTTCCCTTTTGGTGTGTGTGTGTGTCTCTTTCTCTCTCTTTATTCATACCCTAAAACTGCCCCAAAAACAATAAATAAATAAAAGAAAAATGAGCGGAGGGGGGAAAATTGTCTCGATAAACCAGTCACGCTACTTTAGCGTGAAGATCTATATAGCGCTTAAAAACACCGAAGGAATAAAACAAAACTTTCTAAGAGAGAGAGAGAATTAGAGCCCACGAGAATAAAAGAAAACTCGTCGCACCAGCAAACAATTGAAACGCAGGTCAGTCAACCCTTTTTTTTCTTCCTCCGAGTGAGAAAAACTCCCCTTTTACAGTCTTATACAACAGGTAGCGGTCAAAATAACGTGCAAAATTCAAAAGCTGATTTTTTGTTTTTGTTCTTTTTTTGTCAATCGAATATGATGGCTATTGGTTTGTTCTTCTTCTTATCTACTTAACCTGTTTTAAATGAAATAAGGGAATCCTTGTTTGTGTAAGAGACGGGAATAAAATGAAAAACCTGCTGTTGCTTGGCAAAGCTTCGGTTGAATACAGCCCCATAAAAGGTGACGAATCAAATTTAAGCCTGGCTAGCAACATGATAAAGACAGCTCACTTGGCTACAATACGAGGAATTAAGATTCCCCCCCCGTTTGAAAATGAACCAATGGAAAGCCTGCCATATGCGTTCAAATCACCGGGTTTCCCATCATCTGCTCTTAAAATCTTTTCAACTGCTTTTGGAAAGAAAGAAAAAAAGTTGTTTTAAACAGGTTACAAAGCCCGCCCAGCACATCTTGTGCCATTAATCTGAACGCAAAGTCGATTCTGTTTTTAAAAAGATAATCCCGACATGGCAAATATAAGCGGCCGAGTGTTGACTCATGATTTCACGAGCAAGTTCCCTGATTGTCGCGTTCAAATGATAAGACACACGTTACGCACACACACACACACACACAATATGTGTATACGTACAAATACGGTGTGTGCATTATCACTGGAGACTAGTAGAAAAGGGAGGGGTTGTCTACCCGAAAATAAAGTTGGTTCCTAAATACACATCGCTGGTGGTGGACCCTGCGTCAACAAGGAACCTTCTTTTTTTGATTTTCTTGTGTGATGTGTGTGTGCAACTTGAAGTCAATATTGAAAGAGACCACCATTTTCCCAAAACTTCTTTTCGTTGGGTGTACGAGACCAAACGGTTGATTCAACATTCGTTTCGACCGCACGGAAAAGAAAAAACAAAACAAAAGAAGAGCTGCAAGGGGGAGAGAGAAGAAGAAAAAAACAGGTGGTCACGACACTGAGGCGCCATCTTGGATTCAAGTGCTTCAGCAGCAACAGGTAAGAAGAAAGGCATTCCACCTAGATTGTTCGCTATTCAAAGTGAGAGGTGAACGCGATAAGGCAAGTGCGGGGCTTTAGACTAAACCCCAAGTTTTTTCTTATCAAATGCAACTTCTCGTAATAAACAAAATCTAAACGCTTTACATTTAAAAATAGGAAAAAATATGAATGTTTGTTGAATTGTTTACCTGGTTGGTCTGCATGTTGACAACGACCAGACAGATGAAAACGATTTCTTCTTCGTCAGAACCGAGTAGAGGACCATTCAGACCGGCTGTGGCCAAATGAACCACGCTCAAATACGTCGTCGCCATGGCGTAGAGATTATTATCTTGCAGAGTAATAGTTGGCTAATTTGTTTGTTGTTTTTTGAGGGGGGGGTTTTAACGGGGGGAAAGGGGTGGTCGATTAAATATTATAATAAAGTTCCGTTACGACGTTGATGGTGCGAATTTTTAAATTTTGAGTCACTATTCGAGAGAGAGTTGGCGATGTGTTGCCTCAGTTCCAGCACACGACACACAAAATCTAATAATAAGATACGACTCTAAAACGACGATTTTAAACCGGTTCCGAGGATCGGGAGAGAAGGAGACAATCGACAGAAAGATCTTCAGTCCAAGGTGTTGAGATTATGATGACGTGCGGTACTTGGCAGAGAGTATTTCTTTTGTGTTGTTTAGTGAAATGTTTCCCGAAATGTGTCGAGTAGAGAGAAGTACTTGTGCCGAGTTTTTCGTAGAACGAGAGAGAGAGGAACACGAAGTAAAACGAACAACACCCACGAGTAGCAAGAGAATAAAATGTTGAAGAATTCCCCCCCGGAATAAAATAGGAATTACCACAGAGCGAAGTAACTTATTATATAAAATAATAATAACAAACAAATCCCAAGAAAACCACCACACAACTATTTAGTTTAACACAGTCAAGTGTTAAACAGTCAAACAAAACCAAAACCAACAGCCACACCGAGTTATATGACAGCCCCCAGTACACTGGCTGAAATGAAGGAAGCTCCCACAGGTTTATTTTCCGAGGTTCGGCAATTTGCCACAGGTGAAAAACTCGCAAGTACATCCGTTGGCCGCTAGGCAGCGCCATCACTACAACAAAAACTGGCAACTCTGCACTCTCGATTGGTTTTTGACAAGACTTTTCTTTCTTCTCATTTTTTACTTCGTTATTTTTTCTTGGCATCAACAACTTTTTACGCAATCAACAATATAAATTGGATGAAAGTGTCAAAGAAAATTTACCAATCGAAGTTCTGGGACCGGTTTGAATGTGAAAATGTACAATCAAATATGATCCAATGTTAGGCAGGGGTTCCCCCCCTTCACTCGATTCTCATATTCGACCTCGAGATGGATTTTGGTTATTCCTCCAAGTCCAAGCTTTTTAAATTCTATATTTAGTCATTTGTCTCCTGTTTGGTAGATTTGATAGACTTGGGTAGTTCAAACAAATGAATAAAAAAACTAACTTGAATTCGACTAATCCCTAAGGGGGTTGATTGTATCTCTCAGTTTTCAAAAAGGTTTCAGAGGAAGGTTATTCCCGTGGTGGTTTAGGATCAAAATGGAGCTCCGGGCTATTTCAAGTCTTTTTTTTTATGTATTTACCTTTCGCTCGTTCGTCTACTTTTAACTACATATTCATTAACCTGTGTGACACGTCACTGCAACATTTTTCATTTGCTTGCGGTTGGGTTTCCCCATTGCGACCCGAATTCGGGAACGTGATTTTTCAATTCCGTTGATTCTACATTCGAAAAATCGCGAATGAATATACTAATATAATATTCTAAAGGCGTCTCCTCACACCTTAAATTGCTACTTAAATAGATAAGCTTTAATTTTGCTTGATTCAGTCATTTAAATCAGTTTGAGAGTTTGTTCGAACCGTTGAGCGCGTGCTCCGGCCTCCGGGGATGATTCCCACGATATTTTCAATCAATTTGTACTCTGCTTTCGGTTTGCGCATTTGGCGATACCCACACAGGCACACACAAGAGTTTGCGCATCGTCGATCAACAAATAATAAATTGCACGGCCGACTGAGCGAATCAATGTTTTATTTTTAAAAAATAAAGAATATTTTTCTCAAGTTTTTAGGCCGGAGTCGACCTTGACCTTGAGAAGTTGCCGAGAGGAAGAGCGGACATCCTTTCTCTTCTTACTGTCTCAGGGCAAATGGGAAAAAGCAAAGTCAACAAAAGAAATGACAATCATTTTCTTTACAGAAATATATATATATACCAGCCCCCCCGATGGCGGATGGTTTTTTTTTTTTTTTTTTTATCTTTCCGCTGGATATTTCCTATAGAAACCGCTCCGCCTTCATTTCATTGAGCCTTGGTCTATCGGACTTGTCGAATTCCCCCCCAAGTTTCTAGTGAATTACGTAGGGCTATTACCTGTAGCCGATAAAGATTTTTTTTATCGCGTTCTGTTCCAAGAACACTCTGCTACGTACAATACGTCATTGTAAAGCCTATGTTAATTTATTTCAAAGAATCTTACAAAGAAATTTAATAGCATTTGTTTCTTTTTCCAATGGAATAATTTGAGATCAGTATAGTTGTGAAAATACCCTTACATTGCAACATTCAGCACAATAAGTTGATCGGATTAACTAGTTTTTATTGAATCGTTATGGTGAAAAAGATGGTTTTATTTAATTTTTTTTTAAATCGTGCAATAGGATAATTTAATTCGCATACATTTCTGATTTAATTGCACTTTTTACTGGGTGCAGAATAATTTAAGCTGCTAGCGAAAAATTGCTAAAAATACCAACCCAGGTTAAGGCCAGTCTGAATACTGTTAATAATGAGCTTCGGCTGGCGACTTGATGTCTTAATATAGCAGGATTTATTTCTTCCTTGAGCTACTTCTCTTGAGTTCTTGAGAAACCACTGTGATGGTTAGAAATTAATGACAATGCAATCAATGAATATTCAAACCGTAGAATTTTACGATGCAATGATTCGTGGTATATTTTTCGCGGGGTTTATGAATGCAATATAATTTTTATGCACTTTACGAAGATTAAAAATGATAAAATTTCTGTCGTCTAAAAGACTGTTTATTTCGACACCCATATTTGTCAAAACTAATCAGATTTGTCAAGTAAGATTTCTGTGATGGAGTCGCTACACATGCATGAAAATAAAGCCAAAGTATCACCGATCTGACGAGTTATGAAATTAATCCTAAGTACGCAAGGAAGTCTTTTCATTTCAGTTATTTTGTTTGTGGTCAAAAAGAGTAAAAGTCAACATAAATTACGGGCTTGCGACTGACAGCAGCACTTTTATTGTCCACTTTCTTCCGCTTCCTCAGGCCTCCGGCCTCCATCATACGTATATGCTATTTTTACGAATACAATAACTTAGAAGAAAAGAAAACCTTGGTTCCAATGAATGCTTGTCTTATTTCTTTGACAGTTATTTTTCTTTCATTTTAATTCTCACAGGTTGGAAACCATCTCGTGACCAACGAACGAACAAGACCACGTCCGCCGGCCTCTTGCTTGCTGGTCTAACAGCTTTTACTACCAACTCATATAATCGAACTTGCTGGGTGCGATCCTGGGTGAAATGATCCCCAGCATTTTCTGTTGAGTGCCTCTATAAACATATGAGTATAAAATATGTCATAAAGAAACATCAATCATGACATACTCGACTGATTATAGAAAGATTTTAAAAAAGTTTTATTGTTATTGCCAAATTGTCTTGTATTCGTGTTTCATGCATGGTTTTTATCAAAACTGTACAGCAGTTTTTCAGATTGCATTATTAAATGTTTAACAACTATTTGACAGCATAATTTATGAACATCTAATAATTTTAGAATCTAAAATTTAATTATGGTGTCACTTGGCGGAGTAAAATATTTCAAGGGACGTTATTGCCTAGTAGAACTGTGTAGTTTGCTCTACATCGCTTCATGGGACATTTTTTCGTTCTGTTTGAGACGCTTTCTATACAGCTTCTAAATAGAAGTTCACGCATACGTACATTTAGCAATTTCAACAACTTTCACGGTAATGTATTGAGACAACTATTTCACAACGCGACTTTCGCAACAGGGAAAAATGATCCTAAAATAAAACTACATGCAATGTATTATTAGTAAAAGTTTCCAAATATGATATTCCTGGTCTGTATATTTAGCAACCAGCTAGTCAATGAAAATAAAATATTGTGAGTTTATAGCACAGGCCACATTAACTTTACCTTCTTGAGGTTGGTACAAAATTAAAAAAGCAAATTCCGTCATTTTAATTTGCTTAGTCTGTGTGTTCTTGCCACGTTACGTTCACCTTCAAGCCAAAAACGGTGACCTACTTTGCGCATGAATTACGGTATACAATTTGAACCTTTAGCCTCCATTTGTTGAACGCTGTGTCGGTGTGTCCGTTAAGTAAAGCTAAGGTTTACCACGTAGAGTGTACATATATCCTGATGATCGGCTTACATTAAGAAATAGAGAATTTCCTTGTTACAAGTATGTTGAAAAAACTGACCGCGGTTAGTTAGAAACTCGGAACATTGAGAAACTCAAAACTTAGTAAGCAGCCGAATCGGTCCGTACTGTTCTCGTCGGAAATTTGTCGTACTTTCGTCACAAACTATTTCGCCTATGTAGTAACTTCACAATCCTTGCAGACAATCTGATAAAAGTCTACTCCAGTTTATCGAGTTTTTCTGCTTTTCTAACCGAAAAACAAAACAACACCATATGTTATTTACTCCCGTTTCTTGGCCTCAAAAAGAAGACAGCATCGAAAGGCAAGTGATTAAAACTCACGACTGTGTTTTTTTGTTTTTTTTCAGGACAAATTCTCGCGTTCTAAAAAGATTTAGATCATCAGGTTAGCAGCGAATAGAGAGGCTAAATTTTGGCAGCACGATAGTACTAGTACTGGTGGCCTGCAGTGGTTGCCTGACCCAGATGACCCTAGATAGAAGGGAATTTCATAGACATATGGATTTGGTTGTTTACTGAATATTTTTTTTAAATTTTAAATAAATGGGGCGTCTGTTTGAATCAAAACTACTCGACATAATTACAGATAATAATTATAAGATGCCGAAAAAATGTTACCAAACATCTTGGCCTTTCTGTTTCTGGTGAAAGTTGGTGAACGCGTCAGCAGTTCCAGTTATATTACTTCGAGCTTCACTCTGGCAGCAGTTCTGCGCAAAACGACGAAAAGAAAAAACAAGCCAAGCCACCTTTTACCTTGATTTTACCGTTATTATTTGGAACCTCTCGGCTCAACCACACTGGTAGGGTGAGATGCTGGAGGCATGAAGGGTTTCCAAAGCGCGTCTTCCGTAAAACACAACTCCGCTAGTTTCCATTCAGGTCTAGGAAGAAAACGGTCGACGAGCCTTTGGAGCCAGTCATTCGCAGTATTCTGAACAGGTAGCACACCAGGTTGCAACGCTGAAGAGTATACACGCTCAGTAGGTTAGACTTGTTTGATTACCAAGTTTGAGACTCGATAGCAATTAAATGTCTAAAGTTTTGTTTGATTCATTTATTCATTATTATTTCAAAATATAGAATCGGTTAAATTAAAATGGCAATTGATCAACAAATGGGACGGAGCATTGTTGGAAAAGTCATCGAGGTAAGTTATTTTCTTACAAATTTTATCTGCCTCTGGCAAAGACTCCTGACAGAAACATCTTGCTTGACTTTTTTTCTGGGTCAAACACAGTTTCTTGTGCAAGACATTTAATAATGCTTTCTGTTTTGCATTTCGAATGGCATATACATTTCATATGTTTTACATATTTCTCTAGATGGTCGATCGTAGATAGTTTCAAGTTCATTTGTTTTATATTTCTAGACGGCCCCATCTCTCCTTTTCTCAGCTGTAGTGTACGGAGTACCTATAGTGTACACTGCAGGCATCGTAGCGGAAATTGTTTTCACGACGTTTTTCAAACAGACCAAACGGGGTCGCCCAAGCGTCTCAAAGGCAGTCGATAAACCTGAGGTCAGAACAATTGGAAAGTAAACCAAGTCTTATCTCTTATGCTAATTATCACGATTTCTTTTCTTTTAGGCTAATAATACAGCGCGCGCTCAAGGCACTTGTGGGGCATTTTAATCCGGGTATCACGTTTACACTTAAACAGAGACACCATGTAAAGTCCAAAACAATTTTCAGACATTTTTGTTCACTATTAAAACAAATGAAATCGAAGAAATATACATGCTGATGCAGCATGATTCTAATTTGCGAAAAAGGCGTCCTTTATCTCAATTATTTTCTATATGGCATATTTGTCAAGACACATATTTACCGGATTAAGTTTGGTTTACAGACGCCATTGTGATGTGAGCCATTCCTGTGTTCATTATAAAGGGTTTGGAATATCAAATATATAGTGACATGTATAATTTCAAATTATAATTAAAAAGGCTTCTTTATATTAGTAACATTGATCATTTACATTTGATGTGAAATTAATTATTACTCATACTTAGTGCCTAGATGGTCCAAACCGTCGCAGGCTCTCGTAACTCGGATTACTGAAGTAAATTTTTCGGGGAAAAATTAAATTTTCAATACAAGCTAAAACAAGGGCGCGTGCGGAAGCCTCCTTTGTCCTTACTCTCCTCCCATTGACCCCCTCCCTACTCCTACTCTTTCTATCCTATTACTTTTTCTTGTAAGATAAAGTCTACTAAAAACATAACAAATAAAAATTACTCTGGTAAAAATTAAAAGAAATAAGTACCAAATTCAAATTTGAGTTGCTGACCCCTTGACTGTAAAGGTGGACGAATCGTCATTTCATTCAAATATTAGAAAAAAAATTAACATGATTAACATTGTTTTATACATCCCATTTTTATCCTGGCCTTTCATTGAGGAACCATCAATGTTGTGTCAAGAAAAATTTCAAGGGTAACCTCAATAAATTTTTCCAGCCTTCAGAAAATAAACTCAATCAATGCAAAAGACCATGATTTCATATGCTTTATCTTTATGGTTTAATATTTGGGCAACACAGGAAAAAAGCTTGTACCAAGAAAAAGCATAGTAAATTAAACAGTGGATAAAATTAGTCAGACTGGTTTTGAACAACTATCAACATGTACTCCTTGTCTGGTGCAACCTGCATAACAATTAACATCACATTTAAAAAGAGACAATGTTAAATTAAAATCAAGCTTACCATGATCTCATGTTTCTTGGTTCGAATACGGAAGAAAGTCAGATCATTTGTTGGGTCCAACTCACGCACCACACTACAGGCTTTATCTGCAAGTTGACTGATCAAACCAGCATATTGAATTGTGGTGGCATTGTCCAAAGTTGACTTGATAGGAATGCCTAGAATTAAGGAATTAGCTTATATTTCAAAATGGTTATTAAAAACATTTTACCTTCATTGTTAATAACGACAACCCCGATTACTCCCTTGTGAGACTGAATTCGTTTGAGAGTTTCTTCGATTTCACTATTGGAAGATTGCTGCAAAATAATAGTTAATTAACATAACTTTGAAGTTACATTTTAAAACATTGAATACCATTTTCTCTTTACAGCTTTACGTGAATATTTCGTCAATATGACACATCAAAGCAGTTGAGCAGATGTTAACAGTGCAATAAAGTGAACTGACGTAACGCCTAGTAACCTAACAACAAACAGGTACAGAAGAAATGTCTGTCTCAGTGTCTCTCTCTTCTCCCAATAGAGGGAATTTCGTCTGCTCTTTCTGCCGTAGGGAGAAAAACAGCCTAAAGCACCTAAAGTGCGGGGGCCGGGAGCGGGACCTAATATTTATTTATTTTTTTTTTAAACTAGAGTGCAGTATTTATATTTTTTCAAAATCGTGGTCACATTCAAAGTTTAAACCTATTCCCCCCTCTCAAGCAAGTAGGCCGAAATACTCGTTTTTTGTCGTTTTTTTTTTCGGGGCTCTTCCTTTCCACTTTCCAGTTTCCACCCGCGCTGGCCCGCTCTCTCTCCGCTGGACTGGTCCGTTTTTTTTCTTGCTGAGTTTCCGCTTTCCGTTACCCGCCAAATGGAGTTATTTGAAATTTGAACGACATTTCTGCAATTGATTAACGGACTTTACTATAAGTGACGGAACGGGCCAACGAAGTTGACGACCATTTGAACTATTTGCTGGGCCGCTTGTCGCTAGTTGTTCATGGTTTCAATCAGGTGAGGGGTGGATTGGGTGAAGCGCTCGAATCACTTCGCGTTCAGAACTTGCCGAAACAGGCCGACAGCCAAGTACGACGGCCGGTAAATCCTCTTCACTTGCTCCTAATCACTTGGCCAGTATCCAACAACCAATCAAGAGAACGTCAACGTTATCACGCGGAAAGAGAATATTAATAACGACAGCGAAGGGAATTGAAATTGAATTGCTTTCTTTTAATTTGCTTGTTCGTTGTGTTAAGATTTTTCGTATATAACGTTGATGGAATTAAATAAATAAAATTGAAAAAGTCTATTTCTTTATGATCGTTTGGTAGCGTGCATAAATATAAACCACCTATTAATCTAATACGAATAAAAAAACTCAGTCTTTTATCGAAGACATTTTATTGAATAAAAAAGCGTTTTAAATTCCTTTTTTTTTGAAGAATCCGCGACAGCCAATTTGAATGGGTATGCAAACCCAGATTATAACAAGATTTAAAAAAAGTTTGTTTAAGTGGAATATTATCTTGAAGTAAAACATTAATACCATACTCCGACACCACGTGGCAATTTCGTAGATGCAGAATTTCAAGTTTATGAAATCCATGATAATTGGCTGCCCTACGTAAGACTTCATCGGTCAACGATCGACAGTAAAAAAACCGAATGTCTTCAAGTAAAGGAGAACATAACAAAAAAAGTAAGATATCGAATGGAATACTCCAACAATAAACATGAGTTAATTTCTTAAAAATGTTTGGATTCCTTTCCGTTTGAAGGTTTATTAATTCGTTTTCAATAAGCATGCCTCCGGCGTCTTTGAAATAAAGAGCAGTCAAATTGGGACATAACTCGGCTATGGTCGGAATACAGATTGAATCGAAACAATCAGTGCCAAACGCTTCCAAAGAGTTGCCAATTACCTTGAGAAGTGAACATAAGCCACCTTCAAAGGTCATTTCATTGAATGCGTTCGAATCAGACCTTAAGATTTTTAATCCGCGGAGCACCTTAATTACAATTAAGCCCAAAAGGTCACTGTCTTTAAAACCCCTGGTTGCGTAGATTGTGACACGAGTGAGTGAATTGCACATGGAGAGTGCTACTTGAAGGCTACCGTTTATATAAGGCTTATTACGAGTGGTGTGCAGAATAAGTACGGACAATTTACCGTTGAAACAATCAACACGCTTTGAATCTTCCGCTGACTGAGCCAATTCTAACAAGGCTTCAAAGGTATCATAATGATTAATTATTTCTAAAGACAGTAAATGCGTGAGAGCCATTTGGATTCCCCGCTGTGTAACACTAGTGCAAATAAGATCCAGTCTTTTCAGAGTCTCACAAAGTCCCGATTTTTCATTTCCCATCTCGGGAAAATCAGCCTCGCCACAGAGCCATTGAATTCCAGTGTCTGTCACCTTAACGCATCTTGTCACATTCAGCCACCTATTTTTTTAAAATTAATTCACAATGAGTTTTCTTTCAACAGCCATAATGACAATATAACAATAAGCACTTAAACTGAAATACCTTAATTTGGAACAGTAAATCCCAATGCTTTTCAAACAGTCGTTTCCTACTCCGGTGTCTTTAAGGTTAAGAATTATCAAATTTTCCAGCTTGGGAAATAAACTCAAGTAACTTTCAGAGTAAAAAGATAATGTCAAATGTTGAAGTTGTGAGGTGATGAGTTGTTCTAGAATATTTGCATGTGTTGATTTTCTTCCGCTGGTAAGAGACTTAATGATCTTCTCCAAAAGAGGGACAGCTAATATAAAAGTTTAAAAGTGAAAATTAGTTTTTAAGCTCTCATGAAAGAAATCCTTTTTGATCAGTCTTCTTACGTAATTGAGGAAATGGATTTTTTGTTTCTTCTGAACTGAGAATGATTGTATCGTCCTTTTTCTTGGTTGCTGTTGATAGGTCGGATGCCAATTTCTTATTCTCAATCGTTTTCTTTATGTAGCATGCACCGAGTTTCAACACAGATTCGACTAAATAAAAGCAAAAAAAAAACATAATCATTTTCATCGCTTTTTCTTATTTTTTGGTCAACTTACGTAATTTATGAAATGGATCGCTAACCATTTCAGAATTGACATTGATCGCATTGCTCTCTCTTATAGTTGTCGATAGGTCTGGCACAAATTTTCTACATTCAATCGTTATTTTAATGCAGCTTACAGTGTTCTGTCGGATAATTCCTTTCGAATAAAATTCCTTATTCGCGAATAAAATTCCTTATTCGCGAATAAAGAATAACGTTATTCGTATTCGTTATTCGTCGAATAAATGACAGTTATTCGTATTCGTTATTCTTTATCTTTTAGAGAAAAATTATTCGTTTTTTTATTCGTTTGTCCGCGAATAACTTTTCGAATAAATTAGGGATACTGTTTAGGTTCACCCCTCGGCATTACAGATGAAAGTCATAGTCTAAAGTCTTTGTGTAGGTTCTGTAGTCTAGTCTAGCATTCTTCACGTGGTTAATTTTGTTGTGTGAGTTTCCAAATCCATGAAGGTATTAAGATTATTCATAGACAGTGGAGACGGTTTATCAAAAATTGTATTACTTGTTTTTCACAGAGTAATTCCATATTTTTTTATGGAGTAAAAGTTTTTATCTTCATATCTTGAGCTGTTTCTGTTTGTGACTTCCAAGCTTCATGGTCGTGGGCTAAGTTTATAGAATGGATGATCATGAGTATGACGCTGAATTAGCAGCTAATATTTCTCCAGAATCAGAGAGCTCAGACCAAGAACATGCAGATCAAGATAATAGGCAGCCTGCAGACAATACTTTGAAGAGTAATGAGTCTCACTCAGTCAATCCGTTCAATCGTATCTTAATTTCATTTTTACGAGTCAAAACAGTCAATTAATTCAGTTCCCAATTAATTTCTGTTCCAATTTAAGAACTCAGTCAATCCGTTCAATCGTATCTTGAATTTCTTAATTTTATTTTTACGAGTCAAAACAGTCAATTAATTCGGTTCCCAATTAATTTCTGTTCCAATTTAATCTTCAATGTGACAAAAAACACCGAAATAAAGCCAATACAGAAAAAGAATAATTTTTTTTTCATTAATCAATTTGGTTGTTGGTTTACTTATTCTCCTAAACAAACGAATTAAAAAAAACGGAATTTTTTATGTTTTATTCGAAATTTTATTCGAAATTTTATTCTTTATTCGTTATTCGTTATTCTATTCGAAAATTCGAATAAGACCCTTATTTTTATTCGTATTTGTTATTCGTCGAATAAATAAAAGTTA
Organism: Daphnia pulicaria; assembly: GCF_021234035.1. NCBI lineage: Eukaryota > Metazoa > Arthropoda > Branchiopoda > Diplostraca > Daphniidae > Daphnia > Daphnia pulicaria. Next base: position 10,489,802 of record NC_060916.1, read on the forward strand.
TTCGTGATTCGACTACGCTCAAATCACGAAAAATCTTATTCGACAGAACACTGGCAGCTTACAGAGAGTTTAAAAATAGATTTAACTAGATAAATTAAAGTAAAAAAATGTAAATTATTTAACGCTTAAATTTAAAAAAAAATATATTTTTCGGGTCAACTTACTTAGTTCATAGATCGGATGGCTCATTCTGAATGTATTGCCCTCTCTCTTAGTTGCTGAAACATCAGATGGAAATTTAATATTCTCAATCGATTTTTGAATGCAGTCCGTACAAAGTTGGACCAGAGATTCGACTTCTCGTACTTTAGGCATTATTTTTCAAATGTATGCATGCGCGTTGGAGAAATGACCCGATGCATCCGATACAACTCAAAAGACTAAGCTTCCAGACTAAGTTATGAAAATGCAATGATGGCCGTTTGTAGTTAACGACTCGACAGAACGTTGATACGACTCTTGTTATTCCCGGAATTTTCTATCAGAAGAAAAGAAGGTAAAACGGATAATATCGTCGGTAATAGACTGGCGACCTTGGCCGATGGAAGTTTCTTAGATTACTTAGGCTACTTGATAAGGTTAAAGTCCTATATTTTATGGCAAGTATGGTAAGTACTTATTGCCATTTTTCGTCCCCCCACCCAGCTATTATGGATCACCCAACCTTGTACACACAGCTATGTTATCAATCCCCCCGCAATCACCCTTTGCTATCGGAGGGAAATATAAATGGCCATACATACAGGCCCCTACGGATCAGTGTCCCATGTCTTCGCCAACAGGCACTAAGTTACTTGCCATAGAAATACACCTTTTTTGGGGCAGTTCTTGTAACCCCCGCTTCAAATTACGCGCTCTGGCCCGTTTGTTTTCTTGTTGAATTGCCGCTTTCCATTATCCGCCAAATAGTAGCCTTCTTTGCTGCCTCACACAGCGGCACACAGCTGATCGATGCACGGGATCAGCATCGTCAAATAGATTGGTCGAGTTTTGTTGACAAATTCAGTAATAAACTAATAATGCGAATTTTCTGGTGGACTCTACAATTTCAAGCATGAGTACTCCAAGTTCTCCAAACTCCGATGATTTGGAAGATTTTCCCGGGCGCCTGTTACATCAGGTTTAATATTTGTTTGTTAAATTTATAAATTGTAAATACTTGGGATATAACATGTATTTATTTCGATGCTCTTTGCATGCGTTATTGTTTAGGCGGCTTTGTGGGACAATGCGGAATTACTTGAAGATCTCCTTCACGCTGATCAATTACAACATATTGATGGAGTTGATGCTTGGGGTCGAACACCACTGCATGCAGCTGCCACCACAGAAAACTCTAGCTGTCTCAGAATATTGCTTCAATAAGGAGGTATGCAAATGTTAAAATAAAAAAATAACAAAATAAAATGTATGTATTCATTCAACTGGTGTTTTCTTTAAGCTGATCCCAACATCCCTTGTGGGCCTCGAGGAGAATACAGGGTAAATTTGACAGCTTAAGTATATTTTGAAACTAACTAACTGTCTTAATTTTTCAATTAAGACATCATTACACATCACAGCTGAATATGGCCATGTCAACAATCTTCGGCTTTTGCTTTGTCATGAAGCTCGTATTGATGTCAGAGATGGTCTTGGATTCTCTGCATTGGATCTATCAGTCAAAGGTGGTCACATAGAATGTGCCACAGCTCTAAAAACAGCCCAGGCAACACATGAAGCTTCTATAAAGTTGAAACATTTTACGGATTATTAAAAGCATGCATTGAAGGAAACCCTGATTTAATGCTCAAACTTTTCAAGGAGCTCAAAGAAGACTTGAAACTTGTTATAAATATGACTGTTGAAGGATCAAACACATTATTATTCAAGTAAGTAGCTACATGTTTGTATCATGAATTCTAATTAATGCTTTAAATTATTTTTCAGAGCTTCAGAAGTTGGTCATAAGGAAATAGTTAATCTCTTACTTGCCAATGGCGCGGATGCAAGAGTTCATCCTGTAACAAAGTATTCTCCTCTATACATAGCATGTTACAATGGCCACAAAGAAATCGCCGAATTGCTATTGAGAGTAAGCTGCATATTCATTTGAAAGAACTATTCTAGAATTAAAATCGGAAGTGGCGCTGTAATCTGCATTTTTATCTTTTGACAGAAATATCCTGAATTGGTACAAACGCCAACAGTTGAAAAATGGTTTCCTTCTCACGGATGCTGTATACAGGGGCACCATCAGGTGCTGGATCTTTTACTCAAGTTCCCGTACCCCTCTAGTATTCTGAAAAAGTACATTGATAATAAGACTGGCAATTATGAATATGAACTTCCTTTTGACATTAACGCGAAAGATGTATCAGGTACAGACTGATGTAGATAAGTTTTTCAAAAATAGATTTTTAACTTGTTAATATTTTTAGGACAAACTGTGTTGTATATTGCTGCATACATGGGAAGTTTGAAGATGGTAGAGATCATTTTGAAGTATCGCGTCAAAGGGAAAATGTTAAAGTCTTGCGAATCAACAACGCAGTCGTTGTCGGGAGCGGAATCGATCACGGCGAAAAAACGGATATCAGATTCCATTCATGCATTAATGTCCCGTCTCAACGTAAACTTAAAAACGGATACGGCTACACCTGCTGGCAATGTTAATCAAACTTTGAGTCCTGTTGATGTAGACATCTATTGTGACCATGGAACACAAACAGCGTTACACATTGCTGTGAAGAACAAAAATTTTGCTATTGCGTCTCTTATATTAGTTGCCGGTGGAAATCCCAACCTTACAATATATCTAAATGAAGAAGAATTGTCAAAATTACGTTCTCGCACTGCTCTAGACGAGTACGTTTTTACAGGATCCACTGTGTTGGTTGAAGCAGTCAGACATCGTGATATGGGTATTTCTTTCAAATCATTGACGCATATTCTTTTCGCTTTAACATTGTAACGTTATTGCGTTTTTTCAGGAATGATCGATCTACTTTTAAAACACGGTGCACGTGACGTGGAAAGCAAAGCTCTTTATGTGGCTGTTCAAGCGAAAGACGATATCATCACCGGTAAACTTTTGGCTCTGAAATCGCATATTGATCGGGAAAAAGTGTGTAAAGTCTTCCAAAGAGTGTAAAGTTACTTCATCTTTGACTTTTCAGAGTGGAGAGAATGTGCAATAAGGAAGTGACTTATAATGGCGTTCATATCAAGAAGGGCATGATAGTAACTGTTCCAGCCTTCGCCCTTCACTAGGACGAGGAGTACTACCCGGATCCCAACAGATTCAATCCCGACAGGTGAAATGATGTCATTAATGCGTCCTCAGTGAAAATAAATTGATTTTAATCTTTACTTGATGGGAAAAATAAATCAGATGGGACTCTGAAAGTGAAATCAAGCCAAACCCCAACGTGTTCATGCCATTTGGAGTGAGCCCCCGCAACTGCGTCGGCATGCGATTCGCCATAGAGGAAATGAAAATTGCCTTGTGCACCCTCGTCAAAAACTTCCGCTTCTTCCCAGTAGCGGAGACACCCGTAAGTTATTATATCAACAGCAATGACGCAATAACGCGAATTTAAACAAACTTTTCTTTTCTCAAAACAGGAGGAGATGCAATTCGAAGATGGATTTATAGGAGTCATTCAACCCATTCACGCAACAGTTGGCATCGAATCACGTTGTTAACGACAACCTACGGACAGTTTGCTTGTTTGAGAAGATGTATCAAGTATTAAAGCAGCTATATCTATGCATTAATACACGAGTGTTTTACTTTGATGAGATTCCGGATTGTATTTGAATTTCCCTCCAAGGAATCAAGGACTAAAACATACTGTATAACATAATCCAGTGGAAATGGAAACTAGATCCCCTACCCAAAACCAATGCCAACCTCATGCGCCGATCTCAAAAGTACTGGGCACCTCTGGAGTGGCGTCTATTCTGTCATTGGCGCCTCGACGGTGGAAACTGTTTACTGCGATTTCACCAAGCCCAACACCGACCCCGGTAAAATCATGGCAGACTCAGTTCCAACTTCTGGTACGATTTAATTCGTTGGTTAATTAGGTTTCCAGACTTTTGTCGGTTACGCCGGCGTCCAATCCAAACCGACATACTTCTACGGTCAACTGAACTACAACTGGTACTCTGTCGGAATTCCAATTGCATACGACAGCTTCGTACTAAACGAAGGAGGAGCTTACGACCGAACGACAAAAAAATTCACAGCACCCGTGGCTGGAAGATATTTCTTCTCTTTTACTGGAAGAGCCCAATCGTATAACCCTCCAGGCGATTTCACATTAGACGTGGAGATGGTAAAGAACGGCCAGTACGTCGCCAGAGCAGCGGCCGATGACGGAGCCAATTCCGAAACACTCTCGATGCAATCGATATTAAATCTGAAAGCTGGCGATCAAGTTTGGACTCAGGTTACGTACATCACTTCAGGTATCAGTCTACTCGGTCCCTCTTACACACATTTCACTGGATTCCTTCTCGAAGAAGATGTTTCCCTATTGCTCAAAGCCCTCATTTAGATAACGATCGACAAATGAAATACAACGAGACTTTGCAGCCCTTGATATTTAATTTATTGACCGCCGACCAAGTTCATTTATTTAGTCTATAAATACAAACGATGAAGGGATCTCCGACTTGGTCCCTAATCCACCCCGTCTTTTATATCAGCCAGCCCCTCGCAAAATGTTGTTGATTTATGAGATAAGAGTTGTTGTTCTATAGGATTATGTATAATACGTATAGGAACGACAGTTGATGCGTGACGATTCAGCGGTTGGACAAAAGAAACAATGTGGTATATAACTCTGTACAAACACGTCAGAGTGCTAGCCAAACACTTTTCCCATTTCTCCACTGTACAGGTCGTGCCGTCTCCCAAGATACAAAGAAAATGAGATCCCGTCATCTCATCTCGTTACAGCACGTCAAGACAAAGATAACAAGGGCAAATGATACAAAATGCAATTCAATGCGTCCAATTGTGAATGTTGGTGGGTTTATAAGTTTCAATTCTGCCCAGTCCACATCATCACCAGGCAGTAGGTAGACTTTAGTGCTCCCAAAAATCCTATGTAATCGTTATATGTACTTAGAAGTTTGACTGTTGCATTTGTCAGTCAACCCCAACGTATCATTTTGAAAATATGATGTGAGCCTTTACAATGTACTATGCCCGTGGCTGCTTCATGCCATTTTCACAAGTTTGTAGTTTCCATATCAACTGGCTTTTCTCGAGAAGATGATTCCCTTGGCGCAGAGCCTTTAGCAACAGGTTGACTCGCAATAATTGGCCTAAACTACTCCCAACTTGATATATGGAAAACTTAAGTTGAATTCGTCCCCGAAAACCTTTGGCATTTAAAAAGAAAAAAGGAATTTGTTTTTCGACGCTTGAGCACACGTGAACATTTGCGAAGGATTGTTTGATAGTGCTACGCGTCAAGGGCGAAATAATTAGAAGGCAAAAGGCAGCTTAAAAATGTACAAAGCGTAAACTACGTGCTTCAATCCAGCCTTTGCACTTATCCACGGCCGACCCGTTGGAGATGCCCGGGACTTTCTGCTGTACGCTGGACAAGAAAAGTGAATTATCTACTACAGGCGGAAGGAACAAATTGAGTCTCCTCTGCCGCTGGGTTCCGCGTGAGGGGTGACGAAACGAACTGACTAATCAACAAAAAGAACAAGACGTCGGCATTAACGGCCAGTCCCAGCGGAAACTCAATTGAAACCTGAGTCAGCTGCCGGCTGATCAGAGCGGGGTGAAAAATTAATTGGCGAGTCACGTGATTTCAAAGTCCGTCTCATCACCAGCTCACAGCAGCTACGGTAAAAATGTTAACAAATGAAACGCATCGATCCGGAAGGTCTTTCCCACTTTCGAGCCAAAAATGTAACCAGAAAATTGACATCGATATAAAGTCTTCAAACTCTCGGAGAAAATTGCGATCTATTAATTATAGGACAATATTTTGTTTTCATCTCTTAGACGCTGACATCCAATCCTTCGAATAAAACAAACTGGCAAAAAGAAAAATATTCCTGGAGGGGCTTCGCAAATTTTGTTACCCAGCGACAAGAAGATGTTTATGTTGCGATTTTGGCGCCAAGTTAATTATATGACTTCCAAGAAGCGAATCCCACGAATAAAACCAAACAGCCAGAGCACATAAACAAAAAGTTGATTAAGGCGGTGGTGGCGGCGGCCTAGTTTGGCACACTGTAACTTTTCCCTCCATGTTGAAAAAGCCAAGTTGTTGCGTAGTACATCAGAAACACTTGGGGTGGGGAGAGGCAATGATAAGACGTGTGTATATAGCAATCAGATAGTTTGTCGTGTCGGATCGATACACGGTCGCTAGCTATATATACGGCTTCCCGAATGAAGGACTTTCTGGCGCCATCGTTGCGGGAGCTTTTGAACTTGACGAAGTGAACAAATTAACCGACGTTGAATCGAATTTGGGAACGAATAACCGCAACTATCTGCATGCGCCTGCATTGACAATCTGCAGATTGTCGAGCCACATCCCGCCACTATACAATCAGGCCTAGATATATACTGAAGGGGGGGAAAGCGATGTGGTGTAGGGTGTAGTGGCTAGAGCGTCAATGCTTTAAAAAAAGGCCCTGCTGAACCCGTCATAAAACTGTTGGCCTGCGCCTTGAGGCTGCGGCATAACACTAAAAAATGTTATTAGACAGGATCCTTGATTGCTTTCAAGGATATGACGTTAAATTCGCGTCATTAGAACTTTACTTGGATAGTGCGCGTTACAAATAAATCAAATCAAATCAAAATAAAATCAAAGCAAAAGCAATTAAATCTCTTGTTGCTAAGTAACTACATTTTCCAACTCGGCGTACCGTTTAGCCTCTTCCAACGGAAGTTTTCCCCTGTTGCCGGTAGAATTTTTCCCCTTTTTATTTTTTGGTTTTCCTACAAAGGAAGCATAACAATGCTGGAAAATTGTCGGAACAACCAGCGCTTTCCCGCTAAGGGATTTCCCTAACTGGTTTTTCCATCCAAATGAGTGCGCTTGCGCTATTATTGTTTGATCAACATACCGTTTATTGGAATTTTTCAAATTTCCCGCTGAAAAAAAAAATAAGATTACAAGATTCATTTGCCTACATTTCATCGCCGGATCGTTGAGGAGCGTTTTCAAATGGACCAGAATAATTCTCATATTAACTGAAACGGTTGTGCTGGCTGTCGCAAAAGTTTTTTTTACTGCTAGGGAACAAAAAGGCGGAAGAGCTGATTCGATTTCTTTACACGTTGTTATTTGCAAGTGCATCATCGTTGACGATATTGGATATTGAGAAATTCCAGCCCGGGTGTTTTTGAACCTCGTTTTACTTGATGTGTGCTCGGGATCGCATATACAAATTATGTTTGCATTGCGTCGCACAAATATGTTTGGCATAGTTGGGTTTCTATGCACAGGGTACAGGACGGTTCAATTTTGACAAAGTACGAAGTTCAATACGGGTCAGTGACGATTCCTTGTATGACTGTTCCTGTACATCTGACGTTTAGCTTTTTTTGAAACATTTCACCGCATTTCACACATCGCTGGTGAAATGGCAGGAAGTCTACGTAGGCAAAGTACGGCGAAGGCTTTTTAAGTGACTCGGATAATCTGCTGGAGGAACGATATAGAGCATAAAATCACCTAGTGTTTTTTAAAAATCCTGTCCGGCAGTTGTTAAGAGAAAAACTATTCTCCATCCATTACGGATGCAAATGAAAAAAAAAAAGCAACAATAATATTCGACATTGGACCCAAAATAAAATTGCACCCTAGTGTTACGGTTCATTTGGAAATATGCGACTAGTGTACTTATTGACTTTTAGTCAGCACGCGAAATCGAATAAGAAATTGGATTGTCAAACATTGTCGCCATGGGAACCATTAAAGATTAGCACACCTTTGAGTGGTGGCATTTATAGCACCACTGGTCAATTCTTCCCTGCTAACCTCACAAAAAGGTCTGAAGAAACAACTGCGTCAGACGGTGCGCAAAAAATGGCGGCAAACAAATTTCAAATATCCAATTACCTCGCCAGTCAAATTTGGCATTAGAGCAACGGACAAAGGTCTGAAGGAAATGAGTGGACACAAAAAAAATCACACGGGGTTATTAGAGTTAGACAAATTCGACACTCATATCCGCAAACAAAAGTGTTTGTCCTTCGAATATTGGATTTGCGGAAGACGCAAGACTCGAATCAAATTACATTTGAGGAACTGTTTAGACCAGCGTAATGGGGGTAAACAGTGTATTACCTTAAGTCGAGTCGGGAGCAGTGTAACGTATCTTTCGTTTTTTCGTTATCTGATAAGATAGCACCTGTTTTGAACCGCTCAGATAAGATAAAGATTCAAAAAAAAAAAAGATAAAGATAAGATAAATTTCAGATAAGATAAAGATAAGTTAAAGATAAGTTTGCACTTTATCTTTATCTGTTTTTTTTTAAAGATAAGATAAAGATAAGATAAGATAATGCTTTTAATTTATTTTTGCAAATGAATCAATAAATGTTTCAATCAATGCATGCATTTCTTTTAATGAACATTAGCATTTGGAAAAGATCAGCTTTAGTTCTACTGCGTTTAGCCTGAAGAATGTCTTTGGCTGTACTAAAAACACGCTCGACACTTCCGTTGGCTTCAGCGGGCGCAGTCTCTTCTCGTCTCTTCTGCAGACTACTTTTTTACAATATGAAATTTTCATATTCGACTTGGCCCTGATTTTAACCTTGGTCGTTACTCGTTAGTCATGTCTCTGGTAGTCTAATGGTTAGAATCCTGGGCTGAAATGTCGAAGGACCGAGGTTCAAATATCGGTCACACCGAAAAATTGTCAGAATGTCAGTAACAAGTTATCTTTTATCTTTTATCTTATCTTTGCGAAAAAAGGTCCGAAGATAAGATAAAGATAAGATAAATTGCGTTTTTTAAAGTACCAGATAAAGAAAGGTCAAAAGATACGAATTTATCTTACCTTTTCGTATCTTATCTTATCTTTTCAAAAAGATACGAAACACTGGTCGGGAGGGGACGAGAGCACAACGTGATGAATAGTCTAGCTAGCCAAGACTGACTCCCTTGCTCCTCTCAGCGTCGTCTGCTAGACTCGTCGTCTGCGGAGTCAATACATGCCCTTTCTTTCCGTGTTTGTTTATTTGTTATTTGTTATTTCAGGGCTTCAATTGGCGAGGGAAACGGATGAGAATGGTTTGAGGGACACATAGCGTTTGGATACATACATGGCCTGGTAGCCATACTAGGTTTGAGGCGGGGGGCAGGAATAATAAAAAGAGCCGAAATGAGAATGCTTGTTTGTTGAGACGAAGGGGGACAAAATAGCGGGAGGGGGTTAAAAAAAAAAGAAAAACCCGTGTTGCGGCTCGCATGTTCCGGCACTAGGCCGGGTAGCGAAGCGGGGCGCTGTGTGTTCTGGCTGAACGTCGAGTTGCCGGGCCGTAGTTCCTGGGCCGACGTTGTCGTCTCTGGCGCGGCTCGATGTCTGGATCCAGGGCTGGAGCTGGGGCGATTTGGGCTGGGTCGTTCGTCGGTACCGCGGGTCCCGGCATGACCACCACGCGTTGGCGGAGTAGGCGGCGGTTTCGGCGGTATAGGCGTCCTGATGCCGTTTTGACGATGTAGTCGCGGTTGAGGCCTACCTCTACGACGACGGCGGGGGTGTCCCATCGCTTTGTCGCGTGATGCTGCACGAGCACATGAGCGCCAAGCGGGAATGTGGCTAAATGATGAGCGGTGGCATTATAACGGGATGTTGTTAGCGCCAATGCGCGATGCATGTGCTGTTTCAGAACGTCGGCTACTCTCTGCCACTGCCACGGGGACGAAAGATCGTCGGTGGGCGGGCAAGCTGTCACGGATGGGCCGGTTGAACACTAGCTGGGCCGGGGAAGCCCCACCATAACACGGGGCGTTTCTAAACAGCAAAATGGCCTTTGCCAGCTTGTCCGGATCCGGTTGGCCCCCGGTTCTGGAGCCGATGACGAGCTTTTTCATAGATTTTATGGCCGCTTCCGCCCTGCCGTTGGATTGGTGATAGTGGGGGGAGGAAGATCCGAATGATACGCCCCAGTCTCGCAGGAAAGATTGGAGTTCGGCTGCTCCGAATGGGCTGTTGTCAGCATAAATCTTAACTGGGGCTCCCCCGGTGTCCATAAAGAATGCACGGAACGCGTTGATGAGACGCCGGGCGGTTGTGTTTTTGTCTGCGAACATGGTGACGGCCGGCCAATCACTGAACTGGTCGACGATGACCAGGAAGTGCCGGCCTTCAACCTCGCCGAGATCCGCGTGAAGAAATTCAAACGGCCGAGTCGCTGGTTCGTGGTGTTGCAGAGGTTCCGCCGGTAAAGAAGGAAGTTGGCTGACGCATTCTTCGCATGAGGCTGCGGCGTGGGCAATATCGACGTCCATGTGGGGCCAGTAGAGCGATAGCCTGGCTCGTTGGCGCATCTTTGAGGCGCCCTGGTGCATGCCGACAAGTGTCTGGATCGTTTCTTTCACCATGGATCGTGGAAGGACGATGCGTGCGCCATAAACGAGCATGTCATCGGCGTCGTCTATGGCGAGTTGGTGGCGAGCGTCCCAGTACGGGCGAAGGGCGAGAGGCAGATTGCTCTTTTCGTTTGGAAAACCTTCCCGTATGGTGGTACGCAGCGCCACTAATACTGGATCTGCTGTGGCTGCTAGTTTCACTTTTTCAAGCGTAATGTCGATGTTTGTGGCGGGGGATTCGGCAATGACCCCGACCATGGCGATCCTGGCCGTGAATGTTTGGGCTCCCTCCCCAAGCTCGTCCGCGGGTGTGCCTGGAGAAATTGGTGAACGCGAGAGAGCGTCGGCCTCGATATTGCGGTTTCGCGGCACCCACCGAGCGGTAAAATTGTATCGCGCCATCTGAAGACGAAGACGAAGGAGCCGCGGGTTGTCGAGCTTGTCTAAAGCGTAGTCGTTAAGGATCGGCACTAGGGGGCGGTGATCTGTAACCAAGTCGAAGTTGGGGAATCCTTCTATGAATTGGCGGCTTTGTTTCATGCCCCAAGATGCGGCCAGGCATTCCAGTTCTATCATAGCGTATCTCGTTTCAGGCGGACGGAGGAATCTGGAGCCAGCTTGCACGACGTGCCACGTACCGGACTCGTTTTGTTGCTTTAAGATAAATCCGAGGCCGTTTAACAGAGATGCGTCGACTGCTAAAGATGTTGGACGGCCCGGGTCGTAAAAGGCGAGGTCTGGAACGATGGCTAGTGTACTGCGGGCGGCGCAGAATGCTTGTTCATGATCGGCGGACCACTCCCAGGTGATATTTTCTTTAAAAGTGGAGATAAAGGGGCCAAAGCTGCGGCGATCTTGTCGCTGAAATTCCCCACTTGTTGGCAGAGGCCGTAAAACGAACGCAGGTCTGTGACGTTGGACGGCCGGGGGAATTCCCGGATGGTTCGTGCAAGTTCCGGGTGGGGCCGGAATCCGTCCGCTGAGATTTCGTAGCCAGCGAAAATAGCTGTTGTGTTGGCGTAGACCGTTTTTTTTCTTGTTGAATGATACATTGTTGTCGTTGGCCGTTTTAAAAAGGATGCGTAGCAGGTCGACGTGTTCTTCATAGGTGCGCGAGTATATCATCAGGTCTTCCATGCAGCGGGCGGTGTTGGGGATATGTTCGAAAATGTTGGAAAATCGGCGACCGTAATCATCGCCGGCGTGGCATATTCCCATGGGAAGGCGTGTGTACTGGTAGAGGCCCTCCGGCGTGGAGAACGTGGTGAGCGCCATGGATTCTTCGTCGAGCGCGCATTGATGATAGCCCTTTAGTGCATCCACCACCGTAAAAAAATTCATTCCTTGGGGGGGATGGAACGCACCGATTGGAAAGGCGTCGGGTTGTCGAACTTCGAGCCAATGAGAAATTTGTTGATCGGGCGATAGTCGGGGCAGAAGCGAATGCCGCCCTGCTTCTTAGGGACGACGACTACCCTGTGTATCCAGGGCGTAACTTCTTCCGGCCGTACTTTCCGGATTATTCCTTGTTTGAGTTGGCCCGCCAGTTCGTCGCGAAAAGGTACTCGGAGTGGTTCCGAACGGGCGGGAGCCACGAATTTTCACGGGGACTGCTCCTTCTTTCAACACAAAATGGCAAGGAGGTCCAGCCATCACCCGACAGACTCCATCAAACACGCGTGGGACTTCTGCCATGAGTGTCGCCAGGTCCGCTTCTTTCTGCGCCTCCGACGGCTGGAACGTGGGTCTAGAAGTTATGTGGTTGATGCGGGCGTGCGGGTATTTGATGTGGAGCATGCCTAGTTTTCGCTGAGTCTCTGAGCAGAGTACCGGCTGTTGTAGGTTTTCCAGCACGTATAGGGTGGTGGCGACCGGGCGGGACACCCCGTCGTCTGCTAGCCAATCGACTGTTGCGGCGAATGATCTGACGCAAGTGATAGCATTTCCCGTGGCGGTGCGAGCTGCAACCCCTGGGCGAAGTATCTGGGAATGAAATGCGGTAGAGCGAGTGTTGGTTGGCATCTGGTTGAGAGCCGGTGTCTGGTAGCCCTCGGGTGGTCACTGTTGGCCCATTTGGATGGGCCACGATGCTAATGGCCACTGACTTCTCCTCGGTGATCGCTGCCACTCGTTGAACGTGAATGCTGCCCACATTCTTGGGTTCGCTCTCACACGCGAAGTGATTGTCTTTCCCGCAATTGTCGCAGATTTTCCTGAACGCCGGGCACTGAGTTGTGCCGTTTCGTCGGGGCCCGGCACAATATCGGCATGGCGCTGACGTACGGCCGCGAGACTTGTTGTCCGATGCAAAACGTGTCTGTTTGTCGTCGCGCGTTGGTTACTTGCTGGATTTGTAAGCGGAGGGGCGGATAGCGTTGATAGCGTGGTCGCTTTGTTGAAGTGACGCGGCCTGCAGGCGAGATGTTTCGGCCGATCGGAGTATGGTGAGCGCCTGATCGAGGGTAAGTGCGTCACCTAGTTCTAATAGCTTGATGCGGACTGCGTTGTCTGCTACGCCGGAAATCAGTTGGCCCAAGATGCGAGTTGGTTCGCAGCTGGCACAGCAGTCTGATCCAAAGTCGCATTTGCGGCTGATGTCGCGAAGGTTGCATAACCAGTTATCCGCTGATTGGTTGGGCAGCTGGAAGCATAACGCAAACTGGTGTCGCCATACGTGCCAATTTCGACCGGCGTTGTAGCGGGTGCGGAGAAGGTTGATGATTTCAAGATGGTCCGCCAATTGGGCTGCCGTAAGCCCCGCTGATAGGACGGCCTGCAACGTAGCGGTTGACAGGCACGATTTCAGTTGGTTTGTTTTGTAGGCGGGACGTGCGGCAGCGTCGAGTACTTCATATATTGTGGACAGGGCCAAAAAGACGTTCCATCTTTCTTCCCATACCGGAAAAGAATCGCGTTCAGCTTCCAGGTCGAACGGCGGTGGTGAGCCGTAAGGCTTAAACGCCCTTGGTGGATTGACTGGTGGTGCTTGATGGGCTGCTGCGGCTGCTATTGCGTCGGCCATAGTCAATAATCTCGTTGCCTTGTGGCGCCCCTGGCGGAGGCGTGGGGTAACTACCTCGGAAAGCTGCGAATGGCGGGAACAGCGTCACCGTTGTCGCGCGTGAGGCCCGGTTTGACGATGGCGGTCAACGGGAGAGAAAGCATTGGATTCCGACACGCTGTGAAGGGAATAAAACGTTGCTCGTCAACTCGATTGTACAATAAGGTAACTGTTGGGAGGGGGGCAATATTACCCGGTGGGGGCTGGACTTTGGTGTTGCGCACCTAGCGGCCGAAATGTGCGGCGCCACGTGAGGTGAACGTTTGCCGGCGAAAACACGAAAGAAACAACTAGGATATTGAGACAACACGGTTAGGAACAACTCAAAGTCAAGAGAAATAGGTAAGCCCCAACTGCGCCATGTTTAGACCAGCGTAATGGGGGTGAACAGTGTATTACCTTAAGTCGAGTCGGGAGGGGACGAGAGCACAACGTGATGAATAGGCTAGCTAACCAAGACTGACTCCCTTGCTCCTCTCAGCGTCGTCTGCTAGACTCGTCGTCTGCGGAGTCAATACAGGAACGCACACAAGAAAAAGGTGGAAGAGGCAACGAAACAGAAAAGCTTTGCAAATGAGCTGACTTTTCGTCGCTAGACTAGACGCTGTTTAGCGTAGTTTAGCGCTAGACCTTTACGAATTTAGTATAAATAACAGAGTCTGGTCGGGGTAGATCGTAAACACACTGCTGGAGTAGCTGGCAGTAGGTCGTTTCTGTTTAGTAGACCCAAAAACATGTTAGTTTCTTCAATTATTTACATTCATTAAAACAAATTAAATTTCAGTTGAAGTCCGCAGATTTTTCGTCAAGCACTCCAGCAACACTTTTTACGTTACTACCGAGAATTCTTCCAGACTCATTTAATTAGCTGACAATGGCAAACATCACCATGATTGCACGAAATGTCTCCTTGGCATTGGCGCAGAAACACGATTTCAAGCCATGTACTGTGCCTGATCAACAAATTGATAATCTGTTGAACGTGCTCCTGTGCTTGGACTGTAGTCACCTGTGCCACCGGTGGAAATGTACTCGTTCTAAAAATCTTCAGCCGCTACAAAAGTCTCTACGGATGCTGGCCAATATGCTGGTGATGAATTTGGCCGTTTCGGATCTTCTCCTCATGATCTCGCTGATTCCCGAAGCTGTTTACAACTTCTCTTGTGGTGGACCGTGGCAATTTGGTGATCTCGGCTGTCAGATTAACACTTTCTGTGGTCAGTTATGAATTCTCCCGCTTGATTTTAGCGGCTTGATTAACGGATTTTGAATTTTGGCTATGACAGGAGCTAGCACCCGGGCTAGGGAGGCTGAGGGCTATGCACCCATTCGTGGAAGAGCCATGGCAATTGCACGAGTCTCTCCTCGACTCTGAAAAAGCTACCGAGGTGATGGCCATTAATATGGGTCCGAAACAGGGAAAATTATCCTTTCTTCTAGAATACCACCGAAAACTGGAATCCTTCAATTTTCTTACCAATAAGGAAGAGAAGATCAAATGAATTAATGGTAAACTTGTTTCATTTTCATTTCCTTGTGTAGTTTTAACAGATATTTGATGTTGTAGATGTTCGTGACGAATGGAATGAACTTTATTCCTTCGTTGAGACTAGCAAAACAGCATAAAAAAGAAGGAATTTGAGCGGAAAAGACTTTAAGTAGCAGAAAGTTCAAAGGCTTTGGGTACCTTCCTGGACTCAATTAATCAGTTACAAATTTCCTACTTGCCAACAAATCCTTCGGAAATCCAAAAGCTAATTAGTCAAGTCTTGTCATCCAGAGACAACTTGACTAACAACGAAATGCTGCTAGATAACCTAAAATATTCTGTAAGTCTGGAAAATTTTTTAAAAATTCAATTGTGTTTCTCTAGCAGCAATTTCTTGAAAAGTGTCTATTCCAGTAATGTTGCTCTAGCAGCAATTTTATAAATGTTTTCAAATTGAGAGATGTTGCTCTAGCAGAAATTTTTTAAAAAATATTCACATTTATAGATGTTGCTCTTGAAGCAATTTTTTGAAATGTGTCTATTTCAGTGATGTTGCTCTAGCAGCAATTTTTAAAAATCTTTCAAATCCAGTGATATTGCTCTAGCAGCAATTTTTTAAATGTTTCAATTCCAGCAATGTTGCTCTAGCAGCATTTTTTTTACGACCGTGCTGTAATTTCTATTGCTCTCATTGCAGCAGTTTTCTAATTTACTACCTAACATTGCTATCATTAGAGCAGAGTTTTTTTCTGGTTTCAACGTGATTTCCTTTTTGTTTTAGGTACGTGGTTTTCTTGAACCATGTACAGATGCCGACGGATTTTTCATACGCTGGAGGAGGTACAGTGACACCATTACATGTAATCACGAGCTGTACTTGTACTGGAAAGAAGTGTGTCTATTGATTTAAAGACAGTGTTTCTACATCGAGAAAAAATCGCCATTGTTTTTTTCTTAAATTGTGCACCGAAAGAAATATGTTTTGCGGTTTCCCCAATTGTTATTCAAGAAGTTGAGGTAAGCACAGCTTTTCAGGTTTTCACCATAGAATGCTAAAATAAAGTTTTTTGATAGAGCTACCTAAAGGAACTTGATTCTTATGAAAATGAGGCGAAGCATTACCAAATTGAAGACTGTGTTCGTGATTTCATCGGTGAAACTTTCAATCACAAAAGAGAGAAAATGGAAGCAACGCTGTCCATGGTGAAGAGTGTTCTACTAGGAATGAGCTCAATGAAGTTGTTGAAGAGACAAGAAGAGAAGAGACAAACGAAGTAGTTGAAGAGTCCATACAGGAAGTAGCTGATAGGATGTTTAACCCATTAAACCATACGGCGCTGGCCCATCTGTGAACATCACAATTCTTCCTCCTACAAGTAGCCGACGAAGAGCGATAGGTTCTGGTGGTGGCGTTTTTACAGATCTTGCCTTTCAGAGCAAACTTGAGGGCGATTATCAAGTGTTTGTCAGCAGTGCCGTCAATCCTGCGGCTTTCAATTCCACGCGACTTGATCATCGACAACCAAACTGAGAAGAAGAAGACGGACTGGAATAGTTCGTGACACAATTCCCCCCTCCATTTTGATTCTATTGTCTTTCTGATAATGATGATAATAATAAATAGACAGGAACAGCAGTATACCGACTGTCGTCGAAGATGCTGGGTGATCGAAATATTCGTCGAGCGAAATGACGTGACACAAACTTCTTGCAACGACGGATCCTATTTCTCTTTTTTATTTTTATTTTAGATTTATAATTTAGTTAGTAGTTACGAGCAATGTTTAGGGAAATATAGGGAATTAACAAGTGAAAATACTAAAAACTAGAACAACAATAGCTGTCAGCATTAGCTTTAGCACGGAATTGTAGGAAAATAACCGCTGTAATCCAACAAATAGTTTGCTTACAAAAATTTGCTGATTTAAGACTAAAAAGACAAGTTCAAAAAAAAAATCTTAAGAAAAAAAGGTGAGTTGAGAAAAGCTAGAATACGGTTTTAGGAAAATCCAAGCATAAATTGGATTTTTAAGCCAAAAACAGTAAGATAAGAAAAAATTCCGCGCCTAAGTCAAGGCTAGAATACGGCTCCTGGAGGGGCTGAAAATAAAAAAAGAACATTATTCAAATGTAAATAAAAAAAAAACATTTTAAATCTTAGCCTACTAATGTTGCGCCACTCCATCGTTTCACGTTCCATCGTGGCAACAAGGCCACGGCAGAAGGAGCAGCACCAGCAGGGTCAGCAACAGCAGGAGTAGAAGTAGTAGCAGCAGCAATACAAGGAATAGCGTTAGCTGCAATAGCTGCGGTGGGGAAAGAAAAAAAGGAATGGCTGTGTAAATGTCAAGTGCCGGAAAATGACCCAACGCTGCCCAAAAAGTTTAAACGATGTTCGAGATAATTACCTTTAGACGTGGTCTTTGCTTGTTGCTGGACTACAAATGATGGCTATAGTTGAATCACGGTGTGTTTCACTGTGTGGAGTTGTCCAAAAAAAGTCAAAATTTGTCCTCCACTGGCTTTGAAAAAAATAAGGCCTCACACACACCCACTCACACACACTCACACTTTTCTCGCCGGAAGCAAATTCAAACACTTTAAAGTTATTTGTGTTTCACAAAAACACAAGAAATGTAGCTCACGTCTGTTTGCCAGTCGTTCGCAAATGCTACTGGAGTTTTTTTTTTTTTTTTTTTTTTTTGGGGGGGGGGGGGGGGGGGGTTGGCCATGAGCACGATTCCTAAAGCACACACACAAGCGACAACCTCATGGATGATCCAAAACTAACCATGAGTGAAAATGACCATAAAGGTGGCAGCAGGCATTTCCTGTCCAAAGAATGGGAGTGTGTGTGCGTTTTCCAAGGGGTGGGTGGGTGTGTGGGTGGTTTGATTGGGTGTTCGCAATTTTGTAGGAGTGTGTGCAGTGCTCACAGGCCAGACACAAAGTTCTCTGCAATTGGAGTAGTCAGCTGCGTCGAAATTTTAAACGGCCACCATTGCTGCTGTTGCCTGAGCGTGTGTGTTTTTTTTGCTATTTCCATTCCCGTGGGTACGTGGACTCCGCTTTGCACAAGCATCTGTTCATGTCCGTGTGTGTTTGTGTGTGTATTAAATCGTATCTTCATACATCATTCTTTCCACCTGCCACTTCAATGGTTCTGCTGTTATCCTGAAACATGGTGCCAAGAGAACTAGATAACGACGATTTTCTGGACGAAATGCCTAAAGCTACATGAGTAAATTTTTTTTGTTTTTGTCTTTTTTTATTTATTCCACTTTTTAAATTTAAATAACCCTTCTCTCTCTCTTTATTTGCGCTGTATTTGGATTCCGTCAGCCGTGACAAAAGTGGCCCAAAAAATGGGACGGCAAAGTATCGGAAACTCCGCAAGCTACCAGCACCCACAAGTCGACGAGTCCATGCTCAACCATTTCATAGCATCTGGTCACGGACGGGGTCTTCTAATGGTCCAAGCACCAGCAATTCCCAATGCATTTGGGTTCGATTTTTCATTATTTCATTAATAAAAATTGTCCATTCGAATATCCAACAACTAAATTATTGATTGAATGAAGGATGGCTCATGTTAGCACAGTTAGAAACAATAAAAAGTTGGTTAGGAAATCTAAAATCAGTTAGCTTGAGACCAAAATTTAATGTAAAAACGATGGGTAAAATATTCGCAATGCCTGGGGCTCTTCTAGCAGGCAAAAAGTGTTTTTGACTGCTCAGTTCGTCGTTGCTCGAGATCTTTTCAAATGCCAAAAAGATGTCGAACAGCCCTGTAGTGAATTGGTTAATTTTTTCACTCACATATTATTTCAATGTTGCACCCCTATCCCTGCAACCCTCTCTCACCTTTTTATTTTCAACACCTATCTTTGTTCTACACAACAGCGGAACTCGTCTCTCTCTCGCTCCAATAGGTCGTTGTTTTCAAGCGCTATTTTTTTTCTCTCAGGCATTCTTTACAAGTGAATAAAATGTTAATTATATTATAATACGACTTTTATTCAATTAATTAGACAATAAACAGCCGTTTTCAAATTAAATTTTTCAATTTTTTTATCAGTTTTGCCAGTGGTTTCTTCGGAGGAAAGGAAAGAATGAAAAAAAGAGGGGACCAGACTTTCCTTTTCTCCCTTTTCTTCCCTCGGGCATGATTTACCCGAAAAGCATATGCGGAAACCACATGGGGCGAGCCAAAATAAAATCTCCTGTTCATGGCACCCCTTCACACTGCAACGCGCCGCTAAGGGGTCGGCTTGACCCATACCTTTGGATCTTAATAAGGTCTTTAGTATTCGGAATTCATTTTAAAAGACCGAAGTCAACATTAATTTGCAATAAATCTTCAACATACACAACCACAAATTCACAAAACACCAGAAAAACAAAATAGTGAAATTTTGTCTAAGGAGACTGGGAGCTGCGGTAAAACGCAATTTAATTACGAATTTTAAAAATAACCTGCTAAATTTGAAGAAAGAAGTACGACGCCTGCTTTTCTGTTGCCAGATTGGAAAAAACTTGTTTTTGTTTATATTTAAAAATTCAATTTTACTAAAACTATAAACAGTTAAGTCTTAATTCGTGCATAAGTATGTTTTTTGAGGGAATAGGCATGTACCTATTAGTAACAAGAGAAACAATTTCAATGTTTTTTTTATTAACTTTTTAAAAAAATTGTTAACATTTCCTCGAAAACCGTAAACTTTGTGACGCGTAAGTTTGGTTAATCAATGAGATAATGGCATAGTTTTAGCATAACTTTATTCTCCTCCCCAACTTACGCCCGAGAGCCAGAACTTATGCCTTAAAGTTTTCTAAAAACAAAAATAACGCTGTTTAAAAAATGCCGAAACTGAGGTTTTGGCATAGCAACATAGCAACAACAGCAACATAACAACATTTCCCCCTCTTTGCCTTTAGGGTCTGTTGGGGTGACCACCCCCTCTCGATAGGTGTAGGCTGACGTTATAAGGGAGACCACCCCGACAGACCCTAAAGGCAAAGAGGGGGAAATGTTGTTTTCACGAGCGCTAGGCGGCTTATAGGATGAAGCCCGGCATGGCCGAAAAACGAAGAAATTTTTAGGAATTTTTTTCCAAAATTTCAACCGTTAATATCTCGGCTTCTGAGCCGAGCATCGAAAAAACATTAAAATGGTTTGAAGAGGTGGGCTATCCTATCATTTTGAAACAATTAGAATATTTTTAGGTGCAGCAGTTGACGAGAAAACTGCTGCACAAAAACCAAATTTTGGCTACCCCCTCTCAGTTTTTTTAAAAATATTTCCCAAACTACAAAAGCTAGGTGATTGCGATTTTTACCAATCAACTTAGAGAAAACTTTTGCACAAAACCCATCTACTTCTTAATTTTTACAACCCCAGGCGACGATTTCCGCTAAATCAAAAACCCACCAAACGGCCTCTTTGAGTGGCGAATCGCTTGTTAAAAGCTAATTCGTCTAGAATTATCATTGAAATGTCGAGAAAATACGATGTGAAAAGTCTCGTTGGATTAATCTTGCAACTCTGACATGTGTGCTTACATTATTTGTGTTAAGTGACGCGTAGAAATGTCCGGTAGAGGGCCGCAAAAGGCGAAGGAAGAAACATTTATTCCGGCTAGCACCGGCATTCAGAGAGGTTCTCTTTCATGTCCGTGCATGTGTCATTTTTTACGTATGTAACCAGATATCATACTGGTTTTTAAGTCGCTCATTTTTCTGAATCTAGCGATGAAGTAGATTACTTTGTCCTTTCTCCTATACGAAAACTTTTTTTAAATTTATAGTTTAAAATATTAAAATTGAGGCTAGGGAATAGTGGGACAAGGAAATGGTATAAAAAATAAAAATACATAAGGGTAATTTGGCTACCGCAACAGTTGCCAATCCAAAAACACCTTCAGCCATGTACAGCAGTGTTCTGTCGGATAATTCCTTTCGAATAAAATTCCTTATTCGCGAATAAAGAATAACGTTATTCGTATTCGTTATTCGTCGAATAAATGACAGTTATTCGTATTCGTTATTCTTTATCTTTTAGAGAAAAATTATTCGTTTTTTTATTCGTTTGTCCGCGAATAACTTTTCGAATAAATTAGGGATACTGTTTAGGTTCACCCCTCGGCATTACAGATGAAAGTCATAGTCTAAAGTCTTTGTGTAGGTTCTGTAGTCTAGTCTAGCATTCTTCACGTGGTTAATTTTGTTGTGTGAGTTTCCAAATCCATGAAGGTATTAAGATTATTCATAGACAGTGGAGACGGTTTATCAAAAATTGTATTACTTGTTTTTCACAGAGTAATTCCATATTTTTTTATGGAGTAAAAGTTTTTATCTTCATATCTTGAGCTGTTTCTGTTTGTGACTTCCAAGCTTCATGGTCGTGGGCTAAGTTTATAGAATGGATGATCATGAGTATGACGCTGAATTAGCAGCTAATATTTCTCCAGAATCAGAGAGCTCAGACCAAGAACATGCAGATCAAGATAATAGGCAGCCTGCAGACAATACTTTGAAGAGTAATGAGTCTCACTCAGTCAATCCGTTCAATCGTATCTTAATTTCATTTTTACGAGTCAAAACAGTCAATTAATTCAGTTCCCAATTAATTTCTGTTCCAATTTAAGAACTCAGTCAATCCGTTCAATCGTATCTTAAATTTCTTAATTTTATTTTTACGAGTCAAAACAGTCAATTAATTCGGTTCCCAATTAATTTCTGTTCCAATTTAATCTTCAATGTGACAAAAAACACCGAAATAAAGCCAATACAGAAAAAGAATAATTTTTTTTTCATTAATCAATTTGGTTGTTGGTTTACTTATTCTCCTAAACAAACGAATTAAATAAAAACGGAATTTTTTATGTTTTATTCGAAATTTTATTCGAAATTTTATTCTTTATTCGTTATTCGTTATTCTATTCGAAAATTCGAATAAGACCCTTATTTTTATTCGTATTTGTTATTCGTCGAATAAATAAAAGTTATTCGTGATTCGACTACGCTCAAATCACGAAAAACCTTATTCGACAGAACACTGATGTACAGGCCCCATTTTGCAATTCGGATATTAAAATCATCACCTTCCGATAGCTGGGAATTTAGAGTAAATATTGAGATATGACCGACAAATCTGAACACAAATAAATAAATAATAAATTTCGGCGGAATTTTCTGTTGGTTTGGTGTAGTTTGTGGGTGTCCCGGGACACCCGATGCACTTTTAGTGGTCCCCCTCGCCTGGGACACCAGTGCCTTCATTCAGTTCTCGCGGTTGAGACGTTTGGACGAAAGCTGCACATGGAGGTTTCACTTCCAACAATTGCTTTGTATCCCTCAACAGTTTGACTTGCTGCATGAGCAGCTCCAAGTTGTTGGGTGGAGCTGGAGCTGCTGCGGGAGAGGGGTTGACATACTCGACAAGGGCATTCCACCATTTCCCTGAAATAATAAAAATATAAAAATAAATATTTATATATTGATTTTTGTTTAAAAAAAATCATACTTACATTTACGCATGAGTCGACCCCCATATTTTTTCAATAAGGGCCATATCACATACTTAAATCCGATCACAATACAAATGCCAAATGTTCCTTGAAGGAACTTCAGTTCTTTATCCAGCACAATTTTGCCTACCTCTTCTGCCAGCCCGTCCACATCAATAAATTTTGGATCAACTAAATAAAAAAAAATAAATAAACATATATTTTTTATTCTATTATTTACTTATTATTATTACTTATTTTACTTCCAATTGGCCTGGCAGCTGCAAACGGAAGAAAAAAAGGTATCAATCGGGATCAATCGGGATCAATAAATTTGTATTCCATGAATCCCTAAATCTATAAATATCTCAATCTTGGTACACACAATAGAAAAGAAGAAAAGAAACAAGAGAGTGGAAATGTTTTTATTAATTGTAAACCACTGAATGTAATAAAAACTGAATGTTCAATCTTGATTACTCTTTCTTCCCAGAGGATGCGGCTAGAGCATCCAACTTCTGGTTCAAAGATAGCAGAATTTTCCCATATAAAACAGGAAAATTAAAAAAAAAAAATAACATATTGTTGAATGACTGTTTTGAAGAACTTACGTCGCCACCTGATCCGACAACAGGGTCTGCCTGTCAACCTGATCTGCCATTTCCATTTGACTTTCTTCAGATTGCGGTTTCTTTTTTTTTTGTTGTGCCACTCTGTGGCCTTTTTCATACAGTAGTAGAAGATCCTTGGCCCAAACTTATTCCCCATCCACACAAGGCCGAAGAAAATTATCCCATACGATGTCCAGTGAACGTGAGGATCATCCTTAAACAGCGCACTGGAAATGGGCTTCACGACTTCAACGAATTTAACGTCGGTCTAAACGTCTCTTGAATTTCACGCAGTATCATCAATTGCTGCTCCATGTTGGCCATGAGCAGCTGCTCTATGTTGGGTGGGGAAGTGGGGGGATTGGGGAGGGCAGGAGCACAAACTGAAAAAACAGCAAAATATTTATAATTTATTTAAATAAACCTTGCAATGACCTTCTTACATTTAAGCTTCAGGAGATTCCACCAGTGCTTCACTAATGGCCACCCCCTATATTTTGCCACAACCATGAACATAAGGCCGAAAGTGCCTTCAAGCCACATCAACTATTTTTTAACAATTACGGCTGCCATCTCTTCAGCGAAAGAATCAACATCAACAGTGACGAATTTCGGGTCGTCTAAATAAAAAAAAAAACATAAAAATTGAAATATCTAACATAAACGAATATTATATAAAAATATTGAAATGGAACACGTTACTTACTGATACAGTAATAGAAGATTCTTGGCCGAAACTTGTAACCCATCCACACAAGGCCGAAGACAACTGACCCGTAAGATGTCCAGAGAACGCGCGGATCTTCTTTAAATAGCGCACTGGTAATGGGCTTCATTACGTCATAAAAAATTGCTTTTTCTATTTGGTCGGACGTTGTGGTTAAAGGATCGCGAATTGGTGGCATTTTCTAAAATTTTTAAAATTTAGATAAACATTAACAAATTTGAAAAATTGAAAATTTAACTTACGAAATGGATAGTGATTGAAGAGCTGATTGTGGAAAGTTGATTAGAAGCAATTTTGCAAAGTTTTTCGCGCAAAACCCATCGGTCTCGGGGATAGCAGAGAGTGTACCTATAATTTCACCTTCAGCCATGTACAGGCCCCATTTTGCAATTTGGTGATAAAAATCATCACCTTCCGATAGCTGGGAGTTAGCCATTAGCTGGTGGCTGATGGCCGAGGGTTCCTTGGTTTTTTAAAGCCAATTGGGGCGCTCTCGTTCTCGCAGAAACAGTGGTTACAGCATAAACCAATTGCTGGCCCACCAGCTTCGTCCGAAGAACTGTGATCAAGTGTCCCTTCCTCATCATGCGGATGTTTCGAAGACTTCTTGTTACCTGCACGAAAAAAGACAGATTTAAAAATTTTAAAAATAAAACTCGAATAAGGAGGCTTACCTTGGATCGACTAGGCCAGTCCCACTTCTCACGTAAGTAGTATTGAATTGGTGGCCCAAGGGTAATTTTGGCAACCGCAAGAGTTGCCAATCTTAAAACAACTTCAGCCATGTACAGGCCCCAGTTTGCAATTTGGTGATAAAAATCATCCCCTTCTGATAGCTGGGAGCTAGCCATTACTGTAAAATAAAACATGTGATGAGTAAGAAATACATAAATACACAAATAAATCTCATCACGACATGTAGTACACCATACACATAGTACACATTAAATAAAACCAATTTTCGATAAATTTTCCAGTTCCATAAATTTGTATTACCCCAATAATTTATGTTATCTTGGTTTTATTTTGAGTAGTTTCTGACATGATGTGATCATATTTGACAAAACAATGGACTGGAAGAAAGATGGAAGAAACACGAAAAAAATACTGACTGTGTTGCAATATGCATGTGGGAACATTGTAGATGCCATGACCAAGTAATTTAATTAAATTTGGAAGAACATAGAAGCGGAAAAGAAACTACATTGACTATTGATTTCTGTTTGATAGTCTTCAGTAGTTGAAGGATCGGTTAGGTTTTTTAGTTGGACGTTGAGACACAATTTGCTGCCCCTGTCAAAATGAGTTTTGCGTTATTAGGAAACGAAGTTTACAGTTTAACAAACTAACCAAATATAATTTTTGAATGCTTCTTAATTTAAATGACAATAAATTAATTGAAAAATGAAATTGACAAATTAATTGACAAAGAAATGGACAACAAATCATGATTTGGAAGAAAAAAATTTAGAGAAAAAAAAATCTGAATCTTCAAACATCGATTCTCCACAGCATCAACTGCATGCACGCAATAGTGTATCTCGCACTGTCGACTACATGAAATTGAATACAAAATTGAGTTTCTAAGATGTAGAATGCAAACATTGCAACTTCGTGTTTAATGTTCTTTTTTAAATAGTTGCGGCACAATTCGCGCAATGTTTTTTTTTGTTGCAACCTGCTTGTAGTTGGTGGTAGGAGCAAAGCACAACACTGGTGTCCACAACTGTGTGGTGTGTCATCTAAAACGATCGTAACTGAAATGATTAAGGGGCAAACGGGAAATGATATGTTCTTGAATTTGCTGATGGCCGAGGGTTTCTTGGTTTTTTAAAGCCAATTGGGGTGCTCTCATGCTCACAGTAACAGCGGTTACAACGTACACCAGTTACAGGCCTACCAGCTCTTAATGAATAACATCAGTCTATTTACCATTACGAAATGATGTCTTCTTTTTTTCCAAAGTGAACATTTGAACCAATTTCGTAATGGTAAAGGTTTCGTTTGGGTTGTTAGTGATTACTTCTCTGATCCATGTTCAGCTAAGGAATCACATTACCTACGAGAACTGCAGTTAAAAATTCCCCAATCTCTCACGTGACTTTTTCGTATCATGTCAACAACAGTTATGAAATTGTTCGCAGGGTTAAATTTTTGTAAATCAACTCCAAATTTAGATTTTCCCTAACGCAACTGGTAACAGATCTGTTTAAAAAAATACCAATTTCAGTAATAAATTCGTATTTAAAAAAAGTAAAAAACATTACAGGTGAGGATTCTTCATGATCAATGATGAAAAAAAATTATATTGCGTCGCCGGATTTGCGGTACCAGAGCCATAATGGGTACTTTGGGAAAAACGGTACGTAAGACGCCAAGCTGTCCGTATTCCTCACTAGCAAGTAAAGACAAATTATAATTACAGAAAGTAGTAATTATAATTTTCAAAATTACTGAAATTCTGAGCCCTAAACACTGATACAGTTAGCCTCATCAATGACAAATCTCACAAGATAGTTTTTTTTCCAATAGAGGACAGTCATAATCTTTCGTAACTTACGAGGCTCTTCCACAGCATCCAAAGAGTTGATTAGCTTCTCCGGGGTAAAGAAAAAAAATTTCACATCCAACAAAATTTAAATTTACAATTAAAAATGTCAATTTTCAATTATTTTTAATATTCTATTTTATTTTATCAGTGAGGTGTTTGGTTAGCGATGAGAAATACTCGACAGAATTTTCATCATTTTCGCTGCAGCCTAATGTGGATTCAACCTAACAGAAAATAGCATCACGTGTAATTAAATAATTTAAATGATAATCAATTTAATTACCCCAAGCGTGTTTAAATAATTCATTTGATCAAACATCAAGGCTTTTAATGGTGAAATTACAAAGGTTACGCCTTGAACCATCAATCCTGGAATGATAAAGCAACCAGATTTTCCACCACCCGTTGGCATGATAACAAGACAATCTCGATTATCCAGAGCTGCCTCCAAAACCTCCTTGCCAAAATCCTCTTGCTGCTTCTTCAAAATAATACAAATAAAGGTTATTAATCGTGAATTCTATTAATAATTTATGATAAATCATTTAAGTTGACCGAAATCCAAGAAAGACCAAAATGCCATTGCAGAATTACGTCTATGCATTTCAACACACTATTCACTACATCTTTCTCCAACTAGGATTACATCTTCAGCTGATGACATTATCGCATCCATTGCAATTATTTTTATAACATAACAAAAAAAAAAAGAATTACACAAATGACATTATCATGTTGAAAATAAAAGCTGAAGACATAACGAACCCACTATTGTTGTACACATCTTTTACTTCGACAGCATCACTACAAACAGCTTGAAAACTTTTCTTTTTGTCAATGACCTCGTTTATGAGTGCTTTTGCTTCCTCATATTTTCTCAATTTTTCCTCATCAAGTTTATGAATAGATTCCAATACCAAGGAGATGTATCGATCTATGGTATTGTTCAATACCACTTTATTGTGTTACTGTTACGAATATCTCTGTGAGATTGACTTATTTTCAACTTTTCATTTTTCCTATTCTCCCTTTGATGTTGGTTATTTGTTTTACCTATCACATTATGCTGTTGGAGGTGTGATATCGTTTTTTTAAACCTTTTCCAGGAAAGGACTATGGCCCTTTTTCATTGGATTTCAGAAGTGACGATATTTTATTATAGGTTAATCTTTTTTTTGCCATTGGAATGATTTGTTGGTCACAAGAGGAAAACAAAATAATTTTTTAGTATAGATTGAGTTCTCCATTTATAATAAAAGCTCAATTTTCGTTGCAAGAAACCTTTTTGTCCCAGCTTCTTTGCAAGAAAGGATCGCCATTCTTTTTTTCAAAGGATTTCAGAATTGACGAAATTCTATTATAGGTAAACGTTTTTTTGGGGCCATGGGAATGATTTGTTTTCAGTCTTTTGTTGGTCACAAAAGCAGAAATTGGCATTCGTGGTATAGTTTGATTCTCCATTTAGAATAGAAGCATTTATAAATTTTCGTCGCAAAAAGTTGTTGTTCTTTTTTCTCAATGTTGTCCTTTATTTGCTGGTGTAGCCACAGCTACAGTTTGTCAGTTTTTCTCATCTGATATCATTTAACAGAGAGGAGTTTCCCTTCGTGTTGTTTTGCCTGACTCTGTTATGATTCCGAACCACTGGAAGAAAAATTGTTCGGTGCTGTCTACAAGAAGGTTCGCTTGGATAGTAACTCTCCTGATTTTACTGGAAATGTTCACTTCATGCTCAACCGAGACAAATATAAATCTGTTATGACGTATGACCTTCTCGAAAACACAAAGGAGGAAATTGACATGGCACTACGTCACTAGAGAGAAACAGGCATTGCGCCACGCTTTGTGAACCATCCAATCCGACCTATCCACCGACTCTATCCAAAACTGACCCATAAAAAGTGAGGCACAATGCCTCAGGCTCTATAGCAGATGATTGCTAACTACTCTAATATTATACCTTATAACAGAAAATGTCTAGCTTAAGCCCCATTAGAGGAACTAGACAAAACTGAATAAAAAAAAATGTACGTAGTGAGAATCATTCCAATAAAAAGGGAAGTAAGCACAAATTGTAATAACAGAGGAAAAATAAACTTTTGCAGTGAAAACAGAAGTATTGTCGGTTGGTACAGAAAAAAAAAATTGAAAAAAGAAGTCATGCCAAACCAAAATACTACAGAATCCGGACAACTAAGAGGTGGTGTATGCATAGCTTGGATGGGTACTCCAAGATAATTAATTAGTTTAAAAATGAATAATTGTATCAGTGAGATTATCATTCGTGATTTTCATCTATTGGATTATTCATATGGATTTCATACATTTGATGGAGATTGGGTTAAAAGAGGCAATTTTTCATCCTCACTATGAATTACAATTTTTCCTATTTTAGAAAGATTAGAGTAGGGTCCATTGGAATTTCAAATGATGCGATGGCCATATTATGCTGGCTGCATTATTACGGGGTGCTTAGTGTCACTTGCACTGGTCAGAGGTGCAAGGAGTCAGTCAAGCAACCCAACCCATACTTCTTTAGGGGGGTTGAGTTAGACACCCTATTAAAAAAGAACTGCAGTTGGCCAAATTACTGCAGTATTTCGACCAAATTACTGCAGTATTTCGGCCAAATTACTGCAGTAATCAGCTGTTTTTCAGCTGGGCAATGAAATGGTGTTAGAGGGTATAAGATGGGGTGACCCGCATTTCTTTCTTGCTGAAAATAAGACTAATAAATAATGATTGGTTTCGTAAAGTAAAGTAAATATAGAAAAACAGTCATGCATCAAATTTCGATTGTAGCCAAGACTTCAGACAAATAAGAGTAGTTATTTTTTTCCGCAGAGAGAGGTCCCCGAGTATGATTGCAAAGTAATTTATCTCCAGAAAAGGCCGTTTCTGATGATGTACTCGTCATACACACACTCAAGTGTTTCATTGCCATAACATACAAACAAGGGAACCTATTCATTTTTTCTTTCCAATACAACAGAGGGTCTGATTCTTTACTAATTGTAGGTTCAGACCAAGAAATTTTTACTTCCTTGTATACATTTGATCTTTTTGTTTATTTCGGACAATCCACGACAAGTTATTACTATCTTGAGGTGGCTCACCCTATCTCCTGTCCTGCGTCTAGAATTTGGTTTGAAACCAGTAAATCTGACCATTTTATGGTTTTTTTACTGTTTTTTCGAACCGTTTGGCGACCTCTACATCTTTCTGACCATTTCCAAACCGTTTGCTTTACTTTATGTAGGACGGTAAAGCTTTTTCGAAATCTTTTTTTTTGAAAAGTCAAATAAACTGAATCTAAACTGTCGTTGTTTCGTTGACTTACACTGCAATTCAACCTTATCAACGAACCTGACGGAAGTGTCATCTGCCACGGATGATGACAAACGCCAGATATGTTGTGAGAGTTTTCAAATCTTCTGAGATTGCTCTCTCTCGAATGGTCTCCTCTAGTCGTTGAATGTGAATGTACATCCTGGGCAACTACACCTATTCATCCTATTAATTTACACAACTTTAATTAGTATTGAAATATGGAATCCGTAACTAAGAAAAATTACCGTTTCCTGTAGGTGTAGTCAAGCCAGAAGTTGACCACATATCAATTTCAGTCTTATTAGTGAGGACAGAAGGTGGCCCATGGTCAGTTGGACGAACGAAAGGGACAGATGGCAAATTGTTTTCTTCAAATGAGATCAAAAGTTTTAGAAAGTACTTTTACAGTTTTAAATAAACATCTTAAATACCAATCCAAGTGGAAGAATTTGTCTGGACAGACGGTGAACACAACCCATGATGAACGATAAGGACAGATATAAATTTGTTTTCATCTAATTAAATCAAAAGTTTAAGTTAGTCAATTTCAAGTTATAACATTTACAGAATATTTTTTAAAATATACCATTCCCAGTCGGAGTATTATTCGAGGCAAAAGGTTTCCTACTTGTGAAATAAAAACATTTGTCGAATGCTTTTACAGATTTAACATAAGCAAAAGATTCAAAAAACATTTACCATTCCCAGTCGGAATATTAGTGAGGATAGTTGACCTCTTGCTGATTTTTTCAAAGGATTCTAAATGAATAAACGAGATAATTATTAATTACAAGCTGAAATAGTTTAAATAGACAAATACATTTATAACTTACTTAAGTAGTGTGGATTGAGATAACTGACAAAATTCATACTCTAGCCAATCTGACTTGGAATTTCTGTTGTTCATGAATTTGATGTTTTCCTAGTAGACTGGTTGCATGGACTTCTGTTGAGTAATCCTTGGATACAATGTACACTTTTCGCAATAAAAAATCCACTCTGGCAAGGCAAGGCAGTGTATGACATTGCCGTCCTCCATGGTTTGCACAATTGCATAGAGTAGGGGTGTATTCTTGTTGATTGCTAAATCAAAATTTTTGTAACACCCTAGCAAGCCAGACTTAGGCACCTAGCAAACAATGTAAATATCAAATTTAAGCAAAGGAAAAACATTTACACGAAAAGAACAGCTGCAGCTGTTTTTTTTCACTGTTCTCCTTCACTTCTTTCCATAAGATTCAGCATCTTGATAGAAATTTACTTTTAGTGAAACACAATCTTGTCTGCCTCTGATATATTGATACGCCTTAAACCTATAGGATCGAGTATGGTAGCTGTAGCAAACCCTTTTTTAAAACTGCTTGATGGTAGTAGCCTACGCATAATGTTTTTTTTTCGATGGCCATTTGCGCACTTGTGAACGCAATGTTGTCAATCGCAATTGATTGAATCTTCTCTATAAAACCAGAGCAACAACGGATACTTAGAAGATCAAATAAAATTTCTGACGTCATCAAGTCAATTTAGAACAGATAGAATATGATCTAAAAATCCAATTCCTCACCCGACAGACTACAGTGTTTTTAAGGTTAGATCAGACACAATAATCAATAAACATTTCAATGAGCACCTTAAGTTTTTGAGACCTTTTTAGCATCTCATAAGTGGCATTCTAGAGGATCCCAACGTCTTGGTGAGGTTTGATGGTTCTTTTTTCGTGGCTGCAATCATTGCCGAAAAATCTTGTTCTTTTGAGGTGAATTTCAAATGGTGGTAACTGGAACTATCAACGATGGGTCATAATTGTTAATATTTTCATTTACTGTTTCCTATTAGTTAATGTTTTAAATAAATGGTAATCAAAGCAGGAATTATTAAGAAAAATGTAACCTATTATGAGAATCACGTTAATTGAGTTTCCCTTGCTCCAAAACTTCATCTAATGACCAATTGCCTCGTTGCTCTTTGTTCCCTCGTGGGTCGTCCAATATCTGAAAGGTGGCTTTTGTGTTAAATATTTGGCAGCTTCACGTTGTTTTGTGCAGTGTCAGGTGTTTGAAAAAGTTCTCACATCTTATGACAAGATCTGTGCATGCCCTTTGACGGTCTCTTTTTGTCAAACACTCCTCGTGTCCTTTCAAAAATTTTTAGAACGAGCTCACATTGTCACAGGTCTTCAAATTTTTGAATGGATAATAGCTCTGAAATGTCAGACACATTATTTTACCACCATGTAGCTGATTTGCTTATTAAAATGGCCGAAGGAACGTTCGGATTGGCACTGTTCTATTCGGCCAAGAACATTTATGGCCTCCAGTCCAGTTTTTTTCTACGAGAACGGTTTAATTGGCCTCCGCCTCGCAGAGGATCAGCGGCTGTTACTCCGGTAACTCGTTCGGTTGATGAGGAGGCTCCTCATGATCCTCCAGCTGCGAATCCTAGTACAGTTAGTCCCTGCCACGGTGCCTTTCCCAATGCTGCAGCACCCGTGCCCACAATAAAGTACTTCAAGCCTTCTAGTCTAATATACGTAGACGAACGAGGTGTTCCGAGGCCACTTGTTTATCCTGTTGAGCAACCGAACGAGCATCAACCAGTTCAATTTCCATGCGTTATCAGAAGGCTGTGACAACGGCCAACGGCCAATATCAACATGGATCATCGGACAATGAACAGGCCGGAATGGCGCACAATTTGGCAAGAAACTTTCGGCGAGATGGCCACCACTCTCAATCGGCTGCCACTCACTGCTCTGCTCAGAAGTAGTCAAATTTTCCCAGCCCAATTCGGCTCAGATGGAGTCTATCGATTCGCGTTCTTCCGCGTTATGCCAAAATTGTTCTGATTCAGAAGAAACAAACCGCGTTTGATATCTACCAAGGGATATTGTGCAACACAGCAAGTCGTACGTAACATTCGCAAATTTTTTTGATTCGTTCGCGTTTCCCTTTCTCAGCCCTTTCCAGCGTTCTAAAATTAATCAAATACACAGCGTATATTTCATTAAGATAGATTGCAATATGATAATGACAATGTTGCATTTACAAAACGCACTCTGAATTCTTGCAGATTCAAAACATCAACTGTAATTAAGTTTTACGAAATGACTGCAGCAAGTTACATCTCCAGTAAGTGAAAATTTTTCTGTATTCGTGTTGTTTTTCTAATTAAATGTGTAATATTAACAAAATGTTATATTTTTTATTTTCTAGATTCCGATTTGGCTGAAGGTTTTAGCAAAGGTCCGTCCTCACCGCCTCTCCCAGCCTGCCAATCGCCTCAACTTCCCTCCCCAGCGTTTCTACAGCCTCCCCCGTCTCGCCTCACCAAGCTTCACCAGTACGCCGATGACAAAAAATTTCGTGTGGACTGGTTGGAGTGAGAGCGGGAGCGAGTTGAGAGGGAAATTGTTGAGGAAAAAATTAAAATACGCCAAAGGCATAAATTGCGGGAAATTCACAACAACGTAAAATTCTAAGTATTTATGTTTTCCAAATGTTCTATACACAAACTTACTGATTTACGTTTTTGTGCATTTTTCTCAACTTATCGTCGTTGTATTTATTTACTTTTGTTCTTAAATTTTCCAAATGTTTCTTTATTATTTTTTTTAGTGCTAGGGCCAACTTATCTCGCTTTTTAGTGGATAAGGCGGCCACTAGAAAGCAGTTGGCTCAGGTGCAGGGGCAGTTGGAAAAGATGGAGAGAAAGAACAAGGAGATGCTGCAATGATTTTTAAATGTTTTGTTTTTTTATTATGTTTGTGCGTTTTTTAAACATTCAAAATCAAGATAATAAATGAAATTTATTTTGATTCTCCGCAACCTTCCTTCACTCCCGCCAGATTAATTTTTTTTCTCGATATACTCATCGGGCAAACTTCATTTTGCTTGGGGAAAGGTAAGGTCATGTCTTTAATCTTTCTTTTTTCACGGAAATAATCAAATTTTTTGTGTAATTTTTCTTAAGGTGTGGCTAAGACAATCCCGGATGCGTTTGCCACTGAGGTAGTCGGAATCGTACATGCCCAGGAGTTCTTCAAGGACCTTTAAGCCTTTTGTTGCTGGTAGCCGTGAAATATGTTTTGTGGCCATTCATCAAGAAACATTATTGACCTCCTTGCCCAAACAGCAAGTTTTAGTTTCGCTAGCTGCATAAGCTGCATAGCTGCTAAGAAAGTTTTTACTTCAAGCAAGCAAGTCGCCAGGAAGGCTGCCAATTTATTAATGATAATTGGCTGGCTAATTTTCCTTCCTTTTGCAGCTGCCAGGCCAATTGGAAGTAAAATAAGTAATAATAATAAGTAAATAATAGGAAAAAAATTAATGTTTATTTATTTTTTTTATTTAGTTGACCCAAAATTTATTGATGTGGACGGCCTTGCAGAAGAGGTAGGCAAAATTGTGCTGGATAAAGAACTTAAGTTCCTTCGAGGCACTTTTGGCATTCGTATTGTGATCGGATTTAAGTATGTGATATGGCCCTTATTGAAAAAATATGGGGGTCGACTCATACGTAAATGTAAGTATGATTTTTTTAAATAAAAATAAATATTTAAATATTTATTTTTATATTTTTTATTATTTCAGGGAAATGGTGGAATGCCCTTGTCGAGTATGTCAACCCCCCTTCCGCAGCTGGAGCTGCTCCACCCATCAACTTGGAGGAGCTGCTCAGACAGCAAGTCACCTTGTTTGGGCAAATAAAGGAGTTGTTGGTACTGGACCCAATCAGACTGAAGATTAATCTGAAAGTGAAAAAAAAGGAAGAAGTCAAAGTAAAACCAAAAGAAGTCAGTAATGATGCGCGGAAAAAAAACCTAGATCGTAAAAGAGGCTCAGAACATCATATTAGCTGGAGTGCTTGTAAATCACGTTCATAGTTTCGAGTTTTCCGTTGCTGACTCGTAGTCAGTGAAGGTGGGTACTCTGCTAGAGTAATGAATGAAGACGAGCTGGGTTGCGCAAAACTCGAAAGGCAAAGGATAAAGTTAAAACGGCAGAAATAAATCCAGAGTAAGACATTGCTGGACCTAGTCAGACTGAATATTAATCTGAAAGTGAAAAAAGGAAGAATGTCGAAACTAGATGTAAAAAAGGAGCTCAAAAGATCAAATGAGCGAGAGTGCCCGGAAAACGTGTCCAAAATTTTTAGTTTTATGAGGCTGACTCGCAGCCAAAGCCGGCTAGACGGGGGGACTGCGCATACCAACGAGAGAGTGGTCAGTGTTCAGTGAAAGTCTGCTAGAATATTGAATGAAAATGTACAGGGTTGCTGCAAAAACTTGAAAGCCCTATTTTTATTTTGCACTTTAAATATGTCCAGTAGAGGGCGTCAAAGATATTTTAAAAATTTCGACATAAATGCCATCTAGAGAGAAATATGTAATTATAAATATAAAAATATTTATATATGAAAAAAAAAACATTCAATCTAGTTTAAGACAATTTTCTGGAGGTTTCTAATCGTCAATTCAGTAGAAATATAGGCTGCCGAATCGCCGTTGCCATTCGGCAAAATTTCCAAATTGTTTTTAATGGAAATTGTAGATGGAAATACAAATTAAAGTATGATATCCGAAATTCAGACCCATTCATTACAATTTTTTCTGTATAATATTCCAACATTTATAAATTGCATTATATAAGTTAACGGTTGGGCTATTGGAAAACTCGTTGAAATTACATGCGAGAAAGCATAGGATTGAATCTGGTGATGACCACGCTATACATGACGATCGTCTGCTAAACTAGAGTGTTTTTTGAATAATAAAAAAGTTATGCTATATTTAAAAAAATTAAAGATTTTATATTTTAAGTTTTTTTTTTCACTTTTACTTTACTGAGATTCAAATCTCAGACCTTTCCAATGGCAGCCACGCCATCTAACTGCCAATTTTGAACAAGCAAGTGAACATTCTTTTCCCGGCCATAAAGACAGTGTTCAAAAATAAATTAATGCTTGTAAATAACGATTTTACCATGCCTTTTTGCTTTTTATAATTGTAAATTTAAGCAATAAAATTATTCAAAAAAATTTAACAGCTAATTCTAAGGCAAAGGTGTCGCCCATTAGACCCCATGTTAAAGTGCTTGTGGCACTAAAACTTGCTTTTCTTCCAACTATAAAAAAAAACTATAAAACCCGTTTCTAACACACCATCTACGAGTATGATTGATATTAAGAAGGACTCAAAAATTGTTGTATTATGTATGTATATTAAAAAAATTGTATGTATATTAATAGCCTTATTTCTGGGGGTCATTCTTTCTCTTCTGAAATTAATTTTATTATCGACTTCATTTGTAGTTTATAGGGCTATTCACTTATTCACAACTTAATTCGGTAAGGTAATTAAGACACGCTTCCCTTCCGAACATGGTCCTTCGAACCTTATTTTGAACCAATTTATTTTTGTGAACCTGACTGAAACGAGAACGCTTCTCGGCAAAGCGTTCGGGTCTCTTTGGTAACAAATGACCCACTGACTCTCTATAAACTAAAACTGTGCTTCTCTATCAAAATTCCAAACAATTTAGTTAAGGTTATGTGTGTGTGATTTTCGACTATTCGTCTAGCCGTCATCGCCATTTTTTTGAGAAACTGCGTGGCGGCCTGAGGCGTCAGAAAATCCGAGCGCCTCACACACACACACACACTCAACTGTAAAATCATTCTCATTCCCATTTTTTGGATTTTCTTAAAAGTAAAAGCAATTGACATTCCTTTCTTCTCTCTCTCTCTCCCTAATATCAACTTAAATTAAATTCAGAAAGTTAAAATTAATCCATCCAAGCTCTTCTTGCATTAATAATTTTTTTTGCCTCTGTTTATTCCCACATCTCATTTTCACAATTTAACCTTTTCTTTTTTTCTCTCAACGCTCCACTTTAGTGGAGCTCCAAGGCGGGCTCCTTTTCTTCTTCAAAATTAGGCCCGAACAAAAAGGAAAGCGGCATTTGGCCCGCCTGAGAGGAGAAATTGCTCCATGGAAGGGCCCAATCAGAGAGCCTCTCCATAAAAACAAGAGGGAAGGTCGGCGCGAGGAATACCGAAACCGGCCGATCGTCCCGTGCGCCGTCATATCTAACGACCCGGTCATCCCGGCCCCATCACCGGAACAGGAGGCAATCAACTTCCGCCGGGTCTTGGAACGATTTGCCGCAACTGACCCTCCTCCAAGAACATACTTCCCATCGCCGGCTGAGAGAGACGAATTCGCCAGACAAATTTCGGCAACTGCCACCCAAGACTTTCGGATCACCAGGGGGCTGTTTCACGGCCCCAAACAACATCAACCGATCGCGCAAGTCCAGGCAGCCGCCGAAGTAGAAGAAGAGGGAGCCGTTGGCGGAGAAGACAAAAGAGAAGGAGCAGTCGGAGGTGAGGACAGCGAGGAGGACGAGACTCTGCAGTTGCTCTACGAGAGCCTGTCACTCGAAGAGCCGACACAAGCCCTCATCCCGCCACCACCTAAACCAAAAGAGCCAACACGGCAAGGCCGATCAAGAGGGAGGGGGCTTCTGATGTACTCGCCAGAGAGTCTCAGAGAGAGCTTCTGAGAGAGCCCCAGAGAACGATCCAAATCCAGGATCGCCTGGATT
This sequence comes from Daphnia pulicaria, assembly GCF_021234035.1. Taxonomy (NCBI): domain Eukaryota; kingdom Metazoa; phylum Arthropoda; class Branchiopoda; order Diplostraca; family Daphniidae; genus Daphnia; species Daphnia pulicaria. The sequence continues at coordinate 10,527,257 of NC_060916.1, forward strand.
CGAAGACTGGCGGAACAACAAAAGAAAATTAATTTCACATCACTGTTCCAACCATATCACTGTATTCTAGGAATGTCGTCTTGTCGTCGATAAATACAGGATGTGTCTCTCTTCCATTAATTTATTCTAAACATTTTTCAATCCCCCCCCAAAAAAAACCTTCTTAAATCCAACGGGAGATAAGCAACAGCTGACCTCCATAACAAAAACTTTTTCTTTTCCTCTCAGCAAACTTAAATTTAATAAATGCTGGATAAAGAACTTAAGTTCCTTCAAGGCACTTTTGGCATTTGTATTGTGATCGGATTTAAGTATGTGATATGGCCCTTTTGGAAAAAATATGGGGGTCGACTCATGCCTAAATTTAAGTATGATTTTTTTAAATAAAAATAAATATTTAAATATTTATTTTTATATTTTTATTATTTCAGGGAAATGGTGGAATGCCCTTGTCGAGTATGTCAACCCCTCTCCCGCAGCTGGAGCTGCTCCACCCATCAACTTGGAGGAGCTGCTCAGACAGCAAGTCACCTTGTTGGGGCAAATAAAGGAGTTGTTGGTACTGGACCCAATAAGACTGAAGATTAATCTGAAAGTGAAAAAAAGGAAGAAGTCAAAGTAAAACCAAAAGAAGTCAGTAATGATGCGCGGAAAAAAAACCTAGATCGTAAAAGGGACTCAGAACATCATATTAGCTGGAGTGCTTGTAAATCACGTTCATAGTTTCGAGTTTTCCGTTGCTGACTCGTAGTCAGTGAAGGTGGGTACTCTGCTAGAGTAGTGAATGAAGACGAGCTGGGTTGCGCAAAAACTTGAAAGGCAAAGGATAAAGTTAAAACGGCAGAAATAAAGCCAGAGGAAGACATTGCTGGACCTAGTCAGACTGAATATTAATCTGAAAGTGAAAAAAGGAAGAATGTCGAAGCTAGATGTAAAAAAGGAGCTCAAAAGATCAAATGAGCGAGAGTGCCCGGAAAACGCGTCCAAAATTTTTAGTTTTATGAGGCTGACTCGCAGCCAAAGCCGGCTAGACGGGGGGACTGCGCATACCACGAAAGAGTGGTCAGTGTTCAGTGAAAGTCTGCTAGAATATTGAATGAAACGTACAGGGTTGCCGCAAAAACTAGAAAGCCCTTTTTTTATTTTGCACTTTAAATATGTCCAGTTGAGGGCGTCAAACATATTTTAAAAATTGCCACATAAATGCCATCTAGAGATGAATATATAAGTATAAATAAATAAATAAATATTTATAAATGAAAAAAAAACATTCAATCTAGATTGAGACAATTTTCTGGGGGTTGCTAATCGTCAATTCGGTAGAAATATAGGCTGCCGAATCGCCGTTGCCATTCGGCAGAATTTCCAAATTGTTTGTAATGGAAATTGTAAATGGAAATACAAATTAAAGTAAGATATCCGAAATTCAGACCCATTCATTACAATTTTTTCTGTATAATATTCCAACATTTATAAATTGCATTATATAAGTCAACGGTTGGGCTATTGGAAAACTCGTTGATATTACATGCGAGAAAGCATAGGATTGAATCTGGTGATGACAACGCTATAAATGACGCTCGTCTGCTAAACTAGAGTGTTTTTTTAATAATAAAAAAGTTATGATACATTTAAAAAAATTTAAGATTTTATATTTTCATTTTTTTCACTTTTACTTTACTGAGATTCGAATCTCAGACCTTTCGAATGGCAGCCACGCCATCTAACTGCCAATTTTGAACAAGCAAGTGAACATTCTTTTCCCGGCCATGAAGAATGTGTTCAAAAATAAATTAATGCTTGTATAATAATGATTTTACCATGCCTTTTTGCTATTTATAATTGTAAATTTAAGCGATAAATTATTCAAAAAAAATTTAACAGCAAATTCTAAGGCAAAGGTGTCGCCCATTAGACCCCATGTTAAAGTGCTTGTGGCACTAAAACTTGCTTTTCTTCCAACTATAAAAAAAAACTATAAAACCTGTTTCTAACGCACCATCCACGAGCATGATTGATATTAAGAAGGACTCGAAAATTGTTTTATTAATAGCCTTATTTCTGGGACCCATGTTGGGGTCATTCTTTCTCTTGTGAAATTAATTTTATTATCGACTTCATTTGTAGCTTATAGGGATCTTCGGGATCTTTTTTCTTTAGCCGTTTTATCTGGCAACGCAGCATGGCTCTAGACTTTTTTAACGCAAGAACGGGGAGAAGAGGGAGAATGGGACGAATGGGGGAGAAGAGGAAACGTGGGTCCCCTTTTTTTCGTACGCCCTCCTCCCTCCCATTCGTCCCATTTTAATACAGTTTATTGAAATACAGTCATCCGCGAAAGTTTCTTTGGTAGGAAAATGACTCAGTTTGCTTTAAGTTTAATTTGACGGAAGGGATACTACGATGCCTACCGTCATGGACTACACTATATTAAGGATTGGACTCAGTGCAATCTCGCCGTGTTAAAGGCTGTCGGGTGGGCTTTTTTACAGAAAATTTCAGTAAAAATACCGTTAAATAGAGCTTTCAAAGACGATTCTAACTAAGTAAAGCATTTGTAGAACAGATATCTTTCTCTTAGCGCAAAAAGAGTCGTCGTTTGATCCATATATTCCAAAAATTCCAAAATACAAAAAATATTCGATCTTCACACAACATCTAGAACAAACAATACATACAGTATATTCCATCAATTTGACCTAATCCAAGAAGTAATGGACATATTTCTTTTGAACTTAAATATTCCTCGTGCCTTACAGGTGGTAAAACAGCATCGTAGCTGCACAAATTAATCAATTCCACCGAGCACACCATGTTGCTCGTTGAACACTTGAATGCCGTGGACAACTGAGATACCCTCCTCTTATAGAGAGTGTTCCTTGTGTGCCAGTGTTCCATTTCGATAGAACACCCTGAAAAAAGAAGCTTCTTTTTGAACAAACAAACGTGGTATATTTTGGCGCTACTCTTGGCGTCAAAACAAAATGGTAGCGAAAGGAGCAAATCAATGGGAGGTAGGGGGGTTAAGATTTTTGGCCTGAGTTTTGTATCCTGAGGCAGAAAACCGACGATCGTTAGTTTTCCAACACTTGCGATCTATTGTTTCGTGCATCTTAAGCGTGTCGTGTTGTTGTGTTGTCGTGGGTGTTGTGTTGTCTTTAAGCGTCTCGTGCTCGTTAATATTCAGTTCGCTTAACAATGAGTTTCTTCTCAAATAAAAAATTGGAAGCAAGAGCTAAATTAAAGAAAAAGCAATCGGAGTGGAGTGGTAATGACCATCTCGACGCTACATTGGAAGCGAGAAATTCTACTGACGTGAACGACAAGTTAAAATCTTTTCATCAAACAGGTAAGGGTAGATTTATTTAAACACATAGTGCTTGAGAAAGAAAGTAACATGTTATATTTTTGGTGTCGTTCGAATTCTTCTTCACTTCCACCTTGCGAATTTCATGACTCGGTGATGGGTGGTGTTCTAGTGTTCTCTTTGTGTCTTTTATGTCCGTTGTACTTTCGCTCATCTAAGCCACCGATGTGGTTTGAATGATCAAGTTAAGTTGTTTGCGAGAAATAATAAAATGATTCTTTAAAAAATTGAAAGGAGTGGCCGATCGGCTTCACAGTGGGGAATATCTATTAAGTGATATTAGGGAATTGCAATGTTTTCTCTCCAACGAGTGATAGAGAAAGACACTAAAAGTATCAGAATGTTGGTCAGACAAAAATCAATGGAAATTATCATTGCAGTCAATACCTGCAACCTGAGCCCAGGCGCTGATTTGAGTAAATGCCTGCGATAATAAAGGCAACAAATAATCAATTGGGGATATACTGCCGATAAATACAGCCGCACTGCATCTATCCATTGAGGAAGAACTTCTGACCGATCCAGGTGCAGCAGCTACAGTAAAAAGGCAGGCAGAGGAGGATTTATACGAAGGGGTCAGTAGGTTATCTTCGAAGAAGTTGAGGGAAAATTTAGAAAATTTCATTATAATCATGTAAAAAAATTTGCCTAAAAAGCTGGATTAGAAAAATCATTAAATAACAGAAGTCGAACGCAGTGTTGTCAAAAGGGAATCATGGAAATCATTGCAAGACGGAAAATCATAGACAAAAGTAGGAAAACCACGAGAAGGAGAAGCAGCAGAATGAATTGTCATTAAAGTTGAAAAGAAATGTCTTTTTGTTAAACTTGTATACAATGGGAGAACACGAAATTAGTATTCAGCAAAAAAGAATTCCCTACGAATCTAATGCTTGGTAGAAATATCTCTCCACAAAACACGGTGGAATCTATTCTTACAAGAACTACCATCTACTTTTTGCTGCTTGACGCGAATTTCTAATCGACACTTGAAGCAAGCAAGAAGTGAAGCCATTGCAAAAACTGTAAAAAGCTAGAGATCCAGAGAACAAGATAAAACTTGGCAAGGTAAACTGTCAGCGATCGATTGACTTTGTGCAGGAAAGAAACTTAAGATATATTTTTCCTTCAACTGATCGGACTCGCTCTTTCTCCTACCAACGAAGGAAACACCAAGGTCTTTCCGCTTTGCTAAGACTTCAAACTGTAAAGGGTGCCGCTCGTATGTGTGTAATATATTGGTCAAACTATAAAAACAAAATAATTTCATACCATTCGCGTACTTTTCGTGCATCCTTTCACTGATCGACATGAACTGTCTCACCTGCCAGAATCCAATTCAAACCTGAAGAGCAGAAGTTGCAGTTTAGTACTTGCACAAAATGGCAGCAACGTTATGCTGCGTTACTTGTTAGTTTTTTTGCCTCTATTCGTTTTTTCTCCATGTTAAACATTTTATTAGCTTTCTAGGCAAGGAACTAGCAGATTACAAGCGTGTCAAGCGTTGTTACATTTTTCAGTTCACAGAATATTAAAAATGTATTTCCTTCAGAAGCTGATGCCACATCTTTTATCCCCGATAAAAATGACATTGGGATCGAAGTAAAAAAGCCAACTACAGAGAAAGTTAATTCTTCTCCATTTCAGCGGCCACCAACCTTATTTCCTCAACAATGTCATCAGTCTAATCTATTATCAACTTTGTCCCTCCTGCAATGATAACTCATATTTCATCACAAATTTGTGTTCCTGTTCGTATGATTTCCCCTTTGTCTTTGCCATTTTTCAATGGAAGTTTAGGAAAATACCTATATGACATTCTAGAGTCAAACAATATTCTTGATTCTGTAATTTCATCAGAACAGCCAGGTTCACCAACTCTTGAAACTAGAAACGAGAGGTAAATACATTTACTTGACCATATTGTGTCGATAACATGATAAACCCCTTTTTTGAAGGTCATACATTATGGTAAATTCAGGATGTTCTCAACAAATTGATGACATGCATTAGATTAGGCGTGCAGTTTTCCTTCTGTTGTCGAAAGATTTTCGGATTGTTGGTGGTGGTTCTATTATGGAAAAAACATATTTTATTAGATGCGTTGGGGATCCGTTACGGAGTTTTAACAAATAAATCAGGTGTCACTTAGCGTTGTACCTTTTTATGCATAAAATGGGAAGAAAGCATGCAATGCTGTAATGGAAGTAAATGGAGTGTACATTGAAGGTTAATCTACGCATTGCCATTAGTCTATTGTTCAAAATTTTAATGTTATTGACATCCTTTGTTTGTTTTACTACTGGCTTAATTGTTTTTTACGATATTCGGATCAGTGAATGGAAGTTTTATTCCGAAAGGGACGGGATCAATGGATATCGTAAACATTTTGAATTGAAAGATTCAGATGGAGAAAATACTACTATATCCAACAATAGAAATAAGTTTTCTACTTAGTTGTCTTTATCTGTTGTAATATTTCCTGATAACTCCAAAACTTTAGCAGTCAAGAACAACATTCAGTAGCCATAAATAGAGAGATGAGGTGCAACAATTTGTTCGACTTTTCTTCACCACAGGTGGCCAACTACAAGTGTCTTGGAGTGATCATAGAGAATGTGTTGGAATTCAAGAACACATTCTAATATACAATAGAAATCAGGTTCCTACCAAGTTTTATTTTTGTCTCTTGCAACTTATTTCCTGTGCCAACACCGAAACTTTAGTAGTCAACTATACTCTATTGCTAGCCAGGGGCATCTCAGGGGTGTCTATATTAAAAGAAAAGCTTTGTTAGATTAAATTTGCAATTAAATGAGTCTAAAATGTACAACATAAACGAATGTTCTTCACTTTAGAAACTAGAGTAATGAGATGCATATGTATGTATATGTATATGTAATGAGAGCCTCGTCAATTAAGTTCTTGATCTTTTTCATTTGACGTTGTCCAAGCAGATGGGCTGTATAAAATATGTCGTTTGCTAGTAGATCGATCTAAAATCGATCAGGGTGTATTTTTCTATCACAGATATCTCAATCGTGTAAAAAGGAAGCTAAAATTTCTGCTAATTAATACAATTTCCACCCTTCCTAAAAGTGTTGAGTACTATCTGCCATTTTTTTAGTAGTTTTTCCTTTTCTGTTACTTTTCCGCTGCTATCAACCAATGTTGGAAGGGGAGCAGCTTCTGGCAGTTTTTACTCTTCCTCACTCCAGCCAGATTTATTTATTTTTCTCTCATTTTTCTCCTCGGGCAAATTCCATTTTGCTAAGGAAAAGGTAAGATCACGTATTTTTTCCTTTCTTTTGTCAGGGAAAAACCCTATTTTTATTTGTGATTTTTCTTAAGGTGCTGCAAAACCATCCCCAACCCGTATGCCTTCACCACTGAGGTTGCGGCCGTAGTTACTGCCCAGGAACTTCCGTTTTTGCAAGGGAATATTGGCCTTTCGTTGTTAGTAGCCGTTAAAAATTTTATCTGGCTTTTTCTCCAAGCTCTTATTGGCCTCTTTACCCAAATAATAAGTTTGTTGTTATTGAAGATCTAGATATTTATTCATTCTATGAAAAAGATTCATTGCTTGAAGAGGTTGAGAATGAAAAAATGACTAGAACTTGAATAACTAAAACTTACTATTAGGGCAAGGAGGCCAAGGTTTACCATTTTTGGCTGCTTTTTCAGTTCTAGCTACACCCGCAAAAAAACCTTCAGCCGTTGCAGCAGCAGCTCCAACGGACACCGTCATAAACGTGGAGCAGCTGCAGCTCACGCAGCAGCAGCAGCTGTTGCCTTCCATGCAGGAGCTGTTGCATGGTATGCAGGAAGATCGGAAAGCCAGAACGAAAATTCATTTTCACCAGGTCCCGTAACGTTAAAGTCCCCAAACGTGGGAAACCGGTCCAACACCCACTGGCGTCCCGGGCGGAGATGAGGCAAAAGATGTGAAACCGATCCAACACCCACCAACTGGTGTACCGGGTGAAGATGAGGGAGGCCTCGAACGGAAATTCATATTCACTAGTATTTCCCCAAAGGTTCTGGTAAACCGGCACAACAGCTACTGTTGACCTGGGCGAAGTTGAGGCCTCAGGGGCCTCAGGCCTCTAAAAGACGTCAAAGTGCGAAAGTAGTTTGAAAGCATCGACTGGTGACCTGGGCGAGGATCAGGCCTCAAAGGATTTCCTGGTGGGAACAAACTAAAATGGACGCCTTTGCCGCTAACGTAGCCACACTGGTATTTGCGCAGGAAGATCGGAAAGCCAGAACGGAAATTCATGTCGTCCCAAACGTGGGAAATCGGTCCGACAGACCAACACCCACCAACTGTTGTCCCAGGCGGAGAAAAAGGAGGTCTCAAACGGAAAGTTGCTATTGATAGTAATTTCCCATCACATTCACGTCAACGTGAATCTCACTGGACATTTACAACTCTCTCTAAACTTATAAATTTCCTGTTGGGAGACTATCGTCAAGTCTATGCTGAAAAATTTTCTTCCTAGAAGTTGGAGAAACCATTGGACAAGAATAACGTTGTAGTTGTTTGCAAAGTCTACTCGCCTAACGAGTTATGAATTCAGCAGTTCTGTCACAAAAATGCATCGGAAGAGGTAATGAGAGACGTTGAGATGTCTTATCCTTTTTGTGACCCAGTTTCAATCCAGTTGAAGGACAAGCATGTATTGCTTATCATCAAAAGAATAATAGTTGGAAACGAGCTCAAATTATGAAAGTAGTGCCAGGACAAACCAAGAGTTGGATCCACTACGTCGATTTTGAAAGTTATGCAAGCTTGCCCAACACAATGGACAACATTAGGAAAAAGGAAAAAGACCTTAGTGACCCTCCCTTTTATGCAACCAAAGTCACATTGGCTAAGGGTCCATTCCCTTTCACGGAACCACTTGGGAACCTGACGTCAACATGGGTTATGCAGCATGGGCATTAAACAAAATTTTCTACATGGATGTGGTAGAAAACAATGATGTCAAGTCTGTTAAATTGATGTACAGTATCCTGCATAAAAATCCGAACAGCAATTTTTTTCCAAACAGACACCTATCAATATTACGGGGAACTGTGTTTGGCTTTTAGCCCAAATTTGTTGGGCAAGGAAAAAATGGAATCCAACATAAAATTGCATCCTGTAAATAGTTATAATTAATTATTACATATATTTCCACTAACGTTGCTTGTTTTAATCTGTACTTTAGAATGAAGCCATTGCATCAAAGAAAGACTGTACAAATTTTTTCTTTCAGATATGAAAATTGGCACCATTTACAAAAAAACGAGCTTATTTTATTTCATCCGTTGAACAAACGCTATCGGGGGTACTTAACCATGAAAGGCATCTACGATTTTGATTACACACATCACTGCCTGAGAACCCAGGAAGTAAGATCACATTACCAGCAGTTTACTGTGGCAATACTTTGCTGTTTATAATCTCATATTGACCTTTTTATTATCTCATATTGACCTTTCACTGCCCAAGTTAATAAAAAGAGATTGTATTGTTCGACTTTTAACGATTTGAAGGAAATTTTCGTTTGAGCGTTCAAGTTCATTTCCATAAGCTCATACTTATGATTCCTTGTCTTTTACAGTTGATCTGATGTATTTTTTAAATTTACAGATGACTAAATCACATGCAGTCATCATTTTAAGCATTTAAAATCATGTTGAGAGCTAATAAAGAAATGAGTTATCAATGTGTTTTAGATTTAACTCGATCAGCTTTAGCAGCAGCTCTAGCCATCCTATCTTTTTCTTTTTCAACTTTTCGCAAGTGCTGTTCTTCCAATAATGTCATCTTAAATTGAGTTGTTGCTTCTCTAGAATAACCTTTACGACATCTTGTACTATTTCTTGGGCCATTTTGAGGAACTTGTGGAATTGGTATGATGTCCAGAAATTTTAGTCTCTTTGAGGGCCTTCTAATTGAATTTCTCGAATTCTCCAACGATTTATCTTTATCATTCTCCGCCGGACTAAATTAAGTTTTTATGAAGGGTAGATTCACTGTGGTCAATTTCCTCCATCAAATGATCTGTTGGTAATTCTGTATATAGAGGATATATTATAACAACATGAACTTACTATCAATTGAGTTATTAAATTCCAATGAACATGGCATTTACTGACTGCTTAAGGTTGGCTATTCATGCAGCTATATGAGATAACGAAACAAATTAATAAAAATGTAATATAAATAATTAATGAATTGTGCTACCTGGTGGTAACTCTGTGACAATTGAAGGTATAAATCGTAAATTATCGGGAAGGAAATCCTTAAATGGATATATGCCCACCCGTCTTGGATTTTCTTTTTTCAGGGAGAATAAGAAAATTGGTGGTATGTAGCCACCTGCAGCATTGCAAAATGCAAGCATCATGACGTTCTGTCCTCTTTCAGCAGAAGTAGTTTGCATTACCTTATAAACAGATACATAATGTTACTTTGGCGATGAAAAAAGGGGAAATAATTCAAAAAGCGAAAAAAAAATCACTTGTTTTACTGCCCGTTCAGCTACAACTTTTATAGGTTAAGGAACTGTTAAAGTACTTGTTTCGTCACCATTAACATTCGGTGTACAGGAATTCGTTGTACGATTGTTCGGTGTACGATAATCTCTGATGTATCTTCATAAAGCCTGTGTATCACTCCGGTCAAGCACATTCATTTTTCGCCCAGCTCTCTTGGCACTTGAAATTGTTTACTCGAGTAAAGGTGTTAAAAAGACGACGAATTTCAATTGGACTTAGTTATGATTGCGCTGAGCAGAGTATTTTAGATAACAGACGAGTTCTTCTTCTTGTTCGTCATTCACAACTGTCTAGTGATAGATAGGGGTAACAAAATATGCAGGAAGCATTCCAAGATGTTTTTTTTTATGGTAATGATTGAAGAGCGTAGTTACAGAAATGTTGTACTATTTTGCAGTCCGTCGAATGCCCTTTCCTTCATTTTTTTTCAATTTTTTGACAGCATCAATGATATTTGTATGGGGTCCTTGAAACCTTCTCCGTTTTTCTTTTGAAGTTTATCATCTACAATTGAAAGATCTATAGAAAGATGTGAAAACACAAATAATACTATAGAGCTTCAGAACAGCCGAAAGAATGTTACAGAAACTGTAAATGCAGAAATTCAGCAACAAGAATGAATATGAAATGACTATCGGAAATAAGAGGGGATTTGTAAGGAAAATAGTATTTTTTTCAAACAAGAATTACTCAAGAATAATTTACTTGTTTTTCACAAACATTGTAATACTCTTGAAGAGAAATTAATTTTCTATTTTCTTATAGTTTTTTTCAACAGATGTTATTCATCCGTTGCTGAGAAAAATGGCGTTCTAATTTATCCCGGGGTCTGTTCCATTCAACCCTGTCTTTTTTCGGTCGAGAGCAAAACGAGTGAAAAAAGCTTAGTTAGATTTTCTTTCATATCTCGTTTATTTTTCAATATAAACATTTAAAAAAATCAGTGGTTAGCCAGGATGTAGCTAAACGATACGGAACAAACAAAAATATTAAAATGTATCTATTTTATCTTAAATCATAACAAATACGGCAGACATGAAAAAATGTTCCATTTCGCCCCGGTCTCCCCTGTTTGTCGAAGACCCTCACTGACGAGTTGGTAGTGTTCCCTCTTTTTAGTTGCGTAGTTGTTATCTGTACTCATGTAACACATGCCCAGGCTCTAACTTGTAAACCTGCAAATCCTTGGGCTGCACTTCATCCTAGTTGGTAAGTTCTTCGTGTTTTTTGTGACTCTGCAGCAGGGTAAGTTGATTGTATGCATGAGTGTGTTACTATAGTTACCGTTTGTTAGTTAATTACTGCTATCCCCAACAATTCCAAAACAAGTGTTAATTTACAGGCTTGGTAGCGTTTGAATCCATACTGATTTGGTGTTGAAAAAGACAGTCCATATTTCCAATTTACCGTGGCTGGCGTCTTCGTTATTGTAACGGCCTTTATACCCTTGCTGATTCCTGTTTTTAAGACTTGCAATAATCCATGCCAAACTAGTAACTATTAATTTTATAAATTCTAAAAATATAATTACTAATTTTTTTTCCTCGGAGGATCTAGCCATGGAGAAGCTCTTGAAAACTGTCGCTGCTGCTCTGGTAGCAGCAGCAGCTGCAGCAACAAACAAATCGCCGGAAGTTGCAACGCCGTCCGATAACGCAGCAAAAGCAGGAGCGGCCTTCGTGCAGCTTCTTACAGCTTCTCTGGATTCAGGAGCGCAACCAGCTCCGGCAGCGATTTACTTGAAAAGTCTGCAGGAATTATTTAAGAAGTTGAATGAAAAAGGAACTCCCGTTGAGATGGAGACGGAGTTTTAGAAGTCACCTCGCCCGTTCTGCCTCGTTAAATTTATCGTCTAATTCTCTCCCATCTTAATGCTAACTTTATTGATTTGTATCAGCAACTCCAGCAGCACGTTTTCAGTTCCAGCTACACCTGCTGAAAAACCTTCAGCCGTTGCAGCAGCAGCTCCAACGAAAACCGTCATAAACGTGAATCAGCTGTTCACGCATCACAAGCAGCTATTGCATACCATGCAGAAGCTTCATTGTTTTTTGTTTTTTCGTTTTGATCCTATTGGCTCTCTTCCTGTTTCTTGGCGAAAGGTAAGTCACGTCTTTATTTTGTCAGGGAAATAATACATTTTTATGTGTGATTTTTCTTAAGGTGATCCGAAATGGATCGAGGATCTTGATGAATTTGCCACTGACGTAGCAGGGGTTGTCCACAAGGGGGAAATCCCCTTTCTCCAAGGCACATTCGGCCTTTTACTTATCGTTGTCACGAAATATATTTTTTGGCTTTTCATCAAAAGATATTTTGGCGTGCGCGCTAAAATGGTAAGATTCAGTTAATTTGGGCAAGGAGGCAAACGTTTTGATTTTTTTGCTGTTTTTTCAGTACATGCACCAGGAACCAGCACCACCGGTACTGCGGCACTACTGCCAACAACCTCTTTTTCAGCTCCACCGGACACGGCAATAAATGTGGAGTAGCTGCTGCTCAATCACACGAAGGAAGTGTTGGACTTAATGAAGACCACAATATGTGACAATTCATTAGGAAGTCCCCAATTGTGGAAAACCGGTCCATCACCCACCAATTGGTGTCCCAGGCGGAGATGAGGGAGTCCTCGAACGGAAATTCATATTTACCTGGATGTCCCCAAAGGTGCTGGGAAACTGGACTAACAGCTACTGGTGACCTGGGCGGAGATCAAGCCTTAAAAAATTTTCAAACAGTTTTTATTTATAGGTTAAGGAAATTACATTTCCTACGTGTTTTATGGTCAATTCAATTACAATGCTGTACCGCCTTTAACGCCCGATATATAAAAAGAACCATGTCTTTGGTATGTTTACTGTCATTTTGTGTTTTTATGCCATGGACGCCAATAAGCGACAGGAGAAGCACATGGACGCTGTTCTTCAACAACTTGATAATCTAGCAAGATGCTTTTTCGCAGATTAAAAAGATTCGAGGTTAGTTGGCGACTTTACATTTCTGCCCCGTAGAATTTGAAGTAATTTAAATTTGCAGAAATATTTAAGTTTCTTTATATTTTTAGAATACGACATTATTTCAATTTATCTGTTTGAATTTCCAGCCCGCGTGATGTTGCAGAAACAAGAGACTTTCGCAGAATTTAATTCAGTCAACAACTCGGCCCCCTGATACTGCAAAGTTGGCTGTAGGTCGAGGTATTTTTTTTAGATTTGAAGATCTTTAGAAGGATGCAAATTAGGGTTTTTGATGTAAACATTCAGGAAAAAGTAAAGCTCTACGCACCCAACGTGATTGGACCGAACAATACTTACCAATTTATCAAAATCCTGGGTCAATCCCCGAAAGGTTTATTGCAATTTCGCATTACTTTAGATTTTTAGATTCCGTAATTTCGAATTGCATTTGTATGAAGGTGGCCAAACTATACTTGTATTGGAGAACCTATATTGGGATTACAAATTGTCGTGTGTAAAACTCCTTTGAAAGAGGTTTGACAACAAAATATTATTATTATTTTTATTGAAATCTCATTTCTCTTTTCATTACAGGTTTTATTCTGCTATAACAATGTGGATATTCAGCAATGATTTACACCAAAAAGCCTACTGGATTAGTTGCCAAATGTTGGCAGTGTAATTGATCTAACTGCCACAAGCAGATATTATGATCCAAAAGTCTTTACTGATGCAGATGTCAAGTATACGAAAGTTGAATGCGCAGGACAAGGAATTCCGAATGAGGGTTCAGTCAACAAGTAGAAACAGACTAATTATACAAACATTAAAATTTGTTTCAAGACTTTGGTATTTAATGCAGATTTTTCAAACTAATGGACAACTTTCTACACAGTCCTGAGTCACGTGGAAAGCTTGTGGTTGTACATTGTACTCATGGCATTAACCGTTCTAATTTTTTAGTGGCCAAATACTTGATTCTGAGAAGAGGTTTCCAACCTGCTGATGTTTGCAAGGTCTGTTAATTTTTTAATCTTCACTTTTTTATCTCACCATTATTTTTTTTTCATTGTCATAGGTGTTAACCAAGCTCGTGGACACCCCATGGAAAGGGTTACCTTCATTGAAGATATAAATAAAATGGTTCAATCGGTTTGTCCGAATCCCTTGTCGATGATTCAGAAAAGACAGGTTATTTTTATTTTCCTTCAATTCCTAATTTTTGTTGTCAAAGTAAATTTGTTAATATTTATAGATTACCCAGAAGAAAAAATTGAAAGAAAAGAATCAAGAATCTGTCTAAGAAAGCATCTACAGTTTATTCAATGGCTCTGGTTTATTCTTATATTTTTGCTGTTTAATGAGAAGCTCCGTTGCATGGTCGGTTTGGCAGCCTTGCAGAGCAGACGACGAACGCCTAATTTCTAGTGTTGGTGATATCGATACTGATTTCTAGATATATCGCGGAATCAGCGCCAGCGGTGGATATATCAAGTATCATGACATATCTAGATATCAGTGTATCGATCTTCCCCAGCGCCATCTAGCGCTCAAAATATAAGCTTTTTAAATGTACTGCCTACGTCTTTCTCATTAACGTTTAGTCGTTTTGCCAATTTTGAGTCTTATTTCACTCTCCCTATTGTGTGTGTACGTGTGTGTAGAATTCAAAATGTCAAGTAATCGTCGAAGAAGTGCGATATGGCGATATTTTCAAGAAACCAAAGAAGATAAGAAGTCAAATTGGATATGTGTTCTGTGTAAAACGGTAGGGTCTTGTAAAAACACATCAAACCAATGGAAGCATTTGGGAATACATCATAAGGCAGTTTGGGATGAGATAAGGGGCCAAAGGCAGCCGCCAAAGAAACGAAGGCGCCAAGATGATAATGGATCTGAAAATTTATTGGACAACGATTCTGAACGGATTGAATCTGATACCAACACTGGCCCGTCTATCAGCGTTGCTGCCCATGACAATACCGGCGCATCTACCGCTACTAGCGCTTCTGCTAATGATAATGCCGGCGAAGCCGGACCGCATACTGGCGCTGCCAGCGCACCAGGTTAGATTTATATCGCCATTCTTATTTCGTTTGAATTAGAAATCCCATATAAATAACCATTCTAATTAAAAATTTCTGCTTAAATTTTAAGAATTTGGGCGTTCTTCATCTCAGTCTTCATTTAATTCGACTTACTCGGAGCCTGGGTCGGCACCGTATCCAATTACAGGGGCTCATATGCAAGCTATCATGCGTGCCCTTGCTCTTTTCATTGTCCGATCAATGCAACCCCTTTCTTTGGTTGAGGACGAACATTTTCGTACGTTTATTAAGACAATTGATCCACGGATTACGCTTCCATGCCGTAGTACTCTTACAAAAACAATTTTGCCAGAGTTACGGCGAAGCAAAAAACAAATTGCTCGTGTAGTTGTCTCAAGCAGATGGTATAGCAGTGACAACGGATTGTTGGACTTCGTCGACGATGGCCAGTTACATTACTGTAACTGCGCACTACATCAACGACGATAAAGTCAAAATAATCTCGCGTGTCCTTGCCACTTTTATGGTTGAGGGTAGCCACACTGCCGAAAATCTCGCGGAGATCATAAAAGGTATGCTAAAGGTATACCCAAACAAAACCCCCCTTCAAGTTAACAAAATCTTGATTATGGACATCAAGACTAAAATTGCTGAAACATTATCCGACAAACTTGTCAATATAGAAAATGTTGGCGATAAAAAATACAGCATAAATAAGTCTGTGAATGAGTTCAGGTTGGGAACCTTCAGCCATAAATATCTAATCGGTAACAACAAATCTAAATATATATTTAATAAATAATAACAATCTAATAATTTTCAAAGAACATAAAAAATCTGCCAAAGGTGGGAAGAAAGGAGCTATTGTCAGAGAAGCTATGGAGCCCAAACTTGTCACAATTGTCTTAAGTATATACATACATAGATTTTTATATACATGATTAGAAGTACCAACTTCTTTTTAGATACATTAACAAAGCTTTGGATGAAATTACCACAATCAACAACCACAAATTTGGAAGCAAAAATCAGCAGGGGCTTAACTATCTTTTTCAATAACCACAGCAAGAAATATCTAAAAAAAAATAATTTAGCAATTTGAATTTGATCTAATAAGAATACAATTTGTGATTAAATAACAAAAGACACATTTAAATAGACTTTAACCTTCTTTGTTGTGCTAACTATATTAGGAAATCCATATTTTCCCAATCAATATAAATTATTTTTATTAAAAAGGTTTATGTGCGGCATTAATGATCTCTCCAAGATAGTCTCAGTTGTTACGGACAATGCTGCCAACATACTCAAGGCCATAAAAGATATTTTGAAGTTAAAACATGTTCCGTGTTTTGCCCACACTATGAGCCTTGCTGTTAAATCAGCAATCCATGACGACCCGCAATGTTCTGCCCTTCTCGAGTTATGCCGCAATATTGTCACTTATTTTCATTCTAGCTCGCATGCCACTAGTAAATTAAATATGTGTTGCAATGGAAAGAAGAGGAGCAGACTCGTGCAAGAGTGTCCTATTAGTTGGAACGCAACGTTCTTGATGATAGAAAGTCTTTAGGTAATATAAGTAGCAATCTTTTAGTAAATATTTCATAAGCAATTGTTTTTCATTTTTCTAGATTTGAAAGCAGAAGTAACAGATGCTTTGACATTATGTCCAAGGACTGATTTACTTTTGACTGACTGGGAATGGGAATGTTTAAGTGGTGCCTTGCAACTTTTGAAGCCGTGTCAATTTCTCACTGCTGATATTAGTTCAAGCTCTTATCCGTCTGTCTCAAAAGTCCTTCCTTCATCTAAGATACTTAAGGATAAACTAGCTGCGCTTACTGCAACTAATTATCACGACGCCCTTATTGTCATGAGCAGCAATTTAAGACGCAACATTATGGAACGGCTTGCTGACTACAGATCAAATACAATTCATCTAATTTCGATATATCTTGATCCACGGTAAGATTAAACAATTATATAAGTTACCGTTAATTGTTCAATGTTTACAAATATTTTTCTGTTTAGCTTTAAGACTGAGTATGTTATAAAAGACACACCTCAAGTTGGTGCTAGGTTTGCAGAAGACCATATCACCTATACCATTCGTCAGTCCTCGAGGGTTATTGGGCCAATAGCCCCTAGCCTCGATTTTATATTTCAAACTATAAGTTAAAATAGTCTTTGTAAAGGAGAAAGGGCCAAGTAAACTACTTCATCGTCGGTAACGTAGTAGAATGATATCTGGTACGGTACCCGTATGATATCCGTACGTCAAAAATGACACATGCACGGACATGAAAGAGAACCTATCTAGATGCCGGTGCTAGCCGGAATGAGGTTTTCTTCCTTCGCCCAAGAAGTAAAGGAGTAGGCACTCTTGTATAGTCTTATGGAACTACGAGGATGCCATGCTCGGTCCGCTTGGCCAAAATAACGCCCAAAAAATTGAATGATAAACAACCCCTTTCTCAAGCCTTTA
The DNA here is from genome assembly GCF_021234035.1 of Daphnia pulicaria. NCBI lineage: Eukaryota > Metazoa > Arthropoda > Branchiopoda > Diplostraca > Daphniidae > Daphnia > Daphnia pulicaria. The sequence continues at coordinate 10,544,666 of NC_060916.1, forward strand.
GAGCTGAACGCCAGATCCCTCGCCATCTGGTGGGATAGCCAATGGCAATATTAATGAAGATAACACATATTTAGGTTTGGCATCTGTCTCGCCACATATAACCAGGATTTACGAAATCGATTGTTCACTAACGTCATATTGCTATTAGCTATCCCACCAGATGGCGAGGGATGTGACCAGTATTCGTCGTGGACTTTTGAGGGCTATCATACTCATGCCACTAAACTGTAAATGTGGTTGTGGCTTTTCGCCAACCCTCTAGCTTTAAAATTTTCAAGTATTTATAAAGATAAGGGCTAAAAGTAAAGATTAAAAGTAAAAGTAAGACTTTGATATAAAACTTTGTGGTCGTTTGCTGAAGGGAGCGCTTAAACAGATAACGAAATACTAAACACAATTTGACCTCTGAGGTTGCCGTTGTTTTTAGTTAACACGGTGGAGCAAATCTTTACTGTAGTCTCAAATTCCATGATTTTCCGGTTAATTCATCGAATATCCCTTACCCTGATTCCTTGGCAAATTTGTTGTTCCCTGAATTTTCCGCATATTGTCCAGATTTGTTTGCACCTAGTTCATTATTAACGAATATTGAACTAAATGTGATCATTGCTATAGGGATTTTAGTCTGGATGGTTTGTTTTTATGTTGTGCTTATCCACTGGTGGATGTAAATCTAAATGTAATAATATCCTTTATGATTCTTGGAGTAGTAAAAGGGAAGGACAATTTTTTCTTATTATTAACAATTTCTAGATAGCGAGTAAAAATGTATGATATGATAGATAGATAATGTACATAAAACTAAATAAAGATTTCGTTTAAAATGTGTTCACAAATATTAACATCTGTACTTACTCTCACACATCACACTTTTTATCATTATAAATTTGTATTCGCTGTCTTTACTTGTCTGTTGACACAAATTTGATTTTCTACTTCTTTTTTTAAGTAACCTAAAATGCATTGTTTTGTTGCAGTAAATCTTAGATTTTGCAGTTAGATTGTTTCTTCAAGTAACACGGTTTGATTCATTGTGTTTTATTTGTATCATCTTTTTTAAATTGATATCTTCTTCTTTTCTTCAGTTTTTTAAATAATTTCATCGTCATGGACTTAATGGACGAAATTGAATCTGGTTCTTCAATTTCCATTGGATTATTTTACATAACAAATATAAGATTATGACAATCTGTAGGATAGGTATAATTGATCACGTCAACATTTTGCAGAAAGAAAGGACTAATAGAAGAGTATGGACGTTGGCAATAATACTAATATGTGTCTCTACCAGCACCCGGTATTATTCTTCTACTGTCATATCTCCAGCATCGTAACTTTAATTCACTTTCTTGCCTTCACTTTAAATTTAACTCAGAAGTCTTCTTAGCGTTTATTCCAAATGTTAGTTAAAAGGCCGTCCCAGGGACGGGCTCAGTCAAAATTAATTTTTTGGGGTAAATTGCAGCAACTGAAAAAGTTTCCTTGTGTGCAAAGTTGCATGATAAACTCTGGCACTGAAGTGTTCTGAAAAGAAAGAAGGAAAACTAAAGATTTAATAAGATAAGATTACATACCAGCAACAAATTTTATTTTTTTGTGGGTACCCTCAATTTTGTTGTTTGTACTGATATGCTGAATACACATTTACAAGCATTCTGTTGGCCAAGACATGATGATGATATAGGTAATTTAATTATGGTTACAGAAGCGCAATCTAGAACTGTTGTGGATAAAATTATACTTTTAAAAGTGAAAGGAGTAAATAATTGATTGGTGATAAACTGACGATAATTACAGCCGCAGTACCTCTATCTATTGAGGAAAAAGTTCTTATCGATTCAGGAGCAGACGCTTACAGTAAGAAGGTAGGCAGACGAGAACTTTATCACAATTCGTTAATTCGGGTCGGGGTCATCCCTGGTATAATTTTTCGGAAAAACGGAGCAAAAAAAACCTAGCAACCAGTACCTAAGAACTAGTAATTTAATAAATTTTTGCCCTACTAATTTACAAAATCTTAACCGTTAAAAAACAGAGGTAGAACATTCGAATACACACGAAAAGAAAACGGTGTTCTTATTCGTTTGGTGTTAATTGAGACGCCATTTCTTTCTATGCCCGAAAATTTGCCGATTTTATTCATTTTTTGTTTTTATTTTTCTATGCCTCTTTATTCTTTGTAATTTCGTTGTAACTATAGAAAAAAACTGAGACATTACTTTCTTACATACTCGACCATGTCTGATCACATTTCACATATATTTTCATGCAGCAATTGGGTGAGAATTTAAGTACTTCATTCGTGTACAAGGGTTTCATTTTACAGAACAGCAACAGCCATTACGCCACGTTAAATTTGTGATATAAAATATTGACACATTTTTTTTCCACTGCTAAGGTCATTACCCTTTATTAATCAGGTATGTCGATGACTTTTTCCTCTACGTAGAGAAATTACTTGCATATTTGTTCAGCATGTGTTATTATTATTTTACATTGAACTTATTACTGATGCAAAGGGACACAGTATTTCTACATGTTTAAGGTAAAATGCAATTAAAACAAACCTGCCTTGTCATGATTCTCGCATTGCCCCTAGGTAAGTTGTTCAGGATGCTGTTTTGCTGCAACGAACTGTATTGTGGTTTGTAAATGGGGTACGCTTGGCTCTCTGTGTAAGAAACTACTGTACAGTTAAGGTAACGTGATAGTGTCTGTAAGTTAGTTGAGTTACCACGTAGAATGGAAACCTCAGACTAACTAACACATGTTCGGAATTAACACAGCTCCAAATAATGCCTTAGGTGAAGTTTGGAAAGACTGTTGATACAACTTTGTTTCCATATTATATAAAATTATAAGGTCGAGTACAATGGGTGACAGTTGAAGTCCAATACATTACAGCTGGTCAACGAAAATTAGTTAATCCGAAAATAGTTAAAAGTAGTTAAAGTGGATGAATTGCATGAAGCTTAATTGTATAGTTCATCTTTGCATTGTGTGCATAATAGGTATTTGTGTTGCAAAAAATGAAAATAAATTTTATTTTATGTAACGGCGTCGTTCGGAAAAATGAAAAAAACACAATTTTGAAACGGCTATAACTTGTTAAATTCATACGGTGTACAAGATTCAATCATTTTCAGTCGAATGTCTATGTCACTAGTTGGATTGTACTTAGCTTTCTCTCTTGTTTACGTTTGACTAAGAACTTCTTCCTAACGCACCGGCCCACATTGCGTGCATTGGGTAGATGATGAAACCAGACATCATTGGAAAATCCAGGTCAATGAAAGGACTAAGGTTGTGAAGCCCATTTACATGATTATCTTCAATATTATCGCCTTAATGTAATTTAAAAATTTTGAATCTATTCAACGAGGGGTATTCACATCGCTTAGCTGAATTACGGGTTTCTTGTATCCAGGAAACGTTAATCTCGAACCCAAACTAAAATAACCTTTATTTATAAATTTTTTTATTTATTTTCACTATAGTATTACCTTTCTGTATTCATCTTTCGCAAAGCCATTAGCCCATATGACCAATAACTCTCTTCAAAAACGAACACATCGGAGGGTCTGCAATGACAACCTGCAAACTTGCCGTAAATTCACGACCTTCGGCTTCAATATTATGCGGGCAGAGACGTTTGAATTCGTCAATAGTCAGTTTCATAAGCTCTTTTGCTAATACTTTTACTTGGCCATGCTCGAAACCGATTATAAATGGATTAGAAAATCCAAAATAATTGGTTGTACTGTAGATGCAAATGATGCCACAATAGAGTGGACCCTACCAAGAAGTCAGTCCTGGTTTTTCCGAATTTTGGAATATCTCCAATCCATCAACATGAAGATCCACTTCATAATTGGGAATCGTAGATGGTGTTCTAACCCCTTCTTCCTCACTTTCTTTGCGTAGCAGTTTTTTGGCACGACTAACAACCAAATTCATGTTAACTTTTTCAGCAAACTCAACGCAAACGCAACAGTTGGGGATTTTCCTTAAATAGATGTTGATGTATTGAAAAAGATCTGCATTTTTTAATACAAGACAAACAGATGAGCCTGAAAGGGCCGACTCCACTCTGAAATGCATGTATTTAGATTTTTTCCGGAAGATACGCGATGGTGGAAGTCTTGCATGAACCCTTTTTCGTTTAACTCCTCGAGCCGTTGATGTTACCACATAGGCTGATGTACAGTTATTTGTTCTTGTTTTGTTCAGGTACGATTTCAGTTATTATTTCAGACGGAAATCCATAATAGTCTCGGCCATCAATTTAATATCAATGCTGATAAAAACATACAACCTGGTAGATGTTCTGTTGCCATTTTATGTGTAATTTCAATGTTTAATTGATAATGTGTTTAGGTTTGAGCTCATCTTCGTCATATATACAGCAAATGGAACTTAGCCACCATGTACCCAGCTCAGAATTTCCAAGTGTTTCAAATGAAATTATTGGTGATCCTCTTCGAGCTAACGTTCAAACAAGAAATTGTAATGACGATTTCGGTAATGAAACTTATAAATCTGACAACATACTTAATGTAACAATTAAAATTTGTACATTTAAAGGAACTTATGTTTACTTGGAAGACAAAATAAATTCTTTGTCGACCAGTCTCCAAGATTAACTAAAGACCATTGTTTTAATGATTCAAAAGTCATTACACCCCCCTGAAAAATTCCTCAACACAAATGTAAAATATTTTGAGGGCGAAGTTAATAAGGTGTTGATACAAAATATGCCTTTTGATGAAGTGGAACAGTTAGTGGCGCTTGAAAAAGTTTTGATAGGAGAGAAACACTCCAAAATTTGCATAGTATACTCGGTTGAAATTATAATCTTTTTGAATGTTAGTTATTATTTCTCTTATAGGTATGCTACTTAGTGAGCCAATTTAAAACTGCAAACATCCAAGCAATTTTTGTGAGTCAAATCTGGAGGAAGATTTCTACAGACAAATTTATGCGCGAGTATACGCGAGTTGAAAACTGGACGAAGAGACCATCAAAGAAACGGAATTTCCCAAATGATTCTTCTCGTCAGGTGGGGCACGGATGCGTACTGCCAATAAGATTTCTCATTCTGCAGCAATGAATAACCATCGTGCTGCTCTGGAGGAAGATCATGATTCTCGTGCTGAGTCAGCTGTGTTGACTTCAACAATCAAATCACTCGTGTCTGTTTTATCATCGGATATCAAAGCGTTCCAGTTCCATTTAGCACCTAGTGCCACACATTAAAGTGTTATATCCATCCTTTACACAGAAACTTAAACTTGTCTTTAAAATTTGTTTTCTTATATTATGGGGATGTATGGGTGAGTGGTCTAGAGCGTCAAAGATTCAATAGAAAGTAATAAGGCTCTCGGTTTGAATCCCTGCTGAACCCGTCAACAAATTGTTAGTAGCGCCTATAATGGAAGCACGCCGACACAGATTCTTGATTTCTTTCAAGAAACATGACGTTAAATATACTACGAAGTTTAACACATCTCGATAAAATGAAGCGCCTTTGTGCATGTAATATGGAAAAGGCGCTATATAAATCTAATACTTACTTATCATGAAATATCATTTTTTGTTTTAATTGGATTTTTAAAATCTGAAGTATCTTGTCCTGCATTTTTTTCAGTTTCTTGATTTTTAAATATTTTTTTTTTTTTTTTTACTTTTGCTCACAGTACAATTGAGCTGTTTTCCATTACAAATCACACCAATTTGAACTCATTTAATTTTATTTCACATTTCTTTACTTAAAAAATAATGCAAAAATTATTAAGTTGAGAATATTTTTCAATGAAATAACCCTAAATATATCAATTTTTTACGCTTGGGTTCAAGTTCAAGTTCAAACCGAATATACCGCCTTGTTGATGCTGGTAAAAATTGTGTGTTCTAAAAAGCTTAAGATTTTTTTCAGTCAATCAACGGCGTAAATTCATGCATCTTTCCAAAGCATATTTTACGATTTATGTGACGGTTATATCCAAAAATTATGAATATTTACGCAAACAATTTACTCGTGTTATGGTCCATTTTGGTATGGTCCATGGTTTGGTCCAAATTTGAGCCATATCTGAATTTTCCGCGCACCAAAAATTTGTTGGATTGGCATGGAATGACCCATCATATAGGGTCATTCCATTATATAGGCAAGCCCTTGGCCGAAACGGCAAAACTTATCCAGGACGCGTGTTTATTTGTATTTTTTTTCTTCTCATTCCTACTTCTGTTTACAATGCTTAATGTTTATAATGCTTACATATGCTTCAATTTTATCCCCGTTTTCCATTTCATATTGGTCTTTGTTGTCTTCTTCATCTCAATGTTCTTCCCTCCCGTCCTCCGCTTTAATTTTCACCTTCATAAGAGGCACGAATAAATTCTTGTATACGTTTCTTGGCGTCCATAGGTTGCAAAACGATTTGGTTCCTCGTCCCAGTGCATCTTGAGTAAAGTAAAAAAAATATATACGTACAATAATATAAAATACTTACAGTGGGTACCGAAAGTATCCGTACGGCTGAGAGGATCAGTAGGGAAAACGCGTTTTTCAAAACGCTCCCAGTGTTGCCATATCAAAAAATATTTATCCTTTCTCTTTCTCCCTCTTCCGTCCAAGGGAAGAAAGAGATTTTGAGATATGGCAACACTGGTGATGGGGAATCGAGGGGAAGAAAACGGAAAACTTATAATTCGTGTTTTCAATTTCGATTTCATTACTATAAATGAAATTTGAAAAATGTGATCTTATGACCACACATAGAGCTAATGCAGCTCTTTTTTTTAAGAACTTTCCCACCCTATAATATTACGTAGATACCGAATGACAGGCCTCCAAAGTAAGCCCATTCCCTACTAGGCCTCTCGGCCGTACGGATACTTACGCAACGCGATAAAAACCACATATCGCGTTGTCGAAAAATTTCCAAAAAAAATCACATGATACCCCGCCCTAATATTAACCTTTGAAAAAAATTTTATCGAATTCCACCGAGAATTCTATTTTTGGGAGCGTTTTGAAAAACGCGTTTTCCCTACTGATCCTCTCAGCCGTACGGATACTTTCGGTACCCACTGTATTAAAATGCAATATTAACGTGACACAAAACTCGCGGTCCATGTGTAGATTTCAATTTCTGATCAGATAGGAGAGTGTTAGATTCAATTCTTGGGCTATGGAATTGATTAAAATTCCAAATACTTATCCAATATATCGATTTCACAGAATATTTAGTCAAAGAAAACTTTATTTTTACACGGAACTCGTCTCAAGAAGTGGAAATGATGATATCGGGGTTGAAATTAGGTTCGAGAATTTTTTATTGAATGTTGTTGAATCGGTAAATCCAAGAAGTTTCTACTGGCTTGTTTTCCATTCTACAAAAAACATAATTAAATATTTTCATCATATGTTTTATTGTTGCTTTTTTATGTCCGTATTAATTTTACATTTGATCCAAACAAGTCGGTAATGGGATGTCAGTACACATTATTTTCTATTAGCTTTACGTTTGCTACTATTCGGATTTTTTTCCCGACCCTTGCATTCAAAATAATAATTGGGCGTTCCTTTATAGATAATAATAGATTGATTGACAGGAACCATATATAATGTCTTGTTATTATTACTTAATTCATGGTTATTCTTATTTCTTGGTTTGGTGTTGACAGCTTTCGAGGCTTCGCCTTCATAGGTATTGTTATGAGTCATCTGAGAGTTACATGCAACGAATGGACCATGGCAACCTTTTTCGGCTTAAGAATGCCTCTGTGATTTGGTACAACCAGTCCTATATAAAAAATTCGTTCACAAGGAACGGAATTCATTGAAAAACAGACTTTACATTCGTTATGAATACAGTACGAATGATATGAATAAAAAACTCAGAAAAGCGGCCACAATTCTTTGTTTTTTATTCGGCCAGGCCGAATCGTATTTTTTTGGCCGAATCGTACGGTTATCTTGTTGGGAATATAATCGATGCCCAAAACAGCCGGTGACTCAGATCGGCCAAGATCACCGTGACATTTGAACGACTATTGTATTAAGGTCCCCCCATAGGTGCCCCATGTGCCTTCGCTCGTCCTCCATTTGGCTGTTGTTCCTAACCTCATATTTTAAGCATTTCGTATTCATTCTGTAAATTAACCAGTGTACAATAAACCAACGCAGACGAAGGAGCTAAATCAAGAAGTGTCGCAATTATTTCATTTAAATTAAGGTTCTAATAGGGATGACACCCCAACTAAATTACGAACTTAACCACACTCGTTCCTTTTCAAGAAAAAAATCACCATTTTAGTTGTTAGGAATTCGGTGTTCTTCTAATCATACTATTTGTAAGTACAAATAGTTTATAGAGTTCCCCCATCAGCATTTAACCGTATATGTGTTGATTTCTTTGACCCCATTTTCAATCCTTAAGTGGAAGTGGGCATTAGTACAGTAATTTACCTTGTTCTGTCGAATTCCGAGTGATGCTGTTGCAGTATCCTTCCCTGCCGTCGGTTTTACTTTACCAGCGACGGATTGAACACCAAAAAATGGCGCAACGTCATCATTTCTATGTTGACTGATGGTTATTCGGCCACAAATGCACATCCTTTGAATGAGGTAAGCTACTTTAACAATAATCTGTAGTAGTATTACGTGTGCAACACATATTTTTGTTATTAAAGAAAACAGCAAATAATTTCTTAGTTTGGGATTGGCAGAGTTAGTGGTGGTCATACGGCTACATCCAAGTCTCGTCGATGCTAAAATGCCACATTTATATTGTGGTGGAGAGCGGTTTCTGGCCACTCGTCTCCCCGCATTGCCCGCAATTTCCTGTTGTAAAAGTTCATTTTCAATTGAAACCAGCAAATTTCCAAGGCCTGGTGAAGTTGATTAGGAGAAAATGCAGCAGCTCGCGTGCAAAAAGGATATAAATTTGGAGTGATCAAGCGTGATGACATTGGTGTGCCCAAGCTTGATGACATAGGAGTGACCGATCGTGTTTGCGTAGGAGTGACTGAACGTTGAGATCGAGTGAAGAAATGCACTGGTGGAGTGAGGAATCTCGTAGGTGTAGAGCATTGAGGGGTGAAAATAAAGTAGTCTTACGCAAAAAAGTTGTGCCCGAATATGTTCAAAATCGCCCTCTGCGTTTTAGCCTATTTGGAGGACTCACTGGAGGTAATTGTTGACTCACCAGACTCACTTTAGGCCGCTGTGGTGCACATCGGCGTAAACTGCGCACGATTTTTTGCTCGACTACTACTTTTTCATTGGTATAAAATCTATACTACTGGATTCAAACTGGCTATAAAGGGGGTGGAGATGTGGCATGAAGTAATTATTTTGACCGCTAGGTGGCTGCCGTTTTTATATTGAACTTTTTTTGGATTATATACTGAACTTTTGGGGGGTTTTATATTGACTTTTTTTTGCTTTTTATATCAACTTTTTGTTTTTTATATTATACTCTTTTTGGTTTTAAAATAATACATGTTCAGTTTTTATATTGAATTTTTTTTTATATATATTGAATATTTTTTTATATATATTGACTTTTTTTTGGGTTTTATATTGACTGTTTTTGCTTTTTATATCAACTTTTTGTTTTTTATATTACACTCTTTTTGGTTTTTATATAATACTTTTTTCAGTTTTATATTGAATTTGTTTTTTATATATTCTTTTCTGTTTTATATAATGATATTTTGAAAAAAAAAGTGGCGGTTTTGAGCTTCCATCCATCCATGGAAGCCCAAAACCGCCACTTTTTCAATATAATTTTTTTTTTTAAATATCAATACATAAAACAGAAAAGAATATAAAAACTGAAAAAAAGTATTATATAAAAACCAAAAAGAGTGTAATATAAAAAACAAAAAGTTGATATAAAATGCAAAAAAAGTCAATATAAAACCCAAAAAAGTTCAATATATAATCCCAAAAAGTTCAATATAAAAGCGGCAGCCACCTAGCGGTCAAAATAATTACTTCATGCCACATCTCCACCCCCTTTATATCCAGTTTGAATCCAGTAGTACAAACGGGGATTCTTGCGCGATAAGTGCATATTTGAGCATTTTATTTAATCACATAATTGAAAAACGAGTAAGCGCTTAAATAACGCTACTTCATGCGCATCGCTTTAAATTATTATTTTTTAAATTTAATGCGAAGGAAAACGACTGCGGCTGACTGCGGCGACTGGTCAGAGGAGTAACGCGAGCCCGTCTGTTTTTTCCAGCGGTTATCGCTGGTCCGTCCGCTATTTTAGCGCTGTAGCCCGTCCGCTGTTTTCGACGGCTCATTATAATCGAAAAAAAATCCATGCAAATGTTTTGCGCTAGATCTAGCGCTATATCTAAGCGCGCGTGTCGCTAGCGATTTGTTTGCGATAAACTAACACGCAATGCGCTAAACATATATTTAGCGCAATTCATTGCATCTCATTTTTTTTACGAAACGCGCAAGCGCTTGGTTAATTAAAGTAAATGGTTTCGGAAAAGAAAACCATTGCGCGCGATTGCGCGACTGGACGAGTAGCACGTGCCCGTCCATTATTTCAGCGCTTATCATGAGTCAGTTTGCTTGTCGTAGCGCTTATCGTCGCCCGTCCGCTGTTTAATAAGGCGACTCGCTGCGCACGGGTTATGCGCGTTTTGTAAATAATACGCATCTTGCGCGCGACATGCTAAATTTTGAGCATTTTATTTAATCTTTAATTAAAAAACGGCTCTAGGCGTATAGGCTTGCGCCTTAATAATTTGAGCGCTTATCGCTGGTCCTTCAAGCTGGGTTAGCGCTGTTGCCTGTCCGCTGTTTTCAGCGGCTCATTATGCGAAAAATAATTAAAACACATTTTCACTCTACATCTAGCGCTAAATAAACGCGCATGGCGCTAGTGATGTATTTGCGATTTACTTGCGCGCGATGCGCTAAATTATTTAGCGCAATTCATTCCATCGTACCATTTTATGGAACGCGTAAGCGCTTCGTTAATTTAACTAAATGGTTCAGGAAAAGAAAACCATTGCGCGACTGGCTCCATTATTTCAGCGCTTATCACGAGTAATTTTGTTTGTCCTAGCGCTTATCGTCGTCCGTCCGCTGTTTAAGGCTGTTTCGCTGCTGCGCAAAAAATGTCAAAGTTTTAGCGCTGCGAAATCGTAAACTCGCTTATGATAAACTTAAGATTAACTTGCGCTCAATGCGCTAAATAGCCAGATTAAGTTCATTACATAAATTAAGAAGCGCTCATATAATTTGCTGAAATAAATATTTAGCGCAGATCTAGCGCAAAATATATTGAATTCGTTATTTTTTGCGCTAAATATTTATTTTTGCTAGTTATTTCAACAAAGCTAATACAAGCGCTAATATGATGTATTAGCGCCATGCTATTATGATACACCATGCCTCTATGAACCAAGATACTAATTTCTTTTGTAAATTCGTCTGAAAAATAGTATATATTTTTAAAATTTACGATTGTTGACATCAGTTGGTTGCCAGAGTGGCTAGAGTCCCGGTCTGCGACTCGAAAGGGGTAAGGTTCGATTCCCATATTCGTCACTTTTTTTTCATATTTTTTTCTATTAATTTTAAAATAATTAAAGCTTGAAAAATAATACTTAATTGCCGTTTTTGACTCTTTTTTTACGATTTTATAGCTTTATAAGTACACAAGCAATGTGCAATCGGACTTAGAAAATTTTCAGACCGTTTATAGCTCATAGTTCACCCAATTGTCCACCAGGCAGCGCTGATCAGGTGCGACCACTGGTTTCAGCCGAGATAGCCGATACAGGATATGGACAGGGCAATAGCCATAGAAAGCTATTGCCCTGTCAGTGCTAAAACCGCCATCTGGCGACGGCTATTGGTAGCCTTTCTGAATCAAGAACAATCTTAATGGTAAAACTTTTAGGTTTGGTTTGGGTTTATAAATTAAGATGCATAGGGTAAAATTACGAACAAATTTTATGACAAAAGTTTTCATTTTTTCGAAAAATACATGTCACGATATGATGTGAGCTAGCTACCTGCGTTATTACTTATTAGCAAGGTATCCGAAGGGATGTTTATGATTTTTTTTCATAAAAATCAATCAAATAGCATATGAGAATTGAGAAAGATGAACTACAAAAGTAAAAAAAAAATTTTAGCGTTTTTGAATCCATATGAATACTATGTAGAACGACTAGGAAAGTTGTAATTTAATATGGAACGTTGTTGTAAAGTTATCCCAGAAAAATTTTCATCTAATTTGTTTTCTTATGATTATAAACCTTAATCTGGAATAAGTTAACACGAAAATAATTTTTTTTTTTATATTTTGCTATGTTTGGATCAAACAAACTAGAGTTAAATTAAAGTAAGCTATGGTATATTAATTATGGATATTTTATAAAATTTCGTATCATTTTGGATGAATAGTTTTAAAACTCGTTTATATAGTAAGACATATTTTTGAAAAACGCAACGCATTTGTTGGGTTTTTACCTGGTTTATTTACAACAACAAAGTGAGTCACCCTCAGTCCCCCATTGACCTTGTTCAGTTGTTTGGTTGAAGGTTGGGCCGGAGTTCTCAGAAGTCAGAATGGGGTGCGTGGGGTTGTTTACGACCTTGAATAAACATAAACCAGCAACGTGACTCACCATATCGACCTTTTCTGCAGATTGATTGCCACGTAACGTGTGAATCAAACAAGAAATACATAGGCTACGAAAGATTTCAACTACTTAACCGACGGGAATCCCGTTCTTCCGTCTGCCGTTTTATGCAGAACTGGCTGCGCATGGTTCATCGTTCACCCTCTTACGTCTGAGAGAATTAACGGAAATTCAATAGTCTATATAAACAAAACAAAAATCATGAACACAGGAAATATTGCCGTCCTGCTACTTTAAAAAAATAAACTGGTTCACGCCTGTTGCACTGAATCGTTCCACTTTGAATATTTTCTTCCCCCGGGTAGATTATTTTTAAGCACTTCAATCACCGCATATTAATTAACAAAACAACGTTAAGTTATATTTTTTAAACAAGACGGATAGTTCACTGAATTTTAATGATCGATCTGATTCCGTGACATTGAAATCTTTCATCTTTCTACCTATGTATTCCTGCGCCAATTATATTTTTTAGTTTATAGAGTTTCGGTTATAAAATTTTTATTAGTGTCCTGCCTTCCTACATTGCTTCTAATTTTACACAAGAGTGTGTTTACCGTCACTCGTGTACTATCTCTCTCAATTGATTTTTATGATACAAGAACCACCGAAAATGTTTTTTTCTTGTGTAAAAGATCACCCTTTCAATCACTTATTTGTGATTTTTTGATTTTTATGTTTGATCCACTGATTAGTTTTCACATTTCCGCGATGATTTCTTTTCACATTAAAGTGCACCGTGTCTTGTATAGCGTTTTAACTAGCACGTCCCTTTAAACTTTATTATGCCTTTTTAATTGAATGATTACTTTTTTGCACTTATTTGCACTGAACGAGATGATAAAAACGCTTACTGTTATTACGGTTATCTAACCTGAGAATTCAGTAACAATCGCAGATATAAGAATCATCATATCCATTATAGTTTGTTATGGGGACATAAATTACCCGAAGGGTTACTGGTCAAAGTTTCGTTTGCAGTATGGTTTACATTGGTATGGTTTTTACATTGGTATGGTTTTTACATGGGCACCCTCAGTTCTCGTAACACTACACAGATGGCTTTTTGCAGTTCTCGTAACACTACACAGATGGCTTTTTGCAGTTCTCGTAACACAACATAGATGGATGCACTAGTTTTTTGCAATTATTGATTGTAATCAACAATTTTATTGCATTTCAATGGCAGTAATCGGTAGCTTACAATTTTTTACATCTATTCTGAAAATTTGGCTGCAATCGATTCAGGCGTTTGATCAAACGGAGTTCTTGTTACTTTTTGACAGAATTTCAATAGCTGTTACAGCAGACGATAATACAGAGACATGTGACAGGGATATAAACGTAACGTGACAATCGACTTGAAGCCCGTATGATAAAATAAAATTGGTAGTCAAAGAAGTAGTACTGTGTTCTCTGTCGGTTATAGTTTAAAACGTGATGGTTATTATTTCGTAATCACTAACTACTGCTAGATTTGAATTGTATGGTACTTTTTTGTCTTAAGTTATCATCGTAGAGTACCGCCGTTGATTGGACCATCTCTAGCCTGTCTTGTTTTTCTTTTCAAAATTATCATCCTGTTGGAGTAATATTGCATGATAGAATAGAAGTCACTGTATGTTATCACCAAACGCTATCAATCTCCAGTACAAGAAGTGCTGATAGGTAGCTACTTACATTTAATTTTAACAAGATCCGGTGTGACGTGGGGTGGCGGGGCGAAGCCTCCGCCGCACCAAAGTCACGCCTTACCCTTACGCCGCACCATATCATATTAGGTTTTTTGGAATTGAATTTGTATTCAATGTTTGGATAGAAACATGCGGAAATATGCTTTTCATCTCTTTCTTGATTTCTGCATATTACATTCTTCCGGAAACTAATGGCATAACATTTTTTTTAAAATATTATTTATTACTCTTAATAATAGGCCTACCTTTATAACAGAATATTATTATTATTCTATAACTATTCTATAGCTCTGCCTTTATAAAACTATACCAATACTATTATACCAACTAGTATACCCAGGTTAACATTCCCTTCGGGTACCTTGCGGCGTACGTACGCTGCCTACAGTTACACATACATGATAACACTCATTTGATTCGTGAGTCGTGAACGATACAATTTAAGAAGGTGCAATAGGCCTTGACTAAACGTAAAGTAAAATGCAATAGCCGTCGCTAGATGGGGTTATTAACACTGACAGGGCGATAGCCCTCTATGGCTATTGCCCAGGGTTGGGACTATCGTTCCGATACTCGACGAAAACTTCATCGTAAATAGTTTTTTAAAATTTCCCAATTATCGGCCGATACATTTTAAAATTGTCATCGATCGATAATCGGAAAACTATCGATCGATGAAATAGCCGATACCGATAGTTTTTTTTTCAATTTACGAGTAGCAGACATAAAATTAGTTAGAATACGTATATCAACTCAGAATGAGTAAAAAAAAATGTATGTTCATCCTCAATTTTTTACCTAGTATGGGCCAGCAGAAAAGGCTGGGATTAATCCTGTGATTAAACTGAGCAGAGTGTCATGTATTTTTGGAAATTTTTGTGTTTTTTTTTTTTATTTTCATCGCAAAATCATCGTTCATCGCGATACCGATACTTTTTTTTTGCATTATCGGCCGATAATCGAAAATAGAAAAAATGGTGGGTATCGGTATCGTTATCGAAAATAGTTTTTCGAAGTATCGGTTACCAACCCTGCTATTGCCCTGTCGGACCGGCATGGCAATAGGTCCGACCGTTCGGGCATGGACTACTTTCTAGAGGACGGGACTCTTTCCCTATTTCGCCGTGTTAAAGCCTGTCGGTTGGGTTAATTTCACAGGGAAATATTTAAAATACATCAATCGATAGAGCTTTCAAAGGCGGTTACAATTGTGTAAATTGTTTTTAGAGAAACTTTGAAATGAAATAGATATTTAAGTTTTAGTATTAGGAGAACGGGAAGAAAGTCGTTTACCGGTGCCCCCTAGCGACCAACTTAAGTTCTAGTTACCAAAACAAAAACAAAAAAATTTGTCTACTGCTATGACCAAAACAAAACAAAGTGTCGACTGCTATTCTAGAAACGTTTTGTGTTAATTTTGCCTGTCGCAGACGTTCAGTTGTAAGAACTTCTGAGACTTGGCCGCTAGGTGGCACCGGTGAAACGACTTTCTTCCCTATCTCCTGTAAGGAAATTACAAATATCTAGAAAACTATTAATTACAAGTATAGGAACATACATTCATTAAGTCAACTAATAATTTTGTGTGCTTTTTTTACTGCTGATGTAAAAAAATTTACACAGCCGACATAGGAAACCTCGAAGATTCCCGTCCTCTAGATAGAGTAGTCCATGGTTCGGGCCATGGTAGAGAGGACAGAATCAGAGCTATAGACTCCTGGTCGCTTCACGGCTGTGTTGGCTTCCCTATCCCGGTTTTAGGGTAAAATTAAGCCGATTTGGAAACTTTAAAAAGCGCCTCTAGTGAGTGTGTCAGCTACTACGCTCAGCTACTTTTGAGAGCCTCGATGGCTCCTTTTAACGTTTCCACTTCACAATTCTGACAGTCTCCGTCCTAAAATGTATGAAAATCGGCTAGTGCGTGAACATACCATCCCCTCTTCTACCATGTTCGGGCATAGATAAAGAAGACTGGTTTTGGTTTCGTCAGGACGCAGATAAAGACCACTGGTTGATTCTCTCCATAACAGATTTAACATGGCCAACTGTCGCCAACATTCTTGCTACCCTTCCTCCGATTTCTCCAATATTGGACTACTTGTCCTGCCCTCTAGAGTACGTTTTCATCTCTACACTGCTTAATTATATTCAATTGCAATGATTCAATTGATTTCTCTGCTTTTTAAATTGGCAAACGTCAAAATTAAATACCATATGAATTCTTAATACAAATTTTTATGAAAAAATTACATAGGACTTTTAAACAACAAAACAGAAGGAAAACAATATTCGTCTGCAAAACCCTTCGCAGCCTTGGTGCAGTACAGTAGTTTATCCGCTAGAGGCACTACAAGCACTCCAAGAACTCGGGGTCAGTATGGGCCCCCATTTTTTTATAGTTTCCTTTTCTCCGTTTGAGGGAGCAAAGGGGGTTGCGGAAAAAGAAACAGGCGAAGGGGGTGGCGGTTGATGATTGTGCACGGCCGTACGGAATGAAGCAACGGTGACTTACACACAAAACTACACACAAATGAAAAATAGAAAGAAAATTTTCAGCCGGCGAATGATAATTTATTAAGTAGAAGGAGGCGGACTGCAGTAAAACCGACCCAGCATATATTCTCCTATCACTCTCCGACTCACCCCAGTACTTCGTCGGTCTCTTTCCGTTTTCGGATAGATAGATCATAAACGGTGGGACACAATAAGAATCGCTCCTACCTTTTTTTAAAACTGCTCGTCGTTTAGATTCGGAATACAAAAAAAATAAAATAATATTTCTGGCCCGTCGTCATATTTGATGTGGTTTTTTTGCACTTAATCGACATTCCCATTCCCGGTCGGTCCTGAAGGAAAACGGGAGATTTCTCTCTTGTAATTATTGTCACTTTTCTCCTATTTGTCACTTTTCTCCCCCCCTTTTGACGTAAGCCCTCTCCTTCTCTGATTGCACCCATCTCCATTTGTTCCTTCCATCGCGTGTGGGATTTCTATTTTTTCTTCCCAAGAAGAAAGTGCTTGACAAAGTTTTCACATTTGCTTCCTAATCGCGAAAATCATTTAGGAAATCATTAAGAAATCAGAAATTGAACAAGAGGCTGGAAGATATAATCATCGGGATGGCAACGTTATTAATCATTTTGCCGTTATTAACTTGGGAAGTACATCAATCTGCAATTTAACCATTAATATCACCATCAGAGGGGCAGAGTCAAGCTTCTAGTAATTTTTTTAGAATACTTACATAATTAAATATTTTCCCATTGAGATCCCCGGGGTAATTGACCATGTACACTACTTTCCAGTTGGGCTTATAGTGGTATTTGAAAAGATCGGATACATGTGCCAATTGAAGATGGAGATTGGTGATTTCAGCGCCCGATTTGTCATAGTAGTGCATATCCAACTCCAAACTGAGGATAGATCCATTTGCGGCTGCCTCTTGAATGATGTGGATCTCGTAGTCTAACCCTGCAGTTTCTTTCAAAAATGTTCTAATTTTCCTAAAATCAGAACATTTTTAATACTTGAAATTTTTTGTTAAGAAAGGAAATAATTATTACCAGAAATTCTCAAGAACACATTTGCGAAATTTTCAAAGACGTATGGTGGAATCGCTTTACCACTTGATGATCTGGTCGCAAGTACTATTAAAATACAGTTTGCGGATGATCGAATGCATGTTAATGTAAGCAAAGTCTATAAGCCTTGTCCATTTCTTATTGATGGTCTGGATGTCTTGCATGGTTTACGAATTTCGTTTAGTAAGTCCACATTGGAAACGGACCCCAAATGGCCATCATCTTTGCACCAGACTCCGTGAGATAACTTGTGGAAATCAGTTTCCGGAAGAACCCCATTAACCAAATTAATGTAAACTCTTGTCTTCTAAGGTAGACGAGAAGTTATTCCGTTTTTACCTGTCACTAAAAACGGGTTGAGAGCATATAGCAATGATGGTGGAAAATTTAGACATGAAAATTTAGACATTATTTTTAAGTGTTTTCTGAAAATTACATGCGGTCGTAGCTAGTACGTATCAAGGTTAGTTCTACGGTGGCATCCAAGATCATTTACGTCGTCACGTCGTCTAAGACAGTCAACTTATGTCAGACATGTTTTTGAATTTGAGATTTATTATGGTGACCTGTGAGTTTTGTTGTGCAGTGGAATCATCGTTCAATGAAAGGGAGTCACTGTTTACGGAAAAGGTTGTTGGTGTAGTTCGGCAACTGAAGTATCGGCATCCGAAGGTGAAACGACGCCCGGTCGGTGATGAAAGAACGCAGAAATCCGCAGTTTTTTTAATTTCATCGTTGAACTCACAACCTTCGTCCTCTGACATGATTTCGTAAAATTTAGAATAAATATGGAAGCCGTAGCAATCAATGTAAACGCTTGCGACCCCCTTTGATGACGTTCTCGGTTTCGTAACGTAGGTGGTGACGGATTTCGCCATGGAAGTGGGCGCAACGTAAGTAGCGAAGTAAATATTTTGCGTATCAACTGTTACAAGTTAAATCAAAGCTAAGCCCTCTTCACAAAGTGATTAAACAAATTCATGTAAAGTCAACGTTTCCTGAACTTAAATTTCCAGCAACACCAACTTCCAGGGTGATGACGAAACCAGTGGATGACCTTCTTTCTGGCAATCCGGAAAATCTCACATGATTGGCTGAAATTATCACTAATTGTATAGTGTTTGTGATTGTTATATAGCTGCTTTCGCAAGACATCAACACCGATTCCTTTGCATCGTTGGCAGATGTCAACATGAACAACGGGGAATTTTATTGATAAAATATTATATTATGGTTATGGCATTTCTATTTGGTGTCCTGAAATGTTTCGTGAAATAGTAATTTTTAAACTAAAAATCAATAAAAGAATTCTGTTAAAATATGTGTTGTCGGTTGTATTGGATTTCACTCAAATTACGGACAATTCAAATTATTTCGTTTTTAACTTTCTTGTTGTCTATTTACTTAACGTTTATGCTAATGTTTATTTTTATTATAATACGAAGGCGTTGACGCGTGTGGTCCCTATGTTATGTAGTGATGCAGGACTAGTTAATATTTTTATTCATAAGACTACCTATTTATGTGTTGTCTTTCAAATGTATATTCTACATGATTGCCGATTTTGACAATGGAAATGATGTTTTAGGCTGTTGTAATAAATCACAATATTCGATTTATCTAAAATCTTCTAAAACATGTGCGGCCGGTGCTAAGGAGCTAACACATGGGAGAACAAAGGCGTGGCAGCCAACGGGTTAAATAAGAAAACACTCATATCAACAATAACAATAGATGATGCGCGTAGAACATGTAGGATGTCACTGCACGTTTCTGTCGTAGAGACTAGAGATGCTGAAGTCTGATGCTGAAGTCTGATCCCGTCTGATGTTCACAGTCTGTAGGGCGTATCCTCTTGGTCATTTTCTAAATGGCTAAATCAAGGAGAAAACTTAATAACAAAATTTACCTTCACTGACATGTTAAAGGAAGTTACCTGGATAACACCAATCAGAAGATGGAATGAGTCAAGTGAGGATAATCGAAGACTAGATTACTCCAACAGCTCTACCTATGACAGAACATTCAAATTATTTAGTAAGTTATTTTAGAATGTTGTTTATTTTTCAACATGAAATCTAAAATATTGACAGAAACTAAGGGGGTTATGACCAAAAATAAAACTTACAAGTTACAATTGTCTGAAGAAGGAGAGTAATTTTTCTACCTTTGGCTGTAAGGCAGCAACAGCAGTCATCTGTGTATGAGTTAGAGTTCTAACTAACTTTGACGTTAATCATGTTGAATCTTAAGGAAATATGACATGAAAAATTTCATTATTTATTGCAATACATTTTGAGACTCGTGTTGAAAAGCAAATGAGCTACTCCTTGTGATCATTTGATCAATACGTCCCAATTGAATTTGGTTCTTCTTTTGCTTAAGGTGAACGCAGATTATTTATGTGGTTCATTTTCTGAAAATATTTTCACCATGTAATGAATCATACGTAATTAATGATTTTTTGTCCCGCAAAGGTGGTCCAGACTGGTCAATCAACTGGATAAAGAGGGAACAGGAAACTGGAAGGCACACCTTCAAATCCAACAGCACATTCTGACTTCGCCTATTTTATCCGTCGTTGACATTTGCTCTCTTTCTCAGGTTTCCACATTTTTCAATGATACCATTATTGGAAACTCCGATTTCATCTGGAAAATTAAATTCAAACAGAGGTAAGTAGCCCCTGGGTTGGATGCAGCAGCCGAGAAGAGCATGACCGTGCCACTAGCAGTCAGGTAAAATTGTTGTCCTAACGAACGTTTGGGAAGTCAGGGGAACCGAACTTGCGCTTTGTTCATTACCGGATATATTTTTTGTTTCACAATCTCGATCCGCTTGTTGCAAACTGTTGATTGACTCTGGTGTGATGACCGTTGCTGGGATTTGGTCCATTGCTCTGACAAACTGCCGGCGAACAAAATAATTTGACCCGGCCAGAAATGTCGAGACAAAATAGGAAGGGCAATATTTTGAGTATGGTAGACAATTAATATCTGCACAAACAAATCTTCATACAGCTGTCCACTAAATCCTAACTGTTGACTGAAGCATCTGTTTCATTAATCTATTGTCGAAAATTTTCTTGGTATTAAATAAGAAAATCTAAATTCATGTTTAGAATGAAATGCAATTTGGCAAAGTAATTTTTTGACACACTATCCTAGTAAACTGCAATAGCTGAATGAAAGAAAAATTAGGTCATGTAGATTTGTTAGCATTGAATAAATAAATCGTAGGCGTTGTTTGTATTTTTTCAGTGCTTTCGTGTGTCTTCCAGTTTGAAAAAACTTGTTGTTGGATAGTTTTTGTTGAATTTTTTTTTCTTTTAAGGAGACCTTGGGATAGTAGAGCTGCTTTAAGAGGGATGAGGGCTGCTTCCTTGTGTATGAGGTGTAGAAGTTCTGTAAATCGTACATTATTGCATCGTTCACGTTTGTGGATGCGTGAATGCTACCCTTCGGCATCGTTCTTGGTTCTGATAGCTCTTTTGAAGGAGGAAAACACATGAAACATCACAGATTTTGTTTTTGATTCAGATGTTATCTAGGTATTGCATACATTTTTGAAGTTCTGCTGAAACAAGAGTTTGCATGTGTACGACCATTCTATAATGGTCTGAATTTCCCTTGTATTAATTTTTATCTTCACCACCATAGAGTCCTCCAACAACCTTTGGCTAGCAATGACGTAGAAGTTGTCATTTTGAAATTAAAACAACAAAACATTGATGTAGCTACGAAATCTACCATTTTTACCTAAGAAGACATTAATATGTCATTGGAGTTCGACGAACTGGCGGAAAAGTATTTTTCTTTGTCTTCCCCTAAAAATGAAGTGATATCCTTATTTATTTGTTTGTTAGGCATCAAGTTATTTTGAAGACGTCACACGACGAAGAAGAAAAGTACCGTGATGCCAGCACAACTCTAAGAGAAATTGAAGCAATCTGCAGTGAGTTGAAAGGATTCGTGGAAGAGCAATGGCAATTGCACGAGTCTCTCCTCGACTCTGAAAAAGCTACCGAGGTGATGGCCATTAATATGGGTCCGAAACAGGAAAAATTATCCTCTCTTCTAAAATACCACCGAAAACTGGAATCCTTCAATTTTCTTACCGATAAGGAAGAGAAGATCAAACGGATAAATGGTAAACTTGTTTCATTTTCATTTCCTTGCGTAGTTTTAACAGATATTTGATGTTGTAGATGTTCGTGACGAATGGAATGAACTTGATTCCTTCGTTGAGACTAGCAAAACAGCATCAAAAAAGAAGGAATTTGAGCGGAAAGACTTTAAGTAGCAGAAAGTTCAAAGGCTTTGGGTACCTTCCTGGACTCAATTGATCAGTTACAAATTTCCTACTTGCCAAAAAATCCTTTGGAAATCCAAAAGCTAATTAGTCAAGTCTTGTCATCCAGAGACAACTTGACTAACAAACAAAATGTTGCTAGAAAACCTCAAATATTCTGTAAGTGTGGAAAATATTTTTAAAATTCAATTGTGTTGCTCTAGCAGCAATTTTTTGAAATGTGTCTATTTCAGTGATGTTGCTCTAGCAGCAATTTTTAAAAATCTTTCAAATCCAGTGATATTGCTCTAGCAGCAATTTTTTAAAATGTTTCAATTCCAGCAATGTTGCTCTAGCAGCAATTTTTTTTTTAAATTTTTACGACGGTGCTGTAATTTCTATTGCTCTCATTGCAGCATTTTTCTAATTAACTAGCTAACATTGCTATCATTACAGCAGTGTTTTTTCTGGTTTCACCGTGATTTCCTTTTTGTTTTAGGTACGTGGTTTGCTTGAACCATGTACAGATGCCAATGGATTTTTCATACGCTGGAGGAGGTGCAGTGACACCATTTCATGTAATCGCGAGCTGTACGTGTACTGGAAAGAAGTTTGTCTATTGATTGAAAGACAGTGTCTCTACATCGAGAAAAAATCGCCATTGTTTTCTTTCTTAAATTCTGCACCGAAAGAAATATGTTTTGTGGTTTCCCCAGTTGTTATACAAGAAGTTGAGATCAGCACAGCTTTTCAGGTTTTCACCATAGAATGCTACAATAACGTTTTTTGATAGAGCAACCTAAAGGACGTTGATGCTTATGAAAATGAGGCAAAGCATTACCAAATTGAAGACTGTGTTCGTGATTTCATCAGTGAAACTTTCAATCACCACAGAGAGAAAATGGAAGCAACGCTGATCATGGTGAAGAGTGCTCTTACTAGGAGTGAGCTTAATGAAGTTGTTGAAGAGACAAGAAGAGAAGAGACAAACGAAGTAGTTGAAGAGTCCATACAGGAAGTAGCTGATAGGATGTTTAACCCATTGATATACGGCACTGGCCCATCTGTGAACATCACAATTCTTCCTCCTACAAGTAGCCGACGAAGAGCGATAGGTTCTGGTGGTGGCGTTTTTACAGATCTTGCCTTTCAGAGCAAACTTGAGGGCAATTATCAAGTGTTTGTCAGCAGTGCCGTCAATCCTGCGGCTTTCACCATTCAGCTCGTCTCCGAAGAGAGCCAGTTGAAGCGTATACAGGACGATCTAAACACCATGGAGCTAAGTATGTCTTCACGCAAATTTCGTTATAATTTGCGTCAACTACGTTTTCCTTTGTTTCACCCTTTTCAGAGCCTGTTGTTGTAAAAAAAGGGCAAGAAATGTGCCGCTAAATACCACGATAACGGCACGTGGTACAGGGCTAAAGTTACCGAAGTCACGGCGAAGGGAGTCGAAGTAGAGTTCGTCGACTACGGCAACATCCAACTTTTCAAAGAAGAGGAACTTCAGGAATTGCCACACAGGTTTCGGGATCAGCCACTTGCTTACCGCTGCTGCTTGGATGGAATTAGGGCATCACGTACGTGAACTGATGATAAAATTACCGAGTTTTGCTCAGTCGAAGGAACTACAGTTCACCAAGCCACGTTCCTGAAAACCGTGGATGGCGTATCACATACACGGTAATTTATGTTGCCAAATAATTTTCTCTTACAGCAGCGGTAGTGTGATTCATCTTAAAATTTCTCTTTTTGTAGCAGTTTTGTAGAAACATTTGTTCACCGTTGGTTTCCATATTGCTCGCCAAGCAACAATTGTTTCTTTTTTTCAAAATTAACTGTTGCTTTCATAGCAGCAACCTGTCTACATTGTGTTCAAATTCTTTGTTTAGACTTATTCGTCAAGACGCACTACTAAACGTGAAATTTGGCATGCCCGAGTTCCACAATGTACCACTAGTGTCTACTGGGTTCCCGGTTAAGCCATGGCCGACTCGTACACAGCACTGTACTCTTGCCTCATTCTTTAGTGCAGATGAGCTCTATTTGAGGCAATCCAATATGGAAGATTACGAAGTAACCATTTTTTTTTATTGTTTATCATTCTGCACTTTTGTGGCATTTTAATATTTGTAAACAAATGTCGTGGTTATAGATGATTTCATTTTTTATTTCTAGTAGCATTTGTTATCAGTGTTTTAGACCATTTATTTACTTACTAATTTAAACATTAATGTAGACAAAATTGGAAAACCTCAATGCCTTTTACGGTTCCTTGCGGAAGGGTGAGTTGTCTAAGAAATCTGACTTTCACTATGGACAACCGTGCGTCCTACAGGACGACAAGGGCACTTTCCATAGAGCAGTCTATACGTCCAACTTGAACGCAAATGAGGACTTTAAAGTTTGCCTAATTGACCAGGGGATCTTCAGGTTGGCAAAAAAAAAAACAGTTTACGCCAAATTGTACCGGAATTTCTTGCGTTTCCAGCATTGGTAAGTTTGTTCAATGCAATTCAATTATGCTAAAGGAAAACCTTATTCTTGAAATGATGCAGTTGTGGAAGAGCAAAATTGCTGGTGTGAAAGCGTTGTCGGCAGATCCATGGGCTCAAACTTGCGTTTCTACGGCTATTATGAAAAAAGGAAAAATAGCTGTGACTTGTGACGTTATTGACGCAGGTAATTTCATCTAGTTTTTTTTTTTAATCTTATGAAATTTAACTTATTTTTTATTTGGCAGGAGTCCATCTCATCTCATTTAACATGTCTGCAACGTAAGACGTGGCTCGTTACCTAATCAGGGAAACCTTGGCCGTTGTCAGAACATAGGTTACACGAAAGACTATTTCATCATAAATAATTTGTTATCTTGATTGTTTTTCAATTTTATTTAGATTCACAGTTAATTTAACTTGGCGAAATCATTTTTTTTTCATGACACGAATGTCTTCAATATCTACCTGTTCTTTACTGTACGTCTAATCCTATTGCTTCGAAGAAGAAGTGATAAAGTGTTGATTTTTTAAAAATCAAGAATAGATCAGTCTATGATTACGTGTCGAATTTCAATACCACCATAAGTGGTAGTAAACCAAGAAAGGTATTAATAAATCGAGTTCAACTAGTTTTTGTGTTTGTCTAATAATACATATATAATTTATACATAATACCTCCAAGTCAAGTCTGATTGAGAGCTAATATAAACTTTTGTACAACTAATATTTGCTAACGTGCTATAGCTGTTAGAAATAGCTACGTCACGATGCTAAATAGTGTACAGGTATAAAAATGGAGCAGAGAAACGTTGATTTTCCTTCAGTGAACGCAGAGAGGATCGGCAGGAAATTGATCCGGGAGTGGAGAGAGAGAGAGGAGCGAAAAAGAGAGTCCACCACACAACCGAACAGTTGGCCACCGACTGAACTGAGCGTGAACGAGATCACCTGCAACGGGGGATGTAGTCTGCTCTCTTCTGAGAGGGAGGGTGGGAGGGATATATTTATACAGAGGGTGGGTGGTGGGTGGATGGATGGCTAAAGGGAGGGATATGGAACAGAAGAAAAAAATTTCCAGGACTCCCCTCCCTCCCACCCTCGGTCCTGCCGAGTGTGACGACGGCCACCGACGACAGACATTGCGATGCTCATTTATTTTTCTTCTTCTTCTTCTTCTTCTTCTTCTTCTTCTTCTTCTTCTTCTTCTTCTTCTTCTTCTTCTTCTTCTTCTTCTTCTTCTTCTCAAAAAATGTTTTTATTTTCTTTTAATTCTCAATCGACGGCAGTTTGTACATTTTGAAATCAAAAATTTCTTCGACGCAGGAATTCCCCCGTGGAATGTGGAATAGTTGTAATTTTCTAGAAAAAAGAAAATGGCGGGCTGCGTCATAATCGTCACCCGATATTATATTTATTTATGGACGTTGCACCTTTAAAATTATAATCGACTTGACTCTACCGTCTTTTTCTCTCTTTTTAGAAGAAGAAGAAAAAAAGTCGTTGGAAAAGGAACAGCAAAAGTCTTGCGGTCGTGTATACGGGATTCACGCTTGGCTAAACTACCTGGCCTTCTTCTTCTTCCCCTCTCTTTCCTTCTTTTGTATCACCCAGGAGTGGAGGGGGTTGGGTTGGGTTGTTGTCAGACATTTTGGGTTATTTTTCTTCCCTCTTTTTTGTTTTCTCCATTTCAAAATTGATTTCCATCTCGAGAATATTCACCTGGAATTTATTTGCAAGAGGAAAGACAACCAAATTGATTTGAAGGGGAAAATCTCTGCACGACGGGATGAGGAAAGTGGAAAGCGGAAACGGACAAATTCAATTTCTCCTGTTGGCTATTTGAATTGTGCCATTCGGCCCAAATAGTTCATGTATTGATTGATTTGGATTTCTACATCAAGTCGCCTGATTATATTAATAGATAAAGGATATACCTGCATGTTGTTTAGTTTGTTATTTTATGTGCCCAGCAGCAGCTGGACTGTATACACAGGAGGAGGTATAGGAGGAGGGTCCAGGTAAACAAGGTTTCTTGTTTTGTCGCATTTTTTATAACTCTGCGACTGGCATAGAAGAGAAAAGATTCGCTTGACTCTTTTTAATTTCGTTCGTGCGGATGTCCTGTCCCGGTCTCTCTCAGCTCAGAATAAGAAAGAAAAAAGGGCGAACGGGTTAGTAGTATATAGTGGGCCAATACTTTTGGCTGGTTGGTTGATTGTTGTTGCAACCACACGCGACTTGATCGTCGACAACCAAACTGAGAAGAAGAAGAAGAAGACGGACTGGAACAGTTCGTGACACAATTCCCCCCTCCATTTTGACTCTATTGTCTTTCTGATAATGATGATAATAATAAATAGATAGGAACATCAGTATACCGACTGTCGTCGAAGATGCTGGGCGATCGAAATATTCGTCGAGAAAAATGACGTGAAACAAACTTCTTGCAACGACGGATCCAATTTCTCTTTTTTATTTTTATTTTAGATTTATAATTTAGTTAGTAGTTACGAGCAATGTTTAGGGAAATATAGGGAATTAACACGTGAAAATACTAAATACTAGAACAACAATAGCTGTAAGCATTAGCTTTAGCACGGAATTGTAAGAAAATAACCGCTGTAATCCTACAAATAGTTGGCTTGCACAAATTTGCTAACTTAAGACTAAAAAGACAAGTTAAAAAAAATCTTAAGGAAAAAAGGTGAGTTCAGAAAAGCTAGAATACGGTTTTAGGAAAATCCAAGCATAAATTGGATTTTTAAGCCAAAAACAGTAAGATAAGAACAAATTCCGCGCTTAAGTCAAGGCTAGAATACGGCCCCTGGAGGGGCTGAAAATAAAAAAAAGAACATTATTCAAATGTAAATAAAAAAAAAAAACATTTTAAATCTTAGCCTACTAATGTTGCGCCACTCCATGGCCACGGCAGAAGGAGCAGCACCAGCAAGGGTAGCAGCAGCATCACAAGAAATAGCAGTAGCTGCAATAGCAGCGGTGGGAAAAGAAAAAAGAGGAATGGGTGTATAAATGTTAGGTGCCGGAAAAGGACCCAACGGTGCCCAAAAAGTTTAAACGATGTTCGAGATAATTACCTTTAGACGTGGTCTTTGCCTGTTGCTGGACTACAAATGATGGCTATAGTTGAATCACGGTGTGTTTTACTGTGAGGAGTTGTCAAAAAAAAGTCAAAATTTGTCCTCGACTGGCTTTGAAAGAAATATAGCCTCACACACACACTCACACACACTCACACTTTTCTCGCCGGCAGCAAATCCAAACACTTTAAAGTTATTTGTTTTTCACAAAAACACAAGAAATGTACCCCACGTCTGTTTGACAGTCGTTCGCAACTGCTTCTGGGGTTTGGAGGGTTGGCCATGAGAACGATTCCTTAAGCACACACCCTTAAAGCGATAACCTCATGGATGATCCAAAACTTACCATGAGTGAAAATGACCATAAAGGTGGCAGCAGGCATTTGCTGTCCGAAGAATGGGAGTGTGTGTGCGTTTTACAAGGGGTGGGTGGGTGTGTGGGTGGTTTGATTGGGTGTTCGCCATTTTGTAGGAGTGTGTGCAGCGTTCACAGGTCAGACACACAGTGCTCTGCAATTGGAGTAGTCAGCTGCGTCGAAATTTTAAACCACCACCATTGCTACTGTTGCCTGAGCGTATGTGTTTTTTTCTATTTCCATCCCCGTGGGTACATGGACTCCACTTTGCACAAGCATATGTTCATGTCCGTGTGTGTTTGTGCGTGTATTAAATCGTAAATTTATACATCATTCTTTCCACCTGCCACTTCAACGGTTCTGCTGTCATCCTGAAACATGGTGCCAAGAGAACTAGATGACGACGATTTTCTGGACGAAATGCCTAAAGCTACGTGAATAATTTTTTTTTTGTTTTCGTCTTTTTTATTTATTCCAATTTTTAAATTTAAATAACCCTTCTCTCTCTCTTTATTTGCGCTGTATTTGGATTCCGTCAGCCGTGACCAAAGTGGCCCAAAAAAATGAGACGGCAAAGTATCGAAAACTCCGCAAGCTACCAGCACCAACCCACAAGTCGACGAGTCCATGCTCAACCAGTTCACGGACGGGATCGTCTAATGGTCCACGCACCAGCAATTCCCAATGCATTTGGGTTCAGGTTAGTTTTGAAAAAAATTATTTTTCCAACTCTACTGTTCAACAATGTAACTTTTTTAACAGTTTTGCTAAAGATCCCTTGTTAACGCCATTTACTGTTAAATAAGTGATAGAGGTTAAAACCTAGTTATTTTCCGTAGAAAAATAACTATGAGTAGCCTAGGATCTCTTTTTTTAAATTGCTTTAAACAAATACGCAAACCCAAGCCCAACATTATTTTTAATTGATCATTTGTTCTTCATCTGGTGTGATTTCACGATGATTATTCCGTAACAAAGTTGATCGATTTTTCATTATTACATTAATAAAAATTGTCCATTCGAATATCCAACAACTAAATTGTTGATTGAATGAAGGATGACTCATATTAGCACAGTTAGAAACAATAAAAAGTGGGTTAGGAAATCTAAAATCAGTTAGCTTGAGACCAAAATTTAATGTAAAAACAATGGGTAAAATATTCGCAATGCCTGTGGCTCTTCTAGCAGGCAAAAAGTGTTTTCGACTGCTCAGTTCGTCGTTGCTCGAGATCTTTTCAAATGCCAAAAAGATGTCGAACAGCCCTGTAGTGAATTGGTTAATTTTTTCACTCACATATTATTTCGATGTTGCCCCCTATCCCTGCAACCCTTTCTCACCTTTTTATTTTCAACACCTATCTTTGTTCTACACAACAGCGGAACTCGTCTCTCTCTCGCTCCAATAGGTCGCTGTTTTCAAGCGCTATTTTTTATCTCTCAGGCATTCTTTACAAGTGAATAAAATGTTAATAATATTATAATACGACTTTTATTCAATTAATTAGACAATAAACAGCCGTTTTCAAATTAAATTTTTAAATTTTTTTATCAGTTTTACCTGTGGTTTCTTCTTTAGCCCTCATCAATTTGATGGCATGGAAGTTCTCTTGTTGTGGGAACATCGAGCTGTAAAAAAATTATCAAGACCAATTATAAATATGAGATTGGTTTTATTATTTACGGTTAGGTTTCTTAAAATGGAAGCATTGAGCTGTAAAAATTACTATGATCGAAAATAAATAATTATCGTTCGTTCATGTTGAATAATAAAGATTCATGGTATATATGGGAGACAATGTTCATCGACTTTATTAAGCCATGCACAAGACATTCTAACGGCTCAAAGCAGACAAGTTTAATTGAAAGTTGAGATTGCATGGAAATACTGAACAAAATATATTTTATTTTATTGTTAGCACAGTAATTTTAACATTGGATTCATTTTGTCCGGCTTTGGCTTATCTTTCAGCTGTCGTCTCGAAGACAACAAACACGATTGATTTTTGCATCGAACTGTATATTGGAAAAAAAGAAGAAGTATTATAAGCAGACGAATCTTATTCAAATTGCAGGTAGGCCCAAACATTAAACAACAGATTATTTTTCATTTGATCGTTATAAGTAATAAAGCAAATTATTAATATAAGAATTTTCACTTAAGTATAGAGTAGACGAGAAGTTTCTGCTTAAAAAAGTGCCTTCATCTCTTCAATGTCCCATGACATGGCTGTGGGGGGTTTGTCTTAATGAATGTTATTTTATTCCAATCGCAAGTGGGCCTACACTGAGAAACCAAAATCCCACTGGGGTGTAAGCAGCATATAATATATTCTTCAGAATTCATTTTAAAAGACATTAATTTGCGATAAATCTTCAACATACACAACCACAAATTCACAAAACACCAAAAAAACAAAATAGTGAAATTTTGTCTAAAGAGACAGTAAAGTAAACAAAAAAAGTCTGTTAAACGGCGCAAGTATTTGTTGACACTAGCTACTTCTATATGATGAAGCCTATTCTTGCTCCCTCAATTCAGCATGCTCACTGGCTTTTTAAATATGCTTGTTTCCATTCCATATTTTTTGTTGATTTTGATTATTTTCTGACAAGCTCGTTTCGTTATCATGATTACGAGAAATATATATATCAATTTTTATTCAATTTTTTTATCAATGAAGAATTCTTAAAGAAAACGTTCACAAAATTATCACTGGCTGGAATGAAGGAAAAAATTTGATGCATTTAGGACAGAAAATGTTGAATTTCCTTTTTTATCAATGAAGAATTCTTAAAGAAAACGTTCAACAAATTATCACTGGCTGAAATGAAAGGAAAAAATTGGATGCATTTAGGACAGAAAATGTTGAATTTCTTATTGACAAACATCTACCTTCCAAACATATAATTCATACATGATGTTCGTCATATTAGATAAACGAACTGTGTAGTAATACATTATTTTTAAAAATATACCTCTTAATCTACGACATGATTATTTTTTAATTAAAAAATTTATAAATTTTTGGAAAAATAGTATCGAAATTTAAACTTAGCTCTATTTTATACTTAAGATTCACTCTCACAATACAATTGTTGCAATTAATAAATCTGTACCTAGTTACTAACTGCTAAAACAAGAATTTTTATAATTACATTTATCTTTAAAATTATGTATATAATATAATTTGCAATGGAAAATTCCATATAACAGGCGAGGTTGTGATAAAGCGAAATAAGTGAAGCAACAATATGAGATGTAGTAGTAGGATAGGTGATCCGATTTTCCCTTTTATGTCCCCCCCATTAGTTGCGTTTTCTTAAAGCAAAAAAAAATTATAGAAGAGAACGATGACGAGTTAATCACCATTTAATATACCAGAAACTTAATGGCTTC
The DNA here is from genome assembly GCF_021234035.1 of Daphnia pulicaria. Lineage (NCBI taxonomy): Eukaryota > Metazoa > Arthropoda > Branchiopoda > Diplostraca > Daphniidae > Daphnia > Daphnia pulicaria. The sequence continues at coordinate 10,576,270 of NC_060916.1, forward strand.
GGAAGGCTGTGAGCAATACTCTTCAAAATCCATGAAGTCAAAGTTGATTGACCATTTTGGTGGTGATATCCATATTTTTAGTAACGACGGTATTGATGACCTCATTTCTTTTTCAGCAGCTTAATTTCAAATCAGAAAAAAAAATTGTACCCAGCCAAAGAAAAATAAACTTTGAATAATTTGTGCTAAAGCAAAACTAATCAAACATAATTATACATATTATTTTCTCTAAACTTGCAAGTTCAAACTCTGACCTTTGTGCCTTATATCACTACAATTTTCTTGACAAAAATTGCTGTAAAAAGTAATCAATCTAAAATTCCATCATTTGCTCAATCAATAATGCAGTTCTCAATGAATCAATGATGGCGTATCCAAAGACAATTAAAGCACAATTACAAGTAATCACATCTATTCAAAAATAAAATGTTGTTGATTTAAATTTCATCCTACGACAGATTGGACTTGCAGTATTACTACATACTTCAAGAGCTTTACTTGATATACTCTTTATAGCCATGGATTTGTTTCTTCGTGCAACGAAGTACTTAATTTTGAAAGTTCCTCTGCCGTTACTTCGAAAACTAAACTGAACATATCTCTCCTTTTCTTTGCATTTGGCTTTATTTGCCTTCGGATTACATCATCGACGTTTGCAACTTGTCACCCTAAAGTCAGACAACGTCACTTTACAACTCACTTTAATCATCCCTCCCATTCCGTCCTTGGTGGCACACGCACACACCGAGACAAATCCACTTACGAATCGCTAAACAGCTTTAGTCCCATCAGTGCAGTCAATTACTTTTCTAGGATAATTAAATATGATATTCAGAACAGTACAGAACATAATTCTATGTTCTGCATCCACATCCCCAGGGTTGAGTCCTAATAAGCATGCCTTCTTTCAGGAAAAATCAACTGAGATGATAGCTCACTCTTCAATCTCTTTTTGTGATGTTACTATAACGTCCAAATGCGTGAGGCCGTGTGCGTTTCTTGATATCAAGAGTGCGTTCGATGGTGCCTGCTTTCTAACATTATTTAGGCTCTGGACAGTCAAAAATATCCCCGTTATCTGACTCATCTCATCGTTGGAATATTCTCTGATTGAATTTCTATCATTTCTCCCAGTGGCACTGTCTCCTCCGTTCGTGTTCATCTTTGCTGTCCAGAGGGTGGCGTGCTCTCACGGATTCTCTCTGCTGGTCCCCAATCCCTCTTTTGCTGACAGTAGGTTACGCCGACGATCTCACTATGGCCACCACACCACACCCCAATATTAAGAACAGAAATTTTCAGATAATTCTGTGCAATGGTGTCAGTGGCTTGGCTAACAGAATTACCCTGAACGAGCATGGCCCAAACGATCTTTATGGGCATCTGTAAAAACACTTTTTGAAGAAGTAAATAAAGCAGCTGCTATCTTTCCAGTGCATATTACCCTTTCCTTTATCAGTGCCTATGATTCAGTCACTACACATGATTCACTTTATGAAATAGGTGATTCTAAATTATCCCCATCACAAAAATTCCAACAGAAAGTTAAACGTTCCAGGTTCCAATTCAACTTCATAATCATAGTCTAGGTATTGTATGTTCCCAACCTGTGGTTGGATACCTTCAGTATGCAGTAAATATGATTTAATCCCGATTGCCCCTGTGGGGGAATAATACTATATTGGCCACAATTTTTACATTAATTTTTGGTCTCAAGCTAACTAATTTAAGAATTTTTATTCTACTTAGCTTTTAAAAGCTAATTCGTCTAGAATTATCATTGTAATGTCGAGAAAATACGATGTGAAGAGTCTCTTTGGATTAATCTGGCAACTCTGACATGTGTGCTTACATTGTTTGTGTTAAGTGACGCGTAGAAATGTCCGGTAGAGGGCCGCCAAAGGCAAAGGAAGAAACTTTTATTCCAGCTAGTACCGACATTCAGAGAGGTTCTCTTTTATGTCCGTGCATGTGTCATTTTTGACGTATGTAACCAGATATCATACTGGTTTTTAAGTCGCTCATTTTCTGAATCTAGCGATGAAGTAGATTACTTTGTCCTTTCTCCTTTACGAAAACTTTTTTTAAACTTATAGTTTTAAATATTAAAATTGAGGCTAGGGATTAGTGGGACGAGGAAATGGTATAAAAATACATAATGACAGTAAACATAACAAAGCAATTAACGTGAAATAGACTAGAAATCCCGACATGTCTCCTGCGTCAAGTGTCACGATGGCAGAAAAATAAAAAAAAGAGACAGGAGAAAGAAGGAGAAGGACTGAGATCAGGAGGAGACTCCTCATCAAGTGGACGTCGGGTAGGTGACTTTTTGTCTTCATGTGACAAATATCACAGTAATAAAAAGAAATTTTAATCAAAACATGAGTTTAACTTCAAATTTATTCCTGGATAAAAAGGAAAACACTACACAAAAGAATTTACGAATTGGATCCCTGCTTCTGGACTCCTAATCTTGCTCATAAATTGATGAATGACTGCCGGCCAGATCCTTTTTTTTCTCCAATTGTTTGTTTACTTTGGCAAACACCTCTCGTTCTTTCTGTAAATAAATAATAATAAGAATTCATTTAATTTTTTTTTCGGGGATTGGGAAGGTGATAATTTATCACATTCAAATTTACTTGTACACCTCCTTCGGAATCATTTTCATTTTTACGTGTGTTTTACTTCTGAATCTTAAAAATATGAATTTCCTACCTGACACCTGCAGAAAGATCGGACATCAACGCTGATTGTGTCACGAGGTTAGCCAAGTATACTTGGTTTGAATGTTTTACAGTATTTAATGATTTGAGCTTTGTTTTAAGCCGTAGAAAACTTAATACTGGCAAAACTGTACTTTTACAGTAGGCTCTCAACAAATCCTTTTGCCGGCCAATCCCCGTCAGCCATCATTTCAAAAACCGTCTGCAGAGCATGACGGTGTCTTATCTGGGATTCCAGGTATTTTTATTGGGCAACGTCACGTAAATGACGTATTGAATCAGCAACTCATTCGTCTGCTGGTTTCCAACAACTTGGGGAGGTGTGAGTCAGTAATGGGTCGACTCTAATTGACATTTCGGGTAGAGAACAAAAAAAATATTTAAGGAAACAACCACAGATCCACTTAATCCTTGGACTTTTGTTATTCCGACCAACATAGGAACACAGGATCTGAAAAAAATAAATGATAGAAGGCATTTATGATAGGGGGTGAATCGTCTCGCTGGTGGCCAATTTTCGATAAATTTTTCAGTTCCATAAATTTGTATTACCCCAATAATTTATGTTATCTTGGTTTTATTTTGAGTATTTTCTGACATGATGTGATCATATTTCACAAAAAAATGGACTGGAAGAAAGATGGAAGAAACACGAAATAGATACTGACTGTGTTGCAATGAATGGGAACTTTGTAGAGCCACGACCAAGTAATTTAATTAAAGTTGGGAGAACATAGAAGCGGGAAAGAAACTACATTGACTATTGATTTCGGTTTGATAGTCTTCAGTAGTTGAAGGATCGGTTAGGTTTTTTAGTTGAACGTTGAGACACAATTTGCTGCCCCTGTCAAAATGAGTTTTACGTTATTAGGAAACGAAGTTTACAGTTTAACAAACTAACCAAATATAAGTTTTGAATGCTTCTTAATTTAAATGACAACAAATTAATTGAAAAATGAAATTGACAAATTAATTGACAAAGAAATTGACAACAAATCATGATTTGGAAGACAAAAATTTAGAGGAAAAAAAAATCTGAATCTTCAAACATCGATTCTCCACAGCATCAACTGCATGCAGGCAATAGTGTATCTCGCACTGTCGAATACATGAAATTTAATAAGAAATTAAGTTTCTAAGATGTAGAATAAAAACATTGGAATTTTACCTTCGTGTTTAATGTTCTTTTTTAAATAGTTGCGGCAATGTTTCGCGCAATGTTTTTTTTGTTGCAAGCTGCTTTTTAGTTGGCAGATAGCAGCAAAGTACAACACTGGTGTCCACAACTGTGTCGTGTTTCATCTAAAACGATCGTAACTGAAATGATTAAGGGGCAAACGGGAAATGATATGTTCTTGAATTTGCTGATGGCCGAGAATTTCTTGGTTTTTTTAAGCCAATTGGGGTGCTCTCATGCTCACAGTAACAGCGGTTACAACCGGCTACAACGTACACCAGTTACAGGCCTACCAGCTCTGAATTAATAACATCAGTCTATTTACCATTACGAAATGATGTCTTCTTTTTTTCCAAAGTGAACATTTGAACCAATTTCGTAATGGTAAAGGTTTCGTTTGAGTTGTTAGTGATTAATTACCTGATCCACTTAACCTCTTCAGAAAAAAAAACACCTTTGGTTCAACTTTCTATTACAATTGAATGAAAAAAATTTAAATTTAACGAAATTACTAATTAGTAAGCAGTTATACTTCGGCAGTACAGTTTTCGCATAAAATGAGTCCATCTTTGTCGCATATAATAGGCTGCTCTCCAAGGTGATTTGCAATTAACGCATTGGGGCAAACAAAAAAAATTTCGCAAAAGGACAACATTTCCATGAGGGTTTTAGACTCGACACCCCTAGACTCTTGACGCTTTTGACCTAAAAACAAATAACCATTACTACGATTAATTGGAAATATCAATCATAGTAATTTCATAAAACCTTCAATTAAACGTTGTAAATACAAGTGATTTGCAAATTGATAAAATAATACGCAAGATGCAACGGCTCCGTCCCGACCGCCCCTGCTGCACTCCTTGTAGTATGCACTAATGGAACTAGGCATTGTTAGGTGAAAGACAAATCTGCTGTCTTGCAAATTAAAAATTAAAATCATAATAGATTTTTTTACATAGACATTTTTACTAAAATATAATTACTGAATTTATTTACACCCATTCTATAGGCGTTCGTGGCGCAAATAATCTATAAATCGAAAACCGGAAAAGTTACTTAAACCTAATTAAAAAAATTTTTTTTTGATTTTTAAAATTAAAGACGATGTAATTTTAAAAAGCCATACCTGGCATAAACCAGCCATCAAATTCCGCTGTATACATTCTCTTTCAGTATCAGTGAAACCAGCGTGATATGACGTGCCTTTGAAACCATATTTCCTGAGATATTCAGCTAAGGAATCACATTCCTTACGAGAACTGCAGTTAACAATACCGCAATCTCCCACGTGACTTTTTCGTATAATGCCAACAACAGTTATGAAATTTTTCGCAGGGTTAGATTTTGAAATCAACTCCAAATTTAGATTTTCCCTAACGCAACTGCTAACAGATCTGTTTAAAAAAATACCAATTTCAGTAACAAAATCGAATTTAAAAAAATTAAAAAACATTACAGGTGAGGATTCTTCATGATCAATGATGAACAAATTTTATATTGCGTTGCTGGATTTGCGGTACCACAGCCATAATCGGTACTTTGGGAAAAACGTTACGTAAGACGCCAAGCTGTCCGTATTCCTCACTATCAAGTAAAGACAAATTATAATTACAGAAAGTAGTAATTATAATTTTTCAAAATTACCGAAATTCGGAGCCCTACACACTGATACAGTGAGCCTCATCAATGACAAATCTCACAAGATAGTTTTTCCAATAGAGGACAGTCATAATCTTTCTTAACTTACGAGGCTCTCCCACAGCAATCAAAGAGTTGATTAGCTTCTCCGGGTTAAACAAAACAAATTTCACATCTAACAAAATTTCAATTTACAATTAAAAATGTTAATTTTCAATTATTTTTAATAGTTTATTTTATCAGTGAGGGTTTTGGTTAGTGATGAGAAAAACTCGACAGAATTTTAATCGTTTTCGCTGCAGCCTAATGTGGATTTAACCTAAGAGAAAATAGCATCACGTTTAATGAAATAATTTAAATTAAAAATCAATTTAATTATCCTAAGCGTGTTTAAATAATTCATTTGATCAAACATCAAGGCTTTTAATGGTGAAATGACAAAGGTTACGCCTTGAACAATCAATCCTGGAATGATAAAGCAACCAGATTTCCACCACCCGTTGGCATGATAACAAGGCAATCCCGTTTATCCAGAGCTGCCTCCAAAACATCTTCTTGCTGCTGCTTCAAAATAATACAAATAAAGGTTTTTAATCGTGAATTCTATTAATAATTTATGATTAATCATTTAAGTTTACCGAAATCCAAGTAATGCCATTGCAGAATTACGTGTATGCATTTCAACACACTATTCGCGACATCTTTCTCCAACTAGGATTACATCTTCAGCTGATGAAATTATCGCATCCACTGCAATTATTTTTATAACATAACAAAAAAAAAGAATTACACAAATGACATTATCATGTTGAAAATAAAAGCTGAAGATATAACGAACCCACTACCGTTGCACATCTTTTACTTCGACAGCATCACTACAAACAGCTTGCAAACTTTTCTTTCTGTCAATGAGCTCGTTTATGAGTGCTTTTGCTACCTCATATTTTCTCAATTTTTCATCATCAAGTTTATGAATAGATTCCAATACCAAGGAGATGTATCGATCTATGTTTTTGTTCAACACCACTTTATTGTGTTACTGTTACGAATATCTTCGTGAGATTGACTTATTTTCAACTTTTCATTTTTCCTATTCTTGATGTTGGTTATTTTTTCTACCTATCACATTATGCAGTTGGAGGTGTGATATCGTTTTTTTAAACCTTTTCCAGGAAATGACTATGACCCTTTTTCATTGGATTTCAGAAGTGACGACATTTTATTATAGGTTAATCTTTTTTTTTGCTATTGAAATGATTTGTTGGTCACAAGAGGAAAAAAAATAATTTTTTAGTATAATTTGAGTTCTCTATTTATAATCGAAGCTCAATTTTCGTTGCAAGAAACCTTTTTGTCCCAGTTTTTTGCAATAAAGGATCGCCACTCTTTTTTTCATAGGATTTCAGAATTGACGAAATTCTATTATAGGTAAACGTTTTTTTTTGGCCATGCGAATGATTTGTTTTCAGTCTTTTGATAGTCACAAAAGCAGAAATTGGCATTCGTGGTATAGTTTGATTCTCCATTTAGAATAGAACCATTTATAAATTTTCGTCGCAAGAAGTTGTTGTTCTTTTTTCTCAATGTTGTCCTTTATTTGCTGGTGTGGCCATAGCTACAGTTTGTCAGTTTTCCTCATCTGATATCATTGACAGAGAGGAGTTACCCTTCGTGTTGTTTTGCCCGACTCTGATATGATTCCGAACCACTGGAAGAAAAATTGTTCGGTGCTGTCTACAAGAAGGTTCGCTTGGATAGTACCTCTGCTGATTTTACTGGAAATGTTCACTTCATGCTCAACCGAGACAAATATCAATCTGTAATGACGTATGACCTTCTTGAAAACACAACGGAGGAAATTGACATGGCACTACGTCACTAGAGAGAAACAGGCATTGCGCCACGCTTTGTGAACCATCCGATCCGACCTATCCACCGACTTTATCCAAAACTGACCCATACAAAGTGAGGCACAATGCCTCAGGCTCTATAGCAGATGATTGCTACTCTGATATTATACCTCATAACAGAAAATGTCTAGCTTAAGCCCCACTAGAGGAACTAGACGAAACTGAATAAAAAAAAAAAAAAATGTATGTAGTGAGAATCATTCCAATTAAAAGGGAACTAAGCAAAAATTGTAATAACACAGGAAAAAGAAACTTTTGTAGTGAAAACAGAAGTATTGTCGGTTGGTACAGAAAAAAAAATTGAAAAAAGAAGTCATGCCAAACCAAAATACTACAGAATCTGGAAAACTAAGAGGTGGTGTATGCATAGCCTGGATTGGTACTCCAAGATGATTAATTAGTTTTAAAATGCATAATTGTATCAGTGAGGTTATCATTCGTGATTTTCATCTATTGGATTATTCATATGGATTTAATACATTTGAAGGAGATTGGGTTAAAAGAGGCGATTTTTCATTGTCACTTTGAATTACAACTTTTCCTACTTTAGAAAGATTTGATTGGGGTCCATTGGAATTTCCAATGATGCGATGGCCATATTATGCCGGCTGCCTTATTACGTGGGTGCTTAGTGTCACTTGCACTGGTCAGAGGTGCAAGGAGTCAGTTACAAGCAACCCAACCCATACTTCTTTAGGAGGGTTTAGTTAGACACCCTATTAAAAAAGAACCTCGTTTGGCCGAATTACTGCAGTATTTCGGCCAAATTACTTCAGTAATCAGCTGTTTTGCTGCAGTAATTTCCCCAAAACTACAGTTTAACTGTAGTTCTTTTTCAGCTGGGCAAAGAAATGGTGTTAGAGGGTATGAGATGGGGCGACCCGCATTTCTTTCTTGCTGAAAAAAAGACTAATAAATAATGATTTGTTTCGTAAAGTAAAGTAAATATAGAAAAACAGTCATGCATCAAATTTTGATTGTAGCCAAGACTTCAGACAAATAAGAGTAGTTATTTTTTTCCGCAGAGAGAGGTGTGATAGCAAAGTAATTTATCTCCGGAAAAGGCTCTTTCTGATGATTTACTCGTCATACACACACTCAAGTGTTTCATTGTCATACCATACAAACAAGGGAACTTATTCATTTTATCTTTCCAATACAACAGAGGGTCTGATTCTTTACTAATTGTAGGTTCAGACCAAGAAATTTTTACTTCCTTGTATACATTTGATCTTTTTGTTTATTTCGGACAATCCACGACAAGTTACCACTATCTTGAGGTGGCTCACCCTATCTCCTGTCCTCCGTCTAGAATTTGGTTTGAAACCAGTAATCTGACCATTTAATTGTTTTTTTTATTGTTTTTTCGAACCGTTTGGCGACCTCTACATCTTTCTGACCATTTCCAAACCGTTTGCTGTACTTCATGTAGGACGGTAAAGCTTTTTCGAAATCTTTTTCCTTTGAAAAGTCAAATAAACTGAATCTAAACTCTTGTTGTTTCGTTGACTTACACTGCAATTCAACCTTATCAACGAACCTGACGGAAGTGTCATCTGCCACGGATGATGACAAACGCCAGATATGTTGTGAGAGTTTTTCAAAGCTTCGAAGATTGCTCTCTCTCGAATGGTCTTCTCCAGTCGTTGAATGTGAATGTACATCCTGAGCAACTACACCTATTCATCCTATTAATTTAGACAACTTTGATTAGTATTGAAATATGGAATCCGTAACTAAGAAAAATTACCGTTTCCTGTAGGTGAAGTCAAGCCAGAAGTTGACCACACATCAATTTCAGTCGTATTAGTGAGGACAGAAGGTGGCTCATGGTCAGTTGGACGAACGAAAGGGACAGATGGCAAATTGTTTTCTTCAAATGAGATCAACAGTTTTAGAAAGTACTTTTACAGTTTTAAATAAAAATCTTAAATACCAATCGGGGGGGGGGGGGGAGAGAATTTGTCTGGACAGACAGTGAACACAACCGACGATGAACAATAAGGACAGATATAAATTTGTTTCCATTTAATTAAATCAAAAGTTTAAGTTAGTCAATTTCAAGTTATAACATTTACAGAATATTTTTTAAAATATACCATTCCCAGTCGGACAGTCAGAGTATTATTCGAAGCAAAAGGTGGCCACAATCTGTCACTAAGATAAACGAAAGGAAAACATAGCAAATTGTTTCCTACTTGTTAAATAAAAACATTTGTCGAATGCTTTTACAGATTTAATATAAGCAAAAGATTCAAAAAACATTTACCATTCCCAGTCGGAATATTAGTGATGATAGGTGACCTCTTGATGATTTTTGTAAAGGATTCTAAATGAATAAACGAGATAATAATTAATTACAACCTGAAATAGTTTAAATAGACAAATACATTTATAACTTACTTAAGTAGTATGGATTGAGATAACTCACAAAATTTATACTCTAGCCAATCTGACTTGGGATTTCTGTTGTTCATGAATTTGATGTTTTCCTAGTAGACTGGTTGCATGGACTTGTAGACGGATACAATGTACACTTTTTGCAGTAAAAAATCCAATCTGGCAAGGCAAGGCAGTGTATGACATTCCCGTCCTCCATGGTTTGCACAATTGGTTAGCGTATTCTTGTTGATTGCTTAATCAAAATTTTTGTAACACCCGAGCAAGCCAGACTTAGGCACCTATCAAACATTGTAAATATCAAATTGAAGCAAAGGAAAAACATTTACATGAAAAGAACAGCTGCAGCTGTTTTTTTCACTGTTCTCCTTCACTTCCTTTCCATAAGATTCAGCATCTTGATAGAGATTTATTTTTACTGAAACACAATCTTGTCTGCCTCTGAAATATTTATACGCCTAAAACCTATAGGATCGAGTATGGTAGCTGTAGCACACCCTTTTTTAAAAAAACTGCTTGATGGTTGTAGCCTACGCAAAAAGTTGTTTTTTCGATTGCCATTTGCGCACTTGTGAACGCACTGTTGTCGATCGCAATTGATTGAATCTTCTCTATAAAACCAGAGTAACAACGGATACTTAGAAGATCAAATAAAATTTCTGACGTCATCAAGTAAATTGAGAACAGATAGAATGTGATCTAAAAATCCAATTCCTCACCCGACAGACTACAGTGTTTTAAGGTTAGATCAGACACAATAATCAATAAACATTTCAATGAGCACCTTAAGTTTTTGAGACCTTTATAGCATCTCATAAGTGGCATTCTAGAGGATCGCAACGTCTTGGTGAGGTTTGATGGTTCTATTTTCGTGGCTGCAATCATTGCTGAAAAATCTTGTTCTTTTAAGGTGAATTTTAATGGTGGTAAACGTAACTATCAACGATGGGTCGTAATTGTTAATACTTTCATTTACTGTTTTCTATTAGTTAATGTTTTAAATAAATGTTAATCAAAGCAGGAATTATTAAGAAAAATGTAACCTATTATGAGAATAAGGTTGATTGAGTTTCCCTTGCTCCAAAACTTCATCTAATGACCAATCCGAGATCTGTGCATGCCCTTTGACGGTCTCTTTTTGTCAAAAACTCCTCGTGTCCTTTCAAAAAATTTTAGAACGAGCTCACATTGTCACAGGTCTTCAAATTTTTGAATGGATCTGAAATGTAAGATACAGAATTTTACCACCATGTAGCTGATTTGCTTATTAAAATTGCCGAAGGAACGTTTGGATTGGCACTGTTCTACTCGGCCAAGAACATTTATTACCTCCAGTCCAGTTTTTTTCTACGAGAACGGTTTAATTGGCCTCCGCCTCGCAGAGGATCAGCGGCTGTTACTCCGGTAACTCGTTCGGTTGATGAGGAGGCTCCTCATGATCCTCCAGCTGCGAATCCTAGTACAGTTAGTCCCTGCCACGGTGCCTTTCCCAATGCTGCAGCACCCGTGCCCACAATAAAGTACTTCAAGCCTTCTAGTCTAATATACGTAGACGAACGAGGTGTTACGAGGCCACTTGTTTATCCTGTTGAGCAACCGAACGAGCAGCCACATCAACCAGTTCGATTTCCATGCGTTCATCAGAAGGCTGTGACAACGGCCAACGGCCAATATCAACATGGATCATCGGACAATGAATAGGCCGGAATGGCGCACAATTTGGCAAGAAACTTTCGGTGAGATGGCCACCACTCTCAATCGGCTGCCACTCCCTGCTCTGCTCAGAAGTCGTCAAATTTGTCCCAGTCCAATTCGGCTCAGATGGAGTCTATCGATTCGCGTTCTTCCCCGTTATGCAAAAATTGTTCTCATTTAGAAGAAACAAACCGCGTTTGATATCTACCAAGGGATATTGTGCAACACAGCAAGTCGTACGTAACATTCGCAAATTTTTTTGATCCGTTCGCGTTTCCCTTTCTCAGCCCTTTCCAGCGTTCTAAAATTAATCAAATACACAGCGTATATTTCATTAAGATAGATTGCAATATGATTATGACAATGGTGCATTTACAAAACGCACTCTGAATTCTTGTTGATTCAAAACATCAACTATAATTAAGTTTTACGAAATGACTGCAGCAAGTAACATCTCCGGTAAGTGAAAATTTGTCTGTATTCGTGTTGTATTTCTAATTAAATGTGTAATATTAACAAAATATTATATTTTTTATTTTCTAGATTCCGATTCGGCTGAGGGTTTTAGCAAAGAAGATGAATTGGAGCAAACCCTAAGACAAATAGACTTATCCGTCCTCACCGCCTCTCGCAGCCTGCCAAGCGCCTCAACTTCCCTCCCCAGCGTTTCTACTGCCTCCCCCGTCTCACCTCGCCAAGCCTCAACAGTACGCCGATGACAAAAAATTTCGTGTGGACTGGTTGGAGTGAGAGCGGGAGCGAGTTGAGAGGGAAATTGTTGAGGAAAAAATTAAAATACGCCAAGGGCATAAATTGCGGAAAATGCACAACAACGTAAAATCCGGCCTCTGCTTAAGCCCGGATTACGCAAATTGTGGGGTTGGGTAACAGCTAAGTGCTGCAATGCCCCTCCCAAACCCTCTCAGCAGAAGCTGCTCTTAGGGGAAGTGACCCAAATAAAGGATTTTTTGAAAGTGATCGTAGATCGTGGAGCCTCCGTCCCTGCCCCTGCTGGTGCTCCAACCATCAATCGTGGAGCCCCCGTCCCTGCCCCTGCTGGTGCTCCAACCATCGAGCCCAGACTATTTAACGATTCCCAGGTTTAAGTGTCCCGCAGGAGCTGCTCATAAAGCAAGTGACGGAAAGAAAGAAGTTGTTGGAAGTGGTCGTGGAACGTGGAGCCCCCGTCGTGACCGTCACTGCGTCTGCAGGCTTATCCATCCCTGCCCCTGCTGCTGATCCTTCCATCGAGCCCCCATCGAGCCCCCATCCCCCGTTGCCCCAAAAACTTGACAACTAAAAAGGCATCGGGTGACCCGGGACACCCACCAACTGGTGTCCCGGGAACTCCCCCCCCCCCTGGTTACCTGGGCAGAGATCAGCAAAAGGATAAAGTTAAAACAGAAGAAGTCAAGCCAGAGGAAGACATTACTGTACCCAATCAGACTAAAGATTAATCTGAAAGTGAAAAAAAGGAAGAAGTCAAAGTAAAACCAAAAGAAGTCAGTAATGATGCGCGGAAAAAAACCTAGATCGTAAAAGGGGCTCAGAACATCATATTAGCTGGAGTGCTTGTAAATCACGTTCATAGTTTCGAGTTTTCCGTTGCTGACTCGTAGTCAGTGAAGGTGGGTACTCTGCTAGAGTAGTGAATGAAGACGAGCTGGGTTGCGCAAAAACTCGAAAGGAAGGATTGGAAGACAAACTAGAAGAAATGAAGAAGAAAAAAATGGGATTATATGCGGAAAAGGTAAGAAACACATTTTAAATATAATATATATTAATCACAAATTATGTATATTATTATTTTTTTAGGGGAGCTTTCTGATTAAGGAAAGTTTGAAGAGGTCCATAAAAGCCAAATATCCCAATGAAGAAAAAGGAATCTACAAGCTTTTGGACGAACTGTACAGCTTTCAATATATGGAGATCCACAAAAAAACCGACAAGGAAGCGACTAAGGAAACCAGTTTGAAGTTTGCAATGGATCCAAATGAACTGAAGGAGATTAGAGGTAATGTAAAATAGTTCGTTATTGTATAAGATTTCATTTCAATTATTTTTTATATTAGAGACAATGAAGAGCATTTATCCCAAAATGGAGTGTGGGAAAGGAAAACTTTCTACAGTTGTGGAGAAGAACATAACGAATAAAATGAACAAACCATTGACTCCCGATAACATCAAATGGCTCCAAAATTATCAAAATCTCGTTAAAGACCTTGAAAAGGCAATTGATGCACAATGATTCGATCACCGGAAATGTAATTTTCAAACAATACAATTAAGAAATCTGAAATTAAATTATAATTTACTTGTTTTTTATATCAATGAAATTATCTTCCTACCGTAATGTAAAAGTTCTACCGAAAAGTTCTACCAAAAGTTCTACCGAATAGTAAAAGTTCCTCCATCGGTACTATGATGTTTCCTGCTACCATCTGGTCCAGCTTGTCAAACACCCGTTTCTCCAAACCGAAGTCGAAGCCCGAAGTCACCTCGCCTGTTTTTAACACTTGCAATAGTCCATGCCAAACTAGTAAGTATTAAGTTTATAAATTCTAAAAATATAATTATTAACTTGTTTTCCTCAGAGGATCCAGCCGTGGAGAAGCTCTTGAAAACTGTTGCTGCTGCTCTGGTAGCAGCAGCTGCAGCAATAAACAAATCGCCGGAAGTTGCACCACCAGCCAATAACGCAGCAAAAGCAGGAGCAGCCTTCGTGCAGCTTCTTACATCTGCTCTGGCTTCAGGAGCGCAACCAGCTGCGGAAGCGATTGACTTGAAAAGTCTGCAGGAATTATTGAAGAAGTTGAATAAAAAAGAAACTCACGTTGAGATGGAGACGGAGTTTTAGAAGTCGTCTCGCCTGTTTTTAAGACTTGCAATAGTCCATGCCAAACTAGTAAGTATTAAGATTATAAATTCTAAAAATATAATTCTTATATTTTTTTTTCCTCAGAGGATCCAGCCGTGGAGAACGCCCAATATATTAAAAGAACCATGCCTTTGGTATGTTTACTGTCATATTGTATTTTTATGCCATTTTCTCGTTCAACTAACCTCTAGCCTTGTTTTTTTTTGTTAGTTGTTGTTACAAACTATAAGTTTAAAAAGTCTTTGTAAAGAAGAAAGGGCCAAGTAAACTACTTCATCGAGTATTTAGTATTCAGAAAAAAGAGCGATTTAAAAACCAAATCATAGTAGTATGATATCTTGTACCCGTATGATATCCGTACGTCAAAAATGACACATGCACGGACATGAAAAAGAACCTCTCTAGATGCAGGTGCTAGCCGAAATGAGATTTTCTTCCTTTTTTCTTTCTTCCGCCTTTTGCGGCCCTCTACCGGACATTTCTACCCATCACTAACGCAAACAAACTAAGCACACATGTCAGAGTTGCCAGATTGCAAAATATCCAAAGAGGCTCTTCACATCGTATTTCCTTGACATTTAAATGATAATTCTAGACGAATTAGCTTTAAAGCTTATGGGTGTGTTTAAACGCTTTAAAGCGAATGGGATCTTCATCATCATAAAAAATTATAGACTTTTGCCTATGGTTTTTAGACACCATCTTTCGCACCTCTGCTTCAAATATTCAAAATATCTGGTCTGATGACAAAAGTAACTGATTTGCAGGACGGTTCAGTTCACGAACTGTATGCATTAGATGTACATATGCCGTTAAATTGGAGTATTTTGTACAATAGGATTTTCTGTTTCAATGACGCCATTACATTTGTTGCTTGAAGTTGTAGTTAAAACTGAAATAATATAAGTCATTATTTATTAATCAGACTGAGTTTGTAAACTTTATAACAATACATGACCGACTTATGCATAAATACTGGTCAAAGAAAAAGATCCATTGACATCAGGGGTTTGGGAAAATTTTGCAATAACCGACGGTTGAAGTTGTCTTCCGTTCTTTGCTTTTTGTGACCAGTATTCGTCGTGGACTTTTCAGGGCTATCATACTTATGCTACCAAACTGTAAATGTGGTTTTGGCTTTTCGCCAACCCTCTAGCTTTAAAATTTATAAGTATTTTATTATTTATTATAAGGGTTAAAAGTAAAGATTAAAAGTAAAAGTAAGACTTTGAAATAAAACTTTAATTCACTTTCTTGCCTTCACTTTAAATGTAACTCATAAGCCTCCTTAGCGTTTATTCCAAATATTAGTTAAAAGGCCGTCCCAGGGACGGGCTCTGTCAAAATTACAGTACCTACCCGAAGTTTGGGAACGCGCGCGTGCGAGAGAGAGAAACTATTATGGAATTTGGCTTTTTTTCTCGGCGATCCGAAAAATCCAATTTTTGTCGGATCATGACGAAAATTTTTTGGCCGTAGCCATTATGGGTAGCATTAAGCTGATTTTTTTTCAGATTTTTCCTATGAATGGGAGGGTAGTTTTAAAATGGATACCTAAGTTTGGGAACACTCAATAGTGCTCCATGCAAAGTAGGGTACTTTAAAGGGGAATAACTAAAGAACGGGTACAGCTAGGAAGACGCGGAAAACTCTGTTGTTGAGCTTGTAAAGTTATTCATTTTAGTCTTCATTTTCCGATTTTTCGCATCATATTGAACTTCGAATTTGGGAATTGAAAACTGAATTAATTTTTTGGCCCGTTCTTCCCCCTCTTTCCACCAACGCTGGGTTGTCGCCCCCTCTTAAGCGCGCGATTTCTCTGTAAAACATAGATCCTGTACTCTCGAGATTCTTTAGGGTACTCAATGATATCAATACAAACAACGATTGAACCATTTGCTAAAATGCTCACATTAATGGTGAACCTATTGCTTAAGGTAAACATAGAAAAACAAGTTTTTTAAAACGTTCCGTCATTGAACAAGAAATATAAGCATTCTCCTTTAAGTGAATTGTTTTCATTCTTTGGGCCTCCATTTGAAATAATTATTCTTCCATCACTTGTTGATGGGAAAACAATAGCTGTTTAAAAAAAACGGAGAAAATTTGAAGAAGTCAGACGGATGGAATATAAGGTGGAAGAATCCGGAAGGAGAGAAAAAATTCCGACGCTCGAAGCCTTTGGAGATGAGATTGTCACGATAGATGTTGATCCGTGTCGTTATTCACTTTCATCTTCTATATAGCGTCCTATATTCTCATCCACTATATACCTATTCCATCCATATCCAAGCTGGGGTTGCTATATCTCCGGCGCGATGCTGGGCGTCTCTCGGTCGACCGGTGCTGAAAGAGAGAGATTATGTATATACCTTACAGCCGTTCATAGAAACAGAGGAATCCAGTGTTTGCTTCCAAGATTTTTTTTTCTCTTCTCTTCACCGCAAAGTTCACTGCGACATTCCTGTCAGGATTTATGGAAATGATGAACATTCCAGCAGGCCGCTCGCATGGAAGTCAGGACACCATCATGTGCTATATGCTCTCTGCGCGCAGAGCATACTATAGACCTTTGGCTGCTGCCGCGAGTCGCTCAGACAGAATCAAGACGTTTGTTTCGCTATATAGCATTGACGCGCTCTTATTCTCTCCAAAAACTAACTCCCCCACTCTCTATATACCAAGCTTCCGCCGACTTGCTCTAAGGGCTAAAGTCAATAATACTGATGCGCTATCTCCCGATGAATTACTGGAGGACCAGCCGGTTGTGGGAATACCATGTGTAGCTCGTTTCACCGAAGACGAGCGTTATCGCTCGAAAATCTTATCCGTTGGAGATCAGGTTGTCACGTTGGCAGGCTGCTCCTTCCAGCTCCCTGTTTGTTTGAGCCTTTTATGGCTTTTTCCTTGTGCGGCTGCCATGTTAATTGGTAAGTAGTAAAGTAAAGTAAAAAATAAATAAATGTTATGTTTTTTTTGTTTTTTTTTTAGTCGACCCGAGATTCGTTGACATTGAGGGTCTGGCAGCACATGTTGGCGGAATAATGCAAACGGAATTAACATTCCTAAAGGGATCATTCGGAGTGGTGTTGCTGATTGGCACGAGGTTTTTGTTATGGCCATTGTTTATTAAATATGGGTTGCCACTCATTCGCAAATGTAAGTATTAGTCAAAGGCAAGGAGGCCAACATTGTATTTACAATGTTGGCTTTGCTTCAGAATTGAAGAAAAAGCGAGTGACCAGGAAAAAAACCTCTTCACATTTGTTGCTGATTTTGGCCTGTTTTCATTTCTTTCCATTTACTGCTGCCAGGCCAATAGGTAAATAATAAGTTATGCGTGTTAAAAATATATGTTTATTTTTATTTTTTTTTTTATTTAGCAGAAGCAGAAGCAGATCCTAAATTTGTGAATGTGGACGGCCTTGCGGCAGCAGCAGGTCAAGCATTGCTCGATAAAGAACTGACATTTCTTCAAGGGTCGTTTGGGATCTTAATTGTAATTTCCTGCAAGTATGTCATATCCTTCTTGAAAATGTTTGGGGATCGACTCCTGCGTAATTGTGAGTATTATTTTTTTTATTTTTTTAATATTTTTATTTATTATTTTTTTATTTTTATTATTTCAGGGAAATGGTGGAATGACCTGGTCAATTATTTCAACCCCCCTCCCGCAGCAGCTGCAGCAGCTCCTCCACCCAACTTGGAGCCGTTGGAGGAGCTTCTCAGACAGCAACTCACAATGTTGGGGCAAATCAAGTTGTGGCAGAACGTGCTGCCCCCGTCCAACATTTTAATTAATTAATTGATTTTAATAAAAATAAATATTTATTTATTTTTTTTTTATTATTTCAGGGTCTTGGTTTGATGCAGTTTGCCCTCACAAACCATCCTCGCAGGAGCTGCTCTTAATTGAAGTGAAGGCAATTAGGGAGTTGTTGGAAAAAGAACGTAGAGCCCCCGTCCCCGATCCCGTCGTCCCCGATCCCGTCGTCCCTGTGTCTATAAACTCATTCCCTACCAATACTGACATCGAGCTCAAACCCGTTGGCACTGGTGTCCCAGGCGAAGGGGACAAGTAAAAAGGCATCGGGTGACCCGGGACACCCACCAACTGCAACTGGTGTCCCGGGAATTCCCCCCCCCCCCCGAATGAAAAATTTCTAGTGCGTGAACGTTCTACTTGAAGAATTGCCCGTTATTGCAACGTGGATCATCGAATTTTTTTTATTTAGGCGAGACAAAATTAATTGATTTGGATGGATTTGCTGCGGAGGTGGGGGCCGTTGTCTTAGAAAAGGAACTAAAATTCCTTCTCTCTTGAAAACCTTGGCTGCTGCTCTGGTAGCAATAGCTGCAGCAACAAACAAATCACCGAAAGTTGCACCGCCGGCCGATAACGCAGCAAAAGCAGGAGCGGCTTTCGTGCAACTTCTTACAGCTTCTCTGGCTTCAGGTGCGCAACCAGCTTCGGCACCAGCTCCGGCAGCGATTACTTGAAAAGTCTGCAGGAGTTATTGAAAAATTTGAATGAAAAAACTCGCTTTGAGATTTTGTGTGCCGTTCGCGTTTATTGTTGCTGAAAAGCAATCAGTAACGGCTCCATGAAAATACAGCGGCTTATTCAAATACGTTTTCGTTTTTGTAATTCCCGTTTTCCGTACCAAGCGTGGTGTGGCAACAGCTTAGAAGCATGAAAAAAATTTAACTTAAATGTTTCTATTCGATTT
The DNA here is from genome assembly GCF_021234035.1 of Daphnia pulicaria. Lineage (NCBI taxonomy): Eukaryota > Metazoa > Arthropoda > Branchiopoda > Diplostraca > Daphniidae > Daphnia > Daphnia pulicaria. Next base: position 10,595,430 of record NC_060916.1, read on the forward strand.
ATTAGCAGCAACCACAGCAGCTCCAGCAGCGCGTTTTCAGTTCCGGCTACACCTGCAGAGAAATCTTCAGCTGTTGCAGCAGCAGCTCTAACGAACACCGCCATAAAAGTGAAGCACCTCTTTACGCAGCAGAATCTTTATTGTTTGTCATCGAACTGAAATTCATTTTAACCTGGATGTCCCCAAAGGTGCTGGGAAACTGGCCCAAGAGCTACTGGTGACCTGGGCGGAGATCAGGCCTCAAAGGATTTTCAAAGTATTTTTACTTAAAGATTAATAAAATTACATTTCATACGTGTTTTATGGTCAATTCAACAATGCTGTGCCGCCTTAAACGCCCAATATATCAAAAGAACATGCATTTGGTATGTTTACTGTAATTATGTATTTTTATCCCATTTTCGCGACCCACTAATTACTCGATTTTATATTTCAAACTATAAGTTCGAAAAAGTCTTCGTAAAGGGCGTAATAAACTACTTTATTGCCGGATTCAGAAAAACGAACAACTTTAAAACCATATCAAAGTTGTATGATATCTGGTTACATACGTCAAAAATGACACATGCGCGGCAAAAAAAGAGAACCTCTCTAGATGCCGATGCTAGCCGGAATGAGAGCTTCTTCTTTTGTCTCTGGCGCCCCTCTACCGGACATTTCTAAGCATCAATTAACACAAACAAACTAAGCACATATTTAGGAGTTCCCAGATTGCAAAAAATCCAAAGGAGTTCTTCACATATTATTTCCTTGACATTTCAATGATAATTCTAGACGAATTAGCTTTAAAGCTTATGCGCGTGTTTAAAAGCTTTAAAGAAATTGGGATCTTCCTCATCATAAAAAATGATTCACTTTTGTCTATATTTTGACAGACCATATTTTGCAGCTTTGCTTCAAACGTCTGGTCTAAAGACAAAAGTAACTGATTTGGAGGACGAGTCCATCAACAGTTCACCAACTGTTGCCGCATTTATGTAAATGCCGTTATTGGAGTATTTTAGCCACGGAGACCTTTTTATAATTAGCACAAACCTTTTAAGAGAAGGTTTGACTATCAGTTTGGGTTGAGAGGGTGGGAGAACCACGAGATGGCGCGTCTGATGATTCAGACTGGCCGGGTTCAGGAGTTATTCACTCCCCAAGTTGGAGTGATTTGGTCGAAAACACAAATCATTTAAGGGGAAAAATCTTTACATAGTTGATTAAATAAAAATACACCGATTGTAACGTCAGGTCACCAGACGTTCAAATCGGCCGTTTTGAACCAATCAGAATCACTAAAAAATTTACTTTATTGTGAAAAGTCACATTTCATTTAAGAAATGTAATTTTTTTTTTCATTAAATCATAAATCGCTTATAAAGTGAGCTTATAATTAAGACGTGAGACCAGACGGTGACATCGGTCGTTTCGTATTCATCAGACGCGATGAAACAGCGAAAAAACCTGACATTTAGATTCCAAGATGATTTTTAAAAAAAATCTGGCGCCATTTATAAAAAATGTCAAATGGAAACATTCATTTTGTCTTGTTTTTTCGATGAAATTCAAGAAAAACTTACATTAATAAGCAAAAAAAGGTTTCATTATTTAAAAAATGGGGGCCTAAACATAAAGTTAATCATCGACAGCTGCTGAATCTTCATTTGGCGGATTCTTTTTCGCTTTCATTCTCTATTTATTCTAAGTATTCTTCTTCTCCTTCCTCTTTTTTGGTGATACATATTGCTACGAATCGCTAGCAGACAAGTGAATCTGCAGTGGTTAGACGATTGTTAAGTGTAAGACAAATGCGATGTACCTGTACCGTAGTATACATTAAGTTGTCGAAGACCATGATGTAATTTTTTCTACAGACGATGAAGCTCCCAAGCCAAGAAAATCCCCTGCAACCTCGTCGACAACCTCATACAAAGATAGAACATTTTCGTCCAACTCTAGCTTGCTTGCTTGCTTTTCATGTTATTGTTTATGCTATCAACGTCATCTGTGGCTGATTGATGAACTGTCAAATAATAGTAAAAGCACAATTAAAGTATATAACAAATCGGGTTTAATTGTATGAGCCGCACCAAGTAGCACTACCAAATGGATAGTCTATAGTCTAAAGTTGTGTTATTGACAAGAGAAACATCCGGGGAAAAGTTAAGACCAGGGTTTCATATTCCCAATGAATACTTGAACTTAGGGTTCCCTCCCCAATCGGATTTAAATCGATTCAACTCAAAATATGTTTTTTTAGATTTTTCGAATTGTTCAACTCGAATTGGAAAAATAAATATTCATATTCATTCGAATTGTGATATTTTTTTTGTAAATATTCATCGAAAATACATGAATACTCACTACCCTATTCATGAATATTCGTTGTGAATATTAACGAATATTTATGCAATTCATGTCAAATTTGAGTTGAAGTCTTAAAAATTTCAAGAATTTAAAATTTTTTAGTTGAAATTTTGACCGCTAGATGCTCTACTTCATACAAAGGGAATGAATTTTGTTTTGTTTGATAAATTATTGTCAAATATTTTATTATTACTGACATTTAGTTCTGATTTTATTTTCATTGATTACATTGATTTTATTTTCATTTTACTGATATAGTTTCTTTCGCCTACAGCCTTTTTCTGAAAACAAAGACTTGAATTTCTCTGACCAGCCACTAGGTGGTTTTGGACAGAAAAATCGCTGTCCCAATTTCTGTCCAGGATACTGTACCGTATTTTTTTGGAAATAGAAAAAATTGATTTTTAACAAGCGATCCGCCACTCAAAGAGACCGTTTTGGGGGTTTTTGATTTAGCGGAAATCGTCGCTGGGGGTTTTAAAAATAAACAAATAGATGGGTTTTGTGCAAAATGTTTCGCTTAGTGGATTGCTAAAAACCGCAATCGATTAGCTTTTTTAGTTTGGGAGATATTTAAAAAAAACTGAGAGGGGGTAGCCGAACTTTGGACTTTTTTTTCGTTTTTTGTGCAGCAGTTTTCTCGTCAACTGCTGCACCTAAAAATAATCCAATTGGTTTAAAATGATGGGATAGCCCGTCTCTTCAAACCATTCTAATGTTTTTTAAAATATTCGGCTTAGAAGCCGAGATATTAATGATTGAAATTTTGAAAAAAATTTCTAAAAATTTCTTCGTTTTTTGGCCATGCCGGCCTTCATCCCGTAAGCCACCTAGCGCTCGCGAAAGCAAAATTCCCCCCTCTCTGCCTTTAGGGTGTGTTGGGGTGGTCTCCCTCATAACGTCAGCCTACACCTATCGAGAGGGGGTGGTCACCCCAACAGACCCTAAAGGCAAAGAGGGGGAAATTTTGCTTTCGCGAGCGCTAGGTGGAAGTGTGGGAGTGCGAAGGTGGAAGTGTGTAGTAAGCATGTGTTTTTTTTTGTGTAGACCTTGTTGCACGATCCATATTTTATATTTAACAGAAAGTTATCGGTGCCAAAACTCCTGCCATTCACAGCATCCTGGAGTGCAACTTTACTAAAGAGGCAGTGCTTTCTTAACCTTTGAATCCAGATTTACTCATTGACGAATGGTCTGTTACAAGTAGTTGTGGAATGTGGATCTGCCCCCATTAGCTAGAAATACTATTAGTAAACACATTTCTTTGTTCAACCAGTTACCTTACGGATGGGGCATGATGCGAAGAGTTGCCAATAACGTTAATGTGTAGAATATATAATACATAATGTTAAAAAAAAATAGATGAAAATAATGTTGGCAAGTTGCGTTTTATTGTCCCATCTCCACCCACAATTCCTCCGCTATGTGGAAAATTTTTTTTAGAAATGATAACGAACGCCATCGACCGCGCGCGCCAATGCTTTAATTGGTTGCCCCCCTCATATTATACATACCGTACACAGACAGCAGGAAATGGGTGGGTTTGGACGCCAGCCTATATACAGTTCCTATTGTTTCCTGTCGAGGTACACACAAGAGTTCAATGCTAATATCAATCATGGCTGCTGCTGCTGCCCTTATAGATCCATGTATATAGATGTCTGTCCTATAGATCGTAAAAATTTAGAAGTTGTCACCACACTTCGGATAGGCCTATAACCTATACTCATCGAAGGCTCTAAAATAAATATTCAATTGTTTTTTTCTCAATTTCGTGAATATATTTCCTTTTTGAATTAAGTTTGAGTGTTTTTAGTTAATGAACTTTATGAACCGGCTTAATCGCCGTCTTTGTATCACCCAACTGCGTATACATTATTGATTTCGTCCAGCTTCTCACACTTCTATTAAATAACCACACCTGATTCTGATGATCGATGCGAAAATTAAACTTGTTGACTTCATTTGTATTAGAATGGAAGACATGTATGTAACCATGCCTTTGCCAAAATAAATAAAAGCATTGTCACAGACCTATCAACAGATTTAGCAGTAGCCAGCAGTTGAATATTGACTAAATTCCATCTGTTAGAAGGCAGTCTTTCAATACTGAAAATTTATCAAATTCATTAAATAATATTAATGTTTAAATTAAATTGCTAGTATATACCGACATGTTTTTAATCATGATCAATTAAATTAAGATATTTCATCCTTTTTCTGGTCGACATAGCAATTCAAGTTAACACTAGCAACAAATTATCACGCCCGTTTAACTAAAACCGACTAAAACACTTCTTGCGGCGAAATAGTCGTTAAAATCTCCCTTTTCATTCAAAATTAACGATTGAACCGGATTGAACGCAATTATTTTTAACGTTGTCACCACACTTCGGATAGGCCTGTACTCATCGAAGGCGCTAAAGTAAATCTCGAATTTTGTTTCAATTTCGTGATCATATTTCCTTATTGAATTAAGTTTGGGGGTTTTTAGTGAATGAACTTTATGAACCGGCTTTAATCACTGTCTGTATCACCCGACTATTGTACAACACATGTCGTTCGACTACGTCCAATACAACACACTTTTAATTTTTACAAACAGCCACAACTGAATTTGAAATTAGATAATTTATATGTTGTCATTTCTAGATGTCTAACAATACTATCACGAATTATAGACAATTAAATGATGCAGTTAAATGGTAAGTCTAAGGAGAAGCTTGTCTCCTCGGCTTCAACTTCCACTTTTGCTACAATTTAATTATCATAGTAAGTCATCTAATTCTGACGTTTGAAAGAAATTAAATTTAAATATAATTACCAGTGTAAACTGGCATTGGTGTATTGTTTTTAATCGTAAACTAATAAATTGTGAAATAGCATCCCTTTACTGTCGACAGATTGCAATTCAAGTTGGCACTAGCAACGAATTATAACGCTCATTTAACTAAAACCGACTAAAACACCTCTTCCGGCGGGATAGTCGTGAAAATCTCCCTTTTCATTCAAAAGTAACGATTCAACACAATAAATTAATTAAGCTGTGACATCTAATATCTAACTGACAGATAGCAATTCACGTTAGCACTGGCAAACGAATAATCACATTCATTTAAATTAAACCGAATTAAACACCTCTCGCGGTAGAATTGTCGTTAAAATCTCCCTTTTCGTCCAAAAGTAACGATGCAACGCAATTATTTTTCACGTGGTCACCACACTTTGGATAGACCTATTCTCACCGAAGGCGCTTAAGTTAATCACGAATTTTGTTTCAATTTCGTGAACACATTTCCTTATTGAATAAGGTTTGGGCGTTTTTAGTTAATGATATTGTCAACCGGCTTAATCACTAGCTGTCTGTGTATCATCCGACTGTTGTACTATACTTGTAATTACGCCCAATACAACACACTTTTATTTTTAACACATAGCCACACCTGATTTTGGTATTCCTTGTCTGTTTTTAATTGGAAAACAATTTTCTGGAAAATACATCGTCTTGAATAATACATTCGGGCGCTGGCAATGGCGACTTAGGACTAACCGACTAAGGTATAACTAAAATAGACTGAAATCGACTGAAATAAGGAAAAAAAATGAATTTTTGAATAGGCCACAGGGTATTTTAATTTAACTAATAAGGAAAAAGGTTGCAAAATTGTAAAGATTGATCAATTAATGATGCTTATCCAGATTCCAGAACGTCTAGCGAGTGTAGAGAGCAAAAAATATTTCTTACGTCTTTTCTTATAAGTGTTCATTATTTGAGTACTGCTGAGCACGTATAAATTAATTCTGTCATCATGATGGTAAAAGAAGTACTCTAAACCCAGCTCTAAGCTTCCAGCTTGACTTCCATTACTCTCAGCTTGATCTGCAGTGACTACGTGTTGTAACATTTTTTAACATTTGAAAGTGAAGGCAAACTGAAATCGTATATTAAGGCGGTGACAGACCTAACTTTATTAAAAAGAAGAAAAAAAATAATATTTATTTTAGGCTTGTAATACATGACTTGGACTCAGAATAATGAATTTTGTGAGCAGCTAATATGAGTAAACTTACTAGCTACACAAATTGGGTAACTAATAAAATTAATAATAATGAAAAAAAATTATTTTTTAGTGAATCAGAAAGCAGGTATTGTTTTACAACTATCATCAAATTACATGGATATCAATATCATAAAGAAAAGTCAAATTGCAAATTCGTTTAACATTTCCTGTTCTGTAGTAATCAATGGGTACCCGCCAGTATATAAGTATTAATTTCCTATTGCTTCTATTTTCACGTTACCATTTTACCGAATCCATGGCGTTACATCTTAGCCTACATGATAAGCTTGAGAAAAACAAGTTAAATGTTGTTTATGTTGTTTAATTTTATAATAGATCAAATACTAAATAAATGTAAAATATTTTTGTAGATAAATGTAGGACGGAAGGATTTAGAGTACGGTCAAAAGCGGTCAAAAGCTTGCAGAGGTTGGTCAAATACGAAAAGGGCGATTGTTAAGTGTTAAATCGTGTTGATTGTGCTGCCATCGACATTAAGTCCACTGTTGTCTTTCTTTCCCGTGCGACATATGCCTTAAAACCTAAAACATGCTAAACATCCCCTCGTCCTCCCACGAAGAAATTAATTACTTAAAGTAGGTAATTAAGCCTCTATGAGTCTTTAAGAGGAAATAGATTTACATGAATAAACCAGATTCACTTTTCTCGCTCTTTGGTCAATGATTTGTAAGTACATATAACGCTGATTAATTTCTTCGTCACACACGCTCACGATGAAATTTTTTTTACACTTCCGATTCGAATCCTCAAAATAATATTAGATGACTTTACTTCATTGCAGATTTCCCTGCGTACGAAAGTTTAGTGTCATATTAGATGGCTAGCAAAAATCTAAAAAAGATAATGATTTTCATATTTATTAGTTCATTTATGGCATTTTGTTTGCAACTTCGCACGTAACCAAAGAGCAATTTTTACATTTTAATAATCGCTTACATAAAAGTTAATGTGCCAGTTCTTTTTTTTCCAAATAGCTGTCTTTTCCCAGTCGTTAAAATTTTCAAGCGTAATCTTCTTACAGTCCCCAATATTAATTTCTCTGAGGGGATTAGTTTCTTTCATAAAAACATCAACCCTTCTTTTGGTGATAGAACTACAGTGATAAAATACTAAGGTCTCCAGATTGCAGAAAGAATGAAGATTTTCCAATCGATGTAGGATTTCGTCTGTGAGGTGTACGATTTACATTAAGCTTATAAAATTCCAATTATGTAACCCTTGACATACTCTTTACTAGTATGAGCATATATGGTACACGAAGAAAGGTTGGATGACACAAGAGATCTTTCTTGTTTTCCTGAGAGCAATTTTATCCATTCGTAAAGGACCTTCCTGGAATTAATTTACCAGTTTTGCTGTCAGTTGATGGAGCAATCAGCCATATTTCATTTGAAGTCTCTGGTATCAACGAAATATGTGAAAAGTTAACTAATATTACAACGATTAAATAACGATTAAACAATGCTTCATTAATATATTTCTGTAGGGAAAAGGATAAAATCCTTTATTCCTTTCTTGCAAATTCCACTAACGTAATCTAACCAGCTGACTTGGGAATATTTGGTCCTTAAAAAAATTGTTCCAAGAATCCAGGCAATAGTCCACTGAAACAAATAAGCCTGTTGATATGTATAACGTTGCAAAGGTTAAATATTACTTTGAATATAATTTTTCAATAACAAACATTTCGTTTTCGTCAGGTTTTCAAGCGAGCCTGGGATGGAATTTCTCCGCAAATAGTTATTAATGGCTTTAAAGCTTGTGGAATATACCCATTTGATTCTGATGTGATCGAGTACGTATAAACACATTATGTAAATCATTGACGAAGCTAATAAAGTAATATTTTTCAAGTTTTACAAAGTGTATTTCCACTAGAAAATCGCTTCTTGAAGAACATGACGCTATAATGTCGCTTCAGACGAAGAAAGCAACACAAATGGAACAGTTGAGGCTGAGGTAATTGTAAAACTATAGTTATGATGACATGTAATTTAATTGCGTAAAATTGGTTCTCAGATTACTCCAGAAAAAACAAACAGTTCAGGCGAATCCAACATTATTTAAAAAAAAAACGTGGATTCCTGTAATACTGCGTTTCTGGCTTGCTAGGATATCATGAATGCCATTGCCAAAGCCCAAAGCCCATGTTGAATCAACTATTCCATTGTCCTTGTTGCAAGAATTTAAGAGTGCGGAAAGGGGTAGAGGAATATGGAAGGGAGAGGTGATTCATGTGTCCCTTTTTAAATACTGGAAAGGTTCGCTTGTAGAAAAACAAGACTGATCATCCAAAGTGCCCCAAACCATTCCAGGTTTATCTAATCCTATAACTTCGTTACTTCGCGAAGGAGATCGAATGAATTCAATTATACTTCAAAAGAATGTGTGAATATTTAATTTCATTAATCCAATTCTGCAGTTAAATATAATGTTTTATCTTATGAAATGTCGAATAGTTGGATCTACCAAAGTGAAAGCTTGACGTACAGGATAAAAAGACAAAGGTCAATACTTCAGATAAAAATAATGTTTCTTAATCGCAAGACGAGATTTGAAATTTGGCAGAGCCTTTAGAGGTCCCAAGTGACGGACATGGTAAAATATTACCCAATCCTACACAAGTTTATTCTCAAGATCCCCATAGGAAAATTCACAAATTACTGGTTAGTGAACAAAACAGGTTTATTTGCTTTAATTAAATACTGACTGGTCATGTTGCATTAGGAGATGACAACGTACAACAGATCTCTCCTCTGTCTGGCATAGATTGCGTTTGCTTTATCTGCAATAAAGATTTAGCAGAACAAGGGTCCCAAAAAACTGGCAGATCACGAAAATTGGCAATAACGACCACATCAATCTGTTGCATAATCTGCTCACATTGGTAACTTGGTTTATCATTTTCACTTCACTTTGTGAGGAATTAATAAATATTTTTGGTTTTATGTAACATGCATCACCGAGAAACTACCTGAATCGGAAATTGGATACAAATGTGTCGATTAAAATGAACAGTCTGCTTCGTAATATTTATAAGGGATTTATTTGGACCAATAAAAAATTAACGCAGTGAAACACTTGTAAAATAATAAACAGCATATTAGTTAAGATTACGAGATTACTGCTGAATATAGGACTTTGACTTGAAAAGGTTAAAAAGTGGTCGTTTCTGTTGCCAGTGAATTACCGGGAGGAGATGGGCCTCTAAAAAACTGAATTTTTTTCGTTTCAAAATTAGTTTGAAAGCATGATCCCTTTTAAACTTTAATTTGTCTTTTTTCTAGACTCTTTTTTCTAGAGCTTTGTTTCCTAAGTGTGCAGTTATGCACACGAACTTTTTTATTTTATTTGTCTACCAAGATGTTGCTGTTTTTCTCTTGGCACCATCTCTACCCTCTCCCAATTAACCAAGATATTCAGTTCAAATTTTTGTAATGTTTCCCTTGTGTTATGTTCCCCCAATTTTTTACTTCACGTCGCAGAAATCGTCCAAAAGGATGAAATTCCATTCTTACAAGGCATATTCGGCCTTTTACTCATTGTGGCCATCAAATTTTTTGTTTGGCCGCCCATCAAAAAGTATTTTTGGCGTGCACACTCTAATGGTAAATTAGTTCATTTAGGCAAGGGGCCAACATTTTAAATATTTGGCTGTTTATCCAGTACATGTAGTCACCTCTGCCACAGCCAAATCATCCTCTTTACCAGCTCCACCGGACACGGCAATAAATATGGAGCAGCTGATCATGCAGCTGCATCTCATCAGCAGTTGCTCATTAAAGTGAAGGAAATTTTGGACTTGAAGAAGGAATATATTAACCAGATTGTGCCCCAAGGTGTACACCAACCAACTGGTGTCCAGGGCGAAGGGGGCCTGTAAAAGTCATCGTTTAAAAAATATTTTGAAGGAATCGACGTCTTTTTACTTTAATTTGTCTTTTTTTCACTTCTTCTGCCACTCTGGCCCTTATTGTATTTTCTAGATCTATAAATATAACGATGTTTTTTGTATGAATAATGTCCTTTGATGTACTACAGTAACCAAGTATATGATATGTCCGCACATTGACATATCCCTAACCAAGAATTCACAAGAAAATAAATTTAAATAAATTTTTTAATTTTTAATTTTAAAAGTGTTTTTATTTAAAGATTAATTAAATTACATTTCATACGTGTTTTATGGTCAATTCAATTACAATGCTGTGCCCCCTTTAACGCCCAATATATCAAAAGAACATGCCTTTGGTATGTTTGCTGTAATTATGTATTTTGATATGCGTGGCCACAAAAGAGAACCTCTCTAGATGCCGGTGCTAGCCGGAATGAGAGCTTCTTTCTTCGTCTTTGGCGGCCCTCTAACGGACATTTCTACGCATCACCTTATACAAACAAACTAAGCACGTATTTAAGAGTTTCCAGATTGCAAAAAATCCAAAGGGGCTCTTCAAATCGTATTTCCTTGATATTTCAATGATAATTCTAGACGAATAAGCTTTAAAGCTAATGCGCGTGTTTAAAAGCTTTAAAGAAATTGGGATCTTCCTCATCATAAAAAATGATAGACTTTAGTTGATGGTTATTTCCATTTATTGGCTTAAAAATACACAATCGTTAAGGCGGATATGTAAATATCGCACAAATTGTTTTTGTTCATTACATGTCTTATTCGAACATTTACCTATTGGAAATGACTAAAAGAAATTTGTGTTGTCTTTTATAAAAGTTTTTGATGTCTCATAAGTGTTATACCCAAGGATTATAAATTCAACATTGAAATAGTAGCCACTTAGCGTGTATATTGTTCGTCAAATTTTCCCAAAAAGTTAATTTTTTAGCGCTAGATGGAGGTAAAAAACAATCGGAAAAATAATCGACAAAAATTAAAGGAAAATCAAAGTTTTCCCACAGAAATTTAATCGCCGATTATTTTTCAGCGATTATCGCTAGTGTGATGATTCACAATAGTCTAAGTAACAAAACAACGAGGAGATTCTTGCAATGCAGTTTATTAACAGATGTGTTGGAATACAATGCCGGGTACGACTCTGCTGGATGAACAGAGTGTCGGGCTTTTATAGGCAATTATCAAGGTGGTGGGGATTGCACCATCACTGCAGAGTGTGGCGCAATCCCGGATGTAGTTGCATAGGCAACAGGTGAGATGGTGCAATAGAGAAAGCCATCAAGGTACTGCGTAGTACAGCGACCTTGAGGTACGGCGTAGTAGATTGACCTTGGGATACTGCGTAGTAGATTGCTCTATACTACAAGCAGTAGGCCGTATACAGGCAGTATACACAAGTCATTACACTCCTCCCCCTTCCGCAGAAGTTTGGTCGGGGAAGGAAACCATTTTTGTTTCGAGTAGTTCGGTAGTAAGTTTCAATACATGCAAGAGAAAATTTTTTGTATGCTGCTAATACTACTTTTAAGTGTATATATGTATGATTAAATTGAATACAGTGGGAAACATAATACCATCACCTATTGATAAATGTGAAATAACGCAATAACAAAACATTGCATAATAATGTGAATAGCTAAAATATAAGTATAAAAATAGAAGCATAGTACAGGAATAACATAAGAACTACAATGCGGTATTTAATGGAATGTCGATAAGTAATGTAATGCAACGCTTCACGAACCGTAAGTATTAAAAAAAATTAATTGAATAGTTTCCTAGTACTTACGGTTGGTGATTACATCCCGAGCCCTTTTCAGTTTGAGGGCCTGGAATTCATACTTGTAGTATAAATCCAAGCTGTCTCTCAGGTACTGTTGGATCAGTACCTCCCGCTGGGCGTAGTATTCCCCTTCGCTTCGCAACATAATGGGTGGGGCGTACATATTTTGGAAATATTGGGGTGGATGATAACACGGATGAGGGGATGGTGATGGGATCTTCTCCTTCTGGGCCGAATCTGGTTGTTCCATTGTCGGCGGCTCCGTGGTGTCGCTTCGTATGCTGTTTTTTTTTCGTCCTCGTCGTCCTCGTCGTCCTCGCTGTCGCTGAGTGTGAGGTCGATGATGAGGGTCTGGTGGTTGGTCTGCTCGTTATGTTGATCTGTCGCGACGTTTTCTTTAGCTTCTTCTTCCTGATCTTCTTCGGCTTCTGCAACGTCCTCCGGTTGTTGGACAGGCCCGTCGTCAACCGTCGCCTCTCCCCGTTCTTCTTCACTGTCAGCGGCCTCTTCTTTTATTTGCTCAATCACAAACCCTACCGATTGCTCGATGCCCGGTAGATAGCGGGGGTCTGTGGTGATCTCCACTTTTTCTTCGGTGTCGGAGATGATTTTTGCCGGAATTCTCCTGATTTTTGCTTGCACGTCTAGGATCACAATTGTTCCTTTCCGGCGTTGAGCCGTAAGGGCAAAAGTCTTCTTTAGCACAGTTGCGTCTTCACACATTGTAAACTAAATTGCGAGTGTGGTACAGTGCGGTTGTTGCTGTTTTTAAATACCACGGCTATCTTTGTCTTGCAAAATAGGTCAAAAGATGATGCGCAATAACCGCGCAAACATAACACAATTTTGTAGTGAAAACATATACAGGATTTATGTGAATTATGAGATGTCATATGAAAAAGAAAATGGTTGAATGCTATTATATGTACTTTGAACTTCGACTCGAAACACATAGCGTATAGAGCTTTCTTTCTACGGATGATATACTGGTACGGGACATGCTAAAGGATGTATATGTAGGATAGCGGTAAATTATTACACGGGTCAAAAGAGAAAGTTTCATGTTGTGTGGTTTAGTGTTTACAGGTAACATGTGATAGTTGAAGACTGTGTGTATAACAGAGAAAGTATTTGTTTTCAAACGGTAAATCAGAATTGAAAGTTTAATTAATGCGATTGAATTGAAGTTGGAATTTTTTAAAGAAAGGGAAAACTACTTAGAGCAAAGGAAATGGAAATTATTTGTTTTGTTTGTTTTTTTTTCTTGTTTTTTTTTTATTTGTTTTCCTTTGTTCTGTTTTGTTTTGTTTTGTTTTGTTTTGTTTTGTTTTGTTTGTTTGTTTGTGTGTTTTTTTTTTTTTTTTTTTTTTTTTTTAAAGAGTTTTAAAGAGCTTGTGGTCGGGGTTTTTGTCGATGGCCATAGAACTTGACAACTGAATTTGTGATGAATAAAGAATGGTCGAACCTTAGGTCTTTTAGGCTTAGGTTGTACAATTTATAGAATGAAAGAATTGAGACATTGACAGAATTGACAACACACAAAAGTTTTTTGTTTCAAAAATTTTTTTTTTCTAGTTTTAACAGAAGGTTTGGTGGAAGATTGCTTTTTGGTGGGGTTTGTGGAATTTTAGGTGGCCGGCCTCTACGTTTATGGAATGTTTACGAAAATATGCTTGTATTGCGGGGGAATTTGTAGAATGGAGGTTTTTTTTTACTTTACTCGACTGAAGAAAATGGAGGGTATTATGATAAATTTAGGTTAACTTTTACTTTTAATATGATTGAATTTTATATGGGAAAGGTTTAGTTTATATATATTTGCTCGTGCTGGTTATTTACGGAAGGAGAGAAAATTGACAATAACTGCTATATGGGCGGGGTGGTTCTTACTTTAAGCGCTAGATGGCGTATGCGTTCACTTTCTTTTGAAAATTCGGTTTCGAATGTTTTCACTTTCGTTAAGGTATGCATATTGCCAGCGGAGTCATTGACTCATTTTGTTTATTTGCTTTCTTAAATTGTATAGAGTTTGTAAAAATGATGTTGAAGAATATTTTACTTTTACTTTTCTAATCAGATATGCTTTTGTAAGGTAAGTTGGAGATTTCTAGGAAGAATTTCACTAATTTACTCCCTTGATCATAAGATTGCTTTTGCGTTACTTGCGCTTTTTCTAATTTTTCTTTTGAATATTCTAGAGTTTTTCTCCAAAGTCTCTCGTAGTCATCGTCGTCTTCAAAGACTTGAACGTCTTGCGTCATCGCAATGTCATTCGGTATAAATGGATTACGTTTAAAGAATAGATTAAATGGACAACTATCGATGCTTGAGTGTTGCGAAGTGTTATAAGCGAATGTCACAAAGTCGAGGTACATATCCCAAGACTCTGGTTCTTCGTTAACATAGCAAGCAAGCATAATGATAGTGTGCGATTAAATCTTTCTACAAGACCATCTGTTTGTGGGTGGTAACTAGTGGTCTTGATCTGCTTGATTTTAAATAACACACAGATATGAGAGATAAGTTTTGAAAGAAAATTGGTACCTTGATCGGTTAGTACTCTTTCTGGTGGACCATATTTAGTATAAACTTCCTTTACTAAGTGTTCAGCTATCTTATAAGCTTTTTGATTCTCCATTGGAATTGTCATAACAAATCGACTTTCATAATGACAGAACTAATATATATTTGTTTCCATTACTACTCTCCGTGACCGGTCTAACTATATCCATTGCGATCTGTTCCCAAACTTTGGTTACAGGTGGCAAAGGGTTAAGTGGTGCTTTAATTGAGCCGTAGGCTTTGCGTTTAGCACATGTGATGCAATTTCTCACATATGCTTTAACGTCGTTGCCTAGTCCGGGCCAAAGGTATTGGCGTTTAATTCTCGCTAAGCTCTTTGCTACTCCTAAATACCCTGCTAACATGTGGTCGTGATTCATCTTAAGTATGTCTTCTACCTTTTCTTTTGGTACTACAATTATTTGTCTTTTGTTACTAGTAAACCTGCATTATCAAATTGAAATTCTTATTTGTCGTTTTCGCATTCACTAATTATTCGAATTATTTCTTTGCAATATTTGTCGTTACGTTGTGCTGTTATCCAGTCGTTTTGCATTATTTCTGGTTTCAATATAGCGCCTATTACTGGGAGTGGTTGTCTACTTAAACCATCTGCATTTTGATTCTCCTGGCCAGGACGGTGTACAAGAGTCATATTATATGCCTGCATCTCGTATGCCCAACGTACTAATCTTCCGTGTGGGTCCTTTTTCTTCATCAACGTCTCTAACGGTTTATGATCTGTAAATACTCTAAAAGTTCTACCATAAAGATATGGTCTGAAATGCTCTAATGCATGTACAATAGCTAAGCATTCTTTTTCTGAAATATTCCAAATTCGTTCTCGTTCGTCTAAATGTCGCGAAGTGTATGCTATTACTACTTCGTGTTCTCCGTGTATAGCTTCTGGATCCGTTTCTGAGGGCGGTATATACTGTATCTGCGCTAATACTGCATCAATCCCGTATCCTGAGGCGTCCGTGTAGACTAGAAATTCCCATGGTAAAATCTGGATACCTCAGAAGTGGATTGCTGGTTAGGCAATGTTTGATACGTTGAAAGGCGTCCCTTTCTTTCTCGCCCCATACCCATGTACTATCTTTTTTCGTTAGTTCTGTCAAAAAATGAGCTATTTCCGCGTACTCGCGTACGAATTTGCGATAATAATTAGCCAAACCTAAAAAGGACGATAATTGCTTAACGTTCAACGGTTCAGGGTAGTTTAGTATGGAACGTGTTTTCCCGTCGTCGGGATGAAATCCACTAGCTGTAATAATATGTCCTAGGTATTTTATTTTCGTCTTAAAGAAGTCACATTTATTAACTTTAGTTTAAGGTTCTCTTTTGTTAGCAGGTCGAATACTATCCGCCAGTGTCGAATATGTTCATCCATCGTTTTACTAAAAACGATGATGTCGTCCAAATAAACAAGTACAAATTCATATAAGACATCTTTAAACAAGGTGTCCATTTCCCTCTGGAAAGTACTCGGAGCATTGCACAAACCAAAAGGCATGCAGTTGAACTCGGAAAGTCCATACTCGCATATGAAAGCAGTTTTGTATTTATGCTTTTCCTCTATTTCGATCTGCCAATATCCGCTTAGCAAATCCAAAGTTGAAAAATATTTCGCGCCGTGAAGGCTATCGATAATCAACTGAATATTGGGATTTGGATATCTGTCTTTTAACTGTTACATTGTTTAGCGGGCGATAGTCGACACTAAACCTCATTTGACCTTCTTCCTTCTTCGTTACGTGCAAGATAGGACAGGTAAATAGGCTGGTACTTGGTCTAATGATATTACTTCTTAACATATTCTCAATCTGTTTTTTTTTTTTTATTACTTATTTCAATCTCTCTGGAGTGCGCCTCATGGACATAACATCTGGTAATTGCGTGGTATGAATTGAATATTTAATCGATTTCGCTTTACCCAACTCATTAATATTTTCGGTGAAAAGGGAAAAATAGCTAAGCAACAGGTTTTTCAAATTTGCTTTCTGCTCCACTGGGACTCCTGCTAAATCGAGCTGTGGAGGTGTGGCTATACTGATTGAACATATTGATAAAGGGGGTATGATCAAGTTTCTTAATTCATTCTCATGTGTATAACTAATACTACGTTCACTGGGGTTAATAACAATCTTGTTAGCTGCGAAGAAATCATAGCCTAAAATACAACCTTCATCTAGATCTGTTATAACATAAAATTGTTGAATAAATGGGTGTCTACGAGCTAATCTAATGCTTAATTCATATCTACCAATAGGGTTAACTACTACTACTGAAACTGTTCTAAATAACTGTACGTTTGGGTCAGAAACTTGTAATTCTTTAATATCATTACACGGTATGCATATTTAAAAAAAACGGTGTGCTAAGAAGCTTGCGGCTGCACTGGTATCTATGAATGCTTGTGTCTTAAGGTTACTAAATGTTATTGGTATTCTCATTAGCTGAGCTACATTAGCTATAATTGGTAATTTATGTACATTGGTGTGGTTAAAAGTCTTATGGTCGCTGTTCGACATTTAGACCTGCTAGTTGTTTTTTAAGTTTGGAAAGCTTGTTTTTCTGTCTCTGAAGCTCTACGTCTTGCTCGTCTTCGTGAGCCGAAATACCTGCAATTGTTGCTTTTAGACTTTTCTCCTCATTCTGCTCCATTCTATTTACTATAGTTTCTGCTGCATAAACTATCTCGCAAACCTCTTCATAAGAGCTATTTACGTCAATTCTGGTCCACACGACTTGTACTATTTTTGGTAACAAGCCTTTTAGCAATATCTTTTGTTTTGCTTCTCCTCTAATTTTCCTAAGGGACCTAGCCAGCACTACGGCTTCAGGGGGTGCAACTGTTTCATCAAGAATGATTTCTTTTCCATGAATAATGTCATACAAATGATTAAGTCTTGAAACATATGTTTGGGTACTCTGATCAGGCATCTGTTTTAGTTCATTTAATTGTTTCTTAAGGTTCTCGATCTCTGTTTCCGTTAAAAATCTGCTAATGATAGCTTTCTCCCACGCATCGTAATCTTCTTTATCCGCAGCGTGATCTATGTAGTCACTGTGCCAATCCGCGGCATCACCTCTTAATCTATCTGAAAAATATTTAATTTTATCCTTGGCGCTCCATCCTGCGCTTTGCGCTACTCTTTCGGCGTCTTTTAGCCAATTATTTATGAGCTGATCTCCTCTTTTCCCTTTGTAAACTGGAATTGATTTTCGTTCATCCTGTGAGTATAGTTCACGGAGATGACTTTTAGTCAATGGAACATTGTTTGGATCGGGGGAAGGTGCTCTAGGGCCTTGCTGTTGGTTTAAAGGAATTTGTATAGGAGCGGTCGGCGGTGTTGGAGGAGTTGAAGTCATGTTTGGAGGTTGAGTGATTTGTGCTGTTTGCTGTGCTAACTGTTGTTTTAACGTAGCTATATCTCAAGTCTATATAATCAAGTTTAACTCTTTGTTCGTTTGCCTTAAAGAATCTAATGATAATTCTTTAGTGGCGACGTCTTGTTGTAATTAACTCGTTCCACTGCGATAAAAAAAAATCTTTCTCTAATGGGTAAAATATTTTGTGGAAGGGATCTGGTGTAACTGTCTTCTTCTAAGTCTATCTCCCCTATCAGGGACTCGTTTAAAGTAGCATAAGATGTATCTTTAGAAGGTAACGTAGGAGTCGTTATTCACTTACCGCTTTGGTGTTTCTCTCCTTCCTCCATGATTGTTGAAAAGTCGGATGTTCGAAGCCAAACTGGCACGTTCACCAATTTGTGATGATTCACAATAGTCTAAGTAACAAAACAACGAGGAGATTCTTGCAATGCAGTTTATTAACAGATGTGTTGGAATACAATGCCGGGTACGACTCTGCTGGATGAACAGAGTGTCGGGCTTTTATAGGCAATTATCAAGGTGGTGGGGATTGCACCATCACTGCAGAGTGTGGCGCAATCCCGGATGTAGTTGCATAGGCAACAGGTGAGATGGTGCAATAGAGAAAGCCATCAAGGTACTGCGTAGTACAGCGACCTTGAGGTACGGCGTAGTAGATTGACCTTGGGATACTGCGTAGTAGATTGCTCTATACTACAAGCAGTAGGCCGTATACAGGCAGTATACACAAGTCATTACACTAGCAGCCGATTATCGGGAAAAAAATCGCGTGGTAAGTCTGAAGCTACGAATCCCAAGGTAAAAAAAATATGTATGTTAAACTTCAAAACCCGCTCAATATGTTGGGATACATTTTATTTTGATCGAGATATTACCAGCCCCATGAATAAATCTGGAAGCTTTCTGGGAATGCGCTCCTTCATATTTTGTAAGTAGTGCAGCCACTTGATCAAAGCCGCCATCTCCGTTACCCCTTTTTTTGCCCAAAAATTCAGGATGAATGAGGCTGAATTAACAACAAGAAAATGTATTCTGCACATTCGTATTCAAGGTTCTTAATTTTTTATAAGCTTGGTAGTTAGGGATAACAGCAAATTATAACCAAAAATAGAGCGAGATTTGAAAATTAACACATATATTACCTGCTAGGTAGCATAACCCCTTGATATTGAAAAAAATTGGGACAGTTGTAGTTCCATAAGACCCCTTGTTAAATTGTGGTAAGTGTTTTTTGGGGGGAGGAGAAGTAGGTGAAATTTTTTTAGTGGGACTGCGGTTAGGGTATAGGCTATAGGGGGACAACACTCCTTACCAGGACGCATCCAAGCAGCCGATTTTACTACGTGATTATAACTTCGGGAATATTCCTGATCGATATTTCTCTTCAGCATTATCGAGATTCTTGAAGTGATGAAATTGGATTTCTCCTTGAAACTGTAAAAAATTTAAAATTTTACAAGATAGTTTTAGAAAATTACATATTAATAATTATTAATAATTAATAACTGCACATATTTGTGCGTGAAAATATGATTTCTAATACACTTCATAATGTGGGGGACCTATAAAAATTGAAATAGATTTGGGTCGTTAGGATGTTTAATATAATTTGTGACGTGTTCCATTTCTCCAGATACGCCAAAGAGTCTTTGTACTCCTTTATAAGGGTGGTGACCATCACAAAAAATATTGGTCACAATTGCGCCTTTCTTTTTCAAAGCTTTTATTGCCTTGACAGCAATGTTTTGAATAACAATAGAACTGGCCGCACCACTCATTGCGTACACAGTGATATGTTGGACCCATTTAGATCTGTAGCATCGAAACATCAACACAAGCATGATCTGCCAGTTTTTCGATCTTGTTTGTTATACTCTCTCCGACGTAATCAACGAGTCCTTGGAATAAATTTTTTGTTTTGAAAACTTGAGTCCTTTTTTTACAGAAATCTCATCTTATACCAAAGAACTGTTTCTGAGAGGTTTTTCTTTTCATGTTAAGTTGCTTCGATTGAAAAGTCGTTAAGTCCAAATCAACCCAGTATACCCCTTACTAGACTTTTAATGGTACTATACTCAGTGATGTGCACGTCATACGGTGACTTATTCGAAAATTTGACGTTACGTCGTACGTTACGTCAATTTTCCTTGTTTTTGAAGTTTACGGTGACTTCTACGTAAGTGAAAAAAATACTGACTTTTTACGTATACTTTTGACGTGTAAAAAAGTCCAGTTATGAATTATTACCGTAAAAGTCAAGAAACAATTTTAAAAATTTGGCAACATTTGCTTTGCGAAAATTCGTCTGCCATTTGAAAATTTATGACAGTCGATTAGAAATATCTGCCAACGCGACATGGATACTACTACTGCTGAGGAGGAAATAGCTTCGTATAACAGAGGTATTTTTAAATGGTTCTCGTTTACACCAGAAATGGTGCAAAAATTTTCTATCGATCCGAAAAGTAGTTGTATAGTTCGCAAAGAATTAAAAATGAAACTTGCACTGGAGAATGTATCAGGGGTGTGTAAAACGTGTGGGTGGAAATCAAAAGTTGCCTTTGGCAATCCCTCGAATTGGGTGCGTCATCTCTTGGTAAGTTAGCAATTAGCATTCAGTGATAACTTCGTGTTTTTTTTAACTCTTTTTAATAATAGAAACTGTTGTGATTTCCTTCCAACTCAAGCGCACCCAAGTGGTGTTGCTTAACCTTAGTGTTGCTTAACCCCATTCCCGTTAGATGTCTCATGGAAGATATAGTTGACGTCTGCTACCTGTCCATGTGACAGTCCCTTCACTCTCTTAAGAACCGGTCATAGGGTAAGACTTATCTAAATTATATTCTGTGTCATCCATGGTATCTGTAATACAATATCTTGTCAAATCACGCTCGTTGTCTAATGTTCAGTCACAAAACTCAATAGAAACATCCCGATGTTCATACGAAATATAAGCAATCAGTAGCCAACAAAAGGAAACGAGACCGATCCCCTACGTCTACTTTTTTCCCTGATAGACAAGCTAAGAAATCTAAACAAGAAGGTATTGTGAGTGCCTTTCAGCCATCTAATATTGCCAAGAAGAAAGAATTAAGTACAGAGAAAAATAAACTTCCTCACGATATTCAAGAAAATATCAATCTAAAAATCTTACATTACATTGTTGCTGAAGCCCGACCTCTTATCACCGTTGAGAGTGTTCATTTTATCAATCTTCTTAAAGAGATTGATCCCAGAGTAGAAGTGTTTTGCGTTAGAACTTTGAAAAGATTAATCACAAAAAATTTTTTCGAATTTAAAGAAAATTTGAAAAAAGAGTTTGGTGTTGCCAGTTCCGTGTGCTTAACAGCCGACTTGTGGGGCTCAAACAACAGAAGTTTTCTGGGAGTCACAGCCCACTGGCTAGTTTCCGACGAACATGGAGCTATGATACGCAAGTCAGCTGCTATTTCTTGTAGAAGATTCTCAGGTATGATATTGTTGTTTTGTTTGTATAGGCTGCAACACTATTAAATTTCGTCATAATATAGGAACTCACAATTTTGAGAACATAGCAAAAAACCTGGATGATATTATCGAGGAATTTGCCTTGCATGGCAAAGTATCTCATATAGTTGTAAACAAACATACACTTTATGGCCTTGCGACCTTGGGGTAGAGGAGCCAGTATCCAGGTTATCTTGGTAGTTAAGGCTTGCATTTCTTCATCCATCTTTTCACGCCACAGTTGTGCATCTTCACAGGAGATGGCATCTTGGTAATCGGTAGGCTCGTATGGATTGTCGACCTCTTCAGATAAGGACACCATGCTCTGAATAATTCTTAGAATTCGAATTCGAGTTGACCTACGTACCGTAGGTGTAGGTACTTGCATACTTGGGTCAATTTCATCAGCAGTTATAGGTTCGTTGGCCGTGGAAGTAACAGGAATCGAGTCAGGAACTAGTTCATCTCTTGAAATAGAGAATTCCACTTCAGTTGGTGTGTCATTTTGCAATGACTTAGGAACTTCCGCTACTCCCCCTGCTTCGGTAGATGGAATATTCTCTTGTTGAATATCATTCTCAATAAACGAGGTGTCGGTCATCGGCATGTGTAAAACGTTTTCTTTTCTGTAGGTGGTCTCCATCTGCGGGAACATCTCTTCTTGCAACATGTTTTCTTTAAATTTTTCAAATGTGCTGATGTCTCTGGGAATGGAGTGTGGAATATCTTTCGGTTTGGCCAGTTCATCTATACACACATCTCTACTGATTATAATCTTCTTCTTTTCGGAGTCCCAGATTCTAAAGGCCTTGGTTGTATCACAGATACCAACGACGATTTCTTCTCTGCACTTTGAGTCAAGTTTTTTACGTAGTTCTTTCGGAATGTGGTAGTACGCCTTGGAGCCAAAAATAAACAGATTAGAAATATCGGGTTTGATATTAAAGTATTCCTCGTATGGCGTTACAGTGTTTCCTTTCATAAGTGTGCGATTCAATACGTAGTTTGCATGATTTACTGCTTCCCCCCAAAGTAAAAGTGGGATTGATTTAGCATAAAGCATGCAACGTGCGGCTTCCATTACTGTCCTATTGTACCGCTCCGCCACACCATTCTGTTCAGGAGTGTATGGGGCCGTACTTTGATGGACTATTCCTTCATCTAGTAGCCAATTCTGAACATCTTTGCCAATCCACTTGTGATTGAATTTTGTGTGTAGACTTGCAGTTAAACCTAGTGAGTGAAAAATAAATAAACGAATGAATTTATATCGGACAAATGGATTAAGAGATACGTCAAACCCTTGAATTTTGAAAAAGCTTCGTCTTTTGATCGAAGTAAATACAGCTCAGTGTAGCAGGTTGCATCGTCTTTACAAGTCATAAAGTATTTCATTCTTCCTGGTGACACTATTTGCATTGGGCCGCAGAGATCAGCATGAATGAGTTCACCAGTTCTCTAAGCACGCTTCCTTCCTTTTGAGAATGGTCTTCTGTGCATCTTGCCATGCATGCAGCCGCTACATACTGTAGTAATTGATGTGTCATCTAGATTGAGTCCGTCCACTAGAATTCTGGTTGCCATAGTCTGCACTGTTTTAACTGCAACATGTCCGAGTCTCTCGTGCCATGTAGTTAGTGGAGCCGTCTGTCTGACTGCCAAGGCATTGTATTCGGGTTCTGGAATTGCTGTAATATCGAGTTGATACAAGCCATTGGTCACTTTCTTTCCTTTAATTGATAATCTTCCGTGTTTCGAAAACAGAACTTCATTTTCTAGAAAAAGAATTTTCACACTGTCTTTCTCCGTAGCCGAGCCAATGGACACAAGGTTTACGCCAAGGTTTGGTACATATAGTAAGTTCTTCAGTACTCCAGTGCAGAATTTGCCGTCAATGTGCGTTCTGAAATACACATCTCCCGTTCCTTCAACATAGAGACGTTTTCCTCCTACTCCTTTTACAATCCAGCTCTTGGTAACTTTTTCTAATCTGCTAAACAGCTTTACATTACCGGACATGTGACGCGTAGCACCCGAGTCGGCATACCATTCACAAATGACTTCTGAGGATTTAGTTTAATCTTCTGTTGTGTGATAACTATGATCAGCTTCTTCTTCAGGTTCCAGAAAACGTTCAGTCTTCAAACTTCAGTTTTCTGTCTTTTATTTTTTGTATGATTTCTACACTCTTCAGAAGAATGGGTAGAACTGTTATGAAAGTCACAGAAAACATTCTGTCTTTTCTTCCAATTGTTCTGTTGTGCTTGACCTTGCCACCTGTTGTTTGAGCTATGACGACCACCACGATGAGTTCCTCTTCGGTTGTGATGAGTGACAGCAAACGCTTCAGCAG
The DNA here is from genome assembly GCF_021234035.1 of Daphnia pulicaria. Taxonomy (NCBI): domain Eukaryota; kingdom Metazoa; phylum Arthropoda; class Branchiopoda; order Diplostraca; family Daphniidae; genus Daphnia; species Daphnia pulicaria. The sequence goes on from NC_060916.1 coordinate 10,619,357, forward strand.
GTTTGCTGTTGTCTGAAGTTTCACGTTTTACAATTTCCATCCTTCTCTCCTCGGCCAGTTGTCGGAGTGTGAGTAGTTCCATAGTCTGTTCGGATTCTTTGTATGTATCCCATACAACTCTGAAGTGTTGGAATTGGGATGGCAGGATACTCACAATCTTGTTGGTAGTTTGGACATCTGTGACAGTTTCTTCTAGATCTTTTAGCCGTCTCACTAAATTTTCTACCGACGTTATGTTGGCCAACATGTCTTGTGATTGGTTAAATTGATACTCGTAGAACTGGGACCACAGTTGTCCTTTGTTGGCGATGGTTCTAAGTGTGAATCTTGTTGACAATCTGGTCCACACGGCTGCAGACGTTTCACAGTTGATGAGATAATCTCTCATTTTATCTGTGACCGTTGCATAAATATAATTGCTTGCAAGTGTGTCACGCTGATGACAGAGTGTTATGGCAGCATTGTTGGTCACCACATGTTCAGCATTTTTGATCTATTGAATAATAAGAGTGAAAAATGAGTCATGATAAACATTATCGATGTGTTAGCATATTGCTAATGTTCATCTTCAACAAGTAAGTGGAATATTTCCATTGTCGGCTTCAGTTTTTAAAATTAACTGGATAAGAACCATCAGTAAGATTAAGTATTGTTCACATTACTGGCTTCAGTAAACTTAATTACTGGGTAATGTTCATCAACAGAAAAATTGTTGGCTTCAGTTTTTAGATTAAAAATAATAACTGGGTACGAGTTGTCATTACCTCTGCTGGTAGTTTTTCCACATCGAGAACAATTTGCTGTAACTCATTGTTGCGAAGTACCAGCATTAAACCAAATTTCTATGTGTGAAAATTTGACCCATCAAATTTAGGAATGTGGGCTGTATCCCTAGACACATTTTTTTTCTCGGTTGACATATTAAGATTATGTTTGACAAAGAAGTACTTAGCGTGTAGCTGGGCCCATAACCTGTTGGAGAAATACAATAAAGTAATCTAATCTAAGTACATAGTTTAGTGTATATATATTAACCGGCTTGACGTTATACAATACTGTAGTGTAAAGAAATAGAATATTTCTGAGACTGTAGAGATACAGGTAGTTATTGCACGAGAGAGAATCAAGGAAGAGAGTGGAGCTGTCAACAAGCAAGCCATTAATGTAATTGATTTTGAAAAGTCAAACATTGATTGTGCCATCAGACGTGGTCGACTTGGGCAGATTGGAGCAGTATCGACTGAAGCAGTAATTTTTTTTCTTTTATCATTTACATCAATTATTCCAATTCTATATTTGTTTTATTCTTTTTTAGTTAGCCGAAGTAACTGTCACTGATGCCTGCAAGCAAGTTTTTGAAAAGATGAAAACCAAGCAAGTTTACTGTTATTGTGTTTTCTAGATCAATGATGAGTAAGTAATTGATGTAGAATGTACTAGTAAAACATCAAGTGAAAAATTTATAATATGACAAGTGAAACAGTATTTGCTTTTTCTCTTCCTAGGGGACCGTGAATCTAGATTCGGATCTTTTTTGGAAAAGCTGAAAATTGTTGATGGGACCATAAAGGTATCTACGACTTTGATTACACACATCATTGCCTAGGAACCCGGGAAGTAAGATCACATTACCAGCAGTTTACTGTGGCAATACTTTGCTGTTTCTAACAACTGTAATTGTTTTATCTGTACGGTGAAGATGGAAAGCTTTTTATAATCTCATATTGACCTTTCACTACCCAAGTTAATAAAAAGAGGTTGTATTGTTCGACTTTTAACGATTTGAAGGAAATTTTCGTTTGAGCGTTCAAGTTCATTTCCATAAGCTCATACTTATGATTTCTTGTCTTTGACAGTTGATCTGATGTATTTTTAAAATTTACAAATCACATGCAATCATCATTTTAAGCATTTGAAATCATGTTGAGAGCTAATAAAGAAATGAGTTATCAATGTGTTTTAGATTTAACTCGATCAGCTTTAGCAGCAGCTCTAGCCATCCTATCTTTTTCTTTTTCAACTTTTCGCAAGTGCTTTTCTTCCAATAACGTCATCTTAAGTGGAGTTGTTGCTTCTCTAGAATAACCTTTACGACATCTTGTACTATTTCTTGGGCCATTTTGAGGAACTTGTGGAATTGGTATGATGTCCAGAAATTTTAGTCTCTTTGAGGGCCTTCTAATTGAATTTCTCGAATTCTCCAACGATTTATCTTTATCATTCTCCACCGTACTAAATTAAGGCATAAAAAGTGTTTTTATAAAGGGTAGATTCACTGTGGTCAATTTCCTCCATCAAATGATCTGTTGGTTATTCTATATATAGAGGATATATTATAACACCATGAACTTACTATCAATTGAGTTATTAAAATCCAATGAACATGGCACATGCTGAAAGCTTGAAGATTGGCTATTCATGCAGCTATATGAGATAACGAAAAAAATTAGTAAAAATTTAATATCAATAATTAATGAATTGTGCTACCTTTTGGTAACTCTGTGACAATTGAAGGTATAAATCGTAAATTATCGGGAAGAAAATCCTTAAATGGATATGTGCCCACCCGTCTTGGATTTTCTTTTTTCAGGGAGAATAAGAAAATTGGTAGTATGTAGCCACCTGCAGCATTGCAAATTGCAAGCATCGTAACGTTCTGTCCTCTTTCAGCAGAAGTAGTTTGCATTACCTTATAAACAGATACATAATGTTACTTTGGCGATAAAAAAGGGAAATAATTCAAAAAGCGAAAAAAAATACTTGTTTTACTGCCCGTCCAGCAAGAAAATTTATAGGTTATAGAACTGTTAAAGTACTTGTTTCGTCACCATTAACATTCGTTGTACAGGAATTCGTTTGTCAGCTATTATTTGCTGAAACAGTTGTTGAAATCGATGAACAACATAGTTAAATCCAGCAGCCCGGGCTTGGCCGCTCGTTACCTCTGGCTGCGTTAACGATAATCTCTGATGTCTCTTCATAAAGCCTGTGTATCACTCCGGTCAAGCACATTCGTTTTTCGCCCAGCTCTCTTGGCACTTGAAATTGTTTACTCGAGTAAAGGTGTAAACAAGACGACGAATGTCACTTGGACTTAGTCCATGATTGCGCTGAGCAGAGTATTTTAGATAACAGACGAGTTCTTCTTCTTGTTCGTCATTCACAACTGTCTAGTGATAGATAGGGGTAACAAAATATGCAGGAAGCATTCCAAGATGTTTCGTTTTATGTTAATGATTGAAGAGCGTTGTTACAAAAATTTTGTACAATTTTGCAGTCCGTCGAATGCCCTTTCCTTCATTTTTTTCAATTAACAAGTGTTAATTTACAGGCTTGGTAGCGTTTGCATCCATACTGATTTGGTGTTTGAAAAAGACAGTCCATATTTCAAATTTACCATGGCTGGCGTCATCTTTATTGTAACGGCTCTTACACCCTTGTTAATTCCTGTTTTAAAGACTTGCAATATTCCATGCCAAACTAGTAAGTATTAAGTTTATAAATTATAAAAATATAATAATTATTTTTTTTTCTCAGAGGATCCAGCCGTGGAGAAGCTCTTGAAAACTGTCGCTGCTGCTCTGGTAGCAGCAGCTGCAGCAACAAACAAAATGCCGGAAGTTGCACCGCCAGCCGATAACGCAGCAAAAGCAGAAGTGGCCTTCATGCAGCTTCTTACAGCTTCTCTGGATTCAGGAGCGCAACCAGCTCCGGCAGCGATTTACTTGAAAAGTCTGCAGGAATTATTTAAGAAGTTGAATGAAAAAGGAACTCCCGTTGAGATGGAGACGGAGTTTTAGAAGTCACCTCGCCCGTTCTGCAGGTCGCCTTTCTCCCTCGTTAAATTTATCGTCTAATTCTCTCCCATCTTAATGCTAACTGTATTGATTTGTATCAGCAACTCCAGCAGCACGTTTTCAGTTCCAGCTACACCTGCTGAAAAACCTTCAGCCGTTGCAGCAGCAGCTCCAACGAAAACCGTCAAAAACGTGAAGCAACTGTTCACGCAGCAGAAGCAGCTATTGCATACCATGCAGAAGCTCCATTGTTTTTTTGTTTTTTCGTTTTGATCCTAGTGGCTCTCTTCCTGTTTCTTGGCGAAAGGTAAGTCACGTCTTTCTTTTGTCAGGGAAATAATACATTTTATGTGTGATTTTTCTTTAGGTGATTCGAAATGGATCGAGGAACTTGATGCATTTGCCACTGACGTAGCAGAGGTTGTCCACAAGGGGGAAATCCCCTTTCTCCAAGGCACATTCGGCCTTTTACTTATCGTTGTCACGAAATATATTTTTTGGACTTTCATCAAAAGATATTTTGGCGTGCGCGCTAAAATGGTAAGATTCAGTTAATTTGGGCAAGGAGGCAAACGTTTTGATTTTTTTGCTGTTTTTTCAGTACATGCACCAGGAACCAGCACCACCGGTACTGCGGCACTACTGCCAACAACCTCTTTTTCAGCTCCACCGGACACGGCAATAAATGTGGAGTAGCTGCTGCTCAATCACACGAAGGAAGTGTTGGACTTAATGAAGACCACAATATGTGACAATTCATTAGGAAGTCCCCAATTGTGGAAAACCGGTCCATCACCCACCAATTGGTGTCCCAGGCGGAGATGAGGGAGTCCTCGAACGGAAATTCATATTTACCTGGATGTCCCCAAAGGTGCTGGGAAACTGGACTAACAGCTACTGGTGACCTGGGCGGAGATCAAGCCTTAAAAAATTTTCAAACAGTTTTTATTTATAGGTTAAGGAAATTACATTTCCTACGTGTTTTATGGTCAATTCAATTACAATGCTGTACCGCCTTTAACGCCCGATATATAAAAAGAACCATGTCTTTGGTATGTTTACTGTCATTTTGTGTTTTTATGCCATGGACGCCAATAAGCGACAGGAGAAGCACATGGACGCTGTTCTTCAACAACTTGATAGACTTGAAACTACATTACAAGATGCTTTTTTGCAGATTAAAGAGATTCGAGGTTAGTTGGCGACTTTACATTTCTGCCCCGTAGAATTTGAAGTAATTTAAATTTGCAGAAATATTTAAGTTTCTTTATATTTTTAGAATACGACATTATTTCAATTTATCTGTTTGAATTTCCAGCCTGCGTGATGTTGCAGAAACAAGAGACTTTCGCAGAATTTAATTCAGTCAACAACTCGGCCCAGGCAATCTCATCTAGTTCCCGCGACATATCGTGAGTTATAAGAATAAGGCTAATTGTGACTTGTCAAACATTGAAGGCTTACCTAATATTTAGCCATCACAGGCAAAAAACTTCTCAGGCAAAAATCTGGCTCCCCTGATACTGCAAAGTTGGCTGTTGGTCGAGGTATTTTTTTTTTAGATTTGAAGATCTTTAGAAGGATGCAAATTAGGGTTTTTGGTGTAAACATTCAGGAAAAAAAAAAACTACGCACCCAAAGTGATTGGACCGAACAATACTTACCAATTTATCAAAATCCTGGGTCAATCCCCGAAAGGTTTATTGCAATTTCGCATTACTTTAGATTTTTAGATTCCGTAATTTCGAATTGCATTTGTATGAAGGTGGCCAAACTATACTTGTATTGGAGAACCTATATTGGGATTACAAATTGTCGTGTGTAAAACTCCTTTGAAAGAGGTTTGACAACAAAATATTATTATTGTTTTTATTGAAATCTCATTTCTCTTTTCATTTCAGGTTTTATTCTGCTATAAAAATATGGATATTCAGCAATGGTTTACACCAAAAAGCCTACTGGATAAGTTGCCAAATGTTGGCAGTGTAATTGATCTAACTGCCACAAGCAGATATTATGATCCAAAAGTCTTTACTGATGCAGATGTCAAGTATACGAAAGTTGAATGCGCAGGACAAGGAATTCCGAATGAGGGTTCAGTCAACAAGTAGAAACAGACTAATTATACAAACATTAAAATTTGTTTCAAGACTTTAGTATTTAATGCAGATTCTTCAAACTAATGGACAACTTTCTACACAGTCCTGAGTCACATGGAAAGCTTGTGGTTGTACATTGTACTCATGGCATTAACCGTTCAAATTTTTTAGTGGACAAATACTTGATTCTGAGAAGAGGTTTCCAACCTGCTGATGTTTGCAAGGTCTGTTAATTTTGTAATCTTCACTTCTTTATCTCACACATTATTTTTTTTTTCATTGTCATAGGTGTTAAACAAGCTCGTTGACACCCCATTGAAAGGGTTACCTTCATTGAAGATATAAATAAAATGGTTCAAGCAGTTTGTCCGAATCCCTTGTCGATAATTCAGAAAAGACAGGTTATTTTTATTTTCTTTCAATTCCTAATGTTTTTTGTCAAAGTAAATTTCTTAATATTTATACTTTACCCAGAAGAAAAAATTGAAAGGAAAGAAACAATAATCTGTCTAAGACAGCATCTACAGTTTATTCAATGGCTCTGGTTTATTCTTATCTTTTTGCTGTTTGATGAGAAGCACCGTGACATGGTCGGTTTGGCAGCCTTGCAGAGCAGACCGCGAACGCCTAATTTCTAGTGTTGGTGATATCGATACTGATTTCTAGATATATCGCGGAATCAGCGCCAGTGGTGGATATATCAAGTATCATGATATATCTAGATATTAGTATCGATCTTCCCCAGCGCCATCTAGCGCTCAAAATATAAGCTTTTTAAATTGTCTGCCTACGTCTTTCTCATTAAGTTTTATTCGTTTTGCCGATTTTGAGTCTTATTTCACTCTGCCTATTGTGTGTGTACGTGTGTGTAGAATTCAAAATGTCAAGTAATCGTCGAACAAGTGCGATATGGCGATATTTTCAAGAAACCAAAGAAGATAAGAAGTCAAATTGGATATGTTTTCTGTGTAAAACGGTAGAATCTTGCAAAAACACATCAAACCAATGGAAGCATCTGGAAATACATCATTAGGCAGTTTGAGATGAGATAAGGGGCCAAAGGCAGCCGCCAAAGAAACGAAGGCGCCAAGATGATAATGGATCTGAAAATTTATTGGACAACGATTCTGAACGGATTGAATCTGACGGACCAACGCTGGCCCGTCTATCAGCGTTGCTGCCCCTGGCAATACCGGCGCATCTACCGCTACTAGCGCTTCTGCTAATGATTATGCCGGTGAAGCCGGACCGCATACTGGCGCTGCCAGAGCACCAGGTTAGATTTATATCACCAGTCTTATTTCGTTTGAATTATAAATTCCATATAAATAACCATTCTCATTAAAAATTTCTGCTTAAATTTTAAGAATTTGGGCGTTCTTCATCTCAGTCTTCATTTAATTCGACTTACTCGGAGCCTGGGTCGGCACCGTATCCAATTGCAGGGGCTCATATGCAAGCTATAATGCGTGCCCTTGCTCTTTTCATTGTCCGATCAATGCAACCCCTTTCTTTGGTTGAGGACGAACATTTTCGTACGTTTATTAAGACAATTGATCCACGGATTACGCTTCCATGCCGTAGTACTCTTACAAAAACAATTTTGCCAGAGTTACGGCGAAGCAAAAAACATATTGCTCGTGTAGTTGTCTCAAGCAGATGGTATAGCAGTGACAACGGATTGTTGGACTTCGTCGACGATGGCCAGTTACATTACTGTAACTGCGCACTACATCAACGACGATAAAGTCAAAATAATCTCGCGTGTCCTTGCCACTATTATGGTTGAGGGTAGCCACACTGCCGAAAATCTCGCGGAGATCATAAAAGGTATGCTAAAGGTATACCCAAACAAAACCCCCCTTTAAGTTAACAAAATCTTGATTATGGACATCAAGACTAAAATTGCTGAAACATTATCCGACAAACTTGTCAATATAGAAAATGTTGGAGATCAAAAATACAGCATAAATAAGTCTGTGAATGAGTTCATGTTGGGAACCTTCAGCCATAAATATCTAATCGGTAACAAAAAATCTAAATAAATATTTAATAAATAAATAAATAACAATCTAATAATTTTCAAAGAACATAAAAAATCTGCCCAAGGTGGGAAGAAAGGAGCTATTGTCAGAGAAGCTATGGAGCCCAAACTTGTCACAATTGTCTTAAGTATATACATACAAAGATTTATATATACATGATTAGAAGTACCAACTTTTTTTTAGATACATTAACAAAGCTTTGGATGAAATTACCACAATCAACAACCACAAATTTGGAAGCAAAAATCAGCAGGGGCTTAACTATTTTTTTCAATAACCACAGCAAGAAATATCTAAAAAAAAACAATTTAGCAATTTGAATTTGATCTAATAAGAATACAATTTGTGATTAAATAACAAAAGACACATTTAAATAGACTTTAACCTTCTTTTTTGTGCTAACTATATTAGGGGATCCATATTTTCCCAATCAAAATAAATTATTTTTATTAAAAAGGTATATGTGCGGCATTAATGATCTCTCCAAGATAGTCTCAGTTGTTACGGACAATGCTGCCAACATACTCAAGGCCATACAAGATATTTTGAAGTTAAAACATGTTCCGTGTTTTGCCCACACTATGAGCCTTGCTGTTAAATCAGCAATCCATGACGACCCGCAATGTTCTGCTCTTCTCGAGTTATGCCGCAATATTGTCACTTATTTTCATTCTAGCTCGCATGCCACTAGTAAATTAAATATGTGTTGCAATGGAAAGAAGAGGAGCAGACTCGTGCAAGAGTGTCCTACCAGATGGAACGCAACGTTCTTGATGATAGAAAGTCTTTAGGTAATATAAGTAGCAATCTTTTACTAAATATTTCATAAGCAATTGTTTTTCATTTTTCTAGATTTGAAAGCAGAAGTAACAGATGCTTTGACATTATGTCAAAGGACTGATTTACTTCTGACTGACTGGGAATGGGAATGTTTAAGTGGTGCCTTGCAACTTTTGCAGCCGTGTCAATTTCTCACTGCTGATCTTAGTTCAAGCTCTTATCCGTCTGTCTCAAAAGTCCTTCCTTCATCTAAGATACTTAAGGATAAACTAGCTGCGCTTACTGCAACTAATTATCACGACGCCCTTATTGTCATGAGCAGCAATTTAAAACGCAACATTATGGAACGGCTTGCTGACTACAGATCAAATGCAATTCATCTAATTTCGATATATCTTGATCCGCGGTAAAATTAAACAATTATATAAGTTACCGTTAATTGTTCAATGTTTACAAATATTTTTCTGTTTAGCTTTAAGACTGAGTATCTTATAAAAGACACACCTCAAGTTGGTGCTAGGTTTGCAGAAGACCATATCACCTATACCATTCGGCAGTCCTCGAGGGTTATTAGGCCAATAAACACTAGCCTCGATTTTATATTTCAAACTATAAGTTAAAAAAGTCTTAGAGGAGAAAGGGCCAAGTAAACTACTTCATGGTCGGATTCAGAAAAAAGAGCGACATAAAAACCATAACATAGTAGAATGATATTTGGTACGGTACCCGTATGATATCCGTACGTCAAAAATGACACATGTACGGACATGAAAGAGAACCTCTCTAGATGCCGGTGCTAGCCGGAATGAGGTTTTCTTCCTTCGCCTTTGGCGGCCCTCTACCAGACATTTCTACCCATCACTTAACCGTGAAGTGAAAGACAGGAGAAACAACGACGTACTAAGAGTTTGATATCATGCTGAAGCCTTCGAAGCCTGGCTTGAACTAAACCGCTTGGCGGCGCTCTGCGGTGGTAGGGCAGTTTTATTTTTGTGTTTACAACATTAGAAGAAGTTAGCTGCTGTAGCAAAGTTTTATTGTTTTCAAAATAGCTTAAGTGAATTCCTTTTATGAAGCAGTGAATTTATGTTATCGAAATGCCTATTTGAATCTTTGTTTCCCTACCCAGTTCCCACTGCTTTGCAAAACTGCCCTACCACCGCACAGCGCTGCCAAGCGGTTTAGTTCCAGCCAGGCTTCAGCATGATATCAGATTTTGGTCTGTTAGCCTATTCCGTTGTTTCTCCTGTCATTCTTCTTCGTGACTTAACACAAACAAACTAAGCACACATTTCAGAGTTGCCAGATTGCAAAATATCCAAAGAGGCTCTTCACATCGTATTTCCTTGACATCAATGATATTCTAGACAAATTAGCTTTAAAGCTTATGGGTGTGTTTAAAAGCTTTACAGCGAACGGGATCTTCATCATCATAAAAAATGTGGTTGTGCCTATGGTTTTGAGACACCATCTTTTGCACCTCTGCTTCAAATATCTAGTCTGAAGACAAAAGTAACTGATTTGCAGGACGAGTCAGTTCACAAACTGTATGCATTTGATGTACATGCCGTTAAATTGGAGTATTTTGTACAATAGGTTTTCTGTTTCAATGACGCCATTGCATTTTTTGCTTGAAGTTGTAGTTAAAACTGAAATAATATAAGTCATCAATTTATTAATCAGACTGAGTTTAAAAACTTTTTAACAATACATGGCCGAATTATGCATAAATACTGGTCAAAGAAGAAGATCCATTGACATCAGGGGTTTGGGAAAATGTTGCAACAACCGACGGTTGAAGCTGTCTTCCGTTCTTTGCTTTTCGTGACCAGTATTCGTCGTGGACTTTTGAGGGCTATCATACTCATGCTACCAAACTGTAAATGTGGTTGTGGCTTTCCGCCACGATTCCATTCCAAGAACAAATTTGATTTTCTACTTCTTTTTATAAGTAACCTAAAATGCATTGTTTTGTTGCAGTAAATCTTAGATTTTGCAGTTAGATTTTTTCTTCAAGTAACACGGTTTGATTCATTGTGTTTTTATTTGTATCATCTTTTTTTAAATTGATATCTTCTTCTTTTCTTCAGTTTTTGAAAAAATTTTATCTTCATGGACCTAATGGCCGAAATTGAATCTGGTTTTTCAATTTCCAATTTTTTTACATAACAAATATAAGATTATGACAATCTGTAGGATAGGTATAATTGATCACGTCAACATTTGGCAGAAAGAGAGGACTAATAGAAGAGTATGGACGTTGGCAATAATACTAATGTGTGTCTCTACCAGCACCCGGTATTATTCTTCTACTGTCATAATTCCAGTATCGTAACTTTAATTCACTTTCTTGCCTTTACTTTAAATTTAACTCAGAAGCCTCCTTAGTGTTTATTCCAAATGTTAGTTAAAAGGCCGTCCCAAGGACGGGCTCTGTCAAAATTAATTTTTTGGGGTAAATTGCAGCAACTGAAAAAGTTTCCCTTGTGTGCAAAGTTGCATGAAAAACTCTGGCACTGAAGTGTTCTGAAAAGAAACAAGGAAAACAAAAGATTTAATAAGATAAGATTACATACCAGCAACAGCTTTTATTTTATTGTGGGTACCTTCAATTTTGTTGTTTTTACTGATATGCTGAATACACATTTACAAGCATTCTGTTGGCCAAGACTTTATGATGATATAGGTAATTTAATTATGGTTACTGAAGCGCAATCTAGAACTGTTGTGGATAAAATTATACTTTTAAAAAGCAATCCGCCACTCAAAGAGACCGTTTTGGGGGTTTTTGACTTAGCGGAAATCGTCGCTGGGGGTTCTAAAAATAAACAAATAAATGGGTTTTGTGCAAAATTTTTCGTTTAGTTGATTGCTAAAATTCACAATCGCCTAGCTTTTGTAGTTTGGGAGATATTTTAAAAAAACTGAGAGGGGGTAGCCGAATTTTGGACTTTTTTTCGTTTTTTGTGCAGCAGTTTTCTCGTCAACTGCTGCACCTAAAAATAATCCAATTGGTTTAAAATGATGGGATAGCCCGTCTCTTCAAACTGTTTTAATGTTTTTTAAATATTCGGCTTAGATGCCGAGATATTAATGATTGAAATTTTGAAAAAAAATTCCAAAAATTTCTTCGTTTTTTTGGCCATGCCGGCCTTCATCCCGTAAGCCACCTAGCGCTCGCGAAAGCAAAATTTCCCCCTCTTTGCCTTTAGGGTCTGTTGGGGTGACCACCCCCTCTCGATAGGTTTAGGCTGACGTTATGAGGGAGACCACCCCAACAGACCCCAATAGAGAAATCTGTAAGTTGATTCTCTGTGCGCAGGAAATTGACTCTTTCGAATTGATATTTGAATTCCACGTAAAAAGTTGTACATTGTTAAAATCAGTATTGGCGGTAGCCTGCATAGCATGTTGTGCGTCAGCGTGAAAAACCGTTCGGCGTGATTTACACGTGCATGCGAGTATGCCAGACTGTTTCTGAATTCATATTTGGATTCTGCGTGAAAAGTTGATTAAGTGCTAATTAGTTTTATCATTATTTGCGGTAGCCAACATAGTATTATGTACTTCAGCGTGAATTATCATTCCGAATGAATTACATGTACATGCGTGTAAAATTCATTGTTTCATTGTTAGTGTAAATAGTTGCGCATAGTGCATTATTTTCATTATTATTTGAGGTAGCCTGCATAGCATTATGTCCGTTAGCGTGAAAAATCGTTCGGCGTGAATTTCACGTACATGCATATAAAATAGACGGCTCTTGATCTTATATTCAGATTCAGCTTAAAAAGTTGAATACGGTGCATTAATTTTATTGGTTTTGGCAGTAGCCTGCGGGACTTATTCGTTTTCGACGAAATTTTTCACAGAAACAAAACGACTCAATTCACTTTCCTAATGAAGCTGACCTTTTTTCGGAATTTTTTTTTGTCACAAACGACAAACTCCCGCCAAAAGTAATGAATATAATGCTTTTATTCAACTTTTTACGCTGAATTCAAATATGAATTCAAAAACAATGTACGGGTAATTCACGCCGAACGTGAATTCACGCTAACGTACATAATGCTATATAGCCATAGGCAACCGAAAATTATAATTAAATCATACTCTACAATCAACTTTTCACGCGGAATTCAAATATAAATTAAAAATCAGTCTATCTCACACGCATGCATGTGTAAATCACGGCAAATGATTTTTCATACATACATTTTTCAAAATGCTATACTCTGGCCAACGCCAATATTAATTTAAAAAATGCATGGACATTAGCCCATATGACCAATAACTCTCTTCAAAAACGAACACATCAGATTGTCTGACAACCTGCAAACTTGCCGTAAATTCACGACCTTCGGCTTAAGGATTATGCGGGCAGAGACGTTTGAATTCGTCAATAGTCAGTTTCATAAGCTCTTTTGCTAATACTTTTACTTGGCCATGCTCGAAACCGATTATAAATGGATTAGAAAATCCAAAACAATTGGTTGTACTGTAGATGCAAATGATGCCACAATAGAGTGGACCCTACCAAGAATAGCAGTCAGTCCTGGTTTTTCCGAGTTTCGGAATATCTCTAATCCATCAACATGAAGATCCACTTCATAATTGGGAATCGTAGATGGTGTTCTAACCTCTCCTTCCTCACTTTCTTTGCGTAGCAGTTTTTTGGCACGACTAACAACCAAATTCATGTTAACTTTTTCAGCAAACTCAACGCAAACGCAACAGTTGGGGATTTTCCTTAAATAGATGTTGATGTTTGAAGAAGGTCTGCATTTTTTTTATACCAGACAAACAGATGAGCCTGGAAGGGCCGACACCACTCTGAAATGCATGTATTTGGATTTTTCCCGGAAGATACGCGATGGTGGAAGTCTTGCATGAACCCTTTTTCGTTTAACTCCTCGAGCCGTTGATGTTCAGGTACGATTTCAGTTATTATTTCAGACGGAAATCCATAATAGTCTCGGCCATCAATTTGATATCAATGCTGATAAAAACTTACAACCTAGTATATGTTCTGTTGCCATTTTATGTGTAATTTCAATGTTTAATTGATAATGTGTTTGGGTTTGAGCTCATCTTCGTAATATAAACCAAATGGAACTTAGCCACCATGTACCCAGCTCAGAATTTCCAAGTGTTTCAAATGAAATTGTTGGTGATCCCCTTCGAGCTAACGTTCAAACAAGAAATTGTAATGACGATTTTGGTAATGAAACTTATAAATCTGACAACATACTTAATGTAATAATTAAAATTTGTACATTTAAAGGAACTTATGTTTACTTGGAAGACAAAATAAATTCTTTGTCGACCAGTCTCCAAGAATTTAAAGATTTACTAAAGACCATTGTTTTAATGATTCAAAAGTCATTACACCCCCCTGAAAAATTCCTCAACAAAAATGTAAAATATCCCAGCTAGCATGTCTTTATTGGTAAAATATTTTTTTCCGACAATATTCTTCGATCGATAACCCACATATTGGTATAATATTATATTATTACTTTGTTGCGACAAGGTGGCTGTTAAATTTTTTTGTTATTTTACCAATAAATGACTATTATCAAAGATGAATAAATTAATATAATTTTTTTTATTTTCCCAATAACGGATCATTAAATAATGATTACATCGTTTTCTATGATAAATCTATAGTCTTTTATATTTACCATATGTTCAAAATCCTAAATGATTGGATAGCTGCTGCCTTTTAAGCCGATAGTGGTTTTGAACCATCGTCCTTTGTGTTACCAATCCAACACTATAACCACTACACCAGAAATGGTGATGATAATAAAGTCCCGATGTGACCGGATGAATAGTGCATACTTACACATTGTCATGGTTATAGCCCAGCGTGAGCAAAATCGATTTAATTTACATCAGTGTAGGAATTTATGATTATTGAGACGTTAGCGTGAAGGTAGAGTATTAAATTCGAAGTACGTAAGTTAGTTGTTCGAGACTTGTGCAAGATATGGATTTTAAGACAATTGGATTGTTCAGTTAGGCAATTGTATGCAGAACTAACGAATTGAATACGATAAAAAACATTTAGGATTTTGAACGCATGTTAAATGTAAAAGACTATAGCTTTTTCATAAAAAAGGATTTATTATTTTTTTAATGGTCCGTTATTGGGAAAATAACAAAAAGTAATATTGATTTATTCATCTTTCATAATAGCCATTCATTGGGAAAACAACAAAACAATTTAACAGCCACCTTGACGCAGCAAAGTAATAATCTAATATTATACCAATATGTGGGTTATCGACCGAAGAATCTTCTCGGAAAACAATATTTTACCATTACGGGACTAGACTTATCCTTTTTTTGGCCGTAGGGACATCCTTGGCGAGATCCTCTGCATCTGTCTATTGCCTGTCGGGACAAACCCCTATAGGGAATCCCCTCTTAACCCTTGTTTACGTGGCTTCTAGAAGTTAAAAACTTTTATTGTATCAAGTCGAAAAATATTTGTAATACCGATCTTGGTGTAGTGGTTATAACATTGGATTGGTGACTTAAGGCGTGATGGTTCAAACCCACTCAAGGCCAAAAGCAAGAACTTGTCTAATAAAAATTTTAAGATGAATAAATATTTCACGCTGGACTATATAACCATAAACACAACAACCAGATTTCCATCAAAATTTTAAAAGTAGTAAAACTGTTATTTCACCAATAAAAGTGAAATAAGTAAAACAAGTTGAAAAAATATTGTGAGCCAACAAATTTGGGTGCAAAAATATATTGGAAAAATATTTAAAAAAATTATTTTACCAACATCTCAATTGTAGGAATATAATATTTTAGCAATATTTGGGAAATATACTCTGCTAGCTGGGATTTTGAGGGCGAAGTTAAGGTGTTGATTCAAAATATGCCTTTTGATGAAGTGGAACAGTTAGTGGCGCTTGAAAAGTTTTGATAGGAGAGAAACACTCCAGAATTTGCATGGTATACTTGGTTGAAATTAAAATCTTTTTGAATGTTAGTTATTATTTCTCTTAAAGGTATTCACTTAGTGAGCCGATTTAAAATTGCAAACATCCAACCCATTTTTGTGAGTCAAATCTGGAGGAAGATTTCTACAGACAAATTTATGCACGAGTATACGCGAATGGAAAACTGGACGAAGAGACGATCAAAGAAACGGAATTTCCCAAATGATTCTTCTCGTCAGGTGGGGCACGGATTCGTACTGCCAATAAGATTCCTCATTCTGTAGAAATGAATAACCATCGTGCTGCTCTGGAAGAAGATCATGATTCTTGTGCTGAGTCAGCTGTGTTGACTTCAACAATCAAATCACTCGTGTCTGTTTTATCATCGGATGTCAAAGCGTTCCAGTTCCAGTCAGCACCTAGTGCCACACATTAAAGTGTTATATCCATCCTTTACACAGAAACTTAAACTTGTCTTTAAAATTTGTTTTCTCATATTATCATGAAATATCATTTTTTTGTTTTAATTGGATTTTTAAAATCTGAAGTATCATGTCCTGCAGTTTTTTCAGTTTCTTGATTTTTAAATATTTGTTTTTATTACTTTTGCTGACAATACAATTGAGCTGTTTTCCATTACAAATCACACCAATTTGAACTTATTTTATTTTATTTCACATTTCTTTACTTAAAAAATAATGTTCAAAAATTATTCAGTTGAGAATATTTTTCAATGAAATAACCCTAAATATATCAATTTTTTACGCTTGAGTTCAAGTTCAAGTTCAAACCGAATATACCGCCTTGTTGATGCTGGTAAAAATTGTGTGTTCTAAAAAGCTTAAGATTTTTTTCAGTCAATCAACGGCGTAAATTCATGCATCTTTCCAAAGCATATTTTACGATTTATGTAACGGTTATATCCATAAATTATGAATATTTACGCAAACAATTTACTTGTGTTATGGTCCATTTTGGTATGGTCCATGGTTTGGTCCAACTTTGAGCCAAATCTGAATTTTCCGCGCACCAACAATTTGTTGGATTGGCATGGAATGACCCATCATATAGGGTCATTCCATTATACAGGCAAGCCCTTGGCCGAAACGGCCAATCTTATCCAGGACGCGTGTTTATTTGTATTTTTTTCTTCTTCTCATTCCTACTTCTGTTTACAATGCTTAATGTTTATAATGCTTACATATGCTTCAATTTTATCCATGTTTTCCATTTCATGTTGGTCTTTGTTGTCTTCTTCATCTCAATGTTCTTCCCTCCCGTCCTCCGCTTTAATTTTCACCTTCATAAGAGGCACGAATAAATTCTTGTATACGTTTCTTGGCGTCCATAGGTTGCAAAACGATTTGGTTCCTCATCTCAGTGCATCTTGAGTAAAGTAAAAAAAAATATACGTACAATAATATAAAATACTTATTAAAATGCAATATTAACGTGACACAAAACTCGCGGTCCATGTGTAGATTTCAATTTCTGATCAGATAGGAGAGTGTTAGATTCAATTCGTGGGTTATGGAATTGATTAAAATTCTAAATACTTATCCAATATATCGATTTCACAGAATATTTAGTCAAAGAAAACTTTATTTTTACACGGAACTCGTCTCAAGAAGTGGAAATGATGATATCGGGGTTGAAATTGGTTCGAGAATTTTTTATTGAATGTTGTTGAATCGGTAAATCCAAGAAGTTTCTACTGGCTGGTTTTCCATTCTACAAAAAAGCATAATTAAATATTTTCATCATATGTTTTATTGTTGCTTTTTTATGTCCGTATTAATTTTACATTTGATCCAAACAAGTCGGTAATGGGATGTCAGCACACATTATTTTCTATTAGCTTTACGTTTGCTACTATTCGGATATTTTTCCCGACCCTTGCATTCAAAATAATAATTGGGCGTTCCTTTATAGATAATAATAGATTGATTGACAGGAACCATATATAATTTCTTGTTATTATTACTTAATTTATTGTTATTCTTATTTCTTGGTTTGGTGTTGACAGCTTTCGAGGCTTCGCCTTCATAGGTATTGTTATGAGTCATCTGAGAGTTACATGCAACGAATGGACCATGGCAACCTTATTCGGCTTAAGAATGCCTCTGTGATTTGGTACAACCAGTCCTATTTTATAAAAAATTCGTTCACAAGGAACGGAATTCATTGAAAAACAGACTTTACATTCGTTATGAATACAGTACGAATGATATGAATAAAAAACTCAGAAAAGCGGCCACAATTCTTTGTTTTTTATTCGGCCAGGCCGAATCGTATTTTTTTGGCCGAATCGTACGGTTACCTTGTTGGGAATATAATTGATGCCCGAAACAGCCGGTGACTCAGATCGGCCAAGATCACCGTGACATTTGAACGACTATTGTATTAAGGTCCCCCCATAGGTGCCCCATGTGCCTTCGCTCGTCCTCCATTTGGCTGTTGTTCCTAACCTCATATTTTAAGCATTTCGTATTCATTCTGTAAATTAACCAGTGTACAATAAACCAACGCAGACGAAGGAGCTAAATCAAGAAGTGTCGCAATTATTTCATTTAACTTAAGGTTCTAATAGGGATGACACCCCAACTAAATTACGAACTTAACCACACTCGTTCCTTTTCAAGAAACAAAAACACCATTTTAGTTGTTAGGAATTCGGTGTTCTTCTAATCATACTATTTGTAAGTACAAATAGTTGATAGAGTTCCCCCATCAGCATTTAACCGTATATGTGTTGATTTCTTTGACCCCATTTTCAATCCTTAAGTGGAAGTGGGCATTAGTACAGTAATTTACCCTGTTCTGTCGAATTGCGAGTGATGCTGTTGCAGTATCCTTCCCTGTCGTCGGTTTTACTTTACCAGCGACGGATTGAACACCAAAAAATGGCGCAACGTCATCATTTCTATGTTGACTGATGGTCATTCGGCCACAAATGCACATCCTTTGAATGAGGTAAGCTACTTTAACAATAATCTGTAGTACTATTACGTGTGCAACACATATTTTTGTTATTAAAGAAAACAGCAAGTAATTTCTTAGTTTGGGATTGGCAGAGTTAGTGGTGGTCATACGGCTACATCCAAGTCTCGTCGATGCTAAAATGCCACATTTATATTATGGTGGAGAGTGGTTTCTGGCCACTCGTCTCCCCGCATTGCCCGCAATTTCCTGTTGTAAAAGTTCATTTTCAATTGAAACCAGCAAATTTCCAAGGCCTGGTGAAGTTGATTAGGAGAAAATGCAGCAGCTCGCGTGCAAAAAGGATATAAATTTGGAGTGATCAAGCGTGATGACATTGGTGTGCTCAAGCTTGATGACATAGGAGTGACCGATCGTGTATGCGTAGGAGTGACTGAACGTTTAGATCGAGTTAAGAAATGCACTGGTGGAGTGAGGAATCTCGTAGGTGTAGAGCATTGAGGGGTGAAAATTAAGTAGTCTTACGCAAAAAAGTTGTGCCCGAATATGTTCAAAATCGCCCTCTGCGTTTTAGCCTATTTGGAGGACTCACTGGAGGTAATTGTTGACTCACCAGACTCACTTTAGGAGAAAATTGACGCTCCGGACTCACTGGAGGTGATTGATTACGCTTCGGACTGACTGGAAATGTTCGATGTCGCGCTGTAGGTATTGACGGAGTATGAGGACGTAGGCTACCGGAGTTGTTTGCGGGGCATTAGAGCGCATAGCTGGATTTTCTCGCTCGAGTCCATGGTTGTTTTCATCTTCAGCTCGTCGTCTGTTTCGGGCCATAGCACGATGACGTCGGGAAAACCTCGTGATGGGCTGAACTCGTCTTCGGTGTCCATCGCAGGTATGTCAGCGAATTCACGACGTCTGTCCCGTGCATTCAAACGTCTGACTTTGTCGGACCCGTTGGCCAAGGTCAGATGACGTCAGACAAAGTCATTGAAAGCGAGGCGGGCTCTTGTAGCAGAGGTATTCTTGGGTCCACTGCTGCGTTGCCGCGATGGAATCAAATACAAAAAAAATATGTCGAACAGCCCTATAGGGTGTTTCGAGGATGCCATCTTGGATGGTCAATTGGTCACTTTCCCACCTTTGGTGCAGCCACAAACCCAAAGCATTGGCATGTTTTTTTTTTCCTTTTAAAAGCAAGGGGAAGAAATACGAATGGAAAGACAAAGAATAAAATGCATTGGCAACCTCGAAACACTCTCTACCCCCCCCCCTTACAATGTCACAAAATGCTTAACCCCCCCACCTTTTTTAAAAGAATAAATAACGTTGTATGGAGCAGTTACACATCCTGTGTTGCGCATTCTCCGCAAATGCGAAAATCTCATTTGTGTCCAAGTTATTGGACACAAATGAGCCCAGCGTTTTATAGCCCACCGCTAACCTAGCGTTTTATGGGAAAACCAACTTCTCCACGGTAAAAACATTGCTTTCTTATCTATGACTCTGATTTCCCCCCTTTTCTTCCTAACAGTGAATACTTTATTCATTTCTCTATTACCTAATTTTTATTTCGAGCCCCAATTCAATCTTGTTAATTTTTAATTAATTTTTGTTTGCGACTGGTGTCTCCTGTAGCAGACGTTTCTAGACGGTACCAGACGTTTCTAGACAGAATCGTCCAAGCTACGAACGAAATTCTTCTGCTAACAAAAAAACCAGTCACAAACAAAAATTAATTAAAAATTAACTAGATCGAATTGGGGTTAGAAATAAAAATTAGGTAATAGAGAAATGAATAAAGTATTTACTGATAGGAAGAAAAAGGGGGTAAATCAGAGTAATTGATAAGAAAACAATTTTTACCGAGGAGAAGTTGGTTTTCCCATAAGACGCTGTAGGCGACACATAACAACTTGGCAGAGCCATAGATGTATGGTTTAACCACTTATATGGAAAGGCCTTCCATTGCCTTTTCCCCCTGGAAGTGTTCTGGCCAGACCTTAGTTGCAGAGCCACAGCGGGTGTGTTGGGAAACACATTGTTTTTTTTCCAGTACCAAAATGAACAAAGTTTCAGTAGATGGCCGCTGTTGGCGCTGACAATAAGGTCTAAATCGATACTTAAGCCCATTTTCCCACTTTCGATTCGCGATATTGGCTGCAACTTTGGGAAAAATTTCCGAGAGGAAAATTTAACAGGCAGTGGTTCTACCATACATCTATAACTCTGAACTTGGACACAACACACAAATGAGATTTTCGAATTTGCGGAGAATGCGCAACGCAGGATGTGTAAGTGTTGTAACTTAGGATCTATTCTGTCATAGATCCTAGAATAGGCTAACGTCCAAAGTTGCAAGTTTTATTTAAGCAAAAAAAATGTGGACACGAATCGGTGATTGCTATAGCATGGCGGCTTATGGAGTTTCGCCGGAGTTATTACTAGTTTTAATTTTTCTCATTTCACTATTTCAGTCATCTCCAGATCCCGTTCATAATTGGATAATAACTACATTCCTTCGTTTATCAGGTGAGATTTTCGTGTTTATTTCCCATCGATAGTCATGATATTCATTAAAAAATCATTAAATCAACGTTTTTAGTGCTTCATTAAAGAATCCTGGTGAAAGTAATACTCAACTTATGGATTAGGCACTGTTGTATATTTCGGAAAAAAAGCCATTTTGTAGTTACATCGTTTTCTGGCAGTGTGACGCTACAGCAGCGTATTTGAAACCCTTGTAACAAAATTGTAGCGTGCGCGCATGAATGATGATATAGAGAGCTTGGAGGTGGTTTCATTTGTTTGTTTGGTTGGTGTGTTGTTGAGGGAGGAAAGAGGAAAAAAAGGCATATATATTCATAATGAGCAAGCATTGATTGTGAAAGGGATCCAGGGAACCAATATTTCCCTTTGTTTTCTTTTTTCGTTTTCTGCTTTCAGTGATTGCGATACACATTGATATTAATACGCTGCTTTTAGAAAAAATAGTGTTGGTTACAAGCTGGTTTTGACCTCCTCCACCACATCGTCGTTGATACTACAAATTTTAAAACATTCTCATTTCCGAAATTCATTTAAGACAATAAGAAAAATAGATTCAAAACGTGGGATCAAAAAAAAATAAAAATAAAAATGTGCATGTACTTTTTTGTACGTGTTTTTTCTTCTTCTTTCCATATTTCGTTATTCTTGTGTTTATATGTGTTAACTATTGAACGAAAAATGAAAAATGGCAGGCTGGGATTGCGTCTTCCCATTTTGAAAACCAACAAAAAGCCAAACAAATTCATATTAACCATGAAAAAACAAGAATCAGAATTTTCTCTACACACGTCGTCGACTTGTTTTTATTTTTTTTTTATGATTTCCTCTTCAAATGGCTTTATTTCATTGTTCTCTTGGAGGAATTTGTGAAGAGTAAGATGCTGATTTCTTTCGTTTGATTATCTTTTCTTTCTATTTCTTTTGTTTTGTTTTTGTTCCATTTTCGTGCAGCAATTTTAAATTGGTTTTTCCCGGCTCAGTTGGCGGAAAGACTCGGTGCCCGTGTGCGGTCCACCTGTACCTCCTTCTGCAGTCGGGGTGGAAGTTCCTTGTAGATGGCTTCAGGCACGGCGTCTATAGATTAGAATTAAAAGTAAAAAGAGACAAATCAGATTAAGAAATAAAAAATGATAAGTGCCGTATCCAAGCAGACGAGAATCGATTCAAATGACGTTCAAAGCCTGCTAAAAATGTCAACTAGCATGGCACTTGATAACATTCCTGTAACTGCAAACACACGCACATTTTTGGCTAGGTTAAAAAAAAATTGTTTCAAATCTGTTGCCAAATTAAGCACGAGGGACCATAATTTATCAACACAGCATCACGCGGGTGTCACATAAATGATGTCAAACTCATAAAAAATCATAGACGTCATTTCATATGCATACCGACCATTTAGTTTGAATTATTCAATACAAGAAATGTTGGGGTTAATGACTTACCGTTGCATCGGTAAACCAAATCGGACCAGATGATCATCTCCTGCGAGAAGCAGAAGACACCCAATCGACCGCCCTTGAGGGTAGAGTCAAAGACGTTGCCCGAATCGGCCACCATATTTTCTCCTTCGAAGATACGCAGACGGATCAAGACGATCTTGGGCCGATGGAGCAGCAGCCAGCGGTAGGCCACCTTCTCCTTCCATCCAACGTTGCGGGGATCTTTCCACAGCAATTTCAACTGATAATCACGTTACGATTCGATTATTAATCTCAAAAAATTATTCTGGCTCTATTTTTGTATAGTTACTGTATATACCTGATTTTCGGTGTCGCCCGTGTGCCAAAGCGAGTTCCTCATCATCTGACCCGGTCCTGTATTAGACTTGACCAATTTGAGCTGGATGCCGGGCTCGGCGACGGCCCGGAAAGGTGTTGCCTGCCAGTAGGTCTGCGTGTTCTTCTTCCACATGATGGTGTAAAAATGAGTGTTGTCCTGATAGCTGAAAATAAAGCCAACATAGTCGTCGTCGATCTCGGTGTCAACGAAGAATGTGCCCTCAAAGTCGACTCCGCCGAAGCGATGGAAGCCGACGGCCAAACCCGGATCGCTGTTCATCGTCTGGACGATTTCGGCGCCTTTGTTGTAAATGACCCAGTTAGGATCGATCTGGGAATCGCCCTCCGGATCGAGGATGACCGTCTGGTACGTGCGGAAGTCGGTGGCGTAGATCTTTGAGTTGTTCGGGCAATTGTCCAAGAAATCGGGCACGTTATCCGCATCCTGATCGTCCTGGCAAGCGTCTCCGACTCCGTTGCGGTCCGTATCCACCTGATCGGGGTTATAGACGATCGGGCAGTTGTCCTTCTCGTTGCGGATGCCATCGTTATCGGCATCCGGATCGCAGTCGTCACCCAGGCCGTCGTTATCGGCGTCACGCTGGTCGCTGTTGGGAATTGTTGGGCAGTTGTCCAAAGAGTCCTGGATACCGTCCCTGTTTTGTGTTAAAAAAAGAAACAAAGAAGCAATTTGAAAAATATTTTTCCATCAAGATAACGATCGCCGTTTTGAAAAAAACAAATGTTGTTACTTGTCACGATCGATGTTTGTGTCGCAGACGTCGCCGACCAAATCGCTGTCGCTGTCGAATTGATTGGGATTGGGCGTATTGGGACAGTTGTCGCAAGCGTCGCCAAGGCCGTCGCCATCCGAGTCGCGTTGATCCGGATTGGGTGTCTTGGGGCAATTATCACGAGAATTGAGAATTCCTGCATAGTTGCTTTTCGGATACAGCCAAATTATCACGTTAACCAGTAAGTACAAAAACGTTACGAGAAATGTTGTCATAAGCAAGAAAAAAAAACTATTCTACTTTTTTCAAATTCTACACCAAAAGTAATCAGCTGGGATCGTTACAATGTCATCGTTAATGGCCTGAAGGGAACTCCATTGTCTTTCGGCAAAGCTGCCGGATTAATTTTATTCAATTGGATCTGGTCTTTTGTCTGGGCCCTTTCACCCCTCGTCGGATGGGGCCTTTATGCCCTGGATGGAATGTTGGGAACGTGAGTTATTATTATTATTGCGGTAAAATCGAATCTAGCTCTGTATTCTTTTTCTATAACATTTTCCAAAGGTGTTCCTTCGACTCTTACACCCTTACTATGAACCACAAGAGCTACATCCTTGCGTCCAGTTTCTTCCAGTTTGGCGGTCCCATTATTGTTATTGTCGGCTGTTATTTCTTCATCGTCAAGGCCGTGTTCCATCACGAAGAAGAATTGCGTCAACAAGCCAAAAAGATGAACGTGACATCGCTGAGGAACAACTCGGAGCAAGACGCCGTTACGGCCGAAATGCGCATCGCCAAGATCCCCGTCATCAACATCACGCGGATAATAGTGTATTTATTATAATAGTGTATTATCACTATTGATCGATCCTGGGAATCAACTGGATTTAGTTGTCGTCGACTTCCAGACAACGCAATTATTTCTTCCTCCTTGTTTCCTTTTTCTTTCTTCTCTTTTTTGCATTTACGAGCCATCTCTTTTGCAGATTACTTTTGACCATCTCCACAGTCGACAATATCGACCGGGAACACAAGGACTCTTCTCTCTTCCACTCTCTCGCAAGGCTGGCTACATTCCCAGCCCATGCACAAGCAGGAAACTAAAATCAGTTGATTTAGCGCCTTCATTTGAAAACATCCGCGCTGGCGCCATTTTGCGACGACGAGTCACGTTCAAAATGCGCGCCCATTTGAATGAGCTCGCACTCTCGCAGGCATTCAGCCTGCGACTGTAAAAAAAAATGACGATATAACGACCAAGGCGGACGAATGTCGTCCGGGTACGAATGCGACAGCTCGTCGTGTCGTCGCCGGATGATTCGCGCGCCATCATCTCATTTGAAAAACAAATTCGTTTCGATTATCGCCCCGTCAAACGCGCGGAAATCCCATCAACCCCACAAAGTTACAAAGAACGGACAATCGCGTATCGATATGTATAATACATATCCACGTAATAATGTCGACGTGTTTTGTTGATGGAACCACATAAATCGCCGGGGAAAAAATGAGAAAGCGACACGGATCGTGACAACGTCGGACCCACTCTGGAATAAGTTTGAGTCCTGGACACTGGACACTGTGAAAAAACCGGGTAGTAGTCGCGGGGAATGTACTATCTAACGTTATCACAGCGTGTGTTACGCAATCAACCGGGCTATACACACGCAGGACTTTGAATCGAGTTGGATAGATTGGTTTATAGAGACTGCAAGTCACAGTGAGTAAATAGATGGTAATCAGTGCGGGAGGCTACTGGTCTATATAGACACACACACACACGAAATGTGTCAACATTCATTCAAGTATTAACGCTGTCGCCAAGTGTGTCGGAAGAAAAGAACATGTCCAGCTGTAATAAGAAGAAATCGAAATTTCCCGTAGCCAAAGATGTCGTCCTCTTACATCAACTCGATCGTGGAATATTCACGCCGAGTATTTCGCCGTTCCCGTTGAAATTCATTAATTCGCCGGAAATTTAGAACGATTTCAAAAATCCTATGGGACCTAATGGTAAAACCCCTTGGATGACTTTCAACGGCAAGGACTATTGCGATTCTCAACTGTGTCTTGAACTGTTGGCTTCCAAGTACCAGAAAGATTTCAGTTCGCATTTGACGGCTGAAGAACGAGCCATCGCCCGGTCGTTTCAAATCATGACGGAAGAGCATCTCTACTGGTAACTTTAATTTCAGCCAATTTAAAAATTAAAAAAGTGAATTAATGATCGATTTCGAAGGGTCCTAGTTCTCTGGCGATCGGTTTACACCAAAGGGAAAACCTTGTGGGACGTTCAGATGAATTTGCCGACAGGATTGCGTTTGGTGATGCCGCTGGCAGTTAGGAAAATGAAAGGCCAAGCGTCCGCCCAAGGAATGGGCCGGCACAACAAGGACGACGTCATCGAAATGGGCCGGAAAGATTTGCGTGCCATTTCCGATTATCTCGGTATTATCATCATTATAATAACAATACAGATTAACCCACCTACACTGCATACATAATTATGTCCAGGGACGAAACCTTATTTCACGGGGGAGAAACCCCCCGAAATGGATTGCGCCATGTTCGGCTGTTTGGCCCAATTAGTGTGGAGCATGCAGGGATCACCTTACGAGGAACAAATGAAAGGTACAGTATAATAAACTGCTGGATAAAATGAAAAAACAAAACAAAAACGATCTGAAATTTTCGCAGGAGAATTTGTCAATTTAAAAGAATTTTGCGAACGAATGAAAGAAAAATTCTGGCCCGATTGGGACCAATGTCTCTCACCTCCCAGACTGAACGTTTCGTGAACACTCTCGTAAAAATAAACTCGCTCTATTTTGAAATTCAAAAGCGGACTCAAATGAAGTTTTAGTTAGTCGCTCGACGAAGGAAGATAATCCCGTTAATTCAAATATTATAGAGGGGCCTTGACGGTCTTGTATTTCATTTGTGATCCTTTACCGTCTCGTGTAATTTGTCGCAGCTAGATGAAAAGGCGATTTTGAAGCAGGAGATCTAAAGTTTCCCCACGATTATGAACGACTACCGTAGCAGACACACATTTGAGACATGCTGCCGGAAACCGGCTGTCCGGAAGGATAATTCCACTTGACAAGACTCTGCTGCTGGATCACGGCAACAGCTCGTCACAGGGAAAATAACAGCATCGGTTATAAATAAACGCCATCAAATGGGATCGTTGAGACCGAATGGGGGACGTGAATGGCAACCGCAGTAACCAAATAGATTCGGGCGACCTATTTCGCTGACTACTAGACTGTGAAATTGGCTGTTAAACGGAGTAGTACTTTTCTCTCTCTATACACACTTAAATGTCTTTTATATAACAAATCGAAATAGACCGGCAAAGTGACCAGCAAGTATCATCGGCTTTAGACGGGGCTGTATCTCTCTTCTCTCTACAAGGATCGATTTTCGATTGTCCGCTGGGAGTGAACAACACTCGCAGCACAAAATGACATGAACAAGGACGACACTTTCTCCGATTCCCTTTTTATTTTTTCCCCTCTACCCGCTGTAAGGTTCTCACGGGACACGGAGAAAAGGAGACGAGTTTTGTCTCCGTTATTTTTTATTATTCCGGTCGGCACTTGTAACGGGCAAAAACATCAACAGAGCTTCTTTGTGTTGTATATCTCGACATCACTTTGATGTAAAACGGTTATTTTTCGATCCTGCCCCGAAAAAAATGTTACGTAAGATGCAATTCTGCGCTGTTGTTGACTATTCGCAAGTGCAATAAACAATGGTCGGATGTGTTCAAATGTTTTGATTTCCACTTTAGTTTGGCCGATGCGGAAGGTAGGATCTTGTTTACTTTATAATAGAAACTCGGTTCGTTTTACTGTACAAACAGTCGAGCTAGTTTTGTTTAAAGGCCAACATTAGACATTAAAACAAACGACGGAGCTGTGCGGTGTGGCGGCAGGTCCCTCTCGGTCATAGAATTTCACTTTACTAGAAGTGTTTAAATAAAGTTCAAATATTTTTTGAATTTACAAATATTTGTAAATTCCAATTTTTTGTAATTGTTTATAGCCACTGAGAAAAGTTGTGAGGTAAAAAACCGGGCCTGACCTGCAGTCGTTAGTAATTAAATGAATCCTAACTGAAAACTGAGTCAACAAAAACGTCAAAACGTTACAAGAGAAAACAATTCCAGCAGTCAACCACCTAACTCAATAATAATCGTACTCTTGCAGCCTATTAAGTAACGATTTATAATCAACGCCACCCAATAGCCCAAAAAACGAAGAGTAGAGATCATTTGATTCCTACCTTCAAGCCTGGGAAATACGGCCAGGCATCCACAGTGGCTCCATCCGCTGAAAAGTTGCATCCACCAGGCTGGATTAGGGAAAAGGGTGTCCTAGTGAATACACCCACATTCACATGGGTGTACACGAGGACAGAGGAGATTCAAAGGAGAGGGAAGTTTGAGAGATGAGTAGCGGAGTAGCCCGACATTGGTAGATTCTCCAATCAAAAGGGATGAGCACTGTTTATCTAAATCAAAATTGGGTTACAAAACATATTTGACAGAAACAACAAATAAGAATAAGCTGATAATGGGATGGTGGCTAAACCTAAATAAACAGGAGAATTGAAGGTTTCCATGTAGCACACTGCATTTATGCAAGTCATGCATCATTAAAATACCTATAGCAGATCAGAGGAATAAAAGTAACGAAAATCATTACCCAGAAAGTGATGAGACTGAGATTGTTGCTGTTGGTGACAAGTGAATAGCAGCACATAGCAAAACTTGCATATCTTGCTGTTGTTGATGGCTGACTCAGGTCTAAAATAAGCACAAAGGGATAGGTTACATAACAAACTGCCATATATGCATCAACAGGAAGCTTACGTGACAAATGATGCTAGTCTAGAACTAACACTGGACAAATTTGGAATGTATTTAACTCTTCTATTTAAGCTCCCATAGCCATTCCATTTGAATTTTAGCTTTTATTTACCTGCCAAACATGGACTGGGTCGAGATCAATAGAGAGTCGCGAAACCAAGACAGAATTCACACGCAGACAACCACGACAGAGTTCACAAGACATTTCGACTTTCGCTGAACGGATCGGGATTATTTGAATTATTTTAGTATCTAATAGTCCGTCTCATCAAGTTACCGCAAGTTACGCCGAGCCCCTCCCTAGTCCCTACCACAGTCAAGATAAAAGTCAAAATTTGCGAGAAACCCCGCAGATAATTACTTTTTCGACCGAAAACCCACAACCAATAACAGTCCCCAGGACCCTCTTGGAATAAGCCAAGAGCGAATAATCGATACGTATCTGGAAATAGCTCAACGTTTTTACTCTGAAATTTAAAAAAATGTTTGATTTTCATAGGACCGGACCGACGATATGTGTTGGCATTCCGCTGACAGCCGCACTTATTGTACACCCAGTGCATTGCGGAACGATCCCAGTTGTGTGTCCACTCCGGAAACAGTATTCCAGTCGAGTTGTACACCAAAGTTGAGCCCAGTGAATGCTGGTAAGGGGGGCAGCCCATTTTAGATTTCTAACAAAATACGTCTATACCAAATAATGGACGGATGGCAACATTTTGTCTGGGTTTTGTAGCATCGTAATTGGCGCTGGACCCTGGAATCCAGGATCGCAGCAGTCCTACGTTTATTCTACATTCGCTAGTCAAGGACGGAACGGATGGGTGGCAAATTCCAGTTGCGTATTTATTCTCTCGTTCAGAAATTTCGAGTTTGAAGTTGATCACCCATCGCTTGTCCGCCAGGATCGTTCCATTTCGATCCTTTCGACTTTGAGCTTCTCAAGTCGAGAAATTTGAGAAGTTCATAGAAGTTGGATAAAAGTATAGTTGCATTCCAACAGTTAATTGCCCATCGCTCCATGAATTAGACAAAATATGGTTCTGAACAAGGAGAACATTAATTTCTAAATAATTAAACCTAAAACATGTTGTGCAGCTTACGCAATATTCAATTTCGATATAATTATCACTCGCCAGGATGCTACGGGATGCTACATAGACGGCCGACGTTTTGGCGCAGACAATTGGAATTTCTGACACCAGGGCGGTGATGTAAGTCGGACTGATCCTCGTGCCAATCATAGAAATAGCAGTGAATGGAGTCCAGGCGAAAATCCACGTGCATGATACTTATTATCAATAGTGCTTATGATCAATAGTGCATCATACTTGCGGAAGGTGGATAGAACCACGCCCCTCTTTTGGCCAAGCCAGCCCGTCTGCATGATCGTGATTGGCCCTTGCAGTGAATTCGCCCTAAGCACGTGTTTATATTCTTGCTTCTAGCTCACTTTTTGATTAGCCCAAGTCGATGAGATCGATGAATATGTCGTTATTCTTCAAATGCAGAAAAACCTAATTTCAAGTGATAAAAAAAGAACCAGCTATAAAAATGAACAGATCAGCTGATGGTGAGTCGTCTCGATGGAAAACGTTTCAATATCTTTGTGAGAAACAAATATTAAAAAAACAAAACACGTCTACGCTGCGCTACTGGGCATGATTTAATGACCAGACAACAACAATTCTTCATTCCATTCAGCAGACGACACTATTTCTTCGCCATTTTAAATTTTGAAAAACACGAGTTTGAATAATTCAGCAAGATTTTGTAAACAAAGTTAATACGTGTGTTGTCCTACGGTTGCCGAGTCCTAGCATATGCCTGCCTAATGAGATCACGCTTCGAACCCAAGCTTGTACCCAAATTGTACTCAATATAACTCTAATCAAACGTTTGTCGCATATTTGAATCGGGAGTGTTTTCAGTTTTAGTTGCTAGGCCTATTTAGAACGGCTATTAAGGTATTGGCCAACAGTTTTTAAAAATAATCCCTCATGGACGTCAGCGGGCATCCCCCCTTTTTGCGTCACCACTTCACAATCCTTTCTAGGTGGATAAAAAACTTGGAAAAGCTTGGGAATGTTTTTAAAAATAACAAGAATAACAACATCAATTTGAAATCGGAGAAAACAAGTCTCGTATTTGTATTGCATTAAGTGGCAGTATAGTTTCTACACCAATCACACAATAGTAGAGCAGCGATTGAAAATCTCCTTAAAAATTTTTATTAAAAAACCGAGGGGTTGTCAACTCGATCCGAAGGTGTACGGATCTTAAATCCAAAAATCATTTTTTCAGATTTTTGGGATTTTTTCCGATTTTTTCCGATTTTTTCAGATTTTTTCAGATTGCTATAAAGTCTTATTTTACCAGATGGAACACCCATTGATTGACGTGGCTTTACTTTACAGATAATTGTCCAGCGCTGGACAATTTCTTTGCAAACCTCTGACAAAATTTGGAATGTAACTTGAAAAAAGAACTTGAAAAGGGCACCGTGAAAAGATAGATCCAAATATTTGTAGTTTTTTTTTCTTTATTTATAATTTCGAGAACATCAGGATCACCAAGTACATCTCGGATGTACTCTTCAATCATGACACTTGACTCATTTACTTTAGCCAACGCACGAATTTCACTAAAATTGAGATCGTTAAGTATTTTTTTAATACTTTCAGGTACAATGACCTTGTTTTCTTTTAACAATTCCCATGTATCGTCATCCTCTCTAGAAATACCAGAATTTATAGAAGTCATTTTTCCCATCAAAAATTCCTAGCATGGCACTGACAGCAGACAGACCAAGAGACAGACAGAAGCCCAAGGGGAATTATTAACACAGTAAGGGGAATTAGAATCGATAACGAAAAAAATCGATTCTTGTAAAATTTTGTCGATTTATTAAACCAAAATTCTTGGAATTTTGGGATTTTTGGGATTTTTTGATTTTTTGATTTTTAGGATTTTTTAGGGATTTTTTTGAAAAAATCCGAGGGTGTACGAGGATTTTTTTGAGTTGACAACCCCTCGTAAAAAACGTTACGATAGTTGTGTTTCTTTTTATGGAAGCCCAAAACCGCCACTTTTTCAATATAAATTTTTTTTCAAAATATCAATATATAAAACAGAAAAGAATAAAAACTGAAAAAAGTATTATATCAAAACCAAAAAGAGTGTAATATAAAAAACCAAAAGTTGATATAAAAAGCAAAAAAAGTCAATATAAAACCCAAAAAAGTTCAATATATAATCCCAAAAAGTTCAATATAAAAACGGCAGCCACCTAGCGGTCAAAATAATTACTTCATGCCACATCTCCACCCCCTTTATAGCCAGTTTGAATCCAGTAGTACAAACGGGGATTCTTGCGCGATAAGCGCATATTTGAGCATTTTATTTAATCACATAATTAAAAAACGAGTAAGCGCTTAAATAACGCTACTTAATGCGCATCGCTTTAAATTATTATTTTTTAAATTTAATGCGAAGAAAAACGACTGCGGCTGACTGCGGCGACTGGTCAGAGGAGTAACGCGAGCCCGTCTGTTTTTTCCAGCGGTTATCGCTGGTCCGTCCGCTATTTTAGCGCTGTCGCCCGTCCGCTGTTTTCAACGGCTCATTATAAGCGAAAAAAAATCCATTCAAATGTTTTGCGCTAGATCTAGCGCTATATCTAAGCGCGCGTGTCGCTAGCGATTTGTTTGCGATAAACTAACACGCGATGCGCTAAATATATATTTAGCGCAATTCATTGCATCTCATTTTTTTTACGAAACGCGCAAGCGCTTGGTTAATTAAAGTAAATGGTTGCGGAAAAGAACCATTGCGCGACTGGACGAGTAGCACGTGCCCGTCCATTATTTCAGCGCTTATCATGAGTCAGTTTACTTGTCGTAGCGCTTATCGTCGCCCGTCCGCTGTTTAATAAGGCGACTCGCTGCGCACGGGTTATGCGCGTTTTGTAAATAATACGCATCTTGCGCGCGACATGCTAAATTTTGAGCATTTTATTTAATCTTTAATTAAAAAACGGCGCTAGGCGTATAGGTTTGCGCTTAAATAATTTGAGCGCTTATCGCTGGTCCTTCAAGCTGGGTTAGCGCTGTTGCCCGTCCGCTGTTTTCAGCGGCTCATTATGCGAAAAATAATTAAAACACATTTTCACTCTACATCTAGCGCTAAATAAACGCGCATGGCGTAGGCGACTAGTGATGTATTTGCGATTTACTTGCGCGCGATGCGCTAAATTATTTAGCGTAATTCATTCCATCGTAGCATTTTATGGAACGCGTAAGCGCTTCGTTAATTTAACTAAATGGTTCAGGAAAAGAAAACCATTGCGCGACTGGCTCCATTATTTCAGCGCTTATCACGAGTAATTTTGCTTGTCCTATAGCGCTTATCGTCGTCCGTCCGCTGTTCAAGGCTGTTTCGCTGCGCAAAAAATGTCAAAGTTTTAGCGCTGCGAAATCGTAAACTCGCTTATGATAAACTTAAGATTAACTTGCGCTCAATGCGCTAAATAGCCGGATTAAGTTCATTACATAAATTAAGAAGCGCTCATATACCTAATTTGCTGAAATAAATATTTAGCGCAGATCTAGCGCAAAATATATTGACTTCATTATTTTTCGCGCTAAATATTTATTTTTGCTAGTTATTTCAACAAAGCTAATACAAGCGCTAATATGATGTACGGGCGCGCGCTTCTCGTCCCGTCTCGTCCATTTGCCGTAATCGTTTTCCCTTTCGTAACTTTTTATTAAAATTAACGAAACGCTTGCGGGTTTCCTAAATAATGCAATAAAATAGATTGTGCTAAATATAGCGCATCACGCGCAAGTTTATCGCAAACACATAGCTAGTCCCACGATCGCTTCGATAGCGCTAGATCTAGCGTGAAACATTTGAATGAATTATTTTTCACGTATATAATGATCCGCCGAAAACAGCGAAAGGACTAGCGGAAATAGGGAAAGGGCTCGCATTACTCGTCTAACCAGTCAGCGCAGTCGTTTTCCTTTGGATTAAATACAAAAAGTTAATCCCTGAGAGATTTTCAACTTGATTGAAAATCTAGAAGGCTTTTAGCGGCATAAATGGGCGGGGAGGAACACAGGGCCAAAAACTATTATTTAAACCCAAGGGAATCAATGGCGCTCTGTGATTGGCTGAATAACAGTTTACAAACTGTGGCACAGGTGTGGCTCGCATGAATTGACGTGAGCCCTTGGCGTTAACTTTATTCGATTCCTTAGACGTTTGTCCAACTAACGCGCAAAAGTTTATAACGATAAGTTAAGTTGTTAATTAGTTACGAATTGTTGAAGGTGCAAAAGGGGCGGGAAAAAACGTTTTTTAAAGCTGCAACTCATATTCCAAGTTTGTTTGTTGTTGCGTGAATTCCTTCCGATTCCCCATCAAATTCTTCAAATAATGTGCTAGATTTTATCTCAACATCTGATTTGGTTGATTTTACAAGAATATTTATATGTGTGAAATGGGAGGAGTTTCGTGAAATGGGAGGAGTTTCATTGACAGAGTGTGATACGGACTATTTCGTGATCTGGCAATGCAGGATATTACATCACAAAAAAGGAACAGGACAATAATTACGCCTGCTAGTTTCGCAATACCTACGAATCATTTAGTCGATGTATAGATAATATTTCCCCGTGCCTATTGACCCCCGGATTTCGGGAGCCAATAGCCAAAATAGCTATTGCTGCTGTGATGCGGAATCCTTTCCCCGAGTCCCCCTGGCGGCAGCAATAGCTATTTTGGCTATTAGCCCCCCGGACCAATAGATTTTTCCTATTTCTTATCCCTATTATGGAAAAATCAATAGACGAGGAGTTTCCCCCATTGTTTAAAAAAAAACAAAAAACAACAAGCGCCTAGATCTCAACATATTTAATAGGCCTACGAATTACTCTCACAAGAATAAAATCTCGAAGGCCGACACGCAGTGGCATTTTTTTAGAGCGATTCGCATTAAGTAGCGTTATTTAAGCGATTGCGCTTTTTAAAATATATGATTAAATAATAGCCTACGCTCCAATAGAGCGCATATCGCGCAAGAAACGTTAAACATTTATTTTAACGCTTGCGTGTTTCGTAAGTTATAGACGGACTCGAGACAAGCGCTAAAATTATCGACGGGTGTGCGCAACTTGTCCAGTCGCCGCAATCGTTTTTTCTGTCGCATTTATTATTTTAATTAACGAAGCGCTTGGGCGTTTCGTAAATAATACAATGAAATAAATTGCGCTAAATATATATTTAGCGCATCGCGCGCAAGTTTATCGCAAACCAATTGCTAGCGCAACGCGCGCTTAGCGCAAAACATTGGGATGGCTTATTTTTAGCATATAATGAGCCGCCGAAAACAGCGAACGGGCGACAGCGCTAAATAGTGGACGGACCAGCGATAAGTGCTTTAAAAAATCGGACGGGCTCGCGTTACTCGTCTGACCAGTCGCCGCAGTCAGCCGCAGTCGTTTTATTTCGCATTACATTTAAAAAAATAATAATTTAGAGCGACGCGCATTAAGTAGCGTTATTTAAGCGCTTGATCGTTTTTTAATTATGTGATTAAATCCCCGTATTCATCTATACCACTGGATTCAAACTGGCTATAAAGGGGGTGGAGATGTGGCATGAAGTAATTATTTTGACCGCTAGGTGGCTGCCGTTTTTATATTGAACTTTTTGGGGGTTTTATATTGACTTTTTTTTGCTTTTTATATCAACTTTTTGTTTTTTATGTTATACTCTTTTTGGTTTTAATATAATACATGTTCAGTTTTTATATTGAATTTTTTATTATATATATTGAATATTTTTTTATATATATTGACTTTTTTTTGGGTTTTATATTGACTTTTTTTGCTTTTTATATCAACTTTTTGTTTTTTATATTACACTCTTTTTGGTTTTTATATAATACTTTTTTCAGTTTTATATTGAATTTGTTTTTTATATATTCTTTTCTGTTTTATATAATGATATTTTGAAAATCATTATTATATTGAAAAAGTGGCGGTATTGGCAGAGCAATAGATCCCTGGTCGGTTCACGGCTGTGTTGGCTTCCCCATCTCGATTTTAGGGTAAACGTAAGCCGATTTTCAGGGGGTTTTAGGGCGGGGCCTGTCAGAATTGTGAAGTGGAAACTTTAAAAAGAGCCATCTAGGATCTCAAAAGTAGCTGGACGTTGTAGCTGACACACTCACTAGAGGCGCTTTTTAAAGTTTCCAAATCGGCTTACGTTTACCCTGAAACCGGGATAGGGAAGCCAACACAGCCGTGAACCGACCAGAGATCTATTGCTCTGGTTTTGGCAAGTTTTGGGCTTCCATATCATTTAATGCTCTAAACGACTGTCGTTTGTCATTTGTTTTCAAATGAATAATTATGTTTGTGACGCAGACGATATGTTTTCTTTTCCAAGAAACTTGTTGTAGACATCTGTTTTTTCCTTAATTTGGAAAGGTAAGAATTGTTGTTTTTGTGCTAGAACAAATATTTTTGTATAATTATGTTTATTATTATAGGTATGTTGACTGAAAAGATGTTTTTCACTGGAGGAGCTGGGTATATCGGAAGCCCTGTGTAGTTATTGAGCTTATGGAACTGGCTATCTGGTTATTTCTTGTGAGACGTTTGGGAAGATTGGCTGCTTCTGGAAGTGATAGCATTCAGTTAAGGTAAGAATTGTTTGTTTTTTCTGTGAGAACAAATGTTTTTTTCATAATTCTGCTTCTGTTCTTTCAGCCGAGTAATAAAAGAAATAACCTTAACATTGCCAAGGAATAAGTCATTGGAAAGAATAATTCACTATACAGTAGCGAAGAAGTTAAAGGTAATTTTTAGTCAAAGCGTTTTGATGTGACACGACGAGAAGAATAATTCTCTATTTTGAAAATATCTAGGCGAAGAAGTTAAATCTCAAGAACAGAGCTAAGAAACGCCCAATTGATTATTCTCCCAGCAAAGATTCATCAAGTAGTTCATTCAGGGCTGATAAAGAGAAGTCAAAGTTGCAGAAGGAGCTGTTGTCTTCTGTTGTCTCCGCAGTCGAGCTTATGTCTCAAGTTGAGTCAGCCTACAAAGAAAGGGTAAGATCCCATTGTAGATTCTTCTTGAACAGGACGGAATAATTATTCTTAAATCATTGTTTATTTTTCCAGGCCAGTTAAAACGTACACCAAGCAAGTAGAAAAGTTAGAGTTGCACGTTCATGAGTACACACTCTAAGTGGAAGAGCTCAACAGCATATTATCGACATCAGCAGCCACAAAACTCGTTTGTATACTTTTAGACAACGGTTAATTTACAATTTGTTAAAGGAAAATGATCACAATAAATTTATTTTGTCAACAGGAAAACATTGAACCAAGGAAGTTCGATAGCTGAAATTCAGCTACGAAAATATCAGCTATTTGAAGACCAACTCAGCTCAAGCCAAATCAATTCGAACATCTGCGTCGTCGCTTTGAAGACAAAGAACGCATCCAAGTACGAACATGCCTTCACTTTTCTTACCGAAGAGATCGAAGAAATCAGGTAGGACTTACAAATTTCCCCTTCGATTTGATGAAAACGGTTCGTGATTCATTTCCTGTTTGTTAGGCGCAAATTTCAAATCCAGGTTACATAACTGAAAAACAGATCAGTGCTTTGATTTCCAAATGCTCAGGTTTGGAGAAAAGGACGTCACGTCTACAGAGTGAGGTAGACGTTCTCATTATCGATTTGGAGAAGGTAATTAATCAAAACACTAAAAAAAGCGAAGTTTTATAATTGAAACTTGATTAATCCAGGCTAATAGCACCGCCGCAAGCAACTGGAGCTCATCAACATTGAATTCAAATTCAAATTGGATGAGATTGAGCTGACTGTTTGACTCACGAACCGGGCAAAACTTGCGAACTGAAAGATCAGCTTACCCGTTAAAACAAGAAATTGGGCGGTAAGTTCATATTTTCCGAGTTTCACTTGTTATTTTCTGACAATATTTCCTTTACTAGATGAGAACGCTGAGCTTAAAAGCCAGTACTCTGAACTCAACTGCAGATTCCATGAGTTAGAAATTGAATATCGCCGTCTAGAAAACGAACGTGAAGAGTTGGCATACAAAGAAATTCAGAGGCTGTACGTATATTGACATAAAATGATTTAGATAATTTGATTAACAATTCTTTTTTTTATAACATTCAGGCTCGTAAAGGTGAAGAATATCGCGTTCAACTCATGGAATTTCAGCTGAGATGAACGAATCCATCTCGATATGGAACACTTACCGATAAGGAGGAAGAGCTCGAGTCTATCAAGTAATTATATCAGCTTTAGTGCTAAAGTAATTCCATTTGAGTCACTTATTCACTCCCAAACGATTTTGAAAGGAAGCAAATGTCTATATCTAAATCAACCAGTTGAACTCTCGTCTTGTCCATGCGGAAACCAAGTTGAAAACCGAAATTCAGTGCATCCGGAAAAAGATGATGATCACAATCACCGAGTTGGAAATGAAATTCGACGTTGCAAACAAAGACAACATATCGAGCAATCCCTGCAAATTGTCGTAAATTTTTAGGCAGCTATCCAATTATCTGGTTTTTTGCATATTATCAGTTTCTACTCTTGATATGTTGTATTGAAATTTGGCAAAGTTTTCATTTTGTATAACGTAAAGGAAAACAATAAATATCTTGAGATTTATTTTTATCAAAACTGCTTTCGACCTCAGTGTAAGTTCTATCGTATTAATTTTAGATCAAATTGTTGAATTCATGTATAAAGCATTTAAAGATGGACTTGGAATGCAGTTGTGTGTCAATTGAAGAATGGATTTAAATGGTCCGATTTACAGTTTTTATTCAGTTTCAAAACGGAAACAACAGCGTTATTTTCCAGTTTATTATCGGCTCTTTCGTATACATTCGAAACGCTTTTCGCAGCAATTTGATGGATTAAAAATTGAAATCCGGACGGAAAAATTCTTCTCGGGCGTTAGAGAATAGACATGTTATTTTTAAAAAAAAGCATTTTAAATTCCAATTTTTCTGACGAATCAGCGATAGCCAATTTGAATGAGTTTTTGAACCCAGATTTTTACAAGATTTTAAAATAATTTTTTTAAGTGGAATGTTTTCTACAAGTAAAGCATTAATACCATACTCCGACACCACGTTGCAATCTCGTAGATCCAGAATTTCAAGTTTATGAAATCCATGAAAATTGGCTGCATTACGTAAGACTTCATCAGTTAACGTCTGACAATAAAAAAATTGAATGTCTTCAAGTAAAGGAGAAGATAACAAAAAAAGTAAGATATCGGATGGAAAACTCCATACACACTGAACATAAGTTAATTTCTTAAAAATGGTCGGATTCTTTTCCATTTGAAGAAGGTTTAATTCGTTCTGAAGCATGCCCCTGATGTTATTAAAATAAATAGCAGTTAAATTGGGACATAACTCGGCTATGGTCGGAATACAGATTGAATCGAAACAATCAGTGCCAAACGCTAAAGAGTTGCCAACTACCTTGAGAAGTGGACATACGCCACCGTCAAAAGTAATTTCATTGAGTGCGTTTGAATCAGACCTTAAGATTTTTAATCCGCGGAGCACCTTAATATCAATTAAGCACAAAAGGTCACTGTCTTTTAATCCCTTGGTTGCGTAGATTGTGATACGAGTGAGTGAATTGCACATAGAGAGTGCTACTTGAAGGCTACCATGTAAATAAGGCTTATTAGGAGAAGTGTGTAGAACAGATGCGGAAAACTTGTCGTAGCAACAATCAACACGCTTTGAAACTACCGCTGACTGAGCCAATTTTACCAAGGCTTCTAAGGTATCATAATGATTAATTATTTCTAAAGACAGTAAATGCGTGAGAGCCATTTGGATTCCCCGCTGTGTAACACTAGTGCAAATAAGATCCAGTCTTTTCAGAGTCTCACAGAGTCCCGATTTTTCATTTCCTATCTCTGGATAATCAGCCTCGCCACAGAGCCATTGAATTCCAGAGTCTGTCACCTTAACGCATCTCGTGACATTCAACCACCTATTTTTTTATGATTTCGTTATGTCTTTTCTTTCAA
Organism: Daphnia pulicaria; assembly: GCF_021234035.1. Lineage (NCBI taxonomy): Eukaryota > Metazoa > Arthropoda > Branchiopoda > Diplostraca > Daphniidae > Daphnia > Daphnia pulicaria. The sequence continues at coordinate 10,659,042 of NC_060916.1, forward strand.
CAATTAAAATGACAAATAATAATAAGATCTTAAGTTGAAATACCTTAATTTGGAACAGTAAGTCCCAATGCTTTTTAAACAGTCGTTTCCTATTTTGCCGTCTTCAAGGTTGAGAACTAGCAAATTTTCCAACTTAGGAAATAAATTCAATAAGTAACTCTCAGAGTATTGAGAAAATGACAAATGTTGAAGTTGTGAGGTGATTATTTGTTCTAGAATATTTTCATGTGTTAATTTTCTACCGCTGGTAAGAGACCCAACGAGCTTTTCCAAAAGAGGAACGGCTAATAAAAGTTTAAAAATGAACATTAGTTTAAGCTCTCATTAAAGAAATCCTTTTTGATCAGTCTTCTTACGTAATTTAGGAAATGGATTTTTTGATAATTCTGAACTGAGAATGATTGTATCGTCCTTTTTCTTGGTTGCTGCGGATAAGTCGAATGCAAATTTCTTATTCTCAATCGTTTTTTTTATGTAGCATGAACAGAGTTTCAAAATAGATTCGACTAAATAAAATTTAAAAATAAGATTGTATTTTTTTAGATTTTTCGTCTTTTGGCCAACTTACGTAATTTATGAAATGGATCGCTAACCATTTCAGAATTGACATTGATCGCATTGCTCTCTCTTATAGTTGTCGATAGGTCTGGCACAAATTTTCTACATTCAATCGTTATTTTAATGCAGCTAACAGAGAGTTTAAAAATAGATTTAACTAGATAAATTAAAGTAAAAAAATGTAAATTATTTAACGCTTAAATAAAAAAAAAAATATAGATTTTTCGGGTCAACTTACTTAGTTCATAGATCGGATGGCTCATTCTGAACGTATTTCCTTCTCTCTTAGTTGCTGAAACATCAGATGGAAATTTAATATTCTCAATCGATTTTTGAATGCAGTCCGTACAAAGTTGGACCAGAGATTCGACTTCTCGTACTTTAGGCATTATTTTTCAAATGTATGCATGCGCGTTGGAGAAATGACCCGATGCATCCGATACAACTCAAAAGACTAATCTTCCAGACTAAGTTATGAAAATGCAATGATGGCCGTTTGTAGTTAACGACTCGACAGAACGTTGATACGACTCTTGTTATTCACGGAATTTTCTATCAGAAGAAAAGAAGGTAAAACGGATAATATCGTCGGTAATAGACTGGCGACCTTGGCCGATGGAAGTTTCTTAGATTACTTAGGCTACTTGATAAGGTTAAAGTCCTATATTTTATGGCAAGTATGGTAAGTACTTATTGCCATTTTTCGTCCCCCCACCCAGCTATTATGGATCACCCAACCTTGTACACACAGCTTTGTTATCAATCCCCCCGCAATCACCCTTTGCTATCGGAGGGCAATATAAATGGCCATACATACAGGCCCCTACGGATCACTGTCCCATGTCTTCGCCAACAGGCACTAAGTTACTTGCCATAGAAATACACCTTTTTTGGGGCAGTTCTTGTAACCCCCGCTTCAAATTACGCGCTCTGGCCCGTTTGTTTTCTTGTTGAATTGCCGCTTTCCATTATCCGCCAAATAGTAGCCTTCTTTGCTGTCTCACACAGCGGCACACAGCTGATCGATGCACGGGATCAGCATCGTCAAATAGATTGGTCGGGTTTTGTTGACAAATTCAGTAATAAACTAATAATGCGAATTTTCTGGCGGACTCTACAATTTCAAGCATGAGTACTCCAAGTTCTCCAAACTCCGATGATTTGGAAGATTTTCCCGGGCGCCTGTTACATCAGGTTTGAAATTTGTTTGTTGTTTATAAATTGTAAATACTTGGGATGTAACATGTATTTATTTCGATGCTCTGTGAATGCGTTATTGTTTAGGCGGCTTTGTGGGACAATGCGGAATTACTTGAAGATCTCCTTCACGCTGATCAATTACAACATATTGATGGAGTTGATGCTTGGGGTCGAACACCACTGCATGCAGCTGCCACCACAGAAAACTCTAGCTGTCTCAGAATATTGCTTCAATCAGGAGGTATGCAAGTGTTAAAATTTAAAAAAAATAAATATTATGTACGTATTCATTCAACTGGTGTTTTCTTTAAGCTGATCCCAACATCCCTTGTGGGCCACGAGGAGAATACAGGGTAAATTTGACAGCTTAAGTATATTTTGAAACTAACTAACTGTCTTAATTTTTCAATTAAGACATCATTACACATCACAGCTGAATATGGCCATGTCAACAATCTTCGGCTTTTGCTTTGTCATGAAGCTCGTATTGATGTCAGAGATGGTCTTGGATTCTCTGCATTGGATCTAGCAGTCAAAGGTGGTCACATAGAATGTGCCACAGCTCTAAAAACAGCCCAGGCAACACATGAAGCTTCTAGAGTTGAAACATTTAACGGATTATTAAAAGCATGCATTGAAGGAAACCCTGATTTAATGCTCAAACTTTTCAAGGAGCTCAAAGAAGACTTGAAACTTGTTATAAATATGACTGTTGAAGGATCAAACACATTATTATTCAAGTAAGTAGCTAGTTGTTTGTATCATGAATTCTAATTAATGCCTTAAATTATTTTTCAGAGCTTCAGAAGTTGGTCATAAGGAAATAGTTAATCTTTTACTTGCCAATGGCGCGGATGCAAGAGTTCATCCTGTAACAAAGTACTCTCCTCTATACATAGCATGTTACAATGGCCACAAAGAAATCGCCGAATTGCTATTGAGAGTAAGCTGCATATTCATTTGAAAGAACTATTCTAGAATTAAAATCGGAAGTGGCGCTGTAATCTGCATTTTTATCTTTTGACAGAAATATCCTGAATTGGTACAAACGCCAACAGTTGAAAAATGGTTTCCTTCTCACGGATGCTGTATACAGGGGCACCATCAGGTGCTGGATCTTTTACTCAAGTTCCCGTACCCCTCTAGTATTCTGAAAAAGTACATTGATAAGACTGGCAATTATGAATATGAACTTCCTTTTGACATTAACGCGAAAGATGTATCAGGTACAGACTGATGTAGATAAGTTTTTCAAAAATATATTTTTAACTTGTTAATATTTTTAGGACAAACTGTGTTGTATATTGCTGCATACATGGGAAGTTTGAAGATGGTAGAGATCATTTTGAAATATCGCGTCAAAGGGAAAATGTTGAAGTCTTGCGAATCGACAACGCAGTCGTTGTCGGGAGCAGAATCGATCACGGCGAAAAAACGGATATCAGATTCCATTCAAGCATTAATGTCCCGTCTCAACGTAAACTTAAAAACGGATACGGCTACACCTGCTGGCAATGTTAATCAAACTTTGAGTCCTGTCGATGTAGACATCTATTGTGACCATGGAACACAAACAGCGTTACACATTGCTGTGAAGAACAAAAATTTTGCTATTGCGTCTCTTATATTAGTTGCCGGTGGAAATCCCAACCTTACAATATATCTAAATGAAGAAGAATTGTCAAAATTACGTTCTCGCACTGCTCTAGACGAGTACGTTTTTACAGGATCCACTGTGTTGGTTGAAGCAGTCAGACATCGTGATATGGGTATTTCTTTCAAATCATTGACGCATATGTGTGCTTTAACATTGTAACGTTATTGCGTTTTTTTAGGAATGATCGATCTACTTTTAAAACACGGTGCACGTGACGTGGAAAGCAAAGCTCTTTATGTGGCTGTTCAAGCGAAAGACGATATCATCACCGCTAAACTTTTGGCTCTGAAATCGCATATTGATCGGGAAAACACTATCAATAAAAAAGCAGGATCACCAAGTGAAAGTCGTGGCTTTGCTTCACTCGGTCAAGTTTTCCCTACCAATGCCGTAATGGTAAATTGGCATGGTCAGCAATGTCTGGAATATATCAGACCTCAATGGCTTAGTGAGGCTGCAGTCAGTCTCAATCCCAAGATGAAACTTCACCCTCGGGCACATCACGTTGCCCTTCACTCCATCACACGAATTGATCTTTCCAATAACGTTCTCATAGAATTACCATCTTGCGTATTTCAATTGCAAAGTCTTCGTCATCTTAACGTCGCTCAAAACAAAATTGAACATCTTCCGTCTGGATTGTACAATTGTCCACTCTTGGATGAACTTATGTTGCAGGATAATAGGTAATCTCGTCTCTTTCCTACATGCAATTGAATTTATTTCTTTTGTTGCAGCCTTTAATGTATTTTGTCTTTTTTTTTTTTAGATTGGATTTCCTTCCGGATTCATTGTTTAAGCTTCCTTCACTTACCGTTTTGGATGTTTCAAATAATAAGCTGCAAAAAATTCCTATAGACATTTGGAATGCGCCTAAACTGAAGGAAATGAATGCTTCCTTCAATTTACTTGTTGATCTCCCCAACTTTTTGACGGAATCACCGTTTGATATAACCGGTAGTAGTGAGCTTGGAAAGAAATTAGATTTGTTAACACCACGACGGACATCACACGGTTCTGAGAAGAGCAGCATTTCTTTCTCCGATGAAGATAGTTTGGAGGATGCGAAGATGATGCGAAGCATGCAATTGGCAACTATTAACTTAACACCTCAAGAATTAACGCATCACAGGTACTGTATCATTTTGAATTATATATTTTTAACAAATTAAGTAGGGCTATATTATTTGGCGTGACATATTTCTAGTATCTCTTATATCTGTATTTTTTTTTAGTTTATGGAGTCATACTGTCGATATCAACGAGACTCTTCCGGCAGATATTGATTCGCCTCAATCGTGTTCGCAGCTCATACATCTGAACCTTGCACATAATAATTTTTCTAGTATTCCTGTGTCATTAGCTTGTATAGCAGTCAATCTCATCCGTCTAAATTTGAGCTTTAACAAGTAAGTTTCGTATTGCAATATGAAATATTATTTTGCTTGACATAGCTATAGAAATTCATATTTCCATATATTTTTGTATGCTTTACAGATTGACTGATATTGGGCCTTTATGTAACTACCCTCATGGTTTGAAGCAATTAGATTTGTCCCACAATCAAATCGAAAATTGGCCCCCATTTTCCAACTGGGACATTCTCCAATTAGACGAGCCGATCTCTCCACTTTCTAGCTCGTCTCCTTTTCTGTGTTCGCCACCGACCGTTACTTGTTTTGCCGGGATTGATCGCAACCCTCCCAAAACTCCAGTAACACAAGGTAACTTAAATGAAAACGTTATTGGCGATTAAAGACTGTGTCTCACGCAGTTATATTTAGGAAGGAAATTTCATAAGACTTCTAAAGTAGTTGCATGCTCACATCGTCGACACCAAAAATTGGAGAATGTGCGCACTTTAATCCTCGGAGATAATCAGCTGACGGGTATCCATCTCTGGTTCGACGAAGGATTTGAAGACGATGTGGACACGCATGTGTCCTCTTCTCACAAATCTAAGCTGCTCTTTCCTAATTTAAGCGCTTTAGATGTGAGTAACAACAAGATTAGAGAAATTCCGAATGCGATTCACGAATTAAACAATCTTTCCGTTTTCAACGTCAGCGGAAATCCTGGTCAGTACGCCCTTATTCCCACATGAAATGAAATATGCCAGATTATCTGAATTTTTTATTTTCTTTATAGACATAGTTGAATTACCGCCACGAATGGGATTATTGTCAAAATTGTGGAATCTAAATACGAGAGGCTGTAATTTGCAAGAGCCACTACGTTCAATGATCGAAAGTAAAAAGTATAAAACAATGGATGTTGTGGGGTATCTGAAATCCGTACTAGAAGATGCACGCCCCTATGCCCGAATGAAGTATTATTGCAATCCGGCAGAATTTATGGAGTACCTAATATTGTATGTTTCTAAATTCTTGTGTAGACTCATGCTTGTCGGGGTTCAGGGTATTGGAAAAACTTCTTTACTTGAACAATTACGCCAAGAAGGCACAGGCTCATACAAAAAGAAGCCTCCAGAACATTGGGCTAAAAGAATGGGTAACAGGAATATTCATTCTCGAACACCGCGTGGAGTGAACTTATCTACTGTCGGTGTAGACATTAGTGATTGGACTTATGAGAAGAAAGTAAAAGGGCACGGCCCCGTCACATTCCGGTATCAACTTTTTGATAGACTCATTCAATATTTTTAATTTGAATTCTTTTTTCTTTTGATTGAAGAACCTGGGATTTCGCTGGTCAAAAAGAGTATTATGCCACTCATCAGTACTTCCTGTCTAAACGTAGTCTTTATCTTGTCTTGTGGCGCATCACCGATGGAGTAAAAGGAATCGACGAAATATTTCACTGGCTAGTCAATATTCAAGTAACTCTAAACAAAAAAATTGCGTCTTGCCATGTGTGTTTACAAAAGACAATTATTTTAGGCAAGAGCACCCAATTCACCCGTTTTGATTGTTGGGACCCATTTCGACTTGGTAAAGGACACTTTTCCCTCTTCATATTCCGAGGATCTCCAACAGCTTGTTCGTGATCGGTAATGACTGCAATTAACTGTATATTACGAATATTTCTGATTTTTTTGTTGTCTCAGATTTATTAACATAGTGGATGCAGAAAAATGTGGTTTACCTCGAGTTTTAGATACCATAGAGATCAGTTGCCGCACAAGACATAACGTTCGTCTTTTATGCAACCTGATTTATGATGCAGTTTTCAGCTTGAAACTCCCAGGTAAGTTAAGGTTTTTCCCTTTGCAGATGGCATATCTCTTTCGAAATTAAATTGGAAATCAAATTTTGTGTTCCTAGGTAGTAAAGAACGCATGTTGGAGCAGCGTATTCCTGCAACTTATCTGGCGTTAGAAGACGTCATTGGTCTTCTCGCTACCGAACAAAAAAATAATGGTCGTGATCCTGTCCTTTCTTCCGAGCGATACCGTATTGGTGTGGCTCACATAATGAACTCGCGATTTCGAATGTCTTTCAGAGATACGGCTGAATTGAATCAAGTACGATGATGATTTAAATTGTAGTCATTTTTTATGTTTATTTATTAATTAAAATATTTGATTTTAGGCCACAGCGTTTCTCCACGAAAATGGTGTTATGCTTCATTACGAAGATGCAACTCTAAAGGATCTCTATTTTCTGGACCCACAGTGGCTATGCGATATGCTTGCCCATGTAGTCACCATTCGAGAAATCAACCCTTTTGCACCAAATGGTCCATAAATCTTTTATTTGTTTTAACTTATTACAACCCCAATATAACGTTATCTCAAAACAGGTATTATGAGACTGGAGGATTTGCAGCTGGTTTTTCGATCATCGACCAGTGCTCCTACAGAAGCTCAAGCTTATGTCGTTAACCTGCTGAACAAATTTGAAGTAGCGTTAACTTGGGACTCAAGAACTTTACTTATTCCTTCGTTGTTACCTACTGAAGATCAGACAGCTTATGGTTTACCGGGTTCTGATGTTCGTGTTAAGGTAAAATTGCTTGCAAAATTAAATTAAATAATTTTTTCCCAATTAAATAAAGTTGCATTTTTCATAATTTTAATAGATTCCGGTTCGATCAAGGGGAAGAGCATCGCGACCGAGGAAGGGTCCTAGATTTAACAGAGCTGTTTCCATGCCATCCAGACCCGGTTCAGCAGCAGCAGCAGCCCATGGGGCGAAAGTATTTTCTGCCGAAGAATCAGGTAAGGACAAGAAAAGACATACACACTTTTGTCATATTTTAGGAAGCAAGTTTTGATGTTTAATATTACATTTTTCTTGTCTCTGAAGTTACGGATGACAGATGTGAAATAAGTTTCCAGTCTGATATGGAAACAGCTATCTATAGGTTGCTGCTGCTTTCGTACGTCCCCACAGGGTTCTGGTCGCGTCTTATAACTCGATTATTAGCTGAGGATAACATTGTTGATACACTCCGTTCGTACTTTAATGTTCCTCGTCATGTAAGTTCATAACAATTTGTGGTTTGCCTGATTAGAAAGTTTTCAATCATGTCTTAACGTCTAGGTGGACGCTGAGTTAACACAAAGTTTGGAATGGAAAGCTGAATGGCGATGTTGGCAAACTGGCATTGAGTTACATTACCTCGGCACTACATTGCTCCGAATTAAAGAAGTCGCTAATCGCGTCGGTGTCAGTCCGTTTGATTACCGGGCATTTCGGTCAGTTTCAAATGCTTATTTCTAGTGAATTAAACCAACGTTTTTTCCCTCTCTCAGATTTATTGCAAAACAAGAGGGTCATTGGTCTGAATTGGATACTTCTTCAACAGCTATGATTGAAATCTTTCTTCCCAATGAAACCATTGCAATACGTAAACCTATTTTTGATAGACCCGATGTCCAACCATTCCAAAAGAACTCTGTCCAAGGCTATCAAACGTTTGCATTAGAACCATCCGTAGAAAGGTAAAATGCTAAACATTTCTTAGTCGAAATAGTCGGGATTCTCATAACTTTACTTACTTTTATTGTAGCGTCACGAAACTTTTGACAATTGCCGTTGATCATATTGATACTCTCCTCGAAGACTGGTATCCCATATTAGGTATTTCCTGTGAACTTTTTCCGCCTGCGCTTCCACTTGCGAGCCAGCTGCACCCCATTTTCTTTAAATTGCCATTTGCTTGAAAATAGGTACCAGATTTGTACACACTTCTGAAGGAAAATATCTTGTCACACGCGTAGTTCCATGTCCTATGTGCCTCTGTGGCGTGCATCCACCTGCCGACAGTCCGCATGAACGCCCTCAAGAAAACCATCAGTTCTTTCCGCCAAAAACCGAACCAGTTGCGCGTGGATCCCGCAATAGTGCCAGATCAGATGGTGCTGACTCTGGTGTGGGTCAAGAATCTCCAGTACTAAGGTAGCTTGTACGGATTTTTAAAAAAGTGGATTCCATCATTTTAAGCTATACTGTAATTTTTTAGTCGTAAAACCTCAACGGAGGACCATTCTAACATCCATGAATTACTTCGGCCTCATTCCTCGCATTCTGAAACAGTTTACTCTTTCACCATAGAGGAGTGCATTTTGCAGAGCCACGAAAATCGCCATGTGCATTGCCCTATTCACAACGATATTCACTTAGCTCAAGTGGCACCGGATACGGTAAAATTAAGAATTCTTAACATAAAATGATCTTGATTGATTTTCCAATGATTTTGTCACATACAAGATGTTCATGGACATTGGAGAGCGGAATATTGTCAACGGTCAAAATCTAAAAAGAGGCACCCTCCTAGGTCGAGGAGCGTTCGGGTTTGTCTATCGTGCTACAGCAAATATTAACGGAAATCCGAATGCAGAGGTAGCAGTAAAAATGCTTCAGCCCATTGATCCTGGCCATGAAGCCAGACCTTCAGTCATTCAAATATACAAAGTAATCTTAACATTTTAATTCAATTTATTGTCATGTAATGATATTGTATGTTGTAATTCAGGCTGCTATCAATCAATGGGAAAGAGACCCTTTACAGTGAGTATTGTTGTGCATTTATACTACTTGTTTTTCATTATTGCATCTGAGTATATAAATTTACAGGTATGCGTGCAAGGCCTATTGTACTGCTAGACAGGAATTGGCAATTCTGTTAACGTTGCGTCACACGAATATAGTCCCTCTAGTTGGTTTGTGTACGGAACCCTTGGCGCTAGTTTTAGACCTCGCACCTTTAGGGGCATTGGATTCTAATTTAAGGAATTACCGAAGATCTGGAGCTAAATTAAATCTCACTGTTGTTCAACAAATCGTAATTCAGGTGTGTTAAGCATTAATTATATATTATTAATGTATGGGACATTCCACTCCAAAACGGGCAAACCTTGCCGCTATCATATTCCCGATTTAATTTTTTAAATGATAATTCTATAATATAGGTAAAATAAGATTTTGTTTTAAGGGTTTGAAGAAATTAGACGATGGGTGGGCGCGGCATCGATTTATATTTTTCGTACACTGCTGTCTGCTGATACCGTACTCATTTTAATTGTAATTTTTGGCATTTTAAATTAAAACAAAAGGAAAACAACTGATCAAAACGCGATAGTGGAGTAATAAATTAAAAACTTAATTTTAGAAAAAATCGCGTCGGTATCGAACGACCCAAGTGGCAGCACCATCTTTCCGAACACTTAAACTTACCCTACTTTGAACTATGCGCTAGGTATGACTAAACAAGTTTTTCATATTTTTTATAACGGATTATTTGTATTACAACACTTGTTGTTTAAGTACGTTAAAGATGTTGATCCCAACTGAAGTAGAAAAATTTAATTAAATCCACAAAATGCAAAAAGTGTCAAAATCACCCTTTTTTGAAAATTCACAGAAAAGGTTGATATTTATTTCGCTTGAAAATGACACATTGTTTAACTTAGTATGTCCTCAAAAACATTAAAAATTGGAGGAGTGTAATTTTTTTTTTTGAAATCTGCATTTTCCCGTGACACTATCATAACATTTTTTATGGGACTTAACACTGTCCAAAATCTAACCAAAAATATGCGTATGGTTGAAGGATTATCTACGACTTCATTGCCATGTTATAGGAATATATGGTACACGTACTTTTCCAGAGCCACCGACTGCCAAAAAGGGACGAAAACTGGAATCGTCAACTATCGGCAACTCTGGTCGGGTGTGTAACTAGAGGGCCTAGTTTAACTTGGGGTCTTACCTTTTTGAAGCTTTCGATTTGATGTAATTTTTTTTTTAATTTTCAAAATTTCAAATGTGTAGAATTATTTATTTCCCAAGGTTCATGTTATTGATTTTAAGGAAAAAATGCCGAAATATTTAAAAACAATTAAAGAAAGTGAGGAAATCTACATGGCAAAGAAAAAAGGGATATGGATTTCCTTTTTTTGGGGCGCGGTGCCCAGGCACAGCGCACCCTAAAATCGCTCACCGTACGCTAAAAAAAAAACAAAGAAATCCACACCTCTTTTCTTGGCCATGTGGATTTCGTCACTTTAATTATTTTATATTGATATTTCGTTGTTTTTCCCTCAAGATCAATAACATGGACTTCATTTGAAACACCGAGAATTACCGGGTTTAATTTCCTTATAACTTTTTTTAAAATTTTGTTGCCAATGAAGTGTGAAACCCTTCAACGATGCGCATATTTTTGGATTGATTTTGGGTAGCGACAAGTCCCATTTAAAATTTAATGTTACAGTGTCACAGGAAAATGCAGATTAAAAAAAAAAATAATACAGCTATAAAATGTGTCATTTTCAAGCAAAAAAAAATCAACCTCTTTTCTGTGAGTTTTCAAAGAACGATGATTTTGACACTTTGCATTTTATGGAATTAATTATTTTTTTAAAACTGAAGCTAGGGTAACCATCTTTGTTGTATGTCGGACTACAATGATCCGTTATAAAAAATTTTAAAAAATATGCGATGTCATAACTAGCGCATAGTTTAAAGCTAGCGTTTGGAACGATGGTGCTAACAACTAAAAACAAACAATTAAATCGGGAGTATGACCGTGGCAAGGTTTGTCCGTTTTAACGTGGAATTTCCAATATCTATATTTTTCTAATGAACGCAATCATCCTCATAATTCCTCTCCAGATTGCAAAAGCTTTAGAGTATTTGCACCAACAACGAATCATCTACCGCGATCTCAAATCAGAAAATGTGCTAGTGTGGGCTTTACCTGGTCCCGGCGAAAGGGAAACGGACGCTAAAGTTGATGTAAAATTAGCCGACTATGGTATTTCCCGGCTTTCATTGCCTACCGGAGCTAAAGGTTGGACATATTTGATAAGTTATTTAAAGCTAAAAATTCAGACGAGAGATTTAAATTATGAAAGGTTTTGGAGGAACTGAAGGTTTCATGGCACCCGAAATAATGCGATTTAATGGCGAAGAAGAGTACACCGACAAAGTATACAAATTTGAATGTTTTCTTTTTCATTGAGTATTCATGATTAATGGATCGTTACAGGTGGATTGTTTCTCTTTTGGAATGTTTTTGTATGAGTTACTCACTTTGCGCCAACCTTTTGAAAGCCATGAATCGGTCAAAGAGTTCATATTGGAAGGGGGAAGGCCTTCGATCTCTCCTCGGGTGAGTTCCTTGTATTTATTTTAAAATTTTTTTATTGTTATGTTATTTTCTGCTATCTTTTAGGATGCAACGTATCCTGTGTATCTACTTGATCTAATGGTTTTGTGCTGGAGTCAACAACCAAAAGACAGACCGACTGCTTCCCAGATAGTATCTATCGCTTCAGCACCTGAATTTACTCACTTGTTGGATGTCGTCTCATTAAACCACAGTGGATTTTGCACGGACGGTGTTGCTGTCCCCGTACCCAACACCACAGATGAATCTCTTCATGAACTTTGGTTGAGCAGTACCGCTTGCCAGGTAATGTTACTGAAGTACTAGCATATTAATACATACGTTGTGGCTAATAGGAAAAAGCAATCTAGGTTGACCTTCTACTTGCATCAAGTCAGCCTCCCGAAATCGCAAACGGATGTGGTTCTTGGCTGGATTATTATTCTCTTCAAAGTGAAGTAGATCAGCCAATTACTGCTGCATGTCTTGTCGGTGATTCTGTGTGGCTTGGAGACGCTCGAGGACAAATTTTCTGTTTCAGGTATGATATCTCTAATATCACGTAAACTAATTTGTAATATTCAATTGATCTTTGAATCCTTTATTGAAATGTCTAGCACTCGGACATACCAATGTCTTTTCCGCTACGCCCTTGAACCAGATTCTTCTAGCACTGCGTCAATTCGACGACTTATACATCTACCTTTGTTACATCGAGTAGCTGTTGCCTTGGCTAATGGTCGTCTTTTTTTATGCCGCGATGATTTCATTCCGTTAATGTCGACGCAAGGTGAAGGAACATTCGTCATGACTGAACTCGGACTTGGTGGAAGTGGGGCACCACTCCACTGCATGGCTGCAATTTACTCCACTACCAAGGGGTAAATATACTGTGAATTATAATAAGAGGCAGTATATTTTCACTTAGTAATCTGCTATCACGATTCATATAGAAAAGTGGAGTTGTGGTGCGGACAATCACAGGGTAGCATATGCGTATTCGTTTTGGGAGAAGGCGTTGTAACGGGGCAAGAAGTGATAAATCATTACGATCCGGTCTTGCCTGGGTTGGAAGTGCTCCAAATGGTAGCTGTCGACAATTTGTTAATCGAAAACGATGTTGACGTCTTCGATTATGACGAAGAAACTCATTACGAAAATCTAGCAGAGACTACCAGTCCAGTAGTGTGGTCGTACGTTTATCCCGGGTGTGTCGTATATCGTTGGTGTGCAAATACTCGCCGTATTCTTCATCGTCTTGACTGTTCCAAACTTGGTTTGTTAACATTATTTTTGTTTATTTTTGTAGTATAAATAATTTTTCGTTTTCTTGAATCAGCCCCTTGTTCTGAATCACTACAGTCGATAAGCATTGAAGAGCATCTTAGTCCAGGACGATGTCAGGTACGGATTCATTAAAACATTTTTCGAACATTCGAAAAGTTTAACTTGGTTCGCTTGCATTCAGGTAACGAGTCTTGCCGTTCAAGGTCGGGAACTATACATAGGAACCACTTGGGGTTGCCTTATCGTGGCTGAAGCGTCATCCCTGCGTCCAATAACAGTGTTCCGCCCATATGAAGATGAAGTCCGTCTCATTCTTCCTCTTAGTTCTTATGACAGAGACAAAGAAAAACAGTCTGTACTAGTTGCAACAATTGGCAAAGGCTATCGAAATCTTTTGCATCGTTATGGATCTTGGTCACATCTTAAGAGTTCTTCAGCTCCTAGTATGTCAGAGCGACAGCGAAATATGCAAGTCCTCTTATGGAGAGCTGGTGACTGGATTTAAGTTCGAAACTAACTTCAATTTTCAGACAGACAGACAGATATTTCAAAATCATGTATTTACTTTTTTATTTATTTTTTAACCTTTGTTTCTCGATCAAACCGACGAAGCTATTCTTTTAAAAATTCGATTGTTTTCGATTAGTCAGTTATTGATACCACTATGTAAAACTTCACCGTAAAATTTGTCTTTACATGTCATGATTTATTCCTGTGTATTCATTAGTAAATAAAACTTTGAAAGTCTGAAGTTATTTTTAAAACGACTGAGAACGACATTTTTATATAGAGTGGTTCGAGGTTGACACCTTGGATAGTCAAATTTCCCAGATTGGAGCAACCTCAAACATTGACACCATCCATAAGAAAAGTGTACGAATGGAAAGACAAAGGGAGAGTGAAAAAAAGAGGGACCGACCCCTTTCTTCCCTTCCTTGACTGTCCTTCCATTCGTACCCTCTTCCCGCCTCTTCCTATGGACAATATCAATGCCTCCGGTTTGAGGTTGCTCCAATCTGGGAAATCCGGTCATCCAAGATGGCAATCTCGAACCACTATATAGTCGTTCTGTGTAATGTGTCTAGGATGTTAATTCTTTCACTAATTACGATTTACGAATACCGATCCAATTGATGATATGATTTTCGATAAAATCAAATTTTTTGATTGACCTAGTAGCGACAGACGGAGGAACCTATAACAGTCATTCTACACGAACTACAACGCGCAGAGCCAGTATGACGTTTCCAATCGCAAAACCCCGAAATTTTCTGGAAGCTATGCCGATGATAAGAAAAGAATTAACAATTATTCCACCACTCAAGGATCAAGGCCGGATTCGGGGATTTGGGGTGTTTTCATTTTTTGGGAAACGCTGACTAGGCATTGCAGCCAGTCCCCAAATAAACCATTTTATTCGGAATTTTTTAGAAAAACCGAATGGTAAAATCCGCGATTTTCTAGCTATGTGGGAAACTGGGTGATTTTTCTGCGACCTACAACAACCGGTGTCGTTTGGCGTTGTGTTGGTGAGCGTGGTTTAGCGAATGAGAAGGTCAAGGAACAACGGATACTACGTGAGGAACAGGGGGAAGGACGAGGATGTGGTGCAGTGGATGCACCGATACGAAAGGATAGGAAGAATCAATCGCTGGTTAGAGGATACCCTGCAAGACCACTTCGAGATGTCACTCTTGAGAGACCGTGGTTGACCTTCAAAGACGTGGCAGAACAACTGGCTACCGAATGGCAGGACACCAAGCAGGATCCCCAAACCATCCCAGGGGATAGGACCCAAATCCTGACGCAGTTTCACCCAGTCACTCAGGACGAGTACAACGCAGAAAAAACTTAGGACTTGGAAGCAGGAAGCCGAGGAAACGACAACAGAGTACTTCTACGACGTACTGGACCTCAGCCGAAGAGCCAACCCACCGACAAGCTGAGGTGCCCATGTAGATGATTGGAGCCGAGTGTCGACTGGAGGGAGTAAAAAAATCACCACTGACAGAGGATCGGATGTATCGGCTGGAAAAAAATGATACAAGAGTAAACGGAACCTTGATGTGCGGGATTGGTGCAATTAAGTCCGTGTGGCTCCCGGTAAACGTTTATCTTTTCGACAATCCCAGTGTCTATTTTTCAATAGTCACTTTCTTTCAGTGATAATCTATGTAATGTTGCCTCTTTGTCTTGCACTGCAAATCAAATGAGAAGGTAAACAATACACAAGTGAAACACTTGAACAAAATGAAAGTTAAAAAAAAAACATGGTGTAGGCCTACTTAGTCTATCTTATTCCAACAACATGGAACCTAGATCACTTGTTTCAGTGTTTTCAAGGCACATTCTATTAAAAAACGAGAAGTCCACGAAATTGACTTTTAATTTGCACTACCTTTTTCAGTTTGCTTATAATTACGTCCATTTCTGTATGCGAACTTGACACTATGTTCTAGAAAACTCAACTGCCACCTATTTGACTGCAAAATCTAGAACGGCTCCTCATGTGTTCTACGGTCATAGAAAATCTCATTTTGTGGGTATAGGTAATTTTGATAATTGAGAGTTTCATTTCTGTTTTAAACATTGACAAACATCTACAAATTTTTAATATAAAAAGAATTTTAATTTAATGTTTTCCATCTTTGATTATAATTCATTATGGCAAAGACAATTACAATATATCTAACGTTTTGGCTCATGCCAAAGCCAGTCATTATCACGTCAAAAATCACAATCACCATCAGAACGTTCAAATATCGTAGTACCGGTAGTAACTATATTAACACAGTAAATAACATGCAGTAACCACATCACAAAATAAACAAGATTCCTTCGGCAATTTCCTTCGGGCAATTATTTTACCGCTGAAAATAAAAAAAAAAGGAAATCAAGGTTCTACAGCAGATTAATATATAATACAAATACATCTGCGGATTTCGTTCGGTTACGCTGGATCTTGAATATGGGTCATGGTCTTCTTACTAACAGTACCGTACTATATTCCCCACATAGTACCTGATTCTTCGACACCAATTGGAAGATTGGAATACATCGAGGAACATATACATGAGGAAGAAACCTTTTCGATTGAAACAGCGCAATTAGCCATTGATTACCTACGATCTGAAGCTGCTGCAGATGACCAAACGAGTCATTCAAATTTTAAAGAAAATCTCAAAGTGACCGAAACGGCTCTTGAAAAAATTCATGGCGGTATAGAGTTTGAAAATTTCGATCCTTTGCATAATTTAACTGAAGCACAAAGGATGATTCATGCATATCCAGAGTTAGAACCAGATATTTCTGAAAATTCTACAAAAATTTAGTTGTAACTTTCAGGTAAGAAAATCTATATCAATTATAGGAATTTATAAAGTTTCTAACGTATATTTTAGATCGCCTAATTTTTTAATTTGGTATATTTTGCATACAGGAAAATGAAGACATTGATGAGCTAACGCTAAATGTGAGTGATGATGTACTAATTACATCAGATTAACCAAGTACCTTCAGTAACAAATGTAACGTGGCTGATGAAAACCCACTGAATAAGAATCAAAATCTAGTTTTTGATTCCTGCAAAACATATTTTCAGATATATTTGACTGTAATCTTTTTTCTACTTTTTATCTCTAGATGGAACGACAGCATGAGTGTAATTAGTACGGCAAATATTTGTTAATTAGCGATAAATTGCTCAATTTTTACTTCAACTAACTATTCATGTCAGCTATTAGTCACTTCCTGAAATTAACATGCTATTAACCGTTTCATAATTGTCTACACAAAACGCGAAGCAGATCTGCATGGATATGAAATTCAGAATCCTATTCATATTCTTGTTCATAGCGGACCGGGAACGGGAAAATCGTTTTTGACACACTGCATAAACAATGCTGCAGAAGAATTGGAGTACAGCATATAATGTGCATTGTTTTTTTTGTATTGCAGCTGCTTATTTGCATAATGGTAGAACCATACACAATAATCACTTCAATCAATCAGCAATGACTTCAATAAATCGACTTTTGTCCCAGACTTGTCAATGGATAAATTAAAACAACTTCGTTCCCGTCTTACCAGGTCCAAGCTTATATTGTTGGTAATTGATGAAATATCATATATTTCACATGAAGCTTTTGGCCAAATTGACAACCGTCTTTGACAACTATAATGGAACCAAAATCTCCTTTTGGTGGGATCACCGTTGTTTTAATGGCGGGTGATTTTTATCAGTTACCACATGTTGCCGAACCTTACAATCTCTATAGTGTAACTATAAAACTTCTCGTAGACCGAAAAGAAATTGAAAATGGTGACCCTGATCAAAGAACTAGAGGAGGTCATCTTTTTAGCCAATTAATAAAATTTGAGCTTTCACAACAGATGAGGGCTTCAGAAGACGCTACTCACACTGCGATGCTTAATCAAATGAGAACTCCTTATCCTGGGTGTTCCAACATAAATTCTGCATCCTGCATAAACACTTCGCCTTAATAAAGATTTTGACAAACAAAGACATCCTAGAAGACAAATTGTGGCAATGGACTCGATCCTGTTGTTGTCACTAGCAAAACGTGTTCTCATTAAAAACTTGCAATCAAAATGCTGGTCTTTGCAGAATAAAACGCAGAGCTTCATCTGGCCCAGATCATCAATTCCCATCCATCAACATATTTACAAAAACTATCCCGCACTAATGGGTTGTTTTGTAGCTGGTACCCCAGGTAATCTAATAACAACAGCATAAGTTGTATGTAAAAATATTTTCTACTGACTTTCAAAGGTTAAATACGCAGAATATTAATCCGTATCTTGGACTATCAAATGAGACCCCAATTATTTATCATTCAATGACTTTGAGTCCACTAAAAGACTTACACAGTGTATAATGGAAATGGTGATAAATAATGACGTGTCAGATATCTTGCTAAAATTTCCACCACCATATATACACGAGGTTCCTAATTTGGATCAAGATTTATTTCAACATAAATCTTTGTTCAAAGATAAAGTTGTTATTTCGGTAAAACTGAAATCTCAGGCAGAAAAACATAACATTTATTTCCCTATGAAAGCCAAAATAACTGTTTAACAGTTAAAGTGAAGGCACATGCTGTAGTTTTGGATTTTGCTATTACTATCCATAAAATGCAAGGCCAAACATGTATTCGGTTGATATTGGAAATAAATTAACGCCTCTTCAAACCTTTACAAGTTTATCATGATCTTTATGTTGCTCTTTCAGTCTTTCATACGTTTGAACATGTATAGCCACTTGCGTTTACTAGCCCTGCAACCCTTTGCAACTAACTTCAATTAACTTTCTGAATTACACCCTCCAGAAACATTCACCCAATGGAAGAAGTCTGGTCCGTTTAATATTAATTTCAATAAATCATAATAATAATTGTGGTTCATTCTCTCGTTCTAATGGGTTTGGTTTTTGGTAGGTTTGGTTGGTGTGCAGAAATAATTTTGTGAATATAAAAGAAGGTTAAATTTAGGAAAATCCATTCAGCAAATGAAGGGCTAAATCACTCGAGGTTCCACTCAATACAACCTAGTCAAATAATACCAAACAATAAAGATTCTTATTGCAAATAACTTTAAAAAATCTTTAAATACTATAAAATATCAGAAAAAGAATTACCTGCACCTTGCACAAGTATGCAAATGCTGCATGTAATTACATAATACGGACGAGTTTTTGCGGATGTTTAGTTGCGCTAACTCGCAATTCAGTCCAATCCATCTGGCGTGTATCGGTCTCCATCTTAGCCTCTCGTAAAACGGGTTTTTATTCCTAGAATTATGACAAAAACAATTTCATAGTTACTTATAATTTTAGCTTCTATTTGAATTTATTTGTGATTTATTACAATAATTTTCAATCACCATATCTCTTTTATTTGTTTTAAATTAATGTTTAAAAAAGGATATTTTACACGGAAAATCAAACGCTTCTTCAATTTTTCTCGTTTTGCTTTCTGTCAGTTCGTGCTACACCAACTATTTAATTTGTTCATTATGTTTTATGTTTGTTGCATCAAAGGGTACCAAAAAACTATTCTATTCTATCTTATCACAGAATTATTGATAATACTTAATTATTTATGTTTATTATTATTGATAATAATACATTATCTTTCAGAATTTTATCAATCTCTGCCTTTATGGTGGTTTGTTTATGAATGATGAGTTATAAATATTAGATATTGAAATAGGAAGATCTGATGGAAGGAATTTATCAGCATATTCAATATAAAAACATACTACTTAACTGAATAAAGAGGAACAAGCTTGTAATTCAATGTAATGCAATGCATGAACAAATTCTTCGGCATTCATTATTGGAATTGTGGATGTTGAAACCAGACCACTGGCGTGGTTGCCTTCGAGATTTGTTTAGGTTTTTCTTTTTTTTTGTCGTGTCCCTGTACGATGTCGTTTTCCCTGTAGTTATTTCTTTTTCGAAGTGTCGACGTTGGTTGAGTTTTTTAGTGGTCGTTGGTCTATTGACTGTGTCGTCGCTTTGTCTTCGTTATTGTGAGTTAGAATTTTGTTCCGTTCGCAGTTGCTCTTTAGTTGTTGTCAAGAATGCTGCATGATAGTGGTTCTGAATCGGATAGCGACGTTTCTGGTAAAGAAGTGAGCACAGAGGTTAATGAAGAGCCTGTGTCTGGTCAATCTGTCGTCAAAGAGGTTTTTATTGATGTGAATAAACTTTCTCCTGATCTTCGTAGGTAATTTATATATGTATGAATTTTTTTTCTGGTTCTTTATTGATTTGTTTTCGTAATGTGTTATATTTCAGATGGAAAATACGAGGCAGAGTTTCTCGTATTTCCCGTTTGTTTTCCTTTAAAGGAGATCGTAATATGTTTTATTTTGGTCTTCTGGATTCATCTGGTCTATTGAAAGTTAAGGCATTTTATGAAGATGCTGAGAAGTATTATGGGATTGTTGAAGAAGGGAAATTTTTTTCTATTGAGTATGCTCGTGTTTCTGTTGCCAAGAATCCAAATAATATTTTTCCTCTAAAATTTGAAGTTATTTTGGCAAAGGAGAGTGAGGTAGCCTATGATCTTTGTTTGAAATGAAATCTCCTTTTTTGTTTTGATTTATTTAGTTTTTGTTTTTACTCGTAGGTTGAGCATTTGGAACAAGATGATACTTTCCCAAGGTTGAAAGTTGTGAAATACGATTTGAAGAAAGTTCGCGATCTTCCTCATGGCACTTTCTTTGGTATCTTTTTTTTATTGTTTTTTTTTTTTTTTTCTTTTCATTTATTTTTCTTTTTTATGTTAGATATTGAAGTCATTGTTTATAAAGCTGGTTGCGTTGTGGACGTTCGAAAAGGTGAATTACGTAAACTTGAACTCGAAGTTTTTGACGCTTCGATGAAGCCTGGTGAAACGGTACTGGAATGGAATTTCCGCTTTATTTTTATTTGTTTTCTTTTTTTTTAAACTTTCGTGTCTGGTTTGGTAGGTGAAAGTGACTCTGTGGAACGATGATATTGAGCTCGTTAGTCTTTTGGATTTGCGAAAATTTTATTACAAACTTTCGATTCAGGATGCTACTTGTAATGAATACTTGCAGCGGGAATATATTCAGACGTCGAAGGCTTCCGTCTTTAAAGTATTCTTGATACGTTTACCATTTTTTAAATCTATTTCTTTTTTTTTTAATTGTAAGATTGCGAAAGTTGAGTGTGATTCTACTGAATCTAGAGTTGTTTCTCTTTGGAAGGCGAAGAAATTCAAAGATGTAGGTGAAACTAAAAGGAAAAGTGATCACGTTCCCGTTGTCACTGAAGATGAGAAGATTCAGAAACTTGTTTAAAACTTACCTGAATGTCTTCTTTGTTTTTTTTATTACAACACCGAAGTTATGTGTGTCCTTTACTAGGCTACTCTCGGCCTTCTTTTCTAATGGGGGATCAAGATTTTTATGGTTTTGTTGTGAATGGAATTGCAGTGTATTAATTTTTCTTGATTAAATAATTTTTTTTAAAACTTTCCTTTAATTAATTGTCTCTCTTTATTTAGTCTGTTTTGAAAAGGACACGGGGTTATCTGAGAACTCTTAGTGAAATCTATGTTGTCCTTATTCGAAGTGAGGATTTGACAGCTTTTTTTTCCCCATTTTGATTGCCTGAACTAGATGTCTTTACTTTTTTTTTCTTTTTTGCCTGGAACATTCCGGTACTTGTTGTTTGTTACCTAATTGGCTAAGTCCAATCATTAGATGAAAATGATTTCTCGGTGAATTTTGTTTAAAGAGATAGTTGTGTTCCGTGGCTTTCCTTTTTCTTGTTGATTTTCTGCTTGTTGAAGTCGTAGTTGTTTCTTCCTTGGAGTCGTATTTTTTTGTTAGTGGTACCCGCCTTGGGTCCCAAAATCCGTCGTTGTCGTATCCCGTTAGCCAAGTTGTCAGCTTCTCAGGTGGTGTTAAACTTTTAATGTATTTTAAATTGGAAGTGTTTGGTTGGATCGGCATGATTCTTAAATCTTGCGATTTTCGAACACGGGACACAGCGACATAAAATCCTGGAAAAGAAATTTGTGGTTTGAAAGGTCTAAAGTTGAGATCGACTATTAGTCGTTTGCAAGTTTGTCCTTGGATTTTGTGAAGAGTAATTGCGTATCCTAGTTCCACTCCGTGACTTTTCGTTTGAAGGCTAATTTTCCCATCTTTGCTTGGAATTTGACTTTTGAACGTTTTACTGATGTGCGTCTGAGGTAACGGTATGACGACTTGATCTTTCTCTGTCGTGATTCCGACGAAATGTTCATGTTTGGAATTTGTTACGTTTACTAGTACGTAGACGGGATTGTATTGGAGGACGATATCTTCTCGGCTACTACAAATGGCTGTCAACACACGCTCTCTGTCTTCTCTCGGATATAAGACTAAGGAGTGGTAGGTGATTGCCGTTCCGTTTGTCAGTCCGTGTGTGGGATTAATGTTTTCGGTAAGAAATCCTGGAGCTCCGTGAACGAAAATGCCTTTCAGTCTGTGGCAAGTTTCGTATAGATAATTTACTTGATCCTGATCAATGGCGTTAGCCACTAGACCCAGTATTGGTTGGTACCAAATTATACGCGGCCAGTTTTGCTGTTTGGCAAAAATAGACGATTGATGCTCGTTAATTCGATAAAGTTCCTCGTTGCTTGTGACTACAATGGGCGCGTTCATCCAATCCGGTTCTTTTTCGATATCTTGTCTCGTCAGTACTTTTAGTTTTTCGAGAGGTTCAAATGTCTTGGTCCTTCCTTTTGCTGCTGACGTACGGAGCTGATTGAGGAAAGACATGTGATCGGGATCTTTGGCTGCTCTCATCTGTTGGGTAAGTTCTACTTTTTGGAAGGTAGCAAACAATCTTGCTCCTTGTTTGGCAGGACTAGTGAATGTAGTTTGTGGATTTTGTCCGATGTCTTCAGTAGACATGTTTAGCAAAGCGTGGTAAAGAGTTTCAGTTGGAGATACTGGCGGAAATTGGAAGAAGTCTCCCAGGTATAGTTGAGCAATTCCCCCGAACGGTAAATCGTTTTCCATTATTTGTCGAAGCCTGAGTTCAATTTGAGCCAGCATTTCTGGTCCGACGTAGGAGATTTCATCGATAACCAGCAATGCCAGTGATTGATGTTTAGCTTGTTGTTGAAGTGTAGCCAGCTTGAAATGATTAGGTTTCGATAGGTATACTCTGGTGTCGTGGAAAATTGGAAAGGAGAAGAAATTGTGAATTGTTCTCCCGTTTGGTAGTTTGCTGGCTGCAATTCCTGTGGGAGCAATACAGGCGACAGTTAAGTTGACATCAAGTGCTGCTTGGAGGATGCTTCCTATTAAGAAAGATTTGCCGGTTCCTGGTCCTCCATGCACTAGGATGCGGAATGGTTGCGGGTGAGATCCTCTTCCATCTTTGAATTTTCTTAAATCAGAGAAGTACGTTTTTACTGTTGTCCAGATTTTCAGTTGCTCATCGTTAAGTTCCTCTGCTAGACATGGCCGACTACTTGCAGGTGCTTTGGAGTCAGATGGTTTGTTGGAAACGGTATCTTTTTTCGTTTCTTTTGCTTCTTGGTAAGCTGAATCTAATTTCATAAGAAACACTGTTCCAGCCAATTCATCTACTCTGTTTGAAGGCTGAACTATTTGTTTAGCTTTCGTCATTGTGTTTGAATGGCTTGTTTTGCGTTGTGCCGGTCGAAAGAGATGATCTAAGGCTAGTTTCGTTGCTTGATAGTATTCCTCACAGCTATTCTTAGGACGATGAAATAGGTCGTCAGCAGCAGCTTTGTTTCGTAAAAGGTCGATGTTTTTCTGAGCCTCGATGGCTGCCATTTCTTCTTGAATTTTTGTGGAATTGGCTTGAAAATCTCCTTTGTCTCGCACATTAACTCCAGCTAGTGAGTGATTATCAGTGTCGTTCCATCGGTCGGCACACTCATATCGCCATTTCGAGACAGCTGTTTGATCGCTACCTACCATACGTAATCCGTGAGCTGCGTGGTGAATCCATTGTGATCGGACACGATTCAAACACGTCGTGACTCCATTGTTGTTTCCTTTTACCAAGTTATACATGAACGAACAAAAATCAGTCCATGTCGTTGGCCCTGGAAGTGTTCCGCCATCTGTAGTCATCGTTTTCCATGGTCGATAAAGTATAAGGAAGTGATTCGCAAATTTTCGAGCTTGCGATCGCCAGGCGTCGGTTAATGTTGACGGTTTCGGTGCTGGTGGTGCTGGTGGTGGTCCCACTAAAATTGGAACCTTCGTTTTCGATCGTAATCTTTGTATGTATGAACCTAGAGAAATGAAGTATGGAAAATCAGCATACGTTAGTGTTGATGTTTTCGTGATATGGGAGCGAATTAGCTATTTGTTACCGTGTAGGGGATGAGCGTTCGTGAAATCAAAAGTTCCGTTGGCTGGTCTTCCTGATTCACTTTGCTCGTTGTATCCCTCTGACTTTGTGCCCTTCTTTTCTCGCCATGGAACAATGTCAATTAGAGCTGTGTACTCGTAAAGACTGAGTTCGTGTAATTGAGTTCCTCTATAAGCGTAGTGAAGATGTTGAGGTACGGCGATAATTTTCCGGGGTGTGACATAAATATTTGCTGTAGAATTAACGTTTTCGTCTCTATGTTGAAGCGTTGATCCAAGAATCAAGGAATCTTTTTCAATGAACGTTTCCTCGAAGATGTTAGGATCCTTGTCTGGATTTGAGGTGTCCTCTTGGATGGTTGTTTCGTTGTCACTTGATTCATCATTTCCTTGACGGCTTTCATTGTAGATAGAATTCGCGACGTTGATTTCGTTGATTTCTTCGTCTTGATGCTCTCTAGGTAATTCATTTCCCCAAAGATCAGCAAATTCTTCGTTTCACCTTTTTGGACACGAACTTGAAGTTTCTGGGTGTTCAGTTACATAAGAAATTGCTGCATGTATATAGGTCACCCAAAAAGTTTCTAAACTTGTCTCAGCAGGCATGCCGAGAATAGCAGCTGCTGCCATTGGTCCCGATATTTCAATCGCGCCGCTCAGATCGTTAGCTATTTTGTTAAGATAGTGTATTCCAGTACGAATGATGTTGCCGCTGTCATCTGCTTTCGATGGATACTGGTCGATGGTTTTTCTGGCGTGGTAAAGAAGCGGTAGAGAATGTGCCAATTCTGCCGGAGGTTTGCTAACGTACTTTATTAAGTAACACAATGCGCTCTTGCTTTGCACATCACTGCCAAGGAGTGCTGCATTGGTGTTGCATCCCAATACGGCAGAGGCTAGAGGGTTGTATTCGACACTCATTGCGTTTCGTTTTTGCAAAGTTTTGCAAACTTTTTCTTTGTCTTCCTCCGCTAACAAGTCAAATTGTTCTTGCAATTCTGATGGTAAAACCATTTTTTCAATCAATGTAGGTGGAGATTTGCGACCGTCTTCTGTTGGCAATGGTGGTAGAATGGCTGGTCGAATTAAAAAGTACATTATCATTCGCTTATCTCGCATTGCAACAGGTAGTTGTGAAAAATTACTTCTTGATGTCACTGCCTCGTCTGGTGGAAGGATGAAAGGAAGTACTTCAAAAGACACTTCTGGTTGACTTGGATCGGTTTTCTTGGCTACGATTTGCAAGCAACCAGTTTCCTCTCGTAGATGTACGCCACGTCCTCGTTGACAGCATGTTTTCCCTATCTTTTTCTTGAAACATGTGAGACCATGTTGGTGTATGTTGCATAAGTCGACGGTTCGTTGGAAATCTTGAATGTATTGCTGCTTCTCGCGGACAGGATGATGTGGTTTGAAAAACGCAGCATGAGGTGGTTTCTCGTTGTTCAAATCTCGTAATAAGTGTTTCAAATGAATAGTCGGATCTAGTTGTGCTGAAACCACACGGTTGATTGCCTCGGCAATGTATCTTTTCAAACCCGGGATGCCACCTGTAGTTTGCAGTAGGTTAGGCGTTAATCCACCCAAAACAAAATATGCATGTGAAGAGAACCACGAGCTTGTTCTTCTGTACAGCCGAAGGACGCCACTGGTGTACCGAATATTCCTGCTTGACGTTTAGACAAAGGAATACTTTTTTTTTGCTTGTTCCGTCAGGTGGTGTTCCCAACATATGAACGAAGAAAGCCTCAGTCATGATTTGGAACATTCGGGCAGCGAAAATTGGACCAAGGGCTAACATTGTTTTTTTTGCCGATTCACTAAATGAGATGCCATGGAAATCTGTCTGGTGATTACGCATGGCTTCGGCAAAACCGCTTTCTGTTGCCGGAAAAGACCAATTGTTTGTCATAGGAAGAGTAAATCGTAAATTGAGTAATCCGTTAGTGTCATCTGGAGAATGGGTGTAGAAGATGGAAGGTGGTCCAAAATAGCGAACCATGCTCATGAGATGACCTACGGTAGCAGATCTTGCTGCTACTGAATATGGAACTTTTTTACTGATTAAAGACAAGTGAGGCGTGATTTTTGAAAGAAGTTTCAGTGATTTGGGATGATTGGGCCTATTCTTCGCTTCTTCCAACTGGCTGAGAAATTTCGGATCCGAAACCATTTGACTGAATGTTTCCATTGACAATTTGTTTGTCCTAACGGTAGTCTGAATTGATCGGCACGTGATATGTCGTTGCCATTGGTCGAAGAGCAGAAAGAGAAATCGCATGCAATTAGCAAATTTTCCATGCCATTGCAATTCCATGTGTCGCATATCTTTAATAGGTATGCTTCCATTTTTCCTTATTCCTCTACCAAGAGGGAAGAGATGGGGGAAAGCTGAATACATCAAGTGATCGTTTTGTTCAAATTCATTTAATGGTTCACCTTCTTGCTTAATGGTGACACAATCTTCGGTTTAATGGTCATAACTCCATTTGTGAGTAGTTAATTTAGGCGCGGTTTCAAAATCTTCCTCATTGAATGCATTCCAGCCCTTCTTGTATTTGCTTTGTCTGAGGTATCGAAATCCATCAGGTTGAGCCAGGGTTTCCGATATTCCTAGTAAGAAAATGCATGTATTTACAATAGGAATGAGGAAGTATTACGTTGAGCTATGTGATACCTTTCAATGCTGCCTCACTGGAGGACAGTTCATTCGAGTTGGTTGGTGAAGTTCTAGTAAGGAAAGACATGGGATAGAGATTTGGTTTTCCGCTGGAGTCTTCGATCGTAGTTTCTGTGTCTTGGTCGTTGGCTGCATCTACATCAGACGACTGTTGAGAAACGATTTGATCTATTTTTATCTCTGTATCGTGTTCCGCAATTGAAGCACGAGATATTAATTCATCTGGAATTTTGGTTAAGGCCATCTTCATTTCTTGTGAATCGTCAATGACAATGTCTTTGTAACGTGAGTTGAAGTGTTTCAATGCGCCCAACCACAAGAAGATGACCTCGCTACGGACTTGAATAGGGTGCCAAATTCTGTGGTGCTTGTCAGCTACAAGTGCTGCCCATTGCAAATGAGATCCAACGAAAACGATGCTCAGCGCATCGTAAAAATCGTTAATGTAAGGGAATTTCCGGTTAGTTCTATTTCGTCTTTTTTCATTTATCATTTCTTCAAGATGCTCTCCGTATTGTGCATAAGCAATGGCGTGGCCTAGTTTTCCACATTGCCGTTCGCCATGTTGGTATCCAGTCAATTTAATTATCACGATGAAGATTCGTGCTAAAGCAATGACGTGTTCTTCAGCTAGTGTTAATTTCGGTAAAAAAATGCGATCCGCATTGCCATAATCGATTCCTGACGCAAGCGAATAAGTAGGCACTTTGTTTTGACGAATCACAGCTTGGAAACATTCATTGCAAAGAATAGTTTCGGTGTCCTCTCCATCAGAAGTTAGCTGCTTCTTTTGTGTGACAAATTCTCGATGAAGGTAGTAATATTTTCTACTAACTGGTGAGTGATAGTAACTAACAACTGATCTAAAGAAAAGAAAGTCAACCACTGGTTACTATGGAACGCAAATATGACATGATAAGAATGAAGAAACAAATACCTATATTCTTCAGAGATATTTTCCAATTCAAAAATTTCTTGTTTGGAAAAGAGCAGTTTGCTTAGTTGATCAAGGGAAACGGTGTGGAATTTTGATGAACCCATATCAAAATCTTTTATTCCGTAACTAGCACATGCCAACATTTGTGCTTCAATATCCCAATTACTTAGAAACGTTTCAGAAATCACGGCAAGATCTTCTTCTGTAACGTTACTAATTATTTCTTGGGCTAGATTATTCAAGTAATCAGGAAGTGGGTTCGGATCCAAGGCAGCTTCACTCCAATTATCAAACACATCAATACATCAAACGATCAGTATCTCGAAACCGATCCAACCCCGTATTTGTTACGAGGTTCATCAGTGCAGCGATGGGATCCGATTCAAAATGGAGTAACTGTTCGGCTATTGGTGGCTGACACATTTCCAACGAAAGTGGCTCACTGTAACTATTAAGGACTACCTTGACATTCTTGCTTTTCTTCTTTGCCCGAGAGTATCTCTGTTGATAGGCATTGTGATTCATTTTAAGTCTTTTGACTTTCACATAATTGAAATCTAATTCTCCATCTACAGAGAAAAACATGATTGTTAGTTAATTAATAAAAGTTTAAATAGCTGTAACTCACATACTAGTAAAAAAATGGCTTTCTGTTTTTCGCTTTTATTACTATGTAAAAAAATACATACCTTTTGCATTATTTGCCTGAATAGTTACTTTTTCCATACCACCATTGGAGGAAGCCTTAGGGTCTATAGTTTTCCTCGGCAACATATCTAGGAAAACGATGACAACCAAAATTCTTTGTTTAGCATTAAAATAAACTTGCTTAAAGTTATGTAATCTGCATACTGCAGAAAACAGAACTGATTACTGTCCCTCTAATTATGGTAAGGAAACAAGTTACACACCTGTCTCAATGTTGGAGTGACTTCCCTTTCTTCTCTCCTTCATGGATACATTCTTACTGTCTTCACTCTCTCCTCGCAACATTTCTAGCAAAACAACATAAAGTAAATTATATGATTTGAAAATTACTTTCATTAGAAAACATCTTCTATACCTTCCTTACTGCATGATTCCAAAGCACCACTATGTTGATTTCTATAGGATGCGATCTCAGCCTTCTTATTTGTCAATGGATCTACAAAACTCAAATAAACAACTTGTCTCTTTCAAATCAAACAACTTTCTTACCGAATTCGTTACACAAACGATGATTTACAGTTTTGTAATTCACAGTTCGTTTGCCATTAGAAGAGGGTACCTTAGCTTTTTTACCCGCGGATCCATCTATACAAACAAAAGGAAAAAGAAAATGACATAAGACTGCAATCAAGTAAATAAAGAATCTTTTTTCTAATGATAAGAAAACAAGTGACATACCTATTGAGGTTCCTGATTGAAGTATCTCCTTTTTTCTATCATTATGACGTACAATCCTAGTGTCATCATTCAATGGATCTGGAAAAAAATTACAATATGTCTTCTAGAAATTCAGCAACTTAAACACCTGTGTCGTTACCCAAACAAAGATTTACAGATGGTGGGCCATCAGAATTTAAGACCTTAGTCACTTGACCTGTGGATCCATCTAAACACACGAAAAAGACAATCAAGAACATGAACTATGAATCTAAACGAATGATATAAAAACCTATATAATGTTTCGGCAAAGCACCAGTTCTCAATCTGAGCCTTCGATAAGCATAACATTTGCCAGAAAGAACTTTTCCTCCAAGAATGTCAGCATCGTCAAAATGATCACCACACAGCTTCATTCCCACTTTCAACCCTTTTCGAGTAAGAACTTTTTCCCATAATGGCATTCTAGATTTGGTAACTACAAACATCGGTAACTGACTCTTGTCGTCATCAAAAGTCTTATAACCACAAATGAAACAACGAAATGGCTTCATTATGTAATAAAGAACTAGATATCAGTATTGTCTATCAACAACATCAACAACATGAATCTGACAAAGAATCGCAAACAAACTAAACTGGTCTAGAGGATATTCCACTTACAGTCAACAGATGGCGCTTCCGGACAGTGAAAGTATTCCCAAGGGACGTATCAGAAAATAAAGACGAGTGGGCCCTCGGATTTCCTGAGGAAATCTCTCAGGTATTGTCTATCAACAACATCAACAACATGAATCTGACAAAGAATCGCAAACAAACTAAACTGGTCTAGAGGATATTCCACTTACGGTCAACAGATGGCGCTGCCGGACAGTGAAAGTATTCCCAAGGGACGTATCAGCAAATAAAGACGAGTGGGCCCTCGTATTTCCTGAGGAAATCTCTCAGGGATGATTTTAATCTTCTTGACGGGATTCCAGCACCCATCTTAATCGTGATGTTTTTAGTTGACACAGCTGATTTATGAGAACCTGACACAATTACGTAGAATCATTATGTTGTTCAATATGAATACTCACGATGTGATCTTTTTGTATGTTTGTCTAACCACTGTTTCTCTTTGGCAGTACAAGCTAGGTATACATTCGTTGCATATGATGATGATTTGATTACAAAACTGCCCCGACATCACAGCAATTATTACCAAATTTAAAGTTTGGTTGTATTAACTATTATTTATTACCCTGGTGTGCAATGACAGTGTGCTGCTATGATAGATTTGTTGTGCCAACTTTTAATTACCACCCAAACTTCTTTGGTATTTAGTGATTGGGAGTGATGTACAGTAACCTCATTTACTTAAACCGGCAAATGAAGCTACTACAATTTTTGAATAATGAGAGAGTTTGAACAGTTCAAACGTATTACAAAGGGAAACCTCTGCCACGAAAGATGCCATATCACTTCTACTTACTTTTTAGTGTTTAGAAGCTGTCAGCTGATGATTTCGAGTTTAAACAACACCCGCTAATCAATTTTGTAAAAGAAACGAAGCAGATATAGTGATTATTGTATCAAATCACAATAAATTAAACTAAAAGCTAAAATTATAAATAACTATGAAACTGTTATTGTCATAATTCCAGGAATAAAAAACTGTTTTTACGAGAGTCCAAGATGGGGACCGATACACCAGATGGATTGGGCTAAATTACGAAATAGCCCAACTAAGCATCCGCAACACGTCTATATTATGTAATTACTTGCAGCTTTTGCATACTTGTTGCAATTTTGTTTACACTTGTTTTATTGAATATGACTATTACGGATCTGAATGGGTGAGATTGGTCATGCTTTGAAACGGTAGATAATCAGTGATGGTTTTACACCGGGTTCCGGACATCTCGTACCCAAAAATTCTCGTACTCATTTTTTCAACCATTTCGTACCAGTACGAGATGGTGGTACGAGGTGGCATCTGGCGGTAGAGAACAGTACCGGCTGGTACGAGGTGGCTGGCATAATCTTCCGGCTGGTACGAGTTGGCTGGCAGAAGTTTCCGGCTGGTACGAGATGACTGGCAGAAATTTCCGGCTGGTACGACATGGCCGGCAGACATCTGTATCCCAGCAATTATGCCATGGTATAGGATGATTATGCTTGTAATTATTCACCCTTCAATAAACTTTTTAAGAATTTTTTTATTATGTTAGCAGTGTATTTCATATTTTTCCTCAAACTTCTTTTAATGCAGGAATTATGGTTGCTGTATTGGTGAACCACACGATAGCAGACTAAAAAAGATCGTTTCCTTTGTAAACATTTCGTGTGCTGCATAGAACAGGTAAAGATTGGTCCTAATTTGAATATTTTCATTAATGCAATACATTTTTCACAGAGCAGGCAACATCCCAATCCATCAGCTTCATGTTATACGGCCTCAAAGCTTGTATATACCAGACCAGGAGGTATTCCTCCAATACCTAATCATTGTACGTAAGCTCATTTTTCAGCTTATTATGGCATTCTTAACATTTCATTTTTACTTTGTTTAGATAAAGACTGAGAAAATGCTAGCCAGAAGCAGAAAAGGCATTATTGCCCTCGATTGTACTACATGCTCTTTCTTGGATTGTTTGTTTTCATTAGTTAAATCGTTGGCTGCCTCCAGTCTAAAAATTTGGTCTCGTTGCCAATTTAGCTTGTAGTAACTCACCACGGCCTGGACCATGTGATGGATTAAGAAAGAATTTACTATTGCAATATAAAGGCAAACACATTTATTGGTTTAACACATGTTTGTTCATGTTACAGATTCTGAAAATACACCTCTGGGTAAGAGAAAAACAGTTTACGACATATTAGATTTGAACCAAATCAATCGCAACAATATAATAAGAAAAATTTAGACTTTACTATTTCTGCAATTCATACTCATTAGGCATCTTGTAAGTATTGGAGCAATACTTCAACATTTCATGCACCGTAAGTTCCTCGGCTCTATATTTCTCCCGGATTTTCTTCATTCTCTCGCTGGTTCTTTTGTAACTTTTGTTCTCTGCTCTTAGTGTCTTTCCTTGAATGAGTTGTTTGTTGACAAGGTTCTTTTCCGCTTCTTTCAATAGAAGCCCCACCAAATTATAAAAATTGAGTCACCTTTTCTTGTTGCTTTTGAATTGAGGCGCCGGTGCCACCCCTCAACGTCGTTGTTTGTGCGGACCTCTTGGAAGTAGACGCTCCATGTTTTGGGTGGCCAGGTTCTGTTCTTTATCCAAGTCTTTTCCACGTAATCCATGAATGGTCTCAAATCAATTACGGTCAATGGCGCTTTATTTTCTTCGGCCCGTTTGTCGTTGAGCTTCACGAGGCTAGCACGCAACTCTTCCGATCGCTGTTTTAAATCTTTGAAGCAGGTTTCTATTTGTTGTCATGGGATGATGGGTAAACTTAAAACCTCCCTTACTATTTCCTGGATTTTAGGATCAGATTTATAAGCGGAAGAAAGCCCAAGACTCTTGAGGTGCCGGTAAACGGTTTGAACCCAGTGAAAAGAACAACCGAATGCTTTTACGCCTTCAAAATTGTGCAGAAATGCACTCTTTACTGCGGTTTCAAAATCAAGAACTACTTCTTCTAATGCTATGGGGAAATCTGGATCGAAAAAAGTTTTGATTTATTTTAAAACGGCGTCGTAATCACTCAGCTCTTTGCCGGACAAAATTATATAAAGAAGGGGAATCTGCTTTGATTTGCCGTCTTTTGTTATAAAACCGTGGATACTGTAAAGCTGGGAAAAAGGTAGCTGAGCTACATGGAAAGTGCCATCAACGTACCACCTTCTCATTTTTTGAAGATCTTTGATCTGGTCGTCAGTGGCAAAAAGAAGATGACATTTCTCTACCACAACTACCTCACCACGATAAAAATCTTTTGGTAGATGTTCCAGTTTCAATTCAAAAAAGAGATCCGTTGGGTGCAAGGGCCTTTCGTGTTCCCTTTTTCTGTTGGCTGCACGCGCAAGATTTTGTATGGGTGGAATTATAGCTGAAGGGTTTTCTTTTACAACCGGGACAATAAGATCTTCCGCAAGAGCATTTGCTGATTCAAAGAGATTCTTAAGAGCAACATCCTTAATTTGCTTGACTAAGGGAACCTTCAGATTTAGTTCAGGATTTGGTTCATGGCAATGAGCTGTGGCACCTTCTGTGAAAACGTCCCCTAATTGCTTTACGTAGGCGGCACATGAAACTCCATTTTTTCTTCCTCGTCTAGTGCATAGCCAGGTAATTACCCCACCCTTTGTTGAAACCGATTTCTTTAAGCCGTAACGATTACCTAACCCATCTATTAACTGATTCTTTGCCCTTATGGATGCCCCCTCAACAATTTCAAAACGTTCTATCAATGGGTTGGGTGCAGTGGGCGTGGGAGACAACAAACTTCTCTCTCGAACGAGAACTGGGGTGACTGCGTGGCGAGCAATAGCACGTTCTTCTTCGATCAACCTTTAAGGAAAAAGAGTGAGCATTAGTAAGCGTAATTGAAGTTGAAAGAATCATCAATATAAATATATTACCGTGTGTCACTAAGGTCAGTAGTAGGTGGTTGCTGGCGCTGTGATGGAGAGAAGGAAAAGTCTAATTCGGCCATAACGAAATCCGCTTCTCTATCAACAACTGGCGTGCTGTTTACCCGAGTTTCGCTTTTCAAGAAGAAACAATTAGAATTAAGAACAATTATTTTTTGAAAACACTAGGAATTTAAGCAATTTTACCTGGTATTCATTCCAGATGGTGAAAAGTTAATGTCTAAATTGGCATCAGGAATGTGAGGTGGCAAATCTAAAATCGCATCAAACGCCTGGAATGCTGATGGGGAGAATTGAAGGTCTCCGAACGATCCATCCAGAAGAGATTCCGTAAACGAGAAGTCAGTGGTAGCAATCAGCCCCTGGTTCTGGAGGGAAACACTAACTTCTGGCGTAGGAGTTGGCAAGGTTTCACGAACAGGCAATTTTGTTGCTTTATTATGGGGTGCTCTCCGGTTAGCTCTCTTCCATGCTGGTGATGGCGTGAATGGAGTAGGTTTGTTGATTTTTCTCTTGGGTCGAGATTGATCAGTGTTTTTTTATGCCGAAGAAACGTCCTTGAAGGGAGACGGTGTATCTCTTAATCGGCAAAGGGAACAAATAAAACCCATTTCCTTTTGAAATTGATAGTCAGCCTTGCTGATCCCTGAAGAAAAATAGTTTCAATAAATCGATGAGTTAAAAATATGCAAGACTTTGAGACAGTATACTGAATATAACAACAGATAAGAAAACTAAATAAAATAAAAAATATTCTTACAAGAGTGACAACGTCGGTGTTCCCATTTGGCACATTTGGCACAAGCAAATTTTTGATCTCCTTTTTTAAAGGCAGTTTTACAAGTAAGGCAATCCATTCTTGACGAGTTATGTGGAGGAACTGAAAAAATGAATCATGTTTGTTTTTTTATATACCCTTTGGTCAGGTCATGTTGAAGGGTGAGAGGGTAACGAGATTTCTGGGAATTTCTGATTCCATGAATAACATGCCGCATGCCGCCTTTTACTACCCTGTGAATTGAAAGTAAGAGCCAAATTGCTAGGAAGCCTAAAAAACAATTTATTGGAACCAAAGCATAACAATCATACCGCAAAATCACACAAAATAACATCAATGATCAAAGAACAAAGCTGTTGTGTCGAAAACAATACCACGGCTTTTTAACAGCACAGAAGCGGTAAACTCTCGAGTTCAGGGACGTAACAAATGGAGTGCTGTAAAAAACGAATTAGAAATTAAAAAGAAGCTTAAACACCAATAAGAATTTTTCGTCTTACTTGAAGATTCGTCCTAATTTTTGTTTTAACTGAAATCCAGACTGATTTTCTTGCCGACAAAGTCGATTTGAAAAGGAGTAATCTGTCAATCAACAAGATAACGATGAATTATGACCAGCGCTTTAAAAAAAGGGAAATATGACATGGTTACAACCTGATCACGAAGGATAAGGAGATGGGTGTGGAATAAATGTGCGTCTAGGCTTGATTTGTTTGTCATAATCTGGCATCATTTGCCAGTGCCACACACTTCCTTTTAGCCTGCAAAGAAAATGTAAGAGTAAATCCAAAACTTTCTCGATCACTTAAATTTTCAACTTTACCTGTCCCGAAAAAAGACCTTGGAATGTCGAACGATCAACAGAACTGTAACATTTGCATAAGCACAGCAAGGCTCTCGATCTCCAAAAAGGGGTTACCACATTTCGTGCAAATCGGCCGGTGAATCTGAAAAGAACCAAAAGAGTAAATCATAATGAGAATCTATCTGTCAAAGTTATGCCTTAAAAAAAAATAATATTTGTTGCGTCTCACTTGAATATTTTGGATCAACCTCCTCCAACAGATCACTATAGAATGGCTTCTGGCAGGAAAGTATGGTGCCAAAACTAAATTGGCAACGAGACCAAATTTTTAGACTGGAGGCAGCCAACGAGTTAACTAATGAAAACAAACAATCCAAGAAAGAGCATGTAGTACAATCGAGGGCAATAATGCCTTTTCTGCTTCTGGCTAGCATTTTCTCAGTCTTTATCTAAACAAAGTAAAAATGAAATGTTAAGAATGCTATAATAAGCTGAAAAATGAGCTTACGTACAATGATTAGGTATTGGAGGAATACCTTCTGGTCTGGTATATACAAGCTTTGAGGCCGTATAACATGAAGCTGATGGATTGGGATGCTGCCTGCTCTGTGAAAAATGTATTGCATTAATGAAAATATTCAAATTAAGACCAATCTTTACCTGTTCTTTGCAGCACACGAAATGTTTACAAAGGAAACGATCTTTTTTAGTCTGCTATCGTGTGGTTCACCAATACAGCAACCATAATTCCTGCATTAAAAGAAGTTTGAGGAAAAATATGAAATACACTGCTAACATAATAAAAAAATTCTTAAAAAGTTTATTGAAGGGTGAATAATTACAAGCATAATCATCCTATACCATGGCATAATTGCTGGGATACTTAGCCGGTTGCCTTTCTATCGGCCATCTCGTACTGCCATCTCGTACTGACCACAAGGTGGCGCATGCTCGAGCCGCAGTATATAAGGTCGCCGCGGCCGTACTAAGTTATCAGTCACCGGCTAGGCACTCTTCAAGGCGGACTTCATCCGGACATCCAGCTCGGCGCTCCCCTTTGGCTCCCTCTAGAATGGAGATGTCTGCCGGCCATCTCGTACCAGCCGGAAATTTCTGCCAGTCATCTCGTACCAGCCGGAAACTTCTGCCAGCCAACTCGTACCAGCCGGAAGATTATGCCAGCCACCTCGTACCAGCCGGTACTGTTCTCTACCGCCAGATGCCACCTCGTACCACCATCTCGTACTCTGGTACGAGATGGTTGAAAAAATGTGTACGAGAATTTTTGGGTACGAGATGTCCGGAACCCTTTTACACCTTGCATAAAAATGCAAGTGACACTTGTTTTTTCTATCTATTTTTGTTACCTTGCCCACTATAATGATGAAGCAGTCATCACGAAAATTCCCCTTTAACCTAAGGAACTTAAAAGAATAGACAAGGAGTGTCTACTTCAGCACACCTTGGAACCCCTGCAAACACATTCCGGTTTCTATAATTTTCCCTCGTGTCTGTCAACAATTATCCACCAGTATTAAGGAGACGTTCGCACCGTGATAACCATGCAGTGCTATATCCTGTCTGACATTGGATTGAAGTGGCGACAACGAAGATTAATCGGACGACGACTGGATGGGCCCCCAATGCAACGAAAGTAATTAAACGAAACTCTGTACAAATGTTTAACTTGACACTTCACTTGATTGAACCCCTTTTTGCTCATAATATGCCCTGAAGGATATTTAGGCCAGCACTGCATGAGTCACTGTGAGATGCTGGGTTACGCAAATGTTTGTTTCAACATTTTTGATTAAATGTGACAATGCCATTTACTCTACAGTTGCGACTAGAGTCAATTGGGCAAGCCGATCACTACCTTGGCTGGCCGATCGTGCCAGCCAATCACGACGGTCTCATAAACGGTCTCATCGTGTACATCTTGCTGATAGTCATCGTTATCGGCGCCCTAGTCTACTTCCGACGCCGAGAACGACTGCTTGGGGCGACATCAGCAAAGAAACCGTAAAATCCACCTCAGCAGGGGTGGAAGACCGGCAACACTTAACGAAGATTGGCCTGGCAGGGACAAGGAAAAAGTCCTATCGATTCGCGATGGACTCAGTACGCGGAGGCCATTGTGCAGCAAGTGCGGGACGGAAGGTCACTTCATGAGGGATTGCCCGAGGGCCAATCGGCCGCAACAAACTGACCACGGATGGACTCCTGATGACCAAATAGTGTGCTTTGGCGGTGGCGGAGCCGGGAACACGTAATGGTTCTGCTCTGGAGGACACCACATCGGCGACAGAGTGGGGCCAATCAGCAACTGATTTGCCTGGTCAGAACAGAGGACGGAAACATGAAGGAGAAGGCATGGTCGGTACTGAAAATCGAAAACGACTGGTGTTCCAAGACGTCCTATGTGGAGAAGGGCGTATCCTGACCGTGATTGACACGTGGACAGCCGCCAGCAGTATCCGTGTCTTCACCTAAATTAGTTGAGCTTAAGTTTATCAGTGAGACCATGGAGGGTGAATCGTCTAGTTTCAGTGGACGGGAAAGAAATTATACCAGAAGGAGTGACCCAATTGGTATTATTGGACGGAGAGACCTGATCTATTGGAATTCGGTGCATTGCCGGAGATATCCATCGGCGAGATGCCCATCGGGTGATAGCGGAAGAGAAAACTGAGAGTGTCCAAAAACTAGTGACTCAGCACGGATGCTGGGTACCGGAAATATCCCTAGCTAAAGGTAGTCGCAATCAGCCCCTGAAATTGATGAAATACGGGGAGTGTGTGCTGGTCAAGTCCTCGGATAAATTTCTGGCCTCAAAATAAATATCGACTGGAAAAGCTTTGTGTTTCGTAGGAGTACTGAAGCAAATAGCAATCACCAATCTATCGGAGCAGCAACAGTGGCTTGAGGCAGGAATTGTGCTAGGAGAGATTCACGAAATAGACAAGATAGCGGATGGAGACTCACCGGAAGCAGTTATTGCAGAAATGATGGCAGAAAAATGAAACAAACACTGAGAAGAGGATTTTGACAAAAGGATCTTCGAAGGATTAAGTGTGAGTCAGCGTAAGACAATTTTGCACTCTCTCTTGGAATACGACTACCGTTTTGCAGGAAAAAGAGACAAACTAGGAAAGTGCACGGTGGTGGAACACACGATTGAGATAGGGGACGTTAAACCCATTCGACAAGCTCCCCACGCCAAATGATGGAAGGAGCGAGTAATGGTTGAAGATCACTGTATAGAATTGGAGGATGCCTGTGCGAAGAACCTCCGAATAGGCCGCGGGGAGTGAGTGTGGTAATAGTTCAAAAAAAGGACGGAACCTGGAGGTCCTGCGTGGATTACAGGCGCCCAAACGTAGTTATAATTAGTGACGTTTACCCGTTACCCAGCATTGAAGAGACATTGGCACGCCTGGAGGGGGTAAAAATATTTTTGATCATGGATTTACAATCTAGGCAGTGGAAGGTTCCTATCAAAGAAGCTGATCGTCCAAACACGGTGTTCGTGACAGCGAACGGCCTGTAACAATTTAAGGTTATGGCGATGAGACTATGCTCAGTTCCCGGAGCGTTCCAACGGATGATGGATGTAGTGCTGATAGGCCATAAATGGACTACCTGTTTAGTTTATGGGAGACCGGGGCTACGTGGGAATTAGGCTATAATGTACTGGACAATTTTCAGATATAGGCTACAATTTGTAAAAAAAATGAAATAAATACATGTTATGTTAAATTATGTTTTATTTATACTTTAAACTTCTTTTATTGATATTCTGATTAATTTTTGAGTTTATGGGAAATAAAAAAATGGGAATCGGAAAAAATATTTTTGACGCTTTTCATGTTTTTGATGCTTCTATAAATATTGTTATAAAACCCAGATAATTGTTTGATAGGTTTTTCTTTTGGTTTAAGGGGGTGGTTTTATTTTATAATTTTTTTAAAAATAAAGTATATAATAATTTTTTAAAATGTTGTTTGGGTTCGAGATCCTTTGATTTTTTTGCTTTAGATGCAGGATTTTAACAGCCTTTCCAGTTTTTGCTTTTATACTTAAAAAATCGAAATGCGGTTATTCATTGTACCACTACGAAAGTTCCAGACAGCCTGTCAAATTTCATTTTTTATTCATAATTTTTGGGGTTGGAAATACATGACAAGTGGCTTAATGACCCTATTATTCCTTTATCTTTCTCCCCACCTTTTGCTTTGTTCCTACCCCCAAATTGGACAAAAAAGCTGAACATGGTTCCCACCAACATGTGGCTTTCGGATTCTCTCCCTGTCTGACCTTGAGTAAGGATTAAAAACCCAGACAGACCTTGGTCTTTGGGGCACTAAAAAAATTAGAAGGGTGATTTATACTTGGTCTGAAGATTGGCAAAACTGAAAGAGAAATGCGTCAAACCTAGAATGTACGATTGATAATTTTGGTTTAAAAAATCCCGAAGTTAAAGTATGGATGTTGATTACCGAAGTTTGTCTCTGTAAAATTACCACCTTTTTTGCTGACTACAAAAAAAACATGTCATTACGATGCGCCACCTATAAGAATTATTAATATCAGGAAAAAAATATGGCTATCATTTTGGCTTTACTTGAGACCGAAAGAGACCTTTTCTTACATTTGTGGTTGTGTAACACTAGGGTAGAGTCTGTTTTTTTGTATCTTCTTTCTTATGTTAATTGATAGCTGAAAGATGTTCGTGGTCAGGGTTGATTAAAATTATAAGATATAGTTTTTATTTGAAGAATTTTTTGAATTAGTCGGTTAGATGCTCTACCCCCAGTTTTCTTAATTTTTTAAATTAGTTTGAACGATCTACCTACAAACACTTTAAATTTGTTTGGGCTGAACCTAAAACCAGTCCCAATACCAGCCCTAACGCCTTCACCAGCACCACCAGTGCCACAATCATCAAGAGTATCATCGAGATCATCATCATCATCATCAACACAATTACTGCTGAACCCCAACTCACTTCGACCTCATTTCGACTGAAAACTAAGCAACCTATAAATCAAGCCAAAGTCTTACTGAAGCTTCGATTTTATGCAAACATGCAGTAAATCGTTTAACACAGAGGATAAACAAGTAAAATTTTTGTAGTGTAATTTGATTGTATAAACAATTTTAAATGCCATGTGTGCAGATAATGGAAAGAAGCAATTAAATTGATGGTAGCAATGTTTAAAGTCAAACCCAAAAATCCACAATTTACCTTTTTTTACTTTCCCTGAAGCTCAGAT
The DNA here is from genome assembly GCF_021234035.1 of Daphnia pulicaria. Lineage (NCBI taxonomy): Eukaryota > Metazoa > Arthropoda > Branchiopoda > Diplostraca > Daphniidae > Daphnia > Daphnia pulicaria. Next base: position 10,699,652 of record NC_060916.1, read on the forward strand.
AATCTAAATTTTGTTCTGCAGTCAATTAATAAAGCATCAAATTAATAAAATATTTAAAGAAGGATTGTTGCTCTTTTCGAATGTTTCTATACATATGAATTACTCACTTTGTGCCAGCCTTTCGAAAGCCATGAAAACGTCAATGAGTTCATATTGGAAAGATATAAACCTTCAAACTCTCTCCATGGGTGAGTTTCTTGTATTTTGACTATATTTTTTATGGTTATGTTATTTTGTCCTTTAGGATGCTATGTTTCGTAGGTATCTACTTGATCTAATGGTTTTGTGCTACTGGAGTCAACATCCAAAAGACAAACCAGCTACTTCCCAGATAGTATCTAAAGCTATGAATAAATGCTTAATTCATACGAATTATTTCTAAATAATAACAAAAGATTTTTTGATGACATAGAGAGAAAAGGTTGATATTGATTGTGTCAAGGTTGCTTTAATCCCTCTGTGAAAGCACCTAGTGCTCGCGAAAACAACATTCCCCCCTCTTTTCCTTTAGGGTCTGTTGGGGTGACCACCCCCCTCGATAGGTGTAGACTGACGTTATGAGGGAGACCAGCCCAAGAGACCCTAAAGGCAAAAAGGGGGAAATGTTGTTTTCGCGAGCGCTAGGTGGCTTATAGGATGAAGCCCGGCATGGCAAAAAAACGAAGAAATTTTGGGAATTTTTGTCCAAAATATCAATCATTAATTTCTCGGCTTCTAAGCCGAGTATTTAAAAAAAATAAAAATTGTTTGAAGAAATGGGCTATCCTATCATTTTAAACCAATAATATTATTTTTTTGTACAGCAGTTGACGAGAAAACTGCTGCACAAAAACCGAAAAAAGTCAAAATTTTGGCCAACCCTTCTCAGTTTTTTTTTCAATATCTCTTAAACTAAAAAAGCTAGAGGATTGCGAATTTACCATCGACTAAGCGAAAAATTTCGCACAAAACCCTTATATTTTTGTATTTTTAGGACCCCCAGCGATGATTTCCGCAAAATCGAAAACCCCTAAAACGATCTCTTTGAGTCGTAGACGGCTTGTTAAATCTTATTTGGCAACATCGCATACCACTCACAGTGAGCAGTTTAGAGTTAGCACTTAACAAACCCCTGGTTTCTGTGTCAAATTCTGTGAAAGGGTCCACCGCGTTGCCTGATTCCAAGTTGAGCCGAACGCCATGGTAGCAGAATATCCATGGGACGTTGAAGTTTTCTGATTTGCCGCTAAGATCGTGGACGTAGCTTGGTCACAACTCTTCAATGCTGCTATTGCCGCCAATTGCCGCTGGCGGATGAGGGTGGGATTCCACGAATACACAGAAGGGGGGAAGACAATGTGTCACACACAGCTAGTGACCAAGCTACGTCCACGATCAAAGCGGCATTTTCATTGAAGCTTCCAGGTCCCTTGGCTATTCTGGCTGACCACACAGATAGGGCGTTTGGCTACCTCTCCTGGTAGACCGTGATTCAACTTTAAATCGTATGTTTATTGAGTAGGCCAAAAAGTAAATACTTTTATTGCAGGGTGGATGTGTTCAGATGACAATTTTTACATATGTTTAGTGTTGTTCATAACCTTATGTTTAACTTTAACTTATGTTGCAAAAAAATGAATATTTAGAAAAAAACGGCAAAATTTTCCCCGAATGATGAGTCTCTCTAGTAGCCTAGTAGGCATAGAAACTTCTTGTTCAGAGACGGGAAATTAAGCCGTTTTTTTCTAAATATTCTTTTTTGACCCCTAAACTTAAACAAAAAAAAACAAATTGAATTACTTAAAATGAAGATGAACTTATTCTTCATCTTTTGCTAAAATCAAGAAGGGCGTAAGTCTAGCGGCCATTTTTTATGATTTTTTAAAACAAGGTCCTTTTTTTGCAGCGCCATAAGAAAAGCACGGCAACCGCCCCAACTTTCGCTCGGCGAAATTGGTACAGTTGGCGCCAGTTCCAGGGGGTAGAGAAATGTAAATAAAGGGATGGCGCATTTTTTATGTTCCCAGTTATGTTTTGAACCCCCCTCCGAAAAACTTAAGACAACAGCAACTAGGTTACTAATTAAAAAATAAAAACTAAAATCTTGTAGCGCCATGCTAATAGCGGGCAATCTCGCGTAAAAATAAAAAATAAATGCACGCAATAAAAATCGCGTCGGATTTGATAAGTAATATTCATCAAACGTAGCATTTCGTTGCGATTGTGATTTCTTGTATCATATGAATATAAAGGCGTAAACCTCATGTATTCCTCGGTCTGCGTAAGATTCGCTTTCAGGAAACATGACCGTTGTACGCTGCCTACAAAATATTCTTAATGTAAGACACTTAAATAAAATTATAAAAGACAACAAGTTTTTACCTTTTAGTACGTTTGTCTGACAATTTTTTCACGTACTTTGCATCACGTACGTATACCAGCAGAGTCAAGTCGAAGCCAGCGTTACGATGGTTTACGACGTCGACGTCCTCATCGCCAAACTCGAAGACCGCGCCGCCGTCGAACTCGTCAGGCCTAGGCCGCTGCTGGAAGTTTGGACGTGAAATGATTGGCGGTGGTTCACGTCATGTGATCGCACTGGGTGCAACTAGCCGGGCAACTACTGCTGGATGTCATTGAAGCATTTGAGGTTGTTGTTGTGGCTGCTGTTGAAGAAGAAGACGAGTTGTTGTTGTTGTTTGGGGATTTTGACGATGAATCGGCGGTGCTGGCTGCTGATGCCGGGCTGCTGTTTGCTGGGAAACTAAAGCCATTTTTCTTTTTCCACCAATTGGAGCACCAACATTTTTCGAAACATCCACAGTTCAAGCAAGGTCATCATTTCCTTTATGCTTAATTAAATTTCGTAGATTACTTTTAACGGTGTCACCATTTAGAACAATACAGTAACTATGATACTGACAACATTCACCAAGGGGCCTGGTAGAATGGGAAAAATAAAGGAAAATCAACAATCACTATTTTTGCGCACGATTAAAATATGAGGTTGTCGAAAAAAGACATTTTTTACCTCATTTTCTAGCGGCATTCCAGGGCCCCTCAGGGCCGCCTTGTCCCTGAGAGGCTCGAGTTTGATGACTCCCGGAAAGTAGGATATTGTTACCAAACACCGCATCGCAAAACAGTCTAGATCTCTTGAAATCCCAAGCCTGTATTACAACCACAGCAAAATAAAAAACTGAACAAAAACATAAAAAGAAGAAAAGAACATACCGAAAGCTTGGGGTGCCAGGATGTGAATGGAACCGGCGGAATACTTTCTATATCCTTATAGAAGGTACATCCACCATACTTGAGCTGGTGTAGAACAAAACTTTTAATTCAGAGAGAAAAAAAATGCGTGGAGATGTAAAATAAACATACCGTTATTGCACTTGACGATACCACAGTCCATGATGTACCTATAAACAAGGCCCCGATGTCATTGCGATAGGGCCTTAACAACCCGATCCTTGCCAATGTTAGCGTAAGCATGGCGCAAAATAAAAGAGATGACTCGAAGACAGAAGGCGATCAGGAGTATTTTGTGATACCTAACATAAAATGAAGGTATGGTAATGACTAATGAAATACGAATAAGATACGAACGAATAAGATAAATTGGAGAGTAATATTGGATAAATATTGGAGAGCGAGAGGGTCGAGAGAGAATTGGCTGAGCGTGAATGGGAAGAGTAATAGCGGACCCAGCGTGAATGGGACGAGAATGAGCCAGCCCCAATAGAATTGGATGAAGAAGACGAAGTGATGCCGCATCAAACGATTGTAATCGATAGCGATTCATCAGACGTTCCGTCCTGTTCCGGAACCGGAGCGGCTTCTAGAGTATTTTTTTCGGGGGGCACGAATGGTGTTTTGCCGAAACAACCACCTAAAAAAGGGTTGAAACGTAAAAAAAAGATCAACTGGCCCCGTCTGTTAAGAAGAAGAGCAACAGTGTAAAAAAAACCAAACACGTCACGTCAAGTGAATCTGAAAATGGAGTCGAAGATAAAGTGGCTGCACCCAGAAAGAAAAAAGAGGCGAAGAAGGCGAAGACTGCAGCAAATAATGATTTGGGCGACGACAACCGCACGTGGGCTACAAAAGAGATCGAGTGCCTACTCTGCATCATGAAAGAAATGCTTGAAGAATTAAATTCCATTTCAAAAATAAAAATTAAAAAAATGGGAATATGTAACAAGCTGCCTTTACTGGATAACATTTGTAACTAATCAATTCTATTATCTGCTAGGTGGAACGGCTTATGAAAAATGAGGAACAGTACAGTCGATCCGCTATGGATTGCAGTGTCAAATGGAGAAACATGAAGCGAGTCTACCTGCAGTTATGTGTGCCTGGCACAGATCCTAAAGAACGAATTCGCTGGCCATACATGGAGAGTATGGAAAAGCTGATGGCAAACAATCCTACGGTGACATTAGAACATGTCACTGATGTTGTTGACTCCGTAAAAAAAAGGGTAAACACTAGCTTTTATAATGTTCAAACTCACATTGCAATTACTTCTATGTAATAGGGAAAGTCAAAGAGAATGGAAAATGCTGCCACTTCCCTCAAAACAAATATGGTAGAAATTGAACGAAAACGAGCCGCGGCCCTCGAAAGTATCGCAAAATCCCAACTCGGGAAAATTGAAGCGATGACAAAAAAAGCTTTGGCCATCGAAGCCCTAGCTACTCGGAAATGAATTTCTAATTCCGAAAAACCAAATTGTGTACCATGATTTCTAATCAATAGGTCACTGCTTTCCACTTGTTAGACAATTCAAATGATTTCCTAAAGCCAGCCCAATATACATACTGAACGGACGTGTGATCTAAATGTTAACATACATTGTTTGGAATAGTTCAAAAGAAACAATGTATCGAAGCTTACGTGAGGATATTTAAGATGCCAGCAAAAAAAGCGGCGTCATTGCTGCCGAGACTGCCGGTTCTTCTTTTGTCCGTAGTAACGGGGGTTATGACATCGGTGGTTCTAGAATAACACAGAATATCCAGTGATCGTCAGTTCATAATTTTGGTTATTCAATTGTTAAATTAAAACTCACATTACCCTTTCACAATGACTGGTGTTTGCTGAGAGCAAGCAGAGGGGAAGGCAACAACAGGAGAGGTTGGCAAGCTTGAATTCCGTTGCTGCGACTGAGTTATTTGAAATGTTCAGCAAAGTGACCCTTCTCTGAGGATGAACACATTCCAACAATCCTAAGCAGTTGTATAACGGGGTTTAACTGCCGCCTAGCAGTAATTTTTGCCAAACCACCAAGCCTAGAAAGGAAAATATTTTTGTAATGTCGACTATGTTTTACTTTCTCGCTTTACTTTGAGGTTGGTAAAGTTACCTTCAGCATATTCCTCTATTTGAAGCACTCATACTAACTCAGTCTTGTAAAAGTAAAATTAAGTAAAACATAACCTCACTTTGTGTGGCTGTGTCAGTGTAACAAACATTTCCATGTTTTTTACAAATCTTCAAAATGTAAAAGAGCATTTGATCGGTTGAATTGCCAAGAAAATATATAACAAAATTACTTACCAAGAATATATTAAACAAAGTGTAATCCACAGCAAAACTACACCATTGATAGCTTCACAGGTATTTATTTATTGAGACGTAGACGCTACCGTGTCGTCTGAATACCGATTGCTTGAATTCAGTACACGCCTCCCAACGGGAAAACTTAGGAAGTATAATTTACATGGAGCCTTATGGGAATCGGGATTGTTCGGATAACTTACTTGACAAGCCCCTGAGCAAATGAGAATGATTTTAATTCCTATCAGAATGATAACAGTGAATTAGACAAAATATATATACCGGCTGAATACGTTCCGCAACTCCTTCCTCAACTGGCCCAACAAGTGGCCCAATAATTTCTTGATTCAGTTGAAATGTAGGCTCTGCTGCAATAACAATAAACTGGATTGGCTCATTTTCTTTAGTCACAGCAGGTGCAACAAGCTCATTTGTCACGACGCCAATAAATTCCAGTAAAGAAGCATTATTGCTTCATAATCCGAGAGAATGTCTTCAGATTATGTGATTATTTCACACTTGCTTTCAAGAAAAAACGCAGTGGCACCTTAAAATTAAAAGACAATATTACGCATAAGCCAGCAAGCAGTGTAATAGGAAATTCTCCATTGACAACTACTTACCTTTTGAAAGAAGCTCAGCCAGTGTGGAGACACAAAACAATTTAGCTCTGGTGTTTTCACGAGCAAAGTCGAATAATTTGACAACTAATTTGACAAGTGTTTCAACATGTTATTTGGGTTTTTTCAAGAGAAGACGGCTAACGGTAACTAACACACGGCCTGCACCGACAGTTTGCACTGATAAAACTGATAGTTTGCATTTATAACACTGATAGTTTGCACTGATAACACTGAAAATTTGCTCTGATAGTTTTTCAATTTAACAAAAGAGATATATCACTTGCTAGATTCAGAATATGACTAACGAAAAGTACAAAAAAAAAACAAAAAGGTTTTTCTCTGGAGGGAAGGGTTTGGATTGGACTGACAGGGAAGGGTTCGGTTCGGACTGACAGCGAAGCTCCACACAAAAATCGAATAAAATAATTTTCATTTCTTATGTACATATCGAGAGGATGGTAGTCGCAAATGACTTTGATAGTGTAAAGTCTTGAAATGGCAGGAGCTTTCGGCATTAAGAAATATCTATGCAACGGGGAATGAAATTTGACGGTGACAACCAACTGAACTATGAAAATTTGATCCTTTACGCTTTCAAAAATGATAAACAAAATTTTGCCAAAAACGAAACCGTATTTCCCCCATCCCATAACGAGTACTGAATTTCTGTTATAGGTCGTGCCATTGATTACGACGCTTCCTCGATTGTTATATTGTCCTTTACAAAATCATATTGAGAGAAGTTCTCAGCGGTTGAGACCCAATCCTTTAATGTCGCTTGCCCTTTTCGGACGAGAAACGAAATCGCGAATTGTTTTTCTCTCTTAAAGCAAAGAGAGTGCCGCGCATTGCCTTTTGTAAGCTTTAGTGAATAAAGGATTTTTAAAATTTTTCATGGCATTCACAGGAACTTTGACGGCACCATTTAAGTGCTCAAAGTTCATGCACCAAAAATTTCTTAAAGGACCATTTTTTTTATAATGGATTAGGAAATGAATTTTTGGCCTTATATTTTCGTGTGGATAGCAAGCTTTAAATTTGGAAATGAAGGAAGTATGTAATTAGAGAAGAAAAATATGCCAAAATAAATCAGTTAATTTGGGCGCAAATACAAGGTCAAATATTTCTTGTAATGTTAGAAGCAAATCAATGTATGAACACAAGCCTCCTCATTTTCAACTAGCACACACAACACGTGGGGCAAAAAAACAATAAAAGCTAAAGTCTGTGCCGCACTCATTTTTGGTGAAAAGCCGTCGCCAGGCGCTAGCAGTTGTTTAAGTTCACGCGGCGCGTTACGATTTTAGAACATTAAAGAACCAAAGAGTTTTGCAAATTATACCCACCAAACTATTAGGTACACCCCCCTTTTTTCAGTGCATTCTTATGGCACTACGTGTCCTAGAAAAAATTCAATAACTCTTGAACCGCTTGGGCTAGATTTTTTCCTTTTTTCCCTGAGTAGATCTAATGATGATCTACATTTTTTTAACATATGAAATTGTCGTAGGATTAACTCCCACGGCGCTACGGTATCGTTCAGTTTATTAGGTACACCCGTTTTCCCCCATATGCGCCGTGTTAAATACGGCGTTTTCAAAAATTTACAAAAAATACTAAAAGTTAAGCTAACATCTTTTTCTTTGTGCCAAAAGATGCACAATTCCTCACTCTATACGAATATAAAGAATGATTTACAATAAAATCAACTCAGAGAACCCTTCCCTATACCCTAAAGTTTTCCACTTCAACATTTTTACGGCAAAATAATAACTGGCGCTGTCGCCACCAGAGGAACTGCAAGATACGGGCTGTTGCTACCAGCCTACCTAGCCATTGTGCCGATGTATCGCTGAATTAATTCGGGCGTAATCATATTCCATGCTTTCTCGAGTTCCATCCAAATGGTTTTCACGGTGACTCGGTCGGATTCTTCTAGCCTAGATTTTACAAAATCGCGGAGGTCATGAGTTCGATCCTCTTACGGGCCACTGTAATACTTCCATTAAATATTTTCCACTCTCAAAAGGTACTGATAGTTTCTAAATATTTTGCTAGAGTAGTTAATGTAGATATGGCCGAGTGGTTAAGGCGACTGACTCGAAATCAGTTTCCATCTTGAAGCGTAGGTTCGAATCCTACTATCTGCGTTTTGTGGCATTTTATTGGTGAATGTAACTACAAAACATTTGATCAAGTGAAGCCAGAAGTGATTTCTAGTCATTTTTTTGGAGAACATCCAAGTTTAAAATCAGTAGGAGGATTACACAGTGAGAGAAGAACGAAAGGTCTTTAGGTCTTTGTATATGTGATGGTCCTGGACAAGAAAAGTCAAGACAAGACAAACTAAACAACGGGGTGACCCTGGATAAGGCATGCTCTCAACAATGGTCCGTTCGAGTGGTAAGAACAGTCAGGTTCATCGAAGTCGAGGTCTGTGATCGTAACCCAGGTTTAGATAGTTTCTAAAAGTAGATGAGAGACAACAAGTACGCGTTGCCGAGAATACACCTTACAATCATGACCAGCGTCTTGAAGTCAGCGCGTTGTTGCACCAGGAACCAGTGAAGACGGCAGAGGAGGATGAGATGGTCAGAGTTCACCTGTAAAACAGCAGAAGAAGTTCCGCTGCCAAGTAATTGTCGCTGGAAAAGGTTTCCAAGTTTAAGCATGCCATTTCAGCAATTTCCCAACACTTGGACAAATGAAAATTTTTGCTTGAAAACAGTAAAACAACAGAAAAGTAATTGCCAATTTAACGACGATTTTCGATAATTATAGTTTCGGTTGCTCGCTACCTCTGGCGAGACTCGAACTCGCAATCCCCGGCTTAGGAGGCTGGTCTCTTATCCATTAGGAAACAAAGGCTGGGTAATGTTGAATCTCCTATTCGAGGAATGACGTTATATTTTTTGAAAACAGTAAAACAACAGAAAAGTAATTGCCAATTTAACGACGATTTTCGATAATTATAGTTTCGGTTGCTCGCTACCTCTGGCGAGACTCGAACTCGCAATCCCCGGCTTAGGAGGCCGGTCCCTTATCCATTAGGCAACAAAGGCTGGGTAATGTTGAATCTCCTATTCGAGTAATGACGTTATATTGCAAGGCTTTTCCTAGAAGATAGCTAAACGTCCCATGTTATATAAACATATAGAGATTACCGTCTGTGGACATCGTCTCACTCTTGAAAACCATGTTTTTTGAATAATCTTAACTACAAACTCTATTTACAGCTTTCGAGTTCTATAAGTGGACATACATTTACTATTGCAATTAGTTGTATCAAATAGCGAGGCTTTCTACTCTCACAATGAGGGATACTCTTTCTCACTATCTCATTTCATTATTTGTGTATGTTCCACGACCTATATCCGAATGTACTCCCTTTTGGTTCGCAATTTCCCTACATCGAAGGAAAATAAAGAAACACCATGAGAACTCGTTTGGTCGTCTATGAACATCTATGAATTCTGCCCATAATGGTGAATGATTTCAAACGATATTAACTTGATAATTTATGGTGGAAAACCACCAATACTAACTTAAATCAAAAGGCTAGTCGCCCGATAAGGGACTTGAACCCTTTACCTCAGGATTAAAAGTCCCGCGCTCTACCGTCTGAGCTAACCGGGCTTAATAATTGGTATTGCAATAGTTTTCCGTTAGAGTTCATTTTTAAATTTTACGATTTCTTATAGATCTTTTACGGACGTTTTTCTATTCTTCGTAAACAAAATGGGTACACATTTTTTCATCATATAATTTGTCTCTGACTACATTTGATGTTTGTAAACTACACTTAAAGACCGCCATAATGCATTTCGGGACTGGCCTCTGAAAAATAGACACGTTTCTGGAAACGCCAAGTGACAGGTCATGGCTCCACGGTTCCGAGATAGATCCTGGGACCTAGGATACCCATGACTGCACAGTTCATTTTTGTAATCATGCGTAAATTTCAGATAATAGTAAACGATTGAAAATGAGTTGTTCCACTAGAAAATACTAGCACGTGAAACAGATGGCAATTCACCGCAATTGGTAGGGTTCTAACCTACGCCCTCAGAGAGGAATAGATTTCAAGTCTATCGCCTTAACCACTCGGCCACAACTGCCCTAAATTTCAAACAATCTAGTAATAATATTTATTTTTGTTTACCAAAATTTCCGTTTTACCTTACTGAAGAGCAGGTTAAATGAGAGATGCAAAATCCTAGCACATTGTTTAAGTGTAGGTCGTGTGGCCTAATGGATAAGGCGTCGGACTTCTATGAAAGTAGTTATCCGAAAATTGCGGGTTCGAGTCCCGCCACGATTAATAGCATATGACGAAATTATTAGTTCATGATGAGTAGTAGTTAACCACAAACCATGGGGAATCATGTCAGATCAATAAAACTACAAATATATCTCGAACACTCAATGAATATCACTGGCTTGCATTGCCTTCACAGTGACGATTGAAATTGGCTGCTGATATAGCGTTGCTTGGTAGATAACTTAAATCATTCTCTCTAAAGACACACAGAGTATATCTAACTGATGATGAATGAACCTTTGATTAATAAATTAAGAAATAAATTATGATTACATAGGCCTGTTAGCTCAGTTGGTTAGAGCGCCGTGCTAATAACGCGGAGGTCATGAGTTCGATCCTCTTACGGGCCACTGTAATACTTCCATTAAATATTTTCCACTCTCAAAAGGTACTGATAGTTTCTAAATATTTTGCTAGAGTAGTTAATGTAGATATGGCCGAGTGGTTAAGGCGACTGACTCGAAATCAGTTTCCATCTTGGAGCGTAGTTTCGAATCCTACTATCTGCGTTTTGTGGCATTTTATTGGTGAATGTAACTACTGTAACGTATTGCGAAACGTCACCGAATAAGATGAATTTAAAAAGGGACATAATCTTTATTAATCATATTAGTTTCACGTGACTACATGTGGAGTGCGAGACTTCTCCAGCATGAGACGGGCAAATGCATTCAACAAATAATACAAATAAGGTCAGATATAGGACAGAACAGTGCATAGCCAATTGCTACCAGTGTACAGACGGGGAATAACTCCCAGCGTACTGCCTGAGGCCTCATCTCGCCTGCACAACTAGTGACAACTGACTAAGGAAATGAGTCAGAGGGACTGAGCTCAAGAAGGAGTGAGCCAACACTAGACCGACTGAACGGCCTGGCATTGACTGAAGAAGAACTGCATTGGGTGGGCTTTTATACTAGTTAAGACAGAGTCAAGAGACAAAGGCACATTATTCAATAATAGTCGCCCTGTGTTAAGGGTACCCCCAAGTAAGTTGACGTGTGGAATGACCGCTTGTCAATACTATTCTGGGGTAGGCCTAACACTATGGGAACGTACACATTTACACACGATTTATGGGTATAGCTCTAGTTCTACAGTAGCTACAGTATTACTGGCGCCGGGCGGCGTCAGGTTGCAGCATCATCAGCTGTGCGGAGCAACGCTTCGTTACATCATTCCCCGGACCGTTGGATTACGTCTCGTAATCCCAAAATTCAAAAACTGCACATTACTGACATTGAGATACACATTGGAACATTTCGATTGAATTTGTCATTGAACTTGTTTCACTTTCGATTGCGCTTGATTACTTCGACTGTATTATTACTGATACAGTTTACTCTAAGGAAAAATTGTCAGTGTTGAGCGGATCCTCGTCGGTTGGTCTGCCAGGGATGGTCGTGATGCTTGAAGTGTGATAATCGTGATGCTGAATTGGGATGATCGTGATGCTTGAAGTGGGATGGTCGTGCGTGCTGTGTATGGCCGTTCTTTGAGTGGTAGGTGAGCGGTTGCCGGTTGGCCAAGGTTTACCAGTCTCTTGGGAGTGATGAGTTAGATGATCGCTGCCACCAGATGTAACGTATTGCGAAACGTCACCGAATAAGATGAATTTAAAAAGGGACATAATCTTTATTAATCATATTAGTTTCACGTGACTACATGTGGAGTGCGAGACTTCTCCAGCATGAGACGGGCAAATGCATTCAACAAATAATACAAATAAGGTCAGATATAGAACAAAACAGTGCATAGCCAATTGCTACCAGTGTACAGACGGGGAATAACTCCCAGCGTACTGCCTGAGGCCACATCTCGCCTGCACAACTAGTGACAACTGACTAAGGAAATGAGTCAGAGGGACTGAGCTCAAGAAGGAGTGAGCCAACACTAGACCGACTGAACGGCCTGGCATTGACTGAAGAAGAACTGCATTGGGTGGGCTTTTATACTAGTTAAGACAGAGTCAAGAGACTGTTGTGTACTTTGCAACGTCGCTTGCAACCGCCAAGGGCTACTTGCCGGTAAAGGCAGTTGGCTTGGCTTAGAGGCTGGAAGCAGTCGCACGATTTGTGTGCTTACCCTGAATACAATTACGATCGCCCTTAGCGACCGAACAAAGACATAACATGGCGCAGTTGGCTTTGCTTTCGTGATTTCACGTCTTCTCGAACCTTCAGTGTAACTTTTGTGTACTCGTATGCGGGGAAACTATCGTTGTTACAGCCGGTGTGTACGGGCCCCACGCGGTGTTGGCGGCCATTACGGCGTCCCACGCTTTCCCCCACCATTTCCCCTCGACCAAACGTTTTCGGGTGAGCACTTCGTACGCATTTCCGCTTGCCAGTTATCTCCTCGGCAGCTCGAATTTTTTATTTTTATCTGTGGTGACTGGCAGTGAGTGTGCCCCAGCGACCAACTTGATATCGTGGGCGGCCATCTTTATCCACATCACGGTTGTCGCCCCTGCCCTTTAACACTCGACGTGTGTGTATGTCGACGTGCCCTTGTCGCTCACGTGTTCTTTATTTTTCATCTGTGGTGACGGCGGCAGTGAGCTCCAGCAACCATCTCGATATTGTGTGCTGCCATCTTTCTCCACAGAGCTGTGTAGCCTCTGTCTTTTCATACTCGACGTGTGTTTATGTCGACGTGTCCTCGCAACTTACGTTCATCTGGCCCGGTCCCACCGCACATTCCTCCCCCGGTGCAGCGGAGGCGGAAACGCACAAAGCAGCATCCAGTTTCATCACTCGCGGGTCCTCCCGTGGTGGTCGGCAACATGGCGTCGGCAAATGACGCTATGGATGCGGCAGTGGCAGCAGCCAACTCGGCAGTGGCAGCAGCCAATCGCATTGACGCAGTCGAATTACAATTGACCGGCATCGCGCAACAACTTCAGCTATTGCTCGGTGGCGGCGGTGGCGCTGGCGGAGGTGGCGCAGGCGGCGGTGGCGCTGGTGGAGGTGGCCCAGGCGGTGGCGCTGGCGGAGGTGGCCCAGGCGGCGGCGGTGGCGCAGGCGGAGGTGGCGGTGGAGCCGGTGGCGGTGGCGCTGGCGGTGGCGGGGCTTCCCAACGCCGTCGCATCGACACCTCCTGTTTGGAAAAATTGCACGGAGACGCGTCTCTGGCCCAGCTCCGCTCCTGGCGGAATCGGTGGAATGATTTTTGCCACTTGAACCAATTGAACGCCTACCCGGTGAATGAGCAGATGGCGGCATTTCGGATGGCGCTGGATCCAGCCATGCAGCAGGTAGTGGAGGTGGCTTTGGGCATCCTTCCTACGTCGCCCTTATCGCCTTCTGACGTCATCGACCGCATCACGGATCACGTTCGATCTAAGCGGAACATCGCGTTGGACCGCGTGGCGTTTGACGAATGCCGACAGCACACGTCCGAATCCTTCGACGACTTCTACATCCGCCTCCGGACGCTTGCGGACGCAGCCGACATGTGTGCCGCGTGCTTGGACTCTCGGATGGCTACCCGCATTATGGCCGGCATACGAGACACGGAGACGCGGAGGAAGCTGCTGGCACTCAGTCCATTTCCGACCGGTCAGCAGGCCATCAACATCTGCCGCAGCGACGAGTCAGCTAAGGCCAGTGAAAAATCGCTGAATCACCCGCCGTCAGTCGCACAGCTCCAGTCGAAGAGTCAACGTCCCGATACGCCATCCGACAACCATAGATGCGGCTCCTGCGGACGATCAGCGCACCGCGCTAATGACCCCTGCCCAGCGACCGGTAAGCAATGTCACCGATGCGGTGGCATGAATCACTTTTCACCATGTTGTTCGAAGAATCGCAAGCAGGAGAAGACGGAAGGGGCCGGAGCGGGTGGCGGCAGCGGCGGTCATGGCAACGGTGGCACCTCCAGTGGCGGCGCTAATAGTCGGGGCGATGCCGGCAGCAGTCGGCCGCGTTCTCACATGCAGCGCGTAGTCATCAGCAACGTCTGTGCAAAACGCCGTCGTCCTGCTCCAACCATCTCTCTACAGTGCTGTGATTCGGACGGGGCGGTCATCACCACCGTGCATAACGTGACCCCCGACGGCGGGGCAGAAGTTACAGTGGCGGGCCTCGATGTGATGCGTGCGTTGGGCGTATCAGAAAAAGACCTCGCATCCGCGGCGTTTGACCTTGTAATGGCAGATAAGTCTACCCCCCTCTTGGCTGTCGGTGAGAAGGAGATTACAGTGTGTTATGAGGGGACAACGGCAGCGATCACCTTTACATTTTGCCCGGAGGTTGACGGCGTCCTTCTGTCGTGGTTTGACTGTGTCGCTTTGGGCATTCTGCACGAGGATTACCCTCGTCCATGGAGACATTCACAAAAGGGTACGTCTGTCAGTTCTATCGGAGCAACCCCACCATCATTTGTGTATGACGGCCCTCTCCCTTTATCTCCGTCCCCAGATGAGATCCAGCGGATTGGAGACGCCATCGCCCGGGGCTATGCCGACGTGTTCGACCAGTCCGGTATACTAACCGAAATGAAAGGGCCGGAGATGGTAATCGAGCTGAAGGACGACGCGGAACCGTACTATGTCAACGGCGCTCGCCCAATCCCGTTCGCGGACCAACCGGAAGTAAAGAAATTGCTGGACAGACTCGTGGAAAAAGGTATCATCGTCCCCATGACCGAAGCGTCCGACTGGGCGGCCCCCCTGGTCATCACGCGCAAATCTGACGGATCTTTACGTATTTGTGTAGATCACACCAAGCTGAATCGTCACGTTCGGCGGCCCACTCATCCTACCCGGACTCCGAGAGACGCAGTGGCCGAGATCAGCGGCGACGCCACCTACTTTTCAACGTTTGACGCGGCCAGCGGGTATTTTCAAATTCCACTACACCCTTCATCGCAGCATTTAACAGTGTTTATGACCCCGTGGGGCAGGTACAAGTTCCTGCGAGCCTCTATGGGGTTGAGCAGCTCCAGCGACGAATACAACAGAAGGGCGGACTTAGCGTTCCAAGGTGTCGGCAACACCGTCCGCGTCGTGGACGACCTCCTTCGGTACGATTCATCCTTTCCAGAACATGTGATGGGCGTCTGTGCTGTCCTATCGGCGGCCCGGGACGCCGGCATCACGTTCAACATCAAGAAATTCCAGTTTGCCCAACCGCAAGTTCAATGGGTGGGATTCCAAATCCAACAGGGAGGTGTTGCTGTAGACCCCGATAAAGTGCGAGCCATCTCGGACTTCCCGCGTCCGACCAACATCACCGAACTCCGATCGTTTATGGGGCTCGTCGAGCAGCTGGCCGGATTTTCCACGGAGGTGGCCGCCGCCAAGGGCCCTCTACGTCCTCTGCTGAGCGCCCGTAACGCATTCATCTGGACCGAAGACCATGACAGCGCGTTCACGGCAGTCAAAGCCGCACTCACGGCGCCGCCTATCTTGGCCCATTTTGACCCAGATCTGGAAACGTCCCTCCAAGTGGATGCTTCCCGCAAGCAGGGGATGGGTTACGCTCTACTCCAGCGCCACGGATCGATTTGGAAGCTGGTGGATGCCAACTCCCGTTGGTGTACCGACACGGAGTCAAGATACGCCATAGTGGAGTTAGAATTGGCGGCGGTCGAGTGGGCGATGAGGAAATGCCGCTTGTATCTGCTGGGCCTACCTCACTTCCGCATTGTCGTTGATCATCAAGCCCTCGTCACCATCCTCGACAAATATACGCTAGATGCCGTCGAAAATCCAAAACTGCAGCGTTTGAAAGAGCGCCTTTCCCCTTTCATCTTCACAACAGAGTGGCGCAGAGGCCGCGATCACGCCATTCCAGACGCCTTATCTCGAGCTCCTGTCCACGATCCTGGCCCAGACGACGAAGCTGCCAACACGGACGCCTCGTCCTTTGCCCGACACGTTGTGTTGGGTTAGATCCAGGTCCTGCAACGCGACACCGACGACACCGCGGAGCCAGCTCACGGCGTTGAGCCCGACCACCTGCCGGACCCCATGCTGGACCAACTGAGAGCGGTGGCCGCGGCTGACGCCGATTACAGAGACCTTGTGACGGCCATTTCGTCTGGTTTCCCCACTCCCCGAGAGAAAACGTCAATGTCGGTGCGCCAGTATTGGGCCATTCGAGAAGCCTTATCAGTCGATAACGGAATCGCCCTTTTCGGCCGCCGGATCATCGTTCCACTATCCGCCCGGCGCGAGGTATTAGGGAAGCTCCATGCGGCCCACCAGGGGATTGTGCGGATGAAGCGGCGGGCCCGGCAGACGGTCTATTGGCCTGGAATTTCCAACGAAATAACCTTCTTAGTGGAGAGCTGCCAACCATGCCAGGAGCGGCGGCCCCATCACCAACAGGAGCCCCTCTTGCGCGACCCCCTGCCAACGCGGGTGTTTGAGGACGTCTCCACGGACCTTTTCCAGTTCGGCCAGCTTCACGTTTTGGTGTACGTGGATCGCCTATCGGGCTGGCCCGTTGTTCATCGTTGGTTCCACGATCCGTCCGCCCGTGAGGTTTCTCAGGCCATTGTGGAGTCTTTCACCAATCTCGGCGTCCCGGCAAGACTGCGGTCCGACAACGGCCCTCAATTTGAGGCATATGCTTTCCAGTCCATGTTACGCAACTGGGGAGTCGTTTGGGGCAATTCGACCCCGGGCTACTCCCAAAGCAACGGGCATGCCGAGGCGGCGGTGGCAGCCATGAAGGATCTCGTGGCCAAAATTGCGCCAACCGGCGATGTGACGTCGGAAGCTTTCGCCCAGGGGATGCTGGAGTTCCGGAATACCCCCAGAGAAAACGGACTCTCCCCGGCAGAGATGGTGTTCGGCCACCAATTGCGATCCATCGTCCCGGCGCATCGATCCTCCTTCGCGACCCAGTGGCAGAAAATTATGGAAGCAACGGATCGCCAAGCGGAACTCGACGCCGTCATTAAATTCCGCTACGATGAACATGCCCGGCCATTGGGGCCGCTTTCTGTTGGCACAGCCGTACGCGTCCGGGATCCGAAGTCCAAACTGTGGGACAAAGTTGGGGTCATCGTGGCCATCGGTCGGTACCGGTCATACCGCATCAAATTCGCGAGCGGCAGCGTCCTCTGGCGCAACCGACGTTTCATTCGCCCCATGTCGGCGATTCCGGACAGCGGTGCAACTCCTTCCGGCGGGGCGAGCGGCGATGGTGACCACGAGTCGAGCCGCGGCCTAACGGGCGTGAACGACTCCCCCACTCCTTCCGATGCAGCAACTGTTCCGGCCGCAAGCGATCAACATCTAAGTCCAACTGTACGACGCGGCACGCGCGCACGAAGAAACAAAGTCCATTTCGAGTGTGACGGATTCTAACTACGGGCTCAACTTTGTCAGTCTCCTTTACTTTGTGGCCCAGATTATGTGTAAGATGCCCTTATTCTTGTGTGTGTTCCGTTTTCCCCACCTCTGCCCCGGCATTTGTTTATTCCTTTATTTTTGTTTGTGTTAAGCGGTTCGCCGCTCGTTGTCCGTCTTCACCGCTTGGGACGGGTTGTTGTGTACGTGGCAACGTCGCTTGCAACCGCCAAGGGCTACTTGCCGGTAAAGGCAGTTGGCTTGGCTTAGAGGCTGGAAGCAGTCGCACGATTTGTGTGCTTACCCTGAATACAATTACGATCGCCCTTAGCGACCGAACAAAGACATAACAGAGACAAAGGCACATTATTCAATAATAGTCGCCCTGTGTTAAGGGTACCACCAAGTAAGTTGACGTGTGGAATGACCGCTTGTCAATACTATTCTGGGGTAGGCCTAACACTATGGGAACGTACACATTTACACACGATTTATGGGTATAGCTCTAGTTCTACAGTAGCTACAGTATTACTGGCGCCGGGCGGCGTCAGGTTGCAGCATCATCAGCTGTGCGGAGCAACGCTTCGTTACACTACAAAACATTTGATCAAGTGAAGCCAGAAGTGATTTCTAGTCATTTTTTTGGAGAACATCCAAGTTTAAAATCAGTAGGAGGATTACACAGTGAGAGAAGAACGAAAGGTCTTTAGGTCTTTGTATATGTGATGGTCCTGGACAAGAAAAGTCAAGACAAGACAAACTAAACAACGGGGTGACCCTGGATAAGGCATGCTCTCAACAATGGTCCGTTCGAGTGGTAAGAACAGTCAGGTTCATCGAAGTCGAGGTCTGTGATCGTAACCCAGGTTTAGATAGTTTTTAAAAGTAGATGAGAGACAACAAGTACGCGTTGCCGAGAATACACCTTACAATCATGACCAGCGTCTTGAAGTCAGCGCGTTGTTGCACCAGGAACCAGTGAAGACGGCAGAGGAGGATGAGAAGGTCAGAGTTCACCTGTAAAACAGCAGAAGAAGTTCCGCTGCCAAGTAATTGTCGCTGGAAAAGGTTTCCAAGTTTAAGCATGCCATTTCAGCGATTTCCCAACACTTGGACAAATGAAAATTTTTGCTTGAAAACAGTAAAACAACAGAAAAGTAATTGCCAATTTAACGACGATTTTTGAAAATTATAGTTTCGGTTGCTCGCTACCTCTGGCGAGACTCGAACTCGCAATCCCCGGCTTAGGAGGCCGGTCCCTTATCCATTAGGCCACAAGGGCTGGGTAATAATGAATCTCCTATTCGAGCAATGACGTTATATTGCAAGGCTTTTCCTAGAAGATAGCCAAACGTCCCATGTTATACAAGATTCCTTCGGTAATGTCCTTCGGGAATTTTTTTAAACGTTAAAGAGACAAAAAATCGAGGTTAAACAAAAGTGGCGGAGGCTTCGCCCCGCCACCCCACGTCGCACTTCATGTTCAGATTAAGTTAAAGTAACACTTATTACTATAGTAACAATACAATTATACCATGCGGTCACATGTTGCATTACATAAGTCTTGGCTAATAGATAGCGAGCTACCATCATACCCATTTTTTTCTTCCAATAATACAACAATGATGGTATAATGGTCATCAACCCAGCCTGCCATTCGCATGGTTAGAGGTTCGAACCTCCATCAAGTCGGAAAAAAAAACTAAGTTTAAAATTTTTGAAAAATTCCTCTTAATAAGCTTTCCGAGGTAAATGGAAGTGGAAGATCGGTGGTAACTCTTCACGACCGCAAGAAGATCTTTATGACCGAGGAGAGGACAGAGGAAGATTGGAGAGATGACCCAGAGCTTGAAAATGAATATAATCTAACATTTTTAAAATGTTTCTCAACTTCTTGGTTGATGACTAACTGTTAAAAAAGGAGGCATAGAAATTTTAATGACAGCCAAATTTATTAAAATCAAGATAAAAAATAGTAAACAAAAAGAGGTAATAATAAAACAAAAAGGGTTAAAAAAATAAAAGTGGGAAAATACAAAGTAAAAAGAAGAATAAAGACAAATCGAAATGGAACATAAAAACCAAATCAAATAATTAATACTCTCCACTCCCATAGCAGAAAACTTTTCTTGCTAGAAAAGATCCAAACTTTTTTTTTCTTTTTGTTTACACTGCTGAGCATGCACTGACAGTTGGAAGGTTACGCAAAAAAGCGAATTCACTAACTAGGATTCGGCAACCAGCTAGGTAACAAATACGCATATTAAATTTCTAAAACAGTAATACAAACAAATGAAAACCCCGTTACGCAATGTATCAAATTTTGACAGAATTATGTACAAAATTTGGTGACGATTGGTCATTCAGGGAAGAAACGTATAAAGGAACACTAAATGGACATTAAACCCTCTGAATTTCACTACTAGCTACTACTACCCTACCCCCTATACCCAACACCCTATATTGTTAAGGACCTTCGTATATAAATATACCTCAGGGATAAACATATAGAGATTACCGTCTGTGGACATCGTCTCACTCTTGAAAACCATGTTTTTTGAATAATCTTAACTACAAACTCTATTCACCGTGCCGCACTCATTTTTGGTGAAAAGCCGTCGCCAGGCGCTAGCAGTTGTTTAAGTTCACGCGGCGCGTTACGATTTTAGATCATTAAAGAACCAAAGAGTTTTGCAAATTATACCCACCAAACTATTAGGTACACCCCCCTTTTTTCAGTGCATTCTTATGGCACTACGTGTCCTAGAAAAAATGCAATAACTCTTGAACCGCTTGGGCTAGATTTTTTTCCTTTTTTCCCTGAGTAGATCTAATGATGATCTACATTTTTTTAACACATGAAGTTGTCGTAGGATTAACTCCCACGGCGCTACGGTATCGTTCAGTTTATTAGGTACACCCGTTTTTCCCCATATGCGCCGTGTTAAATACGGCGTTTTCAAAAATTTACAAAAAATACTAAAAGTTAAGCTAAAATCTTTTTCTTTGTGCCAAAAGATGCACAATTCCCCACTCTATACGAATATAAAGAATGATTTACAATAAAATCAACTCAGAGAACCCTTCCCTTTACCCTAAAGTTTTCCACTTCAACATTTTTACGGCAAAATAATAACTGGCGCTGTCGCCACCAGAGGCACCGCAAGATACGGGCTGTTGCTACCAGCCTACCTAGCCATTGTGCCGATGTATCGCTGAATTAATTCGGGCGTAATCATATTCCATGCTTTCTCGAGTTCCATCCAAATGGTTTTCACGGTGACTCGGTCGGATTCTTCTAGCCTAGATTTTACAAAATCCCAGACCTGCTCAATAGGATTTAAATCCGGGCTCTGAGGAGGCCAAACCATGGCTTTAACCCTCCTAGACTCAAATAACAAATTTTAGAAATAATAATTAGGCGAGAATTCATTTGTCTACCTAATTTTTCTTTTCTTTCTAAATATCCTCGACAAAGATGTGACGAATGTTTAGGATCACTGTCTTCTTGATAGACAAATCCTTCTCCGAGTAACCGAAGACTTCCTGGCACTGCCTAGTATAAAATTTTACTATCATTCGTGCTAAAAAAAAACAAAATAGAATTTTTTTTTTACCTGACGAATCAAAATTTGGTGATAAGTTTGCTTAGTCATGATCCCTACTATTCTGTGCAGTGGTAAAGCTCCTTTGGCACAAATTGCCCCCCCCAACACATTACCGAACCCCCTCCAAATTTTACAGTTGGTACAAGGCACTCATTCCTATATCTTTCGCCGGGTTTTATTCTGACAAATGTGCGTCGATGTGTTCCAAAGACTTCTACTTTAGTTTCATCAGTAAGCAATACTTGATTCCACTGTTCTACAGTCCAATTTACATGTTCTTGAGCAAATTTTAGGTGTTTTCGTATATAAGCTTTCCTGAGAAGAGGTTTTTTGCACGCAACTAAGCCGTTCATATCAAAACTTTGCAGGGATCGACGCACAGTAAACATTGAAATTGGGTTACTTATCGCGGAGTTGACTTCTTGAGTAAGAAGAGGCAAAGTTTTTCTACGATCTCGTTTTGACAATAATTGCAAATATCTAGCAGTTGCATCGGAAATTTTAGGTTTGCAAGAAGTCGTCCTTTCTCTTTTTCCTATGCATTCTGTCTCATTAAATCTATTGATAGCCTGCTTTACTGCGTTTACACTACGGCCTAGAACAAGAGAAATTTTACGTAACGAAGCACCTTCCTGTCTTAGTGTCACAATTTTAGATTTTTACATCACAGTCAAATCACTCGCTCTCCCCATTTTTACCTTTGGACAGGAATTTTTTATGGCGTGATCACCACAACTTGTAACTTGAGAATAAATGAAGGCTCGATAAAATTGCGGGTAAAAGAAACAATCGGAAACAATGTAGTCATTTTCTTGGAGGTTAGGCAAGATATTCTAAAATGAACAAAGAGAATTTTCCTGTTTAATGACATTGATTCTTTCAATTTATTCCCGTCGAGGAGGCGAGGTAATATATCTGATTCTACCCCAAACCCTATTCTCTGAGAGCTGGCGGCTGGTAGCAACAGCCCGTATCTTGCAGTTCCTCTGGTGGCGACAGCGCCAGTTATTATTTTGCCGTAAAAATGTTGAAGTGGAAAACTTTAGGGTATAGGGAAGGGTTCATAAGTGGGGGTTAATCCTACGACAACTTCATGTGTAAAAAAAATGTAGATCATCATTATATCTATTCAGGTAAAAAAGGAAAAAAATCTAGCCCAAGCGGTTCAAGAGTTATTGCATTTTTTCTAGGACAAGTAGTGCCATAAGAATGCACTGAAAAAAGGGGGGGTGTACCTAATAGTTTGGTGGGTACTATAGATTTTCGAGATTCAGTCCATTCACAGAAACCACTGGACCAAAGCCCTCAATAAAAGAATGCATAGAATCATTGATACAGTTTAGCATAACGTGGTAGTACTCCAGGTCGTTTAAGGCGCATACTGACTTTACACCGCAAAAGAGAGTTCTCCCTGGAGGTAAATTTTCTTTCATCGAAATGTCAATTTCAGATTCTCTTGGATAACGCAAATCAAATTCTTCTTCTTTTTCATACGCCTGCTTGTCTTCGCGAGTTGCATAGCAAAGAATACAACAGTTGTCACCAGAAAACTTGGTTCATGCTAATTCATAGGTCTGTTAGCTAAATTGGTTCAAACATCGTGCTAATATCGCGGAGGTCATGAGTTCGATCCTCTTACGGGCCACTGTAATTCTTCCATTAAATATTTTCCAGTCTCAAAAGGTACTGATAGTTTCTAAATATTTTGCTCCAGTAGTTAATGCAGATATGGCCGAGTGGTTAAGGCGACTGACTCGAAATCAATTTCCATCTTGGAGCGTAGGTTCGAATCCTGCTATCTGCGTTTTGTGGCATTTTATGAATGTAACTACAAAACATTTGATCAAGTGAAGCCAGAAGTCATTTCTAGTCATTTTTTGGGAGAACATCCAAGTTTAAAATCAGTAGGAGGATTACACAGTGAGAGAAGAACGAAAGGTCTTTAGGTCTTTGTATATGTGATGGTCCTGGACAAGAAAACTCAAGACAAGACAAACTAAGCAACGGGGTGACCCTGGATAAGGCATGCTCTCAACAATGGTCCGTACGAGTGGTAAGAACAGTCAGGTTCATCGAAGTCGAGGTCTGTGATCGTAACCCAGGTTTAGATAGTTTCTAAAAGTAGATGAGAGACAACAAGTACACGTTGCCGAGAATGCACCTTACCATCATGACCAGCGTCTTGAAGTCAGCGCGTTGTTGCTCCAGGAACCAGTGAAGACGGCAGAGGAGGATGAGAAGGTCAGAGTTCACCTGTAAAACAGCAGAAGAAGTTCCGCTGCCAAGTAATTGTCGCTGGAAAAGGTTTCCAAGTTTAAGCATGCCATTTCAGCAATTTCCCAACACTTGGACAAATGAAAATTTTTGCTTGAAAACAGTAAAACAAGAGAAAAGTAATTGCCAATTTAACGACGATTTTCGATAATTATAGTTTCGGTTGCTCGCTACCTCTGGCGAGACTCGAACTCGCAATCCCCGGCTTAGGAGGCTGGTCTCTTATCCATTAGGAAACAAAGGCTGGGTAATGTTGAATCTCCTATTCGAGGAATGACGTTATATTGCAAGGCTTTTCCTAGAAGATAGCCAAACGTCCCATGTTATATAAACATATAGAGATTACCGTCTGTGGACATCGTCTCACTCTTGAAAACCATGTTTTTTGAATAATCTTAACTTCAAACTCTATTTACAGCTTTCGAGTTCTATAAGTGGACATACATTTACTATTGCAATTAGTTGTATCAAATAGCAAGGCTTTCTACTCTCACAATGAGGGATACTCTTTCTCACTATCTCATTTCATTATTTGTGTATGTTCCACGACCTATATCCGAATGTACTTCCTTTTGGTTCGCAATTTCCCTACATCGAAGGAAAATAAAGAAACACCATGAGAACTCGTTTGGTCGTCTATGAACATCTATGAATTCTGCCCATAATGGTGAATGATTTCAAACGATATTAACTTGATAATTTATGGTGGAAAACCACCAATACTAACTTAAATCAAAACGGTAGCCGCCCGATAAGGGACTTGAACCCTTGACCTCAGGATTAAAAGTCCCGCGCTCTACCGTCTGAGCTAACCGGGCTTAATAATTGGTATTGCAATAGTTTTCCGTTAGAGTTCATTTTTAAATTTTACGATTTCTTATAGATCTTTTACGGACGGAAGTACGGACGTTTTTCTATTCTTCGTAAACAAAATGGGTACACATTTTTTCATCATATAATTTGTCTCTGACTACATTTGATGTTTGTAAACTACACTTAAAGACCGCCATAATGCATTTCGGGACTGGCCTCTGAAAAATAGACACGTTTCTGGAAACGCCAAGTGACAGGTCATGGCTCCACGGTTCCGAGATAGATCCTGGGACCTAGGATACCCATTACTGCACAGTTCATATTTGTAATCATGCGTAAATTTCAGATAATAGTAAACGATTGAAAATGAGTTGTTCCACTAGAAAATACTAGCACGTGAAACAGATGGCAATTCACCGCAGTTGGTAGGGTTCGAACCTACGCCCTCAGAGAGGAATAGATTTCAAGTCTATCGCCTTAACCACTCGGCCACAACTGCCCTAAATTTCAAACAATCTAGTAATAATGATTATTTTGGTTTACCAAAATTTCCGTTTTACCTTACTGAAGAGCAGGTTGAATGAGAGATGCAAAATCCTAGCACTTTGTTTAAGTGTAGGTCGTGTGGCCTAATGGATAAGGCGTTGGACTTCTATGAAAGTAGTTATCCGAAAATTGCGGGTTCTAGTCCCGCCACGATTAATAGCATATGACGAAATTATTAGTTCATGATGAGTAGTAGTTAACCACAAACCATGGGGAATCATGTCAGATCAATAAAACTACAAATATATCTCGAACACTCAATGAATATCACTGGCTTGCATTGCCTTCACAGTGACGATTGAAATTGGCTGCTGATATAGCGTTGCTTGGTAGATAACTTAAATCATTCTCTCTAAAGACACACAGAGTATATCTAACTGATGATGAATGAACCTTTGATTAATAAATTAATAAATAAATTATGATTTCATAGGCCTGTTAGCTCAGTTGGTTAGAGCGCCGTGCTAATAACGCGGAGGTCATGAGTTCGATCCTCTTACGGGCCACTGTAATACTTCCATTAAATATTTTCCACTCTAAAAAGGTACTGATAGTTTCTAAATATTTTGCTAGAGTAGTTAATGCAGATATGGCCGAGTGGTTAAGGCGACTGACTCGAAATCAGTTTCCATCTTGGAGCGTAGGTTCTAATCCTTCTATCTGCGTTTTGTGGCATTTTATTGGTGAATGTAACTACAAAACAGTTGATCAAGTGAAGCCAGAAGTGATTTCTAGTCATTTTTTTGGAGAACATCCAAGTTTAAAATCAGTAGGAGGATTACACAGTCAGAGAAGAACGAAAGGTCTTTAGGTCTTTGTATATGTGATGGTCCTGGACAAGAAAAGTCAAGACAAGACAAACTAAGCAACGGGGTGACCCTGGATAAGGCATGCTCTCAACAGTGGTCCGTACGAGTGGTAAGAACAGTCAGGTTCATCGAAGTCGAGGTCTGTGATCGTAACCCAGGTTTAGATAGTTTCTAAAAGTAGATGAGAGACAACAAGTACACGTTGCCGAGAATGCACCTTACCATCATGACCAGCGTCTTGAAGTCAGCGCGTTGTTGCTCCAGGAACCAGTGAAGACGGCAGAGGAGGATGAGAAGGTCAGAGTTCACCTGTAAAACAGCAGAAGAAGTTCCGCTGCCAAGTAATTGTCGCTGGAAAAGGTTTCCAAGTTTAAGCATGCCATTTCAGCAATTTCCCAACACTTGGACAAATGAAAATTTTTGCTTGAAAACAGAAAAACAACAGAAAAGTAATTGCCAATTTAACGACGATTTTCGATAATTATAGTTTCGGTTGCTCGCTATCTCTGGCGAGACTCGAACTCGCAATCCCCGGCTTAGGAGGCCGGTCCCTTATCCATTAGGCAACAAAGGCTGTGTAATGTTGAATCTCCTATTCGAGGAATGACGTTATATTGCAAGGCTTTTCCTAGAAGATAGCCAAACGTCCCATGTTATATAAACATATAGTGATTACCGTCTGTGGACATCGTCTCACTCTTGAAAACCATGTTTTTTGAATAATCTTAACTACAAACTCTATTTACAGCTTTCGAGTTCTATAAGTGGACATAATAATAATAATAATAATAATGTAATACATATTTAACGTGCACTTTTACAAATAATATGGACAAAGGCACGGCAATGACTTGGGGAAGAGGAAGCATATAAATTTCAGTTTTCAAAAGCAACACGACAGAGATGGGTTTTCAAGGAGGAGCGGAACTGTGCCAACGTTGTAGAAGATCTCACGGAAAAGGGTAATGCGTTCCAGATTGCTGGGCCAGCATATGAGAAGGAGGTGGAGCCATACTTCTTTGTTTTGATTCTTGGTACAACAAGCTCAGGACGGGAGGACAAACGACGAATAGAACTGGGTGGCTCGTAGCGCGCGACAAGGGAAGTCAAATAGCTTGGTGCAGTACCATTTAGGCAATTAAACATAAGCAACGATATCTTGAAATCAATGCGTTGGCGGACGGGAAGCCAATGAAGGGATTTAAGACACGGAGTGATGTGGTCACGTCTATTGCAGCCAGTCGCGAGTCGAGCAGCCCAATTTTGGACCTTTTGAAGCACACATAGCTTTGATTCAGGACATCCGACCAGAAGAGAGTTGTTGCAATCAAGAGTAGAGAGAACGAATGCATGGAGCAGTTGAGCCAGGGCAGGTTTCGACAGAAATCTCTTCATCCGGGAAATACGGCTGAGGTGAAATAGAGCCTTCTTCCGGGTGGCCAAAATTTGGGCTTCCATAGATAGCTGAGAGTCAAGCCCAGCACCAAGGTAGTGGACCAAAGTAGACGGGAGAACTGGAGAAGAACCTACCATTAGCGGCATGCTAATAGGCTTTACACGCGATGAATCGGAGAAAACGAGAAGACAGTCTGTCTTTGCTTCATTCAGCTTCAGTTTGTTTGCCGTCATCCATTCCTTCGTCTCAGCAATGCACCGCGATAACGCAGCAAAAGCAACTTTCTGAGTGGAGCCGTCAGATTTCAGCACAAAGCGAACCATGTGTTGGGTATCATCTGCATAGAAATGAACCGGGACGTCATATTGATTGGCAATGTCGCAAACTGGTGCAGTGTACAGGATGTAAAGAATGGGTCCGAGAACCGATCCTTGAGCAACACCATATCTCAGAGGTTTAGGAGTGGATGAGACACCTCGGAGGCTGACAGATTGACAACGGTCCGACAGATAGGAAGAGAACCAAGAAAGCGCAACTCCAGTTACCCCGTAACGTACGGAGAGGCGATTCAATAAGGTGGAGTGATCGATAGTGTCAAAGGCAGCACTTTGATCTAGCAACGAAAGTAGCACAGCATCACCAGCATCAACGGCCATTCGCATGTCGTTGACAACTCGAAGGAGTGCCGTTTCTGGAGAATGATGTCGACGATAAGCAGATTGCACCGGAGCGAAGAGGTCGAAAAAGTTGAGGTGAGCGGTGAGTTGCTTCACAGCGACACGCTCAACGAGCTTAGACAGAAAAGACAGGTTCGACACTGGCCGGTAATTTGACAAATCGTCGGGACATAAGCTAGATTTCTTCAGAAGTGGTGTGATGAAAGCGATTTTCATCCCCTTCGGAAAAACGCCACTAGAGAGAGACAGGTTTATTATGGTCGTGATTGGAATAGCCAGGACGTCTACGAATTCCTTAAGGAGGGAAGTTGGAAGAGGGTCAAGCGGTGAAGACTTTGCTGGGCACGACATGATCAGAGCAACTGTCTCGCAGATAGTGATGGGCCGAAACAGAGAGAAATCACACTTCAGGTTGACAGATTCATCAAGACTTGGAAAGGAGTCAGTGGAATCTAAGACAGAACGAATAGTCGAGATCTTGGTGTCAAAATAAACGCTGAATCGCTCTACCAAAGATGACAGTGAGTCATGATCCGGGAGTCGCAGTGCAGGCTTCTTAAGGAGAAAAGAGTCGACCAGTTTGAAGAGAGAACGTTTACCAGCAGACTCGGTTATCTTCTGAGTGATGAAAGATGATTTCTTCTCGAAAATCAGTTTCTTTAAAGCTTCACGGGCGTTAGTAAGGCACTCTCGGTCGATGGTAAGACCCCTAGCACGATATTTCCGTTCCCATCTCCTGAGGCTCCGCCGGCAGGTACGAATCTCTTCACAGTCCCAGGGATTGTCAGGTCTCACCGTAAGACGCTTAGTGATCAGGGGAGCGTGCTTGTCAAGAACCGCCCGGACATCGGTGTTGTATTGGGCAAGTAAACTCGCAGTGTCGTTCTCTGGATCGATGAATATTGAAGAGGCAAGAAGATCGGAAACGAAGGCTTCACGGTCAATTGACTTCAGCCTCCTAAACACCACTGACTTTTGAGGACGCACCAGTCGATGCACTTTAACAAGAGTATGGACAGCAAAATGGTCACTGATGAGATCAGAGGTGTAGCAATGCATGACAAAGTTATCAGCAAGACGGGAGAGAACCAAATCAAGTAGGCGACCAGAGACGTGAGTCGGTGTAGAGACATGTTGGCACAAGCCGAAGGAATCAAGAGTAGCAAGGAACTTACGACCAATAGAACATGCATTGTCATCGACATGGATATTAAAATCACCAAGAATCAGGAGTTTTCCAGCACCGACAGAGAGAATTTCAAGGTAGTCGGAAAAGTCAGAGAGAAACTTTGGACAGCTCACTGAAGGTGGTCGATAAATAATTGCAATTTTGACAAACACAGTATTTACTGTCAATGATATGGCTAAGTGCTCAGAAAATGGTGACTCAAAAACAATGGGGAGACGGTTGACACGAATCGTTGAACGGTGAATGACAGCAATCCCACCACCTCGTCGACCAACTCTTGGCACATGGATACCAACGTATCCTTCAGGAATGGTATTGGCCAAAATCTCATCTCCATGCTCAGGTGTAAGCCAGGTCTCAGTAATGGCAAGGACATCAAGATCAAAAGTGAGAAGATGGTGGTGGATAACGTCGGGTTTTGAGGCAACTGATCTCGCATTAAGTAGACCAATGGGCAGGAACTTCTTTGATGCTCTCAATCTCTTCACACAAACACCACTCCTGCAGCCACGATAATTACTTGGTGTCAAACTGGAGCCCTTGTCAAGCCTCAGACGTAAAATAGTGGCAGTGGCACTGGGTGACAGCGGAGGTAGGAGAGAGCCACGAAGAGAAAGGAACAACAGACGACATTCTGCCCAAGGCATATTGCGAGCACTGACAGTGACAGCCAGCTTAGTAAAGTTAATAATAATTAACAGCAAAAGTCAGCCATCAGGCAGTAGAAAAAGACAGTTACCAGCACACACAAAATTCCGTTCAAAAAAGAGAAGACACACTGTTGTTACACAGAAAAAACTGAAAAATATCGGGAGCCCCGTTAGGACGCAGCCTCTCAGGGCGCAGACCAGCAGACGACATACATTTACTATTGCAATTAGTTGTATCAAATAGCAAGGCTTTCTACTCTCACAATGAGGGATACTCTTTCTCACTATCTCATTTCATTATTTGTGTATGTTCCACGACCTATATCCGAATGTACTTCCTTTTGGTTCGCAATTTCCCTACATCGAAGGAAAACAAGATTCCTTCGGTAATGTCCTTCGGGATTTTTTAAACGTTAAAGAGACAGAAAATCAAGGTTAAATAGTAGATAAATACATACTATTATGTTTGGAAAATTTTGTTTCCCTTTATTCTCTTAAATTAATTGATTTTTATTAACTAATAGACTAATAATCTGTCAATATTATCATAATATTCGTAATATTCGAAGTCACACCACTCATAATATTATGAGTGGTGCGACTTAGGTGTGGCGGTGGCTTCGCCCCGCCACCCCACGTCGCACTTCATGTTTAGATTAAGTTAAAGTAACACTTATTACTATAGTAACAATACAAATATATCATGCGGTCACATGTTGCATTACATGAGTCTTGGCTAATAGATAGCGAGCTACCATCATACCCATTTTTTCCCTTCTATAAATGTAACAATGATGGTCTAATGGTTATCAACCCAGGCTGCCATTCGCATGGTTCGAAGTTCGAATCTCGATCAAGTCGCAGAAGAAAACTAAGTTTGTAATTTTTGAAAAATTCCTCTTAATAAGCTTTCGGAGGTAAATGGAAGTGGAAGATCGGTGGTAACTCTTCACGACCGCAAGAAGATCTTGATGACCGAGGAGAGGACAGAGGAAGAAGGGAGAGATGACCCAGAGCTTCAAAATGAATATAATCTAACATTTTTTAAATGTTCCTCAACTTCTTGGTTGATGACTAACTGTTAAAAAAGGAGGCATAGAAATTTTACTGACAACCAAATTTATTAAAATCAAGATAAAAAATAGTAAACAAAAACAGGTTATAATAAAACAAAAAGTGTTAAAAAAATAAAAGTGCGAAAATATAAAGTAAAAAGAAGAATAAAGACGAAATCGAAATCGAACATAAAAACCAAATAAAATAATTAATACTCTCCACTCCCATAGCAGAAAACTTGTCTTGCTTGGGAAAATCCAAACTTTTTTTTTCTTTTTGTTTACACTGCTGAGCATGCACTGACAGTTGGACGGTTACGCAAAAAAAGCGAATTCACTGCCTAGGATTCGGCAACCAGCTAGGTAACAAGTACGCAAATTAAATTTTTAAAACATTAATGAAAACAAATGAAAACCCCGTTACGCCATGTATCAAATTTTGACAGAATTATGTACAAAATTTGGTGACGATTGGTCATTCAGGGAAGAAACGTATAAAGGAACACTGAATGGACATTAAACCCTCTGAATTTCACTACTAGCTACTACTACCCTACCCCCTATACCCCACACCCTTTATTGTTAAGGACCTTCGTATACAAGATTCCTTCGGTAATGTCCTTCGGGCATTTTTTAAACGCCGGGGAGTGGATCCTAACGAAAAAAACATCTACGCGTAATTTTTGTATTAACATTACTAGAAATGGAAAATTGTCTATTTGCTCGAACAACATCATTTTCCCAATCCCAAAAAGCAGCTCGTTGAGTTGACTATTTTACAGACTAGAAACAGACATTTTTCAGGTCTGTACACCATTCATGATTATATTAAAAAATACACTATTTGGCAGTAGAAAACAATTTATTTAATTATAATAGTTTATCACACATACGAACCATGAATGTTTTATTTTTAGAAAGTTAAATAAAATTGTTGCGAAAATCAAAACTTATGTTTTCAAACTTGAGTATGGAGGTGATTTCAGTAGACAACCAAGTAGGGGATTAGGGGCCTTGGTGTAGTAGAAAGTAGCAGCAGTCTTGTATTATTCCATCCCACAGTGGTTTAGTACTTGGAGACCTCGTTGTTGTGAAGTATGGCAGCTTGTGGTGATTTGGTATCGGCCATATCCAGGAGACATCAGTGCACCCGTGGTCGACCCAGCCTTAAACAATATAACACATATCAGCGCTATCTAATCAATGAAACAATACAGTTTAAAAATTTAATGTTCTTGTCAACAACCAAAAATGAGATAAAATTGATTCACAACTAAAAATAAAATGAATATTTACCCATGATTGGAAACCGATTTAATACGGTAAAGAAGACAGTTGTGACACACAGTGAGCTGCAGTAGGTTGTAGTCTAGTACTTGGACACTTCGGTGAAGATCGCTCTGATGGTGAATATCTGGAGACTCGGTGTAGTAGCTGCAAGCAGAATATAATTTGGAGCATCAGTATAGTGAGCTAAAAAAGCGTAGATTGTAGTGTAACGTTAAAGGTTGGACCTTGAACTATGGTGTTGTAGAACTTGGAAGACTCAGTGCAGTACTCAGGCGCTTGCGTGATGTGACTCGGGGCAGATTAAGTTTTCGACTTGTACTTTGGAGCCTTGGTGGTGTAGTACTCTGGAGCCTGTTAATGTAGTAAGTTGTGTTGCGTATCAAGTACTATTCTTTCGCTGCTGTTACTTTGTATACACCATACCCAGGAAACAACAGTGTAGTCGAACCAGCCATTAACGATGGAACGTCCAACAGCAGCATGTCGCCATAGTTAACTAGAAAATTAACATATACATAGTTAAACGTTTATATACAACAGTAACGAGCATATTTACCAACAGTCAATAAATATCCTTGTAAAGAAACGGAATATTTACCCATTGTTGCGAACCAGTAATACGATGAAGAAAAATCCTTGGTACAGGTAGTGCACTGAAGTTGTTGCCTTGTCCGTGATGATCAGTTTACTGGTGTCTCTGGCCTTTTCTATCTCCTTTTATACGATTTATTTCTCACCCTCGCTTCTTAGCCTTGCGGTATTGTACCTGCTTGATGATGATTAAACACGTTAAATTCTCACCCAACATCTACACTACTCCATGACACGTTTTACGGACATGTTGTATGAAAAACAAATTATCTTGAGAAATTCTTTCATTTACTAAATCGCTTTCTTCATGACAACGATCATGTGCCATCAGAAAAGCCGTCAGAAATAGCTGCTTTTGCCACGAAGGGTAGAATCAACGTGCTCCACATTAGCAGATGAATGAAGCAAATGGTAATTCTTCCCTCCACACTCGCCAACCAAACGTGGCAAATTCCGTAGCGGTCAACATTTTCTCCTACTTGCTTCCACAACCAGTCGACTGTACTGTTTCAAAAAAAAAAAAAAATAGCAATAGAATTTCGTCGGTACCATCAGGTATCTAAAAATATTACAGAACAGATCCTGTGAAATTAATGGCGCTTAGATGCGTCGAGTTGGTAATCGCTCGTCCAAAAGTAGGACCCTCTGCAGGCAAGAAATTCACTACGCCAGGAAGAATTCCACTTTCTTCCATCAATCGGAATGCTATATAGTTCGACAACAATGCTGTGTCAGAGGGTTTCCACAGAACAACATTTCCCTAATCACAAAACCATTCTAAACATAAATAAATTCTTAAATAAAGAATGGTTGAAGAGTACCATAATCGCAGGGGCATATGCAAGGTTTCCTCCAATGGCTGTGAAATTGAATGGAGAAATAGCGGCGATAAATCCTTCCAACACTCTATGTCGAACCTACACATGAATTAAGTTAATCTTAAAGTTTATGGTTTCTTTAATGTAAATAAATATTTTACCGAATTTTGTATCGAAGGAACAACGTTTACTGGTTGATAATCATACAATCGTTGAGCAAACTCTGCAATAAATCTATTTTTATAAAACTTCTTGAGTAACGTCATCAATACCAATATGTTCTATATTTGTTTTACCGCAAAAAATCCGCTAATTCACAAGCTGCATCAATTTCAGCTTGATAAACTGTTTTGCCTTGTCCCAGCATGGTAGATGCATTGAGTTGACTACGATATTTTGTGGAAACCAAATCTCCGGCTTTAAAAAAAATATAAACTTTTTTATTCAAAGGAACCTTCTACCACGCGCTTCTGGCTTTCAATGAAACGCCAAAAGCTTTTTGTAGTAGTTCCTAATTCCATGGAAATAAAAAATTAAGAAACAAAAATAACCCCTTTTAAAAAAAAAGTAAACTACGGGAGAAGCATAGCAGAATATCGCGATCTTTTTCTGATGGTTAGAGGGCTGCAATTTAATAAATAAAAAAACAAAACAATAAGCACGTCAATAAATGTGGTTTAAAACGGAAGAAATAGAATACCATTGTCTGATAAATGAACATCATCAGTCCAATATTCTTTGCCATCAATAACAATTGGAATTTCTTCAACAGCAGATTGCCTATGTTGTAATGCATTTTCCAAGGCAACTCTTTCTTCGATGCTTTTCAAATAACCTAAATATGATAAACAAATAATGAAACCATCAAATCATAAGTAATTTTAACTTTTACCTAAAATAGGTTCATTTGCCAAATTAATTGGCTGAGCAATAGGTTTTTGAATAATAGATGGTCCACCCAAAAATCTAACAAATGATTTCCTATAAAGTGGGCAAACGTATATATAAATGTTGTACGCTTAGTTTTAACTCATTTATAGTCAACATTTTAAAACTTATTTACCCAACAAAAAGTCTCGGTAACCAAAGTCTCTGTGCTGATGAAAGATGAAGAGTATTTTTGGAAACAGATGAAATCATTTTAAAAATTTTGATGGTAGTAATAGACCTCTGGCAACACAACGGTACTTTCCACTATCAGACTCCTGTAACTTTGGGATTGTCAGGTGAAGGGTGTTGATAGCTCCTGGCTTGTTGAGTATATCATGCATGCTGTGTTTCAAAGAGAATATGGCATTAGGAGTTGAGCAGAGCAGGCGCTATGAATTTTGTCTGCAAATTTGACATACCGATTTGTACTGTGCTTTGGCAAGTGCCACTCTAGCTGAAATTTGACAAATGGTCCAGATTCTTTGACGACTTGGCAGGTATACTCGGCCTCTACATTGTAAAATTTAGTAAAATATATCAAAACTGTTAAAATTCAAGAAGAACTTATCACAAACCACTTTAATCTCACTTTTTCTTCTTCACTTTGTTCTCTTTAGTCTTTACTCGTGTTGAATTGCGCATTAAAATACAAACACAAAGGAAAAAGTATTGTTTTTATGAAGTTACTCTAATAAAGATTACCCGAAGGGTTTCTTCTGCTGTCATGATTCAAAGAATTTGCTAGATGTTGCTAGAAATAGTTTTCCAGTTTAATCAGCAGTCCAGTTTAAGAATTCTTCTGAAAACAACTTTTTTCTCTTGTTGTTGACACTACTGAGCACTGACTGCACTACACTGACAGTTAGAAGGTTAAGCAAACAAAGCGAATTCACTAACTTGGATTCGGCAACCAGCTAGGTAATAAACACGCAAATTAAATTTCTAAAACAGTAATAAAAACCAATGAAACCCCGTCACGACATGTATCAAATTTTGACAGAATTATGTACAAAATTTGGTGACGATTGGTCATTCAGGGAAGAAACGTATAAAGGATAACTAAATGGACATTAAACCCTCTGAATTCCACTACTAGCTACTACTACCCTACCCCCTATACCCCACACCCTATATTGTTAAGGACCTTCGTATATAAATATACCTCAGGGATAAATATACCTCAGGGATAAAGAAACACCATGAGAACTCGTTTGGTCGTCTATGAACATCTATGAATTCTGCCCATAATGGTGAATGATTTCAAACGATATTAACTTGATAATTTATGGTGGAAAACCACCAATACTAACTTAAATCAAAAGGCTAGTCGCCCGATAAGGGACTTGAACCCTTGACCTCAGGATTAAAAGTCCCGCGCTCTACCGTCTGAGCTAACCGGGCTTAATAATTGGTATTGCAATAGTTTTCCGTTAGAGTTCATTTTTAAATTTTGCGATTTCTTATAGATCTTTTACGGACGGAAGTACGGACGTTTTTCTATTCTTCGTAAACAAAATGGGTACACATTTTTTCATCATATAATTTGTCTCTGACTACATTTGATGTT
Organism: Daphnia pulicaria; assembly: GCF_021234035.1. Classification (NCBI taxonomy): domain Eukaryota; kingdom Metazoa; phylum Arthropoda; class Branchiopoda; order Diplostraca; family Daphniidae; genus Daphnia; species Daphnia pulicaria. The sequence continues at coordinate 10,735,653 of NC_060916.1, forward strand.
TGTAAACTACACTTAAAGACCGCCATAATGCATTTCGGGACTGGCCTCTGAAAAATAGACACGTTTCTGGAAACGCCAAGTGACAGGTCATGGCTCCACGGTTCCGAGATAGATCCTGGGACCTAGGATACCCATTACTGCACAGTTCATATTTGTAATCATGCGTAAATTTCAGATAATAGTAAACGATTGAAAATGAGTTGTTCCACTAGAAAATACTAGCACGTGAAACAGATGGCAATTCACCGCAGTTGGTAGGGTTCGAACCTACGCCCTCAGATAGGAATAGATTTCAAGTCTATCGCCTTAACCACTCGGCCACAACTGACCTAAATTTCAAACAATCTAGTAATAATAATTATTTTGGTTTACCAAAATTTCCGTTTTACCTTACTGAAGAGCAGGTTGAATGAGAGATGCAAAATCCTAGCACTTTGATTAAGTGTAGGTCGTGTGGCCTAATAGATAAGGCGTCGGACTTCTATGAAAGTAGTTATCCGAAAATTGCGGGTTCTAGTCCCGCCACGATTAATAGCATATGACGAAATTATTAGTTCATGATGAGTAGTAGTTAACCACAAACCATGGGGAATCATGTCAGATCAATAAAACTACAAATATATCTCGAACACTCAATGAATATCACTGGCTTGCATTGCCTTCACAGTGACGATTGAAATTGGCTGCTGATATAGCGTTGCTTGGTAGATAACTTAAATCATTCTCTCTAAAGACACACAGAGTATATCTAACTGATGATGAATGAACCTTTGATTAATAAATTAATAAATAAATTATGATTTCATAGGCCTGTTAGCTCAGTTGGTTAGAGCGCCGTGCTAATAACGCGGAGGTCATGAGTTCGATCCTCTTACGGGCCACTGTAATACTTCCATTAAATATTTTCCACTCTCAAAAGGTACTGATAGTTTCTAAATATTTTGCTAGAGTAGTTAATGCAGATATGGCCGAGTGGTTAAGGCGACTGACTCGAAATCAGTTTCCATCTTGGAGCGTAGGTTCGAATCCTACTATCTGCTTTTTGTGGCATTTTATTGGTGAATGTAACTACAAAACATTTGATCAAGTGAAGCCAGAAGTGATTTCTAGTCATTTTTTTGGAGAACATCCAAGTTTAAAATCAGTAGGAGGATTACACAGTCGAAGAAGAACGAAAGGTCTTTAGGTCTTTGTATATGTGATGGTCCTGGACAAGAAAAGTCAAGACAAGAAAAACTAAGCAACGGGGTGACCCTGGATAAGGCATGCTCTCAACAATGGTCCGTACGAGTGGTAAGAACAGTCAGGTTCATCGAAGTCGAGGTCTGTGATCGTAACCCAGGTTTAGATAGTTTCTAAAAGTAGATGAGAGACAACAAGTACACGTTGCCGAGAATGCACCTTACCATCATGACCAGCGTCTTGAAGTCAGCGCGTTGTTGCTCCAGGAACCAGTGAAGACGGCAGAGGAGGATGAGAAGGTCAGAGTTCACCTGTAAAACAGCAGAAGAAGTTCCGCTGCCAATAAGTAATTGTCGCTGGAAAAGGTTTCCAAGTTTAAGCATGCCATTTCAGCGATTTCCCAACACTTGGACAAATGAAAATTTTTGCTTGAAAACAGAAAAACAACAGAAAAGTAATTGCCAATTTAACGACGATTTTCGATAATTATAGTTTCGGTTGCTCGCTACCTCTGGCGAGACTCGAACTCGCAATCCCCGGCTTAGGAGGCCGGTCCCTTATCCATTAGGCCACAAAGGCTGGGTAATGTTGAATCTCCTATTCGAGGAATGACGTTATATTTTTTGAAAACAGTAAAACAACAGAAAAGTAATTGCCAATTTAACGACGATTTTCGATAATTATAGTTTCGGTTGCTCGCTACCTCTGGCGAGACTCGAACTCGCAATCCCCGGCTTAGGAGGCCGGTCCCTTATCCATTAGGCAACAAAGGCTGGGTAATGTTGATTCTCCTATTCGAGTAATGACGTTATATTGCAAGGCTTTTCCTAGAAGATAGCCAAACGTCCCATGTTATACAAGATTCCTTCGGTAATGTCCTTCGGGAATTTTTTTAAACGTTAAAGAGACAAAAAATCGAGGTTAAACAAAAGTGGCGGAGGCTTCGCCCTGCCACCCCACGTCGCACTTCATGTTCAGATTAAGTTAAAGTAACACTTATTACTATAGTAACAATACAATTATACCATGCGGTCACATGTTGCATTACATGAGTCTTGGCTAATAGATAGCGAGCTACCATCATACCCATTTTTATTCTTCCAACAATATAACAATGATGGTATAATGGTCATCAACCCAGGCTGCCATTCGCATGGTTAGGGGTTCGAATCTCCATCAAGTCGGAAAAAAAAACTAAGTTTAAAATTTTTGAAAATTCCTCTTAATAAGCTTTCCGAGGTAAATGGAAGTGGTAGATCGGTGGTAACTCTTCACGACCGCAAGAAGATCTTGATGACCGAGGAAGATTGGAGAGATGACCCAGAGCTTGAAAATGAATATAATCTAACATTTTTAAAATGTTTCTCAACTTCTTGGTTGATGACTAACTGTTAAAAAAGGAGGCATAGAAATTTTACTGACAGCCAAATTTATTAAAATCAAGATAAAAAATAGTAAACAAAAAGAGGTAATAATAAAACAAAAAGGGTTAAAAAAATAAAAGTGGGAAAATACAAAGTAAAAAGAAGAATAAAGACAAATCGAAATGGAACATAAAAACCAAATCAAATAATTAATACTCTCCACTCCCATAGCAGAAAACTTTTCTTGCTAGAAAAGATCCAAACTTTTTTTTTCTTTTTGTTTACACTGCTGAGCATGCACTGACAGTTGGAAGGTTACGCAAAAAAAGCGAATTCACTAACTAGGATTCGGCAACCAGCTAGGTAACAAATACGCATATTAAATTTCTAAAACAGTAATACAAACAAATGAAAACCCCGTTACGCAATGTATCAAATTTTGACAGAATTATGTACAAAATTTGGTGACGATTGGTCATTCAGGGAAGAAACGTATAAAGGAACACTAAATGGACATTAAACCCTCCGAATTTCACAACTAGCTACTACTACCCTACCCCCTATACCCCACACCCTATATTGTTAAGGACCTTCGTATATAAATATACCTCAGGGATAAACATATAGAGATTACCGTCTGTGGACATCGACTCACTCTTGAAAACCATGTTTTTTGAATAATCTTAACTACAAACTCTATTTACAGCTTTCGAGTTCTATAAGTGGACATACATTTACTATTGCAATTAGTTGTATCAAATAGCAAGGCTTTCTACTCTCACAATGAGGGATACTCTTTCTCACTATCTCATTTCATTATTTGTGTATGTTCCACGACCTATATCCAAATGTACTTCCTTTTGGTTCGCAGTTTCCCTACATCGAAGGAAAATAAAGAAACACCATGAGAACTCGTTTGGTCGTCTATGAACATCTATGAATTCTGCCCATAATGGTGAATGATTTCAAACGATATTAACTTGATAATTTATGGTGGAAAACCACCAATACTAACTTAAATCAAAAGGCTAGTCGCCCGATAAGGGACTTGAACCCTAGACCTCAGGATTAATAGTCCCGCGCTCTACCGTCTGAGCTAACCGGGATTAATAATTGGAATTGCAATAGTTTTCCGTTAGAGTTCATTTTTAAATTTTACGATTTCTTATAGATCTTTTACGGACGTTTTTCTATTCTTCGTAAACAAAATGGGTACACATTTTTTCATCATATAATTTGTCTCTGACTACATTTGATGTTTGTAAACTACACTTAAAGACCGCCATAATGCATTTTGGGACTGGCCTCTGAAAAATAGACACGTTTCTGGAAACGCCAAGTGACAGGTCATGGCTCCACGGTTCCGAGATAGATCCTGGAACCTAGGATACCCATGACTGCACAGTTCATATTTGTAATCATGCGTAAATTTCAGATAATAGTAAACGATAGAAAATGAGTTGTTCCACTAGAAAATACTAGCACGTGAAACAGATGGCAATTCACCGCAGTTGGTAGGGTTCGAACCTACGCCCTCAAAGAGGAATAGATTTCAAGTCCATCGCCTTAACCACTCGGCCACAACTGCCCTTAATTACAATCAATCTAGTAATAATATTTATTTTGGTTTACCAAAATTTCCGTTTTACCTTACTGAAGAGCAGGTTAAATGAGAGATGCAAAATCCTAGCACTTTGTTTAAGTGTAGGTCGTGTGGCCTAATGGATAAGGCGTCGGACTTCTATGAACGTAGTTATCCGAAAATTGCGGGTTCGAGTCCCGCCACGATTAATAGCATACGAAGAAATTATTAGTTCATGATGAGTAGTAGTTAACCACAAACCATGGGGAATCATGTCAGATCAATAAAACTACAAATATATCTCGAACACTCAATGAATATCACTGGCTTGCATTGCCTTCACAGTGACGATTGAAATTGGCTGCTGATATAGCGTTGCTTGGTAGATAACTTAAATCATTCTCTCTAAAGACACACAGAGTATATCTAACTGATGATGAATGAACCTTTGATTAATAAATTAATAAATAAATTATGATTTCATAGGCCTGTTAGCTCAGTTGGTTAGAGCGCCGTGCTAATAACGCGGAGGTCATGAGTTCGATCCTCTTACGGGCCACTGTAATACTTCCATTAAATATTTTCCACTCTCAAAAGGTACTGATAGTTTCTAAATATTTTGCTAGAGTAGTTAATGCAGATATGGCCGAGTGGTTAAGGCGACTGACTCGAAATCAGTTTCCATCTTGGAGCGTAGGTTCTAATCCTTCTATCTGCGTTTTGTGGCATTTTATTGGTGAATGTAACTACAAAACAGTTGATCAAGTGAAGCCAGAAGTGATTTCTAGTCATTTTTTTGGAGAACATCCAAGTTTAAAATCAGTAGGAGGATTACACAGTCAGAGAAGAACGAAAGGTCTTTAGGTCTTTGTATATGTGATGGTCCTGGACAAGAAAAGTCAAGACAAGACAAACTAAGCAACGGGGTGACCCTGGATAAGGCATGCTCTCAACAATGGTCCGTACGAGTGGTAAGAACAGTCAGGTTCATCGAAGTCGAGGTCTGTGATCGTAACCCAGGTTTAGATAGTTTCTAAAAGTAGATGAGAGACAACAAGTACACGTTGCCGAGAATGCACCTTACCATCATGACCAGCGTCTTGAAGTCAGCGCGTTGTTGCTCCAGGAACCAGTGAAGACGGCAGAGGAGGATGAGAAGGTCAGAGTTCACCTGTAAAACAGCAGAAGAAGTTCCGCTGCCAAGTAATTGTCGCTGGAAAAGGTTTGCAAGTTTAAGCATGCCATTTCAGCGATTTCCCAACACTTGGACAAATGAAAATTTTTGCTTGAAAACAGAAAAACAACAGAAAAGTAATTGCCAATTTAACGACGATTTTCGATAATTATAGTTTCGGTTGCTCGCTACCTCTGGCGAGACTCGAACTCGCAATCCCCGGCTTAGGAGGCCGGTCCCTTATCCATTAGGCAACAAAGGCTGTGTAATGTTGAATCTCCTATTCGAGGAATGACGTTATATTGCAAGGCTTTTCCTAGAAGATAGCCAAACGTCCCATGTTATACAAGATTCCTTCGGTAATGTCCTTCGGGAATTTTTTTAAACGTTAAAGAGACAAAAAATCGAGGTTAAACAAAAGTGGCGGAGGCTTCGCCCTGCCACCCCACGTCGCACTTCATGTTCAGATTAAGTTAAAGTAACACTTATTACTATAGTAACAATACAATTATACCATGCGGTCACATGTTCCATTACATGAGTCTTGGCTAATAGATAGCGAGCTACCATCATACCCATTTTTATTCTTCCAACAATATAACAATGATGGTATAATGGTCATCAACCCAGGCTGCCATTCGCATGGTTAGGGGTTCGAATCTCCATCAAGTCGGAAAAAAAAACTAAGTTTAAAATTTTTGAAAATTCCTCTTAATAAGCTTTCCGAGGTAAATGGAAGTGGTAGATCGGTGGTAACTCTTCACGACCGCAAGAAGATCTTGATGACCGAGGAGAGGACAGAGGAAGATTGGAGAGATGACCCAGAGCTTCAAAATGAATATAATCTAACATTTTTAAAATGTTTCTCAACTTCTTGGTTGATGACTAACTGTTAAAAAAGGAGGCATAGAAATTTTACTGACAGCCAAATTTATTAAAATCAAGATAAAAAATAGTAAACAAAAAGAGGTAATAATAAAACAAAAAGGGTTAAAAAAATAAAAGTGGGAAAATACAAAGTAAAAAGAAGAATAAAGACAAATCGAAATGGAACATAAAAACCAAATCAAATAATTAATACTCTCCACTCCCATAGCAGAAAACTTTTATTGCTAGAAAAGATCCAAACTTTTTTTTTCTTTTTGTTTACACTGCTGAGCATGCACTGACAGTTGGAAGGTTACGCAAAAAAAGCGAATTCACTAACTAGGATTCGGCAACCAGCTAGGTAACAAATACGCATATTAAATTTCTAAAACAGTAATACAAACAAATGAAAACCCCGTTACGCAATGTATCAAATTTTGACAGAATTATGTACAAAATTTGGTGACGATTGGTCATTCAGGGAAGAAACGTATAAAGGAACACTAAATGGACATTAAACCCTCCGAATTTCACAACTAGCTACTACTACCCTACCCCCTATACCCCACACCCTATATTGTTAAGGACCTTCGTATATAAATATACCTCAGGGATAAACATATAGAGATTACCGTCTGTGGACATCGACTCACTCTTGAAAACCATGTTTTTTGAATAATCTTAACTACAAACTCTATTTACAGCTTTCGAGTTCTATAAGTGGACATACATTTACTATTGCAATTAGTTGTATCAAATAGCAAGGCTTTCTACTCTCACAATGAGGGATACTCTTTCTCACTATCTCATTTCATTATTTGTGTATGTTCCACGACCTATATCCAAATGTACTTCCTTTTGGTTCGCAGTTTCCCTACATCGAAGGAAAATAAAGAAACACCATGAGAACTCGTTTGGTCGTCTATGAACATCTATGAATTCTGCCCATAATGGTGAATGATTTCAAACGATATTAACTTGATAATTTATGGTGGAAAACCACCAATACTAACTTAAATCAAAAGGCTAGTCGCCCGATAAGGGACTTGAACCCTAGACCTCAGGATTAATAGTCCCGCGCTCTACCGTCTGAGCTAACCGGGATTAATAATTGGAATTGCAATAGTTTTCCGTTAGAGTTCATTTTTAAATTTTACGATTTCTTATAGATCTTTTACGGACGTTTTTCTATTCTTCGTAAACAAAATGGGTACACATTTTTTCATCATATAATTTGTCTCTGACTACATTTGATGTTTGTAAACTACACTTAAAGACCGCCATAATGCATTTTGGGACTGGCCTCTGAAAAATAGACACGTTTCTGGAAACGCCAAGTGACAGGTCATGGCTCCACGGTTCCGAGATAGATCCTGGAACCTAGGATACCCATGACTGCACAGTTCATATTTGTAATCATGCGTAAATTTCAGATAATAGTAAACGATTGAAAATGAGTTGTTCCACTAGAAAATCCTAGCACGTGAAACAGATGGCAATTCACCGCAGTTGGTAGGGTTCGAACCTACGCCCTCAGAGAGGAATAGATTTCAAGTCTATCGTCTTAACCACTCGGCCACAACTGCCCTAAATTACAATCAATCTAGTAATAATATTTATTTTGGTTTACCAAAATTTCCGTTTTACCTTACTGAAGAGCAGGTTAAATGAGAGATGCAAAATCCTAGCACTTTGTTTAAGTGTAGGTCGTGTGGCCTAATGGATAAGGCGTCGGACTTCTATGAACGTAGTTATCCGAAAATTGCGGGTTCGAGTCCCGCCACGATTAATAGCATACGAAGAAATTATTAGTTCATGATGAGTAGTAGTTAACCACAAACCATGGGGAATCATGTCAGATCAATAAAACTACAAATATATCTCGAACACTCAATGAATATCACTGGCTTGCATTGCCTTCACAGTGACGATTGAAATTGGCTGCTGATATAGCGTTGCTTGGTAGATAACTTAAATCATTCTCTCTAAAGACACACAGAGTATATCTAACTGATGATGAATGAACCTTTGATTAATAAATTAATAAATAAATTATGATTTCATAGGCCTGTTAGCTCAGTTGGTTAGAGCGCCGTGCTAATAACGCGGAGGTCATGAATTCGATCCTCTTACGGGCCACTGTAATACTTCCATTAAATATTTTCCACTCTCAAAAGGTACTGATAGTTTCTAAATATTTTGCTAGAGTAGTTAATGCAGATATGGCCGAGTGGTTAAGGTGACTGACTCGAAATCAGTTTCCATCTTGGAGCGTAGTTTCGAATCCTACTATCTGCGTTTTGTGGCATTTTATTGGTGAATGTAACTACAAAACATTTGATCAAGTGAAGCCAGAAAAGATTTCTAGTCATTTTTTTGGAGAACATCCAAGTTTAAAATCAGTAGGAGGATTACACAGTGAGAGAAGAACGAAAGGTCTTTAGGTCTTTGTATATGTGATGGTCCTGGACAAGAAAAGTCAAGACAAGACAAACTAAGCAACGGGGTGACCCTGGATAAGGCATGCTCTCAACAATGGTCCGTACGAGTGGTAAGAACAGTCAGGTTCATCGAAGTCGAGGTCTGTGATCGTAACCCAGGTTTAGATAGTTTCTAAAAGTAGATGAGAGACAACAAGTACACGTTGCCGAGAATGCACCTTACCATCATGACCAGCGTCTTGAAGTCAGCGCGTTGTTGCTCCAGGAACCAGTGAAGACGGCAGAGGAGGATGAGAAGGTCAGAGTTCACCTGTAAAACAGCAGAAGAAGTTCCGCTGCCAAGTAATTGTCGCTGGAAAAGGTTTGCAAGTTTAAGCATGCCATTTCAGCGATTTCCCAACACTTGGACAAATGAAAATTTTTGCTTGAAAACAGTAAAACAACAGAAAAGTAATTGCCAATTTAACGACGATTTTCGATAAATATAGTTCCGGTTGCTCGCTACCTCTGGCGAGACTCGAACTCGCAATCCCCGGCTTAGGAGGCCGGTCCCTTATCCATTAGGCAACAAAGACTGGGTAATGTTGAATCTCCTATTCGAGGAATGACGTTATATTTTTTGAAAACTGTAAAACAACAGAAAAGTAATTGCCAATTTAACGACGATTTTCGATAATTATAGTTTCGGTTGCTCGCTACCTCTGGCGAGACTCGAACTCGCAATCCCCGGCTTAGGAGGCCGGTCCCTTATCCATTAGGCAACAAAGACTGGGTAATGTTGAATCTCCTATTCGAGGAATGACGTTATATTGCAAGGCTTTTCCTAGAAGATAGCCAAACGTTCCATGTTATATAAACATATAGAGATTACCGTCTGTGGACATCGTCTCACTCTTGAAAACCATGTTTTTTAAATAATCTTAACTACAAACTCTATTTACAGCTTTCGAGTTCTATAAGTGGACATACATTTACTATTGCAATTAGTTGTATCAAATAGCAAGGCTTTCTACTCTCACAATGAGGGATACTCTTTCTCACTATCTCATTTCATTATTTGTGTATGTTCCACGACCTATATCCGAATGTACTTCCTTTTGGTTCGCAATTTCCCTACATCGAAGGAAAATAAAGAAACACCATGAGAACTCGTTTGGTCGTCTATGAACATCTATGAATTCTGCCCATAATGGTGAATGATTTCAAACGATATTAACTTGATAATTTATGGTGGAAAACCACCAATACTAACTTAAATCAAAAGGCTAGTCGCCCGATAAGGGACTTGAACCCTTGACCTCAGGATTAAAAGTCCCGCGCTCTACCGTCTGAGCTAACCGGGCTTAATAATTGGTATTGCAATAGTTTTCCGTTAGAGTTCATTTTTACATTTTACGATTTCTTATAGATCTTTTACGGACGTTTTTCTATTCTTCGTAAACAAAATGGGTACACATTTTTTCATCATATAATTTGTCTCTGACTACATTTGATGTTTGTAAACTACACTTAAAGACCGCCATAATGCATATCGGGACTGGCCTCTGAAAAATAGACACTTTTCTGGAAACGCCAAGTGACAGGTCATGGCTCCACGGTTCCGAGATAGATCCTGAGACCTAGGATACCCATGACTGCACAGTTCATATTTGTAATCATGCGTAAATTTCAGATAATAGTGTCACGTTCCGTCTGTTTCACTAATGCTATTGTTTGTAGGGCGAGCGCTAGATGGCCTCGCGTCGACCTGACTTCCCCTCTTTAACCCTTTTTCCCTAGCAGATTGTGTCTGCTTGTTGCGTCGGACGGTCGCATCTATTTCCCCGCCTGAGTCTGTTCTTTTTCTATCCGTGTGTTGCTCGTGTGTAAGCTGTGTTTGTGAGCTAGTGTGCGTGTGTGTAAGATAGTGTTAGACCCATTAGGGGCATCATTGGCATAGGTTAAGTGTAATTAGTGTAGGGCCAATGGTGAGAGCCATCAGATTGACTGTGCCTTTGTCGTTGGCCAGCGATTTGGTGCCTTTTATTGATTGTGTTCAAACGACAAGTGCGCCGAACAGATTGCCCGTGACAATGGTGGAGATGCAGGGTACGGCGGCACTTGTTGTTTGAGAACAAATTTAAAAGTTTGATTCTGTGTGTGGGAAAAAACTTGGACAAAATTTCGTTGAAAATTGTGGCGTCTCATCGTCGACGTTTTGGTTACGTCGCGTCGTCCAACGTTTTGCTGCTATTTTGATTTGGTCACGTATCGTTTCAATTTATTTGTTTGACGAGTTAATTGATTCTTGTTTTATTTTTAGATTGATTTTTGAGCATTTTGGATTACTTTTCTTGGACTCAATTCTTGGTCCTTACGTTGGAGTTGCGTGGGTGATGAGTCACGCGCCTACTGGTTTTTCCCTATACGTCGTGTTGACGTTGCTGCTGTGTTTGTGTTGATATCACAGGCTATTTGTTTTAATAACGTTTACAAAGATTTTCAATTTAATTTCTTTTGCTTTTCTTTAGAGACCCAAGGGTATTTTGGCATCGTTTTGGATTGGAATTTTCCATTGAGCTCATTACGTTGATGTTTCGTGTTGATGAGTCGCACGGTCAACGATTTTTTCCCTGCCGTTGTGTTGACGTTGGTGTTGTGTTGAAGCGGACGCTAATTCGATTTTCAGTAAATTCTTTTATGATTTTGATTCTAATTTTGTTTTGCTTTTTATTTAGATTTTGTGTCGAAGATTGTCCGCTTTTGGGTCTAATTTTTGGATTTGGATGGCTCCGTTTTGATTCGTGCGTGATCCGACCCAAAGGCTTGTAAGTTGCGTCCCCTAATCCTCATAGCTTTGTTCTTACAGGTTCTTGAGGCTTGATGGCCGATTTGATTTGGAGTGAGAGAGACTTGGCCATTGTTTGTTTGTGAGTCTTTGACTCTTTCATGTTGGTTGCCCCTTGCTGAGTCCCTGCCCACTTATTGATTGCGAGTAGTTCCTTATTTTGTATTGCATAGGGTGGGAGTTGAATTGGTTTGTGAGTCACGCTGAAATAATTCATTTAGTTGCGTTGGGTTGAATTCTAAGCTAGTTGGCGGGTTGAAGCGTAACTTGGCCGGGGTGTGTAGTAGTCGCTGATTCGTCCGTATTCGTTGCCGTAAATTTGCTGATTTCTTAGTCCCCTGTTCTTTTATCGAGTTTGATTGGGGTTGGTTGGTTTCCGGAATTGGTTTCATAGACATTCTTCTTGATTTTAAGAATGCAGCGGGGAAACGAGGCCCTTCAGGACCAAGCGGGTCGTGGGGAAGTTGAGGCACCGGGTCACGGGCCGGGTGAAAATGTCCAGTTTAATGTTGCACCAAACGATCCTTTTCTGGGGATTCCCGATGTTCCTCCCTTGATTCACGTGGGAAATTTCAAAGAGCGTGATCCTCCAGTCTTCCGTGGATTACCACATGAGGACGTGATGGAGTGGAGCATTCAGTTTCAAAGGGTGTCGGCATTTAACCAGTGGGGTCCTATCCAACAGCTCCGCCATATTGAATTCAGTCTAGAGGGGGTGGCGGCAAAATGGCTATTGGGCCTACAACCTCGTCCTGGCACGTTCGACGAGTTGATGAGAGCTTTGCAGGCAGCATTTCGACATCATAACTATGCGATGGAACTAGAATCTCGACTGCGTTCCAGAAAACAGTTACCGGATGAGCCAGTGATGTCATACTGTTATGAGATCATTTATCTGTGCTCAAAAGTAGATCCTGCCATGCCTGAGGAGCGTAAAGTTCAATTCATTTTCCAAAACATGGAGCCGACGTTGATGAAAAAAGTGTTTCCCCAGATGGACCGGCCGAATATCGATGAGCTGTTTCGTCGTCTACAAGCTCATAGTCAGGCGGCCTTGATCGCCGAACGATCGACTCCCGTTAACAACATTCTCCCTGTTCCACCCGAGAGTGGAAAAGAGGAAATCGAAAAGCTCGTTCGGGAAGAGGTCTCGAAAAATTTGGACCCTATCGTTCGTAAACTGGAGGAGACAACGCAATCGATGCGTACCGCTGGGGGGTCGGGATTTGATTCGCAAATGAGGTCATCATGGAGAGGGCGAAATTCCCAGCGGCGAGATCGTCCAAATAAAAGGACAGTTGACGGGCGGCCGATATGCAATAACTGCGGGGATTCCGGGCACGTAGCGCGCGGTTGTTCAAAGGAGAAAGGATGCTTTGATTGTGGGGATCCTGGGCATTACTCGCGTGAATGTCCCAATCGTCGAGTCGCAAAGTAAAAAAAAAAACGGGCTGTTGTGAACGAGTTGTGAATTATGTAACTCTAATTATTATCTTTAGAGAAAGTCGGTGAAGTTGTTTTAGGTTGGCGAAATCGGGGCCGTATGGTGGAACCATCACTTCAAGTTATGGCGGATCGTGGAGTCATTGTGCAGAAGAAAAGAAGAATCCGGATTGAGTTCATGTGTCTCGTCGAAAGCCGTTAAGGCTAAGAATGTTTAGTGGAAAGTGAGTGTTTAATCGCCTGTTGACAAAAAGCCCGTTGCAGTTATCGGAAGATATCGGAGAGGCAACGAGTGAACGAAAAGACGCCTAGTGCGGTGGAGTGGTCAGCAATCTTGAGCTGTGGTGCGGATGCAGCATTGCGACAAATACGCTTTCTTGCCGACTGGATTTAGTGATGAACGAGTGGGCGAGCATGCCCTCCGCCCTCGACGCTTATTGAAGTCCCCGATTTGTCTGGATTGGAGATTTATTTGTGTGATTTGTTGTGTGACTGAACGTTTGAATTTGTCACTGGTTTTATTGTGTGCATTTGGCTCGATTGATTTATGTTGTTTTGTGGTTGTGAAGAGGATTGCCTTCATTGTATTGAAGAGGTGTACCTTCACGAGAGAGGTTGTGAAGAGGAGTGCCTTCGTTGTAACGGAGAGGTGTGCTTTCACTGGGTGTGCGGAAGCTTCCGGGGAAGATGTGTCTTCCTTGTGTGTGTGAGTTAAGTTAGAGTGCACTTAGCTGTAAGTTACTGTTAAAACAGAGTCGAGACTAAGGCTAAGAGTAGAGTAAAGGCTTAGAGTAAGAATAAGGCTAAGAGTAGTATAAGGACTAAGACGATTTGATTTTGGCCTGAATGTTGTGTGTGTATGCCTGCATGATGTTTAATTAACCCCTTCATTGTTTCATGTTGATGATCGGGACGATCATTCTCCGTGGAGGGGAGAAATGTCACGTTCCGTCTGTTTCACTAATGCTATTGTTTGTAGGGCGAGCGCTAGATGGCCTCGCGTCGACCTGACTTCCCCTCTTTAACCCTTTTTCCCTAGCAGATTGTGTCTGCTTGTTGCGTCGGACGGTCGCATCTATTTCCCCGCCTGAGTCTGTTCTTTTTCTATCCGTGTGTTGCTCGTGTGTAAGCTGTGTTTGTGAGCTAGTGTGCGTGTGTGTAAGATAGTGTTAGACCCATTAGGGGCATCATTGGCATAGGTTAAGTGTAATTAGTGTAGGGCCAATGGTGAGAGCCACCAGATTGACTGTGCCGGTGTCGTTGGCCAGCGATTTGGTGCCTTTTATTGATTGTGTTCAAACGACAAGTGCGCCGAACAGATTGCCTGTGACAATAGTATACGATTGAAAATGAGTTGTTCCACTAGAAAATCCTAGCACGTGAAACAGATGGCAATTCATCGCAGTTGGTAGGGTTCGAACCTACGCCCTCAGAGAGGAATAGATTTCAAGTCTATCGCCTTAACCACTCGGCCACAACTGCCCTAAATTTCAAACAATCTAGTAATAATATTTATTTTGGTTTACCACAATTTCCGTTTTACCTTACTGAAGAGCAGGTTAAATGAGAGATGCAAAATCCTAGCACTTTATTTAATTGTAGGTCGTGTGGCCTAATGGATAAGGAGTCGGACTTCTATGAAAGTAGTTATCCGAAAATTGCGGGTTCGAGTCCCGCCACGATCAATAGCATATGACGAAATTATTAGTTCATGATGAGTAGTAGTTAACCTCAAACCATGGGGAATCATGTCAGATCAATAAAACTACAAATATATCTCGAACACTCAATGAATATCACTGGCTTGCATTGCCTTCACAGTGACGATTGAAATTGGCTGCTGATATAGCGTTGCTTGGTAGATAACTTAAATCATTCTCTCTAAAGACACACAGAGTATATCTAACTGATGATGAATGAACCTTTGATTAATAAATTAAGAAATAAATTATGATTTCATAGGCCTGTTAGCTCAGTTGGTTAGAGCGCCGTGCTAATAACGCGGAGGTCATGAGTTCGATCCTCTTACGGGCCACTGTAATACTTCCATTAAATATTTTCCACTCTCAAAAGGTACTGATAGTTTCTAAATATTTTGCTAGAGTAGTTAATGCAGATATGGCCGAGTGGTTAAGTCGACTGACTCGAAATCAGTTTCCATCTTGGAGCGTAGTTTCGAATCCTACTATCTGCGTTTTGTGGCATTTTATTGGTGAATGTAACTACAAAACATTTGATCAAGTGAAGCCAGAAGTGATTTCTAGTCATTTTTTTGGAGAACATCCAAGTTTAAAATCAGTAGGAGGATTACACAGTCAGAGAAGAACGAAAGGTCTTTAGGTCTTTGTATATGTGATGGTCCTGGACAAGAAAAGTCAAGACAAGACAAACTAAGCAACGGGGTGACCCTGGATAAGGCATGCTCTCAACAATGGTCCGTACGAGTGGTAAGAACAGTCAGGTTCATCGAAGTCGAGGTCTGTGATCGTAACCCAGGTTTAGATAGTTTCTAAAAGTAGATGAGAGACAACAAGTACACGTTGCCGAGAATGCACCTTACCATCATGACCAGCGTCTTGAAGTCAGCGCGTTGTTGCTCCAGGAACCAGTGAAGACGGCAGAGGAGGATGAGAAGGTCAGAGTTCACCTGTAAAACAGCAGAAGAAGTTCCGCTGCCAAGTAATTGTCGCTGGAAAAGGTTTCCAAGTTTAAGCATGCCATTTCAGCGATTTCCCAACACTTGGACAAATGAAAATTTTTGCTTGAAAACAGTAAAACAACAGAAAAGCAATTGCCAATTTAACGACGATTTTCGATAATTATAGTTTCGGTTTCTCGCTACCTCTGGCGAGACTCGAACTCGCAATCCCCGGCTTAGGAGGCCGGTCCCTTATCCATTAGGCAACAAAGACTGGGTAATGTTGAATCTCCTATTCGAGGAATGACGTTATATTGCAAGGCTTTTCCTAGAAGATAGCCAAACGTCCCATGTTATATAAACATATAGAGATTACCGTCTGTGGACATCGTCTCACTCTTGAAAACCATGTTTTTTGAATAATCTTAACTACAAACTCTATTTACAGCTTTCGAGTTCTATTATTATTATTATTATTATTATTACAGGATTTATATAGCGCTTTTTCATGAAATGGTCAAAGCGCTTACATTGGGCAGAGACAAACTTGCGTAATTACATGTATGCTATCTTAAAGAGATGCGTCTTGAGACGAGATCTAAACAACGACATAGAATTGATCGCCCTAATATCCTCCGGTAGTTTGTTCCAGAGCGTCGGAGCGGCATGACTGAAAGAGCGAGCACCGTACGTCTCAAGACGAATCCTAGGGATACATAGAAGGTTAGGAGACGTTGCCGATCGGGACTGCAATGCTTGGCGATAGGGCTTGATGAGTTCAGATAAGTAAGCTGGAGCGGATCCATGAAGGCAGTGAAACGTTAAAACGAGGATCTTAAACACTATACGGCTCTTAATCGGGAGCCAGTGCAGGGCCATCAGATGCGGAGTAATGTGATCATGCTTCTTCACTCTTCTCACCATCCTCGCCGCCTTGTTTTGGACAAGTTGAAGTCTGTCCAGGAGCTTCTCGGGGAGTCCATACAAAAGAGAGTTGCAGCTGTCGTTGGTGGAGAAAACAAAAGCATGCATAAGCTTCTCAGTGTTAGCGTCGTCCAGGAATAATTCTATAAGTGGAAATACATTTACTATTGCAATTAGTTGTATCAAATAGCAAGGCTTTCTACTCTCACAATGAGGGATACTCTTTCTCACTATCTCATTTCATTATTTGTGTATGTTCCACGACCTATATCCGAATGTACTTCCTTTTGGTTCGCAGTTTCCCTACATCGAAGGAAAATAAAGAAACACCATGAGAACTCGTTTGGTCGTCTATGAACATCTATGAATTCTGCCCATAATGGTGAATGAATTCAAACGATATTAACTTGATAATTTATGGTGGAAAACCACCAATACTAACTTAAATCAAAAGGCTAGCCGCCCGATAAGGGACTTGAACCCTTGTCCTCAGGATTAAAAGTCCCGCGCTCTACCGTCTGAGCTATCCGGGCTTAATAATTGGTATTGCAATAGTTTTCCGTTAGAGTTCATTTTTAAATTTTACGATTTCTTATAGATCTTTTACGGAAGGAAGTACGGACGTTTTTCTATTCTTCGTAAACAAAATGGGTACACATTTTTTCATCATATAATTTGTCTCTGACTACATTTGATGTTTGTAAACTACACTTAAAGACCGCCATAATGCATTTTGGGACTGGCCTCTGAAAAATAGACACGTTTCTGGAAACGCCAAGTGACAGGTCATGGCTCCACGGTTCCGAGATAGATCCTGGGACCTAGGATACCCATGACTGCACAGTTCATATTTGTAATCATGCGTAAATTTCAGATAATAGTAAACGATTGAAAATGAGTTGTTCCACTAGAAAATACTAGCACGTGAAACAGATGGCAATTCACCGCAGTTGGTAGGGTTCGAACCTACGCCCTCAGAGAGGAATAGATTTCAAGTCTATCGCCTTAACCACTCGGCCACAACTGAACTAAATTTCAAACAATCTAGTAATAATAATTATTTTGGTTTACCAAAATTTCCGTTTTACCTTACTGAAGAGCAGGTTGAATGAGAGATGCAAAATCCTAGCACTTTGTTTAAGTGTAGGTCGTGTGGCCTAATGGATAAGGCGTCGGACTTCTATGAAAGTAGTTATCCGAAAATTGCGGGTTCGAGTCCCGCCACGATTAATAGCATATGACGAAATTATTAGTTCATGATGAGTAGTAGTTAACCACAAACCATGGGGAATCATGTCAGATCAATAAAACTACAAATATATCTCGAACACTCAATGAATATCACTGGCTTGCATTGCCTTCACAGTGACGATTGAAATTGGCAGCTGATATAGCGTTGCTTGGTAGATAACTTAAATCATTCTCTCTAAAGACACACAGAATATATCTAACTGATGATGAATGAACCTTTGATTAATAAATTAAGAAATAAATTATGATTTCATAGGTCTGTTAGCTCAGTTGGTTAGAGCGCCGTGCTAATAACGCGGAGGTCATGAGTTCGATCCTCTTACGGGCCACTGTAATACTTCCATTAAATATTTTCCACTCTAAAAAGGTACTGATAGTTTCTAAATATTTTGCTAGAGTAGTTAATGAAGATATGGCCGAGTGGTTAAGGCGACTGACTCGAAATCAGTTTCCATCTTGGAGCGTAGGTTCTAATCCTACTATCTGCGTTTTGTGGCATTTTATTGGTGAATGTAACTACAAAACAGTTGATCAAGTGAAGCCAGAAGTGATTTCTAGTCATTTTTTTGGAGAACATCCAAGTTTAAAATCAGTAGGAGGATTACACAGTGAGAGAAGAACGAAAGGTCTTTAGGTCTTTGTATATGTGATGGTCCTGGACAAGAAAAGTCAAGACAAGACAAACTAAGCAACGGGGTGACCCTGGATAAGGCATGCTCTCAACAATGGTCCGTTCGAGTGGTAAGAACAGTCAGGTTCATCGAAGTCGAGGTCTGTGATCGTAACCCAGGTTTAGATAGTTTCTAAAAGTAGATGAGAGACAACAAGTACACGTTGCCGAAAATGAACCTTACCATCATGACCAGCGTCTTGAAGTCAGCGCGTTGTTGCTCCAGGAACCAGTGAAGACGGCAGAGGAGGATGAGAAGGTCAGAGTTCACCTGTAAAACAGCAGAAGAAGTTCCGCTGCCAAGTAATTGTCGCTGGAAAAGGTTTCCAAGTTTAAGCATGCCATTTAAGCGATTTCCCAACACTTGGACAAATGAAAATTTTTGCTTGAAAACAGTAAAACAACAGAAAAGTAATTGCCAATTTAACGACGATTTTCGATAATTATAGTTTCGGTTGCTCGCTACCTCTGGCGAGACGTGAACTCGCAATCCCCGGGTTAGAAGGCCGGTCCCTTATCCATTAGGCCACAAGGGCTGGGTAATAATGAATCTCCTATTCGAGCAATGACGTTATATTGCAAGGCTTTTCCTAGAAGATAGCCAAACGTCCCATGTTATACAAGATTCCTTCGGTAATGTCCTTCGGGAATTTTTTTAAACGTTAAAGAGACAAAAAATCGAGGTTAAACAAAAGTGGCGGAGGCTTCGCCCCGCCACCCCACGTCGCACTTCATGTTCAGATTAAGTTAAAGTAACACTTATTACTATAGTAACAATACAATTATACCATGCGGTCACATGTTGCATTACATAAGTCTTGGCTAATAGATAGCGAGCTACCATCATACCCATTTTTTTCTTCCAATAATACAACAATGATGGTCTAATGGTCATCAACCCAGGCTGCCATTCGCATGGTTAGGGGTTCGAACCTCCATCAAGTCGGAAAAAAAAACTAAGTTTAAAATTTTTGAAAAATTCCTCTTAATAAGCTTTCCGAGGTAAATGGAAGTGGAAGATCGGTGGTAACTCTTCACGACCGCAAGAAGATCTTTATGACCGAGGAGAGGACAGAGGAAGATTGGAGAGATGACCCAGAGCTTGAAAATGAATATAATCTAACATTTTTAAAATGTTTCTCAACTTCTTGGTTGATGACTAACTGTTAAAAAAGGAGGCATAGAAATTTTACTGACAGCCAAATTTATTAAAATCAAGATAAAAAATAGTAAACAAAAAGAGGTAATAATAAAACAAAAAGGGTTAAAAAAATAAAAGTGGGAAAATACAAAGTAAAAAGAAGAATAAAGACAAATCGAAATGGAACATAAAAACCAAATCAAATAATTAATACTCTCCACTCCCATAGCAGAAAACTTTTCTTGCTAGAAAAGATCCAAACTTTTTTTTTCTTTTTGTTTACACTGCTGAGCATGCACTGACAGTTGGAAGGTTACGCAAAAAAAGCGAATTCACTAACTAGGATTCGGCAACCAGCTAGGTAACAAATACGCATATTAAATTTCTAAAACAGTAATACAAACAAATGAAAACCCCGTTACGCAATGTATCAAATTTTGACAGAATTATGTACAAAATTTGGTGACGATTGGTCATTCAGGGAAGAAACGTATAAAGGAACACTAAATGGACATTAAACCCTCTGAATTTCACTACTAGCTACTACTACCCTACCCCCTATACCCAACACCCTATATTGTTAAGGACCTTCGTATATAAATATACCTCAGGGATAAACATATAGAGATTACCGTCTGTGGACATCGTCTCACTCTTGAAAACCATGTTTTTTGAATAATCTTAACTACAAACTCTATTCACCGTGCCGCACTCATTTTTGGTGAAAAGCCGTCGCCAGGCGCTAGCAGTTGTTTAAGTTCACGCGGCGCGTTACGATTTTAGATCATTAAAGAACCAAAGAGTTTTGCAAATTATACCCACCAAACTATTAGGTACACCCCCCTTTTTTCAGTGCATTCTTATGGCACTACGTGTCCTAGAAAAAATGCAATAACTCTTGAACCGCTTGGGCTAGATTTTTTTCCTTTTTTCCCTGAGTAGATCTAATGATGATCTACATTTTTTTAACACATGAAGTTGTCGTAGGATTAACTCCCAAGGCGCTACGGTATCGTTCAGTTTATTAGGTACACCCGTTTTTCCCCATATGCGCCGTGTTATATACGGCGTTTTCAAAAATTTACAAAAAATACTAAAAGTTAAGCTAAAATCTTTTTCTTTGTGCCAAAAGATGCACAATTCCCCACTCTATACGAATATAAAGAATGATTTACAATAAAATCAACTCAGAGAACCCTTCCCTATACCCTAAAGTTTTCCACTTCAACATTTTTACGGCAAAATAATAACTGGCGCTGTCGCCACCAGAGGCACCGCAAGATACGGGCTGTTGCTACCAGCCTACCTAGCCATTGTGCCGATGTATCGCTGAATTAATTCGGGCGTAATCATATTCCATGCTTTCTCGAGTTCCATCCAAATGGTTTTCACGGTGACTCGGTCGGATTCTTCTAGCCTAGATTTTACAAAATCCCAGACCTGCTCAATAGGATTTAAATCCGGGCTCTGAGGAGGCCAAACCATGGCTTTAACCCTCCTAGACTCAAATAACAAATTTTAGAAATAATAATTAGGCGAGAATTCATTTGTCTACCTAATTTTTCTTTTCTTTCTAAATATCCTCGACAAAGATGTGATGAATGTTTAGGATCACTTTCTTCTTGATAGACAAATCCTTCTCCGAGTAACCGAAGACTTCCTGGCACTGCCTAGTATAAAATTTTACTGTCATTCGTGCTAAAAAAAAACAAAATAGAATTTTTTTTTTACCTGACGAATCAAAATTTGGTGATAAGTTTGCTTAGTCATGATCCCTACTATTCTGTGCAGTGGTAAAGCTCCTTTGGCACAAATTGCCCCCCAACACATTACCGAACCCCCTCCAAATTTTACAGTTGGTACAAGGCACTCATTCCTATATCTTTCGCCGGGTTTTATTCTGACAAATGTGCGTCGATGTGTTCCAAAGACTTCTACTTTAGTTTCTTCAGTAAGCAATACTTGATTCCACTGTTCTACAGTCCAATTTACATGTTCTTGAGCAAATTTTAGGTGTTTTCGTATATTAGCTTTCCTGAGAAGAGGTTTTTTGCACGCAACTAAGCCGTTCATATCAAAACTTTGCAGGGATCGACGCACAGTAAACATTGAAATTGGGTTACTTATCGCGGAGTTGACTTCTTGAGTAAGAAGAGGCAAAGTTTTTCTACGATCTCGTTTTGACAATAATTGCAAATATCTAGCAGTTGCATCGGAAATTTTAGGTTTGCAAGAAGTCGTCCTTTCTCTTTTTCCTATGCATTCTGTCTCATTAAATCTATTGATAGCCTGCTTTACTGCGTTTACACTACGGCCTAGAACAAGAGAAATTTTACGTAACGAAGCACCTTCCTGTCTTAGTGTCACAATTTTAGATTTTTCCATCACAGTCAAATCACTCGCTCTCCCCATTTTTACCTTTGGACAGGAATTTTTTATGGCATGATCACCACAACTTGTAACTTGAGAATAAATGAAGGCTCGATAAAATTGCGGGTAAAAGAAACAATCGGAAACAATGTAGTCATTTTCTTGGAGGTTAGGCAAGATATTCTAAAATGAACAAAGAGAATTTTCCTGTTTAATGACATTGATTCTTTCAATTTATTCCCGTCGAGGAGGCGAGGTAATATATCTGATTCTACCCCAAACCCTATTCTCTGAGAGCTGGCGGCTGGTAGCAACAGCCCGTATCTTGCAGTTCCTCTGGTGGCGACAGCGCCAGTTATTATTTTGCCGTAAAAATGTTGAAGTGGAAAACTTTAGGGTATAGGGAAGGGTTCATAAGTGGGGGTTAATCCTACGACAACTTCATGTGTAAAAAAAATGTAGATCATCATTATATCTATTCAGGTAAAAAAGGAAAAAAATCTAGCCCAAGCGGTTCAAGAGTTATTGCATTTTTTCTAGGACACGTAGTGCCATAAGAATGCACTGAAAAAAGGGGGGGGTGTACCTAATAGTTTGGTGGGTACTATAGATTTTCGAGATTCAGTCCATTCACAGAAACCACTGGACCAAAGCCCTCAATAAAAGAATGCATAGAATCATTGATACAGTTTAGCATAACGTGGTAGTACTCCAGGTCGTTTAAGGCGCATACTGACTTTACACCGCAAAAGAGAGTTCTCCCTGGAGGTAAATTTTCTTTCATCGAAATGTCAATTTCAGATTCTCTTGGATAACGCAAATCAAATTCTTCTTCTTTTTCATACGCCTGCTTGTCTTCGCGAGTTGCATAGCAAAGAATACAACAGTTGTCACCAGAAAACTTGGTTCATGCTAATTCATAGGTCTGTTAGCTAAATTGGTTCCAACATCGTGCTAATATCGCGGAGGTCATGAGTTCGATCCTCTTACGGGCCACTGTAATTCTTCCATTAAATATTTTCCAGTCTCAAAAGGTACTGATAGTTTCTAAATATTTTGCTCCAGTAGTTACTGCAGATATGGCCGAGTGGTTAAGGCGACTGACTCGAAATCAGTTTCCATCTTGAAGCGAAGGTTCGAATCCTGCTATCTGCGTTTTGTGGCATTTTATGAATGTAACTACAAAACATTTGATCAAGTGAAGCCAGAAGTCATTTCTAGTCATTTTTTGGGAGAACATCCAAGTTTAAAATCAGTAGGAGGATTACACAGTGAGAGAAGAACGAAAGGTCTTTAGGTCTTTGTATATGTGATGGTCCTGGACAAGAAAACTCAAGACAAGACAAACTAAGCAACGGGGTGACCCTGGATAAGGCATGCTCTCAACAATGGTCCGTACGAGTGGTAAGAACAGTCAGGTTCATCGAAGTCGAGGTCTGTGATCGTAACCCAGGTTTAGATAGTTTCTAAAAGTAGATGAGAGACAACAAGTACACGTTGCCGAGAATGCACCTTACCATCATGACCAGCGTCTTGAAGTCAGCGCGTTGTTGCTCCAGGAACCAGTGAAGACGGCAGAGGAGGATGAGAAGGTCAGAGTTCACCTGTAAAACAGCAGAAGAAGTTCCGCTGCCAAGTAATTGTCGCTGGAAAAGGTTTCCAAGTTTAAGCATGCCATTTCAGCAATTTCCCAACACTTGGACAAATGAAAATTTTTGCTTGAAAACAGTAAAACAAGAGAAAAGTAATTGCCAATTTAACGACGATTTTCGATAATTATAGTTTCGGTTGCTCGCTACCTCTGGCGAGACTCGAACTCGCAATCCCCGGCTTAGGAGGCTGGTCTCTTATCCATTAGGAAACAAAGGCTGGGTAATGTTGAATCTCCTATTCGAGGAATGACGTTATATTGCAAGGCTTTTCCTAGAAGATAGCCAAACGTCCCATGTTATATAAACATATAGAGATTACCGTCTGTGGACATCGTCTCACTCTTGAAAACCATGTTTTTTGAATAATCTTAACTACAAACTCTATTTACAGCTTTCGAGTTCTATTATTATTATTATTTTTATTATTACAGGATTTATATAGCGCTTTTTCATGAAATGGTCAAAGCGCTTACATTGGGCAGAGACAAACTTGCGTAATTACATGTATGCTATCTTAAAGAGATGCGTCTTGAGACGAGATCTAAACAACGACATAGAATTGATCGCCCTAATATCCTCCGGTAGTTTGTTCCAGAGCGTCGGAGCGGCATGACTGAAAGAGCGAGCACCGTACGTCTCAAGACGAATCCTAGGGATACATAGAAGGTTAGGAGACGTTGCCGATCGGGACTGCAATGCTTGGCGATAGGGCTTGATGAGTTCAGATAAGTAAGCTGGAGCGGATCCATGAAGGCAGTGAAACGTTAAAACGAGGATCTTAAACACTATACGGCTCTTAATCGGGAGCCAGTGCAGGGCCATCAGATGCGGAGTAATGTGATCATGCTTCTTCACTCTTCTCACCATCCTCGCCGCCTTGTTTTGGACAAGTTGAAGTCTGTCCAGGAGCTTCTCGGGGAGTCCATACAAAAGAGAGTTGCAGCTGTCGTTGGTGGAGAAAACAAAAGCATGCATAAGCTTCTCAGTGTTAGCGTCGTCCAGGAATAATTCTATAAGTGGAAATACATTTACTATTGCAATTAGTTGTATCAAATAGCAAGGCTTTCTACTCTCACAATGAGGGATACTCTTTCTCACTATCTCATTTCATTATTTGTGTATGTTCCACGACCTATATCCGAATGTACTTCCTTTTGGTTCGCAGTTTCCCTACATCGAAGGAAAATAAAGAAACACCATGAGAACTCGTTTGGTCGTCTATGAACATCTATGAATTCTGCCCATAATGGTGAATGAATTCAAACGATATTAACTTGATAATTTATGGTGGAAAACCACCAATAGGGGAGACCGGGGCTGTGTGGGACATGGGGCTACATGGGACATCGCAGTTTTGAGCATGTTCCCGTAATTTTTTTTAAATAATTTTTTTACCCAACATGGGGCATGGTAAATGCTCAAATATAGTAAAAAATTATTTTAAAAAAATTACGGGAACATGCTCAAAACTGCGATGTCCCATGTAGCCCCATGTCCCACACAGCCCCGGTCTCCCCTACTAACTTAAATCAAAATGCTAGTCGCCCGATAAGGGACTTGAACCCTTTACCTCAGGATTAAAAGTCCCGCGCTCTACCGTCTGAGCTAACCGGGCTTAATAATTGGTATTGCAATAGTTTTCCGTTAGAGTTCATTTTTAAATTTTACGATTTCTTATAGATCTTTTACGGACGTTTTTCTATTCTTCGTAAACAAAATGGGTACACATTTTTTCATCATATAATTTGTCTCTGACTACATTTGATGTTTGTAAACTACACTTAAAGACCGCCATAATGCATATCGGGACTGGCCTCTGAAAAATAGACACTTTTCTGGAAACGCCAAGTGACAGGTCATGGCTCCACGGTTCCGAGATAGATCCTGAGACCTAGGATACCCATGACTGCACAGTTCATATTTGTAATCATGCGTAAATTTCAGATAATAGTAAACGATTGATAATGAGTTGTTCCACTAGAAAATACTAGCACGTGAAACAGATGGCAATTCACCGCAGTTGGTAGGGTTCGAACCTACGCCCTCAGGGGGAATAGATTTCAAATCTATCGCCTTAACCACTCGGCCACAACTGCCCTGAATTTCAAACAATCTAGTAATAATATTTATTTTGGTTTACCAAAATTTCCGTTTTACCTTACTGAAGAGCAGGTTAAATGAGAGATGCAAAATCCTAGCACTTTGCTTAAGTGTAGGTCGTGTGGCCTAATGGATAAGGCGTCGGACTTCTATGAAAGTAATTATCCGAAAATTGCGGGTTCGAGTCCCGCCACGATTAATAGCACATGACGAAATTATTAGGTCATGATGAGTAGTAGTTAACCACAAACCATGGGGAATCATGTCAGATCAATAAAACTACAAATATACCTCGAACACTCAATGAATATCACTGGCTTGCATTGCCTTCACAGTGACGATTGAAATTGGCTGCTGATATAGCGTTGCTTGGTAGATAACTTAAATCATTCTCTCTAAAGACACACAGAGTATATCTAACTGATGATGAATGAACCTTTGATTAATAAATTAAGAAATAAATTATGATTTCATAGGCCTGTTAGCTCAGTTGGTTAGAGCGCCGTGCTAATAACGCGGAGGTCATGAGTTCGATCCTCTTAAGGGCCACTGTAATACTTTCATTAAATATTTTCCACTCTCAAAAGGTACTGATAGTTTCTAAATATTTTGCTAGAGTAGTTAATGTAGATATGGCCGAGTGGTTAAGGCGACTGACTCGAAATCAGTTTCCAACTTGGAGCGTAGGTTCGAATCCTAATATATGCGTTATGTGGCAATTTATTGGTGAATGTAACTACAAAACATTTGATCAAGTGAAGCCAGAAGTGATTTCTAGTCATTTTTTTTAGAACATTCAAGTTTAAAATCAGTAGGAGGATTACACAGTGAGAGAAGAACGAAAGGTCTTTAGGTCTTTGTATATGTGATGGTCCTGGACAAGAAAAGTCAAGACAAGACAAACTAAGCAACGGGGTGACCCTGGATAAGGCATGCTCTCAACAATGGTCCGTACGAGTGGTAAGAACAGTCAGGTTCATCGAAGTCGAGGTCTGTGATCGTAACCCAGGTTTAGATAATTTCTAAAAGTAGATGAGAGACAACAAGTACACGTTGCCGAGAATGCACCTTACCATCATGACCAGCGTCTTGAAGTCAGCGCGTTGTTGCTCCAGGAACCAGTGAAGACGGCAGAGGAGGATGAGAAGGTCAGAGTTCACCTGTAAAACAGCAGAAGAAGTTCCGCTGCCAAGTAATTGTCGCTGGAAAAGGTTTCCAAGTTTAAGCATGCCATTTCAGCGATTTCCCAACACTTGGACAAATGAAAATTTTTGCTTGAAAACAGAAAAACAACAGAAAAGTAATTGCCAATTTAACGACGATCTTCGATAATTATAGTTTCGGTTGCTCGCTACCTCTGGCGAGACTCGAACTCGCAATCCCCGGCTTAGGAGGCCGGTCCCTTATCCATTAGGCCACAAAGGTTGGGTAAAGTTGAATCTCCTATTCGAGTAATGACGTTATATTTTTTGAAAACTGTAAAACAACAGAAAAGTAATTGCCAATTTAACGACGATTTTCGATAATTATAGTTTCGGTTGCTCGCTACCTCTGGCGAGACTCGAACTCGCAATCCCCGGCTTAGGAGGCCGGTCCCTTATCCATTAGGCAACAAAGGCTGGGTAATGTTGAATCTCCTATTCGAGGAATGACGTTATATTGCAAGGCTTTTCCTAGAAGATAGCCAAACGTCACATGTTATATAAACATATAGAGATTACCGTCTGTGGACATCGTCTCACTCTTGAAAACCATGTTTTTTGAATAATCTTAACTACAAACTCT
Organism: Daphnia pulicaria; assembly: GCF_021234035.1. NCBI lineage: Eukaryota > Metazoa > Arthropoda > Branchiopoda > Diplostraca > Daphniidae > Daphnia > Daphnia pulicaria. The sequence goes on from NC_060916.1 coordinate 10,763,064, forward strand.
ATTTACAGCTTTCGAGTTCTATAAGTGGACATACATTTACTATTGCAATTAGTTGTATCAAATAGCAAGGCTTTCTACTCTCACAATGAGGGATACTCTTTCTCACTATCTCATTTCATTATTTGTGTATGTTCCACGACCTATATCCAAATGTACTTCCTTTTGGTTCGCAGTTTCCCTACATCGAAGGAAAATAAAGAAACACCATGAGAACTCGTTTGGTCGTCTATGAACATCTATGAATTCTGCCCATAATGGTGAATGATTTCAAACGATATTAACTTGATAATTTATGGTGGAAAACCACCAATACTAACTTAAATCAAAAGGCTAGTCGCGCGATAAGTGACTTGAACCCTAGACCTCTGGATTAATAGTCCCGCGCTCTACCGTCTGAGCTAACCGGGATTAATAATTGGAATTGCAATAGTTTTCCGTTAGAGTTCATTTTTAAATTTTACGATTTCTTATAGATCTTTTACGGACGGAAGTACGGACGTTTTTCTATTCTTCGTAAACAAAATGGGTACACATTTTTTCATCATATAATTTGTCTCTGACTACATTTGATGTTTGTAAACTACACTTAAAGACCGCCATAATGCATTTTGGGACTGGCCTCTGAAAAATAGACACGTTTCTGGAAACGCCAAGTGACAGGTCATGGCTCCACGGTTCCGAGATAGATCCTGGAACCTAGGATACCCATGACTGCACAGTTCATATTTGTAATCATGCGTAAATTTCAGATAATAGTAAACGATTGAAAATGAGTTGTTCCACTAGAAAATACTAGCACGTGAAACAGATGGCAATTCACCGCAATTGGTAGGGTTCGAACCTACGCCCTCAGAGAGGATTAGGTTTCAAGTCCATCGTCTTAACCACTCGGCCACAACTGCCCTAAATTTCAAACAATCTAGTAATAATATTTATTTTGGTTTACCAAATTTTCCGTTTTACCTTACTGAAGAGCAGGTTAAATGAGAGATGCAAAATCCTAGCACTTTGTTTAAGTGTAGGTCGTGTGGCCTAATGGATAAGGCGTCGGAATTCTATGAAAGTAGTGATCCGAAAATTGCGGGTCCGAGTCCTGCCACGATTAATAGCATATGACGAAATTATTAGTTCATGATGAGTAGTAGTTAACCACAAACCATGGGGAATCATATCAGATCAATAAAACTACAAATATATCTCGAACACTCAATGAATATCACTGGCTTGCATTGCCTTCACAGTGACGATTGAAATTGGCTGCTGATATAGCGTTGCTTGGTAGATAACTTAAATCATTCTCTCTAAAGACACACAGAGTATATCTAACTGATGATGAATGAACCTTTGATTAATTTGTGTATGTTCCACGACCTATATCCAAATGTACTTCCTTTTGGTTCGCAGTTTCCCTACATCGAAGGAAAATAAAGAAACACCATGAGAACTCGTTTGGTCGTCTATGAACATCTATGAATTCTGCCCATAATGGTGAATGATTTCAAACGATATTAACTTGATAATTTATGGTGGAAAACACTGAAGGAAGTTAATAAATAAATTATGAATTCATAGGCCTGTTAGCTCAGTTGGTTATAGCGCCGTGCTAATAACGCGGAGGTCATGAGTTCGATCCTCTTACGGGCCACTGTAATACTTCCATTAAATATTTTCCACTCTCAAAAGGTACTGATAGTTTCTAAATATTTTGCTAGAGTAGTTAATGCAGATATGGCCGAGTAGTTAAGGCGACTGACTCGAAATCAGTTTCCATCTTGGAGCGTAGGTTCTAATCCTACTATCTGCGTTTTGTGGCATTTTATTGGTGAATGTAACTACAAAACATTTGATCAAGTGAAGCCAGAAGTGATTTCTAGTAATTTTTTTGGAGAACATCCAAGTTTAAAATCAGTAGGAGGATTACACAGTGAGAGAAGAACGAAAGGTCTTTAGGTCTTTGTATATGTGATGGTCCTGGACAAGAAAAGTCAAGACAAGACAAACTAAGCAACGGGGTGACCCTGGATAAGGCATGCTCTCAACAATGGTCCGTTCGAGTGGTAAGAACAGTCAAGTTCATCGAAGTCGAGGTCTGTGATCGTAACCCAGGTTTAGATAGTTTCTAAAAGTAGATGAGAGACAACAAGTACACGTTGCCGAGAATGCACCTTACCATCATGACCAGCGTCTTGAAGTCAGCGCGTTGTTGCTCCAGGAACCAGTGAAGACGGCAGAGGAGGATGAGAAGGTCAGAGTTCACCTGTAAAACAGCAGAAGAAGTTCCGCTGCCAAGTAATTGTCGCTGGAAAAGGTTTCCAAGTTTAAGCATGCCATTTAAGCGATTTCCCAACACTTGGACAAATGAAAATTTTTGCTTGAAAACAGTAAAACAACAGAAAAGTAATTGCCAATTTAACGACGATTTTCGATAATTATAGTTTCGGTTGCTCGCTACCTCTGGCGAGACGTGAACTCGCAATCCCCGGGTTAGAAGGCCGGTCCCTTATCCATTAGGCCACAAGGGCTGGGTAATAATGAATCTCCTATTCGAGCAATGACGTTATATTGCAAGGCTTTTCCTAGAAGATAGCCAAACTTCCCATGTTATACAAGATTCCTTCGGTAATGTCCTTCGGGAATTTTTTTAAACGTTAAAGAGACAAAAAATCGAGGTTAAACAAAAGTGGCGGAGGCTTCGCCCCGCCACCCCACGTCGCACTTCATGTTCAGATTAAGTTAAAGTAACACTTATTACTATAGTAACAATACAATTATACCATGCGGTCACATGTTGCATTACATAAGTCTTGGCTAATAGATAGCGAGCTACCATCATACCCATTTTTTTCTTCCAATAATACAACAATGATGGTCTAATGGTCATCAACCCAGGCTGCCATTCGCATGGTTCGCGGTTCGAATCTCGATCAAGTCGGAAAGGAAAACTAAGTTTGTAATTTTTGGAAAATTCCTCTTAATAAGCTTACGGAGGTAAATGGAAGTGGAAGATCGGTGGTAACTCTTCACGACCGCAAGAAGATCTTGATGACCGAGAAGAGGACAGAGGAAGAAGGGTCTGATGACCCAGAGCTTCAAAATGAATATAATCTAAAATTTTTAAAATGTTCCTCAACTTCTTGGTTGATGACTAACTGTTAAAAAAGGAGGCATAGAAATTTTACTTGGACAACCAAATTTATTAAAATCAAGATAAAAAATAGTAAACAAAAAGAGGTAATAATAAAACAAAAAGGGTTAAAAAAATAAGAGTGGGAAAATACAAAAATAAAAAGAAGAATAAAGACGAAATCGAAATCGAACATAAAAACAAAATCAAATAATTAATACTCTCCACTCCCATAGCAGAGAACTTGTATTTCTAGGGAAGATCCAAACTTTTTTTTTCTTTTTGTTTACACTGCTGAGCATGCACTGACAGTTGGAAGGTTACGCAAAAAAAGCGAATTCACTAACTAGGATTCGGCAACCAGCTAGGTAACAAATACGCAAATTAAATTTCTAAAACAGTAATAAAAACAAATGAAAAATCCGTTACGCAATGTATCAAATTTTGACAGAATTATGTAAAAAATTTGGTGACGATTGGTCATTCAGGGAAGAAACGTATAAAGGATTACAAAATGGACATTAAACCCTCTGAATTTCACTACTAGCTACTACTACCCTACCCCCTATACCCCTCACCCTATATTGTTAAGGACCTTCGTATATAAATATACCTCAGGGATAAATATACCTCAGGGATAAACATATAGAGATTACCGTCTGTGGACATCGACTCACTCTTGAAAACCATGTTTTTTGAATAATCTTAACTACAAACTCTATTTACAGCTTTCGAGTTCTATAAGTGGACATACATTTACTATTGCAATTAGTTGTATCAAATAGCAAGGCTTTCTACTCTCACAATGAGGGATACTCTTTCTCACTATCTCATTTCATTGTTTGTGTATGTTCCACGACCTATATCCGAATGTACTTCCTTTTGGTTCGCAATTTCCCTACATCGAAGGAAAATAAAGAAACACCATGAGAACTCGTTTGGTCGTCTATGAACATCTATGAATTCTGCCCATAATGGTGAATGATTTCAAACGATATTAACTTGATCATTTATGGTGGAAAACCACCAATACTAACTTAAATCAAAAAGCTAGTCGCCCGATAAGGGACTTGAACCCTTGACCTCAGGATTAAAAGTCCCGCGCTCTACCGTCTGAGCTAACCGGGCTTAATAATTGGTATTGCAATAGTTTTCCGTTAGAGTTCATTTTTAAATTTTACGATTTCTTATAGATCTTTTACGGACGTTTTTCTATTCTTCGTAAACAAAATGGGTACACATTTTTTCATCATATAATTTGTCTCTGACTACATTTGATGTTTGTAAACTACACTTAAAGACCGCCATAATGCATATCGGGACTGGCCTCTGAAAAATAGACACTTTTCTGGAAACGCCAAGTGACAGGTCATGGCTCCACGGTTCCGAGATAGATCCTGAGACCTAGGATACCCATGACTGCACAGTTCATATTTGTAATCATGCGTAAATTTCAGATAATAGTAAACGATTGAAAATGAGTTGTTCCACTAGAAAATACTAGCACGTGAAACAGATGGCAATTCACCGCAATTGGTAGGGTTCGAACCTACGCCCTCAGAGAGGAATAGATTTCAAGTCTATCGCCTTAACCACTCGGCCACAACTGCCCTAAATTTCAAACAATCTAGTAATAATATTTATTTTGGTTTACCAAAATTTCCGTTTTACCTTACTGAAGAGCAGGTTAAATGAGAGATGCAAAATCCTAGCACTTTGTTTAAGTGTAGGTCGTGTGGCCTAATGGATAAGGCGTCGGACTTCTATGAAAGTAGTTATCCGAAAATTGCGGGTTCTAGTCCCGCCACGATTAATAGCATATGACGAAATTATTAGGTCATGATGAGTAGTAGTTAACCACAAACCATGGGGAATCATGTCAGATCAATAAAACTACAAATATATCTCGAACACTCAATGAATATCACTGGCTTGCATTGCCTTCACAGTGACGATTGAAATTGGCTGCTGATATAGCGTTGCTTGGTAGATAACTTAAATCATTCTCTCTAAAGACACACAGAGTATATCTAACTGATGATGAATGAACCTTTGATTAATAAATTAAGAAATAAATTATGATTTCATAGGCCTGTTAGCTCAGTTGGTTAGAGCGCCGTGCTAATAACGCGGAGGTCATGAGTTCGATCCTCTTACGGGCCACTGTAATACTTCCATTAAATATTTTCCACTCTCAAAAGGTACTGATAGTTTCTAAATATTTTGCTAGAGTAGTTAATGCAGATATGGCCGAGTGGTTAAGGCGACTGACTCGAAATTAGTTTCCATCTTGGAGCGTAGGTTCGAATCCTACTATCTGCGTTTTGTGGCATTTTATTGGTGAATGTAACTACAAAACATTTGATCAAGTGAAGCCAGAAGTGATTTCTAGTCATTTTTTTGGAGAACATCCAAGTTTAAAATCAGTAGGAGGATTACACAGTGAGAGAAGAACGAAAGGTCTTTAGGTCTTTGTATATGTGATGGTCCTGGACAAGAAAAGTCAAGACAAGACAAACTAAGCAACGGGGTGACCCTGTATAAGGCATGCTCTCAACAATGGTCCGTACGAGTGGTAAGAACAGTCAGGTTCATCGAAGTCGAGGTCTGTGATCGTAACCCAGGTTTAGATAGTTTCTAAAAGTAGATGAGAGACAACAAGTACACGTTGCCGAGAATGCACCTTACCATCATGACCAGCGTCTTGAAGTCAGCGCGTTGTTGCTCCAGGAACCAGTGAAGACGGTAGAGGAGGATGAGAAGGTCAGAGTTCACCTGTAAAACAGCAGAAGAAGTTCCGCTGCCAAGTAATTGTCGCTGGAAAAGGTTTGCAAGTTTAAGCATGCCATTTCAGCGATTTCCCAACACTTGGACAAATGAAAATTTTTGCTTGAAAACTGTAAAACAACAGAAAAGTAATTGCCAATTTAACGACGATTTTCGATAATTATAGTTTCGGTTGCTCGCTACCTCTGGCGAGACTCGAACTCGCAATCCCCGGCTTAGGAGGCCGGTCCCTTATCCATTAGGCAACAAAGGCTGGGTAATGTTGAATCTCCTATTCGAGGAATGACGTTATATTGCAAGGCTTTTCCTAGAAGATAGCCAAACGTCCCATGTTATATAAACATATAGAGATTACCGTCTGTGGACATCGTCTCACTCTTGAAAACCATGTTTTTTGAATAATCTTAACTACAAACTCTATTTACAGCTTTCGAGTTCTATTATTATTATTATTATTATTATTACAGGATTTATATAGCGCTTTTTCATGAAATGGTCAAAGCGCTTACATTGGGCAGAGACAAACTTGCGTAATTACATGTATGCTATCTTAAAGAGATGCGTCTTGAGACGAGATCTAAACAACGACATAGAATTGATCGCCCTAATATCCTCCGGTAGTTTGTTCCAGAGCGTCGGAGCGGCATGACTGAAAGAGCGAGCACCGTACGTCTCAAGACGAATCCTAGGGATACATAGAAGGTTAGGAGACGTTGCCGATCGGGACTGCAATGCTTGGCGATAGGGCTTGATGAGTTCAGATAAGTAAGCTGGAGCGGATCCATGAAGGCAGTGAAACGTTAAAACGAGGATCTTAAACACTATACGGCTCTTAATCGGGAGCCAGTGCAGGGCCATCAGATGCGGAGTAATGTGATCATGCTTCTTCACTCTTCTCACCATCCTCGCCGCCTTGTTTTGGACAAGTTGAAGTCTGTCCAGGAGCTTCTCGGGGAGTCCATACAAAAGAGAGTTGCAGCTGTCGTTGGTGGAGAAAACAAAAGCATGCATAAGCTTCTCAGTGTTAGCGTCGTCCAGGAATAATTCTATAAGTGGAAATACATTTACTATTGCAATTAGTTGTATCAAATAGCAAGGCTTTCTACTCTCACAATGAGGGATACTCTTTCTCACTATCTCATTTCATTATTTGTGTATGTTCCACGACCTATATCCGAATGTACTTCCTTTTGGTTCGCAGTTTCCCTACATCGAAGGAAAATAAAGAAACACCATGAGAACTCGTTTGGTCGTCTATGAACATCTATGAATTCTGCCCATAATGGTGAATGAATTCAAACGATATTAACTTGATAATTTATGGTGGAAAACCACCAATACTAACTTAAATCAAAATGCTAGTCGCCCGATAAGGGACTTGAACCCTTTACCTCAGGATTAAAAGTCCCGCGCTCTACCGTCTGAGCTAACCGGGCTTAATAATTGGTATTGCAATAGTTTTCCGTTAGAGTTCATTTTTAAATTTTACGATTTCTTATAGATCTTTTACGGACGTTTTTCTATTCTTCGTAAACAAAATGGGTACACATTTTTTCATCATATAATTTGTCTCTGACTACATTTGATGTTTGTAAACTACACTTAAAGACCGCCATAATGCATTTCGGGACTGGCCTCTGAAAAATAGACACGTTTCTGGAAACGCCAAGTGACAGGTCATGGCTCCACGGTTCCGAGATAGATCCTGGGACCTAGGATACCCATGACTGCACAGTTCATATTTGTAATCATGCGTAAATTTCAGATAATAGTAAACGATTGAAAATGAGTTGTTCCACTAGAAAATACTAGCACGTGAAACAGATGGCAATTCACCGCAATTGGTAGGGTTCGAACCTACGCCCTCAGAGAGGAATAGATTTCAAGTCTATCGCCTTAACCACTCGGCCACAACTGCCCTAAATTTCAAACAATCTAGTAATAATATTTATTTTGGTTTACCAAAATTTCCGTTTTACCTTACTGAAGAGCAGGTTAAATGAGAGATGCAAAATCCTAGCACTTTGTTTAAGTGTAGGTCGTGTGGCCTAATGGATAAGGCGTCGGACTTCTATGAAAGTAGTTATCCGAAAATTGCGGGTTCTAGTCCCGCCACGATTAATAGCATATGACGAAATTATTAGGTCATGATGAGTAGTAGTTAACCACAAACCATGGGGAATCATGTCAGATCAATAAAACTACAAATATATCTCGAACACTCAATGAATATCACTGGCTTGCATTGCCTTCACAGTGACGATTGAAATTGGCTGCTGATATAGCGTTGCTTGGTAGATAACTTAAATCATTCTCTCTAAAGACACACAGAGTATATCTAACTGATGATGAATGAACCTTTGATTAATTTGTGTATGTTCCACGACCTATATCCAAATGTACTTCCTTTTGGTTCGCAGTTTCCCTACATCGAAGGAAAATAAAGAAACACCATGAGAACTCGTTTGGTCGTCTATGAACATCTATGAATTCTGCCCATAATGGTGAATGATTTCAAACGATATTAACTTGATAATTTATGGTGGAAAACACTGAAGGAAGTTAATATATAAATTATGAATTCATAGGCCTGTTAGCTCAGTTGGTTAGAGCGCCGTGCTAATAACGCGGAGGTCATGAGTTCGATCCTCTTACGGGCCACTGTAATATTTCCATTAAATATTTTCCACTCTCAAAAGGTACTGATAGTTTCTAAATATTTTGCTAGAGTAGTTAATGCAGATATGGCCGAGTGGTTAAGGCGACTGACTCGAAATCAGTTTCCATCTTGGAGCGTAGGTTCGAATCCTACTATCTGCGTTTTGTGGCATTTTATTGGTGAATGTAACTACAAAACATTTGATCAAGTGAAGCCAGAAGTGATTTCTAGTCATTTTTTTGGAGAACATCCAAGTTTAAAATCAGTAGGAGGATTACACAGTGAGAGAAGAACGAAAGGTCTTTAGGTCTTTGTATATGTGATGGTCCTGGACAAGAAAAGTCAAGACAAGACAAACTAAGCAACGGGGTGACCCTGTATAAGGCATGCTCTCAACAATGGTCCGTACGAGTGGTAAGAACAGTCAGGTTCATCGAAGTCGAGGTCTGTGATCGTAACCCAGGTTTAGATAGTTTCTAAAAGTAGATGAGAGACAACAAGTACACGTTGCCGAGAATGCACCTTACCATCATGACCAGCGTCTTGAAGTCAGCGCGTTGTTGCTCCAGGAACCAGTGAAGACGGTAGAGGAGGATGAGAAGGTCAGAGTTCACCTGTAAAACAGCAGAAGAAGTTCCGCTGCCAAGTAATTGTCGCTGGAAAAGGTTTGCAAGTTTAAGCATGCCATTTCAGCGATTTCCCAACACTTGGACAAATGAAAATTTTTGCTTGAAAACTGTAAAACAACAGAAAAGTAATTGCCAATTTAACGACGATTTTCGATAATTATAGTTTCGGTTGCTCGCTACCTCTGGCGAGACTCGAACTCGCAATCCCCGGCTTAGGAGGCCGGTCCCTTATCCATTAGGCAACAAAGGCTGGGTAATGTTGAATCTCCTATTCGAGGAATGACGTTATATTGCAAGGCTTTTCCTAGAAGATAGCCAAACGTCCCATGTTATATAAACATATAGAGATTACCGTCTGTGGACATCGTCTCACTCTTGAAAACCATGTTTTTTGAATAATCTTAACTACAAACTCTATTTACAGCTTTCGAGTTCTATAAGTGGACATACATTTACTATTGCAATTAGTTGTATCAAATAGCAAGGCTTTCTACTCTCACAATGAGGGATACTCTTTCTCACTATCTCATTTCATTATTTGTGTATGTTCCACGACCTATATCCGAATGTACTTCCTTTTGGTTCGCAGTTTCCCTACATCGAAGGAAAATAAAGAAACATCATGAGAACTCGTTTGGTCGTCTATGAACATCTATGAATTCTGCCCATAATGGTGAATGAATTCAAACGATATTAACTTGATAATTTATGGTGGAAAACCACCAATACTAACTTAAATCAAAAGGCTAGTCGCCCGATAAGGGACTTGAACCCTTGACCTCAGGATTAAAAGTCCCGCGTTCTACCGTCTGAGCTAACCGGGCTTAATAATTGGTATTGCAATAGTTTTCCGTTAGAGTTCATTTTTAAATTTTACGATTTCTTATAGATCTTTTACGGACGTTTTTCTATTCTTCGTAAACAAAATGGGTACACATTTTTTCATCATATAATTTGTCTCTGACTACATTTGATGTTTGTAAACTACACTTAAAGACCGCCATAATGCATATCGGGACTGGCCTCTGAAAAATAGACACTTTTCTGGAAACGCCAAGTGACAGGTCATGGCTCCACGGTTCCGAGATAGATCCTGAGACCTAGGATACCCATGACTGCACAGTTCATATTTGTAATCATGCGTAAATTTCAGATAATAGTGTCACGTTCCGTCTGTTTCACTAATGCTATTGTTTGTAGGGCGAGCGCTAGATGGCCTCGCGTCGACCTGACTTCCCCTCTTTAACCCTTTTTCCCTAGCAGATTGTGTCTGCTTGTTGCGTCGGACGGTCGCATCTATTTCCCCGCCTGAGTCTGTTCTTTTTCTATCCGTGTGTTGCTCGTGTGTAAGCTGTGTTTGTGAGCTAGTGTGCGTGTGTGTAAGATAGTGTTAGACCCATTAGGGGCATCATTGGCATAGGTTAAGTGTAATTAGTGTAGGGCCAATGGTGAGAGCCACCAGATTGACTGTGCCGGTGTCGTTGGCCAGCGATTTGGTGCCTTTTATTGATTGTGTTCAAACGACAAGTGCGCCGAACAGATTGCCCGTGACAATGGTGGAGATGCAGGGTACGGCGGCACTTGTTGTTTGAGAACAAATTTAAAAGTTTGATTCTGTGTGTGGGAAAAAACTTGGACAAAATTTCGTTGAAAATTGTGGCGTCTCATCGTCGACGTTTTGGTTACGTCGCGTCGTCCAACGTTTTGCTGCTATTTTGATTTGGTCACGTATCGTTTCAATTTATTTGTTTGACGAGTTAATTGATTCTTGTTTTATTTTTAGATTGATTTTTGAGCATTTTGGATTACTTTTCTTGGACTCAATTCTTGGTCCTTACGTTGGAGTTGCGTGGGTGATGAGTCACGCGCCTACTGGTTTTTCCCTATACGTCGTGTTGACGTTGCTGCTGTGTTTGTGTTGATATCACAGGCTATTTGTTTTAATAACGTTTACAAAGATTTTCAATTTAATTTCTTTTGCTTTTCTTTAGAGACCCAAGGGTATTTTGGCATCGTTTTGGATTGGAATTTTCCATTGAGCTCATTACGTTGATGTTTCGTGTTGATGAGTCGCACGGTCAACGATTTTTTCCCTGCCGTTGTGTTGACGTTGGTGTTGTGTTGAAGCGGACGCTAATTCGATTTTCAGTAAATTCTTTTATGATTTTGATTCTAATTTTGTTTTGCTTTTTATTTAGATTTTGTGTCGAAGATTGTCCGCTTTTGGGTCTAATTTTTGGATTTTGATGGCTCCGTTTTGATTCGTGCGTGATCCGACCCAAAGGCTTGTAAGTTGCGTCCCCTAATCCTCATAGCTTTGTTCTTACAGGTTCTTGAGGCTTGATGGCCGATTTGATTTGGAGTGAGAGAGACTTGGCCATTGTTTGTTTGTGAGTCTTTGACTCTTTCATGTTGGTTGCCCCTTGCTGAGTCCCTGCCCACTTATTGATTGCGAGTAGTTCCTTATTTTGTATTGCATAGGGTGGGAGTTGAATTGGTTTGTGAGTCACGCTGAAATAATTCATTTAGTTGCGTTGGGTTGAATTCTAAGCTAGTTGGCGGGTTGAAGCGTAACTTGGCCGGGGTGTGTAGTAGTCGCTGATTCGTCCGTATTCGTTGCCGTAAATTTGCTGATTTCTTAGTCCCCTGTTCTTTTATCGAGTTTGATTGGGGTTGGTTGGTTTCCGGAATTGGTTTCATAGACATTCTTCTTGATTTTAAGAATGCAGCGGGGAAACGAGGCCCTTCAGGACCAAGCGGGTCGTGGGGAAGTTGAGGCACCGGGTCACGGGCCGGGTGAAAATGTCCAGTTTAATGTTGCACCAAACGATCCTTTTCTGGGGATTCCCGATGTTCCTCCCTTGATTCACGTGGGAAATTTCAAAGAGCGTGATCCTCCAGTCTTCCGTGGATTACCACATGAGGACGTGATGGAGTGGAGCATTCAGTTTCAAAGGGTGTCGGCATTTAACCAGTGGGGTCCTATCCAACAGCTCCGCCATATTGAATTCAGTCTAGAGGGGGTGGCGGCAAAATGGCTATTGGGCCTACAACCTCGTCCTGGCACGTTCGACGAGTTGATGAGAGCTTTGCAGGCAGCATTTCGACATCATAACTATGCGATGGAACTAGAATCTCGACTGCGTTCCAGAAAACAGTTACCGGATGAGCCAGTGATGTCATACTGTTATGAGATCATTTATCTGTGCTCAAAAGTAGATCCTGCCATGCCTGAGGAGCGTAAAGTTCAATTCATTTTCCAAAACATGGAGCCGACGTTGATGAAAAAAGTGTTTCCCCAGATGGACCGGCCGAATATCGATGAGCTGTTTCGTCGTCTACAAGCTCATAGTCAGGCGGCCTTGATCGCCGAACGATCGACTCCCGTTAACAACATTCTCCCTGTTCCACCCGAGAGTGGAAAAGAGGAAATCGAAAAGCTCGTTCGGGAAGAGGTCTCGAAAAATTTGGACCCTATCGTTCGTAAACTGGAGGAGACAACGCAATCGATGCGTACCGCTGGGGGGTCGGGATTTGATTCGCAAATGAGGTCATCATGGAGAGGGCGAAATTCCCAGCGGCGAGATCGTCCAAATAAAAGGACAGTTGACGGGCGGCCGATATGCAATAACTGCAGGGATTCCGGGCACGTAGCGCGCGGTTGTTCAAAGGAGAAAGGATGCTTTGATTGTGGGGATCCTGGGCATTACTCGCGTGAATGTCCCAATCGTCGAGTCGCAAAGTAAAAAAAAAAACGGGCTGTTGTGAACGAGTTGTGAATTATGAAACTCTAATTATTATCTTTAGAGAAAGTCGGTGAAGTTGTTTTAGGTTGGCGAAATCGGGGCCGTATGGTGGAACCATCACTTCAAGTTATGGCGGATCGTGGAGTCATTGTGCAGAAGAAAAGAAGAATCCGGATTGAGTTCATGTGTCTCGTCGAAAGCCGTTAAGGCTAAGAATGTTTAGTGGAAAGTGAGTGTTTAATCGCCTGTTGACAAAAAGCCCGTTGCAGTTATCGGAAGATATCGGAGAGGCAACGAGTGAACGAAAAGACGCCTAGTGCGGTGGAGTGGTCAGCAATCTTGAGCTGTGGTGCGGATGCAGCATTGCGACAAATACGCTTTCTTGCCGACTGGATTTAGTGATGAACGAGTGGGCGAGCATGCCCTCCGCCCTCGACGCCGATTGAAGTCCCCGATTTGTCTGGATTGGAGATTTATTTGTGTGATTTGTTGTGTGACTGAACGTTTGAATTTGTCACTGGTTTTATTGTGTGCATTTGGCTCGATTGATTTATGTTGTTTTGTGGTTGTGAAGAGGATTGCCTTCATTGTATTGAAGAGGTGTACCTTCACGAGAGAGGTTGTGAAGAGGAGTGCCTTCAATGTGTTGAAGAGGTGTACCTTCACGACAGAGTGAAAAGGAGTGCCTTCGTTGTAACGGAGAGGTGTGCTTTCACTGGGTGTGCGGAAGCTTCCGGGGAAGATGTGTCTTCCTTGTGTGTGTGAGTTAAGTTAGAGTGCACTTAGCTGTAAGTTACTGTTAAAACAGAGTCGTGACTAAGGCTAAGAGTAGAGTAAAGGCTTAGAGTAAGAATAAGGCTAAGAGTAGTATAAGGACTAAGACGATTTGATTTTGGCCTGAATGTTGTGTGTATATGCCTGTATGATGTTTAATTAACCCCTTCATTGTTTCATGTTGATGATCGGGACGATCATTCTCCGTGGAGGGGAGAAATGTCACGTTCCGTCTGTTTCACTAATGCTATTGTTTGTAGGGCGAGCGCTAGATGGCCTCGCGTCGACCTGACTTCCCCTCTTTAACCCTTTTTCCCTAGCAGATTGTGTCTGCTTGTTGCGTCGGACGGTCGCATCTATTTCCCCGCCTGAGTCTGTTCTTTTTCTATCCGTGTGTTGCTCGTGTGTAAGCTGTGTTTGTGAGCTAGTGTGCGTGTGTGTAAGATAGTGTTAGACCCATTAGGGGCATCATTGGCATAGGTTAAGTGTAATTAGTGTAGGGCCAATGGTGAGAGCCACCAGATTGACTGTGCCGGTGTCGTTGGCCAGCGATTTGGTGCCTTTTATTGATTGTGTTCAAACGACAAGTGCGCCGAACAGATTGCCCGTGACAATGGTGGAGATGCAGGGTACGGCGGCACTTGTTGTTTGAGAACAAATTTAAAAGTTTGATTCTGTGTGTGGGAAAAAACTTGGACAAAATTTCGTTGAAAATTGTGGCGTCTCATCGTCGACGTTTTGGTTACGTCGCGTCGTCCAACGTTTTGCTGCTATTTTGATTTGGTCACGTATCGTTTCAATTTATTTGTTTGACGAGTTAATTGATTCTTGTTTTATTTTTAGATTGATTTTTGAGCATTTTGGATTACTTTTCTTGGACTCAATTCTTGGTCCTTACGTTGGAGTTGCGTGGGTGATGAGTCACGCGCCTACTGGTTTTTCCCTATACGTCGTGTTGACGTTGCTGCTGTGTTTGTGTTGATATCACAGGCTATTTGTTTTAATAACGTTTACAAAGATTTTCAATTTAATTTCTTTTGCTTTTCTTTAGAGACCCAAGGGTATTTTGGCATCGTTTTGGATTGGAATTTTCCATTGAGCTCATTACGTTGATGTTTCGTGTTGATGAGTCGCACGGTCAACGATTTTTTCCCTGCCGTTGTGTTGACGTTGGTGTTGTGTTGAAGCGGACGCTAATTCGATTTTCAGTAAATTCTTTTATGATTTTGATTCTAATTTTGTTTTGCTTTTTATTTAGATTTTGTGTCGAAGATTGTCCGCTTTTGGGTCTAATTTTTGGATTTTGATGGCTCCGTTTTGATTCGTGCGTGATCCGACCCAAAGGCTTGTAAGTTGCGTCCCCTAATCCTCATAGCTTTGTTCTTACAGGTTCTTGAGGCTTGATGGCCGATTTGATTTGGAGTGAGAGAGACTTGGCCATTGTTTGTTTGTGAGTCTTTGACTCTTTCATGTTGGTTGCCCCTTGCTGAGTCCCTGCCCACTTATTGATTGCGAGTAGTTCCTTATTTTGTATTGCATAGGGTGGGAGTTGAATTGGTTTGTGAGTCACGCTGAAATAATTCATTTAGTTGCGTTGGGTTGAATTCTAAGCTAGTTGGCGGGTTGAAGCGTAACTTGGCCGGGGTGTGTAGTAGTCGCTGATTCGTCCGTATTCGTTGCCGTAAATTTGCTGATTTCTTAGTCCCCTGTTCTTTTATCGAGTTTGATTGGGGTTGGTTGGTTTCCGGAATTGGTTTCATAGACATTCTTCTTGATTTTAAGAATGCAGCGGGGAAACGAGGCCCTTCAGGACCAAGCGGGTCGTGGGGAAGTTGAGGCACCGGGTCACGGGCCGGGTGAAAATGTCCAGTTTAATGTTGCACCAAACGATCCTTTTCTGGGGATTCCCGATGTTCCTCCCTTGATTCACGTGGGAAATTTCAAAGAGCGTGATCCTCCAGTCTTCCGTGGATTACCACATGAGGACGTGATGGAGTGGAGCATTCAGTTTCAAAGGGTGTCGGCATTTAACCAGTGGGGTCCTATCCAACAGCTCCGCCATATTGAATTCAGTCTAGAGGGGGTGGCGGCAAAATGGCTATTGGGCCTACAACCTCGTCCTGGCACGTTCGACGAGTTGATGAGAGCTTTGCAGGCAGCATTTCGACATCATAACTATGCGATGGAACTAGAATCTCGACTGCGTTCCAGAAAACAGTTACCGGATGAGCCAGTGATGTCATACTGTTATGAGATCATTTATCTGTGCTCAAAAGTAGATCCTGCCATGCCTGAGGAGCGTAAAGTTCAATTCATTTTCCAAAACATGGAGCCGACGTTGATGAAAAAAGTGTTTCCCCAGATGGACCGGCCGAATATCGATGAGCTGTTTCGTCGTCTACAAGCTCATAGTCAGGCGGCCTTGATCGCCGAACGATCGACTCCCGTTAACAACATTCTCCCTGTTCCACCCGAGAGTGGAAAAGAGGAAATCGAAAAGCTCGTTCGGGAAGAGGTCTCGAAAAATTTGGACCCTATCGTTCGTAAACTGGAGGAGACAACGCAATCGATGCGTACCGCTGGGGGGTCGGGATTTGATTCGCAAATGAGGTCATCATGGAGAGGGCGAAATTCCCAGCGGCGAGATCGTCCAAATAAAAGGACAGTTGACGGGCGGCCGATATGCAATAACTGCAGGGATTCCGGGCACGTAGCGCGCGGTTGTTCAAAGGAGAAAGGATGCTTTGATTGTGGGGATCCTGGGCATTACTCGCGTGAATGTCCCAATCGTCGAGTCGCAAAGTAAAAAAAAAAACGGGCTGTTGTGAACGAGTTGTGAATTATGAAACTCTAATTATTATCTTTAGAGAAAGTCGGTGAAGTTGTTTTAGGTTGGCGAAATCGGGGCCGTATGGTGGAACCATCACTTCAAGTTATGGCGGATCGTGGAGTCATTGTGCAGAAGAAAAGAAGAATCCGGATTGAGTTCATGTGTCTCGTCGAAAGCCGTTAAGGCTAAGAATGTTTAGTGGAAAGTGAGTGTTTAATCGCCTGTTGACAAAAAGCCCGTTGCAGTTATCGGAAGATATCGGAGAGGCAACGAGTGAACGAAAAGACGCCTAGTGCGGTGGAGTGGTCAGCAATCTTGAGCTGTGGTGCGGATGCAGCATTGCGACAAATACGCTTTCTTGCCGACTGGATTTAGTGATGAACGAGTGGGCGAGCATGCCCTCCGCCCTCGACGCCGATTGAAGTCCCCGATTTGTCTGGATTGGAGATTTATTTGTGTGATTTGTTGTGTGACTGAACGTTTGAATTTGTCACTGGTTTTATTGTGTGCATTTGGCTCGATTGATTTATGTTGTTTTGTGGTTGTGAAGAGGATTGCCTTCATTGTATTGAAGAGGTGTACCTTCACGAGAGAGGTTGTGAAGAGGAGTGCCTTCAATGTGTTGAAGAGGTGTACCTTCACGACAGAGTGAAAAGGAGTGCCTTCGTTGTAACGGAGAGGTGTGCTTTCACTGGGTGTGCGGAAGCTTCCGGGGAAGATGTGTCTTCCTTGTGTGTGTGAGTTAAGTTAGAGTGCACTTAGCTGTAAGTTACTGTTAAAACAGAGTCGTGACTAAGGCTAAGAGTAGAGTAAAGGCTTAGAGTAAGAATAAGGCTAAGAGTAGTATAAGGACTAAGACGATTTGATTTTGGCCTGAATGTTGTGTGTATATGCCTGTATGATGTTTAATTAACCCCTTCATTGTTTCATGTTGATGATCGGGACGATCATTCTCCGTGGAGGGGAGAAATGTCACGTTCCGTCTGTTTCACTAATGCTATTGTTTGTAGGGCGAGCGCTAGATGGCCTCGCGTCGACCTGACTTCCCCTCTTTAACCCTTTTTCCCTAGCAGATTGTGTCTGCTTGTTGCGTCGGACGGTCGCATCTATTTCCCCGCCTGAGTCTGTTCTTTTTCTATCCGTGTGTTGCTCGTGTGTAAGCTGTGTTTGTGAGCTAGTGTGCGTGTGTGTAAGATAGTGTTAGACCCATTAGGGGCATCATTGGCATAGGTTAAGTGTAATTAGTGTAGGGCCAATGGTGAGAGCCACCAGATTGACTGTGCCGGTGTCGTTGGCCAGCGATTTGGTGCCTTTTATTGATTGTGTTCAAACGACAAGTGCGCCGAACAGATTGCCCGTGACAATAGTATACGATTGAAAATGAGTTGTTCCACTAGAAAATCCTAGCACGTGAAACAGATGGCAATTCACCGCAGTTGGTAGGGTTCGAACCTACGCCCTCAGAGAGGAATAGATTTCAAGTCTATCGCCTTAACCACTCGGCCACAACTGCCCTAAATTTCAAACAATCTAGTAATAATAATTATTTTGGTTTACCAAAATTTCCGTTTTACCTTACTGAAGAGCAGGTTGAATGAGACATGCAAAATCCTAGCACTTTGTTTAAGTGTGGGTCGTGTGGCCTAATGGATAAGGCGTCGGACTTATATGAAAGTAGTTATCCGAAAATTGCGGGTTCTAGTCCCGCCACGATTAATAGCATGTGACGAAATTATTAGTTCATGATGAGTAGTAGTTAACCACAAACCATGGGGAATCATGTCAGATCAATAAAACTACAAATATATCTCGAACACTCAATGAATATCACTGGCTTGCATTGCCTTCACAGTGACGATTGAAATTGGCTGCTGATATAGCGTTGCTTGGTAGATAACTTAAATCATTCTCTCTAAAGACACACAGAGTATATCTAACTGATGATGAATGAACCTTTGATTAATAAATTAATAAATAAATTATGATTTCATAGGCCTGTTAGCTCAGTTGGTTAGAGCGCCGTGCTAATAACGCGGAGGTCATGAGTTCGATCCTCTTACGGGCCACTGTAATACTTCCATTAAATATTTTCCACTCTCAAAAGGTACTGATAGTTTCTAAATATTTTGCTAGAGTAGTTAATGCAGATATGGCCGAGTGGTTAAGGCGACTGACTCGAAATCAGTTTCCATCTTGGAGCGTAGGTTCGAATCCTACTATCTGCGTTTTGTGGCATTTTATTGGTGAATGTAACTACAAAACATTTGATCAAGTGAAGCCAGAAGTGATTTCTAGTCATTTTTTTGGAGAACATCCAAGTTTAAAATCAGTAGGAGGATTACACAGTGAGAGAAGAACGAAAGGTCTTTAGGTCTTTGTATATGTGATGGTCCTGGACAAGAAAAGTCAAGACAAGACAAACTAAGCAACGGGGTGACCCTGGATAAGGCATGCTCTCAACAATGGTCCGTTCGAGTGGTAAGAACAGTCAGGTTCATCGAAGTCGAGGTCTGTGATCGTAACCCAGGTTTAGATAGTTTTTAAAAGTAGATGAGAGACAACAAGTACACGTTGCCGAGAATACACCTTACCATCATGACCAGCGTCTTGAAGTCAGCGCGTTGTTGCTCCAGGAACCAGTGAAGACGGCAGAGGAGGATGAGAAGGTCAGAGTTCACCTGTAAAACAGCAGAAGAAGTTCCGCTGCCAAGTATTTGTCGCTGGAAAAGGTTTCCAAGTTTAAGCATGCCATTTCAGCGATTTCCCAACACTTGGACAAATGAAAATTTTTGCTTGAAAACAGTAAAACAACAAAATAGTAATTGCCAATTTAACGACGATTTTCGATAATTATAGTTTCGGTTGCTCGCTACCTCTGGCGAGACTCGAACTCGCAATCCCCGGCTTAGGAGGCCGGTCCCTTATCCATTAGCCCACAAGGACTGGGTAATATTGTATCTCCTATTCGAGCAATGACGTTATATTGCAAGGCTTTTCCTAGAAGATAGCCAAACGTCCCATGTTATACAAGATTCCTTCGGTAATGTCCTTCGGGAATTTTTTTAAACGTTAAAGAGACAAAAAATCGAGGTTAAACAAAAGTGGCGGAGGCTTCGCCCCGCCACCCCACGTCGCACTTCATGTTCAGATTAAGTTAAAGTAACACTTATTACTATAGTAACAATACAATTATACCATGCGGTCACATGTTGCATTACATAAGTCTTGGCTAATAGATAGCGAGCTACCATCATACCCATTTTTTTCTTCCAATAATACAACAATGATGGTCTAATGGTCATCAACCCAGGCTGCCATTCGCATGGTTAGGGGTTCGAACCTCCATTAAGTCGAGAAAAAAAACTAAGTTTAAAATTTTTGAAAAATTCCTCTTAATAAGCTTTCCGAGGTAAATGGAAGTGGAAGATCGGTGGTAACTCTTCACGACCGCAAGAAGATCTTTATGACCGAGGAGAGGACAGAGGAAGATTGGAGAGATGACCCAGAGCTTGAAAATGAATATAATCTAACATTTTTAAAATGTTTCTCAACTTCTTGGTTGATGACTAACTGTTAAAAAAGGAGGCATAGAAATTTTACTGACAGCCAAATTTATTAAAATCAAGATAAAAAATAGTAAACAAAAAGAGGTAATAATAAAACAAAAAGGGTTAAAAAAATAAAAGTGGGAAAATACAAAGTAAAAAGAAGAATAAAGACAAATCGAAATGGAACATAAAAACCAAATCAAACAAGATTCCTTCGGTAATGTCCTTCGGGAATTTTTTTGAAACGTTAAAGAGACAGAAAATCAAGGTAAAATAGTAGAAAGTAAATAGTATACATACTATTATGTTTGGAAAATTCTGTTTCTCTTTATTATCTTAAATGATTTGATTCTTATTAACTAATTGACTAATTATCTGTCAATATTATGAGTGGTGCGACTTAGGTGTGGCGGAGGCTTCGCCCCGCCACCCCACGTCGCACTTCATGTTTAGATTAAGTTAAAGTAACACTTATTACTATAGTAACAATACAATTATATCATGCGGTCACATGTTTCATTACATGAGTCTTGGCTAATAGATAGCGAGCTACCATCATTCTCATTTTTTCCCTTCTGATAAAATAACAACGATGGCCTAATTGTCATCAACCCAGGCTGCCATTCGCATGGTTCGTGGTTCGAATCTCGATCAACTCGGAAAGGAAAGCTAAGTTTGTAATTTTTGAAAAATTCCTCTTAATAAGCTTTCGGTGGTAAATGGAAGTGGAAGATCGGTGGTAACTCTTCACGACCGCAAGAAGATCTTGATGACCGAGGAGAGGACAGAGGAAGAAGGGAGAGATGACCCAGAGCTTCAAAATGAATATAATCTAACCTTTTTAAAATGTTCCTCAACTTCTTGGTTGATGACTAACTGTTAAAAAAGGAGGCATAGAAATTTTACTTGGACAACCAAATTTATTAAAATCAAGATAAAAAATAGTAAACAAAAAGAGGTAATAATAAAACAAAAAGGGTTAAAAAAATAAAAGTGGGAAAATACAAAGTAAAAAGAAGAATAAAGACAAATCGAAATGGAACATAAAAACCAAATCAAATAATTAATACTCTCCACTCCCATAGCAGAAAACTTTTCTTGCTAGAAAAGATCCAAACTTTTTTTTTCTTTTTGTTTACACTGCTGAGCATGCACTGACAGTTGGAAGGTTACGCAAAAAAAGCGAATTCACTAACTAGGATTCGGCAACCAGCTAGGTAACAAATACGCATATTAAATTTCTAAAACAGTAATACAAACAAATGAAAACCCCGTTACGCAATGTATCAAATTTTGACAGAATTATGTACAAAATTTGGTGACGATTGGTCATTCAGGGAGGAAACGTATAAAGGATTACAAAATAGACATTAAACCCTCTGAATTTCACTACTAGCTACTACTACCCTACCCCCTATACCCCACACCCTATATTGTTAAGGACCTTCGTATATAAATATACCTCAGGGATAATTAATACTCTCCACTCCCATAGCAGAAAACTTTTCTTGCTAGAAAAGATCCAAACTTTTTTTTTCTTTTTGTTTACACTGCTGAGCATGCACTGACAGTTGGAAGGTTACGCAAAAAAAGCGAATTCACTAACTAGGATTCGGCAACCAGCTAAGTAACAAATACGCATATTAAATTTCTAAAACAGTAATACAAACAAATGAAAACCCCGTTACGCAATGTATCAAATTTTGACAGAATTATGTACAAAATTTGGTGACGATTGGTCATTCAGGGAAGAAACGTATAAAGGAACACTAAATGGACATTAAACCCTCTGAATTTCACTACTAGCTACTACTACCCTACCCCCTATACCCAACACCCTATATTGTTAAGGACCTTCGTATATAAATATACCTCAGGGATAAACATATAGAGATTACCGTCTGTGGACATCGACTCACTCTTGAAAACCATGTTTTTTTAATAATCTTAACTACAAACTCTATTCACCGTGCCGCACTCATTTTTGGTGAAAAGCCGTCGCCAGGCGCTAGCAGTTGTTTAAGTTCACGCGGCGCGTTACGATTTTAGATCATTAAAGAACCAAAGAGTTTTGCAAATTATACCCACCAAACTATTAGGTACACCCCCCTTTTTTCAGTGCATTCTTATGGCACTACGTGTCCTAGAAAAAATGCAATAACTCTTGAACCACTTGGGCTAGATTTTTTTCCTTTTTTCCCTGAGTAGATCTAATGATGATCTACATTTTTTTAACACATGAAGTTGTCGTAGGATTAACTCCCACGGCGCTACGGTATCGTTCAGTTTATTAGGTACACCCGTTTTTCCCCATATGCGCCGTGTTAAATACGGCTTTTTCAAAAATTTACAAAAAATACTAAAAGTTAAGCTAAAATCTTTTTCTTTGTGCCAAAAGATGCACAATTCCCCACTCTATACGAATATAAAGAATGATTTACAATAAAATCAACTCAGAGAACCCTTCCCTATACCCTAAAGTTTTCCACTTCAACATTTTTACGGCAAAATAATAACTGGCGCTGTCGCCACCAGAGGCACCGCAAGATACGGGCTGTTGCTACCAGCCTACCTAGCCATTGTGCCGATGTATCGCTGAATTAATTCGGGCGTAATCATATTCCATGCTTTCTCGAGTTCCATCCAAATGGTTTTCACGGTGACTCGGTCGGATTCTTCTAGCCTAGATTTTACAAAATCCCAGACCTGCTCAATAGGATTTAAATCCGGGCTCTGAGGAGGCCAAACCATGGCTTTAACCCTCCTAGACTCAAATAACAAATTTTAGAAATAATAATTAGGCGAGAATTCATTTGTCTACCTAATTTTTCTTTTCTTTCTAAATATCCTCGACAAAGATGTGACGAATGTTTAGGATCACTGTCTTCTTGATAGACAAATCCTTCTCCGAGTAACCGAAGACTTCCTGGCACTGCCTAGTATAAAATTTTACTGTCATTCGTGCTAAAAAAAAACAAAATAGAATTTTTTTTTTACCTGACGAATCAAAATTTGGTGATAAGTTTGCTTAGTCATGATCCCTACTATTCTGTGCAGTGGTAAAGCTCCTTTGGCACAAATTGCCCCCCAACACATTACCGAACCCCCTCCAAATTTTACAGTTGGTACAAGGCACTCATTCCTATATCTTTCGCCGGGTTTTATTCTGACAAATGTGCGTCGATGTGTTCCAAAGACTTCTACTTTAGTTTCATCAGTAAGCAATACTTGATTCCACTGTTCTACAGTCCAATTTACATGTTCTTGAGCAAATTTTAGGTGTTTTCGTATACAAGCTTTCCTGAGAAGAGGTTTTTTGCACGCAACTAAGCCGTTCATATCAAAACTTTGCAGGGATCGACGCACAGTAAACATTGAAATTGGGTTACTTATCGCGGAGTTGACTTCTTGAGTAAGAAGAGGCAAAGTTTTTCTACGATCTCGTTTTGACAATAATTGCAAATATCTAGCAGTTGCATCGGAAATTTTAGGTTTGCAAGAAGTCGTCCTTTCTCTTTTTCCTATGCATTCTGTCTCATTAAATCTATTGATAGCCTGCTTTACTGCGTTTACACTACGGCCTAGAACAAGAGAAATTTTACGTAACGAAGCACCTTCCTGTCTTAGTGTCACAATTTTAGATTTTTCCATCACAGTCAAATCACTCGCTCTCCCCATTTTTACCTTTGGACAGGAATTTTTTATGGCGTGATCACCACAACTTGTAACTTGAGAATAAATGAAGGCTCGATAAAATTGCGGGTAAAAGAAACAATCGGAAACAATGTAGTCATTTTCTTGGAGGTTAGGCAAGATATTCTAAAATGAACAAAGAGAATTTTCCTGTTTAATGACATTGATTCTTTCAATTTATTCCCGTCGAGGAGGCGAGGTAATATATCTGATTCTACCCCAAACCCTATTCTCTGAGAGCTGGCGGCTGGTAGCAACAGCCCGTATCTTGCAGTTCCTCTGGTGGCGACAGCGCCAGTTATTATTTTGCCGTAAAAATGTTGAAGTGGAAAACTTTAGGGTATAGGGAAGGGTTCATAAGTGGGGGTTAATCCTACGACAACTTCATGTGTAAAAAAAATGTAGATCATCATTATATCTATTCAGGTAAAAAAGGAAAAAAAATCTAGCCCAAGCGGTTCAAGAGTTATTGCATTTTTTCTAGGACACGTAGTGCCATAAGAATGCACTGAAAAAAGGGGGGGTGTACCTAATAGTTTGGTGGGTACTATAGATTTTCGAGATTCAGTCCATTCACAGAAACCACTGGACCAAAGCCCTCAATAAAAGAATGCATAGAATCATTGATACAGTTTAGCATAACGTGGTAGTACTCCAGGTCGTTTAAGGCGCATACTGACTTTACACCGCAAAAGAGAGTTCTCCCTGGAGGTAAATTTTCTTTCATCGAAATGTCAATTTCAGATTCTCTTGGATAACGCAAATCAAATTCTTCTTCTTTTTCATACGCCTGCTTGTCTTCGCGAGTTGCATAGCAAAGAATACAACAGTTGTCACCAGAAAACTTGGTTCATGCTAATTCATAGGTCTGTTAGCTAAATTGGTTCAAACATCGTGCTAATATCGCGGAGGTCATGAGTTCGATCCTCTTACGGGCCACTGTAATTCTTCCATTAAATATTTTCCAGTCTCAAAAGGTACTGATAGTTTCTAAATATTTTGCTCCAGTAGTTAATGCAGATATGGCCGAGTGGTTAAGGCGACTGACTCGAAATCAGTTTCCATCTTGGAGCGTAGGTTCGAATCCTACTATCTGCGTTTTGTGGCATTTTATGAATGTAACTACAAAACATTTGATCAAGTGAAGCCAGAAGTCATTTCTAGTCATTTTTTGGGAGAACATCCAAGTTTAAAATCAGTAGGAGGATTACACAGTCAGAGAAGAACGAAAGGTCTTTAGGTCTTTGTATATGTGATGGTCCTGGACAAGAAAAGTCAAGACAAGACAAACTAAGCAACGGGGTGACCCTGGATAAGGCATGCTCTCAACAATGGTCCGTACGAGTGGTAAGAACAGTCAGGTTCATCGAAGTCGAGGTCTGTGATCGTAACCCAGGTTTAGATAGTTTCTAAAAGTAGATGAGAGACAACAAGTACACGTTGCCGAGAATGCACCTTACCATCATGACCAGCGTCTTGAAGTCAGCGCGTTGTTGCTCCAGGAACCAGTGAAGACGGCAGAGGAGGATGAGAAGGTCAGAGTTCACCTGTAAAACAGCAGAAGAAATTCCGCTGCCAAGTAATTGTCGCTGGAAAAGGTTTCCAAGTTTAAGCATGCCATTTCAGCAATTTCCCAACACTTGGACAAATGAAAATTTTTGCTTGAAAACAGAAAAACAACAGAAAAGTAATTGCCAATTTAACGACGATTTTCGATAATTATAGTTTCGGTTGCTCGCTATCTCTGGCGAGACTCGAACTCGCAATCCCCGGGTTAGGAGGCCGGTCCCTTATCCATTAGGCAACAAAGGCTGTGTAATGTTGAATCTCCTATTCGAAGAATGACGTTATATTGCAAGGCTTTTCCTAGAAGATTGCCAAACGTCCCATGTTATATAAACATATAGAGATTACCGTCTGTGGACATCGTCTCACTCTTGAAAACCATGTTTTTTGAATAATCTTAACTACAAACTCTATTTACAGCTTTCGAGTTCTATAAGTGGACATAATAATAATAATAATAATAATGTAATACATATTTAACGTACACTTTTACAAATAATATGGACAAAGGCACGGCAATGACTTGGGGAAGAGGAAGCATATAAATTTCAGTTTTCAAAAGCAACACGACAGAGATGGGTTTTCAAGGAGGAGCGGAACTGTGCCAACGTTGTAGAAGATCTCACGGAAAAGGGTAATGCGTTCCAGATTGCTGGGCCAGCATATGAGAAGGAGGTGGAGCCATACTTCTTTGTTTTGATTCTTGGTACAACAAGCTCAGGACGGGAGGACAAACGACGAATAGAACTGGGTGGCTCGTAGCGCGCGACAAGGGAAGTCAAATAGCTTGGTGCAGTACCATTTAGGCAATTAAACATAAGCAACGATATCTTGAAATCAATGCGTTGGCGGACGGGAAGCCAATGAAGGGATTTAAGACACGGAGTGATGTGGTCACGTCTATTGCAGCCAGTCGCGAGTCGAGCAGCCCAATTTTGGACCTTTTGAAGCACACATAGCTTTGATTCAGGACATCCGACCAGAAGAGAGTTGTTGCAATCAAGAGTAGAGAGAACGAATGCATGGAGCAGTTGAGCCAGGGCAGGTTTCGACAGAAATCTCTTCATCCGGGAAATACGGCTGAGGTGAAATAGAGCCTTCTTCCGGGTGGCCAAAATTTGGGCTTCCATAGATAGCTGAGAGTCAAGCCCAGCACCAAGGTAGTGGACCAAAGTAGACGGGAGAACTGGAGAAGAACCTACCATTAGCGGCATGCTAATAGGCTTTACACGCGATGAATCGGAGAAAACGAGAAGACAGTCTGTCTTTGCTTCATTCAGCTTCAGTTTGTTTGCCGTCATCCATTCCTTCGTCTCAGCAATGCACCGCGATAACGCAGCAAAAGCAACTTTCTGAGTGGAGCCGTCAGATTTCAGCGCAAAGCGAACCATGTGTTGGGTATCATCTGCATAGAAATGAACCGGGACGTCATATTGATTGGCAATGTCGCAAACTGGTGCAGTGTACAGGATGTAAAGAATGGGTCCGAGAACCGATCCTTGAGCAACACCATATCTCAGAGGTTTAGGAGTGGATGAGACACCTCGGAGGCTGACAGATTGACAACGGTCCGACAGATAGGAAGAGAACCAAGAAAGCGCAACTCCAGTTACCCCGTAACGTACGGAGAGGCGATTCAATAAGGTGGAGTGATCGATAGTGTCAAAGGCAGCACTTTGATCTAGCAACGAAAGTAGCACAGCATCACCAGCATCAACGGCCATTCGCATGTCGTTGACAACTCGAAGGAGTGCCGTTTCTGGAGAATGATGTCGACGATAAGCAGATTGCACCGGAGCGAAGAGGTCGAAAAAGTTGAGGTGAGCGGTGAGTTGCTTCACAGCGACACGCTCAACGAGCTTAGACAGAAAAGACAGGTTCGACACTGGCCGGTAATTTGACAAATCGTCGGGACATAAGCTAGGTTTCTTCAGAAGTGGTGTGATGAAAGCGATTTTCATCCCCTTCGGAAAAACGCCACTAGAGAGAGACAGGTTTATTATGGTCGTGATTGGAATAGCCAGGACGTCTACGAATTCTTTAAGGAGGGAAGTTGGAAGAGGGTCAAGCGGTGAAGACTTTGCTGGGCACGACATGATCAGAGCAACTGTCTCGCAGATAGTGATGGGCCGAAACAGAGAGAAATCACACTTCAGGTTGACAGATTCATCAAGACTTGGAAAGGAGTCAGTGGAATCTAAGACAGAACGAATAGTCGAGATCTTGGTGTCAAAATAAACGCTGAATCGCTCTACCAAAGATGACAGTGAGTCATGATCCGGGAGTCGCAGTGCAGGCTTCTTAAGGAGAAAAGAGTCGACCAGTTTGAAGAGAGAACGTTTACCAGCAGACTCGGTTATCTTCTGAGTGATGAAAGATGATTTCTTCTCGAAAATCAGTTTCTTTAAAGCTTCACGGGCGTTAGTAAGGCACTCTCGGTCGATGGTAAGACCCCTAGCACGATATTTCCGTTCCCATCTCCTGAGGCTCCGCCGGCAGGTACGAATCTCTTCACAGTCCCAGGGATTGTCAGGTCTCACCGTAAGACGCTTAGTGATCAGGGGAGCGTGCTTGTCAAGAACCGCCCGGACATCGGTGTTGTATTGGGCAAGTAAACTCGCAGTGTCGTTCTCTGGATCGATGAATATTGAAGAGGCAAGAAGATCGGAAACGAAGGCTTCACGGTCAATTGACTTCAGCCTCCTAAACACCACTGACTTTTGAGGACGCACCAGTCGATGCACTTGAACAAGAGTATGGACAGCAAAATGGTCACTGATGAGATCAGAGGTGTAGCAATGCATGACAAAGTTATCAGCAAGACGGGAGAGAACCAAATCAAGTAGGCGACCAGAGACGTGAGTCGGTGTAGAGACATGTTGGCACAAGCCGAAGAAATCAAGAGTAGCAAGGAACTTACGACCAATAGAACATGCATTGTCATCGACATGGATATTAAAATCACCAAGAATCAGGAGTTTTCCAGCACCGACAGAGAGAATTTCAAGGTAGTCGGAAAAGTCAGAGAGAAACTTTGGACAGCTCACTGAAGGTGGTCGATAAATAATTGCAATTTTGACAAACACAGTATTTACTGTCAATGATATGGCTAAGTGCTCAGAAAATGGTGACTCAAAAACAATGGGGAGACGGTTGACACGAATCGTTGAACGGTGAATGACAGCAATCCCACCACCTCGTCGACCAACTCTTGGCACATGGATACCAACGTATCCTTCAGGAATGGTATTGGCCAAAATCTCATCTCCATGCTCAGGTGTAAGCCAGGTCTCAGTAATGGCAAGGACATCAAGATCAAAAGTGAGAAGATGGTGGTGGATAACGTCGGGTTTTGAGGCAACTGATCTCGCATTAAGTAGACCAATGGGCAGGAACTTCTTTGATGCTCTCAATCTCTTCACACAAACACCACTCCTGCAGCCACGATAATTACTTGGTGTCAAACTGGAGCCCTTGTCAAGCCTCAGACGTAAAATAGTGGCAGTGGCACTGGGTGACAGCGGAGGTAGGAGAGAGCCACGAAGAGAAAGGAACAACAGACGACATTCTGCCCAAGGCATATTGCGAGCACTGACAGTGACAGCCAGCTTAGTAAAGTTAATAATAATTAACAGCAAAAGTCAGCCATCAGGCAGTAGAAAAAGACAGTTACCAGCACACACAAAATTCCGTTCAAAAAAGAGAAGACACACTGTTGTTACACAGAAAAAACTGAAAAATATCGGGAGCCCCGTTAGGACGCAGTCTCTCAGGGCGCAGACCAGCAGACGACATACATTTACTATTGCAATTAGTTGTATCACATAGCAAGGCTTTCTACTCTCACAATGAGGGATACTCTTTCTCACTATCTCATTTCATTGTTTGTGTATGTTCCATGACCTAGATCCGAATGTACTTCCTTTTGGTTCGCAATTTCCCTACATCGAAGGAAAATAAAGAAACACCATGAGAACTCGTTTGGTCGTCTATGAACATCTATGAATTCTGCCCATAATGGTGAATGATTTCAAACGATATTAACTTGATAATTTATGGTGGAAAACCACCAATACTAACTTAAATCAAAAGGCTAGTCGCCCGATAAGGGACTTGAACCCTTGACCTCAGGATTAAAAGTCCCGCGCTCTACCGTCTGAGCTAACCGGGCTTAATAATTCGTATTGCAATAGTTTTCCATTAGATTTCATTTTTAAATTTTACGATTTCTTATAGATCTTTTAGGGACGTTTTTCTATTCTTCGTAAACAAAATGGGTACACATTTTTTCATCATATAATTTGTCTCTGACTACATTTGATGTTTGTAAACTACACTTAAAGACCGCCATAATGCATTTCGGGACTGGCCTCTGAAAAATAGACACGTTTCTGGAAACGCCAAGTGACAGGTCATGGCTCCACGGTTCCGAGATAGATCCTGGGACCTAGGATACCCATTACTGCACAGTTCATATTTGTAATCATGCGTAAATTTCAGATAATAGTAAACGATTGAAAATGAGTTGTTCCACTAGAAAATACCAGCACGTGAAACAGATGGCAATTCACCGCAGTTGGTAGGGTTCGAACCTACGCCCTCAGAGAGCAATAGATTTCAAGTCTATCGCCTTAACCACTCGGCCACAACTGCCCTAAATTTCAAACAATCTAGTAATAATATTTATTTTGGTTTACCAAAATTTCCGTTTTACCTTACTGAAGAGCAGGTTGAATGAGATATTCAAAATCCTAGCACTTTGATTAAGTGTAGGTCGTGTGGCCTAATGGATAAGGCGTCGGACTTCTATGAAAGTAGTTATCCGAAAATTGCGGGTTCTAGTCCCGCCACGATTAATAGCATATGACGAAATTATTAGTTCATGATGAGTAGTAGTTAACCACAAACCATGGGGAATCATGTCAGATCAATAAAACTACAAATATATCTCGAACACTCAATGAATATCACTGGCTTGCATTGTCTTCACAGTGACGATTGAAATTGGCTGCTGATATAGCGTTGCTTGGTATATAACTTAAATCATTCTCTCTAAAGACACACAGAGTATATCTAACTGATGATGAATGAACCTTTGATTAATAAATTAATAAATAAATTATGATTTCATAGGCCTGTTAGCTCAGTTGGTTAGAGCGCCGTGCTAATAACGCGGAGGTAATGAGTTCGATCCTATTACGGGCCACTGTAATACTTCCATTAAATATTTTCCACTCTCAAAAGGTACTGATAGTTTCTAAATATTTTGCTAGAGTAGTTAATGCAGATATGGCCGAGTGGTTAAGGCGACTGACTCGAAATCAGTTTCCATCTTGGAGCGTAGGTTCGAATCCTACTATCTGCGTTTTGTGGCATTTTATTGGTGAATGTAACTACAAAACATTTGATCAAGTGAAGCCAGAAGTGATTTCTAGTCATTTTTTTGGAGAACATCCAAGTTTAAAATCAGTAGGAGGATTACACAGTCAGAGAAGAACGAAAGGTCTTTAGGTCTTTGTATATGTGATGGTCCTGGACAAGAAAAGTCAAGACAAGACAAACTAAGCAACGGGGTGACCCTGGATAAGGCATGCTCTCAACAATGGTCCGTACGAGTGGTAAGAACAGTCAGGTTCATCGAAGTCGAGGTCTGTGATCGTAACCCAGGTTTAGATAGTTTCTAAAAGTAGATGAGAGACAACAAGTACACGTTGCCGAGAATGCACCTTACCATCATGACCAGCGTCTTGAAGTCAGCGCGTTGTTGCTCCAGGAACCAGTGAAGACGGCAGAGGAGGATGAGAAGGTCAGAGTTCACCTGTAAAACAGCAGAAGAAGTTCCGCTGCCAATAAGTAATTGTCGCTGGAAAAGGTTTCCAAGTTTAAGCATGCCATTTCAGCGATTTCCCAACACTTGGACAAATGAAAATTTTTGCTTGAAAACAGTAAAACAAGAGAAAAGTAATTGCCAATTTAACGACGATTTTCGATAATTATAGTTCCGGTTGCTCGCTACCTCTGGCGAGACTCGAACTCGCAATCCCCGGCTTAGGAGGCCGGTCCCTTATCCATTAGGCCACCATTTTTATTACTACTCAACAGTAATAAAAACAAATGAAAAATCCGTTACGCAATGTATCAAATTTTGACAGAATTATGTAAAAAATTTGGTGACGATTGGTCATTCAGGGAAGAAACGTATAAAGGATTACAAAATGGACATTAAACCCTCTGAATTTCACTACTAGCTACTACTACCCTACCCCCTATACCCCTCACCCTATATTGTTAAGGACCTTCGTATATAAATATACCCCAGGGATAAATATACCTCAGGGATAAACATATAGAGATTACCGTCTGTGGACATCGACTCACTCTTGAAAACCATGTTTTTTGAATAATCTTAACTACAAACTCTATTTACAGCTTTCGAGTTCTATAAGTGGACATACATTTACTATTGCAATTAGTTGTATCAAATAGCAAGGCTTTCTACTCTCACAATGAGGGATACTCTTTCTCACTATCTCATTTCATTGTTTGTGTATGTTCCACGACCTATATCCGAATGTACTTCCTTTTGGTTCGCAATTTCCCTACATCGAAGGAAAATAAAGAAACACCATGAGAACTCGTTTGGTCGTCTATGAACATCTATGAATTCTGCCCATAATGGTGAATGATTTCAAACGATATTAACTTGATAATTTATGGTGGAAAACCACCAATACTAACTTAAATCAAAAAGCTAGTCGCCCGATAAGGGACTTGAACCCTTGACCTCAGGATTAAAAGTCCCGCGCTCTACCGTCTGAGCTAACCGGGCTTAATAATTGGTATTGCAAAAGTTTTCCGTTAGAGTTCATTTTTAAATTTTACGATTTCTTATAGATCTTTTACGGACGTTTTTCTATTCTTCGTAAACAAAATGGGTACACATTTTTTCATCATATAATTTGTCTCTGACTACATTTGATGTTTGTAAACTACACTTAAAGACCGCCATAATGCATATCGGGACTGGCCTCTGAAAAATAGACACTTTTCTGGAAACGCCAAGTGACAGGTCATGGCTCCACGGTTCCGAGATAGATCCTGAGACCTAGGATACCCATGACTGCACAGTTCATATTTGTAATCATGCGTAAATTTCAGATAATAGTAAACGATTGAAAATGAGTTGTTCCACTAGAAAATACTAGCACGTGAAACAGATGGCAATTCACCGCAATTGGTAGGGTTCTAACCTACGCCCTCAGAGAGGAATAGATTTCAAGTCTATCGCCTTAACCACTCGGCCACAACTGCCCTAAATTTCAAACAATCTAGTAATAATATTTATTTTGGTTTACCAAAATTTCCGTTTTACCTTACTGAAGAGCAGGTTAAATGAGAGATGCAAAATCCTAGCACTTTGTTTAAGTGTAGGTCGTGTGGCCTAATGGATAAGGCGTCGGACTTCTATGAAAGTAGTTATCCGAAAATTGCGGGTTCTAGTCCCGCCACGATTAATAGCATATGACGAAATTATTAGGTCATGATGAGTAGTAGTTAACCACAAACCATGGGGAATCATGTCAGATCAATAAAACTACAAATATATCTCGAACACTCAATGAATATCACTGGCTTGCATTGCCTTCACAGTGACGATTGAAATTGGCTGCTGATATAGCGTTGCTTGGTAGATAACTTAAATCATTCTCTCTAAAGACACACAGAGTATATCTAACTGATGATGAATGAACCTTTGATTAATAAATTAAGAAATAAATAATGATTTCATAGGCCTGTTAGCTCAGTTGGTTAGAGCGCCGTGCTAATAACGCGGAGGTCATGAGTTCGATCCTCTTACGGGCCACTGTAATACTTCCATTAAATATTTTCCACTCTCAAAAGGTACTGATAGTTTCTAAATATTTTGCTAGAGTAGTTAATGCAGATATGGCCGAGTGGTTAAGGCGACTGACTCGAAATCAGTTTCCATCTTGGAGCGTAGGTTCGAATCCTACTATCTGCGTTTTGTGGCATTTTATTGGTGAATGTAACTACAAAACATTTGATCAAGTGAAGCCAGAAGTGATTTCTAGTCATTTTTTTGGAGAACATCCAAGTTTAAAATCAGTAGGAGGATTACACAGTGAGAGAAGAACGAAAGGTCTTTAGGTCTTTGTATATGTGATGGTCCTGGACAAGAAAAGTCAAGACAAGACAAACTAAGCAACGGGGTGACCCTGTATAAGGCATGCTCTCAACAATGGTCCGTACGAGTGGTAAGAACAGTCAGGTTCATCGAAGTCGAGGTCTGTGATCGTAACCCAGGTTTAGATAGTTTCTAAAAGTAGATGAGAGACAACAAGTACACGTTGCCGAGAATGCACCTTACCATCATGACCAGCGTCTTGAAGTCAGCGCGTTGTTGCTCCAGGAACCAGTGAAGACGGTAGAGGAGGATGAGAAGGTCAGAGTTCACCTGTAAAACAGCAGAAGAAGTTCCGCTGCCAAGTAATTGTCGCTGGAAAAGGTTTGCAAGTTTAAGCATGCCATTTCAGCGATTTCCCAACACTTGGACAAATGAAAATTTTTGCTTGAAAACTGTAAAACAACAGAAAAGTAATTGCCAATTTAACGACGATTTTCGATAATTATAGTTTCGGTTGCTCGCTACCTCTGGCGAGACTCGAACTCGCAATCCCCGGCTTAGGAGGCCGGTCCCTTATCCATTAGGCAACAAAGGCTGGGTAATGTTGAATCTCCTATTCGAGGAATGACGTTATATTGCAAGGCTTTTCCTAGAAGATAGCCAAACGTCCCATGTTATATAAACATATAGAGATTACCGTCTGTGGACATCGTCTCACTCTTGAAAACCATGTTTTTTGAATAATCTTAACTACAAACTCTATTTACAGCTTTCGAGTTCTATAAGTGGACATACATTTACTATTGCAATTAGTTGTATCAAATAGCAAGGCTTTCTACTCTCACAATGAGGGATACTCTTTCTCACTATCTCATTTCATTATTTGTGTATGTTCCACGACCTATATCCGAATGTACTTCCTTTTGGTTCGCAGTTTCCCTACATCGAAGGAAAATAAAGAAACATCATGAGAACTCGTTTGGTCGTCTATGAACATCTATGAATTCTGCCCATAATGGTGAATGAATTCAAACGATATTAACTTGATAATTTATGGTGGAAAACCACCAATACTAACTTAAATCAAAAGGCTAGTCGCCCGATAAGGGACTTGAACCCTTGACCTCAGGATTAAAAGTCCCGCATTCTACCGTCTGAGCTAACCGGGCTTAATAATTGGTATTGCAATAGTTTTCCGTTAGAGTTCATTTTTAAATTTTACGATTTCTTATAGATCTTTTACGGACGTTTTTCTATTCTTCGTAAACAAAATGGGTACACATTTTTTCATCATATAATTTGTCTCTGACTACATTTGATGTTTGTAAACTACACTTAAAGACCGCCATAATGCATATCGGGACTGGCCTCTGAAAAATAGACACTTTTCTGGAAACGCCAAGTGACAGGTCATGGCTCCACGGTTCCGAGATAGATCCTGAGACCTAGGATACCCATGACTGCACAGTTCATATTTGTAATCATGCGTAAATTTCAGATAATAGTGTCACGTTCCGTCTGTTTCACTAATGCTATTGTTTGTAGGGCGAGCGCTAGATGGCCTCGCGTCGACCTGACTTCCCCTCTTTAACCCTTTTTCCCTAGCAGATTGTGTCTGCTTGTTGCGTCGGACGGTCGCATCTATTTCCCCGCCTGAGTCTGTTCTTTTTCTATCCGTGTGTTGCTCGTGTGTAAGCTGTGTTTGTGAGCTAGTGTGCGTGTGTGTAAGATAGTGTTAGACCCATTAGGGGCATCATTGGCATAGGTTAAGTGTAATTAGTGTAGGGCCAATGGTGAGAGCCACCAGATTGACTGTGCCGGTGTCGTTGGCCAGCGATTTGGTGCCTTTTATTGATTGTGTTCAAACGACAAGTGCGCCGAACAGATTGCCCGTGACAATGGTGGAGATGCAGGGTACGGCGGCACTTGTTGTTTGAGAACAAATTTAAAAGTTTGATTCTGTGTGTGGGAAAAAACTTGGACAAAATTTCGTTGAAAATTGTGGCGTCTCATCGTCGACGTTTTGGTTACGTCGCGTCGTCCAACGTTTTGCTGCTATTTTGATTTGGTCACGTATCGTTTCAATTTATTTGTTTGACGAGTTAATTGATTCTTGTTTTATTTTTAGATTGATTTTTGAGCATTTTGGATTACTTTTCTTGGACTCAATTCTTGGTCCTTACGTTGGAGTTGCGTGGGTGATGAGTCACGCGCCTACTGGTTTTTCCCTATACGTCGTGTTGACGTTGCTGCTGTGTTTGTGTTGATATCACAGGCTATTTGTTTTAATAACGTTTACAAAGATTTTCAATTTAATTTCTTTTGCTTTTCTTTAGAGACCCAAGGGTATTTTGGCATCGTTTTGGATTGGAATTTTCCATTGAGCTCATTACGTTGATGTTTCGTGTTGATGAGTCGCACGGTCAACGATTTTTTCCCTGCCGTTGTGTTGACGTTGGTGTTGTGTTGAAGCGGACGCTAATTCGATTTTCAGTAAATTCTTTTATGATTTTGATTCTAATTTTGTTTTGCTTTTTATTTAGATTTTGTGTCGAAGATTGTCCGCTTTTGGGTCTAATTTTTGGATTTTGATGGCTCCGTTTTGATTCGTGCGTGATCCGACCCAAAGGCTTGTAAGTTGCGTCCCCTAATCCTCATAGCTTTGTTCTTACAGGTTCTTGAGGCTTGATGGCCGATTTGATTTGGAGTGAGAGAGACTTGGCCATTGTTTGTTTGTGAGTCTTTGACTCTTTCATGTTGGTTGCCCCTTGCTGAGTCCCTGCCCACTTATTGATTGCGAGTAGTTCCTTATTTTGTATTGCATAGGGTGGGAGTTGAATTGGTTTGTGAGTCACGCTGAAATAATTCATTTAGTTGCGTTGGGTTGAATTCTAAGCTAGTTGGCGGGTTGAAGCGTAACTTGGCCGGGGTGTGTAGTAGTCGCTGATTCGTCCGTATTCGTTGCCGTAAATTTGCTGATTTCTTAGTCCCCTGTTCTTTTATCGAGTTTGATTGGGGTTGGTTGGTTTCCGGAATTGGTTTCATAGACATTCTTCTTGATTTTAAGAATGCAGCGGGGAAACGAGGCCCTTCAGGACCAAGCGGGTCGTGGGGAAGTTGAGGCACCGGGTCACGGGCCGGGTGAAAATGTCCAGTTTAATGTTGCACCAAACGATCCTTTTCTGGGGATTCCCGATGTTCCTCCCTTGATTCACGTGGGAAATTTCAAAGAGCGTGATCCTCCAGTCTTCCGCGGATTACCACATGAGGACGTGATGGAGTGGAGCATTCAGTTTCAAAGGGTGTCGGCATTTAACCAGTGGGGTCCTATCCAACAGCTCCGCCATATTGAATTCAGTCTAGAGGGGGTGGCGGCAAAATGGCTATTGGGCCTACAACCTCGTCCTGGCACGTTCGACGAGTTGATGAGAGCTTTGCAGGCAGCATTTCGACATCATAACTATGCGATGGAACTAGAATCTCGACTGCGTTCCAGAAAACAGTTACCGGATGAGCCAGTGATGTCATACTGTTATGAGATCATTTATCTGTGCTCAAAAGTAGATCCTGCCATGCCTGAGGAGCGTAAAGTTCAATTCATTTTCCAAAACATGGAGCCGACGTTGATGAAAAAAGTGTTTCCCCAGATGGACCGGCCGAATATCGATGAGCTGTTTCGTCGTCTACAAGCTCATAGTCAGGCGGCCTTGATCGCCGAACGATCGACTCCCGTTAACAACATTCTCCCTGTTCCACCCGAGAGTGGAAAAGAGGAAATCGAAAAGCTCGTTCGGGAAGAGGTCTCGAAAAATTTGGACCCTATCGTTCGTAAACTGGAGGAGACAACGCAATCGATGCGTACCGCTGGGGGGTCGGGATTTGATTCGCAAATGAGGTCATCATGGAGAGGGCGAAATTCCCAGCGGCGAGATCGTCCAAATAAAAGGACAGTTGACGGGCGGCCGATATGCAATAACTGCAGGGATTCCGGGCACGTAGCGCGCGGTTGTTCAAAGGAGAAAGGATGCTTTGATTGTGGGGATCCTGGGCATTACTCGCGTGAATGTCCCAATCGTCGAGTCGCAAAGTAAAAAAAAAACGGGCTGTTGTGAACGAGTTGTGAATTATGAAACTCTAATTATTATCTTTAGAGAAAGTCGGTGAAGTTGTTTTAGGTTGGCGAAATCGGGGCCGTATGGTGGAACCATCACTTCAAGTTATGGCGGATCGTGGAGTCATTGTGCAGAAGAAAAGAAGAATCCGGATTGAGTTCATGTGTCTCGTCGAAAGCCGTTAAGGCTAAGAATGTTTAGTGGAAAGTGAGTGTTTAATCGCCTGTTGACAAAAAGCCCGTTGCAGTTATCGGAAGATATCGGAGAGGCAACGAGTGAACGAAAAGACGCCTAGTGCGGTGGAGTGGTCAGCAATCTTGAGCTGTGGTGCGGATGCAGCATTGCGACAAATACGCTTTCTTGCCGACTGGATTTAGTGATGAACGAGTGGGCGAGCATGCCCTCCGCCCTCGACGCCGATTGAAGTCCCCGATTTGTCTGGATTGGAGATTTATTTGTGTGATTTGTTGTGTGACTGAACGTTTGAATTTGTCACTGGTTTTATTGTGTGCATTTGGCTCGATTGATTTATGTTGTTTTGTGGTTGTGAAGAGGATTGCCTTCATTGTATTGAAGAGGTGTACCTTCACGAGAGAGGTTGTGAAGAGGAGTGCCTTCAATGTGTTGAAGAGGTGTACCTTCACGACAGAGTGAAAAGGAGTGCCTTCGTTGTAACGGAGAGGTGTGCTTTCACTGGGTGTGCGGAAGCTTCCGGGGAAGATGTGTCTTCCTTGTGTGTGTGAGTTAAGTTAGAGTGCACTTAGCTGTAAGTTACTGTTAAAACAGAGTCGTGACTAAGGCTAAGAGTAGAGTAAAGGCTTAGAGTAAGAATAAGGCTAAGAGTAGTATAAGGACTAAGACGATTTGATTTTGGCCTGAATGTTGTGTGTATATGCCTGTATGATGTTTAATTAACCCCTTCATTGTTTCATGTTGATGATCGGGACGATCATTCTCCGTGGAGGGGAGAAATGTCACGTTCCGTCTGTTTCACTAATGCTATTGTTTGTAGGGCGAGCGCTAGATGGCCTCGCGTCGACCTGACTTCCCCTCTTTAACCCTTTTTCCCTAGCAGATTGTGTCTGCTTGTTGCGTCGGACGGTCGCATCTATTTCCCCGCCTGAGTCTGTTCTTTTTCTATCCGTGTGTTGCTCGTGTGTAAGCTGTGTTTGTGAGCTAGTGTGCGTGTGTGTAAGATAGTGTTAGACCCATTAGGGGCATCATTGGCATAGGTTAAGTGTAATTAGTGTAGGGCCAATGGTGAGAGCCACCAGATTGACTGTGCCGGTGTCGTTGGCCAGCGATTTGGTGCCTTTTATTGATTGTGTTCAAACGACAAGTGCGCCGAACAGATTGCCCGTGACAATAGTATACGATTGAAAATGAGTTGTTCCACTAGAAAATCCTAGCACATGAAACAGATGGCAATTCACCGCAGTTGGTAGGGTTCGAACCTACGCCCTCAGAGAGGAATAGATTTCAAGTCTATCGCCTTAACCACTCGGCCACAACTGCCCTAAATTTCAAACAATCTAGTAATAATATTTATTTTGGTTTGCCACAATTTCCGTTTTACCTTACTGAAGAGCAGGTTAAATGAGAGATGCAAAATCCTAGCACTTTGTTTAAGTGTAGGTCGTGTGGCCTAATGGATAAGGAGTCGGACTTCTATGAAAGTAGTTATCCGAAAATTGCGGGTTCGAGTCCCGCCACGATTAATAGCATATGACGAAATTATTAGTTCATGATGAGTAGTAGTTAACCACAAACCATGGGGAATCATGTCAGATCAATAAAACTACAAATATATCTCGAACACTCAATGAATATCACTGGCTTGCATTGCCTTCACAGTGACGATTGAAATTGGCTGCTGATATAGCGTTGCTTGGTAGATAACTTAAATCATTCTCTCTAAAGACACACAGAGTATATCTAACTGATGATGAATGAACCTTTGATTAATAAATTAATAAATAAATTATGATTTCATAGGCCTGTTAGCTCAGTTGGTTAGAGCGCCGTGCTAATAACGCGGAGGTCATGAGTTCGATCCTCTTACGGGCCACTGTAATACTTCCATTAAATATTTTCCACTCTCAAAAGGTACTGATAGTTTCTAAATATTTTGCTAGAGTAGTTAATGCAGATATGGCCGAGTGGTTAAGGCGACTGACTCGAAATCAGTTTCCATCTTGGAGCGTAGGTTCGAATCCTACTATCTGCGTTTTGTGGCATTTTATTGGTGAATGTAACTACAAAACATTTGATCAAGTGAAGCCAGAAGTGATTTCTAGTCATTTTTTTGGAGAACATCCAAGTTTAAAATCAGTAGGAGGATTACACAGTGAGAGAAGAACGAAAGGTCTTTAGGTCTTTGTATATGTGATGGTCCTGGACAAGAAAAGTCAAGACAAGACAAACTAAGCAACGGGGTGACCCTGGATAAGGCATGCTCTCAACAATGGTCCGTACGAGTGGTAAGAACAGTCAGGTTCATCGAAGTCGAGGTCTGTGATCGTAACCCAGGTTTAGATAGTTTCTAAAAGTAGATGAGAGACAACAAGTACACGTTGCCGAGAATGCACCTTACCATCATGACCAGCGTCTTGAAGTCAGCGCGTTGTTGCTCCAGGAAACAGTGAAGACGGCAGAGGAGGATGAGAAGGTCAGAGTTCACCTGTAAAACAGCAGAAGAAGTTCCGCTGCCAAGTAATTGTCGCTGGAAAAGGTTTCCAAGTTTAAGCATGCCATTTCAGCGATTTCCCAACACTTGGACAAATGAAAATTTTTGCTTGAAAACAGTAAAACAACAGAAAAGTAATTGCCAATTTAACGACGATTTTCGATAATTATAGTTTCGGTTGCTCGCTATCTCTGGCGAGACTCGAACTCGCAATCCCCGGCTTAGGAGGGCGGTCCCTTATCCATTAGGCCACAAAGGCTGGGTAATGTTGAATCTCCTATTCGAGGAATGACGTTATATTTTTTGAAAACAGTAAAACAACAGAAAAGTAATTGCCAATTTAACGACGATTTTCGATAATTATAGTTTCGGTTGCTTGCTACCTCTGGCGAGACTCGAACTCGCAATCCCCGGCTTAGGAGGTCGGTCCCTTATCCATTAGGCAACAAAGGCTGGGTAATATTGAATCTCCTATTCGAGGAATGACGTTATATTGCAAGGCTTTTCCTAGAAGATAGCCAAACGTCCCATGTTATATAAACATATAGAGATTACCGTCTGTGGACATCGTCTCACTCTTGAAAACCATGTTTTTTGAATAATCTTAACTACAAACTCTATTTACAGCTTTCGAGTTCTATTATTATTATTATTATTATTATTACAGGATTTATATAGCGCTTTTTCATGAAATGGTCAAAGCGCTTACATTGGGCAGAGACAAACTTGCGTAACTACATGTATGCTATCTTAAAGAGATGCGTCTTGAGACGAGATCTAAACAACGA
The DNA here is from genome assembly GCF_021234035.1 of Daphnia pulicaria. Lineage (NCBI taxonomy): Eukaryota > Metazoa > Arthropoda > Branchiopoda > Diplostraca > Daphniidae > Daphnia > Daphnia pulicaria. Next base: position 10,804,152 of record NC_060916.1, read on the forward strand.
CATAGAATTGATCGCCCTAATATCCTCCGGTAGTTTGTTCCAGAGCGTCGGAGCGGCATGACTGAAAGAGCGAGCACCGTACGTCTCAAGACGAATCCTAGGGATACATAGAAGGTTAGGAGACGTTGCCGATCGGGACTGCAATGCTTGGCGATAGGGCTTGATGAGTTCAGATAAGTAAGCTGGAGCGGATCCATGAAGGCAGTGAAACGTTAAAACGAGGATCTTAAACACTATACGGCTCTTAATCGGGAGCCAGTGCAGGGCCATCAGATGCGGAGTAATGTGATCATGCTTCTTCACTCTTCTCACCATCCTCGCCGCCTTGTTTTGGACAAGTTGAAGTCTGTCCAGGAGCTTCTCGGGGAGTCCATACAAAAGAGAGTTGCAGCTGTCGTTGGTGGAGAAAACAAAAGCATGCATAAGCTTCTCAGTGTTAGCGTCGTCCAGGAATAATTCTATAAGTGGAAATACATTTACTATTGCAATTAGTTGTATCAAATAGCAAGGCTTTCTACTCTCACAATGAGGGATACTCTTTCTCACTATCTCATTTCATTATTTGTGTATGTTCCACGACCTATATCCGAATGTACTTCCTTTTGGTTCGCAGTTTCCCTACATCGAAGGAAAATAAAGAAACACCATGAGAACTCGTTTGGTCGTCTATGAACATCTATGAATTCTGCCCATAATGGTGAATGAATTCAAACGATATTAACTTGATAATTTATGGTGGAAAACCACCAATACTAACTTAAATCAAAATGCTAGTCGCCCGATAAGGGACTTGAACCCTTGACCTCAGGATTAAAAGTCCCGCGCTCTACCGTCTGAGCTAACCGGGCTTAATAATTGGTATTGCAATAGTTTTTCGTAAGAGTTCATTTTTAAATTTTACGATTTCTTATAGATCTTTTACGGACGTTTTTCTATTCTTCGTAAACAAAATGGGTACACATTTTTTCATCATATAATTTGTCTCTGACTACATTTGATGTTTGTAAACTACACTTAAAGACCGCCATAATGCATATCGGGACTGGCCTCTGAAAAATAGACACTTTTCTGGAAACGCCAAGTGACAGGTCATGGCTCCACGGTTCCGAGATAGATCCTGAGACCTAGGATACCCATGACTGCACAGTTCATATTTGTAATCATGCGTAAATTTCAGATAATAGTAAACGATTGAAAATGAGTTGTTCCACTAGAAAATACTAGCACGTGAAACAGATGGCAATTCACCGCAGTTGGTAGGGTTCGAACCTACGCCCTCAGGGGGAATAGATTTCAAATCTATCGCCTTAACCACTCGGCCACAACTGCCCTGAATTTCAAACAATCTAGTAATAATATTTATTTTGGTTTACCAAAATTTCCGTTTTACCTTACTGAAGAGCAGGTTAAATGAGAGATGCAAAATCCTAGCACTTTGTTTAAGTGTAGGTCGTGTGGCCTAATGGATAAGGCGTCGGACTTCTATGAAAGTAGTTATCCGAAAATTGCGGGTTCTAGTCCCGCCACGATTAATAGCATATGACGAAATTATTAGGTCATGATGAGTAGTAGTTAACCACAAACCATGGGGAATCATGTCAGATCAATAAAACTACAAATATACCTCGAACACTCAATGAATATCACTGGCTTGCATTGCCTTCACAGTGACGATTGAAATTGGCTGCTGATATAGCGTTGCTTGGTAGATAACTTAAATCATTCTCTCTAAAGACACACAGAGTATATCTAACTGATGATGAATGAACCTTTGATTAATAAATTAATAAATAAATTATGATATCATAGGCCTGTTAGCTCAGTTGGTTAGAGCGCCGTGCTAATAACGCGGAGGTCATGAGTTCGATCCTCTTACGGGCCACTGTAATACTTTCATTAAATATTTTCCACTCTCAAAAGGTACTGATAATTTCTAAATATTTTGCTAGAGTAGTTAATGTAGATATGGCCGAGTGGTTAAGGCGACTGACTCGAAATCAGTTTCCAACTTGGAGCGTAGGTTCGAATCCTAATATATGCGTTATGTGGCATTTTATTGGTGAATGTAACTACAAAACATTTGATCAAGTGAAGCCAGAAGTGATTTCTAGTCATTTTTTTTAGAACATTCAAGTTTAAAATCAGTAGGAGGATTACACAGTCAGAGAAGAACGAAAGGTCTTTAGGTCTTTGTATATGTGATGGTCCTGGACAAGAAAAGTCAAGACAAGACAAACTAAGCAACGGGGTGACCCTGGATAAGGCATGCTCTCAACAATGGTCCGTACGAGTGGTAAGAACAGTCAGGTTCATCGAAGTCGAGGTCTGTGATCGTAACCCAGGTTTAGATAATTTCTAAAAGTAGATGAGAGACAACAAGTACACGTTGCCGAGAATGCACCTTACCATCATGACCAGCGTCTTGAAGTCAGCGCGTTGTTGCTCCAGGAACCAGTGAAGACGGCAGAGGAGGATGAGAAGGTCAGAGTTCACCTGTAAAACAGCAGCAGAAGTTCCGCTGCCAAGTAATTGTCGCTGGAAAAGGTTTGCAAGTTTAAGCATGCCATTTCAGCGATTTCCCAACACTTGGACAAATGAAAATTTTTGCTTGAAAACAGTAAAACAACAGAAAAGTAATTGCCAATTTAACGACGATTTTCGATAATTATAGTTTCGGTTGCTCGCTATCTCTGGCGAGACTCGAACTCGCAATCCCCGGCTTAGGAGGCCGGTCCCTTATCCATTAGGCAACAAAGGCTGTGTAATGTTGAATCTCCTATTCGAAGAATGACGTTATATTGCAAGGCTTTTCCTAGAAGATAGCCAAACGTCCCATGTTATATAAACATATAGAGATTACCGTCTGTGGACATCGTCTCACTCTTGAAAACCATGTTTTTTGAATAATCTTAACTACAAACTCTATTTACAGCTTTCGAGTTCTATAAGTGGACATAATAATAATAATAATAATAATGTAATACATATTTAACGTGCACTTTTACAAATAATATGGACAAAGGCACGGCAATGACTTGGGGAAGAGGAAGCATATAAATTTCAGTTTTCAAAAGCAACACGACAGAGATGGGTTTTCAAGGAGGAGCGGAACTGTGCCAACGTTGTAGAAGATCTCACGGAAAAGGGTAATGCGTTCCAGATTGCTGGGCCAGCATATGAGAAGGAGGTGGAGCCATACTTCTTTGTTTTGATTCTTGGTACAACAAGCTCAGGACGGGAGGACAAACGACGAATAGAACTGGGTGGCTCGTAGCGCGCGACAAGGGAAGTCAAATAGCTTGGTGCAGTACCATTTAGGCAATTAAACATAAGCAACGATATCTTGAAATCAATGCGTTGGCGGACGGGAAGCCAATGAAGGGATTTAAGACACGGAGTGATGTGGTCACGTCTATTGCAGCCAGTCGCGAGTCGAGCAGCCCAATTTTGGACCTTTTGAAGCACACATAGCTTTGATTCAGGACATCCGACCAGAAGAGAGTTGTTGCAATCAAGAGTAGAGAGAACGAATGCATGGAGCAGTTGAGCCAGGGCAGGTTTCGACAGAAATCTCTTCATCCGGGAAATACGGCTGAGGTGAAATAGAGCCTTCTTCCGGGTGGCCAAAATTTGGGCTTCCATAGATAGCTGAGAGTCAAGCCCAGCACCAAGGTAGTGGACCAAAGTAGACGGGAGAACTGGAGAAGAACCTACCATTAGCGGCATGCTAATAGGCTTTACACGCGATGAATCGGAGAAAACGAGAAGACAGTCTGTCTTTGCTTCATTCAGCTTCAGTTTGTTTGCCGTCATCCATTCCTTCGTCTCAGCAATGCACCGCGATAACGCAGCAAAAGCAACTTTCTGAGTGGAGCCGTCAGATTTCAGCACAAAGCGAACCATGTGTTGGGTATCATCTGCATAGAAATGAACCGGGACGTCATATTGATTGGCAATGTCGCAAACTGGTGCAGTGTACAGGATGTAAAGAATGGGTCCGAGAACCGATCCTTGAGCAACACCATATCTCAGAGGTTTAGGAGTGGATGAGACACCTCGGAGGCTGACAGATTGACAACGGTCCGACAGATAGGAAGAGAACCAAGAAAGCGCAACTCCAGTTACCCCGTAACGTACGGAGAGGCGATTCAATAAGGTGGAGTGATCGATAGTGTCAAAGGCAGCACTTTGATCTAGCAACGAAAGTAGCACAGCATCACCAGCATCAACGGCCATTCGCATGTCGTTGACAACTCGAAGGAGTGCCGTTTCTGGAGAATGATGTCGACGATAAGCAGATTGCACCGGAGCGAAGAGGTCGAAAAAGTTGAGGTGAGCGGTGAGTTGCTTCACAGCGACACGCTCAACGAGCTTAGACAGAAAAGACAGGTTCGACACTGGCCGGTAATTTGACAAATCGTCGGGACATAAGCTAGGTTTCTTCAGAAGTGGTGTGATGAAAGCGATTTTCATCCCCTTCGGAAAAACGCCACTAGAGAGAGACAGGTTTATTATGGTCGTGATTGGAATAGCCAGGACGTCTACGAATTCTTTAAGGAGGGAAGTTGGAAGAGGGTCAAGCGGTGAAGACTTTGCTGGGCACGACATGATCAGAGCAACTGTCTCGCAGATAGTGATGGGCCGAAACAGAGAGAAATCACACTTCAGGTTGACAGATTCATCAAGACTTGGAAAGGAGTCAGTGGAATCTAAGACAGAACGAATAGTCGAGATCTTGGTGTCAAAATAAACGCTGAATCGCTCTACCAAAGATGACAGTGAGTCATGATCCGGGAGTCGCAGTGCAGGCTTCTTAAGGAGAAAAGAGTCGACCAGTTTGAAGAGAGAACGTTTACCAGCAGACTCGGTTATCTTCTGAGTGATGAAAGATGATTTCTTCTCGAAAATCAGTTTCTTTAAAGCTTCACGGGCGTTAGTAAGGCACTCTCGGTCGATGGTAAGACCCCTAGCACGATATTTCCGTTCCCATCTCCTGAGGCTCCGCCGGCAGGTACGAATCTCTTCACAGTCCCAGGGATTGTCAGGTCTCACCGTAAGACGCTTAGTGATCAGGGGAGCGTGCTTGTCAAGAACCGCCCGGACATCGGTGTTGTATTGGGCAAGTAAACTCGCAGTGTCGTTCTCTGGATCGATGAATATTGAAGAGGCAAGAAGATCGGAAACGAAGGCTTCACGGTCAATTGACTTCAGCCTCCTAAACACCACTGACTTTTGAGGACGCACCAGTCGATGCACTTGAACAAGAGTATGGACAGCAAAATGGTCACTGATGAGATCAGAGGTGTAGCAATGCATGACAAAGTTATCAGCAAGACGGGAGAGAACCAAATCAAGTAGGCGACCAGAGACGTGAGTCGGTGTAGAGACATGTTGGCACAAGCCGAAGAAATCAAGAGTAGCAAGGAACTTACGACCAATAGAACATGCATTGTCATCGACATGGATATTAAGATCACCAAGAATCAGGAGTTTTCCAGCACCGACAGAGAGAATTTCAAGGTAGTCGGAAAAGTCAGAGAGAAACTTTGGACAGCTCACTGAAGGTGGTCGATAAATAATTGCAATTTTGACAAACACAGTATTTACTGTCAATGATATGGCTAAGTGCTCAGAAAATGGTGACTCAAAAACAATGGGGAGACGGTTGACACGAATCGTTGAACGGTGAATGACAGCAATCCCACCACCTCGTCGACCAACTCTTGGCACATGGATACCAACGTATCCTTCAGGAATGGTATTGGCCAAAATCTCATCTCCATGCTCAGGTGTAAGCCAGGTCTCAGTAATGGCAAGGACATCAAGATCAAAAGTGAGAAGATGGTGGTGGATAACGTCGGGTTTTGAGGCAACTGATCTCGCATTAAGTAGACCAATGGGCAGGAACTTCTTTGATGCTCTCAATCTCTTCACACAAACACCACTCCTGCAGCCACGATAATTACTTGGTGTCAAACTGGAGCCCTTGTCAAGCCTCAGACGTAAAATAGTGGCAGTGGCACTGGGTGACAGCGGAGGTAGGAGAGAGCCACGAAGAGAAAGGAACAACAGACGACATTCTGCCCAAGGCATATTGCGAGCACTGACAGTGACAGCCAGCTTAGTAAAGTTAATAATAATTAACAGCAAAAGTCAGCCATCAGGCAGTAGAAAAAGACAGTTACCAGCACACACAAAATTCCGTTCAAAAAAGAGAAGACACACTGTTGTTACACAGAAAAAACTGAAAAATATCGGGAGCCCCGTTAGGACGCAGCCTCTCAGGGCGCAGACCAGCAGACGACATACATTTACTATTGCAATTAGTTGTATCACATAGCAAGGCTTTCTACTCTCACAATGAGGGATACTCTTTCTCACTATCTCATTTCATTGTTTGTGTATGTTCCATGACCTAGATCCGAATGTACTTCCTTTTGGTTCGCAATTTCCCTACATCGAAGGAAAATAAAGAAACACCATGAGAACTCGTTTGGTCGTCTATGAACATCTATGAATTCTGCCCATAATGGTGAATGATTTCAAACGATATTAACTTGATAATTTATGGTGGAAAACCACCAATACTAAATTAAATCAAAAGGCTAGTCGCCCGATAAGGGACTTGAACCCTTGACCTCAGGATTAAAAGTCCCGCGCTCTACCGTCTGAGCTAACCGGGCTTAATAATTCGTATTGCAATAGTTTTCCGTTAGATTTCATTTTTAAATTTTACGATTTCTTATAGATCTTTTACGGACGTTTTTCTATTCTTCGTAAACAAAATGGGTACACATTTTTTCATCATATAATTTGTCTCTGACTACATTTGATGTTTGTAAACTACACTTAAAGACCGCCATAATGCATTTCGGGACTGGCCTCTGAAAAATAGACACGTTTCTGGAAACGCCAAGTGACAGGTCATGGCTCCACGGTTCCGAGATAGATCCTGGGACCTAGGATACCCATTACTGCACAGTTCATATTTGTAATCATGCGTAAATTTCAGATAATAGTAAACGATTGAAAATGAGTTGTTCCACTAGAAAATACCAGCACGTGAAACAGATGGCAATTCACCGCAGTTGGTAGGGTTCGAACCTACGCCCTCAGAGAGGAATAGATTTCAAGTCTATCGCCTTAACCACTCGGCCACAACTGCCCTAAATTTAAAACAATCTAGTAATAATATTTATTTTGGTTTACCAAAATTTCCGTTTTACCTTACTGAAGAGCAGGTTGAATGAGATATTCAAAATCCTAGCACTTTGATTAAGTGTAGGTCGTGTGGCCTAATGGATAAGGCGTCGGACTTCTATGAAAGTAGTTATCCGAAAATTGCGGGTTCTAGTCCCGCCACGATTAATAGCATATGACGAAATTATTAGTTCATGATGAGTAGTAGTTAACCACAAACCATGGGGAATCATGTCAGATCAATAAAACTACAAATATATCTCGAACACTCAATGAATATCACTGGCTAGCATTGTCTTCACAGTGACGATTGAAATTGGCTGCTGATATAGCGTTGCTTGGTATATAACTTAAATCATTCTCTCTAAAGACACACAGAGTATATCTAACTGATGATGAATGAACCTTTGATTAATAAATTAATAAATAAATTATGATTTCATAGGCCTGTTAGCTCAGTTGGTTAGAGCGCCGTGCTAATAACGCGGAGGTAATGAGTTCGATCCTATTACGGGCCACTGTAATACTTCCATTAAATATTTTCCACTCTCAAAAGGTACTGATAGTTTCTAAATATTTTGCTAGAGTAGTTAATGCAGATATGGCCGAGTGGTTAAGGCGACTGACTCGAAATCAGTTTCCATCTTGGAGCGTAGGTTCGAATCCTACTATCTGCGTTTTGTGGCATTTTATTGGTGAATGTAACTACAAAACATTTGATCAAGTGAAGCCAGAAGTGATTTCTAGTCATTTTTTTGGAGAACATCCAAGTTTAAAATCAGTAGGAGGATTACACAGTCAGAGAAGAACGAAAGGTCTTTAGGTCTTTGTATATGTGATGGTCCTGGACAAGAAAAGTCAAGACAAGACAAACTAAGCAACGGGGTGACCCTGGATAAGGCATGCTCTCAACAATGGTCCGTACGAGTGGTAAGAACAGTCAGGTTCATCGAAGTCGAGGTCTGTGATCGTAACCCAGGTTTAGATAGTTTCTAAAAGTAGATGAGAGACAACAAGTACACGTTGCCGAGAATGCACCTTACCATCATGACCAGCGTCTTGAAGTCAGCGCGTTGTTGCTCCAGGAACCAGTGAAGACGGCAGAGGAGGATGAGAAGGTCAGAGTTCACCTGTAAAACAGCAGAAGAAGTTCCGCTGCCAATAAGTAATTGTCGCTGGAAAAGGTTTCCAAGTTTAAGCATGCCATTTCAGCGATTTCCCAACACTTGGACAAATGAAAATTTTTGCTTGAAAACAGAAAAACAACAGAAAAGTAATTGCCAATTTAACGACGATTTTCGATAATTATAGTTTCGGTTGCTCGCTACCTCTGGCGAGACTCGAACTCGCAATCCCCGGCTTAGGAGGCCGGTCCCTTATCCATTAGGCAACAAAGGCTGGGTAATGTTGAATCTCCTATTCGAGGAATGACGTTATATTGCAAGGCTTTTCCTAGAAGATAGCCAAACGTCCCATGTTATACAAGATTCCTTCGGTAATGTCCTTCGGGAATTTTTTTAAACGTTAAAGAGACAAAAAATCGAGGTTAAACAAAAGTGGCGGAGGCTTCGCCCCGCCACCCCACGTCGCACTTCATGTTCAGATTAAGTTAAAGTAACACTTATTACTATAGTAACAATACAATTATACCATGCGGTCACATGTTGCATTACATGAGTCTTGGCTAATAGATAGCGAGCTACCATCATACCCATTTTTATTCTTCCAATAATATAACAATGATGGTATAATGGTCATCAACCCAGGCTGCCATTCGCATGGCTAGGGGTTCGAATCTCCATCAAGTCGGAAAAAAAAACTAAGTTTAAAATTTTTGAAAATTCCTCTGAATAAGCTTTCCGAGGTAAATGGAAGTGGAAGATCGGTGGTAACTCTTCACGACCGCAAGAAGATCTTGATGACCGAGGAGAGGACAGAGGAAGATTGGAGAGATGACCCAGAGCTTCAAAATGAATATAATCTAACATTTTTAAAATGTTTCTCAACTTCTTGGTTGATGACTAACTGTTAAAAAAGGAGGCATAGAAATTTTACTGACAGCCAAATTTATTAAAATCAAGATAAAAAATAGTAAACAAAAAGAGGTAATAATAAAACAAAAAGGGTTAAAAAAATAAAAGTGGGAAAATACAAAGTAAAAAGAAGAATAAAGACAAATCGAAATGGAACATAAAAACCAAATCAAATAATTAATACTCTCCACTCCCATAGCAGAAAACTTTTCTTGCTAGAAAAGATCCAAACTTTTTTTTTCTTTTTGTTTACACTGCTGAGCATGCACTGACAGTTGGAAGGTTACGCAAAAAAAGCGAATTCACTAACTAGGATTCGGCAACCAGCTAGGTAACAAATACGCATATTAAATTTCTAAAACAGTAATACAAACAAATGAAAACCCCGTTACGCAATGTATCAAATTTTGACAGAATTATGTACAAAATTTGGTGACGATTGGTCATTCAGGGGAGAAACGTATAAAGGAACACTAAATGGACATTAAACCCTCTGAATTTCACTACTAGCTACTACTACCCTACCCCCTATACCCCACACCCTATATTGTTAAGGACCTTCGTATATAAATATACCTCAGGGATAAACATATAGAGATTACCGTCTGTGGACATCGACTCACTCTTGAAAACCATGTTTTTTGAATAATCTTAACTACAAACTCTATTTACAGCTTTCGAGTTCTATAAGTGGACATACATTTACTATTGCAATTAGTTGTATCAAATAGCAAGGCTTTCTACGCTCACAATGAGGGATACTCTTTCTCACTATCTCATTTCATTGTTTGTGTATGTTCCACGACCTATATCCGAATGTACTTCCTTTTGGTTCGCAATTTCCCTACATCGAAGGAAAATAAAGAAACACCATGAGAACTCGTTTGGTCGTCTATGAACATCTATGAATTCTGCCCATAATGGTGAATGATTTCAAACGATATTAACTTGATAATTTATGGTGGAAAACCACCAATACTAACTTAAATCAAAAGGCTAGTCGCCCGATAAGGGACTTGAACCCTTGACCTCAGGATTAAAAGTCCCGCGCTCTACCGTCTGAGCTAACCGGGCTTAATAATTGGTATTGCAATAGTTTTCCGTTAGAGTTCATTTTTAAATTTTACGATTTCTTATAGATTTTTTACGGACGTTTTTCTATTCTTCGTAAACAAAATGGGTACACATTTTTTCATCATATAATTTGTCTCTGACTACATTTGATGTTTGTAAACTACACTTAAAGACCGCCATAATGCATATCAGGACTGGCCTCTGAAAAATAGACACTTTTCTGGAAACGCCAAGTGACAGGTCATGGCTCCACGGTTCCGAGATAGATCCTGAGACCTAGGATACCCATGACTGCACAGTTCATACTTGTAATCATGCGTAAATTTCAGATAATAGTAAACGATTGAAAATGAGTTGTTCCACTAGAAAATCCTAGCACGTAAAACAGATGGCAATTCACCGCAGTTGGTAGGGTTCGAACCTACGCCCTCAGAGAGGAATAGATTTCAAGTCTATCGCCTTAACCACTCGGCTTAGGCCTGTTGGCTTAGCTCTCAGTTGGTTAGAGCGCCGTGCTAATAACGCGGAGGTCATGAGTTCGATCCTCTTACGGGCCATTGTAATACTTCCATTAAATATTTTCCACTCTCAAAAGGTACTGATAGTTTCTAAATATTTTGCTAGAGTAGTTAATGCAGATATGGCCGAGTGGTTAAGGCGACTGACTCGAAATTAGTTTTCATCTTGGAGCGTAGGTTCGAATCCTACTATCTGCGTTTTGTGGCATTTTATTGGTGAATGTAACTACAAAACATTTGATCAAGTGAAGCCAGAAGTGATTTCTAGTCATTTTTTTGGAGAACATCCAAGTTTAAAATCAGTAGGAGGATTACACAGTGAGAGAAGAACGAAAGGTCTTTAGGTCTTTGTATATGTGATGGTCCTGGACAAGAAAAGTCAAGACAAGACAAACTAAGCAACGGGGTGACCCTGGATAAGGCATGCTCTCAACAATGGTCCGTACGAGTGGTAAGAACTGTTGTAATAATAAACTCTACAATTAGACACGAGAACACTTTTGCAACACTTTATTGACTTATAAACACGTGCCTCCAGAAAGCACAGAAATATCGATTGTTCAACTTAAAGATATCAAATATAACCTGGTTGCAAGTCGGACGACTATCTCCTGTCGGGTGTCACACAAGAAGAAGACAAGCTAGAGTTCTAGCAGACGAAGTGAGAGAGACATCTGGTGATAGGAAGGGAGTGGGTTTCAGCAACTCAAATCTGGTTTGGCAACGCGCATTTGGGTTGTAGAGATAATAATCACAACAAGAACAGTCAGGTTCATCGAAGTCGAGGTCTGTGATCGTAACCCAGGTTTAGATAGTTTCTAAAAGTAGATGAGAGACAACAAGTACACGTTGCCAAGAATGCACCTTACCATCATGACCAGCGTCTTGAAGTCAGCGCGTTGTTGCTCCAGGAACCAGTGAAGACGGCAGAGGAGGATGAGAAGGTCAGAGTTCACCTGTAAAACAGCAGAAGAAGTTCCGCTGCCAAGTAATTGTCGCTGGAAAAGGTTTGCAAGTTTAAGCATGCCATTTCAGCGATTTCCCAACACTTGGACAAATGAAAATTTTTGCTTGAAAACAGTAAAACAAGAGAAAAGTAATTGCCAATTTAACGACGATTTTCGATAATTATAGTTTCGGTTGCTCGCTACCTCTGGCGAGACTCGAACTCGCAATCCCCGGCTTAGGAGGCCGGTCCCTTATCCATTAGGCAACAAAGGCTGGGTAATGTCGAATCTCCTATTCGAGGAATGACGTTATATTGCAAGGCTTTTCCTAGAAGATAGTCAAACGTCCCATGTTATATAAACATATAGAGATTACCGTCTGTGGACATCGTCTCACTCTTGAAAACCATGTTTTTTGAATAATCTTAACTACAAACTCTATTTACAGCTTCCGAGTTCTATTATTATTATTATTATTATTATTACAGGATTTATATAGCGCTTTTTCATGAAATGGTCAAAGCGCTTACATTGGGCAGAGACAAACTTGCGTAACTACATGTATGCTATCTTAAAGAGATGCGTCTTGAGACGAGATCTAAACAACGACATAGAATTCATCGCCCTAATATCCTCCGGTAGTTTGTTCCAGAGCGTCGGAGCGGCATGACTGAAAGAGCGAGCACCGTACGTCTCAAGACGAATCCTAGGGATACATAGAAGGTTAGGAGACGTTGCCGATCGGGACTGCAATGCTGGGCGATAGGGCTTGATGAGTTCAGATAAGTAAGCTGGAGCGGATCCATGAAGGCAGTGAAACGTTAAAACGAGGATCTTAAACACTATACGGCTCTTAATCGGGAGCCAGTGCAGGGCCATCAGATGCGGAGTAATGTGATCATGCTTCTTCACTCTTCTCACCATCCTCGCCGCCTTGTTTTGGACAAGTTGAAGTCTGTCCAGGAGCTTCTCGGGGAGTCCATACAAAAGAGAGTTGCAGCTGTCGATGGTGGAGAAAACAAAAGCATGCATAAGCTTTGTTGTGTTTATTCTCTCTACAACCCAAATGCGCGTTGCCAAACCAGATTTGAGTTGCTGAAACCCACTCCCTTCCTATCACCAGATGTCTCTCTCACTTCGTCTGCTAGAACTCTAGCTTGCCTTCTTCTTCTTTGTGACACCTGACAGGAGATAGTCATCCGACTTGTAACCAGGTTATATTTGATATCTTTAAGTTGAACAATCTTATTTCTGTGCTTTGTGAAGGTACGTGTTTATAAGTTAATAAATTATTGCAGAAGTGTTCTTGTGTCTAATTGTAGAGTTTATTATTAAAACAGGTTATGGGCCCAGATTAACGTAGCTTTTAACTACAATGGCCGAACACGTTGCACAAGACTTTAATTCTTTGAGAGCAGTTTCTCACGTGCCAAAATTTGATGGCGCGAATCATAGAGAATGGAACTATGAGATACACTTATGCTTCCAGGCAATGGAGATTGATCGTGTTGTGTTGGGAACAGAGTTATGTCCAGAGGAGGTAACAAACTTTTAATTTATCACTCAACTAGTCTCTGGTTACAGAACGTGTTGAAAAGTTTGCCCTATGGCACATGTTAAGCGTCAAATGCCCTATGGTTACTGAACATGCTTGCCCTATGGCACATACAAGTGTGAAATGCCACATTCCATTCCATATAACTTCAGTCTAAATTCTTTAAACTTTATCGTAGTCATCAATCTTGCAATTCTCCTTTTTTTGTTATATGTAAATTTTGATTTCCACATTCACAGACCCATCTAAACCACGTCACACCAAATGATCATGGTCTAAGTGCCATCTGTGAATGTTTCCAAATTCCTTTTTTTGTAATACTTTCTTTTGTCTCCTACGTCAAGTAAGACTCTTATTTTAAAGGGCATTTCTCACCTTGCTAGTTACTAGCTCAAATCAGCCCTAACGCTGATAGTCATTCATGCTGCAATAATTACTGATTTATTTCGTCCTATGACGATGTCATGCGATAGCATGTGGCAATCTTAACAACTTCATAATTTCTTTTCCTCCTAACAGGAACGCAATGAAGAAAATCTACTTTTGAATGAAGCAGCCATACGGCAATGGACACGAAAGGACGTCTTAGCTCGAAACTGCATCATGGCAACTATAACTAAGGAAATGAAGGAAAACCTGTATATATGCGTGAACGCAACTCAAATGTGGACAAGGCTGAACCAACAGTATCAACTGCAGACAGAAGAGCATCTGCACCTACTATGGCAGAACTATTACGACTTCAACTACACGACTGGTATAATCTTGTATAGTCTACTACAAACTAAATTCCTCAAAGCTAATTATACATTCAATCTTCAACCCTTTCAAGGCGACGACATGAGGACTCACATCCAAAAGCTCTCAAACGTGGCCGACAAGCTCAGAGAGCGGGAACAACCACTCAGCAACATCCAACTGGTGTCAAAGGCCTTAGCCACTCTTCCAGAAACCTTTCGCATCGTGAGATCTGTATGGGCAAGCGTTCCAGCCGCAGACCGCACTCTAGATCATCTCCTTCAGCGACTTCTTACCGAAGAAAATGTCGTGAAGTCCTATCAAAAGATCGGCAACGTGACTGAAGGAGCTTTTGTCGCGAATGAAGGAGCAAATGGCGGTTACACCCATGGTCGCGGTGGATATCCTGGTGTTCGTGGAAGAGGAAAGAAACACTTTGGAGTTCGAGGAGGATTTGTAGACAAGCGATCGAGACAACATTACAGAGCTGATCAAGACTCACGCCCAAAATGCGAATATTGCACGAAACCGGGCCACCAAGAGAAAGATTGCTACTCAAAGCATGGCTACCCAGACGTCGGGGGTAAAGGCAAACACTCGACTGGACTACTTTCGTTATCCAAACCTGATCCAAGAAGCATATTTGCTTTCTTTACTGATTCAGGTGCCACGAAAAATATGTCCGACCAGAGAAGCTTCTTTTCAGATTTCAAACCAATCGAAATTGGTAGCTGGTCTGTGTAAGGTAACAATTCTTTCTTTTTATAAACAAATTTTACAACTTTACTGAAATCCTCTTTCCTTATTCAGGAATAGGAAACAGCAAGCTGGACGTAAGGGGCACAGGCAGCATTAACGTCACAATTATGATGAATCAAATAAAAACCTCAAACACACTGATGGAGGTACTCTACATACCAGGCCTTGGCGTGAATCTATTTTCCATCGGAGCCGCTACTGCCAACGGATTAGTAGCGCACTTTGAGCAAAACAAGGTACTGTGAAAATACATACATACACTTATAACGTATATGCTCACTTAAATCTCTCATTTAAGGTATCGTTCATGAGAGGAGAAGATATTGTTCTCACCGGAGAAAGAAAAGATGACACCCTTTACCATCTTGATCTCGAACCTGATATCCAGACGACTCAAAAAGATGTACGAAGAAGCGCTGAACTCTCCCTCTATAGCGCACATGGTGCCGATATCCGAGCATCACTCATCACATGGCACAAGCGCCTCGGCCACCTTGGCTATCAAATGCTCCTGAAGATGCTGCGACAAGATCTGACCGTTGGTCTTAACATCGATGGTGACTGTGAAATTCCAGCATCACTCTGCTCTGGCTGCGAGATAGGAAAGTTTACAAGAGTCTCGCTCAAAGAAGGCCGACACAGAGCTGGCAGGATAGGTGAACTGACTCATTCGGATGTCTGGGGCCCCATCGCGTCCCCGAGTCTTGGAGGAGCTACCTATTACGTCACTTTTAAAGACGATTTTAGTGGTCATCTTACGGTCTACTTCATAAAAAGAAAATCTGAAGTACCCTCACTAATCCGACTCTACCATGCGACGCTGCTCAACGAAACTGGAAATTACATGCTCACTCTGAGGACAGATAATGGGCGAGGAGAATACGTAAACAGCGAGAACGACGCTTGGTTCAAAGAAAAGGGGATTCGACATGAGACAAGCGCCCCGTATACACCTGAACAAAATGGCACAGCCGAACGTACCAACAGGACCCTGCTGGACATCGTCCGATGTATGTTACTTTCCAGTGGACTACCCTCATCTCTTTGGGCAGAAGCCGTCTCTTACGCCACCTACATCCGAAACAGAGTTCTTTCCAGAACTGGTGAGCTCACTCCCTACAACTACTGGTATGGCAAGAAACCTGATTTGTCAAAAATCCGAATCTTCGGTTCACGAGCGTTCATAAGAGATCCATCAGTATCATCAAAACTGGAAGCCCGTAGCACAGAAGGAGTCTTCGTTGGGCGCTGTAACACTCAAAACGCTTTTCGAGTCTACATTCCTTCCACCAAGAAAATTCTCATTAGCAAAGATGTTAAGGTGGACGAAACCATGTTCTACAATGACATGAAGAAGCAATCGGTGAGTACTCTTTCTTCACTCTGAAACAAAAACTGAACTAAAAGATTTCTTTCTTTTTTAGAAGGAGCCACAAACAGATGAGCCCGTCTTTCAAGAATTAGACCTTGACGAAGCTCCCACCGACATCAATATTCCTCAAGAAATTTCAAGGCCACTTGATGATGGAATACAAGATGGCGCGAAAATCAACAATGAAGCTATAGATGAAGAAATCGTCCAGGACACATCTCCTAACGCAATCAACACAAGTTCTCGCGTTGACCGTCAAGTTAACAACGAGAGAACCCGTCAATCGGCTCGCCGTCCCAAATTTTCTGAGCGATACCTCCAGTATAGGCAATCAATAGCCAAACAAGGTACAAACAAGCACACCGACAAAACAAACAAACAGACATCAGTTATAACTTTATTTTTTTTTTAGCAATTATCTTTGGCTTGCCTTCAACAACGTCCAATTCAAGCACAAAGTCTCGACCAATAGAGCCTAGCAGTTATCTCGAGGCCATCTCCTGCGCCGATTCAGAACTCTGGATTCCAGCGATTATTGAAGAGTATGAGTCACTCATCCAAAATAATACATGGAATTTATGTCAGCTACCACCAGACCACAAAGCAATTGAAGGAAAATGGGTGATGAAGTTCAAACCCGGATTCAAAAGCACGCCCGCAAGATACAAGGCCCGCTTTGTCATCAAAGGATATTCGCAAATCCCAGGGCTAGATTACACCGAGACCTACGCTCCAGTAGCCAAACACTATTCTCTTCGCGTGATCATGGCCATTGCTGCTACAAGGGACTTAGAAATGGTCCAACTGGACGTAAAGACTGCCTTCCTTTACGGCACCCTAGACGAGGAAATCTACATGAAACAACCCGAGGGCTTCATCGTTCCAGGAAGAGAAGGAGAAGTCTGTCGACTCATCAAAAGCCTGTATGGTCTAAAACAGGCTTCCAGAGTATGGAAAATCAAATTCAACGAATTCCTCATCCTTTTTGGACTCACAAGAAGCATAGCTGACCCATGCGTGTATTATCGTCATCTTCGTAAAGGGGAGGCGGATGAAGAAATCACTATTTTCATCCTTTACGTCGACGACGGACTCATTCTCAGCAGCACCAAGGCAGTCCTCAATGAGATGATGGAATTCCTTGGCAAGGAATTTGACGTTCGTTCCATTCCACCCGATCGATTCATCGGAATCGATATCAACCGCAACCGAATCCAACGCACAATTCATCTCTCACAGCCAGACTACGTCAAGACCGTACTCGAGAGATTCAACATGAGCAACTGTTCCACTTTGTCCGTTCCGGCTGATCCATGCGCCAAGCTCACACCACAGATGTGCCCACAAAATGAAGAGGAGAAACAAGAAATGGCCAAAATCCCCTTCATGGAATGCATTGGCTCGGTGATGCACCTCACCCAATTAACACGACCAGACATCGCCTACGCCGTTGGGCAAGTCTCGAGATACTAGCAAAGCTCAGGAAAAGAACACTGGAAAGCTCTCAAGCGCATCCTTGCTTATCTACGCAAAACCTTAAACTTCGGCCTCCTATTTGGAGGTGGTGACGACGAACTGTACGGCTACTGCGACGCGGATTACGCTGGAGACCTGGGAAACCGGAGATCAACATCCGGAGCCGTATTCACACTACACAACGGTCCGGTTTCATGGTTCAGCCGTCGCCAGCCATGCGTCGCTCTCTCAACCACGGAATCGGAATTCATCTCTGCGGCGGAAGGAGCAAAAGAGGCCATATGGCTCAAGCGCTTTCACTCTGAATTAGGAGCTCCCACCTCAGCCATGCCACTAAGATGCGACAACCAAGGCGCCATCGCCCTCATTCGTGATCCTGTGTTCCATCAGCGAACAAAACACATTGACGTGCGTTTTTTCTTTGTGCGGGAGGCGCAAGAACAAAAGAAGGTTGACATCTCCTACATCGAAAGCGAAAATCAACTGGCGGATATATTCACCAAGGCGTTGGCTGCTCCAAGATTCGAGAAATTGCGTGAAAGATTGAACATTTGTGAGCAACCAAAATAACGCTCTTGACTTTAGGGACGTTTTGGATTTCATTCCTCTCTCGTGTTTATTTCTATTTATTTATTTTGTGTACTATTCCGGTACTACTATTATTTCTTCTTCGCGCACTTGTCTTGAGGGACGTGTTGTGTTTATTCTCTCTACAACCCAAATGCGCGTTGCCAAACCAGATTTGAGTTGCTGAAACCCACTCCCTTCCTATCACCAGATGTCTCTCTCACTTCGTCTGCTAGAACTCTAGCTTGCCTTCTTCTTCTTTGTGACACCTGACAGGAGATAGTCATCCGACTTGTAACCAGGTTATATTTGATATCTTTAAGTTGAACAATCTTATTTCTGTGCTTTGTGAAGGTACGTGTTTATAAGTTAATAAATTATTGCAGAAGTGTTCTTGTGTCTAATTGTAGAGTTTATTATTACAACAAGCTTCTCAGTGGTAGCGTCGTCCAGGAATAATTCTATAAGTGGACATACATTTACTATTGCAATTAGTTGTATCAAATAGCAAGGCTTTCTACTCTCACAATGAGGGATACTCTTTCTCACTATCTCATTTCATTATTTGTGTATGTTCCACGACCTATATCCGAATGTACTTCCTTTTGGTTCGCAGTTTCCCTACATCGAAGGAAAATAAAGAAACACCATGAGAACTCGTTTGGTCGTCTATGAACATCTATGAATTCTGCCCATAATGGTGAATGATTTCAAACGATATTAACTTGATAATTTATGGTGGAAAACCACCAATACTAACTTAAATCAAAAGGCTAGCCGCCCGATAAGGTACTTGAACCCTTGACCTCAGGATTAAAAGTCCCGCGCTCTACCGTCTGAGCTAACCGGGCTTAATAATTGATATTGCAATAGTTTTCCGTTAGAGTTCATTTTTAAATTTTACGATTTCTTATAGATCTTTTACGGACGGAAGTACGGACGTTTTTCTATTCTTCGTAAACAAAATGGGTACACATTTTTTCATCATATAATTTGTCTCTGACTACATTTGATGTTTGTAAACTACACTTAAAGACCGCCATAATGTATTTCGGGACTGGCCTCTGAAAAATAGACACGTTTCTGGAAACGCCAAGTGACAGGTCATGGCTCCACGGTTCCGAGATAGATCCTGGGACCTAGGATACCCATGACTGCACAGTCCATATTTGTTATCATGTGTAAATTTCAGATAATAGTAAACGATTGAAAATGAGTTGTTCCACTAGAAAATACTAGCACGTGAAACAGATGGCATTTCACCGCAATTGGTAGGGTTCAAACCTAAGCCCTCAGAGAGGAATAGATTTCAAGTCTATCGCCTTAACCACTCGGCCACAACTGCCCTAAATTTCAAACAATCTAGTAATAATATTTATTTTGGTTTACCAAAATTTCCGTTTTACCTTACTGAAGAGCAGGTTAAATGAGAGATGCAAAATCCTAGCACTTTGTTTGAGTGTAGGTCGTGTGGCCTAATGGATAAGGCGTCGGACTTCTATGAAAGTAGTTATCCGAAAATTGCGGGTTTGAGTCCCGCCACGATTAATAGCATATGACGAAATTATTAGTTCATGATGAGTAGTAGTTAACCACAAACCATGGGGAATCATGTCAGATCAATAAAACTAAAAATATATCTCGAACACTCAATGAATATCACTGGCTTGCATTGCCTTCACAGTGACGATTGAAATTGGCTGCTGATATAGCGTTGCTTGGTAGATAACTTAAATCATTCTCTCTAAAGACACACAGAGTATATCTAACTGATGATGAATGAACCTTTGATTAATAAATTAAGAAATAAATAATGATTTCATAGGCCTGTTAGCTCAGTTGGTTAAAGCGCCGTGCTAATAACGCGGAGGTCATGAGTTCGATCCTCTTACGGGCCACTGTAATTCTTCATTTTCACTAGTGATTACACTTATGAAACGTTACTTTTCTATTACGTTCACTAACGTAATACCTGTAATTACAAACTCTTTGTAATTACTGAACTATTTTTCTTATCAGATAAATAGGTTCCAAGCAAGCGGGTGTTTGACACCCCGAACGCGCTGAATGAAACGTGGCAGTAATGGAACTAATTAAATCTAATTAATGATCGTCTGCTTTAATTTGATTGTTGTTTCATCGTTTTGTCGTCTGCTTATTTAGTCATTCAAAAAATTCACTTTTTGTTTTGGTGGTCAAATTTCGATTTAATGTTATGGAAAGTCAAAGTTCTAACTATCTTCTGTGGTTGCGGTGTACGATTTGAGTTTGTCTGCTGGTTTGGATATCGCCCAGTATTGTCTTTCAAATTCAGTTAAAGGCTCTACTAAGCAGCAGGTTTGTTTTTGGTATTGCTATTGAAATACACCATTTCTTGTCGTTACATTATTTTCCAATTGATATTTTCAGTATGACCGTATTTACGATATTTGGCGTAATTTCTGTCGTGAAAATGATGTCGCAGAATTTGGAGGGGACCATAAACCACTGGTTGCATGTCTATCTTTTGTAATGATGCAAAGTGGGTCATATGCAAAAGTAGAAATGCTGAGAGCTGCCATCGCCCATGAATATCGAATCCGTATGCTGTCGTCGCACATACCCATTAGACTATATCGGTTCTTTTTCGTGGCTTCAAAAATGCGCATCCCCATGAGAGACAAGCTAGACTGCCAATCACCGAAGAAATTTTGACTAAGATGTGTGCTCAGCTGTATCAGCCGATTCATGGGAGAGATGGCCTGCTCGCTTCTGTTGTTCTTTGGAGAACAATTGGGCGAATCTGTCTGCAGTATCATACTCTGGGCAGGTTTAGCGATATTGTAAAATTGAAGCGTGAAGATGTTATCTACGAGTCAAGTCCGTCACCGCATCTTAAAATTATTATCAAAGGAGGCAAGAATGATCAATACTCTGAAGGCAGTGAAAGAGTGGTTGCCGCCCATCCCGATAGTCAGTCCTGTCCAGTGAAACTCACAATTAATTATTTTCAATTTTTGGGCCCCTCTTACGTTGGGTATCTTGTTCCCTCTTGTACTACGCAAAATAAACCAAACCCGGAGAAAGCCGTACCCTACAGTGGAGCTCTCGGTGATTTGAAGAAATTATTAACTTCATTGGGATATGAATCGTCGCTCTACGGTGAGCATTCTGGGAAAAGAGGAGGAGCAACTTCAGCAGCAGCGAATGACAACTGATAAACAGCTTAAACGATTAGGGGGCTGGCGCTCAGATTCCATGCCAGCCAAATATGATGATCTGTCTATCCCAAGTCGTATTTTGCTCTCTGAATTGTTGCATAAAAAATCCCATTCATAAACTCTTCATTTGATCAATAAATTGATTTTTTACAGGCAAGCATCACAATAGGTGGTTGGTTTACAAATTTTGCTTGTCATTATTCAATGAACCAGACAAATTTTAATTTGTCTCCACTTAGTGTGAGTCAAATTCAATTGCAAGGAAATTAATTTTGGCTCGTCCTGTAAAAGGAGATCTGTAGCTGAGATTACCTTGGATAATGTAGGGTTTGTGAATTTCAACAGATTTAAAGGGCCACAATAATTGAGCTTCTTTGTCGAAAATCTCTGTCCAGTAATCCGCCGTCTTCCACTCGGGGATGAAAATGACTCCACTGACTTTCGACATCTTCAGTTTTCTTATCGTTCTGATTACTTCTCTAATTGGTGGGCAGATCCAAGCCACTTCATCTTCCCACGAGTGCGAAAACGCATCGATGCCAAAAGTGTTCGTGCAGTAAAAATTTGAGAAAAACTTCTGGCACTTTGTGTTGCGGTCAGTCGCGAATAAATCGATAGTGAAACTGTATCTTCTGTTAATTCTTTGGTAGGTTTCGTGATCTACCTGCCAATAGTCTGTATCCGTCATCTTCGATCCGTCGTCTGCCATCTTAATGCGTGGATCATCACGTAACAAGTGGATTGGGATTATTCTGATGTTCAGTTTTTTGCATAGGGTCATTATGCCGAACACCTCCTTTTGAATAGGGCCTTTACTAGACCCTTTGGTGAGAAAAGTGGTCATGTTTTGACTGTCAGTGAGCCAATAAACATTTGTGGTTTGGGAATTAGTCGCGTTTGTGCTCTCGTAATATTTCAAGGTCTTCGTAACAGCAATAAGTTCCCTGTGGCCTGATGAAAGTCGTCTTTCTTCCTCGTTCAATGTCCCTCGGAAATAGAGGTGGTCACCTTTTATTGAATACGCAGAAGTCGCGTATCCTGACGCGTCGCTGGCCCAAATTTTTTTTATTATCGGTGCGTGCGTGATTAGCCACAAATCCTTTCTTGATGAAATTATCTGGTGGCCCGATTATTGACAACACAGAAATCTCCGTGGCTGCTGATCGGATTGGTGAATTGTCGAAATTGGAACTGTTTTCGGAGAAGAAAGTGAGTCCGTCAATGGATTCCTTGTCCATTGTTAACTGTGTGTGCCATCCTCGGTCGCACACAGCTTCATCCAATCTTAAATATGCGGCTCTTGCTGCCATGATGACGACTGGTCCCAATGCTGGTTCTGTAGCTACAATTTTCCCTAACGTTTTGGCCAATTCCTTGGCTGGTAGCTTGTTTGATCCAAGAGAAATTGTCTCCCATACTTGTTTGAGGATCTGTTGCTTTTTGACGTCCGTTAGGCGTACAGTCATATTTATTGTGTCGATAAGGAATCCTAAGTATTCTTTTAATTGACTTGCGTCTCCCTCTTGGTCTGATTTTTTGTTTTCTAGAATCCATCCAGCTTTCCGTAGAGCCTCATAAACTGCAATACGATTTTCCTCTGCTTGAATTTTTGATGCTGCCGTGATTCTCCCACCATCCAGATATATGGAATGTCTGATGCCTCTTCCATGTATGTAAGCATTGACTGGCTTGAGAATTTTTGTTATACAATAGACGGCCGACGATAAGCCAAAAGGGAGGTATAAGAAAACGAAGTACTGTAAGTCTCCTTCCGGCTTTGTTACTGCTGCTCCGAGGTACTTGGTTTGTGTAGGATGAATTTTAATGTGGTGGTAAGCGGATTTTAGATCGTAAGTCACTTGGTAATCTTTCTCTCGTGTCAACTCCAAGGCTCTTTGAAAATGACTGAGAGTGACCTTCTGCTCCTTTATGCATTTGTTTATGCATCGCGATCCGTCCAAACAAAGTCTTTTCTTGATTGAGCCGTCTCTTCCGGTCTTGTATGACAGTGAGTGGTGACACACAATGTGGTTTTTCATTGGTAAACTTGACTACTCCAGAATTCTTCAATTCAAGAACGGTTTCGTACGTGAAAGTCATTTCGCGAATAGCTGATGCATTATTGGGTTCTTCATACTTTGGGGGGAACTCTTTGAAAGGAATAACGTAGCCTTCTTTCAGTGTCAACATCACCCACTCATTTGTAGTAAGCTCCTTCTTCCAGAATTCTCTGACCTCTTCTGAGTGGATAGATCCTGGTGAAAACTGAGCTTGGGACTGCTGTGTCTCTTTTTGTTCAATTTCAATTTGCTCTACGGGAGCTTCTTTCTGTTGGGTCATTGTTTCAGTGTTTCTAGTATCATCATCATTAAATTCCGTACAACTCCTGAAAAATACAGATTTTTCCTTATTAAATGATATGAAAGGTCTCAATTTCTTGCTGAATATCACAAGTTTATTCTTATCCCTGTCGTACATCACAATGTTTATGTCCATTTATCAACAATATTTACTTTGTGCAATTCTTGAAGAAATGCTCAGTTGATCCACACTTGTGACATTTGTGGTCGGGTCCTGGCTGTTTTCTGCCTCTAGTACCTCCTCCACGACCTCGTGATCCATATCCACCGCGCCCAAAATGTTGTTGGCTACTGAAGTCTGGTGAATTTGAGCCGTGACCTTCGTAGTATGATCCTCGGAATCGCTTCGGTTGACTGCGAAACATTTGTTTGTCTTCCGGTTCGCGTTTGATTCGGTCAGCTCTCTTTTCTTGTTCCTCCAAGACCTTGGCAAGATCTGGATCCAGGAATTCACCAGCTTTTCTCCTGGCAAATTGGTCTGCCGTTTCCTGGTCGTATTTTAGCCACACCTGGGGCATCGTTAAAATAAATATTTCAATGGGCTGAACTTCAATACTTTGTCAATGGAATAACACTGACCTGTAATACAAACAAACGGTCGCGCATTGATTCATCAGCTTTACGTAGCTCTCCAAATACAGCGGTGGCTTCAGCTTTTTCCGTATCTTTCGTTAATTTGGCCGTCAATTTAATCAATGCGATTATTCCATCCTGGACCGGCATCAAACTTTTTTGTAAAGCTTCCAATTGCTGGAATAAACAAAACAAGAATGATTACAATCAATAGATTTTTTAATTATCTCTATTGTTTGAATTGTGTGTGTGCCAATAAATCGTTAACTCATATCTAATACATGTAGTTATATTTTAATGAACGCATGTCTTATACCATTAAACTGTATTTAGTTCCTGTCTGGTTGCCTGTTGTTGTGTCTACTCATGACTGGGTACATGCATTTTCAATGAACTCATGACTGGATACATGCAGTTTCAATAACTCATGACTGGATACATCCAGTTTTAATTCAACTCATGGCTGGATACATGCAGTTTTGATGAACTCATGACTGGGTACATGCACTTTTGGTAACTCATGACTGGTTACATGTAGTTTTTGAATTAACTCATGACTGGATACATGCAGTTTTTTTTTTTTTTTTTTTTTAAATAACTAAGCTCATGACTGGATACATGCAGCTGTAATGACTGAGCTCATGACTGGATACATGCAGCTGTGAATGACTGAGCTCATGACTGGGTACATGCAGCTATGTCTTTCTCAATTGTGTTGGTGTCAAACCATAACAATACGAAACTCAAATTTTTGGCAACGGGCCCTTTGTGGCTTGTTAAAGCACCGTCTGAAAGATACACTTCCTCTACCTAGGTTTAAAAATTGTATTTTATTAGACGTAACTTACCACAGTATATGAATATGTACCTGAAAGACAAATTTTGTTCGCTAGCAAACGACTACCTTCCAGGTATTTGACAGATCATGACTGGTTACATGCATCTTGTCGTTTGCTTGCTGTTGATTAGTTGTAAATCTTTTGGCTCATGACTGGTTACATGCAGCTTTTGGATTTATAAAGTTGTGTGAAATTTTAAATTTAAGAGACGTAACTTACTAGTTCAATGTTGGTTGATATAATAAAAAAGTACCTGAAACGAAAAAAGTTTTTGCCAACAAACCCAAGTAGCACAGATATATCCCTTGGATATCCAGGAGATGGATTGACAGACGAACTCGACGTCCAGTGTTATGTCCCTTGGACATCCAGTGATAATCCAAATGTTCCTACGTATGACATCAAAATGAGATATCCGTGAGACATCTATTTGGATATCCAACTGGATGTAGACTGGACGTTACTTAGACATCTGAAGACACTAATTTTGAATTTCTCACAAGCATAGTTCAATTTCATTTCTTATTTGTATTTACTATATTTCTTTTCAAGTTTCTTTCGTTTTATTAATTGATATTAGTATCGTTCATAGCTATTATTCATATACAGAAGTTTTGCATTTTCGGGAATCGAACCCGGACTTTTTTTATGGCAATCGAGTGCGATACCAGCACGCCACATTAGTTATATGGTTAGTTATTAAGTTTTGATAGACTACTTTATAGTGCACAAGATTGCTTACACACTGAAAACAATTAGTCATCGCAATATATATCCAAACGATATCCATAGGATGTTATTTTATGATACAGTTTCTTATCCCCTTTTCATCTTAGATTTACGTCCATAGGACATCCATGAATGGTCGTATCAAGAGATATCTCAGAGCAACGTCTATAGATTACGTCCATTGGGACATGGACGGAAATCAGATGTTCAGATATCCAATGGACATCCAGGAGATGGGCTGTGCTACCTGGGAACGACTATTTTTCAGGTTGTTACTCATGACTGGTTACATGCAGATTGCCGTTTGTTTCTGCTTGATTAATTGTAAGACTCATGACTTTCACATGCAGACTTAGTCGTTACTTCTGTCAAGTTGTAACAGGATAATTTACAGACACAAAAATTCACACATATCCACTAGTATGTTGTTCTTATAACATGTTCATAATTTAAGTTGTATATACCTCGCGTAAAACATTTCCCTTGACTGGCACGGCTTCAATGAAACCAGCAAATCTTGCTCTGGCAGTTGATAGTTCTTCTGCCGTGATTGTTTCCCACTCCTTTTGGAAAAACGGTATTGCCATTGTAGAACTCGTTTGATTTTACGCTTTTGGTAGCAAATTAAGTTTATTTGCAAATTCAATTGTCTACTTTAGTTCAAAACTAATTAAAATGGAGCACTGACAAAATATACGTGCTCTTGATGCTAGGCTTCGCTTTAAATATCGTCTGCTTGCAGCAGTGTGTACACTGCTGCCAGACATAATCATATACGGTGTATATGATTACAGAATGTTCTACTACCATTCTCTACATAGAAAAGTAGTTACATTAAATATTTTACACTCTCAAAAGTTACTGATAGTTTCTAAATATTTTGCTAAAGTAGATAATGCAGATATGGCCGAGTGGTTAAGGCGACTGACTCGAAATCAGTTTCCATCTTGGAGCGTAGGTTCGAATCCTACTGTCTGCGTTTTGTGGCATTTTATTGGTGAATGTAACTACAAAACATTTGATCAAGTGAAGCCAGAAGTGATTCCTAGTCATTTTTTGGGAGAACATCCAAGTTTAAAATCAGTAGGGGAATACACAGTGAGAGAAGAACGAAAGTTCTTAAGGTCTTTGTATATGTGATGGTCCTGGACAAGAAAAGTCAAGACAAGACAAACTAAGCAACGACCCTGGATAAGGCATGCTCTCAACAATGGTCCGTTCGAGTGGTAAGAACAGTCAGGTTCATCGAAGTCGAGGTCTGTGATCGTAACCCAGGTTTAGATAGTTTCTAAAAGTAGATGAGAGACAACAAGTACACGTTGCCGAGAATACACCTTACCATCATGACCAGCGTCTTGAAGTCAGCGCGTTGTTGCTCCAGGAACAAGTGAAGACGGCAGAGGAGGATGAGAAGCTCAGAGTTCACCTGTAAAACAGCAGAAGAAGTTCCGCTGCCAAGTAATTGTCGCTGGAAAAGGTTTCCAAGTTTAAGCATGCCAATTCAGCGATTTCCCAACACTTGGACAAATGAAAATTTTTGCTTGAAAACAGTAAAACTACAGAAAAGTAATTGCCAATTTAACGACGATTTTCGATAATTATAGTTTCGGTTGCTCGCTACCTCTGGCGAGACTCGAACTCGCAATCCCCGGCTTAGGAGGCCGGTCCCTTATCCATTAGGCCACAAAGGCTGGGTAACATTGAATCTCCTATTCGAGGAATGACGTTATATTTTTTGAAAACAGTAAAACAACAGAAAAGTAATTGCCAATTTAACGACGATTTTCGATAATTATAGTTTCGGTTGCTCGCTATCTCTGGCGAGACTCGAACTCGCTATCCCCGGCTTAGGAGGCCGGTCCCTTATCCATTTGACCACAAAGGCTGGATAATGTTGAATCTCCTATTCGAGGAATGACGTTATATTGCAAGGCTTTTCCTAGAAGATAGCCAAACGTCCCATGTTATATAAACATATAGAGATTACCGTCTGTGGACATCGTCTCACTCTTGAAAACCATGTTTTTTGAATAATCTTAACTTCAAACTCTATTTACAGCTTTCGAGTTCTATAAGTGGACATACATTTACTATTGCAATTAGTTGTATCAAATAGCAAGGCTTTCTACTCTCACAATGAGGGATACTCTTTCTCACTATCTCATTTCATTATTTGCGTATGTTCCACGACCTATATCCGAATGTACTTCCTTTTGGTTCGCAATTTCCCTACATCGAAGGAAAATAAAGAAACACCATGAGAACTCGTTTGGTCGTCTATGAACATCTATGAATTCTGCCCATAATGGTGAATGATTTCAAACGATATTAACTTGATAATTTATGGTGGAAAACCACCAATACTAACTTAAATCAAAAGGCTAGTCGCCCGATAAGGGACTTGAACCCTTGACCTCAGGATTAAAAGTCCCGCGCTCTACCGTCTGAGCTAACCGGGCTTAATAATTGGTATTGCAATAGTTTTCCGTTAGAGTTCATTTTTAAATTTTACGATTTCTTATAGATCTTTTACGGACGGAAGTACGGACGTTTTTCTATTCTTCGTAAACAAAATGGGTACACATTTTTTCATCATATAATTTGTCTCTGACTACATTTGATGTTTGTAAACTACACTTAAAGACCGCCATAATGCATTTCGGGACTGGCCTCTGAAAAATAGACACGTTTCTGGAAACGCCAAGTGACAGGTCATGGCTCCACGGTTCCGAGATAGATCCTGGGACCTAGGATACCCATTACTGCACAGTTCATATTTGTAATCATGCGTAAATTTCAGATAATAGTAAACGATTGAAAATGAGTTGTTCCACTAAAAAATATTAGTAAGTGAAACAGATGGCAATTTACTGCAGTTTGTAGGGTTCAAACCTACGCCCTCAGAGAGGAAAAGATTTCAAGTATATCGCCTTAACCACTCGGCCACAACTGCCCGAAATTTCAGACAATCTAGTAATAATATTTATTTTGGTTTACCAAAATTTCCGTTTTACCTTACTGAAGAGCAGGTTAAATGAGAGATGCAAAATCCTAGCACTTTGTTTAAGTGTAGGTCGTGTGACCTAATGGATAAGGCGTCGGACTTCTATGAAAGTAGTTATCCGAAAACTGCGGGTTCGAGTCCCGCCACGATTAATAGCATATAACGAAATTATTAGTTCATGATGAGTAGTAGTTAACCACAAACCATGGGGAATCATGTCAGATCAATAAAACTACAAATATATTTCGAACTCTCAATGAATATCACTTGCTTGCATTGCCTTCATAGTGACGATTGAAATTGGCTGCTGATATAGCGTTGCTTGGTAGATAACTTAAATCATTCTCTCTAAAGACACACAGAGTATATCTAACTGATGATGAATGAACCTTTGATTAATAAATTAAGAATATAATTTGGATTTCATTGGCCTGTTAGCTCAGTTGGTTAGAGCGCCTGCTTGTCTTCGTGAGTTGCATAGCAAAGAATACAACAATAGTCACCAGAATCTTTTCCACTAATCCAAAAACTTGGTTCATGCCTTAATTGCCTGCTGTGAATTTCCCAAGCTTCACGTACAGTGTCATTTTCCCTCCGTCATTATTTTCAAAAGCGATCCCATTATTCCCCAAATCTTTTAATTCTGAAACGATGTTACTCAACAGTTGGTTAAAGGCGTCTTTTTTTATATCATTTGTATGGCACATAGCAAGGAGGTGGATGTTAGCTAGCGTACTGTTGAATCTTGGAGAAAGGGACAGATTCGTAAAGTAAAACATTCCGCTGTTGTTTTTGGTCGCCCCGCCTTTAGAAGATTTGTGAGTCCAAGGCCGACGTCAAAAAATTAAATATATGATACAATTCCTTGTGGGTCATTATCGGAAAACTCTCCCAAAATCTTGATTCAAGCAAGAATAAACACCATTTTTGACATCATGTTATTTCATGAGATTTAGGTAAATTACGTCCTTAGACAACAAGGAAAAATTTTTTTGATTGAAAAGTATTGTGCAATCGAGGGTTCTTAACAATTAGTACGCCTGACTCCCCTTCATTTAAAACATGCTCAACCGCGTGATAACTGCCTATCAATATTAATTCGGGTGAAACAAAACAAGGGTGATTTTCAAATAATTTCTGAATGCGGTATTCGGATCCAAATTTATCGAAAATGGTTTTCAAGCTATTAAAAGCAAGATTTGTTTCTACAACTTATTGTGCACATCGGGTAGGTACGTCGTATCGGGAACCAAAAGTGTTGATATAACTTCGTTAGTTAAAGTTAAAGTTTTATTTACTATGATATGAAATAAATCTTTGAAATTATTTTTCACGTCGATGGTTGCATTAAAAGGCAAATTCCCCCTCCCTCGTAAATCTATAATCATGTTCGTCATTTTAGCCTCCATTGTTTCTTTCAGTGAAAAAATTTGTTGTGTTAACGAGGGGGGGGGTACTGTCTCTCTCCTGAGCATTTCCGTCTGTCTCGACTTCCCTCCCTTCTCCCTCGTTTCTTTCTACGCTGAAATTTACGAAGCCGTTTTCAAGGCCAATATCAAGACCTGCTGACAACATCACACTCGTTTGTTTGAAAATTAGATAAATGAAATCGCTCAAAATGCATAATGAAATTAAAAATGTTGTCAGCCGTCGTTTCGCAATAAGGTTCGCAACATCGAATGGGGAAATCCTATTCTCCGTATAGCTTATGATGGCTTAAGTGCACCTTCATATCTTTTGTGGAGTTAACTTGAACACTTTTTTGACACGAAGGACAAATAAACATGTTGGCAGCACTAGTTATTAAACGTCACTTATAATCAATTAATCCAAAGCACAATTACAAGCAAAATATCACATCAAACAACGAGTTAGCATTAACAAAAAAGTGTACAATGATATGGTCACACAAACGATTCCCTCCTCCTGGCAGCAGAAGGGAGGGAACAGATAATTTTTGTATAAGCCGGTGCTGGAAAAATTTTTGTTTTCTAAAAGGAAACCTGATGTTTAGAATTTATACCCATGTTTACCTTTTTCAAAACAGCGCTTCTCTGAGAGTAGTAATTTACATGAGTTTACATCTTCTGAGCGAAGTTTAAACAAAGAAGTTCAACTTTTCTGAAAGGTCTAACGCGCAAGTTACATTTTGCAAATAAAAAAAAATGGAGCGATTTCTTTTTTATAAACATTTACAAAGAACAGTCTCGACAAAACTCGAGCCTGCAATTAGTTGACAATGCGTTATTTGAACATCCTGTTTTTTGTATTTACCTAACTTGTGACGGGTCTCTGGCAACTTCAGTGATCGCTTGTATCACATTGTTTCAAATCCAACAATTTAAGTTATCGTACGTATTGAAGTGATTAACTAGATTAACTGTTTCTTGATTATGTAGAGTAACATGGACGAGTAGCGGAAGTCTTCATCTTGCTAGCTTCGAGTGAAAGTGTGACTGTAATCTCCAGGTTTCCTTTATAATTCCTTCACTCATACGGGTGATAAAGTTGAGCTCGAGTTCTCGCCTTGAGAAAACTAATAGACAGTATCGTTCGACTCGTGTGAGTTGACTTTAACTTACTGTATTCAGACTTTAACTCGCAATTCTCTCGAAAATAGTTCCCGCACTGAAAGGTGTTCTCCCCTGCGTGAAAAAACATCAACATCTTAGAAACTTATGCCACAATATATTACATAATACAGGGTGAATACAAGACACTAATGAGAAAGAACCAAAATTAGACTGAATTGTAGAATACGAAGAAACACCATATTCAGACCAAAAAACCATCAACATCTTGAAACTTAAACCTCAATACATTACATAACACAGAGTAAATACACGAAACTAAATATATAATAACCAAAGTGAGACTGAGTTGATTTTTTTTTTAAATAAGCATCAGTTAATTTAAGGGAAGAGAGAAATCTGTACTCTTAAATGTCGGTTTTCTCAAATGTTTCTGCCAAAAATCCTAGGTGATTCTGATCTTTACTACTCGACTGGATCGAGTTTCTTTCTCCTTCCAATTCCTGTAGACTTCCGACTTCAGGCCCTTCATTTATCGGAATTAAAGTCTCCGTCTCCGCAAGGTCTGGATTGTCCTCCTCGACTAAATCAGGTTGCTAGTCGGCCTTCGAAATTTCTGTAATTGGTAGAAATTTTCGTTAAATCGACGCTACACTTTCGAGATTATAGAAATCGCCTTAGCCGAAGCCCTAGAACTTCAGGCTTTAGGACAGTTGTTACCATGAAAAAGGGACAATTGTCGAGAGAAAGCAAAAGAGCTTTCCAATAACAATAAGTTTCTACCAATTCTAAGACAGATATAAGAAATCATAAATTGCTCTGTTTTGACAAAACAAGTGAATTCACCACCAACTGTAAATTTGGAATTGGAAGTTCGACGGTTTGCGAGTGATGGATTCGGAAGATCTTTCCCATACACTCGTAACAAATGCACCGATAGTCGCTGTCAAACTTCGATGAATCTCTTTTTCCCGTAGGACTCAACCTATTCTATTTACGACGAAGAAAACAAATCTCTTCATTTCAATCTGATGGCGATGGTCAAACCGGTTGCCATTTCACTTGGACATTAATGCCCGGCTTGTACCCAATATCCGTCCCTACCACCCTGCCAGGAGATTCCGTACAATACTTCGAGGTAGAACTGCTCGACTCACTTTTACAAAAAATTAAGATCACTACGCCGCACGAGAACAAAATAACCGATAGATACAAACCATTTAATTGATTTTTCAAGAATCGCATTCATTTTACTCGTGCGCAGCTCTTTACTTTTCACATTTACTTCTCTCATGTTGGTTTTCCAGTTATTTTTTTTTATCTTCCTTGTCTTGTTATTTTTCCATTTCGAGCATTCCGGAAACCTTCTAAAGGTTATTACATATTTTTTTATTCTTTTTCTTTTCTTTCTTGACAAGATAAAACAATGAGGATTCGACTCGAGTTGCCACGGTTTTTTATAGGTAACACTCATAGGTTTCAAGCATCAACTCATTCGAAATGGCTCCGACGTTGAGAAAAAATGGCGACCAGGTGCGCCTCCGGGATCCATGGCCATCCTCCACTCGATTTATGGCATTTCCTCCTCCGCCCTCAGACTGGGTTCTATCTTTAATTTAAAAGTACGTTGTAATCAAATGCGATGTCTCGTCATGCTCTTCCCCCTCACTTTGATGTCTCCATTAAAACTAATCGGATTACATAATGATATAAGTCTGAAGTCCAACACAAAGGAGTCGTCAAATGTTGAAATTAGAGAGAAAATCCCTTCTTTAAATTGGAGTTATTTTTAAGTGGAAGCGAAATCGAACCTTTTCGATTAACGATTTCGTTTTATCTCTGTTGACATTTATTACTTTCTAGTGGAGGGATATCACCACTGTATTGCCCTGCGGATAATGCAACTCTCTGCTGTCAACATTGTGAAACCCACCAACCATTTTACTGAACGGAAAAACGAAGTCGTCCACAAAAAACCCTCCACCTTTTTTTTATTATGTTCGAATAATTCCATTTTAGTTCCAATTTTATTCCATTACACTAAACACCGTATTCATCACGAGACTCGTACCACATATCGGGATTCCCGCGAACGTTATTAGATCCGTCCTTAAATCGTCATAAAGAAATACATTTATTAAAGGAATGCCTCTTATCGGGATTCCCCCCTTGTTCCGGGATCTGTCCAGGGCTTTCACGTCCTGGTCCACAGCCCTAAAGTCGACACACACTGTTAAATTCTCCCCCTTCGGAATTCCATCATTTAAAGTAAGCTGTTTTAATTATTATAATTAAAATTAACCATAATAATTTAATTTTTTTAAATTAAATATTCAGGAGAAAATGTCTTCCACACCGTCTCCAATCCGGTAATCCCACCGATGGACATTGGCTTCTCCAAAGTTCACTGGAGCTTAAGTGCGGCTTGGCTGCCTCACTCAATCATTCCCATAGTATATAAACCTATTTACAAAGAAATTTTTTGAAACACGGTCTGGTAAAAATCTGACTTCTGAGTCCAATCAGTCAGTGGAGCCCGTGAAACCAGCAGTCATGGAAGTAGCACAGCCTGTGGAACAAGTAGCAAAACCCTGAATACTTTCATGCCATAGGACATCGAAGAAATGAAAGCAATGCTATAGAAACGGCTCGTCTACTCTTCAGTTAAGTGAAACAAGTTGTTTTATATCTAATTTGAACTAATACTTATTGTTTTTTTTTTACATTTTGATGCTGCCACAAAGTGAAAGCGAGAGTGTTTTCGAGATTACCGATTACTGAAACCGCTACTTAATCGACTGAAGTCTGAAGTCACTGAACAATGAAATAAAACAAAAAATTATTTTTGTTAGACGACCTGCAATTGGAATCAAATTCCATTTGCAGACAAACCCCCCAATACAGTCATACCATGAGACATTGAAGAGAGGAAAGCGCTTGTTTCAGCAGAAACTGTTCGTCTACTCTATAAGTAACTACTCTAGAAGTTCTTATATTGATAACAGTTCGATGCTGGTAAAAAAAGCAAACGCGTGGTGTGTTCGAGATGACAGATGAAGTTAAAGCCAGTGAAGAAAAAACTCCTGGCCCGACTGAAAAAAAATCGAATGAAAAAATATCTGTTGTAAACCTATAATGTTTAGGCCTACCTGCAATTTAAATGAGATTCGTCTGCTTATAATAATTCATTCTTGTTTTTTAATATGCAGTGTGATGCAAAGAGAAAACGTGTTTTTCATTAGGACATGAGTTGAAGGAAACGTCAAAGTCAGACAAAAAGAATTCAAAGGGGAAATTACTGAACGAACGAATTAAAAATCTAAGGCATCTAGTTGCATCGCTTTCCATTTTTACTTAAGACGGGGGTGTGATCACCAACCGGTCACCGCTAGCTTAGAACCTATTTATCTGATAAGAGAAATAGTTCATAATTACAATACGTTTGTAATTTTGTAAATTTGTATGCGATTGTAAGAATTACACAATCGTATTGTAATTGCATTACGTTAATAAAAATAATTTAACAGTACACTTTTCATAAGTGCAATCACTATTTTAAAGAGATCTTTCTTCACAACATTTAAGGAAATTCCCCAAGAAGCTTGGAAAGTGAATGGAATTGGAGGAGTACAGCTTGAAGCACGATGCATTGGGAACAGAAATTTAACTACTTTAATTGAAGGAATCTATGTCAAATCTATCGGTCAATCTCTTCTCTGTGCACACGGAAGCTGGACTAGAAGTTCGTTTTAAAAGAACAAAGGTAAAATGGGATTTTAAAAATTTACTTTGATTTTACATTTATTTATTTTTCCAATCTCAGGCATCGTTCAGTATTTAAAAAAAACACCGTCAAGATTGGAGAGAAGCTTGGGGTTTCTCTTTATCTGTTGAATGTACTGGCAGACGACTGTAAAAACCGTGAAGACCTTTCAGCTACAGCTGCCTCGACAGCGTCTGCCCACTTACTTCATCAACAATAAGCACATGCAAATTGCAAAGATGTAGCCAGAACAATAAAGTCAAAAGCTGCCAACGATAAATCTTGACCCTGGACAAGATAATAACGCCAAACTGTGCAACGGCTGGTTGTACGGAAAATGCACGGTACTCTTTCCAGCTAAAGAATGAGAAAGAACTGAAAAAGTTAGTGATCTCGTCTATGGTGACGTGGGAATAGTCAAAGTAAATATTCAAGATGGCTGCAAGTTCTACTCACTGCTAAAGGACGACTATACGGAATTTACAGATGCAAAATTCTCAAAGAAAAAAAGTGACGCTGCTAACCAAGTTTTTGAATTCTGTGTTAAAATCAAGACTCAATCAGAACATCCAGAAAACATTTTGAGAAAAGATTCAAGGGAGTATCGTTGACAATTTTACAAGTGGAAACAAGTGTCCGGAATCATCCATCAAACAACCTGTCGTTATACGTCTCAACAAAACGGCGTCAGTGAAAGGGCAAACAGAACAGCATGGAATAGAATACGTCAGAAGTTTGCTCTACAACGCTCGTGGTAACTGAAAATCTTCCAACACAGGAGGTGATGACGTGCAAGAGCTATGGGTTTTGTCTGTGTAACAGTGTTAGTAATTGTCTTGCGTGATGTCATATTTGACGAAACAATATTCATGGGAGTTGAGATTTTCAGTTCAACATCCGAAGCCAAATAAAATCCGTGTGAACCGTTTCGAGTCGTTATGGAGGCATTGGAAGTGAATCAAGGAATGGAACAGCCAGTAAAAAAAAGGGAAGCGTGGATATTGAAGAACTACTCACAATTGTTTTGAATCAATAAATTAATGATAAATTGATTTTATACAGAGGTTCCAGCTTTAGTTGGCAATGAAAATCATGGCGGTGTTACTGAAAATGAGTTTCAAACGGAACCACTGGCCTGGTTGCTACTGTACTCGATTATTTCTATCGAACCAGATCCGGAAAACCTTACGGCAAGTCACTAGCCTTACAAGCACCAACATCAACTCCTAAGAATCACAGTGAACACTGTCGTTGCGACTGAAGAATATAGATGCAAAATAGATAAAAAGTCTTGGGAACTTGTCTTTCCTTCAGAACAGCCGTCTGGCTTTGTCCTAATTCGACAAAAATGAATAGGGAAACATAAACCTGGGCACGGAGAAGTACCACCTTGCTTTAAATGACGTCTGATGGCTGTTGGATGCGCTCAACGACCTGGCGTTTATTTTGAAGACACATTTGCCCAAGTTCGGAACCGAGTTTTTTTTGTATATTTATGTCAATCGTGGTTGTGAATATTAGGTGATGCCGTACTTCTGAAAAAGGCTCCACTGTACTAAACAAGCACCAATGTTATGGAACAAAACCCTTAATGGAAAACTTAAAGCAGTAGACTTCCAGCCGATGATGGATACAGTGTCTATATTCGTGTTAAAGGAGACAAGGTTTCACTACCTATTGTGGACATACGTACCCATATGTGGAGATACACCATTCTAACTCTACTCAAGAAACATAAATTGACAAGTCCTAACGACCACTGACCCAAACTCCCGCCTCAATGCGTCATGCTCAATGCGTTTCCAGCTATCGAGGGAGAGAGGCTATAGAACTATATAACGCCTAGAGACTATATAACGAAAGCACCATTATCAGTAGTTATTGAAACCCTTTTGTATCTTACAAATGCTACACGCCAAGAAATCACACATTCCGTTGGCCAAGTAGGGAAGTACTGTTCAAATCCGCAAACAGCGCAATGGAGAACAGTTAAACTGAATGTTTGCCTATCTAAAGGGGACCTGTAATCTGGAAATAAAGTAATATGAATTGACGAAAAAGGACAACATGTCTTCGTTTTTGGGATCTCCCTTCCAAAAAATTAGCTAAATGCAAAGCGCACTAGTTAAGCAATTCCTGTTTTTTTTGTGTTTTTGTTTAGTGCATGGCAATTAAAGTCGACAAACATCGTTTCCCATTCATACGATGAATCTTGATTATTCAACGATTCACTGGGCCAAAGAAAGTTTTTTTTATTTACTGCTTCTTTTATCCCACCAAATCCCAGACCAAATTTACAGATTTGTGGTATATTTTTTCACAAAAAATTCAGAAAAAAATCACAATGGATTCCATTGAACATTAAAAAAAATGAAAACCCGAATTTTAGAAGAAACGGCACGTCTTCTCTTAAACTAAGTCAAACAAAATCTTGATTATTATTGATCTTTGTAATATTTTACATCCCAATGCTTTCATTTTAAGAAAATAACTGCGTAAGTAATAAAACAAATCTCATATTAATAATTGGTCTTAATGATTTTTTTACAGCTCCCGCAAAAAGAAAATTTCTGTGCCATCGAATTGATAAGGGTTGAAGAAGATACCACAGGTGAAACTGATGAAACATAGAAAAATTGAATTTGGAAAACGGCTGTTATTGTCTGATTAATTGAAGAGAGTCGTATCATAATATTGTTGACATTTGATTTATATAAAAAATGCCTGAGAGATAAAAAAACGCTTGAAAACAGCAACCTGCTGGAGCGAGAGCGAGGCGAGTTCTGCTGTTGTGTAGAACAGAGATAGGTGCTGAAGATAATATAGGGTGAGAGAGGGTTGCAAGGACATCGGTGCAACATTGAACAATAAAATAATATATGTATCATATATGAGTGAAAAAGTAAGCCAATTTGTGCGATGGGTTCTGTATATAGTTATTCAGTACTTTTGCAAAAAATCTTTTTGTTGGGGTATTCTGTGGATGTCCGAACATCCCAATTTGGTCACTACAAGATGATGAAAAAACAAAAGAAGGATAAAAAACTGATTTGCTATGGGCATTCCATCTTCGTCAATTTTAGGCCGACTGTCTTTTCCCATGAATTCTCTATTATAGGATGTCCTTTCGATAATGAATCGGACACAATCTGGTACTTAAAACGCGTATGTCCCAAAAATCTGTTATTGGAAAATCCTATAGGTGTCACATTCTGACCCTTTCGGAACCAACCTTTCTCACTTAGTTAGGGCAATAATTGGAAATCCGATGGATGAATAAACAGGCTGGGCAGGGATATAACATTTTGAACGTATCGAAAATGTTTCGAAAAGGTGTAGCCTTGTACCTGGCAGGAATGTGCCTTTATAGAATATACTCATTCGCCATCAATAAAAGTATAAACAAAACAGCAAAGAAGTTTGCAATAGATTTTATTAAAGATATCACTATAAACATCAATAAACGAGAAACGTATCAAAATCCATTATTTGGAATTTTTGAGAGAATTCAAAAAGCGGGATATTCAGCAAATGTCTTTGTTTTTCTTTGAAATTCAAACGGAATAATACAGCAAGCAATCTAAACAAGTTGACAAACGTGTTACAGCCACAGGTCCCGCTCCGGAAATCAATTTACTTACCATTTTTTCTACTTCTAGGCAAAGGGCTTGTTAAGGGGACATTTTTCACTAATCCTAATTACACATTTTCAATACTTGATCGACCCTTTTTTAGATTGCGATGTTCCGATTGGATTTGGTTGTGGAATAAATGGCATTTCGTAATTCTGCGGTCACTTCAGGAAATGTTACTTGATCGCCTCTCTTGCCTACTTTAGTGAAAACATAAAAGGGTCTTTGGTTTCACAGTGATGGCAAGCAAAATGTCGCTCGCGAAAGCAAAATTTCCCCCTCTTTGCCTTTAGGGTCTGTTGGGGTGACCACCCCCTCTCGATAGGTGTAGGCTGACGTTATGACGGAGACCACCCCAACAGACCCTAAAGGCAAAGAGGGGGAAATGTTGCTTTCGCGAGCGCTAAGTGGCTTATAGGATGAAGCCCGGCATGGCCAAAAACGAAGAAATTTTTAGGACATTTTTCCCAAAATTTCAA
Source organism: Daphnia pulicaria (assembly GCF_021234035.1). Classification (NCBI taxonomy): domain Eukaryota; kingdom Metazoa; phylum Arthropoda; class Branchiopoda; order Diplostraca; family Daphniidae; genus Daphnia; species Daphnia pulicaria. Next base: position 10,843,501 of record NC_060916.1, read on the forward strand.
TCGGTAATATCTCGGCTTCTGAGCCAAGCATAAAAAAAACATGAAAATGGTTTGAAGAGGTGGGCTATCCCATCATTTTGAAACAATTAGAATATTTCTAGGTGCAGCAGTTGACGAGAAAACTGCTGCACAAAAAACGAAAAAAATTCCAAATTTCGGCTACAAAAGCTAGACGATTGCGGTTTTTAGCAATCGACTTAGCGAAAAATTTTGCACAAAACCCATCTATTTGTTTATTTTTAGAACCCCTAGCGACGATTTCCGCTAAATCAAAAACCCCCAAAACAGCCTCTTTGTGTGGCGAATCGCTTGTTAAAAGTATCGTCGTCGATCATTTTCCTGGTTTTTGAGCTTGGTTCAATGCAGGAGTCGTCTTTTTCTTCGGAGCTGTCTTCCTCAATGTCAATACTGTCATTTTTTGTCTCCTCTTTCTTTTCTCTTTCCGCTGCTTGTATCCAGCAAGACCTCTTCTGTCCGGGGCTCCATCAGCACTGCATAGCTCCTTATTTACTCATCAGACTGTGGTGAATTGCTCTTATTCACTTCGGCAGGATCCACACGATTTTTCGTTGGGGAAACAGGATTTGCTGGATAATTAATAATACAAAATTAATAAGATAACATGCAAAATATTGTCGCGTACAGTTTAACACAAACGTCGATCATCGAGACGATTCTGGGAAACGACGATAAGGGGACGACTGTACTTAGACGATGATGACATAAGGTCACCTTGGATTTCCCTACATTTAAGACGACCCCCCCTAGTAGTCGTAAGAGTGGAGTCGAGTTGGGACCTGTCTGGTGTGTGGGTCTCTCGTTTTACTGGTGTTGGGCACTGTCGTCCGTTTTTGTGTCTTGGGAGTGACGGCAGTGCATGTGCTTTGGTGGAGGCTGGGCTCGTGCAATCACAGAGCCAACTCCGTTAAACTACACCACTGGTCGGCCACAGCAACGTGAAGCCCGCACTGAACCGCCCGTGACAATACATAACATGATGTAAGATACATAATATATAATATGTAGCTTATGCCTATACTGAAAGACACTGGATGAACACGCTTTGAAGTTGAAGGCGATGGGGTCGACCACATTGCAGCTTAATCCTCAACACCATCCTTGTCAGCAATATGATTGAGCCGATCCTCGTCGCTTCCGGTGTACGGATCTTCCATAATTACCTTCTTAACAGTAGCTCGTCTCGGTCTAGTTTTTGACTTTATCTGTTCCTGAAATGTTTTGGCGGGATCGGAGACCTCCGTATCAGCGCCACCATTTAGTATCGATTCTGAGCGGCTAACCGCATCTCTGTAGGAATCTACATTTATAGAGCATAATAAGAGTAAGAATTATAATGATTAATAATAATGAGTTACTGGTGAAGAAAATATAAAATAATAGACACTATAACGTACCATGTGAAGAAATTACTTTGGCGTCATAGCGTGGCCATCTCAGGTTGAAGACTTCCTCCCTCTCGGCACGTTTTGCAGCGTCTTTGATCGGCAAAGCACATTTATTGTCGCTAAACTGGAACCAATGCACTGGCACTACAACTATTTCGTCATCTTCCACAATTTTTACAACAAAAAAGACCATTTTTGATAAAAAAAAGGTCTTTACGGTACTAGTTTGCTAGTATTAACTTATGTCTACCTATCCTTTTGCACGAGGATTACCAAGCTTACGCAAAGAAAATTTGCTACTGAGAAATTTGGTTACCTTAACTCTTTAAAAAAAATATAGCGTTGCAACACATATCGGTGAAAACGCGTTCGGTTTTACGGTACCATTGTACCATTACTTTGTTACAAAATTGGCAACACCTTTCAGTGACAGATTGACAGGTTGGATATGCACCTCATTATTAGTTTTATATTGTGGCTCATCAAAACAAAAATTATCCGGCCAGCTCTGTTGAACAATTCTATCTTCCAGAACAATAATTTCTTTTTTTAAATTGTTGATTATGAAGTCCAGACAAGAAAGAAGACGCAGGCGTGATTATGTTGAATATTTAAATCACCTATAAGATTCCACCCTTGAATCATCAGATGGCGACGAAGAGGCTGTAGAATCTGTGGCTGTGGAGTTGCAATCAGCAGAAAGCGTTGAAGTAAATATAGTTATTAGAATATTTATTGTACGAGGGTTCGTCGACTAAACTTAAGCGTGCACGTAAACTTAAGCAAGATATTTTTTAGTCGCCAACACTTTTACACAACCTGTAATATTCTTTGTATTATACTTGATTCATATCTATATTTTATATTATTTCAAATTAAAATACATATATTCAGTATCTACTACATATATATTATATTTTATATACATTAAAATAATCTTAGACTGTAATAAACTACGAGTGTTACATTATTTAAAAGAGACCTGCTTTATTTGATATAGATAGCTGAAATCTATTCGACTGTTGCTGCTGTTGAGTCTGACATTTGCATATCAAGTGAAGAGGATCCTGAAGATTCATCCAGTGTTTCTTCCTTGGAAGACGGTACTGAAACTGCCAGTATTGACGACGATAGATGTCCTGAGACTGTTGATGGTGTTCCCGTATGTGATGACCAACATACCCTCGCAGCCAATTTAAGAGGCTGGAAAACCAAATTCCATGTCCCACATTTCCAAGTCGGAGAGTTGCTAGGTATTCTTAGAAAACACCACCCAGAATTTCCCGAGCATACACCACCCAAGTATACAGTATACGAAAACGTTGATGGGTACTCCGCGACTAAAAGTAGTAATTAGATTCGTCAATCCTGGTATATACTACCATTTCGGAATCGAAAAAAGGTTGTTGTCTACCTTGACTTTCCTGGGAATCTTAATTCTTGATGACCCTGTTGGAATTTTCATTGGTATTGACGGCGTTCCTTTAACAAAAAGTTCAGGGAGCACGTTTTGGGTAATCGTTGGCTATTTACCTTTTGTAAAGGACTCGGAGCCTTTTTTTATTGGTGTTTACCATGACAAATCTAAGCCCCAATTTTCAAAAAAAATTTTACAATAATTAATAGAGGAAGCGCAGCATCTTTACACAACAGGATTTAGTTATCGTGGCAACTGCTACAAATTCAAAATTGAAGCCTTCGTTTGTGATGTTCCCGCACGAGCAATGATAGCTTGCGTTAAAAGCCACTCATCAGACCGTTATGGATGCGCTAGATGTGTAGGATCAGGCATTATTCTCGGAGAATTAAGAACCGATGATTCTTTCAGGAATAAATCTTGCGTAGATCACCATCACTGCCGATCGATAATGGAAAATTTAGACTATGTGGACATGATCCGAGATCTTCCTTTAGATCCCATGCATCTTGTAGATCTCGGTAAACAAAAAAAAATGTTAACGATCTTGTGCGGTCTTGATTCACGCAAAAGAATTCGAGGTGTGACTATGACACCTGTGGTCATTGAACAGATTGATAGATTTCTTGAAATTGTTCGGCCATGTATATCTCGATTAGAATTCGCCCGTCAACCTCGTAGCGTTAAAGAACTTCCTAAGATGGAAATATTCAGAACACAGGGTTATTCTCCACTATGTAGGGGTCGTCTTATTTAACAACTATCTGCCCCGTTCATTGTTCAATCACTTTCTTTTACTGCATTACGCGGTAAAAATATTGTCTTGTGAGGAATTTTGCATTGAAAAAAAACGCATGTGCAAATTCTCTTCTCTCCCTTTTCATAAAGCAATCCGCCGTCCTTTACGATCCATCTTTTGTATCATATAATGTTCATTCTTTGTTTCATATTTCCTCTGATGTATTAAAATTCGTCGTTCTTGAAAATTTTACCGCCTATCGATTTGAAAATTGCTATGGCAAGATGAAAAAATATCTTATTAAAAGTGATAAGCCTCTCCAACAATTTGTAAAGCGACAAGTAGAAGAAGAAAAATGCAAGCTTTCATCTCGTCCTGCTGAGCGCGTTATCTTGCCAAAGTTTCAATGCGCTGAACCCCACAATGAAGGCCCCCTTCTTCAAAATTTAGTTGGTCGCCAGTTTAAAACTGCTAACATAAAAGGGATTGGAATTATTAAATCCCGGAGCCTAGCTGATAGTTGCGTTTTTTTATCGGATATGAGCTTGATTGAAGTCAAAAATTTCGTGATTGTTGGTGATACCATCGTTGCACTTGGTCATTTCTATAAAGTTCAGCAGAGCTATTCTATGTACCCTTTTCCATCATCCCACATCGGCGAATATTTAGTATCAGACATCTCCAATGAATTACATGCATATGATATCAATGACATTCTTTATATAGCTGTGCGATTACCGACCTCTGTTTTGCTGGATGGCTCATTTGTGTTTTTCCCGTTGAAAATAAAATAAAATGGGAAAAGTAAATGCTAATTACCCAAATTGTTTAATTAAATTTTAAATTTATGAAATATATTACCCTCGTGATTGAGCCTTTAATTCCCCAATTAAGTAGTCCACAAAAATGGTGGATGCAAATTACGCCATAGTTATGTAAGATATGTGGTGACAGCTGGTGACTGCTATTTTCCAAAAGACAACGTAAAAAAGTATGACCGTCATATCGTTTTTACATCTGATTCTGCTAAAAAGTTATAGTGCTAAAGATGTCTTATTGACATCTTATGTATGGCATAGTTATCATTGCCATTTTTTTAGCCATGCGGTTTACATCTTAAAGATATAATTTTACATCTTTTTGAAGACTTTACATCTTTTAAAAAAAAATATATATCTTGGTGCCGTGTGGGAATACCTAAAAAAGTGACGACTGGATGGTGTTAACTGTACACAAAACAATTACTAATTCGTCTTTCAAAAGGAAAAGACACTGCAATTTTAAACATGAATTTGTATCGCTCTATTTATTGTAGCAGTGCGATTGGCTTCTTTAAGATGTTCTATAGATAGTTCGGCGCAGTGAGTTTATTGACATGACATCACCATGGAATTACGGCTACTTTGCTGTCCTCTTGTGTCATAATGCATTCAGCTGATTACACCGGGATCGAAAAACGTTTTCGTTGATGTAAACCATTTTTATGGATTTCTTCAAAATATATAGAAAATAGGATAAGCACTAAACTAACTGCATGTTTCTTTAAATCATATATGCTTAAGTTTATCATTTGGACGCAAAAAGAGAAAATTTTGAAAAAAGTTGAGCCCTAAGAAAACATAGTCTGTTACGGGGATCGTCATAAAAGGCTCAGTGGACTGTATTTGGGCAAACTCAACTTGGGATCGAAGAGTTTCAATAGTGTATAAACTTCACCAATCCTAATAACAAACAGGGGTCACTAACAAAGTAACATTTAAACAAGATTCAAATGCAATACCTGGAAAACCAGTCTTCGATGGGACGAATACAAATTGACGATGACACTTTGTCAACGTGCCAACGAGCCAATGCTTTTGGGATTACACGTCAAGGGGCAACCAGTGCAAATACTTAAATATAAGCGGTTATCTACAAGTAAACCACATTACAATCAATACCGGTTATAAACAGTAAAGACAATTTTAGATACCTGTCAGGTTGCACATCAATTCACACAAGAAACGTAGAACTCAAACTATTTTCATGAAACTGACACTGAGTGACAGCAGGGATGGGAAAATCGACTAAACAGTCGTCAAAAGACAAGTGGCGCCATACTAATTATTACAATAAATGATATTTAAAATAATGCTGCTAGATGGCTTCTCATGCAGTGCATTTCGCGGGTCCATAGTCCTTACACTCAAAGCATAAGTCAAGCGTAAGCAAAAGTAATTTATTAAAATAAATACTGATTAAAAACGGTTTGCAACCAAAAGGCGATATTAGAGCTACAGCAAATTGGTCTAATAAACTCTACTGGAACCAGTGGTTTCGCCCCATACCCCAACAATGTATGGAAACTATGTAGATTACACTACCCCGAAAAACCAACAGCTTCCTCTTTCAGTTAAGAACTTGACCGGCTCATTTATCGTTTCACTAGTAACGTTAAGTCTTTCCTTTTTGGCTTTTCTTTACGAGCAATCTTTTCCCATCCCATCAATTTTGTAGTCTTAGTCTCGTAAAGTTCCCTGAAGTTGGCTGTGTGAGTCACGAAAATTTCCACACCTATGGGTCTTGAGTGTGGGCAGTAGAATCAGATGGCTGCAACAAACTCAAATACCGTTCCAGTCATGAAGAAATAAAAAGATCTGGAAGCAGATGAAATTGAAATATTAAAACATATTGTGTGGCATGTACTCCAACTAGAAGCATTGATAGCAGGTGCTTTCAATCTGGTGATGACCTCAATTAGAAAGTTTAGGCAACTGAGCCCATTAATTACCTTTCTGAAATCTCGGAGTGTTGGCAAGAAGTTGGCTCAATACGATATTCACAATAATTTTGGTAGCTTGTTGTCTTCAGTAAGGCATTTAACATGAAAGGGCTCCAAACTGGCAATGAAATGTTTTGCTTAGAATATGGATGGAGTAAAATAAAATCCGCGTGAAGCAATAAACAAGCTAAAGGTAGATGAAATTTAGATGTTAAAATATTTTGTTAAAATATTTGTATGCCACAATTGGAAGGTTTAGGCGAAGAACAATCAATTGTTACCTTTCTAAAAATTTGAACAGTTGTTGGCAAGAAGTTGGCTCTAAATACAAGTCAACATAATTTTTACAGCTCGTGGCCTTCATGTGGACATTTAATTAATTAAGCTTGAATCAATTAAAATTAAGATTCAATCGGTCTATCTGGATATAATGCCAAGATAATTTTTTATTGCATTTATCCGATGTTTCACTGTTTGAATTTCTATTATTACTTATATTCTTTTATTTTTATTATTCATTATGGCCACGTGATGGGGCTGCTGGTGTGCAGCCTCATCGTCTTGTGGTTGCTTGCTCAAATACAAAAATATTTCAGCAGACTGAAATTCAGGTGTCATTCATTGAATGTAAGGGGAAAATGTGGTAGATGTGTTCGTTGGAATATATTTCGATGGAAATATTGACATTACAATTGGGTGACGAACAAGCGTCCGTTCGCAACTGGGTAAGTTAAATTTTGAACTTAAAATATTTTTTCTCATTTAAACCAATTCATTTTTATTCCAGACATGAAGGTCTGCTCGTCTTATTGGCGAAACCAAAGGGAACTATTGTAGTCTTAAGTGTCTAGTCTGGACTGCTTGTATTGACCATCCTCCCTGAATCGTACCCTTTTGGGGGAAGGCTATAAGGCAACTTCAAGGAGACTCACGCCGCCTAGTAGTCTACACTATAACATCTTCTCCCTATACGATACACAAACAACAAGAGTTGACACAGAGTGAAAGGTACGAAAGACACCTGGGTGAGAACAGATAATACCAATAAACAAGAAAATTAAACAATGAATGCTGAAAAACAGAACTTCACGTGGACATGAACCACAGATCAAGACTAAATACGGCACAGGCTGCCAAATTAAAACACTACGGAGCCATTGACGCGAATACTGGCGGGCGGAACGAGTTACTTTCCGGGAAAGCGGCCGCCACTGGACTAACAGCCACCAAGCACTCCGGGCCACGACGGGAAGAGGGACGAACCGAAGTAGCCAGCCGAACCAGTGAATCAGCCGTGACTTGCGAAGGGGCTTTAGTGCCTGACAAAGGAGGAAGCGGAGTAGTTGGCGGCGGCGCTGGAATAAGCTGGGAAGCCTTGATTTAGCCGGACCAACAGGAAAATCATTCCGATTTGGAAGAGCACCCACCAACACCAAGAGAAATTGCAGACTTGGACTTGGTGCTTACAGTGAAGACGACGAATAATCCAAATTGATGGCCCAACTGGTGCGACGGAAACGCCTACCGTCAACGAGGCAAACAATATGTGAGTGAGGCTCCACGCAAACAGCTTCCACTACACCGGGCAACCACTTGGAACCAAAACAAGCCCTGACACGTTTTCCAACCACCAGAGCCGAAGAGCGCACATCCACTCCCCTGGTAGCACGCCTCTATCTATAGGATGTACGTCGCCCATCTTTTCAGCCGAGTGAGATATCTTAACCCGACGTCCATAGGATTGCCTATGTCTATACTAATGTCGCGTTGTAAGACATCCAAATGGGTACGGCTTACAGCCGTCTTCAAAATACTTAAATTTAAGCAAAAAGAAAAAAAAAGAAACGGTCCTCGATGGGCACTAAACCACGTTCTTTGGAGTGGTACTCCAGTTTTCTACCCACTACACCACTTTCTATCACTTTTCAACTGTGTTTGGTTCAACGGCTCTAAATTAATATTAGCAGTTAAAATGATGAAAATTTAAATTCCTTGTCGTCCTCATCTATCCTGTGGACAGATAATTTGGAAATCTCACAGACGTCATGTTACGTCTGTCTGTTAAGCGTCTGATTCCAGTCACAAATGGATGTCCGTGATCGTATGAGAAACGTACATCTATAGTACATCTATACGAAGATAGCATAAGGCCGTAGTAAATTGAGTATCCATGTGATATCCAATTTAGGTTGTAGCTAGATAAGATTTGATTTAGACATTAAGATATCTATATGATAGACGATGGATGTGAGTGTGCTACCAGGGTCTGCGCGTTTGATGAGAGGATGCTTCAGCCTGCCGACGGCGCTGGAACTGCTGCTGGACAAACTTCGATGGGACCAGCCTCGGAGTGAGAGCTGCTGGCAAGAACGGCAACGAGCCATGGAGATGACGGCCCTGCAGAAGCAGGGACGGAGACGGCAACTGACTCGAAACTGGAGTGAGCCGAATCGCGGCCAACACCTCCCACAGTGTTTTTCCATCTTGAAACATTTTCAACATTGTCATGTTCACCGTCAGGATGTGTCTTTCTGCGGGACCATTTGACTGTGGAAACTCCGGACTGGACGTCACATGCTGAACCCGGCGGTTGTCACAAAAACGATTGAACTAAATACAATCCAACTGTTACGTCTCTTGGCCGTCTAAAGAAATTGACGCGATTGTATTAGATGAGCCGAATACGAGAGACGACACAGATTACACGTGAGGTAAAAACTAGACTGAACTTGGTCAGGCGAGGTGATCAGGGGGAGAGGGACATCTAACGGTCGGTGGGGGAAAACCTTCAAGACAAGTACATAACACAAACTGTCTTTTATTATCCGAGAGAAGCAATTCTGGGGTTCCAAAAGCGGCCAAAAAGCCATCGAGGGCCTCAATTGTAGAAGCCACCGTGAGGGATTTCAACTTTGCCCCATATGGCCACTTGCTGTATTCGGCGACTAGAAGCAAATAATTAACCCCAGAAAACTGGAAGATATCCGCGGAGACATTATTCTAAAACGGATAAACCGGAAGACGAACCGGAAACAATTATTTTTTTTTGGTTCTCCTAGCAGGTAGCACAACTGGCCACCATGTTGCGGATGTGGTCATCTTAGCCAGGCCAGAAAACAGACGATTTGGCCCGTCTCACACACTTCACTTACACAAAAATGGCTGAAATGAATGCCGTCCATGGCTTCCCTGCGCAATTACACTGGAACCACTAAACGTTCTCCTAAACGAATCAGACCGTCCACTTTACTAGGCGAATGACGGACATTCCAAAATGTACGTCCAGGGATGGGACAGTGAGTTTTCTTCTCGGGCCAGCCGGACAGCAGCAACTCTTTCACCAACTGCAGCGCCGGATCGTCCGAAGTGGTCTTAGCATAGCGGGACCGAGTATCCCGCAGCGGAATAATATGATCCAGAACTGTATGCACTTGCTCCTTGCATCCCTCCATGACGTCCTCAGTGAACAGTGCTGGCATATGAGCTCTACTCAAAGTGTGTGCAATAGACAGTTCTTTCCCTGTCTAGTTTGTAGACCAACCTGAAATCAAAACGTTGGAGCTGGAGTCGCATACGTTGGATTCGAGGAGAACAATCAACCACTGGCTTATCCAAAAGCCCTCCAACGGCTTGTGATCAGACTCCACCTTCGCCTGCCGACCATACACATATTGCCAGAACCGTAGCAGACCGAACTGTACTGCTATTAGCTCCTTCTCTATTTGGCAGTAGCGCTGTTGAGTCTGGATAAGCGACGTCGATGAACAAGCCACCGGCTGGCCATCTTGATGTAGGACCGCACCAATTCCTGTTGGCGGAGCGTCCACCGACAGCACAACTGGAATTTCTAAGTCAAACCTGCGCAGGGTGGAAAACGAATACATGCGGCTCTGCGGCTTTGCGGCTCCTCCCAGACCCATGCAGATGACTCTTTCAGTAAATCTCGCAGGGGACGAGTAACGCTGGCCAGGTTGTTGCAAAATTTATCCAAATACGTGGATATTCCCAAAAGACGGACCAAGTCAGCTTTTCCACCGGCATATAGCTCTGGCATATTCACTATTGCCTCCACCTTGGATGGGTCAACTTTGACCACTCCCTCGCCGATCATGTGGTCTAGTCAAGCCACGGCACCTCCTTTAGAAAAAATTTACACTTCTTGAGCTGGGGTTTGAGGTTGTGTTGACGACACCGAACAAGCACTTGACATAAATTGAAATGAAGCTCTGCCATGGTTTCACCTGTGACCAAAAAATCGTCAAAGTAAATCAGAACACATGAAAGTTCACCAAAAAACTCTGACATAGCTTGTAGATACACTTCTGGTGCCGACTTTATCCCAAACGGCATCCGAAGAAAACGAAAGCATCCACGAGATGTCGCCATAGTCTACAAGTACGAAGACTGCTCTGAAAGCGAAATTTGATAAAATCCCGACGCCGCGTCGAGACTTCAAAAGAACTTCGTCTTGCCAATTTTAGCAAACAGTTGTTCGACAGTCGGGACCGCAAAATGTTGTCGGAGTATTGCTTTGTTGAGATGGCAGGATCCAGAACAAGCCTAACATCACTATCTGGCTTGCTCACCACCAACATAAGGCTCACCCAGTCCGTAGGCTCTGTGACTGGAACAATAATACCGTCCACCACCATTTGATCCAGTTTGTTGTACACTGGCTCCTCAAGGCTGAATGGAAGTCTTCCGGCTTGCGAAACGACGGGATCCACAGCATTATCACCCGTAGCCAAACGTATTTATGTGACGTTCCACCAGCAGTTTACTCAGGCCCAAAAACACGTCCAAAAACTCCGTGACAACGGGTGGCACTGGCGGACGCGGATCAACTTCCATGGAATGAACACGCCGTATGAGGTTAAGCCGCTGGAAAGACGAAAGTCCCAGGATGGAAGGCTGATCTGGCTCATCAACCACCACAAAATCCACTATGTGTACATCACCACGAATCACCACTTTTGCAGTGTGGAGGCCGAGAACTGTTAAATATCCATGTTTGGCTCCATACCGGCGCAGACGCGGTCCAGGAAACTGGCGCCGTGTTGGAAACCGTTGAAACACTTCCCTCGGCAGAACGTTGCAAGAAGCCCCCAAGTCCAGCTTAAACTTGACGCTGACATCGTCCACCTTCAATTGTTCACTCCACTCATTCTCCTCCAACGACGAGTGTTGTTCTTTTTGGAGCTCGTGGAAAACATATTCTTCGACTGACCGCTCTCCTCCTTCACCGCCCGACTTTCCTTACACCAAATGAAGCTGCATTTTTGTACCTTTTTGAGCAGGTCTCACACCAACACGAGATTACTCCGACGTTGTTGACCCTCAAATAATCTCAGCTCGGCGGGAAATCTTTCATGACGATTGCCTTACCCCCAAATAAAAAGGCTACATTTTAGTTTTGTCTTGTCTGTCACGCTTTGACGATCTAAAAAATGGATGAAAGATGTGCTATATGCAGTACAGTTTTTATTGGTAGGGCACAAAAAGTGCCTTGTTTTGTGTGTAAGACATCGATGCATCGTCTTTGTATTAAAGGTAATTAAAGGAACAAAATAAAATTTATTCTTGTGCTTTTAGAAAACTTAGTTAATTCTTCTCATTAGGATTGACTAAATTCAAGCCAGCCAAAATTTTGGGGCCGGAAAAGTTGTGGCCGGAAAAAGTGGGGCCGGATTGACTGGCACCCAAAACAAATGATGTGATTGGCCGAACACCGGCCTTTGGCGTGACGACGTCCACATCCCGAACAATCAACCATCTGTTGGCCGGCACCACCACCGCCGATCTCCTGCTGAGCTCAACCACCACTTTTTCAGCCATACTTGTCGCAACTTGTCGACTAGCCGATTCACCGAATCCTCCTGTCGGCGAACAGTAAGATCAGAACTCATCTATGTTAGCTGGGCAAGTGAAGCTTCACACGACCGGACTAAATCACACGCTTTCCCAAGATCTAACATTTTTCAAAGAGAAGTTTTTCCCGCGTTTGTGAGTCTGCCACTCTCAACACCACCTGATCACGTAGCACTGACTTAACTGACACGCCGTAGTTACAGCCTTTTGCCATGCCTCTTAGGCATACTATCCAAGAGCCAAACGATTCACCTGGCAGCTGATGACGACGCAAGAACTTAAATCTCTCAAAGACCTCACTTTTAAGGGGCTTGAAATGATCACCAAACCAGTCCAGCACTGGCTTATCGGATTTTTACGTGAAGAAATTTATGAACAACGTTCTGTGGAGTAGTTGAAGCTGTAGAACAGAAAATTACAATCCGTGTGGATCGCATCTGTCTTATGCAGTGTTCGAAAAACAGGCTGATTCCCATGTAAATTGATAGAAACCAATCAGCGTTAGTGTAACACGAAACCGACAATGGGTAAATAAAAGGGGATACCTTTTCCCACAAGCTTCCAGACCTGAAACGGGTGTGCGACGTTCAGGCCCAGTCATTCAGGCCCGCGTCTTTCAGGCCCACTTTTATTGGGCATGAACGTCGCAAAAATTGGGCCTGAAAGTCGGACTTGAATGTCATTCAGGCCCAATATAATTTTTTATGTTTTTCACAGTTAAATATGTTGGAAATACATTCCATAACTAAGAATATTTAAACCTTTTTAAATAATGATCAATCAGTAATGATCAATCAGTTTAGGCTATACAGACAGTACCTACCCAAAGTTTGGGAACGCGCGAGAGAACCTTATGGAAAAAGGTGTTTTTCTCGGCGTTCCCAAAAATCCAATTTTCGTCAAAACGCGACGAATTTTTTTTTGCCGTAGCCATAGTGTGTAGGAATATGCTGATTGTTTTAGATTTTTGAAATCAAGGGCAGGTTAATTTTTAACTTGAGCCCTAAGTTTGGGAACGCTCCGTAGAGCTATATGCAAAATTAGGGTACTTTAAGGGGGTATAACTACAGAACAGGTAGAGCTAGGAAGACGCGGAAAACTTTGAAATAAAGAGGTTCACTAGTTAAACAACATTCTTCATTTTCAGATTTTTCGCGTCATAATTAATGTAGTCAATTGTGAATTGGAAACAGTTTTATTTTTTTGTCCGTGTTTGTCCCTTTCTCCCCCCCCCCCCCATTCCCACCCACGCCGGGTTGTCACCCCCTCATAAGCGCGCGTTTTCTGTGTTTAACAGAGAAAACGGCGCGCGGGGTGGAAATGGGTAGAAAGGGTAAGAAAGGGACACACACGGGCAAAAACAATAAAAACTGTTTTCAATTTTTAAATGACTACATAATTATGACGTGAAAAATCTGAAAAAGAAGAGCATTGTTCAGTTAGTGAACCTCTTCATTTCAAAAATGTTAGATTACACTCATTTTGAAGCTCTGGGTCATTTCTATCTTCTTCCCTTGTCCTCTGCATGATACACCATGCAATATCCAACATGGACCGCTATATCATGACCGCATGATATAGCGGTGTCAGGAGCTATTGTTTTATTATAATATAAATATGTCAATGATTTTGAAATTGCTTTTTCGACTTGGTCGAGGTTTGGTCCTCGGTCCTTCTACAATTCAACCCAAGATGCTGACCATTAGACCACCGGTGACATGATAGTCAACGGAGAAACATGTGTCCGTATAGTATGGCCCAGCTAAACCCCCCTTCACTCACCCCTCTCTCATTGGTACGCGCAGCCTCCCCCGCTCGACCACCCTTCTGGCCGGCTTGAGCAGTGCCCCGCGTCAGCCCCGTAAAACAAGAAACTTAAAAGAATATATGGCTAAAAGCGATGTAGACGGAGGGGGAGACTTTGATTTTACGTGATATTTCACGATTTCCAATCCCGATTATTTCGTGAGCAACACAAGTTAAAAATCTGTACTTTATTCCGTTGGAATCGCCGTGCGATTTAGAGCAGAATACACCTAGTCCGGATTTTTAGAGTTCCTTTCCGGATTACGATCCGAAAAAGACCTCCGGAAAAAGGGGGTATTTCGGTGCGGTTGAGTGGGAGATCGCTTGTTAAAGTGGGCCCATATCGTAGGGTTCTATTTCGTCCGGTCCCATCTGCAGGGCCTATTTCGACCGATCCTATATCTCCGCCACTTTGCAAAAACGAATAACGTTCAATCAAAACTTGATTCCGCTAGGAATTGAACTCTAGTTTACAGTGTAGATTACGAATACTATAACCACTTTGCCAACATTTACATTTATAGGCTATTATCTTATGTTAACACTAAAAAAAACCGTCTTTCGTATTTTTTTAACAAATGAATTATTATACAAACAAATTAACATTTAATCATCATTTTATTTTTAAAAAAAACTTGGGCCTGAATATCGCCAAAATTCGACCTGAAAGGCACGTAAAAAAAAGGTGGGCCTGTAAGACGCGGGCCTGAATGACTGGGCCTGAATGTCGCACACCTCCTGAAACAAGAACATGTTCCTTGTTGTTAAACCACGGTTGAATAATCTCGTAAGTGACGAGCAAGTTAGTCGTTGGCACCAATAAATTTTGCTCGTCATTCTTCCGGTGAAGGCTGTCAAAGAAATTAGAGTCGAGAGTGAGTAGAGCATCGAGTTTGGAATCATATCGATAGATCGGCATAGAAAAGGATTTTCTATGTCGGGCGTCTTTTCCCCGCACATGGATAAAACCTGTCGAAAATTTGAATGTGGCATGCGTATACAAATTTTGAACAAAAAAATAATTTTTTGTTTCGTTTTCGTTATTTTTGAGCTGTAGCCTACAGATCGTTTTCGTTTTCATTGCAAAAAAAAGATTCGTTAACGAACTTTTTTGTTTGTTAACGCGGCAACACTAGTAAAAATCTCCACACTGTCCTGTGTCCATCTTCAATTCTTCACAAAACTTGAGCTTTAGCTTCATTTTTCTCATAAGGTGGAGAACAGAAATTTTTCTAAAAACAATTGATAACATAATAAACTAATGTGAACAAACAGTACCTACCAGAAGTTTGGAAACGCGCGAGAGAAGCTTATGTAAAAAGCCGATTTTCGCCGCGTTCCCAAAAATCAGGTTTTTCACGGAGAGTATTGAAATTTTTTTTGGAAGTAGCCATAATGGTTGGCTACTTCCTGAATTTTTTTCAGATTTTTATATCAAGGGGGAGGGCATCTACAAATGGATGTACAAGTTTGGAAACACGCTGTAGAAGCGTATTAAAAAGTGGCTACTTTGCCGCTCTCTAAATAGGGAAAAAATAAACCCTATAAAGACGCTAAAAAGTGCAAAAGTCAAGGAGAATTAGGTTGCTTAAGCACGTTCACCACGAATACGGCGGGCGAGCTGGATGTCTTTTGGCATGATGGTGACTCGCTTGGCGTGGATGGCGCACAAGTTGGTGTCTTCGAAAAGACCCACCAAGTAAGCCTCGCTGGCCTCCTGCAGGGCCATGACGGCCGAGCTCTGGAAACGCAGGTCGGTCTTGAAATCTTGGGCGATTTCTCTGACCAAGCGTTGGAATGGCAACTTGCGGATCAGAAGCTCGGTCGACTTTTGGTAGCGACGGATCTCACGAAGGGTGACGGTGCCGGGACGGTAACGATGGGGCTTCTTGACTCCTCCAGTGGCCGGGGCACTCTTGCGAGCGGCTTTGGTGGCCAACTGTTTGCGGGGCGCCTTGCCACCGATGGATTTACGAGCGGTCTGCTTAGTACGGGCCATGTCAAACGACTGAAAGTTGAGATTAGGAATCGGTGGAGGGAATGAGGGATGTTGGGTTTATATAGGGGTGCGGGGAGACGTTGGGGAATGTATGGGATCTCTTTTCACCAATTGGTTGTTGGGGAAAAGGGAGGGAAGTTGAGGAATACAAAGCTTAGACTTTTTTTACCTGAGTTGGGGTGGCTGTTAAGCTCAACCAATGCGGATGGATTTCCCACCGGATCGATGGGTATATAAAGGGTGAAAACATTCGACATTCAGTTTGTTTTCAAACTCTCTCTGAAACTCATTCCAAAATGACTGGTCGCGGCAAAGGAGGAAAAGGACTCGGCAAGGGAGGCGCCAAACGTCATCGCAAAGTTTTACGTGACAACATCCAGGGAATCACCAAGCCGGCCATTCGTCGTCTTGCCCGTCGTGGTGGTGTCAAGCGAATCTCTGGTCTCATCTACGAGGAGACCCGCGGTGTGTTGAAGGTGTTCCTTGAGAACGTGATTCGTGACGCCGTCACCTACACTGAACACGCCAAGAGGAAGACGGTGACGGCCATGGACGTCGTCTACGCACTGAAGCGCCAGGGCCGCACTCTGTACGGTTTCGGCGGTTAAATCTGATTTTATTATTCAGACCCCGATATTTCAATTTAATCGGCCCTTTTCAGGGCCACCATATCCATAAAGAAAAAGATTTCTTAACCACTTAAATCATATATATTCTTGTCGACTTATTAATGTTAACTCTAACTTTATTAACAAGAGGAACAAAACAACATTGATACAAAAGATTTGATACAGGCGTTGGAACAATACTTCAATATTATTTTTTTTTAAATGATTTAATTCGATTCGATAATCCTAATAACTAAATTCGAAAAATATCCAGATGCTATTGTTTTTCTCATAATTTACAGAGTAAAATTTCTTTCTATTTCCTACTTATTCAGCCTTTAATTTTCGTCATTTTCTATTGTTGGTTAGCTACCAAAAAATGATTTCGTCACTTACGTACCAGTGGATTCTCATCTTGATCACTTTTGGAGTTAAATGAAATGGCTGTGGCATAGATAAAAATTGCTTAGATATCCTGATTTTCAACTTTCTTTCAATTTCTACTAAGTTGAATAGAATAAAAAATTCTCAATCCAAAATGTTTGACAACTTTCCGTCGTATTTAACAAAACATTTTGATTTTTGGCGAGATTTGCTTAGTATGAAAAATAAGTTACGTTAATATTGCTACGAAGATCAATTTTTATATCCATCCTTCTCTGAATCAAATGAATAGGGGCATTGAACCGAATCTGCCAAACTTGAAATACAGCAGAAGAGCGTACTATGTAGAATAGTACACTGGTCAAAAGCTCTAGATACTAAGCATTTCATAACGTTCGATCGTACAAATTGGGTCGAGTTTTGGACTCGATTAATAGACAAATGCCAATAGCAGTTAGTTGTTTTGATTTCTTGAATATTTTGGTGGCCCTGAAAAGGGCCGTTTGGTTTGTAGGTAGAGAGACCAAGAGGAACTATCTACTTGGTGCTGGTGTACTGCCTTGGTGCCTTCAGACACGGCGTGCTTGGCCAACTCACCGGGCAAGAGCAGACGGACGGCTGTCTGGATTTCCCGGCTAGTGATGGTCGAACGCTTGGTGTAGTGGGCAAGACGGGACGACTCTCCAGCGATGCGCTCGAAAATGTAGTTGACGAAGCTGTTCATGATGGTCATGGCTTTGGAGGAGATGCCAGTGTCGGGGTGGACCTGCTTCAAGACTTTGTAGATGTAAATGGCGTAGCTCTCCTTCCTCTTGCGCTTCTTCTTCTTGTCGCCCTTGGCGATGTTCTTCTGAGCCTTGCCGGCCTTCTTCGCTGCTTTTCCGCTAACCTTGGGGGCATTCTAAGACTTGGAGTAAATCTGAGATTACTAGGCAAATACCAGTGACGGTTGTTTGTCTGTCGAAGGATGTTTACCTGACAGAAGCAAATTCTTCCGACCGGAGGACCAATCGGATAGCCCCAGCAGTGGGACAGCAGATGTTCCATATTTCAGCACAGAAGGAGGAGGACCATCTGGTAGTTAATTTAACATAATCTTCATTGTGTTACATGAAATAATGGCGGGAATAAGTTTTAAAGCTGCCTTTTCGATTGGTTTAAAATTGTCTTACTGTGTTCAGTTGTTCACCATTAATCCGATCATGGTGAGTATATAAATAAGCCTCAACATCTTTTCCAAACTTTATCATTTCGTTCCTTGATTTTAGGAACCGCGTTCACTTACTCTACATCTCAACATGTCTGGCCGTGGCAAAGGAGGCAAAGTAAAGGGAAAGTCAAAGACCCGTTCCAGCAGGGCCGGACTTCAATTCCCCGTCGGTCGTATCCACCGAATGCTCCGCAAAGGATCGTACGCTGAGCGCGTCGGTGCCGGAGCGAGCCCCCGTCTACTTGGCTGCCGTCATGGAGTACTTGGCCGCTGAGGTCCTCGAGTTGGCCGGTAACGCCGCCCGTGACAACAAGAAGACCCGCATCATCCCTCGTCACTTAATTGCAATTGGCCATCCGCAACGACGAAGAGTTGAACAAACTTCTCTCCGGGGTCACCATCGCTCAGGGTGGTGTCTTGCCCAACATCCAGGCCGTTCTCTTGCCCAAGAAGACCGACAAACCCGCCAAGGCTTAAACTTCTCCCGTCTTTTCATAAACGGCCCTTTTCAGGGCCACCAAATAATTTTGAAAAAAAGAATTAGCTAAGTGCTATTATTTTTCGTACATTTCAATCTGGTTGTGGAAACTGAGTGGCAATGATAACGTGCGGAAATTTTCTGATTCATCGCAAGGTAGCACTCTTGCATTGTTTTGATTCAACTTGACTCAATTCGTCTACTGGTATTTCTCTTGTCCGACTGAGAGAAAAACATTTCTTATTTTATATTTCGGTTAAATGGAAATATTTCAAACTTTATACATGTTATTGTTGTATAGACTTATTAGTTTACTTTCTATAACTCTGAATTCAGTGAGTTTATGATCCACCTTGTTCAAATTCATGCAACCTTGTCCACTCCCCCTCAGTTTCAGTCCTAATTAAAAATGGTCGCCGGCTGGCTTGCTGGATGTTGGTAGAAGCGGATTGTGGTGTGACAGAGATTCTGATGATAATTCTTATCTTAGTGAATTGGTAATTGTTATATTTTTCGTGGATAATATTGTGATAGCACTATGCCTATTAGAATCTGTCTGGCATTTCAATTTTAACATGCCACCTTTCAACCAACTTAAAATAGAACTTGACTGGCAGTAAAGTGTGAAGAAGAGTTTTCTTCTATGGTATATTTTATTATTTGGTCTTTATTCGTAAGCTTGGGTTAGATAAACTTTAAATGGTTTAATAGATTACACGCTATTTAGATTCTTATTTCATTCTTGACTCAATATTTTCAGATAATATCTTCAACTTAAGGTTTCGTCTGTCCTGGGCACTTTTGATAATAGAGATAAAATGGTCCAATCCAAGTTTTGCCTTCCAAAACTAAGGAAATTTTATTTGTAAGGTAGTTATTTTGATTAAAATTATTTTATTTACTGTGATATTTAAGGATGGAAATGCGTAATTAGGTAGGAAACCTTTCTGACAAAGCATTGTTTTCCAGTCGTTGCTGGATGGACTGTTTATGGGTGAGTTCCCATTCTAAAGACAAATTCTAGCCCACACCTCACCAAAAGGATAGCCTGATCACTCCTTCCCTATCTCTTTGTAAAATGCAAGTGGGCAACCAGATGCTCATGGTAGAGAAATTGAAACCTATTTTTTTGTATAGCTTACTCAATTATGATCAAGATTTGGTTCCCACATGCATTTAACAATTTGCAAAGCCAACTCACTTTTTCATTCACTTAATAGTCTAAATTCCATTATGTTCTCTCTTCAGGAAATGTAACGTACTGGAATTTTCACTTGGTGAATATTTTGGAATTCTTTTCTATTATAAACTGCTTAGTTTTTCAACCATCCTATAATGATAATTTCACTTGATTGCTAAATGAATGAAAAAATAATTCCTTATAAATTTTGTAATTATTCCATTCATTTCTTGTTAACTCCTATGTCTATATGATTCAGGAGTAGGATGTTGCGCTTTCTGAAAGCAATCCAGTCATTCGTTGATACAAAGGAATCCATCGGATGCCGCTAGTTGGCTAAATTAAAAACTGCGACCACCAGAAGGCCGAGTGTATATTTGTGAGTGACGGGATTTCTCCCATTTTCTCCGAGACGCTGAGCAAAAATGTGTCGCTGTATGAATGGTTATCAATCACATTATAGTAATGAAAATGGCAATTCTTTTTTTGTCCTTAAGTTTACTTTATGTAAAATATTTGTGTTTGAATTAACAGGTAAGCTAGCCTATAATTTCAACTTGGCTGAAATCATCTTATCACATGGCCAACTGATGTTCATTTTTTGCTGAAATGTCAGACTTTTGTAATATTTGAGAAAATGTCAGTGAATCCATACGACGTATATACTCCAGTACCTGTAAAGCACAAAAAATTGTGTTAGTATTTTTTTTTTTTTTTTTCAAGTAAAGGATATTTTACATTTCTTTCCTTCTTCGACTTTTTAGGCTTCAGCTCGAAAAAATACTCATCGATCGTTGCTAAGTGCCACCAAACGTTGGTTCGGTAGTAGCCGACCCGCTGGTCTCCAAACAACTCAGACTGTTGCCGTGAAGTAAGCATATTAATAAAACTAAATTTTTAGAGTGGACTTAAATTTTTATGGAATGTTTTACAACTACCATCCCGAGTCTGTCCAGCTACAGCTTCGACGCGTAGGCGATTTAGCATTTCTTCTAGGTCACTATGAATTGGCCTATCATTCCTATCATTCTGCCAAAAAGGACTTTGAAGCTAATCAAGCTTGGCTTCACTATGCTGGAGCCATGGAGATGGCTGCACTCTCCGTCTTCCTGCAGAATGTTCATAAACTCATAATCGTACCATCCCGTTCCACTACTTCGACAAAGCGTTGACCACGTATCTGCAAACTTGCAAGTCCGTTTTAATCAAACGAGTCATGCCATTCAGCAAAATTTTAGTGTTTCCTTTTTACAGGATGCCGTATTGGAGCACGCGCTGCGCCATTTTGGCATCTGAGTGACTTAAACGACGAATCAATACAGTGACGCCGCTCTACAACTAATTCGACTTACCAGTGAAGACACCGATTTACGGAGCGCCGTCCTTCTAGAACAAGCTGCCCTTTGTTTTCTTCGATCTGCCGTCTAACCAAATTCGTCATCTGGCGGTAATTTAAATGTCAGAAGATTGAAACTTTAAAAGAATAAATAAACCGATTTTGGTCTTAATGTGTAGATGCCGCCAAACCGAACATGGTGCCCCTCATCCGCAAATACGCCTTCCACATGATTCTGGCTGGTCATCGGTTTGGCAAGTCGGGGCAAAAGCGCCACGCTTCTCGAGCTTATCAACTCGCTTTGCAAGTATGTCCTTTAAGCCACTTATCTTCCCAGATTTTCCTCACAGTCAAATTTGTTCCAGGTGTATAAAGGGCATGGTTGGAGCTTAGCTGAAGATCACATACACTACACAGTAGGGCGACAATGCTTAAATCCACAACAGATTGAAGCAGCTTGTCATGCGTTGGGTGCTCTTTTAAAGCCAGATTATTTGCAGACTGCCGCTCAGCAAACCGCCTATTTAAATGAATTCATTCAAGTTCACCAGGTAACTGGTTTTTAATTAATTTTTTGCAATATGATATTTCATAAATTTTTTTAAACCTAAACAGTTCTTAAATAAACACCGAGAAAAAGAAATCAAAACGTCAACTTCACTTCCAGTGTTACCCCTGCCTGTGATCGATAGCAACCAGATCAGAGTATTAGTTGACACGAAAGATCCCACGGAAAACATTTGTCCGCCCGTGTCTGAGGCCTCACATGTCACCTTCAACGACGACGAAGTTCATCACGCAAAGTACGTTTGTCACTTAACTATTTTTAAAATAATCATCAATAATGGAATGGTTGTGTTGTATAGGTGGGCCAATATGGAAGAGAAACTGGTGCAGTCGGCCTTTGGCACAACTCATGCCATGTTCCGGCCTACCAATCTTCTATTTTCTAATACGACCAACAATACGGCTCATCTACAAACGTATTGTGATGGTAAAAGAAATTAATTTTTCGGTTTTAGAAGATAAATTCTAATTTATATTTCATGGTTTTTTTAGACCTCATTAGTTTAGAATTACCTTTGACCAACCCCTTGCGCATTCCTGTCCTATTATGTGACATTCGTCTAGTGTGGAACTTCTCTGGAGCGGACGGCAACCTATCAAATCTACTCATGACAAACAACAATCCATTGGTTACCACTTACATTTTACCAAGGATTGTACTGAATCCTTCTTCTTCACATAAGGTTTAATTTGTTTCTGTTTGCAGCTCAATTGCAGCAATGCTAATATTAAGTTTTGCGGTAAAAATTAGGTTGTTTTGAACGTGAAACCCAAAGCAGAGGGAATGCTGACCATTGAAGGAGTCGCTTTTGACCTTCGCCCAGTCAATGTAGAGCCTTCGGCAGCAGTAGTTGGATTAGTATCGTCAGTGTCAGGTAAGTTTACTAGTATTTTATGTTGGTTAATTTTCGTCAAATTTAAACTGAAATTTTGCTTTAGGGCGAGTAATGTTAAGCTTGCAGGGCCCGAGGTTAAATGCGACCCAACAGGAACGTCATGGCAAAGTATATGCTTCTGACAAAAGACTCTCGATCCAAGTCGGGCCACGCATATATGCCTAAATTGCAAGTGCTGTTCAACTCCTTACCTGAATTTCTATTTAGCGGAGAAATTCGGCCAGTGGTGGTTGAACTCTCCAACATTTGCCCTAGTGTACCCGTTGCCAATATTATTATCGCTTCCAACGATCCCTTACACCTCGCTTTCGACCTTCCCCGCATTGAGTGCAAAAATGTTCGAAATGATCAAATTGCACTCTACCGTTGGCATCCCACTCAAAAATCAATTAAAATGTGGTTGAAAGGCACCGAAAACGTTGGGTTAACATCATTGGATCTCATGTTTTTCTCTACTAATCCCGCCATAAAAGCCAGGTAATCGGAAATTAAAATTTGATTGATGCGAATTAATTGACTTATAATTTCTTTGTAAAGATATCGTCTACTTCGCCACTGTTCGAAAATCTTTGTCTCTTCATCATTGAGCCTCGGTGCCTGGGTTCAAAGAGTTCCGAGTGGGGAGGATCGCACTGAAACATTGGCCGTTCAACTCCAAGTTCGGAACCTCAGAGACGTAATTCAATTAAATTTCACGAAACGATTGATACTTCAGAAAATAATATTGGGGTGTATTTGTCTACAGGCGGATGACACATCTCTTAGTGGTATTGAAGTTTCGCAGGTGGCTCTTCTTAGCAATCGATGGCATTTGCGTTCTGATCAGTCAACAATTCCAGGTGCTATAATTACTGAACTTCTTTAAAGCAAATAACAACGTGTTTTGTCTTGTTTAGACGGAGTACTTCATCCACAAGAAAGCCTCATTGGGGTGCTATTGGCCATCCGAGGAACTGAAAAGAGAGAATACAACGAGAGTGTTGTGCTAAAATTACCAAGCCATGGACGAGCTGTCGATTTCCAACTCGACCCATACCGATCATTCGTTAAAGAATTTCAGAAAACTACACCCGACACAACTCTGGTTGTGTGCTGGACGGTAAAATATTATACTGTACAACATTTTGAGTTAAATCAACGATCTAATTTGTTTTCTTCTTGACTAGGCTATGCAAGCTTCTGAAGATGGATTTGGTACTTTACTCATAGAAGGGCAACATTACTTTGGTTGGAATTCCTAAGATATAGCAAGGTTAGAACTGTTCAATTAACTTTAAATTTATGCTGCTGAGTAACTGTTTCCTTATAACTGTCTTTTTTCCTTTTAGCTCAAGTTTGCCAGAAACCAGTTTGAAATCACATCAGCAGTTGGTTTCCTACTCCATGGAGTATTCAACAAAAGTGTTTCATGATTTTGACCAACAGAAGTAAGTTGGGTCTACATAGTAGGCCTAGTTCTTTAAAAACAAGTGTTTCAATAATTTTTTGGAATTTCATCACTTCATTATCATTGCATATTTTTCTAATAGGTTGTGTGTTATACCAGTAACTCTGTATCTTCACAATTGCAGTCAGCAACAAGTCAATGTTCATTATTCAGCCAACTTCAATACAGGGTAAAATTTATAATGACACTAAAAAAATTTTATTCACCCCAACCAAATGATTTTTTTTTTCCAGGAAACCCCCACGTGCTTCTCAGTTGTACATGCCTGAAGCTGCTTCTCCCCTACTTTGGATAGGTTGTGTTCAAGGAGATGTTTGTTTGAAAGATACACCTGCTTACAGTCTTGTTCAAGGGTTACAAATCGATGCAAGAATGTTGGGTGAAAATGTTAAGAGTACCAAGTCAAAAAATTGAGTATACATTGATTGTTGATCACAAGGAAGTTTAATTGTATTATGTAGGTGAAAAAATAAAGTTGTTCAGATTTTAATCATTGACTCCAATTTCCAAGAAGCTTCTCAATTGAAGGATACATCCATTCATCTTTGGAAAGATTACGAGCTTCTTCATTTATCTTCTTCAATCTTTCTTCGTGAGCTTCTAGTTCTGTTGAGGAAAGGATTTGGGAGATGTACCTTTCAAATGACACTTTCATGAAAGCTTGATCGGTTTTCTCCTTTTCACTCACACCTAGTTCCATTTCAGTTCGGTTTGCTCCTTGTGTAACTTTAGGAGGGATTTCTTGTTGACCAGGGGACAACATCAGTGTTCTTCTTAAATTCACTCCAATTACTGTTAAATTTTTCAATGGAAATTTTTAAGTGATGCATCAATGCATCAAGTGGGGAAAAAAATTAATGGCTTACAGCTGTTTTGGTTCATCTTTAACTTGATGGAATAAACAAGTAAATCTTGGAAAAAAACTCGGAAGTCTCGAATAACTGCAAACAGTTGCACCAGCAGACGACAGAATGAATTAGTTGACAGCTGGAAGGCGGAAGCAGCACACCTTGTGGTCGCGGGAGGAATACAAATACCGACAAATACAATCTCCCGATAAAGATTCTATCCCAAAGCTGCCCCACCTATCGTCCAATTAGTTGGCGTTTTCCACTCAGGTCTTAAATACTAATTTCATTACAACATTTATTAATACTTTTTATTATATTCAAATTGAAATTACGTTATAATAGAGGAGAAGATGACGGTTATGGCAATGACGTATTCACACTTCAACATAGTCAACATCGACTCATGTTAATATTGACTTGAATCTCAATTTCATTGAGGATAAAATTAATTTGAGTTTTTAAACAAGAAATTTTATTGAAATAGTCAAAGGGTTTAGTAAACTACAACATGGAAGAAAATATGGAAAGGGGACTATGGTAAGTGAAATTGATGTCATTTTAAAGAAATCCATTGAAATTTTTGCTTTCAAAATCAGGTACAATGGCAAGTTAACTAAAGTGGATCTTCAGTCCCGAACCAAAAGAAAGATTACTTAGACGCTCATGCAAGATTATTTCGATTATGAAAAATGAACTGCCATATGTGAGATGAAATGAGATGTGAGATGAAATCAATTATGAATGAAATATACAACAACAAACAAATACTTTTCAAAATTTTTATTGATAAGGAACCTCGATTGCAGCTAACTTCTTGAAAATACAAATGTAATGTTTGAACATTCCTTATCTTCCATCTCAGTCGTGGAATGGCCCCATCATTGGGAACTGGTTCCCGGCAGATCTTCCTCTTCTTCAATTTTCTTGGCCAATTGAGATAGAACCACCTTTTCTTTCTGTAAATAATTAACACGATAAATTAAAAAAAATTTGGGGCAATGAGGGGGGATTGCGTAAGGTGATAACTTACCACAGTCAGATACACCTGCTTGCCTCCTGAAAGCTCTTCTTGCGGTTGGATTTTTGAACAAAAATCCTCGTGTTCACACCAGCACCTGGCTCTCTTTTGTCCACCAGCTTCGTCAGAAGCATTCCCCATCTCAACATCATTCTGCGGTTTCTTGGACCCTGCATGAGAAACAAGATTTAGAAAAAAGATTTTAAAATTTAGGGCACAAATAAGGAAACTTACTCTTTGGCTTTGGCCAATCAAATTTTTCCCGTAGGACATACTGCAGTGGGGGCCAAACTACAAATTTTCCTACAGCAACTGCAGCTAAACCAACAAGGGCTTCTGCCACGTGCACGGAGATGTCGGCAAAGGAATGGTAAAACTCCTGTTCTGAATCCATTGCTTAAAATTGTTGTTAAAAACACAAGTACGACTGACGGGAGCAGGGCTGGATCACTGCGGTGAACTTACTACCGCGGTACTACCGTGCGGTAGCGGTAGAACCGCGCAGTAGTACCGCACGACTTAACTCTACCGCAGTACCGCGTTAGTTTTCAAATTACCGTGCGGTAGCGGTAGTTTTCCACGCCATCTAGCGCTGATTTTGTATAACACAATAGAAAAACAATAGATGGCGTCTAATTTTTCTGGAGCAATTCATCAGGCCTCTGTTGGATCACCAATCTTTCACGTTTTTAGGCCAAACAATCATAGTTATCCATTTTTAAACTTTTTAATTGACATTTGCGAATGAAATTTCATGACATTGTAGGTCAACTTGAATTAAATATGAGCGGCGTATAAGCGCCTTGAGTGAAAAAAACGCTTGTTTTCCAGAAGCACGCGCACGCGTTCACGGCTTCTGAAATAAAACGTCGCCCTTCCGTACTCCGCATGGTTGGAAGGTTTGTTCTGCCTTGCTGGAAAGATCTATTGTACCAGTGAGCAGTTTCTTGAATGATTTTTTATTTTAAACCATTTCGTTAAATTAAATCAAAAATTAACTCAAATTTATTTAATTACAAGATTTAAATCATGCAAGGATGTTTAATTTAATTCGTGATTTAAACGGTTTAAAACACAGTGAATCCCGGATAAATAATAAAATTGTAACAAGACGAGAAAATCATACAAATGAGAATCTTTTTGCCAAGATAAATTTAAAAAAAAATGTATTTTCAAAATCAAAACATATTTGATTGAATTTTTTGATTGACTTCAAAAAAATTATTTCTGATTTTGATTCATTAATCAAAATAAATCGTGATTGCCACTGAGGAATGGGTTTTTAGATCCAAATTAAAAAGAAAATTTTTAATGAAAGTATATAAACTCTTCTATATTCCGCTTGAAATGGATTTGAAACATTTCAACATTTTCATTTGCAAAAGAATTAAATACTACCGCAGTACGACTACCGCTACCGCGGTAGTACCGTACCGCGATAAATTTTTCTTTTTTAAGTTACCGCTACCGCGGTAGCGGTAATTTTTTTAGACTACCGGGCCCTGCCCGTCACGGGAGGGAGTTATGTCAGAGAAAGAAGCGGGAAAACGAATGGAACAGTCCAAAATTTTACTTTTAGCCTGCGACGTTGTCAGATATGGCAGAGTGATCTATTTGATAAAGAAAATTTTTTCTTATTTTATATTTCGGTCAAATGGAAATATTTCAAACTTTACATGTTATTTTTGCATAGACTTATTAGTTTAGTTTATTATAACTCTGAATTCAGTGAGTTTATGATCCACCTTCACACCTTGTTCAAATTCATGCAACCTTGCGTCCTTGCCCACTCCCCCCCCCCAGTTTCAGTCCGAATTTTCAAAATGGATTGGCTCGGCCGTGTCTCTGGGTCGACATCGACAAACACTCGAGCGAAGCGAAACGAACAACTCGTGACTCTATTTTTTCTACCACCGTTATTATAGAGAAGAAGAAAACCGACGTTTTGCATCTAGAAAAATCGGAAAGAAAAATAAGGTATTGTACAATTTCTGTTTTCCCACATTTTCTATTCTATCCAGTCAGAGACTATTTTCATTAAGGGGAGGGGGTTGAAAAATTCTTTGAGGTGGCGCTAACAAGTGGTCGTCTGCTGTCGTCCATTTCTTGATAAAATTTTTCTCTCAGAAATTATTAAAATGAATTCGAATTGGAAATAATGTGTTGGACGTTTGAAAAGAGGAATTTTGCCTCGTGTTGTATATTTGGTCACGTGACGAGCGTCTGCTAGAGTTGTCAACTTCTTCGCCAGTGGTTTTTGTGTGGGAAAAAGATGGTAAACCACTGATTAGAGATATGTATATATTCGGTCCTTTTCGACACACCGCGTGTGTGTGATGAAGAACAAACGTGAAAACAGAAGTAGAATTGGTTGTCGGATTGTTGAGTAAGACTTTTGCCAAACAACCCACCATACATGTCTCGTGTAATTCAATTGAATGTCCTGACGGGAAATCTCGGGTTTGATCTCGCTGTTTGATCTCATTACCGGTTACCTTCACCCGAAATGCCTTTTCACGTTGGTGGGTCTGTGTTTTGATCAAGGTTCTCAATCTATTCCATATGCAGTTCTTGTATCCCTCCATTTCGATGGGTTTTCAATTCTGAAGGACAATTAGCTCATTGTATTTCCGATGGAAGGATGTTGTGAATTTTTATTATTTCTGCCCTGAATGGACATGTTTTTTTCTGATTTCCCCAAAAATTCAATTTTTCTGTGTTGTTTCAACGGTTATTCTTTTTTGTGTTTGTGATATGTACAACAACAACAACGCAGCCAACCGCAAAAAGATGTTGGACCGCACGAACGCGACCGAGCACGACGACGAGCTCTTCTGCAGGTCCTGTTACGGCAAGAAATTTTGGACCCAAAGGTTACGGTTACGGTGGCGGTGGAGCTGGAGTCCTTTCTATGGACGACGGAACCGGATACATTGTACCAATATTTACATTGTCTCTTTTATTTTCTCTCAGTTTTCCTTAAAACCATTTTTGGGTTTTATTTTCCTTTTTCATGAATCATGGGACGTGTCCACTCGAAAATATGATGAATCACGGATGCGGACCCTTGACAGAACGGACCCCCAACATCGAATATCCCGCAATTGGCACAAGCTCACGTAGCCCCACTTCTGGCGAATGGAGGAGTCAACGTCAAACAGACGAACGGAAACGTATACAGCAAATTCGGCTCGAGGATCGACTGTCGCCGATGTGGTACTTGTGTCTGAAAATAACATTAGTCAAGAGGAAAAAAAACTCATTTATCACTTGTTTATTTTACAGGCAAAGTGGTTTTAATGGCGGAGAAAATGATGGGCGGAGGTTCCTGTTGGCACAAGAGTTGCTTTACCTGCCTGTCGTGCAACAAGCGACTCGAATCGACGTCGCTGTGTGAACGCGAAGGCGAAATTTACTGCAAAAGTATTTGGTTATTATTTATTTTCTCTCCAAATGAAATGTAATAATAACTTTTCATTTCAGGCTGTTATGGCAAACAGTTTGGACCTAAAGGCTATGGGTTCGGACTAGGAGCCGGACTCTTGCAAATGTCTGAATAGCTATTTTCCCTTTTTCTTCTTCTGGGGGTGGAACGGACGTGCAGGTAAATAAATCTAAAGTTTCGATTGTTATTCATAAAAGCATGACGTCGAAAAAGTTGTTTTGAAAGGAATCTCGAACGTAGGCCGCTCTGCTTTGATGTGTGAACATTCCCGGGTCTGATTTGGTCTGGGAATCTCTGCTTTGAATAACATATCCGATATCATCTTGGCATTATTTGTGATAGTTGCTCGTAATGGAGACGGAGAAGGTACTCTGTGGTGTGGTACTTTCTTATTTTTTTACGATTGTTTCAAATCGAGTTGAATGGCGCCGTGAATGTTTGAAATTCCTGGGTTTGCGGCGCAATACCGTCTTCAATTTCATCTGATTCGAATTGCGCGCGCCCTCAATTTTGACTCATTTTCTTTTGTTCTTGCGTGATATGATGATGAGGAAGTGGGGGGAAGAAGGTGGCGGCTCAAGGGCGGCGACCTGGATGGTTCCAACGACGTCGTGACGCGCATCATTTGTAGGCGCCTGGGCGAGTTCTTTTTTAATTCTTTTGTTTTTTTCTCGGGTGACTTTCTTTGTTTTCACCCTTTTCTTTTTTTGTTTTGAATGTTCCGTGTTAACATATTCCTTTTCCCACGACTTTAAATCGCCGCATTTCTATTTTTTAAGTTCTTTTTTCGCTTGTGTAACGGAATGGATTTATCTTTCGTTAGATGGCGTTACCCATCTTTTTTGTAGTTATTGAATTTTATTGTAACAATTTATATTAATTTGAAAGTAGTTTTATTGAAATTATTAAGAGAAATCGATTTGACAGCTGTTTCCTCAAACGTGATTGGCTTGTTCAATGGACCAATTAACCGGGAACATATTCTCATAACCAAGTTGTTTATGAAAGAGAAAAAGTTACAGTTAATGTAATGTACGGAACGCCAAATGACCCCCTAAAATAATAGCACTCGACTAGTGCTATTTATTTTACAAATCACTTGAATAATATACAACTGCATGGCGCCATCTAGCGGTTTCAATCGGCGGAACGGAATGTAACGATTTTTCCCGATTGTACACATTCATATCGATTGATAATCATTTCCACAAGCGAAATGGTGGAAATTCCGTCGAATTGTGGATTGTGGAAAGACTTCTAATGACTCTGTTCACGCCGTTCATGAGAGTGTCAGTTCACGCCGTTCATGGTAAGATCTTCTTGTGTATAGATTTATTATTCTTCTTTTATGCAGATTCGAATGAGAAACTTTAAAGAACTGGTTCCAGTTTGAAATACCCCCTTTTATCAAATCCCCCCCCCCCCCACCGAGACGTGGTACGGAAGGCCTCCCAAATGGCTGACGTCTTGTGTGTGTGTGTGTATGTTGCAGACAAACAAAAAGAAGAAGAAAATGATGATCTATTTAAATAACCTCTTTTTTTCTACCCGGTCCATTCATTGGCTAAGTATATCCGCCTCCCCTCTGTAAGTTCACTTTATCAACGAGCATAATATAATTTTTTTTTTAAATTTCAATCTAGTCGACATCCGCATAAACATTCCCTCCGTTCCTGCTAATATTTTCTTTCGTGTTTTTTGTTTAAACTTTTTGGTCTTTTTCCTCTGCTGATCCTTCGATACGGTACCCATCGCCATGTTATGTTATCCCTTGAAATACCGAGGCATTTCGTGTTCCTGTTTTCTTTCTTTTTTTGAATGACGCGCCGGTTTCAAAAATGTTTCAAACCCTCCGAATTTTCTCGACGCGTCAACTGACCTGAATTTATTTCACCTATCCATTCCACTTGCCCAATTTGCCTTAATCCGACTCGCGAAATCATCAAGTGTCTTATTGAAACATCAACATGTGTGTATCGGTGCCAATATACTAAATTACAATTACATTTCAAACAATTTTCATTGCGATTGAATAATCTTTTTTATTTTTTTTTCGTCTATGGGAACACAACGACGACGGATGATTTTGCTATAAATATCCAGACGACGATATTTACGGCTGCCGGCTGCTGCTGCTCACTTGGACCGTGTTTTATTCCGCACACACACACATAAGGATCGGGGGTAACTTTGGCCCCGCCCTCGCAGTCTCTGCTCTTGTGATGCTGTATGTGTGCACACTCAGGAGAGCTTCTCCTTTTTCTCTCTTGAATAACAAATCACTCCCCTCACCCACCCACCTTTCTTTCTCTCTCTCCCCACCCAAAACTTTTATGATAGATATATAGTTGATAGATATGGACTCGACTGGGCCTAGATCTTATCCGGCAAGGTTAGAGTGTAGGGGAGACTGGAGTAAAACGGGACACCGGGTCAAAAGGGACAGTGGGGGGAAAAATAGAAGATGTTAATAAAACTTTAATTTTTTTTAGTATGTTATGTAAATCTGTATAATCTACTTTGGCATAAAATTTGGTTGATTTTTGTCAATAACTGCATGAGTTATTGACAAAACTAAAAAAACGGTTTTTTTTTAGAAATTTTTGTCTCCGCCATTTTATGTTTATAGAAAGAAATAAACGCTAATGGCATGTAAATTTAATATGGAAATGAAGCTGATTCATTTCTTGATCGTTTAAAACAAAAATTAGAATTTTAGATCAATTCATTTAGACAGTATGAACTTTTAAAAAAAGAGTCGTAATCGGGAAATCGGGACAGCTGTTTTTGCCTGAAATGGGACAGTTACGGACCAATCAGCGTACAGCATTTTTAAGAGGCTCGATTTCCTGACCTAGCAACGCAGGATGTCCTACTGCTCCATAAGGGTTTTTGTATATATAAGAAAAAAGGTTCATTAACACAATAATTTAATTGAAACATTTATAAACTCAAAGAGTCTATGCAGTGGAACACTTTTTAAATTTTTTTAAATTTTATTAATGAATTTTAAGGCGAAAACGGAGGACGTCCCTTACCACCTACCCCAGTGTCCTCACTTACCCCAAAAAATAGGCTCCTCCCATAAATCTGAGTAAACTTTAAAGGGATTTTATGGGGAAATGGTTTATTATAAAATTATAAAAAAAATATGGGGGGTACATTACAATAGGGAATACATAAAAAAAAATTTTTAAAGAAATTAAATGATTAGTTGGGGAGATATAGGGGGCAAACGAAAACCGTCCCGTTTTACTCCAGTCTCCCCTACACATGTATATACCCGACAGCGTGTGTGCTCTGTGTGTCAATTTTGCAATCTGTGATTGAGTGAAATTTGACATTTTCTATTCATTTTTCCAAAGCGCTAAATTTAAAAATTAAAATTTCCCGCCGTTGAATTAAGAATGTAAAAGTAGCGGATTTTTGTTATTTCTAAATTTAAAGTGATATTACAGGCCTGTCCTAGTCATGTTGGATGTGACGAAAGAAGAGCCGGAGCAAGTGGCGGAAGATTCCGTCAGTTGCGATCCGATTAGCGGATCATCGGATCGTCACCACCTCCACCGTCACGAGCCGACTATAATGAAACCTTATTTGAAATTTGGTGAGCGCAATCTTGGGACTGGACATTCAGCCGCGGACTCCGTCACCGATAGACAATAGATCGTCTCCTCTGCTCCGGCCGTAAGAGTCGCCTCAGCCGTTGGACATGAAAACGGAACTGTTTCACCATCACATCCCCCACCTTCACCACCACCATTCGTCGTCGTTGGTTGGCGACACAAAGGCCCCAAATGTCACGACATTTCATCCCGTATATCATCTGCATTCCTATTTCCATCCGCTCATCCAGCACCCTGCTAGCATGCTTACATCTCAACAACGTATTCCTGCTATCCATTTTCGACGTTTGGATATACATTTTGGTTATCCATGGTACGTTGAATGTCCATCCTAATGTCACATCTTTCTACGTAGATTTTTAACGTCTATAGGATATCCATTTCGGACGTAGCTTGGACGTCCGTAACACGTATAACGTACGATAGATTTACAACGAAGATAAAAGATTTGACTTTCCTTGGTATTGAACCTTCAACCTTCCGCATCGCGATCCACCGCTCTATCCACTAGGCTAGCCGCTCCTTTTTAATACTTATCAAACTTATGATCCATATCTTATAACTTAGATATTGTCAAATAAAACAAATTAACAGCTAATTACATTCACGTTAAATAAGGAATAGGATTAAAGAAGTAAAATAAAAAAAGATATAGAAATAAATTTTTGGTTCATTTAAATTTTACTGTTTTATTGTTACTTAGCTTAAAACATAAATTTATGGAAATTTCTAATTTTCACATGGTGAATTCAGGCGAGTTCTATCAACTGATATAACAATTTTAGCTTTTTTGATTCTGGTGTTTGTCCATTGGCCGTCCATTTGTTGTACTAAAATGAACTTAAACAAAACTAGACGTATATTTGCATCCAAAGGACGTCCAAACTAGGTCCGTCCGTTTATCGTCCACTTTGGTCATCTCATGGACGTAATTTGTAGCTAGAGAAAGTAGATCCAGTTTATGTGAAAATATTACGTCTATTAGACAGTAAAAATTCATACAAAGTAGACAAGATCACAACATCGAAGAAAGACGTGAAAAGTACGTAGTATCGTCGTACTTTTTCTACGAAAAATAGACACGACGGAAAATGGATAAACAAACGTCGTATAGACGGATATTAGACCAGCCGTGCTAGCAAGGCAGCAGCAGCCAGCTCATTTGGCCAACAAGCCTACTACTCAGGTATTATATAAACCTGATTTTCGAGAAAAGTCGTTTATTAAAAGCTGAGCGACACGATCATAGTTGATTTTTTCTCTCCTTCCGTCTTTAACGAGTCGGGAGTAGCTCATCAATTTCATAACGAGGAGAGCTAATCATCACATTCGTTGCTATGGTACCAACTTTTTCTAGGGGAAGGTGAAAATTTCAAGCAAGTTTTCATTACAAGTTTTTCTCTTCTTCGTTACAATCAGACTTGAAACGAGACGGGAAACAAAATGGCTCACATGTATTTTCATTATCATCAACAAAGTCTCATTTTTTGAGCTCGTTTGTGCATGCGACTCTTGAGTCTATCTGTTTTGGAAATCGTTAAAAAGTCCTTTTTTCTAATAGGGGATGGCGCAAAAAAATAAAAAAAATAATAAAACATACTAAAAATAAGAGAAAAAAAATATACCCCCCAATCATACTATACCTGGGAAAAATTTACTTTACGAGTTATTCACGTTTAAAGTTTGGCCTCCGTGGCCCACCTCTAAAACGCAAGAGGTGGCCTATTTATCACGTGATTCTTGGTGCGTAAGCAATGGTCGGTTTTAACCAATGAGTATAGATTACGTTATCGGGGGAACCAATAGATGCGGGGAAAATCTGTCATTTCGTCTGTGTCGCGCAAGGTGTCGCGTTTAGCTCGAAGCAGTCTAGTTTTTTACCGCCACGTGGTAAAAGAATGAAAAATCGTTTTCAAGGATACGCATTCTATTGGCTGTTGCCGATCACGTGATCTGCTCCCATTGGTTATTGACTGCCCAGTACTAATGCACCAACAATCACGTGACTTTAGGCCCCAGGTAAAAGATTTGTAATAAATTTTCTTTGTAGTGAATCGCCGGCCTTTTCATCGAATTGATTAGCGCCTTCTCTTGACCCCCCTATCTTTCTATTTGGGTCTTGTTTGCATTTATTGCATTGTCCAGCTGGAAATTCCCCCCCCCCCCCCCCATCCCACAATGGGGCACAATAAGTTTCGCCTTTCTTGTTTGCGTTGGCTAATGATTTTAAAGGCCTGGGCCGCTCTTCAAGTCTTTTGAGATCGAGAAAACGTGGCCCATTCTCCGGCCTATACTTTTTCTATATATATCGTGATGGAGCAGTAGCAGAAGCAGAGTCTTAATATATATCTCTTTATATTATACTGCATACATAATACGGGAGGGGGAAAGGGGTGGTGGAACATCGCGGTGCTGCCAGTGACGTGATTTGATGATGGGGGTGTGAGTCAAGATTTTTCTTCTTTTTTCCTCTTCACATTTTTTTTTCGTTTAAGTAAACCGATTTTCAGAGATTTTAGGGCGGGTCTGTCAGAATTGTGAAGTGGAAACGTTAAAAAGAGCCATCTAGGCTCCCAAAAGTAACTGGACGTTGTAGCTGACACACTCACTAGAGGCGCTTTTTAAAGTTTCGAAATCGGCTTACTTTTACCCTAAAACCAGGATGGGGAAACCAACACAGCCGTGAAGCGACCATTAGAAACGGCTGTCCATTTGGCAAACCCGCTTTACCCCCTTCCCCTTCTTTAGAGCAAGTGACGACACCAGGCTTTTCTTTAAGTCTGGCAACGTGGGAGGGAGTCATCTTAGAAAAGGGGGGGGGGCTTCCTTTTTCCTTCTTCTTGTCTAGGTTCTCGTGGAGTGAGGTAACGGTGTATGTGCTCTGTGTATTGTATGTGTGTCTCAAATGTTTCTTTTGTATCACTGGTGTCATCAACAATATACAGAACCCACCACAGGTATTGGATCACCCTGATCCAAAAGTGGTGTTTTAACCCGCGCGAGATAGGCCTAACGGTGTCTCGCGCCGGAATTTTTAAAAAATACTTAAATGACCCCTACGACGTTCATTTTTTTTATCGGAAAGATCAAGAACAAGACTTTATCTTTCTGAATTTTA
Organism: Daphnia pulicaria; assembly: GCF_021234035.1. Taxonomy (NCBI): domain Eukaryota; kingdom Metazoa; phylum Arthropoda; class Branchiopoda; order Diplostraca; family Daphniidae; genus Daphnia; species Daphnia pulicaria. Next base: position 10,879,661 of record NC_060916.1, read on the forward strand.
ATTTGTAAAAAGTATAGTGGTTATATGGGGAAATGGATCAATCACAAATATTGGATCACCCCCCACATGTGCTGCATTCGTTGTCCCTACCCGCGGCTATGCCGCCGGGTATGGGAGAGGGTGGAGGGGTGAAAAAGGGACCTCCTCATTTTAACGACGATTATCTCTTTTAAGTGCCACTAGAGGCGCTTGATTACTCTTTTTCTGTCACCATCACAAGCAGACTATTCCTGACTGTATTGTTGTTTGTTTCCTCGATTCGCTCTCATTTCAAGCTTTGTGAATAGAAATAGTTGGGATTATTCATTCTGAGGTAAGTTTTTCGTTTGAATATGAAAGCCATTATATTAATTTGTGTATCTTTATAATAGCTGGGAAAAATCTGATTGATTTTGATATCACAAGAACGGTTACTGGTAAAAGTGTTAGCCAGAACCCATTATTTTTACGAGTGTAAGGTAAAATAACTTATTTTGTTATGAAGTAGGGCACTAATCTCACTTATAATTTCATGTTCTAGAAGAATGGCCAAGTGGATTTTCCTAGATGATGGTGTTACAGCCATCCATGATGAGACAGGGGAAGTGTACAAGTTCGAGCCAACAGTAAAATGCAATGGGCAAGGGCAGGCTACTCAAAATGTAACGAATGACTCTTACAACTTGAAAGCGAAGCAGGAGAAGCCTTTGGTTACAAATACTGTGAAGTCTGTCACTTCAGATCCTGCCAAAAAATAAATTAAGCTAATTTCAAAATTTATCTCAGGCTTGTTGTGTTCTTTTTTTTTTTTTTTTTTGAGTTTCATATTTTATGGAATCGTTTCCCTGATACCCCTACGGGTGTTTTTATTTGAATAATTTTCTCGTTTGCAAAATTCTTTCTTTTTAGTTTCGTGAACTTTGTTACCCTTCCTCTGAACTTTTTCTTACCCTACCTCTTAATTGTTTGTAAGGAAAAAAGGTGAACTCTCTGAAAACCGATCAGTTTCTAGCCGAATGTTGGTTCGATCACTAGCACGTCATGGGTAAAAGAAAACAGTTAAGCATATCAGAAAGAGCGAAGATTGTTCATTCTTATAAGATGTTACAGTCGATAAGAAAAGTATGCGCATCATTAAATCATCCTTACAGCACTGTTATCTATACTATCAATCGATTTAAAGAAACCAATTCAAACATGGACAGACGTGGACGCGGAAACTTTCAATCTCTGTCATCATCGGATAAGCGCTTTATCAAAATTCTTAGTAAGAGGGATAGAACAAAAACTTTGCCTTTCTTAACTGAAGAGTTCAACATAGCCAGAAAAAAAACATGTTCTCAAAGCACTGTTCGCCGTTGTTTATTGGATTGGGGATTAAAAGGACGTGTGGCAGCCAAAAAGCCTCTATTGAGAAAGCCAAATGTTGCAAAGAGGTTGGCATTTGCGAAAGACCATGTAACTTGGACCAATGAACAATGGAGCCAAGTACTTTTTTCGGACGAAAGTAAATTTGAGATATTCGGAAATAAGCGCCGCTTATTCGTCCGTAGATTTGAAGGAGAAAGGTACTCAAAATATTGCTTACAGCCAACCGTTAAACATGGTGGCGGTTCCATTATGGTTTGGGGAGCGATATCAAGCAAAGGCGCACTACCACTAAAAAGAATTGAAGGAAAAATGGACATGAAGGTAACTTTTTGTCAAACACGATCCTCCCTCCAACCCAAACGTCTTATTTATTTAATAAATTTTCCTTTTTATCAGGTATACCACCAAATTTTGATTAGACATGTAATTCCTGGTGGAAAGAGGCTTTTAGGTAGGGGGTTCACCTTTCAAGAAGACAACGACCCCAAATATGCATTTAAACTCTGTAGGAGGTACTTAGAAAGGAAAGAAAACGCTGGTGTGTAATTCGTTATGTTTATTACTTCTCCTTCATAAAATCTAATATTTTTTTTATGAAGGTGAAGTCATCCGTATGGTTTGGCCACCACAGAGTCCAGACCTAAACCCAATCGAGCAAATTCGGGATCATGTTGATTCTAAAATCCGCAAAATGTGCAACACCTCCAAAAATTCTTTGTGGGTGAATCTGCAAATGGCTTGGGATAACATTTCGAACACAACTTTTTCAAAATACATTAACACAATGAAATCCCGCTGCCAAGCAGTAATTGATGCGAAAGGTGGCCACACCAGATTCTAATACACATATTGAACTCTAATCTTTAAAATTTCTTACATTCCTTTCTCGAACTAAACTTAGAAAACAAAAATTAGCTGGGTCATTTGAAATTAGCTTAATTTATTTTTTGACAGGATCTGAAGTGACAGACTTCACAGTATTTGTAACCAAAGGCTTCTCCTGCTTCGCTTTCAAGTTGTAAGAGTCATTCGTTACATTTTGAGTAGCCTGCCCTTGCCCATTGCATTTTACTGTTGGCTCGAACTTGTACACTTCCCCTGTCTCATCATGGATGGCTGTAACACCATCATCTAGGAAAATCCACTTGGCCATTCTTCTAGAACATGAAATTATAAGTGAGATTAGTGCCCTACTTCATAACAAAATAAGTTATTTTACCTTACACTCGTAAAAATAATGGGTTCTGGCTAACACTTTTACCAGTAACCGTTCTTGTGATATCAAAATCAATCAGATTTTTCCCAGCTATTATAAAGATACACAAATTAATATAATGGCTTTCATATTCAAACGAAAAACTTACCTCAGAATGAATAATCCCAACTATTTCTATTCACAAAGCTTGAAATGAGAGCGAATCGAGGAAACAAACAACAATACAGTCAGGAATAGTCTGCTTGTGATGGTGACAGAAAAAGAGTAATCAAGCGCCTCTAGTGGCACTTAAAAGATATAATCGTCGTTAAAATGAGGAGGTCCCTTTTTCACCCCTCCACCCTCTCCCATACCCGGCGGCATAGCCGCAGGTAGGGACAACGAATGAAGCACATGTGGGGGGTGATCAAATATTTGTGATTGATCAATTTCCCCATATAACCACTATACTTTTTACAAATTAAAATTCAGAAAGATAAAGTCTTGTTCTTGATCTTTCCGATAAAAAAAAATGAACGTCGTAGGGGTCATTTAAGTATTTTTAAAAAATTCCGGCGCGAGACACCGTTAGGTCTATCTCGCGCGGGTTAAAACACCACTTTTGGATCGGGGTGATCCAATACCTGTGGTGGGTACTGTACACAAGTACATTATATCTTATTTATTTTAACAGGAGTCTATAGCTCTGACGGGAGTCCATCCGTTGCTGCTGGAAGTGGAAAAGTTTGCGCGAAATGTGGCAATTCCGCCGTTAATAAAAAGCACACATAAGCAGACGCCATTGCTGACAGATAATTAAAATATACTTTCTTTCCTCGTATGGTACTCTTGACTCTTGATTCTCGTCTCTCAAAGACGACTGTCATTTTCAAAGCTTCAACGGTCGTTTCATGGTTTAACTAGCTATTAACTGGAGTGTTTCTACGGTTTGCATTCTTTTCAATGCTCATTTAGATTTTCAGTAATGGCGCAATATACTCGTGAGTCGGGTAACACTAGCAATTCGAGAGTGACGGTTTTCAATCGAACTTGGAAAATATTCCATACGCATGCTAATGGTTATGTTCGTTAAAATGAAATTTTACTTTGTTTGTTGCTAACTTACTACATGTGTTCATTTTACAGTGGTCGGTGTATGAACTTCTCCAGGCCAGCTTATTGCCCTGCTACATTCACATTTCACAATGGAATGTACATATTTGGAGATAGTTCACACTCGATTGCTTGTGGAACATGTCATCTGGACATTATCAATATGAGGTTGAAGGCCGCTCTAAGATTGGCAACAACAACTGAAGCTGGCACCATCAGGAATATATACGATTAAACAATCTAAAGGTAAATTATTGCAGTTAAATGTACCTAACATCAAAGCTCTAACATGTGTTCGTTTTCCTTTACAGATTTCCTGGCCACAATGTCACTTTTATCAGCCGTCAGCGCACCATGACACAAAACAAAAGTGGTTTCACTCCCACACTGCCAACCACTTTTTCTGAGCTAGATATTCTTCTTGAAGATAATCCAAGACTAAAGTGAGAAATTTCAGCTAATACTCAATATATTTGAGAAAATAATTATTTGTTAAAAACAACGAGTAAATTTTTTTTTGCATTCTAAGTTATGTTTGAACTAAAAATTCATTGCGTTTTAGGATGGTGAAAAATGGATCAAAGCCATTTTATGCTGGGCTTGTTTCTAGTAGAGATCTTAACCCGCAACAGGCTGCAATTTTCATAAGTCCATCTTTGCTGCCTTACTTCAACCAGTGCCTTGAAATGGGGATGAATGGAACCTTTAGATCCAAGCCGAGTCATCAACATGGGATAAAACAAGTAATCGTGATAACAATCTTTATCTTTGGCCGAGTAAGTTTTTCTTTTATGCATGATTCTATTCGCGTATTTTATAGAAATTTATTTCTATTTTCTGGCTTCATTGTAGGCTTTTGTTCTTGCCACAGTTTTGTGAAGTGGGAAAAGGAAAACTCTTTACAAATCGATTTTGTCACATCTTAAAATGAAGGTTGCGGCCCTTCCAGATGCAACAGAATTCGTTCCGAAAAAGATGCACTGCGACTTTGAAAGGGGAATTATGAATGCTCTTGCCCAAGAGATATCTGGTACCGTTCTAGGGTGTTACTATCATCATTGCTAGGTTGAAAAACTTGGTTTTCTGTTATTCGAATCAATCTTATGAAACGTTTTTACATTTCTCCCAGACTGTCTATGATAGACTCTGCGATGTTTGTCTGTTGGCAAGGGCAAAAAATTAAAATTTTTATCATTTATATTTTTTATTTTCAGCGCCTCCAGTAGCCCCACGCTGTGAGAATTGTTCTCGCCCTTGCATATTTGGCGAGGGAGGCATTTAATCACAATTCCATTCCGCATCTTATTCTCTCACTCAAGTTCACCACACTCTTATATTCCTCTAGTCCAGACATTCAAGCTCCTCCTCATTTGTGTTTTATGATGTATGGATGAAACAGTGTAAGAAAATGCGATAATAGGTATTTTTTGTTTTCCTTTAATTATTTTTTTAACAATATATTTTTTTATTTGTGATCCGCGAGATGTTTGGTGTATAGTGCGAGCCCGTGCGATTTTCCGTCCTCTATTCCGTGCTCCCCCCTCCCCCTATTTGGACGCTGGATCTGCCAAATCAGCAAGTAAGCACAAAAATTCACAACCACGGAGAGACCAATTTTCAAAGTTATAAAGAAGAAGGAAAGGGAGAGGAAGATGAAAAACAGCGCTATCCACAGCACTATCCACAGGAATATCCGCAGCTTTGGTGGCAGCTTTAGCTGCAGGTTCCCCACTGATATTATTACAGCTACTGCTTTCCTGGTGTTGCTGCTGCTACTTCTTCTACTCCTGCTGCTGCTGTCTCTTCTGGTGCTTCTCCTACTGCCGTGGTCTCGTATCCATCCATCAACTCGTCTCCCACTGAGCCGATGGAGTGGCGAAACATTAGTAGGCTAAGATTGGAATATATATTTTTTTAAATTTACATTTAATAATGTTCTTTTTCATTTCAAACCCCTCCAGAAACAGTGGCTGCTCAACGTTGCGAGACTTCTTTTCACTTGCTTCTTTGCCCATGATGCCAGGGAGGAAATTAATCCAAATTTCAACAGCATGATCAAAATTCCCTGATACATTTTTGAAAACGGTCAGTAAAAAAAAATATTTTTCTCCGGTAGCTCTGGTAGCTCAGGCAGCTCCGCTGAAAACTCTGCTATTCAGAATTTGATAAGAAATAATATTTATATGCATTTGAGTTTGTGAATCCCTCCCCTACAACGACGAAAAAATTCCATGGGATTCAATTCTTTGCATTTATCTGTTGGCCACTATCTGCTCACGACGTTGTCGCCTCATTGACTGAGATACAGGATTACAGGCTGAATATACAGCAATGCCAATGTCAAATATGAATATAAAAACACGACTTTTAATAATCAATATATTTTCCTTCTGCAACGCTGTCTTAATAAGGTGTTCCATTCCAAATTCTGCAGCGTGTCTAAACATAGCCGACTTGATTGAATAGTTGAAGCCTAGAGTTTCCCCATCTCTCCCGGGCTTTCGTCTTTACGCAGTCTCCACCTCTTTTTAAGCGAAGTTCTTATTGAGATCAGCGCACTCTAGTGAAGGCGAAAACAACTTTAAAAAACCATGCCGGTTATTTTGAATTTTCCGACGCACTAAGTACAGTATCTTGCATGAAAACTGGGACAGCCGCTAGGTGGTTCTTACGAGTATCCTATGTAGAACCCGTAGCGGCTGTCTAAGTTTCCATTCAGGATACTGTACAACAACAACTAACAGGTAGCTTTTGCTTTTTTGGCACGACGGACTATCGGGCTGTAGATGAATAAAAAGCTTTCCCGTGATTGGACTTGAATACTAATCTAATGCGTAATATATTCTCCGAACGTTGTATTTCTTTGTTTCACCTATTCTCCATTTCATCTTATATTTTCTAAGTAGTAAGAAGCAATAAAATTCCCTGGTGAGTAAATGATGGATCGTCCTATATGTCAATATTCTTATCTTCATTTAAATCCGCTTATTTCACTTCTTCCCCTTCGACTTGGTCCATTCGTGATGGGAGAAACCCCGGGATGCCTTCCACTTGGGCCAGCATTGTTGATAGATACTCAGGTGTTCCTTCCACTTGGGTCCAAAGTGTTGGTAAAAACACTGGTGATCATTGATATTGCAGGTGTGATTCATCACTTTATTGCATTTACTTTTGAAAACAAAAATTAAGCGTCCGAAGCAGGCGTACATCAGTTGTAAATTCAATATTTACGAAAGCAAAACAAAAATAATTACATTTCAATAGTATCCTCAAGACGTCGATTTAACTCCACAAAACGTTCTTCTTCACGACGTAAATTTTTAGTGACCTTAGAAGAGTCCTCGCAAAATTTCTCAAAAGCCAATGCCTAAAAAACATTCAAAAAAATTAACAATACAGAAAAAAAGGACACACACCACAACAATAAAACACTTACAAAGGAGCCGTCCTCTATTTCTTCACTTCTATCACTCATTCCGTCGCACATCATCTCCAAATTAACCTCCACATCGCCGTTTTGATCGTCGCTGAACGGCACCTCTTCATTGCAAAGAACAAGAGAATCTACCGCCGAAACGCCAACTTGAACTTCGCTGACCACCTCTTGATGACAAACAAGGGCCACATTACTCTCCACAAGACCGACTGGTACTTCGCTGACCAACTCTTCATCTTCACCGACGTTCACTTCACGTCGATCGCATTGCAAAGCAACATCGACCTCTCCATCACGAACGACAACCACTTCAGCAACTTCAGAGACATTCACATCCGTAAGAATTGAATCAGGTTCCAACGCCATCTCCAATTCTTGACCATAACGAATGATTTCGGGAAAAACAAACACCTAAAAGATTATTCAACGACACAAAACACAAATGTATAGTAACACTAATGCACAACAAACAGTAATTTCCCTCAACAAAAATTAGAAATAAAAAAAAAACAAGAAAAAAACATACACGATGCATTTTTGCATGACTTTTAAACCCAGATTCAGATTTGAATACCGGTCGTGAAGGACACATCGGACAAATTCTGTGAATTAAACAGTTTTTGTAATGATTGTGGAACTGGTAGTTTTTCAAAAAAGATTTCCCGCAAATTCCATAATTTTTGCAAAAGAACATTTTAAACTAACACGTTAACCGATCAAGAGATAACTGTCAGATTGATAGATAGAAGAAAAAAAAACGTTGAATCCTACGACATCACCACGTTTTATAATAAAAAACAAACAGCGCTTACAACGAAGTCGACAAACACTACAGATATAAGGAATGTATAAAAGAGCCTTACGACCCTCTGGCTATGAAATCAATCGGCGACAGGGAGATAGCCAGCCGATGGGCCGATATTTCAGTAGGCCATGCAAACAAATCACCAACAACCAAAAATTGAATTCATTGTAGTCTGCTGTAGTAGAAATAACAGTTAGTTAGTTGGTAAATTCCTCATCAGTTTAATTCTCTCTAGGTGAACTGGTGGTCCTAATTAGACCAAAAAACGAATAATCGGATATTTGATTGACCATGAGAATGATTGTATTCAGGGAGAGGGAGAGAAATGAAACTCGCGCCATGCTGTTTCAAAAAACGCAGCAAAGATGGGTTACTGGTCGTGACGTTCACCAAAGTGATAATTAAAGGTATTAATGATTAATTTCTCATGGTTATTGAATGTAAAATATCGATGTGCAAAATTTAAAAGCGATTCAGCATGAAAATTACAATTTTCAAATTAATCTATCTCATACCACAGACTACCTCGGATTTGAAAATACCGGTATATTTTAACAATATCGTGACTCTTGCTGGCCTAGTGTGTAAGGCTGAAAATAGTTTTGGAAATCCATTATCTACCTTGTAATTTCAACATGGTGAAATCATCGGAATACGTGGGTCAAAACTGCTGTGCATGCTGTCAAAATTTCATCTACAGTAACTTGTTCCGCTTGGCTGCAAGTCATCTCATAAAGATACTTTAGAAGAATCAAAAGTAAATGAGTTGATAAATTTTCCCATTAATGTAATACATCTTGTTAGTTCTCTATGTTCAGTTAGGAGAACCATTTGCTTATCTTTCTTAGAATTTCAGCACTGGAAAAGTCTGATCATTGGAGATGTCATGCAGATGCATTCTTTTTAGTCAGCTGGTCTTGTGATTTATTTGAAAATATTTGGGATATTGAATTCAATCTTAATCTTTTTTTAAGGTAGGACTACCAGACTATAGAATGCTTTATATACACTGAAATCGAAAAATTATTATTGATTTCTATTTATATACAGTGACATCTGAGCTGCAGTGCAACACACAATCATTCAGATATCTGATGATTTTTACATCGGATAATGTTCAAAATTAGAATTATAACAGAATTGATTAAATTGATGGACATTTTCATCATGATATTTTTGCTAATTCATTACAGGCACCTTTGAAAATACGGAACATCACTTCAGCCATCAAAAAGAGCACTAACATCAATTAAGAAGAGTGTGCTGTGAACAGACATTGTGTGCTCTAATTAAAGGTTAAGAAAATAATAATCTAATTAAGTTTAATCATACAAAATTACAAAGCCAACTTGAAGTTAAAATGTAAAGATTTCAAGAACAAAGCTTCGCCTCATTTGACTAGTTTTAATACTTTTAAACATTATCAAGTCATCAACCTGAAACAAAATCAATTATAAATTTGTATTTCAATTTTTAACAAATTTCACATAAATTATTACTAAAACAATGGATATTGGATGTTGATGCCACAAAATGTTAAGGTTAATAACGTGAAACAAAAAATAGCATTATTTTCATGCAGTCTCATAAAATCAATTGAATTGCAATTTTGTTAAAGTTTATTACATACTTGCTGACCAATGTGGTGTGTTGTTCCAGCCCATTTCAGTGAAAGATATTGTTCGTAAAGTTGAACTGTCTTGGTGTTGACATCAAGATAGAGAAATTAAATCCTGTATTTTAATTAAATTTATATGTTTTTATCATGTATACATTGATGGAAAAAGAAACAAAAAAATGGAGAGATGTTATAATAGCAATACACGTTCACTTGTATAACAATTAGTTAGTCAAGAAAAGAAAAATTTAGAACAAAAAATTCAGAAAAAAAAATCACCAAAGCCTATGCACGGATCACAAAAACGTTTGCACGGATCACAAAAAAACTTTCACGGATTGCCAATGGTCATGACTATATTTAACAAATATTCCATTTATTATTTTTAGATTCATTATACTCTTTCATTATATTTTTTGTGTTTCGTGCAATTTTTTTTTCGATTCGTGCCCTATAGGGGATAAAATAACATGCCCTATATAGGGATAACAAAATTGGTTACGTTTTTTATTGTCCATTGTTAGTTTTAAATAAAGAAGAAAAATAAAGAATAACAATAATAATAATAAGATAATAATAAATAAGAATAGTAAAATAAGAATCTTGAATGAACGAAGAAAAATAAACTATGTTCATAATCACTGTATTGCTGTCCGTATTGTGTTTATTAAAAATGACACAAATTGACTTAGTTATTTTGTTGCGTGTTTGAAGAATGTTATTCTATTTTTTTTTTTTTGAAATTTGGGTGTAATGGCTTCCTTGCACAATTACGTGATAAACCTAAGCGTAGTCCTGTTAAAGGCAAATTTACATTCGACTTAATTCCTCCGCCCCAGGCGTTACCTATGAAATGTAAAGTTTAAAACTAGAATTATAATCGACTAGATCATGATTATTTTACCAGGTGGTTTCCATTTTACTGGAAGTGTTGATGGCATAACAGGTTGACTGAATATTAAAATAGCATCTTGTGTAACTTTGATTTTCTCTGGAGATTTTGAAATTATTGGATTCATGCTTTCCTCACAAACAGTTCTCCTGTTACGCACAAGTTTTTGACACTGGCTTGCCTGTGAAATAGACCGTTCCCATGAAGTGGTTCCGATTGATTCATCAGATTCTGAAAAGTCACTCAGTTCATGAGGAGAAAGACATTCACAAGTAGATGTAATGATTGTTTCTTGCGACGAGATTCTCTGAGGTTGATCTATAATTTTGTTTCATAAGTTTATAATTATTATAGTACTTAGTTTCCCTTATTAGACCTAGTTTCAACTTACCCAATTTTGTAGATTTACGCGAAGTGGTTTTTAATAGTTTTTTGTTAATTAAAACATCGTCACTCGTTGATGATGTTTTGCTATCAATGGTTGCATAATTTTTCACTTTCCAAGTCCTTCAAAAAGATGTAACATAAACACATAGAAAACAAAACAACTTGAATAATCAAGCATTACCTAATATCTAGATTATGAAGTTCCATTTTCAAACATTAAAAAGTTCGACCGTTAATCAAATTTTCAACCAAATAAATTATAGCCTTTGTAGCAACAGCGAAACTTAGTTTTTGACAATTGACTGTTGGGTGGGTGGAGCGTTAAGCAGCGTTGCCAGATGATTTAATATTCCTACTTGAATTGTCGATCGCGAAATCGAGCGTCCACTTTCTTCACCACCACTCAAACAAAATTAGGATGACTCGCAAATGGAGATGGATTTGGGAAAGGCGTTGCCGTAGACGGAACGACACTCGGACATGTTGTGCCAGTTCAGATGTACTTGTTGCAACGTTTCAGAAGACTGAACTTTGTATAGAAATGTATAAAATAATAAATTCGAATGGTAAAATAACACAAGATAAATATTAATTGCAAATTTTCTAGTAATAAAACAGTCCACACGGTCTACACCATAGTCTCCAGACTTGTTTACTTAATAATACTTGTAGATTTGTCACCGGCCGGCTGGACGAAGCGACTCATTCATAATTCAGAAAAAAATACAGCAATAATCCGCCCAGGTAGCTTTCGCAGCCCTTCGTGAGACGGATAAGATCCTCTACGTCGACGCTATCAAAGTAAAACATAGATTTGCGTGCTGCTTCTTCTCATTCCTATTCACTCAAGTTGTAAAACAATTTTTGTTTCGAGCCGTCTAGAAGATGAACAAGTCACGTGGCCATGATCAAGGCGGAGACGGCCCTCCTGCAGAACGGACGGACTTAAGCTGAAACTATCCTGCTTCAGGCTGGACTGCCTCTCAAAGCCATCATGTTGAATTTGCAACTGCTCCAGTTCACAAAGTGGGACACTCCTTGGTGTTTTTAATATTCTAATTTGCGCAACATCCGACTAATGCATTGATCCTGTCCGGATACTGGATCGATCGCATCCAGATGGACATGTATGAGTTCGTTTTACGTCGGATTCGTTCGTTTTCGTCCACCAGTTGGAGGCATTCACGGTCGTGAGAAGGAAGGAGCTTATAGTATCGTCCTCAGCAGTGGATACTAAGATGATTTGGACAATGGCGACTCGTTGTATTACACAGGATCTGGTGGACGAGACTTGACAGAGAACAAACGAACTGCTGAACAGAGCTGCAACCAAACACTCACCCAGATGAATTTGTAATTTCAAAATAATTGCCATTTCGATTATGAAAAATTCATTAGTTGGGTTTTTAGGGCTTTGGCTATTAACTGTAACACCGAGGTAAATGAACACTGCCATAGGTGTGAGATGAAATGTTATGAGATGAAATAAAAAAATTTAATGAACAAGAACTTAACTTCAAATTTTTTTTTCTGGATAGGGAGGACTTTCAATTTCAATTAGGAACACTTTCAAGCGAATTTAAATCTAACTCTTGATCCCTGCTTTCTGCTACTCATCATTTGATGGCCCCATCATTGGAGAATGGCTCCCGGCCAGATCTTTCTTTTTTTCTCGACTTACCTGTTCACTTCTGCCAGTACCTCGGCTTCTTTCTGTAAATAAATGTAAATCACAATAAATTTAAATTTTTTTTTGGCAGGGGGGGGGATTGGGTAAGGTGATAACTTACCAAGCTTAAAGACACGTGCATCCCTTCTGAAGCTGAGTCATCAGGCAATTCACTAATGGATGGCCGTGGCATTCTTTGTTTTTAGACCCAATAAGGGCAATCTCGTGCTCGCACTAACACCTAGTGCATCTTTTTGGCCCACCAGCTTCGTCCGAAGAGCTTTGTTGGCTTGATCTGTGCTTTCATCTCATAAATTCACTCATCATTTGATGGCCCCATCATTGGAGACTGGCTTGCGGCCAGATCTTTCTTCTTCTTCTCAATTTTCCTGGTCACATCTGCTAATACTTCGGCTTCTTTCTGTAAATAAATTAGATAACAATAAATTTAAATTTTTTGGGGCAATATATAATGGGGGGATTGGGCAAGGTGATAACTTACCATGCTTATTAAAACGTGCATCCCTTCTAAAGCCTTGTCATCAGGTAATTCAGTTGATGGCCGTGAGATTCCTGATTTTTTACACCCCACCTCGTGCTTTTTTTTACCAACACCTGTATCTTTTGGACCCACCAGCTTCGTCAAAAGAGTTGGCCATTTCCATATCATGCGCGTTTTTTTAAGTTTCTTAAAAAAAGATTTCTTAAAAAAGATTTTAAATTTTTTAAAAATAAAGCACGAATAAGGAGACTTACCCTTGGATTGAGGCCAATCCCACTTCTCACGCAGGTAAAAAGCCAGAGGTGGCCAAATGACAGTTTTGGCTACGGCAACTGCAGCCAAACCAAAAACGCCTTCAGCCATATAAATGGACCAATTGGCAATCTGATGATAAATTTCTGCTTCAAAATCCATTGCTGTCAAATAACTTGGATAAAACTGTCCAACTATTAAAAACGTGGACGAGTGCGAGTGAAAGGAGCGAGGGAGGAACTAACGGCGTTCTGTTTTGTTTACAATTTTGGAAAAGCCTTTTGGTCAAAGTCACAGCGCTCACTGCCCGTGTGGCGGAAAATAGAACGTGTATTAAGAAAATTTGGACAAAAATTGGGTTTATATTTCATGATATAACTTGAAAAGTAAAACTAGCTCCCGGGAATCATTTATTGGGGTGGTAAAGGATAAACCGCCGATTAAAATGAGACCTTAACGGATGAGGAGCGAACTCTAGTTCACTTTGGGCAACCATTTTCGTTTTCATGATTTTTCCATAATAGCCGTGTAAAACCCGGACGCGTTTTTAAGAGGGGAAAAAGGAGGTGACCAGCTGAAAGTGGCTGTGAATTTTTAACTTTTAAAGTTATGTGAACAAAATTTATCCTGAATATAAATTAAGGAATAAATAACAAAGATCATTTTTCAAAATTAATATTTTCTTTTATTTTAATACCTTTAATCGAATCACAAAAACAAGCATTTTTTAAAAATTAAAATAAGTACACTTAATATTAATATTATTCGGGAGCCTTCTAACAGGGCATACAAAAAAGGGATTTAAACAAAGCTCATGTAAAAAACAACTTATTATAATTTGTTTGGGGTTCAACATACACTTTGGGCTAGCCCGACCGGACTAAATGTATAGTGAAGACAAGGCTTACGTTCGTGTCCAATAACACTACATCTAATGCATCTACGCCTTGTCTTTTTTCTCATGTTTTTTTCTTGGAAGTTCGTCCAAGGGGTGACGACGCCGAGCCCAAGCCACCAAAGCGTAATGGGAAAATGGTAAATAGTACATTGTGCGATACGGTTTATTGTCAGAAAAAAAATTCGATTCGACTTTTTCAATCGGAAAACGTTGGATAAAGATTAATGTCATGAAAATGAAAATTCTCAGGGTTCACATATTACGTTTGAAGACCACGAAAGGGAATGAAAAGACAGCCTTTCCTGGCAAGCACTCATCACCCATTTTTTTTTTAAATATTTTACCACACCCATATCTTCATTCTAAACCGCTAACGAATTGCCTATGCAGTAAACATTAATGTGACCAAAAGAACTCACTCAGTATTAAGAAAACGTTCTATTCCCTTAGAGTGCTTGGGATAAACCAGAAATATCTGATTGTTCCCCAGACTGAGTTAATCTGGAAACTTATTCATTCTTTCCGCCTCATACATTGTTTGTTTTTTATTTCCCTCGTGATGTGTTCATGATTTGGCTGTTAATCGAATGTTGTTTATCGCGCTGCTTCCGCTGATTTTCCAACTTCTCTACCTTCGTCTTCCTCTTCTCTCCAAAATCTTTATATATTTCATCATTCCTCGCTTTTCCATCCATTTTTGCCATTGCAGATTCATATTTATCTTTGATTTTTCCAGTAATTGCTTGTTGAGAAGTCGTCTTTCAGAAAAGTTCAGTGTTGTTAAAGAAGAAGAAGGAACATTCCTTTCTAAATGGTCTATAAAGTGTGTCCTCTTACAAGGTAGGTTAGGTAGGTTGGGTTTGGTAAATGTTCATTTTCCTAATTTACGCTATCAGTTGTTGCTAGAATCGCTTTGTTTTCTAAAGAAGCTTAAAATATTACCTATAATGAAATTGGGATCTGTGGTTTGTTCTTCTGAAACAAATCCTAAGCATATCTTAATCTAAAAATAAAACGAGTAACGTAAAATTGGATTCTCAATGAAACTGAAGTAAAACTCCTTACAAATGCTTCCGTGTACAACTGTGGAACAGAATGCATCTTGTAATGTTACAATGTTGGATATACAATGCAATTCAACAAGCAAGCAAAGATCTTGCTGACCTAGAAAAGGAAAACAGAGCTCAAAACAGGAAAGATCTAGATGAAAGATTCCCATGGTTCAAAAATCAGCAATCTTTTAATAAAACTGAAAAATGGGAATTTGGTATGTCAAGTTTTCAATACACACCTGATCCCACGCTAGATAGATTTAAATACTTCGTACAGGGATTCGTTTGCAAAGATGAAATAATTTGCCCTGTTGTATTAACCGAAGATCCCCAAAGTGTTAACGTAGCTCAATTTCCTATAGTTGATCTATCAGTATATCCCCAAATTAAAACGTATACAACCATAGGTCGAGAAACTAAATTAGTCCATAATTACAAAAAAATTGAATTTAGCTTCAAAAATATACAAGAACAAGAAATAGGTTTAAACGAAGATGAAAGTTTTGAAAAAAGGGAACAGCCTGTTAGAAAATTTTGGGTAGTCAATAGCTAGAAGACAGAAAGTTAACTTATTGGACCTGCTAGCTATAGAAATAACTAGCTGAAATGTCGACTGTGTACAGGGTATTTATTGCAAGATTGATGCAAAGACCTCCTCAAGAATAACCGGCCTTCAATGGGGTGGGTAAATAAATTAAAAGTGCGTCATAAACTGCCCCTGAGGAGATCTGAAGATCTTGATGGAGGAAGAACAAGGTCCATTACGTTGCTATCTATTGAAAATTTAGTTTCAGTTATATTTTTTTTTGTTACAACTGTTTGTTAACAGGTGACGGAGGGAGCTATTAGAAATTGGTTTCCTTTTTGGAAGACGAAAATTGCCCGGAAATCTTAGAGCAACCTTCTCGTTTGTTCAAAGCTGATGAAGTAGGGATTCAATTGTAACCCAATGCTAAAAGTGTGAAACTTCTCATTCCCAAGGGAATCGACGACGTTTCCATTCTGAAACGAAGAAATTCAAAACGATCTGTCACAGTAAATAATACATCTGATAAGATATACTAAAGTAACGTATTAAACACTTCAAAGTTAAGTTATGGAAACATTTAGTTCAGCAGGTTTCAGTTTGCCAACCTATTTTGTTTTCCCATAAGAAAGGGTACCCACGGCAGTCAAGTTCTCAATTCCTTCTGGTAAAAAAACGATTTACATTAAGCTTATAAAATTCCAATTCTGTAACCCTTGACATACTCATTACTGGTATGGGCATATGGTAAACGAGGAAAGGTTGGATAACGCAAGAGATCTTTCTTCTTTTCCTGAGAGAGCATTTTTATCCATTCGTAAAGGACCTTTCTGGGATTACTTTCCCATTTTTTCTGTCAGTTGATGGAGCAAGCAGCCATATTTAATTTGAAGTCTCTTGTATCAACGAAATATGTGAAAATTTAACTAATGTTACAGCGATTAAATAACGATTAAACCATGCTTCTTCAATAAAATTCTGTGGGGAAAAGGATAAAATCCTTTATTCCCTTCTTGCAAATTCCACTAACGTAATCCAATCAGCTGACGTGGGAATATTTGATCCTTTAAAAAAAAATTTCCACGAATTCTGGCAATAGTCCACTGAAACAAATAAGCCTGTTGATATGTATAACGATGCAAAGGTTAAATATTACGTTATATATAATTTTTCCATAATAAACGTTTCGTTTTCGTTAGGTTTTCAAGCGAGCCTGGGATGGAATTTCACCCCAAATAGTTATTAATGCCTTTAAAGCTTGCTGAATATACCCATTCGATTCTGATGTGGTCGAGTACGTATAGACAAATTATGTAAATCATTGATGAAGATAATAACGTAATGTTTTTCAAGTTTTACAAAGTGCATTTCCACTGGAATATCGCTTCTTGAAGAACATGACGCTATAATGTCGTTTCAGACGAAGAAAGCAACACAAATGGAGAAGTTGAGGCTGAGGTAATTGTAAAACTATAGTTATCATGACATGTCATTTAATTGCGTAAAATTGGGTCTCAGATTACTCCAGAAAAAGAACAAAAAAACAGTTCAGGCGATTCCAACATTATTTCAAAAAAGAACGTGGATTCCTGTAATACTGTGTTTCGGGCTTGCCAGGATATCATGCCTGCCATCGCCAAAGCCCATGTTGAATCAACTATTCCATTGTCCTTGTTGCAATAATTTAAGAGTGCGGAAAGGGATAGAGGAATATGGAAGGGAGAGGTGATTCATACGTCCCTCTTTAAATACTGGAAAGGATCGCTTGTAGAAAAACAGGACAGATGTTCTGAAGTGGCTCAAACCATTCCAGGTTTACCTAATCCTATAACTCCGTTACTGCGCAAAGGAAATCGAATGAATTTAATTACTTCAAAAGAATGTGTAAGTATTTAATTTAATTAATCCAATTCACCAGTTTAATAATGTTTCATCTTATGAAATGTTGAATAGTTGGATCTACCAAAGTGAAAGCTTGACGTACAGGATAAAAAGACAAAGGTCAATCCTTCAGATAAAAATGATGTTTCTGAATTGCAAGACGAGATTTGCTATTTGGCAGAGCCTTCAGAAGTCCCAAGTAATGGACATGGTGAAATATTACCGAATCCTACACAATTTTCTTCTCAAGATCCCCCACAGGAAAATTCACAAGTTACAGGTTTGTGAACGAAACCGATTTATTTACTTTAATTTAATACTGAATGGTCATGTTGCAGAAGGAGATGACAACGTACAACAGATCTCTCCTCTGTCTGGCATAGATTGGGTTTGCTTTATCTGCAATAAGGACTTAGCAGAACCAGGTCCAAAAAAAGGCCCGACCACGAAAATTGGCAATAAATACCTTATTAATCTGTTGCATAATCCGCTTACATTAGTAACTTTGTTTGTCATTTTCACTTCACTTGGTGAGGAATTAATAAGTATTTTTAGGTTTCATGTAACATAAGGGATTGATTAAATTTATAATATTTTCGGGAATAGCAACGAAAATTCACAGGTAGTGTACATAGACATCTTATCGGATTTCCTAGAGAATTATTGCCAAAAGAGAGTTCTAACAACATCTGATTTATTCAACCATATGAATGAGTCAGTCTTTTTATATAATTTTGGCATAAAATCACATATATATTGTCAGTGATTACTACAACAAACCGTTGTAATCGTTTACATTAGGGATGACATCAACGGCCATTGAAAATACATTATTTCGTAAATCAGCGCGTGCATCATTAGCAAACATTGATCTTTTATAGATTTTTAATCCAAAAATGACTCGCTATAAATTTCGGTAACTGGGAGACATTTGACCCTAAATATCCTAATATAGATGGATTTCAAACGTCCCAAATCTAGCCTTTTTTTAAGTCCTTTTTCCCAATATATTTTTTTAAATATCTTGAAAATTTGTACAGCTGCACTGACATAGTTGGATAAAAAGTTTGTATCTACGTTTGCATTACAGAGCCCCCCTCCCCCAATCTTGGAGGGCGTCAACTTCGAGGTATAGGGGAGGGTTGTAAAAAAATTAATTTCAATTAAATAAAGATATAGTTCTGCAGAACAAAGAAAGGCGCATCTTTTGGTGCAAAGAAAAGTATTTTAGCGCGATTTTCAGTATTAACATACATTGCTTATATGGGGAAGAATGTGCGTGTATTTAATTGATGATTGAGGGTGTAGGGGCTTAGGGGTTAGTCCTACAACAAAGTCAAGTGTGAATGATTTGTAGGCCTTCTTTTCTTTCATTCGAAAAAAAAGAAAAACAATTTTTATCTCTTTTCGTTCAAGAGTTATTTAACTTTTGGTGACACACGTAGCGCCATGAGAATGCGCACAAACAAAGGGGTATTATTAATCGTCTGGTGGGTACTGTACTCATATAATGCCCCGCGGAGCCTATTGGCACCTCCCCTCCAGCGATGGCCAACACTCCGTATACGTCACAGCCGTTACGTCAGTACCAGTGGCGTAGTCACACCATGCACGTTACGTCATGCTAACTCAGCGTGCCGACTCAGCACACCGAGACCAAGACGCCGGTCCAGCTCAACCGACTCGCTGGTCCAGATCGACCAACAACACGATCAAGCGGGACTAATTATCCCACCCATTAACCCCACTATATAACTGTCTCCCAACATATATGTATCTCTCTCTTCTTGTACTCCCTTCCACAGCGACACACGTCAACACATTAGTCTGCCGTCTTAACCTGTTTATTAATTACATGTGAAGACGTCTCCTCTTTACACTCACACTTCTTTTTCCATATGAATAGAATGCGAAATACATCATCATTATGTTGAGTGTCGTTGTGTTGGCAGAGTTAAGAAAGATCTTCATGTTTGCAGACAAGCAGGACAAAGCATTATGCCATAGAGTACTCGAATCCCAAATAAAAGATGGCCTTCTCATTTTGAATACATATAATGAAGTCCTAAAATGAAAAACATCAAGAAGAACCGTCCAGAGCTAGTAGACCTAGACCTTCTATTTTCATTTGACAATCTCGATTGCATAGATAATCAGGTAAGAGAGCTCAAGGACTTTCCATTCCATTTGACAATCATAAAAGCTGGTTCAAAAGTTACAGTTCTCCCCATTTTTTATTTTGGTCTGAAATGTCAAGAGGTCTACAACGTGTTTTACAGATTTGAGAACGGGGAAATAAACAATTAAATTATTAAAATAATTTTAATTATTATTAAAAATTAGAAATTAAGTATTCCCCGAGCCGTTGCAATTGTTAACAGGACATTAACCGTTGAATATCTGAGAACTGAGAAGGAGAGTCTACTATAAGTTCCTGGTTCTGTAGATGTGGAATCTCATTCTTGATACGGTTGGGTTCAGATTGCACTGATCACAGATTGCTTCTCTTTCTCTGCAGTATCATAGCTCATGGTCGGTGGCAGTAGAGCTCTTTCTCTTGCAAGAAATATATCTTGACGATGCTTCTTCAGGATACCAGATCTGAATACTGGGTTGAATAAGAGTTATAAAGAATAATTCTTCTTGCTGCTCATGCATTCGAGATCACTTGAGAGGGTCATCAGATAATCCTTGACACATTTTTTACAAGCTAAATACATAGCATTCAACTTGTGCACGAACACATACACTATATGCGAGAGGATAAATTAAACACTCCATTTTTTCAGATTTACTAAACTTTTCAAGATGAATTCTTGATTTTTCATGATAGATCTAGTATTCTAACTACAGTTGATCTTACATGTAAGTCAGATCTAGCATGTTAACTCCAGTTGATCATGTAAAACAGATCTAACATGCTAACTCCAGTTTTAGTGTATTATGGATCCAACATGAAAATGAGCTTCTCGGATAAACATGTCATACATACTTATCAAACTAAGAACTGAAGAGATAGAGCAAGTCACATGGAATGGCACCCCCATCTCTGCATATCAAATGCTCAACAGTAACACGGTTTAAGAAATCTACCTGTTTAAGAAGTACTTTGGATTCGTAGACAAATGTGGAAGAATAAGATCAAACAGATCTTCATTCTGAATGATGAAGTCTATTTTGGAAACATGGTGAATTGGTGATCTACAAGTTAGACTCCTTGTGGTTGGTAACTGGTTGGACAAAGAAGAAAATTTTAAATTTGTATAACGCAAGCCCAATCTTGAACATCGACAAGACTACGTTTGTCATGAGAACCCCAAAATAACTCTACCTTATACGGCTCTCACATTCCTCTTGGATCAGATTGACAAGTCTAAAATGTTCGTCTTGGAAACAGATGGATGCGGGTCACTGCGCGATTCTATGGATCAGCAAATGGATTAGATATGCAGATCAGATAACCTCTGTTTGCGTGCTAATTCAGATAAACACACAGATAAACACTGCATTCGTTTTGTACAGTATGTTATGTTATGTTTCAATTTATATAGCGCCTTTTCCACTCGTTTCCAAGTGCTCAAAGGCGTTTTTTTCCAGTTTATCAAGATGTGATACACATCACAGTATGTTTAACGTCATGTTTCTTGAAAGCAATCAAGAATCTGTGTTGGCGTGCAGCCGCTATAGGGCGCTTCCTACAATTTTTATGACGGGTTCAGCAGGGATTTGAACCCAGGGCCTCATTACCTCTTGATTGAAGCTTTGATGCTCTAGACCATTCACCCATGCATCCCCAGTATGGCCATCTTATGATGTTAGCTGGTATGTCAAACCATATTTGGATTATGCAACCAGTAAGACACGCTCACCTTCAGTTTGCTCTGAATCATCGTGCACGAAGATCTGTGCGGTCATTTGAGATGAGGTTAGTGTGTCAACTCCATTCGGCATGATAACTGAATAGATGGCCTGCGGCCTGTTTTATTGGTTAACATAATTGGGTGGTCATCTCGTTCATAATATGACAGGTACAGCTGTATACCAACATGCTAAGTCTCAAGTGGGGTCCACCAGAACATATCTGTTTGTCTGCATGAACAATCAACAAGCGAAGTCCATCTCTGAACACCAGTTGGAACATGGTAGCTTGGGTGTTGAGATTGAGCCCAGCTAGAGTGTTCTCTTTGCGTGTATATAAAGATGCATGCAAGTTCAGTTTGACATACGCTTGAAGTTTGTATGAGATAAAATCTTCTTGCAATTGGTCAAGATCAAGTTCAGCTCTGTTCAGCTCTACTAGGTCTTGTAGTTCGCATGAGATCAAGTCAATGCGTTCATCGAGCAAGTCAAGTTGACGTTCTAGGTTGTGTAGTCTGGATGATTTGCTGCGTTGACTTTCAAGTTGAACATCACATGCACGCCCATTCTTGATTGGTTTGGCATGTTGATCTGCACACTTGAGATTGAGAGTAGCTTGGTATGGTATGCAGGTTTGTGTGATCGTCTAACTCCAGCTTGGAATGTTGATCAGCATGGTCATTCGAGATGCAGTTTACATGTGAACACTAAAATAGATTTGAGATCGACTTAGCATGTAGATCTGCACATGTATGTGAACTAGAATTAGCATGTTGATCTGCAAGATCATAAAGGATTAAGATTCCACTCATCACATAAACGCTCACCTGCGGTTCGCTTGTGATGTAGATAGAGTTATCATGTTGATCTGAATGGTAAACTCGAAGGTGTGATCTACATGTTCAAATTTGGAAGAGTTTTATTTGTAGTAACAGTTCCCATCCATTGGTAGATTGTCGTCTTGAAAGATGGACAATTCTTCAGTTTGACTTGTCAGTGAAGTCTGACTTCAAGTGAAGTTCATCTCTTCCATCCATGATATCTGATTGTAAAACGAGTCTGTTTTGGTCGAGATCTCATTGCTGGGTATGCTTGGCTTTCTGGGTATAGCTGCAATTCCAGAGAGATCAATTTGGATTCATTTCTTCTGAAAGCAAGGAGAGCGCGTTGTAGAGATCAAACTGAGAATTTTCCATTTACTATTGGCGAATCTTTTTTGGTTATCGAATAGTCAAGTCTATGTGTACCAGCGAGCCACATGTGAGCGTGTCAACCAAGTTTTAAAACATCAATACACAGACAAAATGACATCTTTGCAAAGATGATCTTCACAAAGATGACAGATCACAGCAAATCAACAATCTAAGAGTAGCCTATAACTCTGCCGGTTGGCAGAGTTATCATGATATCGATACAATTGTAAGTCTAGTAGAACTTGCAATACAAGATCAATGACACGCTAACATTACAGATTGAAACTTATCAACGTGCTTCTGCAATCCAACATGATATACCACTATGTCAACATCTTATGTTAACTACTTTTCTTTCCTAGTCATGAAACTCATCAGGCTTACACTTTGAAGTCTTGATTAATATATGTGTATCGTTCTTGCACGATTCGTTGTAGATCGAGGAAAAGCTGTCACTGTCATCGTCTTCAGACAAAATTATCTGACTGACTGTTATCAACGAGTTCACCCAACATGTTATGTTTGAATGTTGAACTTTTGATCTTCTTGATCTTGTTCAGGTTGTCAACCACAGTAGAAATCATATTGTTTTCACCTTGAGAAGTATTTGACTCACAAAACATAGATAGAAATAATTCAGGTTGAGATTTCTTATCAGCCTAAATTGAAGTTAAACCTGTTTGTGATTTTCCAAATCAGCAACAGTTGAAATCATGTTAGTTTTGTGATTTTTTGTTGAAAACTTAGTGGCAGAATCAGCCAGATTGGTTTGAGGCATGATAGTATGTGTCGTATTCTTTGATTATGTTTCTATTATTATATGCATCTACAATGTTAAGACTTTGGGATATCAATTGTCTTCTTTACTCTTTCTACTTAGCATTGAACAATGGAATCCTGAAACGAAGTCTTGTAAACACAGAAAATATCTGACGAATATGCATATCTCTTTTGAAGACCTCGGTATCTCTCTTTTCTGTTGAGTTTGATTCCACAGGTTGCTCACTTGTTTACTCGGAGACACCCACAGCAATACAATATAGCTTTACCACATTCTCTTTACAGACAATTATAGAGGATAACTTATGACAGAAGAGACACAGAGAGAAGAAGCTAGTAGCCAGCTTGACGGCAATGCGGATAAAAGGGTTGACGTAGATGCTAAACAGCATCCCAGCTGACGGGTGTGGGTTTTGTCGCTCAACATTTTCTATAAACAGTTGCATATTGTCTCTATCTACTTTTACGAGCTCAAATGCAAACTCCATCCAATTTTCTTCTCCAAATTTGACAGTCAGTTCATTTCTGATATGCTCTGCATTCAATAGATCTCCTTTAGTCCATCTACAGTTTATAAGTTTGCTACTCTTACTGATAACTTGTTGATCTTACTTTTCAATGATCTCATCAACTGTCTTAAAGTTCCAGATTGATACATATCTCTCTACAAGTCTACGTCTAAATTAGACGTAGTGATCATTTGAAAAGGAAAATCTCACATTGTACAACAATATCATTTTGTTGTACAATCGTGTGATGGAATAGAAAGTTGGCTTAAGATATACCTCTCGTACAGCGTGCTTCGCATAAGTGTTACACATAACCGTCTAGAGTGGTCAGCAGAGGCTGCGAGTGTTACCAAGATCTCAACGAAAGACCTGAAGGAATTCTACAACCATCTCTTCATGTTTCTGATTCGTCAGTGCTGTGACACTTACGCTGATTCAATTTATATAAACAATAACAATTTCACTGGATACACACACTTTTCGTATATCCTTTCACTGATATGGACTGTCTCAGCTGCCACATCCAATTAAAACCTAGAAAGCAGAAGTTGCAGGGCATTACTTGCAAAAATGGGAGCACCGATGCTGCGTTACTTGTTATTTTGTTGTTAGTTGTTGTTGTTTTTTTGCATTTCTTTGTTTTTCTCCTCTCCTCCGTATTAAACATGTTATTACCTTTATAGGGGAAAATCGAGCAGATTACAAGTGCTTGAAACGTTTTCAGTTTGCAGAACATTCAAAATTTACTTCCTTAGAGGCTCGTGCCACATCTTTTATCCATGAAGAAAGTGACGTTGGGGACGAAGTAAAGCCAACTACGGAGAAAGTATTTCTTCTCCTTGTCAGTGGCCATCCACCTTATTTCCTCAACAATGTCATGAGTCTACTCATTAGTTTTTTCCCTTCTGCAATGATATCTCCAATTTCATCGCCAATTTTGTTCCCTCTCAAATGATTTCAGCTTTGTCTTAAATTTAATTGACTATATTTTGTCGAGACATTTATAAACCCCTTTTGTCAGACATGCTGGATTCATTATCTTCTCAACAAATTTATGACGGGATGCAGATTGAGCGTGCAGCTTCCCTTCCGTTGTCAAAACATTTTCGGATTGTTGATGGTGGTTCTATAATGGAAAAAGATATGTTAGATGGGTTAGGGTTCCGTTAGGAAGTCAAAGAAAAAAAAATCATTTGTGACTTGGCATTGTTTTTTCGATGCATAAAGGGAAGTAAACTGGGTGTAGGCTGACACTGAAGGGCCATAATTTTACAACAAAAAACAAAAAATTTTGAATGTAACAAAATATGAAATGTAATTCATAGCATTAAATGTAAAATTACATGTTGGGTTACAAGGCGGAATTGTTTTTTGGGGGGTTGGGGAGGGGGTCAAATCCATAGCCATACACAATTTATACTGAAATTTCAATGGCTCAAATTTCGGTGGACACGTAGTCATGATAATATCATGTTCCGTGGCCGTAGAATAGAGATCTCGTAGAATAAGAATACCCAATAAATTTAGAATAGGTAAACACAATTTTGTTTCTCCGTAGTGGGGGAAGGGATTGAAGCGTCCTTGTAAAATTCAAATTTATTTGAATATGGTTTTAAAAGGGGTGAGGAAAAATTTAGACATATTGACGACGGATCGATCGTATCCGTCAGTACAAGTCTGAAAGTTCAAGAGTGTACATAAAAATGGAGCGGATCGTAAGCAATTTATGTTGGTCATTCTAATGCAAAAATCTCGAAAGAAACGTGTCTGTTGTCATTGAAATTTTTGAATTTTTTACAATGTGCACTAAAAAACTAACTGCAGACCTCAAGTCAATGCTGGTCATTTTTGAAAAAATGAGTAAGACTAATTTTTAATTATTTGTAATTTCAATTACAAGCAATTTTTTATTAGTAATGTTCATTTTTAACAATCCAGATCACCTGTTTTTGACCTTAAAAATGTGGGTACCAAAACACAGTTAATGGAGATGTTTAAAAAATGGTAATTTTTCGTTAACCACACGGTGCTCGTTGCCAAAATCCTGCACATCTCAGATATTCTACAAACGTTGGAAAAGGAATTTTGTGAAGCTTGCGTCGACTATGAAGCTCGAATTAGATCGATAAACACATTTTGGACACTGCCTAAATTGTTGCAAATGCCAAGTACTTGTCCAATGTTATTTGTATTACTTGCATTGTATAATAAAGAAGTTTACGGTTAAGAAAATTATTCAAATAATATTTAAGGACGCTGGAACCTCAGACAATCATCTAAGACATTTTGGTTACCAATTGCATAGTATCATATTGGTGTTTCTGACATCCCATATTTCGGTTCTTTTCGAGGCCGAAAATTCAGCCGTTAACTTTTTTCAAATGACTCTTGTGAAGCTTTCTGTAGTAACCCTGGAACCTATTTAATAAATAATGTTTTTTTCTGATTTTATCATTAAAATTTTTATTTTCCATTTTTTCCACTTTTTTACCTTCACATAAACAATGAAATATTAATGACAAATGAGTTTGAAATAAAATACATCAAACTATTTTTTCTTCCTTTGAATATAGGAATACGCTATGACACGGATGGATTGTTCCACTGCTTGCTGTTAAGAGTAAAGAGTACTTACGATCATCTGAGGGGAAATGGAGGCAATGGATTCCTTCCCTGGCCATCTCATAGAACCATTCAAAGTCTAGTAAGGGGTATTACTCGGTTGATTTGGACTAAACGACTTTTCAATCGATGCAATAGAGCGTAAATTAACGTGAAAAGAAAAACATCACAGAAACGGTTCTTTGTCATGGGATGAGATTTCTGTAAAAAAAATACTCAAGTTTTCAAAACAAAAAATTCATTCGATGGACTCGTTGATTACGGCGGAGATAGTATGATAATAAACAAGAGCGAAAAACTGGCAGATCATGCTTGTGTTGATTTTTCGATGCTACAGATCTAAATGGATCCAACATATCGCTGTGTACGCAATGAGTGGTGCGGCCAGTTCTAATGTTATTCAAAACATTGCTGTCAAGGCGATAAGGCTTCAAAAAAGAAAGGCGCTATTGTGACCAATGTTTCTTGTGATGGTCTCCACCCTTCTTAAGGAGTACACAGACTCTTTGGCGTATCTGGAGAAATGGAACGGCACGTCACAAATTATATTAAATATCCTACCGACTCTGACGAAAAAACCTATTTTCTTTTTTATGTCCCCCACATTATGAAGTGTATTAGAAATCACATATTCACGCACAAATATGTGCAGTAAATAATTATTAATATGTCGTTTTCTAAAATTATCTTGTAAAATTAAAAAAATTTTACAGTTTCAAGGAGAAATCTAATTTCATCACTTCAAGAGTCTTGATAATGCTGAAGAGAAATATCGATAAGTAGTGGTCCGACCCGTTGTAGTTTTTGGCGGGTTCAAAGACGGGTTGGGTATAAATATGAAGATTTTGGACAATCCGTGAAAAAGCGCCAAATTTTATTTTACATTGCCGTTTGCGGGTCAAATACTACGGGGCGTATTTTAATGAAAGAACCCGAGGTGTTTTATTTTTTTCATTTCAAGGCAAAATGCGGAAAAAATAAACTAAAGTGCGGGTTAGGGACAATTTTCATTTCATTTAAAGCTCAGTTACTCAGTACGATGGCAGGGTAACTAAGTACAGCATGTAAAAAACCCAGTTGGGTTCGGGCATTTTTTAGAGTTGAAAATCGTTCATTAGTAGATAAATCGACTGGTACAGAAAAAGAAATTCCATGTGATGTGTGCTGTGTTATTTTGGACACGGGTATACAGTGTGGAAACGTTTATAAGCATCATTTGAGACACGGGACGAAATCTCTTCAACGCCATGTTATTGCTAAGCATGATTCCGTGCAAGCCGTTAGAGACGAGATTACAAAACACGGCCTTTCGTTATCCCAGGTAGTTTCAGTAAAATCCAGTTCTGTATCTTCGTAATAAATTTATTCTTTGGGGGCTTTTAGGGTCTTAACAGGGAATCCCTGAAGGAGGCGATCGCTAAACTTATTTTGACTCAAAATTTAAGTTTTAAAATCGTTGAGTCTGATTCATTTATTGATTTGTTGCATTTATGCAACCCTTATGCAGATTCTTTGCTAGTTAAAGCAGATTCCTTTAGTGATTTTGTGCTAAAACAATTCTGGCTTTCAAGGGGTAAGATTAAATCGCTGTTTGAGTCTGTCTCTTCTATTAACTTAACTTGCGACTTGTGGACGTCGTCTAACACAAATGCCATTCTTGCTATCACAGCTCATTGGTTTGACAATTACTTTGATCTCAAGGAAATTCTTTTTGATGTTGTAGAGGTAAACAGAGCTAATTATGGGTTAAATATTGCTAGTTTTTGTTAATAAGCTTAGAAGAATTTGCTATTAAAGACAAGTCAGCTGGTTTTCTGGGAACTTTCTCATCGAAAGATGCAAGCTCTTTGTTTGTGAAACTTTTCCCAGTAAAATATCAATGAATTCTTTGGTCAATCCGGACTACTTGACAAGATAAAATAAAGATATTTAAATATTTACTTGACGAAGATATCACACTAGTAAATGGTATGGCTATATTATATACATATAATATACCGTATAATGGCCCACAATGGCAGAAGAAGTGAAAAAAAGAGAAATTAAAGTTAAAAGACGTCGATGCCTTCAAAATATTTTTGAAACGATGACTTTTAGAGGCCCCCCTCGCCTTGGACACCAGTTGGTTGGTGTATACCTTGGAGCACAATCTGTCTGAAAAAAAGACTAAATTGAAGTTTAAAAGGCATCATGCTTTCAAACTAATTTTGAAACGAAAAAAATTCAGTACTTTTAGAGTCCCATCTCCTCCCGGGACACCAGTTGCTGGGTGGACACCAGATGTTTGGGTGTTGGACCGCACACCGCTCCGACTTTTATAGGCAGGGGGCCTCGCCTGGGATACCAGTGGGTTGGTGACTTGACTCGGGCAAAAGCAGGCTGTAATCTTTTTTGCCTTCCATAATCTCTTTGATTTGGACCAGAATTGTGCCTTGCTGCATGAGCAGCTGCTGCTGCTGCATGAGCATCTGTTCCATATTTATTCTTGTTTGTGGTGAAGCTGACAAAAGGAAAGATATGGTGGAGACAGGGGAGGCAGAGGTGGCTGCATGCAATGAAAAAACAGCAAAATATTTAAAATGATGGCATCCTTGGCTTTAACTGAAACTTATCATTGTGGTCACGCCAGCAATACTTCTTCACAAGGGGCCAGATGAAATATTTTATGGCTATCATCAGTAAGAGGCCGAAAGTGCCTTGCAAGAATGGTATTTCTTATTTTTTCAATACGTCAGCCACATCAGCAGCAAACTTATCAGGGTCCTCAATCCCTTTCGGATCACCTTAAGAAAAATCACAAATAAAAATTTATTATTTTCCTGTCCATGACTTGGCTGTAAACTCAAGCTGCAAACATGAAAAACAAAACATCAGTTCAAAATCTTGTGCAAAAAAGAAAATAAGCCAAGGTAGTCCTTGTATTGATTTCACATGTAGTAATTGTTACCTTAAGTATTCCAAGTTCAGCTGTAAAAATAATGTTGCAATATTTTGGAACATTTTTTAATGGTTATAATAGTTATTACTGTCAGTGCAGGTTCCCCGTTCCTTACCTGGAAAGTTTTTGCACAAGTATTGTAGGTTTCTTGTATTGTTGCTTTCAAAAGATGAAAATGAAAAATCAATAATTTCAAGCATTAAAATTTTAAGTTTATTTATGCTGTCAGTTGAGATATTCCAATTTAAAGTGCAGGCAAACATGAAATATACAATTTGGCACGTATAACACTGCTCAGCTGCTATTACTTATTCCAATCGTTGTGCAGGCCTTCACAGTCAATATCTGTACGTAAAAGCAGGTTGTAGCGCGACCAGCGAGCTGGAGTCCAGAATCGATCTCGATTCCAGTTTTTCTCCATGTAGTCCAGTAACCTACTTAGTTCTGGTGGTGCCGAAGTTCGCAAGGAGTCGAAAACCGATGGGATCTTCTCGGCTAAGTAAAAATAACAAATTCAGAATTATAATCGTGAAAATGAAATTATAAAATGTAACCTGGAAGATACGGGAGGCAGAGTAAATGAAATACAAAGTCCCGAACTGGATTAGGGTGGTCACGGATTTTTTTCATGATGGATTGACCCCAATGAAAATTGCGACACAATTGGCGAAAAATTTTCGGAAGTCAGCGCTAAGGGTGTGGCCAGCTTGGCCGACAGCCTTCTGAGGTGGAGCAATTGGTTTTCGCAGTTTGATCTGACATAATCCAGCATGGCATTATGATCACACGTAAATCTATAGCTAGGTTTTGGGGAATTAAGGTTATAAATGCCTCTTGTACAGTAATGCGTCGAAGTTTCGTGAAAAGGATTATAAAAATCAAACTGTTTCATTGTATACTGACGGAAAGTATACCGGTGTGCTCCTGACGGAAAGTATACCGGTGTGCTCCTCCCTTCCCTTTTTCTCTCTCTCGTTTTCTTATTTTTTTTTCTATGTCTTATTCTTTCACCTTTCCTACCTTTTTCCGCTCCTTTTTAACGTGCAGATGGTTACGAAATTTACTAGTGATTTCTTTTCGATTGCTTTCATTGCAACATTACATCACTTTTGTAGTGTTTTAAAAAGTTGAAAGACGTGGAACGTCTCTAAAATGAAATCAAAAGGAAACACATTTTTTTCAATATTTAGTGATATCACCATCGAGGTGTAATACAAGAGCTAAACAATCAGGCATGGAATCAATTGAATGTTCCGAATAGCTTCGAGCCTCTCCCATTTGATTCTAGCATTGAAAAACCCAATCCCACAGTTCTTCTTCATTTTTAGGTTCTATAGTAATCATTCTGTTGACCATTCAGCCCCAAATATTTCCAATTGGATTGAGATCTGGACTGAAAGCTGGCCAAAAAATCTTCTCCGCTAAACCAATCTCTAACTATTATTGCACTATGCACGGGGCAAATATTTAAATGAAAAAGAAAAGAAATTAGCAATGAACTAAGATTAACATTGATTCTAACGAAATCTCACTTGTCCTGGATGAAAAACCGTATTTCTAGTGATTTTCGTGGACTACACGCAACTCCGGATCTACAAAGTCAGGAAGAGGAAAATTCTCAACTACATATGGGACTAGTTGATGTCTTACAATTTCAATATAACTGGCATATTTAGTCTTCCTTCGACGTAATGAAGTACCCCGATGGGCGATGGGTCCATGATATGACACACATCCCCAAACATTAATTCTTTTTCGTGTGCTATGGTTGCTACGGGAATGATTCAACGGCTCATGTCTACCCACTGGTAGACGATGAATCCATTTGGAGGTTTATATCCATCAGTGGAAAACTTTTTTTTGTCTCATGCACTTTCTGATACTTAAGTTTTCATGCATGTCAGTTGAAAACTGAAATAACTTTTATTATCTGAAATAACTTATTTGTTATCTGGAAATCTATGTTATAATGGGCCTTTGGGGCGTCCTAAAAGTAGTAAAAAAATAAGCAGGCAAAACCAACCAAAGAGCAGCGGGGAAGGCCCCGAAAGCAGCAAAACTCTCAATCAACTGAAGCAATTGAAGATGTTGGCCCTGAAGTGCAGTTAGTACTTGCTGAACAGAACGAAGGTGTTGAAGAACCTGCAGAGACAGAGAATAACCAGACCAAAGCATCAACCAAATCAACACCTGGCATTCCTATTCAAACTTTAAAAATGAAAAGCTGGCCATCTTGGTGGAGTCATTTCTTTTCCAACTGGAGAGAGAACAAGAAAGAATTGAAATATGCCCAGTGCAAGCTTTGTAATGATGGTCGTTTTTTTCTGGCTCGAAACAAGCATACACCAACTTTAATACCCATTGTGAAAGAATTCATCTTGACGAGTGGAACAAATTTTCAACACCAGGAACAACAAACAACCAGAATTCAATTAAACCTTTCGTCGTTCCCACTTCTTTACATGTTTCCAGAAAACGCCAGCTTGACGATGGGCTCACTCGAGTTGTTACTGAAAGAAACCTTTCATTAAACTTTTTGAACCTGAAGCCTTTGCGTAAATGGATTGAGGTATAAAATTAAATATTGATATGACTATAATAGTGAATTATTTAGGCTAATACATTCATTTGGTTTTTATTTTAGATGCCTGTTCCTGGGTATTAATTACCATCTGTTCTTGTTACGAGAAATGTTCTTATACCGACACGGTATGCGAAAGTTGAAGAGTAAATTAAAGACAATTTGTCAGCCTGCACAGCAATTACCATTATATTAGACATTTAGTCTTCGAAAAGTATGGTTTCTATATTGGATTTACGTGTTCTTAAAACCTTCGAACCATTCAGATGCTTTTTAGCCATCAGGAAAATGGTTGAAAAGCATACTGGAAAAGCAATTATCAGTGAATACGAAGACGTTTTGGAAGAATGGGGAATACCGATTTCAAAGGTTAAAATTTTTAATATAAAACTTTATAACGTCTCAATTTATTTTTTTGGGTTCATTAGATTGTTCGGGCCGTGACAGATGGTGATAAAAATATGATTCGGGCCTTTAATCTGAAGTTTCCTACAAACAAGTCTGATTCTGATCCATCGAATCATTTAATCGTCGACCTATCAGAGACTGAAGCACAGCGGCCTCAGCCGATAATTACTTATCTGGATGAAGATCCTATAGTGGATTTACAAATCGACTGTGACGACATTTCTTTGTGGAATAGAATCGATGAAATGCAGCTCTTCTGTGTGGAATTTGATAGTGACTTTGACCAATTGGATAGAGAGGAAGAAAGTGAAATGTAAGAATAGACAATTTTCTCTTTATTCCCACGAAAGATGTCGTGGCAATAGACAGTTTCGACCGTCGCGCCACGACATCATTTCGTGGCTAATAGATCCAACCTATTTTTAAAATACGTAATGTTTTGACAAATACAAAACACTAAAAAAATGTGATGTCTGAGAAGGAGCAAAACGAATTCTTTCAGCTTTTCGTACGTCCGTGAGATAATTATTTTTAGATGGTCACTTCACATAAATGCCACCATCTCGA
The DNA here is from genome assembly GCF_021234035.1 of Daphnia pulicaria. Classification (NCBI taxonomy): domain Eukaryota; kingdom Metazoa; phylum Arthropoda; class Branchiopoda; order Diplostraca; family Daphniidae; genus Daphnia; species Daphnia pulicaria. Next base: position 10,912,693 of record NC_060916.1, read on the forward strand.
AAGTGCCGTCTTAGCGTATTACAAAAAATGTGTTGCAAGTTGGCTGTTTTTCGCAGTTCTTCAGCCAAATAAAATGGGCTCACGATAACTTTCACACAAATATTAATAAAGTGACGGTGATGGCGACAAAAAACACACACAACTTACTAGCTGTGATAATGTTCAAATCCTGCTCGATTGTGGTTTCACGTGGCCGGTCGGATCGTGTAATTGTTACTAAACCTGCTGTTCCTTCATTTATGAATCTTCATATCCATAAGTTGACTGTTTGTTTCGAACGATTGAGTCTATTGGCAATAACTCCTTGACTCAAACCGGCCTGATAAAGCCCAATCAACCTCCCCTCTCTTTTAATGATAAACGAGGGGTATGTACGTCTTCCATGTTTTAATAACAGTAACACTAGGAAAGTCGAGGCATTACTGTAGATTATTAATTATTATTGCCCTTGATTGTATTGTAAGCGAGTGGGTACCAACTTGAAAACAATGGATAGGCCCTACGGTCATAAAAAACATTGATCTGAGCAGATTAATGGTACTATACGACTTGCTCATCCTGAAAAGATGAACCGGGTAAGAAAGGGATGAGCTCAAAGCATGAGACATGTGATTGGTATGCTGTTCATAAATTTCAATCTGACCAACTGTACCAAGCGGCCTAGTAAGCAGCGATTGCAGCTGGACGACTCCCTGCCAGTAAAAGTTTAACCACTTTTGGCGGAAGGCTTTGGTTTGAAGGCTTGTCCTGATAACATCCAAGCAGACAGAATAAGTTGATCTCTGCCAATGGATGGTGCTTCCCATACAACACATTTGGCACCATATGATCTACTTAGATATTCTTAATTTTCTCCCCAGTCCTTTTTGGTTACCTGACAGCTTCCCCCAAAAAATAATATGATAATATGTAATGAAAATAATTGTACTTCATTTTATTAATTTTTTCTAAATTCTCTTATTAAATTTCTTTTTGCGTTGTAATAATTCAACTGCTTACTTGTTTGAATAGATCTCGAAATATTCCAAAGCTACGCTAGGCCATTGTGATCGGCCATTCATAAATAAAATTTGTTATAGGTAGATCACCAGTGTTCCCTGAAGACTTCATGTATAACTCATTTTGAGAATGCTACAGTAAAAAAAATACACGAAGAAGTAAAAATATTGAACTTCCCGCAACCTTCCTTTACCACGAAGGCTTCTTTTGAAGGCTAAGAGCCTGTCATTAAAATCACAGAAAGGAGGTGGGCCGTTTGGGTGGCCCTGGACTGAAAGCAAACTATCGGTTTTAGGCGGAAGAGAGCGTGGGATATCGCACGCCAATTCCCACAGCGATGGGAATCAAATCTGGGTGGGCAATACTGGGCAGATCAGTAGTAGTCTTGCTTCTTCTGTTTTCGCCTTGGCCAGGCAACGAGAGATCATGAAAAAGGTGGGGAAGGCGTAAGCCCTAAAATCTCCCTAGTTCTTTGAAAAGGTATTGAGGGTCCAAGCTCCCGGTTGAGGCCAACAAGAGATAAAACGGTCATGTTGGTGTTTCCAAATGGACATAAAAGGTGGACGTCTGTTGACCATATTCCATTGATTGCCTCGAACGATCAACGGCAAAGTATCAGGTCGCTACTGTCGGCCGCTGATCTGGATTCTTTGTCCGCTTCTACGTTTCACTTTCCGGGAAGGAAAAGTTAAACTAGATGTTGGGTTCTTCACAAAGTGTGTTGAGAAGATTAGGTAATAGCAAGAGTTAAAGCGGTTGCGTCCCCCCCCCCTTTGTTGATATGAAAAATGGCCTAACTATTGTCTATGTAGAGCTTGATCAAAAGTTTAGCTGAGCTACCGGCAAACGACTTAACTGCAAGCCATCAAAATGTTTAGTTCGTCGACGGACCCCTGGGCCTAATTTTGTCGCATATGACGCCCCAAACCTGACAAAGATGCGTCCGAATAGATTTCAAAATTGAGGGAGCAAAAACTGGGTTTTCTGTTCAGAATCTGTATGTTGTTGACCAACCAATCCAAATTATTCGGCGCTTCCTGTGGATTCTTTTAGACAAACCACGGCCCAACTTTTGCAACTGAAATGTGAAAATGCATGAGAAAATTCAGATTTGTCTGTAGTGGATCTGCGCATAGCGAATGGAGTGGATAGCCCACTTAAAATTGGCCAATTTTTTTAAATTATACAAAACTTAAACGAAAGACGTCCAGCTTAGTCATAAAATTCCCCGGTTCTAAAAGTTGTTTGACTGCGTCGAGGCCTTCCATTTTGAAGTGAAAGTATGCGACAAAGTTGTTGAGCGCTTTCAAATTGACAATTTCCCAATAGCCTCCACCTTTTTTGGGTATAACGAAAAGGGCTTTAAAAAATCCGTCTGGCTGTCTCCTCAATAGAGTTTTCTCCCTAATAAGCTTACCACTTCTCGTCACAGTCCTAGGCCATTTCTTCTACTATACGGACCATCGCGTGCAGTTTGTTTGTTTTTATGATTAGATGCCGTCTGCTATACTCACAGACATTTGGTCTTAAAGTTCAAGCTAAATGACCTTTTTGCACCGAAGTTAGAGATTTCCATTGATTTTTCTAGGCGATTGCGTTAGAAGTGTAAATGTTGTATTATGTAATGTGTGTGGAAGAAGTTGATGGAAGTACCATAATTTAATATACGATTTTGGCTTTAACGGAAGAGTTGTGAACTGTGCGTGTAGTGGTGCGTGCCTGAGTGTGGGAGGATAGAACTAGACTAACCCCTACGGCTGTGACACGTTTGTCAACCTATTTAGATGATTTAGACGTATCTTTAATAATATCTTTTAGCAAACTCCTTTGCTGTTTTGTCTATACTTCTATTGGTAGCGGATGAATATATTCTATTAAATAAGAAAATTTGTTTATTAAAATAGTATATTCCTACCAAGTTACAAATTTTTAAACATTTTCGATACGTTATAAATGTTATATCCATACCTGGTCTGTTTATTCATGCCTATGCGTAGCTTCTGGTGAGAACTGCTTGTATTGACCATCTGTGTTAGGTGTCTGACCACTGGAGGTGTTTCTAGTGGTCGACGTATTAAGTCCTTGCAACATCTTCCCCTCTCCATAAACAAGACAACAAACAAAAGATAATCATTGCAACTGAACTAGCAGATTTACGCTTCCGAATTAAGAATACCAAACATCCTCCTAACTTCAATCCCCCCCCCCCCCCAAAAAAAAGAAATACATATCACACAGCACACACAACAACAGCAACATGGCACAATGCCACACAGTATATATGAGGGGGTGAACACAAGCGAGGGCATAAGTAAGATAAAACAACAAACAAACATATAATTAGACGAACTAGAAGTTATTGAGACAGTTGTCCCCACCAAATCTCTGGGACGGACATGGGTGCTGTGAGCCTACCCTTGGGAGTTACGCAACCGGAACTAGTGGTGCAAAATGACCGACGAAGGGGCCATCAGTTCCTAGCCGAATGATGGAATTGAGGTTGTGTTGAGTCTTGACTGAAGTCTAAAAACTCGTACCAAAGGCAGTTTCGATTCCCTTGTCTACGTTGATGGCCCACCTTATCTGACGAAACAAGCGGCCGTCCACCAGATAAATAACATACGAATTTGGTTCCTTGCAGGCAACGTGTACAGTTCCGGGTAGCAAACGCTTGCCAATAAGGGTTCGGAGTCGCTCACACAAAGTAAAGGCGACCGGGCGTCAGACCGATGGGGCGTGTCGAAGGTCGCCTTTGCTTCTTTTTACGATGGTTCTGATGTCAACACCGACGCAGGCACAAACTTGGACTACAACTCTGATGGCAAGGATTCCCTGGATTCCCTGAAGTCAGATATTACTTTGTTCTCACCTTCTTGCAGAAATGACTGTATATTGACCTTTAGATGGACTTGGTGCACAAATGTGACGCACTATCCGATAGAGGAATCTGGTAAAATCCTGAGATGGCGTCCATACTGCAAAAGAATTTCGCCTTCCCGACCTTTCCGAACAGTTTTTGTATCGTGGGGACAGCAAAATATTGTCGCAAAATCGTCTTGTAGAGTTCCAAAGGGTTGAGGCAGATTCTGACGTCTCCACCCGGTTTGCTCATTACCAACATCCGGCTCACTCACTCTGTCGGTTCGACCACCGGAACTATGATTTCGTCCGCCACCATTTGAGCCAGTTTTTTTAACATCTTTTCCTCTAAAAGGTAATTGACTAGCCGCACACACTACCGAATCAACGTGATTGGCGCCGGTTGCCAAGCGAATATCGTGTTCAACAGAGAGTTTGTCGATCCCGGCGAAAATATCTTTGAACTCAGACAACTTCGGTGGAACGTCAATTTTTTGGGGGACGGAAGGAGGGGGAAGACATTGCCAGTGGCTAATTACTACCTTTTCTTTCTTCCCATCTTTCGCTTTCTACATTTGTTGGTGGAATTTAGGGTCGCAGTGCTCAATATAAGAGCATTAACTTATAAATTTAAGAATTAAAACAAAAGAAATAGTCTACTAATAAATATAATCTACTAATACAAACAAATACGACAACAAATACAAACAAAGACTCTAGTGTGAACGCGCCTTACGCAGATGAATTGTTCTTTTTCCACCAGCCATGTCTGTTTTTTATTTCTTTTTGAAAGCAGATTCCATGATCGGATTTTAGCTTACACTGTCGAATTATATTCGATGGTTGCCATATCCCCAATATGATATATGAATATTGACATCGGATATTTTATCTTATTGCGGTCTGTTTTTGCAGGTGGTGGTGGAGAATGTCACGCCATGAATGTTGTGGATTTGCCACCCTTGGATATTTACATCGAGTTCCGTGATACCCCATGGCAGAACATTGCCTTTTGACTTTGATTATCTTTTCTTCTCCTTCTGATTGTTTGTTTAAGTGCCTTTAGTGTTTGAGCTACAAGGTAACTCCGTGTGTCTTTTTGAATAATATCTGCGCTAACGGCGATTTATTTTTTTTCTATGACCGATAGCTTCTCTACCGTCCATATTCCCTGATTGTACTTAGGGAAGTATTATGTAATATAAATAGAGGTATCTCCTCTCTATTTAAAACCAGGAATCTGAACATGACGATAGACAGAAAATAAAGTTCACACATTTCATTATAGTTTTCTCCCCTGCCTTTCTCCTATCGGCCATGACTCATTCGAGGCCATCACCCTCTCAGATCCTCCCGGAAGGGTCGTGAGGGGGCTAACCATAAAAATGCTATGAGGTCTAAAGATATTAAAATTTTATCATGTATACATATATATTTAGATCTTTACAACAACAATTAGTGTATCACAAGATTTTAAGAGTAAACGAAGGCCAACAAAAAAACCCACACAAAGAAAATTAAAAGAGGGCATTATCCCTCTTGTCAATCTCCACTCTTTAGGTCACCTTGAAGAGTCATTAAACTCAAATCTCTTCAGAAAAAAAAACCTTAACGAGGTCATATTTCAGGTCTTTTTTCAAGACTGGGGTTGTTTCATTGGATACTTTCGTTGTGTCCCTCCTTCGTAGAGACGACCCATTTTGGACTTACATGAGATGGAATACACATATAAATACAGCGGACAATATTGAAAAACATATTTTTTTCTTCTTACAAATGTTTAGCAAAATGTCTTTCTTTTTCTGAACACTTTTCATTTGAAATGTTGACTAGATATTCGTACCAAGAATGTAAATTTTTCAACAGTTTTGAAATAAGCTGGAATGATTGTAAGGATCATACATCCAGAATTAATTAAGCTCATGCCTTCGTGGATATGATGATAAATAATTTAAATTGTAAAGTTGTCAATCATGTTCCTCAAAACTAAAAGTTTAGTATTGTGTAAACAATGTTCATTCGAACGAAAAAAACATGATATAGATCTATTTGATAAATCTGTTTGTGATATATTTTGTATGTGTTGTGGTGTATATGCAAATTGGCTATATGTATTTCATCCATGCAATATAATATATTTTGGAATTAGAAAGAATACATTCATGGAATCTTGTGATAAATCGGACAATAATCTTAAAAGCTATTCATTATTTAGAACAATTGAATTGTATTAAGGTAAATAAACAAATTATTCTTTGTCAATATAAATTCGTTGAATTAATGTTTAAATTTTTCTACAGATGAATCATTCGTATCTCTAACCTTCAGCTCGAATCCTCCATCGGCTTGCATTGAAGCCATCATTCATGCTAAAGTTTGTCCACTAAGTAATTCGAATTTCTTCCCTTGGGTCCACCTCTCAGTAAAAAGTAGAATCTTCAAAATTAATTGCGATTGTAATATATGTTACAATTGAACCTTCTAGTTTCACTCTAGACACTTCGTACCAAGCAAAAATCAGTTGTATTGTAACATCTACTCCAATGCACATTGCCTTCTTGTATAAAAGATTCGACGGATACTGGAGGTACACTATTTGAAACGTGTATATGACGACCCATATTTGGAATGACAAGTTCACTATTGAAATCTTTTTTTTTAAGTCAAATGTCTTATCAGTCAACAATTCCTAAATATGCTCCAAAAGGCTGGAAATTTTCATCTAGATCCATATTTCCACTACCAAATAGCGGTTGTAGACTTTTTTAAAATCATACTTTAGCATTTCAGACATCCGTAGAATAGTCTGGATTCAAGTTTTCTTCTCGTTTGTATTCCACAAGTACTGTATCTAACAAAACAGTTTCACAGGTAATTTCCCAATGTTCTTGGACTATTCTTTACAATTCAAATCGATATCATACTTAAGAATGTGTTTAAATTACGTCCAATCTAGATTGCCCAGTAATAAGGATCATTGGTTGAACAGAAGTCTCATACATGGATTGTCTAACTGAAACCTTTGGAATAACAATAGTATTGTATTTTTGTATTATTGACTTCAACTTTTGAACAATTTCCTCCCTTTGTTCCAACAACTGTAACTTATTGTAATAATTCATTCTCGCTCTTTACTTGTGTTAGCAATATATCTAATTTAGCCTTCACACCCATTTTGATGATAACCTTCCGTTAATCAGATTGGCAATTAACTGGTAGATTTAATATATAATTTAACTATTTTATTGTCAGATTATACACTTTTAATCGATACGTAATTGATATATTTAGAATTTTATAACACTAGTTCAATCTCAATACAAGCTTCATATATCTTTCGATTAACTAGTCGTTATTCTACTGTCAAGACAGCTAAACGCCAATTTGTATCGAATCTAGAGTTGCAAGAAACTCTGTCCATACTACAAAAGAAGAATGAAGAAGAAACTGAATTGATTGGAGAACTTAGCTCTCAATGTGATCAATTAGAGAAAGACATTAAGTCTTTCTCGGGTGATTACGATGCTGTAATTTTACCTGATAGTAAATTAAAAATTTAGTAATTGCAACTTTAGTTGTGGATTCCAAAAGTTTTTATCCACTATCAGAAATTGTCCAACAAACGGATAAATCCAGTTTTATTGTCATCAATTACTTGTGTTAAACATATTTCAAAAAAGGTAATTCTTGTGTAGACCGTCAACCCGACGGTCCGGTTGGTTGTACTGTAACGTGGGATACTGGTTACTTAATTTGTTTGCACGTCCGTTACTTTGAAAATGACGGAGTAACAGTTCAGTATAGTCCCCGGGTAACTATTATATAGTATAACGAGTTTTTAGTGGAGCTACTGCAATTGACAAATATAAACATTATAAAAATGTTATGTTTCATGTAGAAAAACGTTTTCTTTAAAATAATTAGTTTGACGCAAACTAATGGAGATGTGAATGTAACCTTCCCAGAAGGTTATAATTAAGAGCGATCACTGCCTATTGAACAATTATTTTCTAAGGATTTCAATATACCAATTCCTTAAGAATAAACAAAAATAGATATTGACAATGGTAATACATTTGAATATGGAATAAAATGATAATTATCTTGCACAAAGTTTAAATTCAATTAATTCGAGTATTTCAATCAACGATAATTTACAAAAAGTTAGCATATAAAAAAATTATTAATAGTTTTACAATAGTAGTAGTCATGAACTCTAATTCCCAATTCATTTGGGTTAGGTATTTGATGAAAGTTTTCTGCACGGCAGGTTGTAATATAGTAGGCGTACCAGTTGACTCCGTCGTCGTCCTAATTCATTATTAAATTCGTTTTTATGCATTCGTTAACAAATTCCAAACATTTCATCATGTGAGCAAAATCATTGTCTGTTTCTAAAATTACTTAAATTCTTGATAAATATTTGCAATTTCCATCTAAAGAAAACATATTTTAAATTTTATTCATTAATAAAATGAAATTGGAAACTTACTTTTTAGAAAAGTTGAAACTGTCCTTCCCAGAAATGACTAGAGTATCCCAGTCAAGGTTCTTACCGATTTTCTATTCCTCTACCTCTACTATCCTCTACGTAAACGACCTTCAGCAGACGACCAATACGGAGAACACAAAATGACAAAGTCTTTCATGTTCCCTTTTTCTGTTTTGATCTAAGTCAATCATACAGTTTGATATGGCAAAAGAAATATTTATATTTAAGCAATATTTAAATATATTTAATCGTAAAACATTTTTCCATAGCAAACAACAAAAATGAATTCCTTCAGTAAATTGTTCCATTTATTTGTGCAACGAAATAGTTTTTGAGAAATGTACGAATATGTTAAGGACTAAAATAGCTATGTGCCAGTTGAATGTTTCAAATTGAATAATAACCATCACCACCAATTACCCAAGGTAAGTTAAAGGGAAGCGTAAGTTTTGCATTCATGTATATCCGTTATATTTTAATTTGTGTCATATTCTCAGGTAAGAATTATTTTACCTTAAACTGGCGCAATCTGCCCAGGTAAACAAGAACTCTATGAAGTGAAGTTCTTCAGGACGCACTAATCAACAGGTTAGCGAAATATTGTTGTGAAATTTAATTTACTCAAAATGTAATTTAGAGTTTAGTTTTTAGTTGATCGTACCTGTTTGACCTGGACATCTAGTTAATTACTATTAATCTAGAGGCTTCACCCTTTCATCTGCTCCTGCATCTGCCGTCTGTAATCACATCGGCTATCCTATATTTGTTATCTATTTCTTTTCAACATTGATATTTTTTGAAGTACGGATTGATGCTTAACATTTAATTTTTTAGGAAATAATGGCTGAACCACCAAAAAGAAGATAGCAGGTGGAAAAGTTGAACGCACAGGCGTTCAGCTGGTTTGGGGAGGTTTCTTAAAGAGCGCATACGAAGATGCCGATGATAAAAGAGATGAAAATGAGGACGCGCCGCTTTCATTGAATATTGACGAGATGTCTGAAACTTCGATCCATTCAACAGATTTAATCCAATAGTCTGCAAAATCACTCAATTTTGACGACTTACCCCAAATTCAAAATCTTTCCTATAGTCCGATTCTGATGTACCACATGACACCACCTGTCAATGTACCACAGATTAAAGTGAAATATCTGGCGACGAAGCCATATACTTGAGATTGCATAGAGGATTGGAACGACATCGATGACATGCTAAATGCAGAAGCGAAGCCAACTAATCAAGATGTGGAGTAAAAAGGGTTCAAAAAGAGGAATTCAACATTAACTTGGGCGACTTTTTCTCAACAAGATTCCTTCCGTCGTGAGAGGGCACGTGAACACGGATGGATCGCCGCTGAGTAAAAGCAGCTTAAGCCATTTTCATCCAATTCTGTTTCTGTTAGAAGGAGAAAAACTCATTTCCCTTTTGGAATTAAACCATGGGCATCAGAAGCCTGGAAGTGCAAACGAATTCTTGAGAATTTTTGTGGAAGAAGCCTCCAGTTTGGAGAGTAATGGCATTCATCGTGGTCTTTTACTTTGGATTCAAATCATATACTTAATTCTTGATGCTGAAGAATGCGAACAACTAGATCATCACGTTAGACTGTCCGTATTAGAAGACCTTTCAGTCCATATTATTCGTGATTTCCCAATTGGCTACCAACACCTTGTCTGTCTGAGAGTAATGCGGAAGCTTCTCAAAACCTGGGTGAAACCATCAACATCTGTCCATTTCATCAGCAAAGAAACTCTGGAAGAAATTTCTAGCAGGGTAATTGCGATGCGAAACTCAGTTCCAAGCGAATTCGTTAGGCAGCCACGCTCTCTGGTCGACCTTCCAAGGTTAAAGAGCCAACGATTATAGACAGTTCTTACTTTACTACGGCGCTGTTATTTTTAAAGATGTCTTTCCCACTTCATTATATAATCATTTTCCTTGCCTTAATCATCTGGCAACGGAAATTTTGGTATCGGTAAAATTATGTCTTCGTTACAACAATTACAGTAAGCAATTACTTCACCACTTTGTATCTGAAAGCCTTAAACTTTATGGTCCTGATTTTGTTGTTTGTTCCAACTTCCGGATGATGTACTGCGATTCGGCCCTGTCAAAACTTCAGCTATTTCCTTTTTGAATGTTGTCTCATCCCCATTGTCGTGGCCCTTTAACCTGATGGTAACGATGTTCGTTTCGAAACAAAACAGTATATAACTTCTGAACTTGATTCCTGGTGATTAACTACTAGAGCCCACAACAACTGTGTCTTCAACAACGATAGAACAATTGTATACATTCAAAATGTCATGCACGTTGGGGATGATGTAGAAATGGTTGGTTTCCGTTTTCTTGAGCCAGAACCACTTTAAGAACCTCCTTTTGATGCAAACGGTGTAAATACTAATCTAATCAGTCCCCTAATAAGCTGCCCAATTTAAAATGTAAAATGCAAAGCATATGCGATTCTTATGTCATGGCAATTAGATGATCCTGTAAATTAGATTATCCTAGCCATTAGATGATTTTTTCGAAGAGGCGGAAGAAACCAGCATATATTTTCCTATTTTTTCTTTACTGATGGAAGACAAGTACCAATAGAAGTTAAATAAACGAATTTCCATTGAAATTATGTTTAGGATTTGTTTTTCTTCATATATCGAGTGGAACAAAATTTCCTAGCAAACAGTTCCAAAAAGAAATTAACTTTTGTTGGTAACTTGTTTGAAAATTGATGCAGTGAAAACGTAGAGAACTGGTAATGACACTCAGCAGCGAAACGGATGGTAGCGACATGTTGGCCAAATAGCGTTATGGTCAGTGAGTCACGTCCCAGCATAGCCTACTATATTCAAGGAAGCCGAAAGGATTGGCATCCCCACCGTGTTGAAAGTTGAAGCCGATTTCGCTCACCCTTCCTCTATTTAGGCCCCTCCCAAGTAAAGCCATGGGAGCCATCTAGGAGTCGAGAAAACGATACTTTTAAAAGTCGAGAATACGATAACTTTTAAAAAAACATCATCTTTCGTTGTTTTTTGAATAAATGTTTGTTATTGGTGGGGAAATGGGGGGGGGGGGTTGTGATTGCGGAATAAAATCACGAAACAATTTATGAACGTGCCTTTTGTTTTGCCTGGAGCAATTGCATTGTCAGGTATTACATTAGCGCAACGTATACGGAGCCATTTTCCAAGTTTTTAACATTTCAAGAAAAAAGGTACATATCAATACGAAATAGGGGTATCGAGTATAATTAAAGACTGTGGGAATTCCAGGGGGAAAGTTGGAAAAGAAAAAAGAGTAATGTTTCATCATTTACCTTCAGATCAAGTGATGCGTAAGAAATGGGCCGACAAGTTTTGGCTTTAAAACAGAGCTAAAGGCTATAGGGGATGCTTCTTGCGTGTGCGGTGAACATTTTAAAGAAAGCTACTACATAACTTGATTCACCGGGACTAGACGTTTGAATTATAAATGTGCAATTCCATGCACAACACAAGAAAATAGCGAGGTAAAAAAACGAAAGAAAAATTAACTTGTCAAACAGTATTATTTCAGGGAGTAGGTACTTATTTATAAAGAATTAATCAGGTGCAGTTACGGGCATCAAATATTGGACCGTCTGTCAAATTAAGTTATCCAGTAGTTTCAACTGACCGTAATACGAAACTTCAAACGTTGGAGGGAACACACTGGTTAAATGATAGTGTGAGTAAAGAAGAACATTTTTTAAAAGCTTACATACTAGGTGACTAAAATTTTTTTTTCAAATTAGGTAATAGATGATTACCTGACATTACTCGTGGAGTCCACTGTTGTTGAATCAACTCTACCGAAAGTAAAGAGTCTTAGCTGTTTTTTTCTCCATCTTTGCTAAGGGCACAAGATAATGGAAACTAGGAAGTGATAAAGAAAACTGTTCAAAAACTGAACCTTTCGGTGGTAGACTACATATTGATTCCCATAAACCAAAACGATGTTCACTGGACTCTAGTTTCTCTGTCATGCAAGGAGAAAGCCCTTCGATTTTACGACATTCTCGGCGGAGAAGGGGGAGAAATTCTCAAATTTATTGCCAATTTATTTTCAAAAATAACCAATACCCGTTACAACGAATGGCAAATTGAAATAATGAAAAATATACCAAGGCAGAATAATTCATATGACTGTGGCGTTTTCGTCTGTCAATATGCTTACTGTATTTCAAAAGGAGTCGCATTCAACTTTAAGCAGAACGATATGATAAACATGAGGCAAATAATGAAAGAAGAACTTGCCACAGGGAAACTTCGTGACAGACTGTTGGTGGCACCGTCCGTTCCGTCGCCGCAAATGGCCTTGTTTGATCCTTCGCCGATTCTGGCTCTTCCGCCGATTCCGGATCTTCTGCCGGCAACGCTTTTGCTACCTCCTTCGCCAATACCGGCTATTCCGCTGGCAACGTTTTCCCCACCGCCTAAACCGATTCCGGTGGTTGCAAAATAAAGTCCATCCAGTTCGAATTACTGTCCAGCCGAGTCATACTTACCAGCATCTAAGAAAAGAAAGCTTGTAAACGATAAGGGACATTTTAAATATGACTATCGTTTAACTAACACAGGTGCGCATTACGTAGAATCGCTTTGTGAAAAAGTAAGGTTTCTACAGCAACAAACAAGAAGATTCCAAGTAAAATTATTGGAAAGCAATGGAAATCTCAAACAGTATAAAAAGGACATGACAGATCTAGATTAAAAAGACGTTAATGGTGTCAAAATTGCATGACCGACGCGCCGATAAGGAACTGATGACGATCTTACTAATAAATTAGGTTTTTGATATGCAAAACAAATGTTTCTTTTGTGTTATGAAATCTTAATTACCCACATTTCAACAGGCGGAAAATATGATGAAAAAAAATTCTCCTGGGAACCTGAGGTTGTAGCATCTTGCTTTATTCTTCATGCTAGATCCCCAGGGACATACAAGTACATCCGCCGGAGTAAACTTATGATTCTCCCGAGTGTCTCCACTTTAAAGAGCTACATAGGCAAATCTACTGAAGATTTCGGCTTTACTCCACTTACCGATAAAAGACTTAAATCGTTGGCCATCAACCTGAGCGAACAGGAAAAAGATGTCAGTATAGAAGTTGATTAAATGTCACTAGATCCAAAAATGAAGAAAATCAGGCAATGGGACAGAATGGTCAGAAAAGTTAACTATGGTGGTGTACTGGTAATTCAAGATGGAAAACCTATTCTAGCCAACCGTCTATTGGCCTTTCACATACCTGGACTTTCGACGGCTTGCAAATGTCCTGTAGCTTACTTTTTTGTACGGCAACTAACAGCTAAGGATCTTTTTAATCTAACCGAATTTGTTCTTGAAGGTGTGGAAAAATACAGATTTAATGTTGCAAGGATTGTTGGTGACAACGCCTCTACCAACGAAAAGATGTTTCGAATGTGGAGCCCTAATGGCAATCTCTTCCCATTCATTCAACACCCTTTCGATGAGGATCAATTGTTATTTTTCAGTTTCGACTACACACATACATTGAAAAACATACGCAATTTGCAGGCAGATCGGATATTTGACATATGTGGTCAACCTGTTCCTTTTAAATTGGTAAGAAGAGTTCAAGAAATTCAAAAAAAAATTCCCTTCTTCCGTCCCTATCGCAATCTTACTGACGAGCACACAAACCCAAACACATTGGACAGAATGAAAGTTAGACTTGCTCATGATGTGTTCAGTGACGAACTTATAGCAACATTTGAAATGTTCAAGAAATACGGAGCGGAGGGTTTTACAAATGAAGCAAATGTTAACGCTACGATCACATTCATGAAGCACGTTTTTTTCAAATTCACGATGTGAGTAATACGACGCAATATATCCGCAAGCGATTAGCTATAAAAAAGCATTGCACAAAAGCTAATGATCCGCGATTGAAGTATCTTGAAGAAACTCTTCCCAATTACTTCAAAAAATGGAAGGAACACACAACGAAAACAAAGAATACCCTCCCAGGTAGCACACAGAGCTGTTACAGACTCATGTAACCGATCTGTTTCACATACTTGTGAAACAGGTCCGTATCAGGCTTGTTACATCTCTGTTTTACAGGAAATTTGTCTGGAATTGCTCTATTTTACAGGATTTGGTAAAAGTTTGTTTCACAGATCTGGAACAGATCTGTTATCTTTCTGTAATACATAAATCTGGTTTTTAACTGTACTACAGACCTGTTACAGATCTGTTTTTTACTTGAGAAAATTATTTCTGATTTAGCTCTGTTTCCCATGTTTGTCACTTGTCTGTTTTTACTCTGTATTACCGAGTACAATATGTTTCTGTTCTGTGTCTGTACTCCAGGTCTGGTACGGGTCTGTATTTCCCTTGTAAGACATAAGTCAGTAATCATCTGTTCTGAGTCTTTACCCCAGGTATGGTACAGGTCTGTATTTTCTATGTAAAACTGAGTTCAATGATTATCTGTTCTGTGTTTGTACCCCAGGTATGGTACAGGTCTGTATTTTCTATGTAAAACTTAGTTCAGTGATTATCTGTTCTGTGTTTGTGCCCCAGGTATGTACGGGTCTTTATTTCCCTTGTAACACCTATAAGTCAGTAATCATCGTATCTGTGTCTGTATCCCAAGTATGGTACATGTTGGGATCCCAATAGAAAACTGAATTAAACGTTTCTTATATGTGTAATATCACTGCAATACCATTCAGTAAGAAGTTACACTCTAATAGTCAATGCAGCTAATGGCTATGAGTTTAGTTCAGTAGGCCTACTCGAACAACAACAATAGTTGTTTATCCACCGGACGGAGAAGTATTATTATACATAAATAGGTATAATAAAGACTTGTAATTGGCGTGGGGCCAATCTTGGTCTTGTTACTATCGGAAGAGACCAGTGGTAGTCATATGTAGCAATCAGTTTCGTGAGAGAGACATGTCAGACTGTTTGTTGAATGAACAAGTGTACAACTGTGAAATATAGATCATTATGAATTATATCTGGATATCATTATCGAGTTATGGTGTAGTGATTAGCGTACTGGGTAGTGAACTCAGGGGTTAATGTTTCGATTCCAGAGGGAGGCAAACCTTTTTTTTTCTTGAAAATATGTTTTTGGTCTGTAAATCGTGATCCCGTTTTACGGATCTGTCACAGAACTGTATGACAGTCTGTAAAAGTGTGCCACTCCAAACAATTTACAGACTCTCAAAAACAGATCTGTAACAGACCTGAAACAGAGTCTGTGTGCTACCTGGGCCTTGGTACTTGCGCATCAACCGCAGCATGCGTCCGCTATTTGTTATTGGAACGTAACTTGCAATTCGTTTCGACCAGAAAATTTTTCCACTTACAACATTGAAAGAATGTTTGGCGCTATTCGTTCAATGGGAGAGGGGAACAATAAATGCGACGTCGCTTCTGCCACTTTCGCAATCAAAAAGATTCTTCGCACGAATATTTGTCACAGTTCAATCCATAGCAATGTCCCAATAAAAAAAGACGAGGAGACAACGGCAAATTTACTAAAGGAACCTACGAGTGGAAAATCACCTAAAAACGTACGAACTATAACTGTTCTCAAACAACTGGAGAATTCTACACTAGCCATTCTTAATGAACTAACTAAAGTCCCAGGTGAGACCACCAAAATAATCCTTACTTACATCTAAATTTGCAATACCTCACTTTGTTTACGAGATTACCCGTTCAAAGGAACGGGAACTGCAGCTGTCGCAAGAGTTGGTGGATTTATAATAAGATGTCTATACGAACGACAGGTATGCCTAATTTGCATTGAAAAACTGGAAACAATCAATGAAGATAGTCAACAGAAGAGTGATTTCTTGAAACTGGTTTTCGAAACGGGTAATACTTATTTTTACCTTTTGCTCTTAGACTACATTCTAAATCTCATTCATATTAGATAGAGGAGGTTTGTTTTACCCAAGTTGGCGTTTTGTTTCCCGGCTCGTCACCATCGAAAAATTCCTGCTAAAAGTTGTTCCATTGATACACGGAGCAACGCACATCGCGAAAGAACTGGTTGAATTTATCAAGCCACACCTCCTGAAATGTGATACGATGTCTTGTGGGGAAGGCCATTTTTCTGACATTCCCATTCAATAACGGGAAATTAGTCGATTGCGTTTTAGACAAATTTCTTGCTCCTGCAATAAGCAATTATGCTAATTACATATCAGCAATGGAAAAACCTAAAATAGCATTCAAAAAAGGAAAACCTTTATTACGGAAATACAGAAATGTTTCCTGAACAAATGATTTACCCTGTTAGTTTTGCTGTTTTTTAAATATTTCATTTCGTCCTCCATGACAGTAAGAAGCCACAACATATTGGATGTAAATGGTGTATTATTTCGCAATCACTCAATTTGAATCAATTTGAATCACCCATCAATTTGGAAATGACATCTTCATTCTCACAGTCCGCTGCCAACATGACTCCTCTTCTACGCCGCTATTACCAATTAATTTTTTTTTCTGCGGACGACGGACTATCGGGCTGTAGATGAATAAAAAGCTTTCCCGTGATTGGACTTGAATACTAATCTAATGCGTAATATATTCTCCGAACGTTGTATTTCTTTGTTTCACCTATTCTCCATTTCATCTTATATTTTCTAAGTAGTAAGAAGCAATAAAATTCCCTGGTGAGTAAATGATGGATCGTCCTATATGTCAATATTCTTATCTTCATTTAAATCCGCTTATTTCACTTCTTCCCCTTCGACTTGGTCCATTCGTGATGGGAGAAACCCCGGGATGCCTTCCACTTGGGCCAGCATTGTTGATAGATACTCAGGTGTTCCTTCCACTTGGGTCCAAAGTGTTGGTAAAAACACTGGTGATCATTGATATTGCAGGTGTGATTCATCACTTTATTGCATTTACTTTTGAAAACAAAAATTAAGCGTCCGAAGCAGGCGTACATCAGTTGTAAATTCAATATTTACGAAAGCAAAACAAAAATAATTACATTTCAATAGTATCCTCAAGACGTCGATTTAACTCCACAAAACGTTCTTCTTCACGACGTAAATTTTTAGTGACCTTAGAAGAGTCCTCGCAAAATTTCTCAAAAGCCAATGCCTAAAAAACATTCAAAAAAATTAACAATACAGAAAAAAAGGACACACACCACAACAATAAAACACTTACAAAGGAGCCGTCCTCTATTTCTTCACTTCTATCACTCATTCCGTCGCACATCATCTCCAAATTAACCTCCACATCGCCGTTTTGATCGTCGCTGAACGGCACCTCTTCATTGCAAAGAACAAGAGAATCTACCGCCGAAACGCCAACTTGAACTTCGCTGACCACCTCTTGATGACAAACAAGGGCCACATTACTCTCCACAAGACCGACTGGTACTTCGCTGACCAACTCTTCATCTTCACCGACGTTCACTTCACGTCGATCGCATTGCAAAGCAACATCGACCTCTCCATCACGAACGACAACCACTTCAGCAACTTCAGAGACATTCACATCCGTAAGAATTGAATCAGGTTCCAACGCCATCTCCAATTCTTGACCATAACGAATGATTTCGGGAAAAACAAACACCTAAAAGATTATTCAACGACACAAAACACAAATGTATAGTAACACTAATGCACAACAAACAGTAATTTCCCTCAACAAAAATTAGAAATAAAAAAAAAACAAGAAAAAAACATACACGATGCATTTTTGCATGACTTTTAAACCCAGATTCAGATTTGAATACCGGTCGTGAAGGACACATCGGACAAATTCTGTGAATTAAACAGTTTTTGTAATGATTGTGGAACTGGTAGTTTTTCAAAAAAGATTTCCAGCAAATTCCATAATTTTTGCAAAAGAACATTTTAAACTAACACGTTAACCGATCAAGAGATAACTGTCAGATCGATAGATAAAAGAAAAAAAAACGTTGAATCCTACGACATCACCACGTTTTATAATAAAAAACAAACAGCCCAATTGTATAAATATCTGCTTCAGTAGGTGTTAGAAGAAGTGTCAGTTAGAAACAGAAAAAAGACTAGAAAAACAAACAATCAATTTTGACAACGTGCCGTCGCTTCAACAAGCCTCCACTTCACGGGAAGGGAAATCGGGCTTACACTATAAACCACACACTTGTCGCAACACTAATAAAAACATATATTATTAATAAAACAATAATAAAAGGAATGGCATCAATAAGGATTCGTCTCGCCCCGAACGAGTCAATTCCGATTGTATCAGGTCTGCATCAGAAAGGGTAATAAACATATTAAAATCCAGATTATTGCGTAAAAACATTTCTAAAAAAGAGAGAAAAATAACTGCTTTGATAAAATTAATTATGAAAAACAATTTTGGTTTACCTGCATAGTTATCGATTCCTACTGTTAGCAGAACATCCGTCAAAAAACGCGAGGACTCCTTGCTGAACTGTGTTCTGAAAAGGATCGGTGAAAGCAAGGATTAAGCTTCAGCCCCCGAAGAGAGATTTACCTCCTGCAGTGGGCTACTTTCTGGTTGATGGCAGGGTGGCATGCCTTGATGGGGGTCAGACGAATCCCAATGCCGTCGCTTCAAAAAGCCTCAGCTTCACAGGACGGTAAATCGGGTTTACACTATAAACCATACATTTGGCGCAACACTAATAAAAACATATATTATAAAAATAACAATAAATAAAGGAATGGCATCAATAAGGATTCGTCTCGCCCCGAACGAGTCGATTTCGATTGTAAACATGTCTGCATCAGAAAGGGTAATAAACATGTTAAAATCCACATTGTTGAGTAAAAACATTTCTAAAAAAGAGAAGAAATTAACTGTCATGATAAATTCATTGTGATAAAAACAATTTTGGTTTACCTGCATAGTTATCGATTCCTACTGTTAGCAGAACATCCGTAAAAAAACGCGAGGACTCCTGGCTGAACTGTGTTCTGAAAAGGATCTTTGATGGCAAAGATGAAGCTTTTGTCCCCGAAGAGAGCTTCAGCACCTGCTGTGGGCTACTTTCTCGTGGATGGCAGGGTCGCATGCCTTGATGGAGGTCCGATGAATCCCACTGCCGTCGCTTCAAAAATCCTCCGCTTCACCGGAAGGGAAATCGGGCTTAAACTATAAACCATACACTTGGCGCAACAGTAATAAAAACATATATTATTAAAAATAACAATAAAAACAGGAATGGCATCAATAAGGATTCGTCTCGACCCGAACGAGTCAATTCCAATTGTGTACAGGTCTGCATCAGAAAGGGTAATAAACATGTTAAAATCCAAATTTTTGCGTAAAAAAATTTCTAAAAAAGAGAAGAAAATAACTTTGATGATAAATTAATTATGATAAAAACAATTTTGTTTTACCTGCATAGTTACCGATTCCTACTGTTAGCAGAACATCCATCAAAATACGTTAGGATTCCTGGTTCAACTGTCTTCTCAAAAGGATCGGTGATGGCAAAGATGAAGCTTAAGCCCCCGAAGAGAGCTCCAGCTCCTGCTGTGGGCTACTTTCTGGTGGATGCCCTGATGGACAAATCCCACTACATGTTACAGTCCTCGTCTGAGACAAGCCGGGGAGCCCCGCATTTACAGCAAACAAAACGCCTGCAAAGTTCCATTTTCAAAACCGCAAGCATTTTCCAATCTCCAAATAAAAAATTATTTACCTTAAATTAATTATTAATAAAATAAAATAAAACCTCGACCACCTCGACCACCGATAGATAACCAACTTTCTCAGTTCTCTATCATTTATTAGTTGGAGAGGGTAGTCCGTGCATTTTTCCGTACATGTAGCTGTTGCACGGTTTGGCGGTGTTATCTTGTCCAGGGTTAACATTTATCCTTGACAACTTTTGACTTGATTGGCTACATCACTGCAATTTGCACGTGCTTACTGTTGATGAAGGATGTGGACAGACACTGTTGAGGTAGCTGCAGCGGGAAAGTCTTCGCGTGTTTTACAGTTGTCTGTTAGCACACTAAACTGATAAAAAGAAACCCCGATCTTCTCTCCAATCATGACGTTGGTATTTTTTTATACTGAAAGATGCCTGAGATTTGAATAATACATAAATATAAATCAAAGAGAATTCGTTAAATCCTATTTTACCTTTATTCTTTTAAAATGAACTTCCAGTCCAGCTTCCGTAGCCAATCCTGTTGGAAATTGGCACAACACTACTCTGGGTAGCAATAGCCAGATACTTTTAAAGTTTTTAGAACCCTCTAATCCATCTTCTGCTGTATCACCATTCCATGTGAACAGTATAGCAGATCTCCGATTCTAATTAAATATCCCTCAAGAATAATTTGTTTCATCATTTAACATATATTAAGAACCATAATATCAGGAGATACAATGTTCATAGTACGTCGAACATAGAGATTCTAATATGTATATGTGTATATATGTCAATTACGTGAGCTTGCTTGTCACGCCACGTTACTCCCCATATACAGTGGAGTCCCATAGAGATATGGAAGCCCACACCACTGTGGATGACCACTGTATGTGGGAACCTCATCTAGAGTTAGACTGACACTCATGCGAGTTAAAAGATTCCTATTGTTTTATCTCCTTCAATGAAAGTCGTTACATTGCTGCTACCAATGCCTCGTGCTTCAAGCTATATTCCTCCATCCCCATTTACTTTCCAAGCTTCTTGTGGAATTTCCTTAAATGTGGTAAAGGAATATCTCGTTTCAATAGTGATGACACTTATGAAAAGTGTACTTTTCTATTACGTTTATTAACGTAATCCAATTACAAACGTATTGTAATTATGAACTTTGTCTTTTATAACATAAATTGGTTCAAGCAGGAGGCGACCAAGCGATTGGTGGTCACGCCGGGCCCGTCTGGAGTAAACGTGGCAAGCGATGGAAATCTAAAAATCCGAGAAGGAAACAAAAGGCAGGCATTATTGTGTTTACAAAACAATATCTCTCCTCTTCCGCGGTTTTCAAATTGAGCACCGTTAGACGTACTCTCCCAGATCACCCATAACTGGGGAGATTCTGTCAAAAATGTACTCTCATCTTCATCGGCCAGTAATTAACGTTAGCGGCAGTAATACTATTCAATTAATTTAACAACCTAAACTGTGCAAAAAAAAACACAATAAAAGTAACAATTAAGATCCTTTTCTTATCTACATTAATGATTTTCTTAAACGTAACGTAAAAAATAACGTGTAATGTACGAAAAAATGGCGAAGAAAACACAGAAATTCGTTCATTTTTTTAGATAACGTCAGTTAATTTGAAGCGAAAACTGTTTACGAAATAATATATACGGAAACTAATACATAAATAACGACATGGAAATATGTGAATTTCACTCATCGTGGATTAAGCTACGGCATCTTATATAAAGGGTGACGGAAAAAGAACTGTTTTTTCCGCCTTCTCTCTCATTCCGTCCCGTCCGTCTCATCCTGTCCCTTACGAATTACAAATGTTTCAAAGCAGGAAGTATTGGGTAATTTCACCCCGCCTGGCGGTCATGTTGCAACTACACATCCGAAATAAGTGCTTTGTTTCCAGTATTTCCCTGATACACTCGAAAGTTTCATTGTATTTCCTCCCATGATCTAAAAAAATAAGAGCCAGGTCTACGTTTGGCCAATTTTTTTTTCTTGGTGAGCGAGCTTACTTTCGCAGCCTTTGTTTCCAGTATTTCCCTGAGACACTCGAAAGTTTCATTGTATTTCCTCCCATGATCTAAAAAAATAAGAGCCAGGTCTACGTTTGGCCAATTTTTTTTTTCTTGGTGGGCGAGCTAACTTTCGCAGCCAATTTTTATCCCTACGCATGAATTTTTTCCCTTCTTCCCTCCAAATTTCACCTTTATCAATTTTTACCGCGCCATATCCACCGGTTCCTATTCGTCGTTCGTAATCACACAATCCAGTACGTTTAATGCTGTTGCAAGTGATCCAAAGGATAGTGTTCGGGCTTAAAAGCCCGTCCTATAAAGAAGCTATGCTGTGGAGCAACTCAACGTCGGACGAATTTTACTTCGATCTCATCCGTCGTTTAGACGAGGCATCTCTTGGAGAAATTGAAGATCATAATGCGTTGAGAAGTGGGTTGGGGGCGGAGGCTTAGTTTCACAATAACCGGGAAATGTTAACAGTCTCAACACCCTTTTGGATAACATGGTAAAATAAATTAAACTTAGGCTAACGCGAGAGAAGTCGCAACCCTCCCCCCCCCCCCTCCCTCCTGCAGCACATATTTTGAAGGCCCAAGCTTGTTATACGAGTGAGCTAACCGGCCAAGTCTCCTGAAATTGTCCGGAAATAAGAGTAATAACAGAGGCTATCCCTAAAACAAGTTCAAATACTGGAAACTTCATGGCTGACTCATAGAGGTAGATTCGGTAAAAATAGATAGTCTTGCCTTCACATACCCTCCTGTTATAGTTGTAAATATCCCGTCGCTCGGTACAGTTAAAGCAATGGTCAACGGCTTGTATCTCTACGATCGATTTTAATTTCTCACAGAAACTAGACGGGTTCATTCACCCAAAGAGGGTGAACCATTAATGAGTTTTAAGGAAGAAGACACAATGCCGATAGGAACAATCAACGTAACGGTGTTTTTTTAGAACTCTACGGATAACACCTCCACTGCCGTAATGTTGAAATCTACACACTCTGCCGTTCTATTCAAAGGGTGGGTCGAATTCACCTTACCTATGTTAACGTATAAAGATGGTAACCTCGCAGCAGAGACATTCCGTTAGAAAGTTTCAAACTCCACAGTTAATCACCACAGCCCCTCCACCTAGTCGCAATGAAGAAGAAGAAGAATATCTACAACTATGCGCTGCTTTAAAACATGCGTCCTTCACTCGCAATTTGAGACGGCGATACCATCTTGTTCAGAGGTTTAATTCTGAAAAATTCACTTTGGCTAGTCTACATGTGTAAGTTACCTTAAGTTGAAGTTTGGTCTTCAAGCAACCTGAAGTCTTTTTTTTTTCAAAAACTATTTTTAAGTTCAATTTCGAACCAAAACCTTACCCAACTAAACCAAATTTAATGTAAACAAGCAGACGAGTTTGTTTTTAGACTTTAATAGCAAATTATGAAGAATTCAAATTTTGGATACATCGAACAACATTGATTTGTTTTTTGAATAATAACTCTATTTGAAATTAAATTTTTATTTAGGTAGGCCTATAGCGAAAAATATTGAAGCTATTGTATGACATTCAAACTATATTCTTCTAGAAAACAATTTGTCATTATAATAATGCTTTATTATATTAAAAACTCATTTTCAAGTTCCAACAAGTTATCCACATATTGTTAAATTATAACATATTTGCAAAAATATCCTTCACATAGCCACTTGTTAAATCGATTAGTTTTTAGACCCAAAAAGATTGTTTTTTGAACAATTGCAATAATCATGGTAGCCTACATACTTCACACACAGAATACTTAACTTAAAATATGGTTAACTGCCTTTTACATTAAAAATAATGTCATTTGATTAAAGATAAAACCTATGACTTGTTCCCTAGACGTACAGTTGAAACGAAAATAATATTTTAACGGTTGTAAAAAAAATATATGTAAAACCTTCTTTCTTTCAAAGATGCACCGTTAAAATCGGTAGGGGAATAGGGAAATTTAGGTAACAAATATCGGACAATCACCAGTATTTTCAAAGAAAAGAAAAGAGCTTAATTCCATCGACGAGGCGGAAAACGTATTTTTCGTCACGTTGCGTGACCACACCACACAGGCCCTCCAAAAGCCGGATATAGAAGACAACAAGCTTGGGCTAGTACTGAATGTTACCCTCGAAGAAAGCCACAAGCAGACTGCTAGCGATTATCTCGAAGCGCAACCACCGCTATCGAAAGTATAAAATGTCAGTGAGGTTCCGCGTGTGAAATTGCTACATGACGTAATTAACATTGGAAATAGTAGACCCTTATTTCCTTCACACCACGTAGAATTTCTCAGGGGGGTCAACCCACACGTCCAAGAAATGCAAGAGAACAACCATCGTACAGCCCGTGGTCCTCGCAAGTCGCACAGGTCAAGAAAATGGACAGATCAATCCGATTCTGTATAGACTATAGAAGGCTCAACAACAAAGAATTTCCGGTTGATAATTATAAATTCAGATTAATTAAAATGTATTTTCATTTTATCTGTCTGAGTTTTTCGAATCTCTTCCATAAATTCTTTATTTGGATTCTAAACAACATCCAAAATAAAACTGTTCTTTTACTTATCGTGTCTGATTCAAAGTAATTTGATAGCTTGTCCAGTATTTATATCGACGGCGATTCTCTTGTAGTAAGTTTAAGCCATTACTGAGGTTTATTGTCTCAATTAAAACAGACTTTTAACTGGGACAGAGTCGAGCCACTATTCATAAGGTGAAAAAATTTCTAGAATACATAAAGACGACGCTTATTCTCTTTGAACCTTCTAGCTCTGCTGTTCCCCGGCTATTCCCTAATCCTGGGCTACACTAGAGAATTTTGTATACAATCTTTTTGGTTTCAGCGACGGCATATTAA
Source organism: Daphnia pulicaria (assembly GCF_021234035.1). Lineage (NCBI taxonomy): Eukaryota > Metazoa > Arthropoda > Branchiopoda > Diplostraca > Daphniidae > Daphnia > Daphnia pulicaria. The sequence continues at coordinate 10,937,627 of NC_060916.1, forward strand.
CGACGGAAAACAACTTGTTTTCCGTCGTTAACGTTGCATTCACATAACAGTTGTTGAAAGCAAAATTTTTCTTTAGCCCGGGCTTTATCTAGATATATTTTGAGGTCTACTTTGTGTATATTGCCTCTCTAAGCACGCTATATTGGAAGTTTTTCGCATTTTTAAGGTCATGGTAGGCACTTCAATTGAAATATTGGGGGCCAACTGAATATATCCTGGGAGGGAGGGGAAAGAGATAGGGGGACAGCTAGTCACGTCAAATCCCGAAAAAGTATGGAAATACGTTTTAAAAAGCTCCCGTTATGTATGACTTTTTGGTCTCGTGTCAACAAATTGCGGGGAGATGGTGAAGAAAGCTGCGCGTGGTGGGACAGTCGTTTATGAGCCCATCCAATGCCGCCATGATGGACAGGAGGCAGCAGTAAAAGCAGATTGCGTGAAAAGGGCAAAGGAGAAAGAAATAAGGACAGAATTTGATGAGACTACTGTAGTATCTTAACTCAGGTGCTATGTTATGAATTAAGGTTAAAACTTAGACGATGGGGAAAGATAACTTCAGCTTGTTTATTCCTGGCTGGCTATATTCCAACTGCCCTCAGCCAGAGGCTAGTGGGTTGACGTTGTCATTTAAGGGAATACTAAATTTGTTACTGAGTTTCTTCTTTCTGTATGCGCCCTTCCCCTCACAGTTAAAAGAGTCCTGACATCTTTTGGTTGCGGTCCACGACGCTCTGGGTTAGCTTTTTTCAGTTCGTCTTCGTCTTCATCGGGCGGGAGAGGAGGGTAGTCGTCGGCGTTTAGTGACTCTATTTTGTGTATTGTGGGAGATAACATTTCAGCTTTCGGCCTTCAGTGGAAATCAGCTCCGTCTTGTGGTGTCGACTCTGCTCAGCAATTTTTCCATGGAACGTGACGACAGCATCCGGCAGAGGGTGATTTCGAATTGGAAGAGCAGGTGTTGGAGAGGCTCGAGCAGCGTTTTCCAGAGTCACAGATTTGTACAGTTGGAAGACTGTTTACTGTTGCTCAATTGTTGTTTGGCTTCGCCACACGCAACACACGGACAAGCTGATGAGGGTCCATTGGAATGTTGACTTTTTCCTAGGTAACTTCCAGCGGTAGAATTTTGAGATTTTCTTGAAGACGTTACTGGCGTCACTAAGGAATTTTGATGTTTGTTGAGCCAAGGGAACATTTTATGTATGTTGAGCCATGCACATCAAACCAAGTTTGATTGCCGTCGTTCCACTCAATAAGTTGCCACCGTTCCCGGCTCAGGTGTAGGCCGTTTCTTCGATGGTGTGGCCGTTGTGTGAGGGTTGATGAGGTGATGACGCCACGTTATCATATAAGGGAATACTGGGGATAAGAAAGTTCCTTCTAGTTCATGCATCCATAGAGTAGGGGACGCTGAAGTGAAACTCATGGTTAATGCCCTAGTGGCACACGATGGTCTGTGGATGTCCATCCATGGTCTTAGGCTTATCCCAATAAATGATGTCTTATGGATGTTTTTTGGACATCCAATTTACACATTCATACCAAGTCGTAAGTTTTTAGTCTATAGGACATCCTTTGGACATCCTATGGATCTCTCATAAATATCTCTTATCGTCACTCACGCCAAGATGTGGGATGTGGGGTGTAGTGGATTAGAGCGTCAACAAGTAGATAGAAAATAGTGTCCCGGCACACTCCAGTCTTCCCTACTGAAGACTACACGTCGAAGACAGACGAATTAAATTTTTTGTTACATAAATCATTTTGACTGACTTTGGATTTACGCTGTCGTCCACGTAATCAATAGTCGAATACTGTAACCACTACACCATGGACTAATAGCAATGGGGTATGGGGAAACCTAGTGATTGCTTCGTGTTTGCGACCACTGTTTTTTACGGGAAACTCTGTGATAGTGTCGCGTGGTCAATGACCACGCTATGTGATACGTCTGGTATGTAGTCCAACCGGACGTACTGTATGACTGTGCCGGCCTAGCCGGGTATATAAGCGTAGAGCATCGGACTGATCGGGGCTGTTCCCTGGCTGTCCTTGGCTGTCTAACAGTGACTGTACTAGAATGTAGTATTAGCAATACACTCCTTATCCTTGTATGTTACAATACACTCCTTATCCTTGTATGTTACAATAGTCTGGGCGTTGATTATGTGATTTGGTGATGAGGGCAAAAAATAAATTAATTAATTTAAAAAAAACGATGACCTGACCGATGTCTCCTGGATGTAATCAAGACAAAAAAGAAGATCTTTAAGCCATCAATGCTAGGCCTTGTCTTGATCGGAATTTTTCAATTTGGATGTGGATAAAGGTGAGTATAAATTTTTTAAAATAATTAAAATATGATTATTGCAAATTTTTTTAGATTTATTCGCAGCAGCTTCAGCAGATCTGGTGCAAAATTTCGCAGCAGCTCTGGTAGGAGCATCATCGCCAGCATCTGAAGTAGGATCGCCGGTAACACTAGATGAGGCAGTAGCAGCTTTAGAGAAAATATTCGTAGCAGCTCTCAAAGCAGCAGCGCCGGCTCCGGAAGCTCCGCTAGCTAGTAAGAAAAAATCCTAGGCGTTGTAAAAGAAATCCGAAGAGGCGCAAATCTTTTTAACGAACTCTTCTCCCCTCTAATGTGCAGCCAGAATGATGATGGCACCATGCCCTTGTTTATCATTGACCGCGAGTAGCTCTTTCACGACTTCTACATTTTCCGCATTGAGTTTAGAAAGCCTTGTCAATCAGAAAGCCTGTATTTTCTGAATAGTTTTGTCGCTCAAGTGGTCGAACAAATCTTTCCAATAGCGTTTCGTAAAAATAGTTATAAAGAACTTGAAGGCCTCATCAATTCACCCGTAGATTTTCTCTCTCGAAATCTTTAAATAAACTTGGCCGGATTCTATCTTTGAATTCCCTTAGCTTTTTTCATGCACCTTGTTTTTATATTTGTAATATAAATTTTTTTTACTTTTCTTTAGCTGTTATGAAAACAATTAATATCCCAGACGGTGAAGCCTTTGCGGCCGGAGTAGCCGGCCTGGCTTTTTTCCCAGGATAGCATCTTTTCTCAGTGTTCCAGAAGTGTTGGGGTTGTTAGAAAAAAAAATGAGTATTAATTTTCTTAATAATAAAAATATTATTATTCCTCATGTTTTTTTTATTTATGGGCCGACCACTCTCTCTTTTTTTTCCTTTTGCTCATTTCTTTTTTTATTGGTGTTAGAGTCGAAGGACTTGATTGCAACCAATCTAACATTTTTCTTACGCTCAGACGTGTTGATGCTTATACAAGGGCAGAGGGTCGTTGTCTCGATTAGCTGTAGTAACCGTAGCGTTTTCCAACTGGTTGTACAATCATATTCTTCATGGCTTGAATAACTTCTTAGTTTCTTTTTTATTTCATGTTTTGTTACCTTTCAGCTGTAGTGAATTGCATTACGGTTTCCTGGATGTTGTGGGTTAAAGCCTCTAACGACATGCAAATCTTGCAGTTCACAATTACCTCAGGTAATTTACCTGGCCAACGTTGAATCGATAGTTTAACAAAGCAAAAAAAGTTTTTTCTCTCCAATTCTATGTTTATGGCTTTTATGCTCGTGTTCTCAGGTTTCCCCGAATCGGTTGCTGCGGCCGTTGCAACCGACGTTGGCACATCCATTTCCGAAGTCAATGTGGACTTCGATGTCCATCCTCTCTAATTACCGAAGATGCTCATCAAAAACTGACTCGACAACTACCGCTGGCCAGGGTAAAGAAATATTTTTTTAACGTGTTTTTTCTGGTGGAGTGGAAATGTGTGTAAAGATTTTCATTTTTCCATTTCAATGTCAATAACTTTTGTGCTCATGTTCTCAGGATCTGGCCAATCAGTTGCTGCGACCGTTGCAGCCGATGTTGGCTCTTACCCCTAAGTTTTGCTGCCATCTACCATAATCGATGTAAAACGCAAATAATGTAACGCAAATCGCAAAATAATGTTCAAAAGGGACCAAAAATATTCTACCGCGCACGTCGAGGTATCCTCCGTTGCTGCCGGTGCGATTGACGATGGCCCTCTTCACCATCTTACAGCGCCACTCATTATTTAACAAGTAACAAAGCCGGTATGTGTGTAGTTGTGCTCAATTGAAAGGTTAGGTTAGGGAGAATTTCTTTTTGGGGGCTCTTGGTCGTTAAAGTTGTAACTGCTTATCGTAAATACAGCAGGCACTGGTCAAACGCCCAAAAGCAGCAGACTGCTTTACGTAAAATAATTCCTCCGCCCACCCAGAAATTGTGTAGCTTTTGCAACACGGACAGTCACCAGTTCAGTGTCTAATAATCCCGAAAAAAATGGCGGGATTTGACCAAGGATATGGGCGAGCGTGAGCAGCTACAAAAAATCTGTGAGCATTGTTTTTATTTTTCACATGGTTGCTGTCAGTCAGCGACCATCAATTGTTCACTGGTTGTTGACTTATTTTTTTTATTATTTTATAAAATTTATAAATTTGATGATGAATGACAACGTCGTCACTTACCGTCCAAATGCGGAAGAATTCCGGGACTTTTCGAAATTTGTGAGCGATGCTTCCAAGAACCACTCGAACCATTGCTGAGTGATTATAATTATACCACCGACGAAACAACGAGACAATTACGATCTCGTGAAAAAAGATCCTTGAGACTAAAAGCAAGTGTATAGGAAGAGGACGGAGGGCGTTTACCAAAGCAGCACAGATAGTCGCCTGTTACGCTCGAAAATTTCATTGCCAGAAACGTGAAACCTGTTCACTAAAAAATGGATTGGCACATATGATGACGTAAACACATGCTGGGAAGGATGTTTATCTTGTTTGGGGACGTGTTGCGAGAAGGGCGCTTTTCAGAGTATGTCGTCGACAAAAATGTTTGCAGACGCTGAACACGCTTGGTGAGGTAATGACTGAACTACTTGATACGATACGATTACGATCACTACGATTACTACGACTTGTATGTTTAATTAAATTTGTTATTAAATTTGATAGGTCAGATATACTATTTGAATTTTTTTCAATAGAAAAAAATAAAAAGGCATCCCTTTGTGTCAGTGTTATCTATCTTTTTAAAAAGATAGTATCTTTTTGAGAATAACGCCTCTTTTTGGCGGAAAGTCTACTAGCTTGGCGCTTTATTTTATTGTTAACGCAGATGGATTTTCCGCCAAATTTCTTTAAATGAGGCGTTATTTTAATAAAAATAGGAAACACTGCTTTGGGTATCTTGGTAACGCAGGTAGCTGACAATTCAGCATTGTTTATTTACTTACCAACTGGGTGGTAACTTCAAACGCCAGATGACGAAGTTGCAACCTCCATTTTTCATCGGATCAGCTATTTAATAACCCAATCCTATGTATAGGAGAAGTGATAGAGAATTTGGCCAAACCTCTCGCCTTCATGGTAGAAGAAACAAGTCTCTTAACCATAAAGTAGGCTATGACACAGCTGTAAAAAAAGGAGGATACCCCAAGCCGGCAGGAAAGGGGAAGGTACGGTAGCCGTTGTATTTGAAGTAACCGTCAGCCGTCAGAGCGCTCACTAGCGGCCTGATGGTGAAAAAGTGCAAAACTTCATTCGAGCACCTTCAGACTGACGGTGCAATAGACCTAACCATCTATGCTTTGAATAGGGAATAAATGATCAGGGCCAATGACATCGAAAAAAATGTGTAAGACAAGCAATTTTTACACAGAACCCAAAGACGCCTTCAATGGTTGTTGAGTGAGGTCTAACTAAAATGAGACAATTTGTTTTTAACTTTATAAGTGTAGGGTCATTGAAGTAACGTAACTCAGGGAAAAGAAAGTTGCATTACAAGTGTTCGAATGCCCAATAAGGGATGACACACAAAAATAAAATATAAACGCTCTGAAATTAAGGGGAAAAGTGGACAAAGTGGTAACCAAGAATAAAAAAAGTTATACCCTCTAGATATAGCCGCCCATAAACTACGAAAAATGTATGGGGAATACACACACGTTTACAAATGAGATAAATAAAAAAGGGCCATGGCTCAAACGCGTAGCCATCCTTAGAAAAACCAGGATAGACTAGAATTTTCGAAAAAAAAGACAAGAGAGGTATGGATACTATTCTAAAGACATAGTTGTCCTTGAGGATAGTTGGGGAACGAAAGAAAACTTTAAAAAAAAGGAAGAACAATTGCATAACTGAATAAACCAAATAGAGCAAAACAAATTAAAATCAGAGAATGATAGGGAATGATGTCTTTTGAATTAATGAGTAAATATTTTGGGACAAAGCATAAACATTTCTTTTTAGTCCATACAATCAGTATGTTGACGAAGCTTCTTGGCAGATCAAGGTGACGGTTTGCAAGACATATCCTTCAAAATTAAAACTATTTTTTTAGAAAACTCTTACCCTATCGAGAAACAAGAGTGTTAGTGTTTTTTTTTTAATTTATTGAAAAAAGATCGGCTGCCTTTTTGGGGGGGGGGCGGAGTGTAGAAAACAGTAAAACACAACCCTTTTTTATTTATTTTTGTAGAAAAACCCTTCCCCTATCGAGAAACAAGAGTGTAATTTTTTTTTTTTTTAATTTATTGAAAAAAGATCAGCTGCATTTTTTGGAGGGATGGAGGAAACAGTAAAAATCCATTGAAAATCAACAAACCTTTTGAAAAGCCCATGAATCATAAAGTAAAGCTCAAATTCCATAAAATTGCTCAATTTTCGTGCTGAGCCGGGATTGAGAGGTGAAAAGGGCGAACCCGGTAATTTCGAACACTTTCTCTTTCTACTCGCAGACCTCAGATTTGACATTTTAGCTCTACAAGACAAAGTTTTCATCGGCGATATCGATATATTCTTTCTTGCCTGTTTTCTCTCCCACCCCATTATACAAGACAAAGAATACAAAAAAAAATTTTGAGATGCCGCTACAATGATATTCAGCGTTAAGACTAGTTGCAGCAATATTAAAAAAATTCCCGCCATTCGAGTGGGTCACATATTTATGGAGACGGGTGTACTTAGAGAACCTACTAGGTTTCAAATAAATCGGACTTCGCAATTATCTTCTTATTATCACAAAAGCATCCATGTCGTCATCGACAAATTGGGGTTTTGAGCCTGTTATGGTGACAGCAAAATCACCACTTTTATTAGTCAGAAAGTTTGAATGCTGTTTTGAATATAATAAATGAATTGAAGGAAGCTACGCCGAATGACTACGAGAATGAATTGACGTCATGGCACATAGTCTCTTTGAACTTCTAACCTTTACAACAGGGAAATAATGAGAGGCAGATATTTCAGGAATGGTCTATTTGATTAAACTTTGCGTCAAGAGCGGAGTTCTTAATTTGACGAATCCAATTTTGATCAGAGATCCGTGGTTGTTGATAAAATTGTTAACAATCTAAAAAATGCAAATTTGAGGAAGGAAGCATTTTTGGACAAGCGAAAATGGGAAGAAAACAATTGTTTCTACTGAAAGCACGGCTTACACAGAACATCATCTAACAACATATACTCAAGCCATGGATAAAATAAAAAGAAAAAAGTGTCTTTTGGCATAGAATCCGGTAATTATCGTACAGGGTCATTTAAGAAACTATTTGGTACAGCAGTTTCCTAAAAGGTATCGCTCCTGTGCGGCCGTTGCAATTATGTGCTTGCTTGAGAAACTCTCATTGGTGTGAGGAATGAAAAATCTAAAAAACTTAATTCCACTGCATTCCGAAAGAGAAGCCGATCATTGCCGGATAAGAGATCAGTTTTAAAAAAAACCTACGTTTGGATCTCGATCCTGGTCAACACCCCACAAAGGAAAAAAGAGAAGAATACGACTCATTGAAAATTCATATCATCAAGTCAATTAGTGTAAGTTTCCTTGAGTTCAAATTTAGTCTTAAAGCAACCCAAAGTATTTTTTTTTTTTTCAAAAACTATTATTAAGTTCGATTCCGAATTAAATCTAACCCAACCTAACCAAAACTGCTACATTTAAGAAAACAACACATAACAAGACTTTTCTCTTTACTAGACTTAGAAAAATAAAAGGGAAAATGAGAACGCTTCTTACTAAAATAAATGCAACAATAAAGCAGACACCTCTGCACAAACTCGAGATTTTAAATTTACATATAAACAAGCAGACGAGTTTCTTTTTACACTTTAACAAACAATTATTTAAATTATACTATACACTAATTAACACAACGAATGAGGTAAATATTTTTCAATAGAATTCAATTTTTGGATACATCGAACACTATTGATTTGTTTTTTTTAAATAACTCTATTCGAATTGAATTGTTTTTTATGTATTGACAAATATTGAATAGCTATTGTTTAACATTAAAACTACATTTTCTAGAAAACGATTTGTCATTCCATTTTCTCAGAGCAATGCTAAACATGAACCCATTCAATTATTTTATTAGTTTTCGATTTATAGTCTCAAATGCTGATGCTTTATTTAGAGACTTATCTACAGACCTTATCTGCAAGCAATTTCTGCTTCCCAAAGGGCCTAGAAAGACGTACCGGCAGTTGTATCAAAAGGTAATATATATTTTCATAATTTTGTGTTTATTTAGTTATTTAATTATTTTAAGGAATAGGTGGAAGTGGAGGCGGGGGACAAAACCCTGGGGGAAGTGGAGGCGGGGCTGATGAGCCAACTGACTGAAGATTTCTATATTTTAATAGGCAAAACATGCATGGGCGGATCGAGCATTCTGCAAAATAAACAAGGGAATTCACAAAGGAAGAGAAGAAGGTGTTCAAGGTCATCAAACAGAAAAAAAGGAATAAAAAAAAATTTGAATGCCACTACCGCCTTGACAACTGCTATAGTTACAGCTATGGCTGCAGTATCTCCCACTGCTGCTGTTGCAGCTACGGCTGTTGCTGCTGCTGCTGCAGCCCTACCTGCTCCTGCTCCTGCTGCAGCCCTACCTGCTGATGATTTTGTTGAATCCTCGTCATCATTCCACTCGCCGACGCCGATGGAAATAAGTATGCTAAAATTTGAACTTTTTTAAAAATTAACATTTTTATAATTTATTTTTTTTATTTTCAGCGCCTCCAGTAGCCCCACGCTGTGAGAATTGTTCTCGCCCTTGCACATTTTTCGAGGGAGGCAATCACAATTTAATTCCGCATCTTATTCTCTCACTCAAGTTCATCACACTCTTTTATTCCGCCAGTCCGGACATTCAAGCTCCTCCTCATTTGTGTTTAATGATGTATAGATGAAACGGTGTAAGAAAGTTTTTTCTTTATTCCTCGTCACTGGCGAGATCCCTATATTTTTGTTTTTCTGTGTGCACCTTGTTCCTTTTTAATGTATACGTTTCTAACTTTTTTTATGGGCGCGTTTTCGCTCGACGGTGTAAGAAAAATGCATTTATATCCATTTATACATTAATTTTCCTCTTTCTTCGAACTTTTTTCGGAAAACCGTGTGGATCTCGATATGTTTTTGACCCTTAATGAAGAGGATGGCGGTGCCGGCCGTGACTGCTTAGATGGCGGTGCCGGCGGCGGTGGGGGCGGTGATGGGGGCGGTGGTGGTGGGCGTAGAGGGGGACGCGGAAATTTATAATTAATTACCATAAAATTTTAAATAATTATTATTTTTTATTTTTTAGTTGGTGATTGGCTCTGTGTTCCTTGCGATGTATGGAATTTTGTGTGGCGCACTGTATGCCACAAGTGCTTAGCACCACGGAACGTTTCCGAAAATGATACGATGGAGTGGGAAACGAGTTCCTATCCATCAGAGGCCTCATCAGGGGCCGAAGCTCCAACAACCTTCCGAACAGTATTTTTCCGCACGCGGTACAATATTGAATCTTCTCAAAACCTCACCAACGTTCTGGAGGCCGTAGGTCTGGGAGAATACTCGGGTAAGCAAAAAATTTTTATATCAAAATTTAAAATTAGTTGTTATGAAAGTAATAAGGACTGCCACATTAACTTTCCTTTTTCTTAGCTTTGTTTTCTAGTAACCACATCGATGTCGAAATGTTCATGACTTTATCTGCAGAAGAACTTTTCTTCCTTGGCGTTCAGTCCTTCGGGGCCAGACGAATGGGGGACGCGGTAATTTATAATTAATTACCATAAAATTTTAAATAATTATTTTTTTTTATTTTTTAGTTGGAGACTGGTTGTGTGTTCCGTGCCGCATATGGAACTTCGTGTGGCGCACTGTATGCCACAAGTGCGGAGCACCCCGGGGCGTTTCCGACGACGACTGGATGGAGTGGGAAACGACCGATGCAGACCCATCAGAGGTATCTTCGGGGCCCGAAGCTCCAACTATCGCCCGAAGGTTATTTTTCCCCACAAGATTCAGCATTGAATCGTCACATAACCTGGCAGAGGTTTTAATTTTAAATAATAATTTTTTTTTTTTTTTACAGATACCTACTGGTTGTGTGTTCTTTGTAACACATGGAATTTCGTCCGGCGCGCGGTTTGCTTCAACTGCGGAGCATGCCGGAATGCTTCTGATGAAGATTGCATGGATTGGCAAACGTCTACGTCCTTTCCATCTTCAGATCCAACCCCACAGCAAGAAACAGCAGAGGTCTCTTCGGGGCCCGAAACTCAAACTATCCTCCGAAGTGTCCTTTTCCCCACGAGGTACACCGATGAATCTTCTAGAATTCTGACTGACGTTCTGGAAACAGTAGGGCTTGGAGAATATACGGGTAAGCAAAATTATTTTATATTTAAATTTAAAATTAGTTATTACGAAAGTCCCTAATTTGCGCGCGCGCGTACTCTAATTTGCGCGAAATATAATATTTCGCGCAAAGCGCAATTAGAGTACGCGCGCGCGCAAATTAGGGACTTCCATTTATACATTAATTTTCCTCTTTCTTAGACTTATTTTCGAGGAATCACGTTGGCGTCGAAATGTTTATGACGCTTTCCGAAGAGGAATTACACTTCCTTGGAGTACACTCATTCGGGGCCAGAAGAATTTTAGTTGATGCCATTAGAGGTATTTTTTTTCCATTTTTTTTATACATGGTGGCTGCGGCGGGGGCGGCGGTAGAAGAGGCAGAAGAGTAAAAAGAGGTAATTTTTAATTAATTATCGTATAATAATTTTAAATAATAATTTTTTTTTTTTTTACAGTTAATGACTGGTTGTGTGTTCTTTGTAACACATGGAATTTCGTCCGGCGCACGGTTTGCTTCAACTGCGGAGCATGCCGGAATGCTTCTGATGAAGATTGCATGGATTGGCAAACGTCTACGTCCTTTCCATCTTCAGTTCCAACCCCACAGCTAGAAACATCAGAGGTCTCTTCGGGGGCCAAATCACTATGCATTACTCAAACGGTCTATTTCCGCTCAAGATTTAACATTGAATCTTCGGGAATCCTGACCAACGTTCTCGATGCGGTCGGACTTGGAGAATTTTCCGGTAAGCAAAATTTTTTTATATTTAAAAAATTAGTTATAGAGCAAACCAATAACGCGTGCGGCCATGTTGGGTATACTTTTTCTCTCAGCTCTTATGGGCCGCCGCGAGGTTGCCATGGCTGGGGTACGCGTTATTGGTTTGCTCTATTACGAAAGTCCCATTTATACATTAATTCTTCTTTCTTAGAAATTTTTTCAAGAAACCATATTGATACCAAAATGTTCCTCACCCTCAATGAAGAGAACTTAACCGCAATAGGCATCCACTCGCTTGGGGCGAGAAGTATCGTTATGGATGCTATTTTAGGTAATTTTTTTTCCCCTTTTTTCTTTTTATTTTTAATAATATATTTTTTTATTAGTGCTCCGCGAGATGTTTGGTGTATAGCGCAAACCCGTGCGATTTCCTGTCCTCTGTTCCGTGCCCCCCCCCCATTTGGACGCTGGATCTGCCAAATGTGCAAGTAAGCACAAAAATTCACAACCATGGAGAAACAAATTTTAAAAGTCATAAAGAAGAAGGAAAGGGAGAGGAAGATGAAAAACAGCGCTGTCCACAGCACTATCCACAGGACTATCCGCAGCTTTGGTGGCAGCTTTAGCTGCAGGTTCTCCACCGATATTATTACAGCTACTGCTTTCCTGGTGTTTCTGCTGCTACTACTTCTACTCCTGCTGCTGCTGTCTCTTCTGGTGCTTCTCCTTCTGCCGTGGCCTCGTATCCATCCATCAACTCGTCTCCCACTGAGCCGATAGAGTGGCGAAACATTAGTAGGCTAAGATTAGAATATTTTTTTTAAATTTACATTTAATAATGTTCTTTTTCATTTCAAACCCCTCCAGAAACAGTGGCTGCTCAACGTTGCGAGACTTGTTCTCACTTGCTTCTATGCCGATGATGCCAGGGAGGAAATTAATCCAAATTTCAACGGAATGATCTAAATTCCCTGATACATTTTTGAAAACGGTCAGTAAAAAAAATTATTTTTCTCCGGTAGCTCCGGTAGCTCAGGCAGCTCCGCTGAAAACTCTGCTATTCAGAATTTGATAAGAAATAATATTTATATGCATTTGAGTTTGTGAATCCCTCCCCTACAACGACGAAAAAATGGGATTCAATTCTTTGCATTTATCTGTTGGCAACTATCTGCTCACGACGCTGTCGCCTCATTGACTGAGATACAGGATCGCAGGCTGAATATACAGCAATGCCAATGTCAAATATGAATATAAAAACACGACTTTTAATAATCAATATATTTTTCTTCTGCAACGCTGCCTTAATAAGTTGTTCCATTCCAAATTCTGCAGTGTGTCTAAACATAGCCTACTTGATTGAACAGTTCAAGCCTAGAGCTTCCCCATCTCTCCCGTGCTTTCGTCTTTACGCAGTCTCCACCTCTTTTTAAGTGAAGTTCTTATCGAGATCAGCGCACTCTAGTGAAGGTGAAAACAACTTTAAAAAACCATGTCGGTTATTTTGAATTTTCCGACGCACTACGTACAGTATCTTGCATGGAAACTGGGACAACCGCTAGGTGGTTCTTACGAGTATCCTGTGTAGAACCCGTAGCGGCTGTCCAAGTTTCAATGTACAACAACAACTAACAGGTAGCTTTTGCTTTTTTGGCACGGCGAACTATCGGGCAGTAGAGGAATAAAAAGCTTTCCCGTGATTGGACTTGAATACTAATCTAATGCGTAATATATTCTCCGAACGTTGTATTTCTTTGTTTCACCTATTCTCCATTTCACCTTATATTTTCTAAGTAGTAAGAAGCAATAAAATTCCCTGGTGAGTAAATGATGGATCTTCGTATATGTCAATATTCTTATCTTCATTAAAATCCGCTTATTTCACTTTTTCCCCTCTGACTTGGGCTATTCGTGATGGGAGAAACCCTGACGTGCCTTCCACTTGGGCCTGCAGTGTTGATAGATACGCGGGTGTTCCTTCCACTTGGGCCCAAAGTGTTGTTAGAAACACTGGTGATCATTTCAGTCGGACCAGCAGTATTGGTAGATACACTGACGTTCTTTTACTTCTGACAGCATTGTTGATAAATTCCGTGCTTTTTTTAACACTTCTCCTTAAAAAAATAAGAGACCAATTTAATCGTTCCGGATGAAAATCTTTCTGACTTGTATTTATCTGACCAGCTATATAGTAATATATAAGGTAGATAATTCAATTAATAAGGCTAATTTAAATAGTTCCTGTAGTTTACCCAAAATGCTGGAATACCTGGGTAGGAAATTAACAGTGTGTGTTGATGGATTCACGCTAGCTCGGTAAATGAATTTCGCGCCAAAAACCACTAGGTGAAAATGTCTGCTAAAGCTAAAGAATATTCTTCTGCTAATAGCAATATTAATTTAGATCTCAAACGATTTCACAAATACCGGTTTATGTGGGAAAACAGATGCCAAACCTAAATTTGTGTACTCTTCAATTATATTGCCATTGGCTATCCCACCAGATGGTGAGGGATCTGGCGTTCAACTCAATTGCCTTGAGAAAAGGGGTGTATTCCCATAGAAGTTTTTACCGTTTTTTCGCCAAGCGAATAGACGATTGTCCCCTCGTTGTCCCATGAGGCTGTATAAGAGTGCAAACTCCTTTACTCCTTGGCATGTGCAACGATATGGGAATGTACCACTATTAGCAGATGATATGACTATCAAAGTTTATTCATAAAATGAAGTATCTTTTTTTTCTGGCCTCTATGACAAATAGCTTTGTGAAATGCTTCGAGTATCCTAGTTGCTAAAGGCCATTTGGTTAGATTTTCTTTACTAACTATCAACTTAATTTTTGTGTTGTGCTTCTTAGACACAACGTTCGTTTATCAGAAATCTTTATAACCATTTCTGTATCGATTATTTAAAAAAAACTTGCCTTTGCCGTTCAAAATTTAGGTTGATCAGCGCAAAATGTGCCCCGACGCTTAGGGAAAATTAGACAATTTTGCCGTTGTCGTAACAATTATTGAATTCCTTTTCAAGCTAAATTCTTGAATACTTTTTATCTTTCAAAACATAATTTCACTAAATTCAAGTTTCAATTAAACACAACCAACATTTAAAGTAATTCATTGGGTAAAACAAAACAGAAATTGCTTAACTAATGCGCTGTATGTTTAGCCAACGCTGTATGTTTTTTGTCTAAATTCTTCTTTCAAAAATCAATAGTCGCCCTACTACATTGGCTTCTAGAGACAGGTCTCCGAGGTTCAACCACGTACGTTAGTCAGGATGAATTTAGTGGCTAAGAGGTGAATGCATGCTGATGCATGCTTGAGTTTAAGTTAAATCAACAGTGCGTATAAGAGATAAGTTAATAGCGCATAATTTCCCATGATCAATACTTTTCCAGAAGCTTCACTCAGTTTCAGATCAGGGACTCTGGATCGATGTCACTCATTGTCTATAGATACAAAGTACAATTTTTTAGTATCCAGTTCATCTTTTTTTTTAAATGGGGACATTACTTCCAACTTTTTATTCGTGTGTTGAATGCTATTTTTCATACGGAGGCTTTTTTATGTGAGGCACCCCAAAAATACAGGCACGGCCCTTGAAGGCTACGATGAGATTGGTCGATTTGCGTTAATTTCAAATAGCATCTTCACTAGAATCTCTGGTTTGTGCAAAAAAATTATTAGAAAATTAGTCTTTTGTTTAAGTATGCGAAAAGACTTACATAGTTACATTCAACGACGAAAAGGGATTTGGTGATCGAGCTAAGTTGCAGGACAAGACCGATTTAATTCCCTGAGAGATCAACACTAATCAAATTCGAATTATGTAGGCGTGCAGGATTACATACTAAGAACAGTGCTGCCAATAATTCCGTTTTAAAACGAAAACATATCATATTATGCAACCCAAAGCAAACGCAATAATCCGCCTGTTTTCCTTTTTGCTCCTCCATCCTCCAGCTTTCGACTGGTGGAATGATAGTTGTTTATCGGAACCCAGTAGAACGCTAACAGTCTTGGGTTTAAAAAAAAATGGCCTGGATGGCCATTACTCTCAGGTAAAATTCTAAATTGACCATGTCGGTATCAATATGAGATTTGGTACGGTGGTTGTGAGCTTTATCCTGAATTTTGTCTTGCTGATAAATGTCCAGTTTTCTTTTCATGAAGCGACGAAAATGCTTGCCAAATAAAAAAAAAATCCTTATCGATTTTTCCGATGAGGGAATCAATTGTTGAGCCTTAGATAATAATACTTTGGGCTTGTTTCAAAACGTTCGGTCAAAATTTGACACTGCGGAATTCCGATAAAGTCTTGATTTTCGTCTTTCAGAGTTTCGGATACCCGACTAACTAGGGCTTCGGTGAATTTTCTAACGTTTTCTTTATGCTGAAGCGTGTTTAATTTGGTACTGCAGTATTTAGAAAGAGATCTTTGTTTGATGTCCCATGGAATTACAGTAGGAAGAATTTGCTGCTTATTTCACTGGCTGTGCTGGTTCCATGACTGGCTCAGAAGCCAGATTTTCACCGGTTGGTGTTTCAAAAAATTTTATTTTCAGATATAGTTGCAGATACTGGATATGATCCTGTGAGACATCCAAACTGCGCCAAAGTAAAAGAAGCATTACAAGCTCCAGTGATGGATTGGGATTGGAGACGGTGAGGAAGACATTTTGTCCGAAATATTAAAAAAAAACATTAAATTGATGATGAAAATCCAAAGGGCGGGGATTTAACAGTGTGTGTTGACTACGGCTGTAGTCCAGGACGTGAACGCCCGGACAGATCACGGAACAAGGGGGAAATTCCCGTTAAGAGGCTCCCCTTTAAAAAATGTGTTCCTTTAGGATGATTCTAAGGTTCACATGAATCCCTACATGTGTAACGAATCTCGAGATAAATACGACATTTATTAGTGTCGTTCTTCCGTTCAGTAATATATTTGGTGGGTTTCACAGTGCTGACACAGTGCCGCAGAGGTGATATTAAAACTTTTTTTAAACTATCGTGCTATTAGCCA
This sequence comes from Daphnia pulicaria, assembly GCF_021234035.1. Lineage (NCBI taxonomy): Eukaryota > Metazoa > Arthropoda > Branchiopoda > Diplostraca > Daphniidae > Daphnia > Daphnia pulicaria. The sequence goes on from NC_060916.1 coordinate 10,954,077, forward strand.
ATACCTCTATAAGACACAAAAATGTAAACAACAATACAAAATAATGGACTCTTTAAACAATTGACAAGCGAAACCACGAAATAAATTGCCTCTATATAAGTTTTCATTTTGAAAATAATTGACTGCTGGCCACTAGAAATATTAATGGTTTGAGGTAAAGCAGTGACTGACAAACAATTTAAATTCGTAAAATGGTCGCACGAGAATTCAACAGCAGAAAGCAATTTTTTTTGTTCTATCAAAGTTAAAAATGTTTTAACCATACGACTCCTTTATACCCCTTACACTCATACCCCTTACAACTGTCAATGTGGGACTTGCTTTTCATGTTGTTTAACAAGACTGCTACACTGGTCATCTGGCTAAAAGAAGAAAGGGTTACTTACTTACTTACAAAGTAAAAGTCGCGCCTACGAATCATTAACCGAACATTTTTTCTCCAGTGAAAAAGTAAATGTGTTATAAATAAAGATAACAATGCTAAAGCTCCCCAAAAAAGAATTAAGTATTTTTTATAATAGTATTATTTTCTTTAATTCGTGTCTTTAGCTCTCTAACAATTATTTTTATTTAAAAAAGAAAAAGGAAAGCAAGTGGCTCGATCTCCAAATTCTCCCTTAATCTCTCCTCCAAATCCAACGAAACCAATTTGCAGATTCTCTAATGGTTTCCATCATGCAAATAAGTTTTACGATTCGGAAAAAAAATAATTTTCTAAAACTAATTTTAAAAATATGGATATGTAACCATTTATTATTTCAGAACTATATCATAATAATAAAAAAACGGCTTGCAACAATGAAATATACGTTCTATGCCTATGAATACATTTTCTTGCATAAACCCCTAACCAAAAAAGAAACAAATAAATGAAAAACAGGGGATATTTTTCAATTAAATACAATATGCCTCTATATTAAATGGTTCAGTTCGAGTTACAAAAATTTCGACTAGCCCGTTAAAGAACCAAAACTGTTTGCGAATCATCTTATTCTGCAAATTCCACAAAGATTCGGTTCAGTTTGGCTTCAGTAAAAACTGCATCGTTGGCAGCCTTAAACCTGCAAATTGGCTCTAGCAAAAGTAGCTTTACGCATCAGTCAATGGAAGCAACTACATAAAAGACAAATTTTTCAACTTGGTCCGTTCACATATTAACGTCAATCTTCAAAGCTGATGGAAAGTTTATGTAAGAGTAAAACCTCCCCCACTCGTTTAGGAAAGAGAAGTACTTGCACCAGCCCCTGCAACAATCCGTTTGCTAATAATAAAAGTTATGAAATTTCTTCTCATAAACTGTTATGATTTTCCGAATCACGCCAACTCCATGAATGAATTACTCGTAAACCCTACCATTCAAACTCATCAGACTTGCCATTTCGTGGTTCGCTTGCCCTTCTAAGTCAAAGCTAACCAAACGTCTTCAAAAATCTTAAAAAGTTGGAATTTGCTTTGACATCGAAAAAAATTGCGTGAAAAAATTGGTATAGACCCATATTATTTATTCCTTCCAATGAAGTCACAAATGAAAACCCTCATTCCGTAAAACCCCGTGGAGGAAAACCTCTCTCTGTACGACGACTACCATACAGTACTATCCTTTTTTCCTATGGTAAATTCGGTAGTTAGTATATAATTGATCCCGGACTAATAAAGAATAGCATTTATTTATTCTTTTGATTTCATTTGAAATTTTTCGCCCTTTACCAACTCACGGAAAAAAAAGACTTTTGCCATGAAAGTCTGTCACGACCAATTTAGGTAATAATTAAGATAATTAAAAATTGTTGCAGAAACCTAGGCGGATGTTTCAAAATTTGTCCAGTCTATAAAAGAAAAATAAACGATTTACAATGTCATCAAATTTAAAGGATTGTTGGGCAGTGGCCTACAGTGACACGAAATCTCCAATATAATCTTAACGCCATTCAATAGAACTTGTCAAGCCGATTCGAATGACATAAGGGAAAGTTTGTGCAAAATAACGCATCTCTGAGTGAATCGACTTTAAAGTTTTGGGTTTACCGGGCTACTGTAGCGTCATTAGCCGCCACTTAACCCACCCCTGAACCCACAGTCTCGTCCCTTGAGGTTACTTCTAGTAAAGGGTTGCTGTATTTCAGATTTGAGACAAGGTTGTTTTTCCCTGATTTTCTTTTCCCGTAATGATTTTATTTTCGGCTTCACAAGGCAAAATAGTTCTGAAAAAATTTGGAACAAGTCTGTAATACAGACTATTGCCAAATCTATAAGAATTGGAATCATGTAAGGATGATCTAGTTCTTGGGCGGGTGACTTTCGGCAGTGAATGTTGGTAATTTTTTACTTCCAACAGCGTTGGGGTTCTACGAATCTTTCAGAGAAGTCTTCCAAAAAATACAAGAAATAGACGTGGAAGATGTAGTCAAGCAGAGTATGACGGCCCAAGTAAGTCATAATTCAAATACGGGAAGATGTCAAAGTCACCAAGAAGGTCATCGAACTTAAACCGCCAGCAGTGGCTATCTTCTTTGAAGTAAAAAGAAGCTGACGAAGCAGAATGGCGCAGGGAGAAGGACAACGTGGAAAACATATTTATAAATATCCTCCAACATTGAAGTGAAGCAGCAATCTAAAAATGTACAGCAGTATTACAGTGATGCATTGCCACCAAATCATCAGCCATTTCAGCACCCACCGACCCTGGAGTTTTCAACCCACTGCCAGAAGCTCCTCAAACAAAACCGCTCATGTCAACCCCTGCAACAACGTTTCAGCTAGCAGCAGTATCCATTTCATACCCGACTCTACTAGTCGTGCGTCTCTTGCGACAAAATGCTTTAGTTTTCTAAACATTTATTTATCGCAGTCGAAATGAAATATCCAGACAGAAGGAATTGAGACACCAGTCTCCATCACTCGACTAGAAAAAGAAATATCATCCTCGGTTTCTCAGGACTGGCCAGAAGGATATCAAGACAAAAAAGGTATGAAAATGAAAAAATCAAAGCATATAATTTTTGTTTTCAGATTAAGAAAACTTCGGTAAACCGGATTGAGAAGAAGAAATAACTTCATCTTTCGTGGCGAGTTGCTACAGCAACATAACCGTCAACTTATTCCAGCCATGTGAAATCCCGAAGGTGAAGGTAATTGTTATCACCATTCTCCGCCAAAAACTGGAGTATCAGTCTCAGATATCGCAGTCGAATCCAACAGAGAAAAAGTATGAGCTAAATCCATTATGCCACTTATTTTAGTGTAGAGTGGTCAAGAGACTTTTTAGGTTCACCCGAATTTTTAGTGAAGCCCTTCGGCGTGGAAAAATCATAAATGAATAGCGAATGTCGATCAAAGTGGTATCTCTATCTTTATTGTATTATACGTATCGTGTTTTCTACTCAAATGTATGTATCGCGTATAAGTAGAAAAACTGCTCTTTAGTATATCAAGATTCTTAACAACAACTGATACATGTGATTATTCTCACCTTTACTCCTTGCTTTGACTGTACTGTCATTTAACAAAAAAAAAGAAAAAAAAAGGTTTAAAAATTAAGAGTTGTGTTTCGATTAGGTTTTGATCTCTCAATTTTGGAATACTAAAAATTTCACAATTTTAATGGCGCGGATGCAGTGGAGACCAAAATTATCTAGAGCTACTTTGGCAATGAAAACCTGCTTTGCAAACTTACTCATCAAGAAACTTCAGCGAATCTAAAAAAAACTTTCCGTACACTCATTCATCAAATCTTGCCAATCACGCAGAAGCTTCGTACTGCCCAGATCCAAAAATATTCAGCATCTGCTCTTTCTTTCTTGGGATAGCAACTTCAAGAAACATTTCTGGATATTTTGAATCAGATTGAGTGAGTTTCAAAGTGTTTTGCAAGGTACTGTAACATAAACATAATCAGAAATTTAATATGCTCAGCAATTTAACATGCTCGGCAATTTAATACAACATACATCCCATTCTATTACACAAGATTACTCATGATACCTTGTTGACGGGGACACACAGACGAAGAAAGCTAGCAGCAGACTTGACAAAACAGAAGAAAAACTCAGCTGTGATGGTAAACAACATCCCATCTGACGGGTGTGGGTTTGCCGCTCAACAATCTCTCTCAAAACCAACAATTGTGAGAAGTCTTTTCTCCCTCGCCCCTTAAGACACCAGTCAGAAATTTGGATGTGGGACTAAAAATTTTGCGAATCGCGCATTTTGTAACCGATAAAAAACCCAACCTGCACCACTTGTTTCTCCGGAAGAAATGTGGAAGCCATGGATAAAGATAGAAGTAAGTTTCAAATATTGATACCTGTATTTAATTAAAATTTTAAAAATGTTTTTTTTTTATTATTTCCAACCCCCTCCGTAGGGGCCCAGATGCTTGTATTGTCTTTTTTTGTCGGAACTACGGTTGCCATCTTCAAAACTTTTGTGGAGGCAAATTGTGTGTTTGTTGGGTATTTCATTTTGTATTCGCCGTGTCAAACCAACTATATTTGAAGTAGTTTTGAAATTTTGTAATATTGAAAAATTGTAATGATTCACGCCTCTTCCATAATTTTGTTTTAATGTGTCAAATTCATCGAATGCAAAAGATTTTGGAGAACTTTTGACACTGAATCCGTCAGCACTGGGGTTATTGAAGGGCGGGCGCGCCATAGAAGGTGGTTTGATTTAATTTATTAAATTAAAAATTATTGTGCCAATTATTGTGGATTGATTTTGCCGTGCCTGCGGCTATAAAAATTTTGAAAGGCGTTCGCGTTTCTGGATTTGCTATACTCCACGTCACTGATTTCCTCCCGCTGATTCGCACCAAATGGAGTGAGAGCCCATAAGTAATTTTGTCATTTTTATTTAATTCATTCATTTAAATTTTTAACCGAGCTCTTTATTTTTTCAGGCCCTCCCCCCTATATGAGACACATGCAAGACTCCATAAAAAAATTCTTCTTCCGCCGATATCGTTCTGAATTGTTCGTTATCCTTGATTTTAGAGTCGGTTCCCAGCTAAAAAAGAACTTCAGTTTAACTGTAGTTTAACTATAGTTTCCATTACTAGAGTAATTTGGCCGCAAAACTATAGTTTTTTTAGTTCAAATAACTGTAGTTTTTCTTCAATAAAAAATGCAGTTTTATTACTATCATTGTTAAAAGACTGATTGAAGGGATGCTGTTTAGAAACCATCTAATCACCTATGTTTTGGTTTTCTCTACCCCTTTCTTGTTTCATCAGCTGTCAGTTTCCCTTGTTTCTAAACAGCATCCCTTCTATTACTGCCTCGAACGTCGACATTTCAAACTTAAATTTCTACATTAGGACTTAGAGAATATCTTTCCATGATAATTTTAAAATATCGTCCCATAAATAAACTTACTTTTTGTTAAGTACATTTACAAACATAACTCTCTAACTATTAAAAATAAATGTTCCAAATTCCCTTACATGTAAATGTGCCATAAGAGCTCTGAAACCGGGAGAAACGACGGTGGCTCCGTAGTGGCCTGCCTCAGCATACGTTTCAGTTTCATTGTATGGCGTGACTCCACCATTCTTCTCATCCACCATGGTAAAACTACAGTTTTACAAGGATAAACTACAGTAAAATAAATATAGTAATGGAAAACTAAAGTAAAATGTAGAATAACTACATTTTTTGCAAAATACTGCAGTTTTCGGCAAAATACTGCAGTTCTTTTTCAGCTGGGTTGGACTCTCTCAATACGCAAGTAAGATGTTCATCATCTACTGGTAAGGCCATTTTTTAAACAAACTTTTGTTGTGAAAATTGGTTCAAATCCAAAACCAGCCTCTTCAAAAACCGTTTTCCCCTGTTGAGAAAAACCACCACAGGGGATTTCGAACAAAGACTAGAAGGGAGGAGCTCGACGGTTTTTGAAGAGGTCGGTTTTGGATTTGAAGGGGTGGGGAAACGATATTTTAACGAAACGAACGATATTTTAAAAATAGTGTTACTCACTAATGCAAAACACTTGGGAAAATATGCAAAATTGAGGCCTAGAATATCGGTTATAACTTCTAAACGAATGTCCCCTTTTAAAAAATACGAATATTAGTGATAGAATGATTATTTAGCTATTGAATGAACCCAAGGGGAGATTTCTATGTGCTAAGATGTAATGGAAATAATGTTTAAAAAAAAATAAAAATAAAAAAAAAATTTCCCATAAGCCGCTGTGTAAAAAAAAAACAGAAACACTTTTTAGCGCTGAAAAAAAGGGTATCGGTGGACGCGTGAGGAAAGTGCGGAGTCCCGAGTGCAGGGTGCGGCGTGTAGGTTGGTGGGTAAAATGCAGGTCCATATGCCGCTCACAGAGAGTGCAGGTTAGGTTTTATGTCTTTAAAAAAAGCAACTCATGTATTTTTTTCGTCTGCTACGAGTGACTTGTGTATTCTGTGAAATATGAAATTATGAAAAGTTAGTATTCAGATTTAAACATCCACCAAATTACGCAGAATACCTTTCAATTAGATAATTTAAAATTTGGTGGATGTTTACATCTGAATACTAACTTTTCATCTTTCACAGAATACACAAGTCACTCGTAGCAGACGAAAAAATACATGAGTTGCTGCGTTGCCACGATGGCAACAAATGTCAAAAAAGATGTCGAACCATGGGCAGGGAGAGATGGTTTCCAGCATAGATAAAGAAGACTGGTTTCGCATGTCCTATCCTTTTAGCCCTATCCCTACTGACCCCGAGTTTCTGTTTTGCTTGTCCTGCCCCTTGCGGATAAACTGCTGTACTGCACCGTGGCTACCAAGGGTGTTGCAGACGAAAGTTGTTTTCCTTCTGTCTTGGTAAAATTCTTTGCCGGCGTTTAAAAGTTCTAGGTAATTTTTTCATACAAATTTTTACTTAAAAGTAATTTTGTATTAAATTTTGACGTTTGCCAATTGCAAAAGCAGAGAAATCAATTGAATGATTGCAATGGAATAGATTTAAGCAGAGTGTAGAGAACAAAACGTACACTAGAGGGCAGGACAAGCAAAACAGAATCGGGAAAATCGGAGGAAGGGTAGCAAGAATTCTGGCGACAGTTGGCCATGTTAATTTTCTTATGGACAGCATCAACCAGTGGTCTTTGTCTATGGTTTCCAGTCTCCATGTTAAATTTCTCATAAGAGGTTGTCCGCTTTTTTTACTAAAAGGTCTCTCGGTATGTCCATATGCCGCGAGAGCCTAGATAGCGCCACCGTCGGAGAGACCTCCCTATGCCTCCATGTAAAAGTCGTTACTCGTTAGTAAAAAAGTAGCTTCCCGTCGAATCCCCTTATGGGAAATTTAACACTGTCATTGGGAACCACCTCTCCATACCCCTGGTCGAACAGCCCTGTATAATTTGTTTGGGGTTAACCACTTTGTTGGGCCCAATTTGACTAACTCTGCCATGGCTCTGCAGCTCTGCTGACTGCTCTAATTTTTGTAATTTTTTTTATAGATCCCTATCTGGCAACACTGCATAAGTAAAGAAATTATGACACTTCGACTGGACCTGGACAAAGATTTTCAAAACAATGGAATGCTTGTGTCAAATTGTTGTTGATTTTAAATTATGTTTGCAATTCTATATTGGCCTGTTGGTTTTCATATTCGGAGTGAAATGCACAGGCACAGTCGAAGAATTTGGATATTGCACCAAACTGAATGGCTGCAACCAAAATGAGGTGGAAGAAAATATGTACACTCAAGGTAAAATCGGTAAAATCACTGCTAATAATAGAATATTCTTTAAAAGGTTTTTTATTGTTTTATCTTTATAAATCATTTCTTTTATTTTAATTTTTTACTTAACTTCCATACAGAAAATAATGAAAACTGGGTTGAGTTCAAAGGACATATATCCCAATCATTGTTAGACTATAAACCGTGTTTGTTCAAAAATTGTTCCTGCTTTACTAATCTTGTTATTGAAGACTTGAAGGCTTTTAAAGACGTTGGAATAACCAAGAGTATGTTGGATAAAGCAAAAGACAGGTCAGTTAATCCACTCATACATTCATAATTGTAAGGATATTGTTAATAATGTTAAAATACTCTAGCTATATTATACTTCATCTCTTTGTTGTTAGTCCAAAAATGTGTATTAATGGTTGAGTTACAATTGACCATGACACTTTCTCAATATTCAGCTGCTCCATTTATAATATGATTTTTTGAATACTAATAGTTAGCTTTTTCTTTTAAAAATATACAGGGGTACAAAATACCAAATCATTGGACAGAAGCTTTACAGGGAATCTTTCTGTTTATTTCCTTCAAGATGTGCAGGCATTGAACACTTCATACTGAAAGTCATAAAGGAATTGCCTGATATGGAGTTGATTATTAATAACAGGGACTGGCCTCAAGTTAGTCGTCATTTTGGGGAAGTTTTGCCGATTCTTTCGTTCAGTAAGGTAACAACAGTAGACAAATTCAGTTTTTGATTGTAAATATTCTATAAACGTTTCATCTACTTTCACAGACAAAAGAATACTTGGACATAACATATCCTGCATGGACATTTTGGGAAGGAGGTCCTGCCATAAGTTTGTATCCTAGAGGCTTGGGGCGCTGGGACCAGCACAGAATCTCAATAGATAAAGTGGCTGCTACTTATCCCTGGAATGAAAAACAATCAAAGGCCTTTTTTAGAGGATCCAGGACCAGCTCTGAAAGAGATCCATTGATTTTACTTTCTAGAGGAAACCTGAACTTGGTCGATGCTCAGTATACGAAAAATCAGGCCTGGAAGTCAGACTCAGTATGTTGAGAATAATGTTTATTCAGGGTTTTTTCTACTTTTCTACATATAACTTTTGTTTTATTTGTATTTATTCCAAACTTTAAAGGATACTCTTGGTGCTCCGCCGGCTGAAGAAGTAAGTTTAGAAAGCCACTGCTCCTACAAATACTTGTTCAACTACAGGGGTGTGGCAGCAAGCTTCCGTTTCAAACATCTCTTCTTGTGCAAATCACTCGTATTTCACGTCGGTGACGAGTGGATTGAATTCTTCTATCCAGCGCTAAAACCATGGGTGCATTACATCCCCGTCTCGAGTGCCGCTACGCAGCGTGATTTAGCCCGGCTGATCCGCTTTGCCAAGGAGAACGACAGCCTAGTTTCTAAAATCGCCACCAGGGGGCATCAGCTGGTCTGGAATCATTTGAAACTGAGCGACGTCGAGTGCTATTGGAAGTTTTTACTGACCGAATACGCCAAACTTCTACGATTTAAGCCTCAATTAGATCGGCAACTCATTACCATTTGATCTGATTCTTTTATTTCCGTCCTCATTGTACAATACACTTAGTAATTAACTTGAACTAACGTCGTTTTTTTTTCTATATACGTGCAAGTTTTATTATGAACCATAGAACCCCAACTATTAAGATGTCTAACAAAAAGAGTTGCGTCAACCAACCACAATTCACGTAAGTTTGTTTTTTCCCTTAATTTGTGCTTTTTCGTCCTGAGACTCACAGAGTGTCGATCTAATTTGTGGCCTAGCTTTTCTTTCGTCTATTATTTGTGTGTCGTCTTTGTTCTTTTGTCGTGTCGTGTCGGCCCAGCGAAGACGTCGAGTTGCGTCAATCTACAAGCTGGTCGACGGACGGCGTGCCAACGATAGAGTCGTCCGTCTATGGAGTGGTCTGTGACTTTGGGAGTGTCATGTCGAGATAAAAACAAAAAACAATCGGGCATGAGGAGGAATAAGGAGAGAGAGAAAAAAAAGAGAAATGAAGAGGGGCCAAGATAAAAAAAAAAAAAAAAAAAAGACAAGAATAAGAAGTAGGGAAGGCTTATTATGTGAGCCGGAGGCATTGTCACTCCGATGAAGACGCACGGGCAATGAGAAAACGGGAAGACGACAAATCTTTAAAGCGTTCATAATAAGCGGCAGCAGTTTCCAGAGAAATCGAGCGCCCCAATCGCTTTTTCTCATCGACGTTTCAAGTTTCTTCTTCTTTTCGTTCTTGTTTTTCTTTTTTTCTTTTCCTTTTTTTTTTCCTTCTCCACGGCTCTCTCACGCTGTAACGTTTCTTTAGCCACCGACACGCACGCGCTCGCGCAACCATAATTGATTAGATCGTTGAGACCCACACCTGATAAAACGAAAAAGAAAAAGACAAATAAATATTGTATATAAAGAAGACTGGCTGCTGCCTGGCTGTGTATACGGCATACAAGATATAACAAACTCGAAAAGAAAAAGATGTTACGAGTTAAACCAAGCCAGATGCTTATTGAATTGATTGATCTCCTATCGTAACGATTGTTTTACGACTCTTTAAACAAGCATACTTTTATTTTCCGTTGGTGTTTTGCTTTATCCTGTTCAACTTTGCCATCATCTCTGATTCCTCCGATAGGTCAGAAATGCCTATACGCGCTTTTATCTCGGCGAGAGAAATGATCATATTGTGTTTTCTCTTCTGTTTAGTTTAATTCGATTTGTTTAAAAAATGATTTTGCTATGGAATTGGATTAGTTTGGAATTTTTTTTAAAAGAAAAAAAAAAGATGATGGGAAAGAAGAGGTGGTACCGGCCGTTTCTGTCATAGACAAAAATGTTCTGGCGCGCGATCCTTCGAACTCTTCTGACGGTCCGTTTCTGAAATATCCGGACAACGGGAAACGTGTTCGAGACAAAAGAGCTGGAGAAGAGCCGATGAAGAAGAGAGAGAGAGAGAGAGAGGCGTACGGCCACAACAGAGCCCACTTAGCGCTCGTGATAAAGAGGCGTAGACATCGTTATGAATTCTCTCTCCTCCACCTCCATACGTCAAAAGGTGGGATGTAACCCGGCGCTCCATTTTCTTCTTGTTTAGAAAGAGCAAAAAAAAAACAGAAAAGCGAAAACGAAAAAGAAAAAAAAAATAATAAATGAAATACTGAAGAGGGGAGAAACACACACACACAAAATGAAACCCGTCGCAACGAGATAGAGACCGTGCCGGCAAGTAGCACCTCCTTTTTATTCATCAAGTATCGCCTCGGGTCTACCTTCGGAATCGAAAATTTGAATATTAACGCATAAATGCGAAGAAGAATGTTCCTAAATTTCCCAAAGTTCGCCAACCGCTTTGGAACGATATCTCTTCTTTTAGCTGTTCATATATTGCCAAAGTTGGTCACCATTGTAATTGTGACAGAAGGTAGAACAATAAGTCTACCTACATGCGTTAGGGGGTCAACTGGGGTACAGATTCCCATGTAGTCGGACTCTTGAAACATTTTTTTTTTTATATTTTTACGATTATTTATGTTGCCCCTTTTTTCGCGAGTGAGCAGAGAGAGAGAGAGAGAGATGGAAGGAAAGAAATGGGGAAAGAGAGAGACTCATTGCAAGCTCTCAGACACAATTGACTAGGGCGCCGTGTCTGATTACCTGCATCTCTACTGCTGCTCATCTTCGAGCCCCGTCGCAAAGCCAGTCTGGAGCACGACATTATTCTTTTCTCCTCTAGTCTTGGGCCTGTCTTGAACCAAAAGACGGACTAAAGGTATACATAGATGAGGTCCGAAAGGTCGACTCTACCACTGCATCCTCGGAGATATTTACTGGGACCCATACGTGTGTGTGAAGCTGGGAAAGTACATACACAACACTATGTGCATGGTAGAAATGGACTACTCTTCTCTATATAGGCCTGTGCAGTCCTAATGGATTTCTTTCTCACTCTATTCCAAAAGGTTTCCTCTATATACCTACCATTTCTACGTGTATGTATGTATATACCTTTGCCTCTCTGCTGCCAGGCCAGGGTCCATGGGGATGGATTAGGCGCAGGCAATACTGGCGCCGGAGTGGTAACGAGCCGCAATTACAAGTAATTGGAAAAGAAAAGAAAAGAAAAAAAGGGAAAACTGTGTGAGAGTCTGAGAGAGAGAAGCGAAAATTTCTGAACACACACACACACACACATACATATATCCACATGATCAAGAAGACCCCGAGAGAACCAAAACCGAAAGTTATAATAGCAACAAAGCATAATCAATATTTCATTAGCATATAGCCTGATTGGAACCGCGTAACTAGTGGGATCCAAAAAGGGCTGGAAAGCGGAAAAAACAAATCGTCCAGTCAAATTAAGAACAAAATTTTCAGAAAAACAAACATGGAGAACAAAATAAAACAGGTGGAGAAATGTCACTTTTATAGTAAAAACAAACAAAAAACGGGCAATTACCAACAGTATAATGGGTCTCGTCTGTAAACCGGCACTTGTTTCGATTGCGTCAAACGTGTGAAATTCAGTTTGAATAATTTTAAAAAAAATCGAGAACGTGGCCGAGTTAGACGAGAGATGGAGCCCGAAGTGGTTTTTCTGTAAAGGAGGAAAATATCAAGGGAATAATAATTCAAAAAAAAAAGGGCAAACAAAACAAAGAAGGACAAACCAAAAAAAACAAGGACGAAGAAGAAAACAAAAACTAGTTCCGGTTGGTTGTCTTTCGCTCAAAAAGATAATGAGGGCGGGTTCCACGACTGTTTCACCTCTCCTATCTCTCTTTGCGTGACATTTTCTGTCTCCTGTTTTCGCCCATTAGGAGTCCAAGAGCAGAAAGGCTATATCGCCACACACTCACTTAGCCTTATAGATATACTTATATATTTTTCCCCCTCTATATACCAGAGTGTGAGTGTGCATGCGTGTTGTGCACGCCATTTTTTCGTGTTTCTCTTTCGCTCGTCATCTTTTATATTCTTTCTTCTTCTTCTTTTTCCCCCCTGATGTTTTTCATTGATTTTTCTTTCTTTTCTTTTTTGTTTTTTGTTTTTTGTTTTCTGATGCTCAACGTTTCCTTTTGAGTTTTGACCTGAACTGTTGCAAAGCCAGTGGCACGGAATAGCCCAAGTTGCTGTCTGGGTTTGGCTTGTCAAGGCTGCTGGACCGTACGTTGAGAAAAAAGACACTTTTCATTCTCTTTCGCTCGCTCTTTGCGCTGGTTCATTAAGGGAAAAACAGGAAACGAAATAGTCGACCAGACAGGTTCCAGGTTCCCTCTTCTCCCTCTTGGAGCCTTGGTCTCTGAATTTTCCTGTTGTTTGTTTTCACAAGTCAAAAAGAAGATGACTGCGGAATATAGTCTATATTTTTTTTTTGGCCGTGCCAAAACAGTGCCACTTATACAAGAGTGGACGCTGTAGGCGACCAGGTGACTCTCCGGTCGACACTCTAGCGCAAAAAAAGGTACGTTGGTCCAGCGCCCTATAGGTATATAATATTAATATAATATATAGGGATAGAGCTAGAGAGAAAACACTGGAAAGGAGAGAGAATTGCAAAGGAGCGTGTATTGCCAAAGTTTTTTTGGGGCGGTGAAGTCGGGCGCGCAGAATGTCGGGTTGACAGCCCAACGGAGCAGTTAAAATAATCATAAAAAGAAACAAACAAAAAAAAATTATACGACGCGCACATAGAGAGAAAGAGAGAGACTATATACCTCCTCGCTCCTCACTCTACGGTCTGCTATATATTCAAATGTGGGCAGAGAGAGAGAGAGAGGTGGTCTCTCTCATCTCTCGAACATATAACGAAGAAAACGAAAACGCGCGCACACAGCAACCTGTTTTCTATCCATTTTTCTGCTTTTATGCGCGCAAGCTTGTTGGCTTGTTTCATGGCGAAAGAAAAACATCAAAAAAGAGACATTTGCTTTGGCTTTCTTTTACCCCCAGAAAAACTGCTGTTGGCTGCTGCTGCTGTCTTTAAGGAGGAGGAAAAAAAAGAATACGGAGACAACATAACGGAGAGAAGGAAAGAAAAAAAAGAGAATTGACATCAGGCACAGCCAATGGCCTCAAGAGAATAGCGCTCGGCGATGGCACTATGGCGTGGAGAGTGCATATAATTCCTGTGCCCAGGTGAGATAAACATCTGAAAAAGAACGCAGAGCGAGAGAGAAGAACGACATCAGGGGGAGAAGAAAAAAAAAAGGGACAAAAAAATATAGAAAAAGACAGAAGGTATAGATGTCACGCTGCATATAGAGAGACGGTCGCACTGTGAATATACGCGCGTATAGGGCTCGGTCGCTGGTGTGTGTGGTCATGTGCAAGTTGCACGATGATCGATGATGGCCAAAGAGCTGGAGAATGTCGCCGGGTCTTCGAACTTGTTTCCGTGCTATAGCTTTTTTTTTTTCTTTTTTGTTTCTTATTTTCCTTTTCGTTATATCTAACGCTCTGATCCATAGCACGACATATCCTTCTCCTCTGACTGGGAGAGCCCAATTTTCTCCTCTCTCGTTATATTCCACACGTTCCCTGTTGTCTTTAAGAACTCCTCCACCCCATAATCCGCCTCTTCTTCTTCTTCTTCTTTTTTTACTCTCCTTTCAGTTTTCCAATCGTGATCGATGGGCTGGCGATGGCGCTCAGACAAGATTACTGCATGTCCAACTCGATGCATCTTCAGTTTTTTCTTCCTTTCCATTTTATTTTTTTTTTCGCCCGTTCCGAGTGGTTCTGGTTGATGATGCTGGCAAGGTGGACAGTTTTTGGACACCCGCGTTTCGGATTGGAGCATTGGAGAAGAGAGGAATCAAAAGTAACAAGGCAGCACTGCACACAATTGATGATGATGAAGAAGAACCCTGAAACAAAAAGATTGGAATGTTGTTTCCATCCACGTACAACTGTCCTCTCGTAGAAAGCATCGACAAGGCTATGTCTAAGATGTGAAATGTATACATAAAAGTTTGGCACCGGGAATTTCGAGTTTCCTTCAAAAGTGATTTGAACATTTTTCTTGTTTTTCTAGTTTTTTTTGGTTTTTTGGTTTTTGGTTTTTGATGCTGTGGTCAAGGCGTCAAGCCAATGGCCGTCTCATGGCAACTGAATAGAGCGCGATAGAGCGGTTATTGGGGACTGAGCTGGACAAGTGTTGCGTGCGCGTTTTGTGATGAGGAAAAAAACCAAAAAGAAAAGAAACAAGAAACGTGCCGGTCGTTTGAATAATGAACAGTCTCTGTTTTTCTTGACGGGGAGGAAAAAAGAAAAGGAACAGAACAGAACAGAAAGAAAAAAGAAAAAAAAAGTGAAGAACAATCCAACCGTATTATATGAGGACATTGTTCCCGCACAGTCCGCAGCACTAACAGCCCCTCGCCACAAACGGGCCAGCAAATAACCCCCCCCCCCTCTCATCTAGAAAAAAAAATGGGAAGAACAAGAAGAAGAAGAAGAGGAATTAAAATAAATGGACTCTCTGCGATGAGAGAATCGGTAGTGCTGGAAGGAGCGCTGTATAAAGACTATAGAGAAATGATAATAATAATAAAGAGCTTGTCGTGATTGTTATAAGAGCACGTTCCCGCGCGCCAGCAACACTTTTCGTTCGTGCGCGAGGGGTTGGTGTAAGAAAAAAATGAAAGAAGTGGATGAAACAGAAGAAAAAGAAGAAAAAAAAAACAATTGGAAAAGAGATAGAGACCGCGCGCTGTTGTATGTGTCTATACGGCAATCCCGCGCGCTAAAGAATGGACCGCAACTTTGCATATCATTACACCATCACCCGGTCGGGACGATAGCATTGGAGGGAGGGGAAAATAAAATAAAACAAAACCTCAAAAAATGAAAGAAAAAAGAGATTAAGCGAGTGGAAAAAAGAAGAAAAGCGAAAGATCATGGCGACGACGGTCAGCAGTTGGAAAATTTCTCTCTCTCCTCATCTTTTATCGAGATTTCGGTTTTGATACTTGTACATAGCGCCTTCCACATCTTCCCCCTTTTTCTTTCATGGCTTGATTAGATCCCGTGAGCAGCACCACGTTTCGAATCATCTAGTTTGCATCTTACATATACCTTTCTTTGATAAGGGCGGACGTGTAGTCGCCAATTATTTACCGGCTCTTATCGGCGGTTAATTGGAGCGCGCGCGCCGTTGATGAAGACACGCCAATCTTTTCAAAAGCTTCGACACTTTATTTCGTATCGAAATTTTTGTGTTTTATAGGCCTTGATATCGATCGGCGTTATCGATTTTTAGATCAGTGTATTTTCGTCAATATAATAATCATCTTGGGGTATATAGTGGGGCTATTATAAGATGATTAAAACTCAATTCATAAATGAATTAGGCTAGTAAAAAGTCAGATAACGCACGTCATGATGGGTTCTTTCATTAATCCCATCATGTTTTCCTCATTGACGAATAAATGGCATTCCCGAAATGAAAGTAAGAAAAGTTTAAAAAAAAAAACGGAATGAAGAATAAGAAGGCTATGAGGAGGAAGGATGGTTACACGTCAGAGATGATTATAACTTTTGGCTATAGGTTTCTCCTCTGTGTAAACTGTGTAAACGTCCAGGGGTTGTTCCCTTTTTTTTTCTTTCTTTACTTTTGACCTGCTGTTTGGGTGTGGGAAACAATGGTTAATTTCACGTTAATACCTGTTCGTGACTCTCCGACTGGGTCTCGCCTCTTCTAGTTGTCCGTCCGTTGCATTTAAGATGTACAACCAACGAGCTCGGCTGCGTGCGCCGTGGCTGCTGGCAAAGAAGACGAACGAAAAAACTCAAAAGGGGCCCAACGACCACAAACACGGTCCATTTCAATGATGAAATGTATCAATAATAATCCAATTGGAACGAGGCTGTCATTAGAACGTCGTTGCCCGTCCATTACGCTTGATCGAATGCCGGCCGCAGAAACGCTCCGAGCCCATTTCGTGCTGCTATCCCTCCTCCTTCTCTCTCTCCTTCTCTCTCTCGCTCATTTATTTGTTTTTTTAATTCTCATTTCATATTTCTGATGTGTTGTTGTGTATATTCTTCATCATTCTCTTTGACTTTCAACATTCATTTTCTGCCGTGTGATGTCTGCACTCGCATGCAAATAGTGCGCGTTAGCGTGCGCGATTCGATGTCACGCCAATCCTGTACAACTTTTCGTGACTTACAACTCCTACGTTTGGCTGGGTCTGCATGTATATTGTGTGTCTTCTCCGGGACGGAACGGACGACGTCTATAGGCCCGTGCGTACAGAAAGTATAGAGTCATAAAATAAAATAAAAAAGGCAAAGAATAAGAAAAGGGACCCAGCAAAGAAAGATGGAATATGTTCACGGGCTCTAAGAGGAGGAGGAGGACCGGTAGGCGTGGCTCTCCTGATCGAGAGGGTTTCCCCCCCTCTCCACTTGTCTTATGGCGTTATTTTTTTTCTTCTTCTTTTTCTCTTCGGCGTAATTTATGGCTGTTGAATGCTGTGTACACACACAAGACAAACACTGCCGTTAATCTTCATCTTGCCTTTTTTCTATTCGTGCTTCATCATCACTGTATAGCGCCATAAGGAAGACTGGGGAACGTCGGGCGACCGAATTGCGTCACTCGTCGCTGAGTGGACTATTATACAGAAAAGTTTCACTAAAGAACTAACAGCGATGGATCACACCGCTAAACAGGCAAATTAATTATATCCGATTTAAAGCCGAATTTGTATTATTATACAATGTTAGCCACGATATAGAAAAGCTGTTGTGGTGTCATTCAGAATAAATGCCAGTTATACAGGTATATCGATTAATCTTTTTTGTTTTGTTTTTTCCTTTTACTTTTATTTCTTGTTTATGTGTTATGTTTTTTTGAAGCGACAGTTTGAAAAGGAGAGAAAAATTTCCCTGATTTCAATCAGCTCGTTCACTCGGCACCTTCAGCACGAAAAAACGATGGCCGCATATTTTCGTTCATCAGGTTTATTATTGCTCAATGCACAGGTTTCCCACCATCGGCATCTTATATAATATACCTAGCTAGTCGATTCTTCTGGAAATTTACAACCCATTTTTTTTTTCATGGAATATGCATACACGGAAATGTCCTGCGCGTTCGTATTTGATGCAATGCTGGGCTCCGTTCGTTACCGGACCGCTGGCCTATAGGCCCTGATTAAAACAATATATTAGACGATAGTTGGTTGTTGGCTGTGGCCTTTTCTCCGCATTATGTGTAAGTGTTTTTTTTTTCTCTTCTGGCGCTTGGATTTACTGTTGCCAGTCAACAAACAGGGTCAAGCGCATACCTTGCACCCAACTTTGTAATAGGCCTATAGGCACCGCGCTAACCGCTTTCTTAGAATCATAATCTATGCGCCATAATTATACCCGATGCAATTATTCAAGTTCATTAGTGAATTTCACGATCGAGCGCGTCGCAGCAGCAGCAGCCAGCATCAGGGTCCGGCAACGATTAATGAACTCCAAAGCTAATTATCAATTCTGTTTTTTTTTTCTCTTTTTATTACATAAACCCGCTCACTTCTGCAGGACTATGTGAATAAATATTCTTTCCTCACCCTCTCTCTTTTCCCTGCCAGCTCACCGCGTTCCACGAAATTTAGAAATGAATATTATTCTCCGTCTTTCTTTTTTTGTTAGTCGACCAGAGGTCCAGTGATTTCTCAGAGGTCCAGCCAACGGATCCAATTATCAGTGCTGCGACCTGATGAAAGACGCGTCCGCTTGTTTGCATGTTGTATACCTGTGTGTTACGCGCAACGCCTACACCATTCGGATTTATCCCGCCGCTTTTTTCTTCACCCGGTTATTCTTCTCTCTCTTTTTTTTATCCCGAGAAAATAAAACGAATGGAAAGCACGTCTATACAGCGCCCAGTCTACGAAAGAATAACGAAAAAATAATATAGAAAAGAGAAACGGGAAAAAAAAGAAAGAAAATGAGGAATATAAGAGAGGTATAACAATGAGCAGCAGCGCACCTGCCTTGAATCCGTAATGAGGAGAGACGACTTGACATATAAGTCACTCGCGTATGCTATAGAGTGTACGCACACACGAAGGACCAGCCACTTGCAACGCCAGCACTTGCAGTCTCCAATAAAAACCTGCTGCCATATACCGAATAATGTATAGATATAAAAATACTTGCTTCATAACGAGCTGCAAAAATGGCCGGGACGGAAAAGAAAAACAAAAAGTAATACTATTATAACGCACGGGGAAAAAAAATTAGAAAAAGAAACCAAAAATCTCATTTTCTTATTTTTCTTTTTAACCTCTACTATACCGTGAGCAGCAGCAGCAGCGGCAGCATCCTGTGCGCAGGACGGAATAAATACACAAGGCCAGCAGCAGGAGCAGCCGCAGAGCTGCACAACACACCTCCAATAAATAAAGAATTTAACAGCTATATAGCGCGCGTACGCGGCATACCATCAACGGCGGGGGGAAAAGAAGTTGTTCATATTAATCGCCTAGTTTGTTGTGTGCGCGTTTTTTCCTTTCCTACCCGCGCGCCTGGCGTTTTCTTTTTAGGAAAATCTATTCTTTTATGTTAGATATGCTCCCAGGTCGCGTCGCCAAAGGATTACAATGGATATGAGCGGGAGAGCACAGATGGGCTGCATGCGCCTACAGTCTATTACCTGCTGGCCCTCTAATGAATGGCTAAATTATGCCTCCACTTTGAAAAAAAAAGAACAAAACGCTCATAGTTTCTGGCCAACAGAGTACAGATTATAGCTTAGAGTATTACTAGAACTATATGCCGAGATGTACAAGATTATATTTTGTTTCACTCTCGATTTCGATTCCGGCAATTATCGGATCGATCGAAACCCATCAGAGCGTGTGACGAGTTCTCTTTGGCTGTGTCACACTTGCTCGCATCATCCCGGTCGTGTGTTTATCAGCGACTGTCATCCTCTGTATACGTATATGATTGCATTGGCCAACTGTCAACGGGACTCGAAAAGGTCCTCTGGAATGTTAGCAATGCACATGGAGAGAGGGGCCAATTAAACTGTCGGGCGTATTTTTTTATTTTTTTCGAATCTGGTTTGGAAAGAAAAAAGAGAGAGACACACACAAAAAAAGAATAACACTACAAACAAGAAAAGAACAGCGAGAAAAATATACTATATCTATATATAAATATATAAGAAATCAAATGGTACGAGTGGCATTGTTATCCTGAATGTTTGTTTGTTGTTTGCCCCCTTCTCCATTCTTATACACAGCCCATGATAAATCTTTTCTGTTCTTTTCTTTCCTTTTTTTGCCCTTTCTCTGTCGTCTATTGTTGAATGGTGAACAGACACATATAAGCCGGCCAAGAATTCCGTCCGCCAGCATGTGTGTATGAGTGTATCTATTCTAAGGAGAAAAGTGTGTGTGTATATATGTATATTTATTTATATGTGTCGGGGAGAAGTGTCCGTCTTTTTCGCCCCGGTCCGAAACCGATAGACGGCGATAGATTTCTTTTCAGTTTTCGTGACCGTTGTGAAACGGAAAATGCGGGAATATACACACAGATGAAAATAGCCGGACACCCCGCCCAACACGCACACACACGTATGCAAACACAGACGAGAAAACACAGCACAAAAGCCGGGCTGGCCCGTCCATATTATCATTTCTTCATATTCTATATATCTATCTCTCTTTTCGTTCTTTCTCTCCTTTTTTTCAGTTTCTCACACTGGTTCGTTTCCTCACCACCACCAAAGGTGATCGGAGCATTCCACCACCATCTTTTGATATGCAAATCAATTGGTTAAAAAAAAAAGAAAAGAAAAAAAAAAAAAAAGGAGAAATAACCCAAAAATGATACGTTCGCCCCTTTTCACCTCACGGTCAAATGTATCGGAGCAACAGTATATAGATGACTCTGCTGAAAATATCTGTGTACACTTATATTTGACAGACGGGAAAACTTGTTTTCTTATATTTTTCTATATGAGAATAATCAACTTTTGCGGTGAAAAAGATTCGTCCATTTCCATTATACCAATATATAAGTTGAGCAAACAAGTGGCCACGTAAAAAAAGGGGAGAAAACCGAAAAGAAAAGAAACAAATAAAAAGCAATGGGGAAAGAAAAAAGATGATTACAAAACAATGCTATTTGATGATGATGGGCACACACACACTCTACCCAGCGGGGTATATGCCGTTTAGTGGGCGTACCGCCCGGCCGAGAAAAAGAAGAAAATGGTCAGTTCGTTATGTTTTTTCCTCCTTCTATCCCTTATAGCATCCAGGAGGACTCTCGTCTATACTCTACCCCCAGCATTGGAGAGGTGATGCAGAAGAGGTCAAGCGGTTTTTTTCTTTTTTTTTCAGGAAAACCTTGTTAGCCGGTCGCAACGTGTGATTAAGAGCAATTCATCATCGGCGACGCCGCGCGCCCATCAACTCGAGCTAGCGCCCCAGCGCCGGCCATGTTCAACAGTGTTCCAGCACCTCTAGTACTACACACAGTAACGGGGGCGCCGGGGCTTCTATGTAGGCGAATTATGGCCGCATGCAAAAAAAGGAAACCTAAAAAATGTATTTATTCTCTCTCTTGTATGGTCTATAGTGGTAAATAGACTGTGCTGTGTACAATATAACCCGCGTAGTGCTGGGCTATAGGCTCTGCAACTGCAATCATATCCTGCGTGTTCATCTGTTTGTTGAGTCGGAGCGAAAGCGGCCGCGACTAATGAGGCGGCAGGTTAACATGGAATGGAGGGGATGCGCTCAATCCAATCATGCGCCGATATGATGTTTGTATATAGAAGCGCGCTGGCCCTTTTTTTTTTCTTTACCACACAGCACTGACCTGCTGGGCGGCAGCCGCGCACATTTATTTCTTTTTCCATCATTTTTTCTTTTTTTTTCCCTCTTTCTAGTTTGAATAATATTCGCTTTCCAAATTCTCCAGGTAATTTGGCACCTGCCCTTTATTTTTATTTTTGTGTTATACCAGTTTTATCCATCCGAAAACATTCATAATTTTACCTTGTTAGTTTTTCCCCGAGTTGAAAAAGAAAAGAATCCAAATGAGAAAATCGTTGCAGCATTGCGACTTGGGTTTTGTTATTGTCCCAAGAATTTTAACTGAATGCCGTTTGAAAAAAAAAGTCCAAATCCAATGAGAAAACCCAAAACAGTTGCAGCAGCAGCACTCTATGTGACTTGTGTTTTGTTATTGTCGTGTTTTACAAGCGAAAGATCACCAAAAGTCGTCTGTATAGGCACCAGCAGGCAGGTTTTTATATGCGCGACGAGAGAGTTTCAACTTTGCAGCGTTACATGTTTATACCAGCGCGGAGACATCATAAACGGCGGGCTGCCCACGCATTCCAGGCGGCCGGAATTCTTTCCGAGCTGAGCGCTCTATAGCAGCAGCTAGCTAGCGCACTTATCCGAAATGATGATTCATCAGCGATGGTTAAGCGGAGGGGGGAATTAATGACGTACTATAAAAATAAAAACCCGGAATGATGGATGGTTTTGGCCTGTTGGGGGGGGATATCTACACACTAGACACATATTATTGGCAAAATGTCGCCCCTTCTCACCTCCCCCCAGCGCCCATATAGAAGCAGAAACGACAATAATAACTGCGCAGCCAAAACGTCTTTGAGGGGGCCCAGAAGGACAACAGCGTGCAGTCTTCAAGTAGCAATAAAATAAAACGGAAAACATAGAGAGAAAGGTATTTTTTTTTGTCTGCTCTTCTGTGCGTTTTTAATGGAAATTCCGCAGCGAAATAAAGAGCCAAAATGTTTTATTTTTTCTTTCGAAATCAAAACACACACAGCGCGAGAAGGGCTAAGAAAGAAAGAAGGAGAAAGGGACGGAGCAGACCTCTGGCCGAGCTTGTCTAGCTGCTGCCTACCTTATAGGTAGCCTCGGCAGCTATCTAGGAGCCATAGGAGCACGGGGGTGGGCTGGAACAACGGGAGGTTCTAATATACATGTGCTACGTATTTCAGACTTTTCTCTCTCTCCCTCTTGTTTCGCCCCGTGTTGTTGTTGTTGGACCGATGGAACGTACATACAGAAAATGGGAGGCTAAAGACAGAAAAAAAGGGGGGTACGCTGCCCTTTCGTTTACCGTGTATAGTAGTTGTAGGGGGTTGGCGTGTTGGGCCCATCTTTTCTCACGCCCTTAACCTTAATTGACCGGTCGCTCCGGTGATGGAAGTCCGTTTTCGTGTCGATGTGCCTCTCTCTCTCTCTCTTAAAAACAAAAAAAAAATCGACTCCAACCAAGAACCTTGTAACCTATGTGTGTGTGTCTGTCTATATGTGCCTTATACGGTTGACGCTCAGCTACGTATATTCCTTTTGATGGCTTCCCTATCAGCGGGAGTCGGGGGCTACTCTCTCTGTCTTTTTCTTCTCTTTTTTCCTTTACTACTACCTACTTTTTTTGACATTTCGTGGACATTTTTCCCTTTTTTTTTTCCTTCTCTTTTCTCTTGTCTTTTCGCCTTATTTCTTGTCGTCTTGTTGGCTGCCTCGTATCTTATTCTCTCTCTCCCATTTTGATTTGTGTGTCGTTATTTCTGTTTACCGTCTTCTTCAAATATGATGTTTTTCGAATGTTATGTTACTGGTTTCTGTATTTTTTTTTTCTTCTTCTCCCAAGATTTTTTATTATTTTTCCATCGGACTTGTCGGTGGGTTCCTTGGCTCACCTCATCAGTCAGTTTTTCGGATGGCTGACTCCGCCTGCGCGACACACGCTCCATCCCCCCTTCGCTTGTCCAACAATCCGTCTCCTCCTCCGCTTGTCCAGCACGGCAGGATACATGAATGGTTACACGTTGTGTTTAATTTTTTTTTCATTTTAAGAACTTTTTATTTTTTTTTTCTCATCACTTCAATTTATTCTGTCCATAATTCTTTGTGAAACGATTACTCTGTGATTTTCATCTCTACTTAAGAAAAAAAAAGAAAATTTCCGGGGATGTTTTTGTTTGTTTTTGGGAGCTCAACTATGCGATTATTTTATACATTTCATTCTGATCATCGTAATCAAAATTGAGGAATTTCTGATGCCGGATTTTTCTTTCTCAACACGTTTCTCACGAACGATGTTGATTGACCTGATATTATTTTTCCTGTTTATTCCCTCCGTAGATTTATTGCATACCAACGCGCTATGCTTTATGTTTACTGCAAAGGAGATGTGCGCGTCCGAAAACCGCGGGATTTCGATTGAGGCTAGAAAAAGGAAGACAAAATAGCCAAACCTAAATAAAAACATTCTCGGAGCGTCGTTATATCCTTCTATTACGCCAGCAGCTTCTTCCAGCCGGGAAAAATAAGGAAACGATTGGTTATATATGTATATACGGGGAGGCAATAATAAGACACCCTTAATGTATTAGAGTCCCAATCAACGTCACAGTGGTGGGCTTCGCTCGTTACAAATAACGCCTATTTTCGAAGCCTCGTATTTTTTTTTCGGATGATGCAAATCACTTCTCAATATGGGATACTCACCCCTTCTATAGTGTCGATCGGAACCGTATGTTATATGTACCATCGGTCGTTTAACTCCCCACGATCGTGTTGGAAAATACGACCCAAACTGTCGGGACCTCTGGACCGAACGGGGGCCCACCTGCCTAGCCTTTGGTCTACTACACACAAGATGATTATTACTATACACAGCATCGTCCATTATTTCATTTCTTTTTGGGCTGTTGTACATATTATCCCGTTTTTTTTAATTTTTGGTAAAGTTTCATGGCGGCGCCGAATAATAAAACTGATGGGGTCTCACGGCCACCCAATCGGTCTGCATCTTATTACCGGATGACGCATTCCACGCACGATAGAGTTGTGACAGGCACATATGTACAGCCCCCCCCCCCCCTCACTCTAATCGAAATGAATCAAGTTCAAGTTGAAACAAGAGAATGGCGAGAAAAAGATTTATTGCAAAATCTAAGTTGGATGAGACGCGCGCGTGTCTTGATTACCGAGGCCGATTGGCCAACAACTGGCGCGAGATTTTTTTTTTTCAAATTTACGGCAAGTATAGAAGAAAAAAAAATGAATTACTACGCAGCATGAATCCGCCATAGTCATGATTTGAAAAAGAATTTTTTAAAAAATTGGACGGCGCCATAGGTTGGAAAAATATTTATTTCATTCACGTATACTCACGAAATGTAACACAACACAAAAAAAGGGAAGCTAAATAAAATTCAAAAATAGAAATAACCAAAATTATGCGCACACAGTAGATTTGGACGAATGGACGGGGCGAGAATAAATTGGGCACGATAATCGATAGATAATTAGATATCTTTTCAACTTTGGTAACACAGCCACAACACACACTCAAAAAAAAAGGCCAAGTCGTGCTAGAGAGCGCTGCTCTTGACGCTCCGAACAGCACACGAGAAATATAAGACGATGATGCGGTTATCGCCATTAAAGTGAATGAGACATCAGATTTCCCTCTATTACTTGCTTTGTGTCTAGCTTGTGTGTGTGTATATACACGTACTATTCTCCGTTTTTATTATAATACCATTTTATCATCTTTCCTGGCCATTTTAGGCTCGTCCGTTCAAAAAGGTTGTGTTTTGATCGGGACTGACGATAATGGCCGAGGAAAAAGTAACACAACAACGCCACTATAACAAATAATACATTAACAAGGACTCTATAGCGCATGCCTGTCTGCGAAATTCGGTAGGAGGAGGATCAATCGAGTTAATTGAGCACGACTAAAGAGGAGGAGTGAATCGGAGAATTGACGCATCCGTGTCGACGGGTACGCGCGCGTCATATTTTGGGAACACAAACAGACTGCTGCTGCTGCTGCTACTTTTGTATAGTGGCCCATAATATGTAGTGAGTAGTAGGGCCATCAGCGGGATGTTAATAATCAAAAAGAAGAGGCCGGCGTGGTGCTAAATGCTGTGAATGGATGGGCGCAAAACGACGTCGACACTATGGCGTCTGGCGCACTTGTTTGGACACTGGCGCACTTGTTTGGACACTGGCGTCGTGTTGTCATCTCGTGCCGGTCGAAAATAGACTATACACAATTCCGTTCTATATTCTATCTGAATTTCTTCGCTAAACACAAAGTGGAGAAATGAATTTGAGATGGACTCAAAGAGGTGGAATAGAAAAGGAAAAAGGAAAATGGAAAAATGATAAAGGAAAGAATAAGAAGGGCGAAAAATTTTGTTTAAAAAAAGCCCCCGCAACAAGTCATAACGAGGGCCAGTGTGTTATTCTTGTTTAGCTGTATACACTTGCTGATGGCGCCACAGTGTTTGTTTGGAAACAAATGGCCGGGACCCGAAGAGCTCAGCACAAGGAGACACAGCGGACGGACGGACGGAGACGGGCTATAACCAGCAGCAGTCAGCACCTATTGAAAAGAAATGATGAAAAGAGTGTAGAGGACGAGACAAGTAAAGATACGAGGAGGGAAAAAGGGGGAGCACTTCGTGTCGAATTTCCTCTGCCGCTGCTGCTGCTGTATGGTCGACATGCGATAAGAAAAGAAGAACAAGTAGATGAAGATGAAGCCGAGAAGAAATGACGGCGTCGGTGCGCTGCTGTGCACTACCACCAAATAAAAGAAAGCCAAAAGGGGAAAAAATTGCTGGCGCCGTCTTCAATAACAACCGCGACTCTCAATTTACTTTTTTTTCTTTCTGAGATTCTGTGCCCGTCGTCTACCCTCGGAGATAACGCACACGCACGTGACGATTATTTTTTTTTAAGGACAATTTTATTAAATTTGTCCAAATTATAATGCATTTTATAGAATTACATCGCGATAAAAACTAATGAATGGTTAAAAAAGAAGAGAAAGAACAAACTAACTGGAAATTTTTAATTTCTTTGAAAATCTTCCTACAATTTTATCTCATTACTCTGATACTTTGTCTCCACTCCTAATTTTATCGATTAAATGTTAAGCGCAATAAGGTGGATTGAAGAAATGCGCAGTAACCGATTTACCGCGATCTTGGCGTCGGTTCAGCACCAAATAAAGAAGAGATTTCAAGATTGTGGCGCCGTCTTCAATACACACCAACCCAACCGGCCCTCAATACAATTTCCCTCTTTTTCTTTCTTGTATTGAACTTTTGAACGTCGTCGCCGTCTACCCGCAGAGATAACGCACTCGCTCTTGACGGTGACAATTCCTCTCGTTTCCAAACAGTACCAGCACCAGCGCTTTTCTTGCTGGCGAGTAATACATGGCGACATCTCGTCTTTTCTATTTTTATATGTCGCCCATATTGTATACGTTTGGACGGCGGGCGCCTTGTGTTGCGTTGGATTTGCTTGTCAGAAGACGGCCAAGAAGGGGGGGGGGGGGGGAGAACGGGAGTGCGATGACATTCAATCTGTCGCCGAAAAAAGTTGAAGAAAGTTTCTTTGAAGAATAACAACTTCCGCTTCCATTCTTCTTCTTCTTTCCCTTGTTTCCTCTGCGCCCAAGTTGGGAACTCGAAAAATTTATAAGATAAGCCGCATCGCGATTGAGTTTCGCTCAACAAAACAGGTCATTAAAGATTACGGGAATGTATATTCTATACAATTCGAACCTGTACATTTGTTATCTGCTATCTCGCTCATTCATCGCCAAATTGTGTCAGATTCCGCTCTGTCTGTAAATACAACACAGAGCACAGCCCAGACCGTACGGGGTGTGTGGGAGTTTATCAAACCGCGCGCCGCTTTAGTCTGTTGGGCCCTACAAGGTGTGAATAAATGTGTAACAACTGCTTTCCATTTCCAACACCATTTCGACGTCGATTAGAATCTCGGGGAAAAAAGCAACTCTCGTAACTCTCATTCCTTTGAATGTCGACGAAGGAGCCGCGAGATGACGCGCAGTGGGACCCGACCCAAAAGAGAGAAAAGATCTCTAAGCGCGCCGGGTTCTTTTTCAAAATTTTTATTTTGGTATTTTCCACCAAATCAGTTTATAACATCTCCATTTCGATTTCTTGTCTCCATCACTTCATTTTTCTTCTTCTCAAATCTAAATCAAAATAAGGGAGAGAGCGGATTATATCGACGCTGTCGCGCTCCGTGTTGTGGGTTTGTGTGTGTGTGTCGGACCTCTATATCGGATCGGAAAATAAGAAAAGAAACGCAGCAAACAATGGAACTGTGCGCCGCAAGCCGCGCACTAACAACAACAACAGCAACAACAATGTCGAAAAAGGGCGAGAAAATGTATCATAATGGCACCGGGTGACAGGTTGGTGCTCGCGGTGCTGTATACATCTCCTGCTGAACATAAGTAATGTCTCGCCAAATAATGGACTGTGCATTGTGTGAAATAACTGGAAGACCCTTTGCATTTTACAAAAGCCAAAGTGAACCCGAACTTCTTTATTTTTCCTTTCTTCCTCCCTTTTGGTTACAATAAAGGTTTTTCGGAGAAAACACAGCGGTCGTGTTCCATTCGATTTATATATATAGTACCAGCAACCCACAAAAACAGCCACAACGCACAAGTGGGGAAAATATGTAAGAAAAGAAAAGGGAAGAATATAAAAGCGGACGACATTTACATTTGAATGGCATATATTCCTCCTCGAAGACGTCGAAGACCTGTTGCTCGATGGCACTTGAGGAATCACCTTCTTATGGTAGATATTCATGTGTGGAGAATAAGGATATCTACATACACTAGACGTTCGAGGGTTTTTATAGACACATTTTCTTTGTGGAGAAAACAGGCGCCTCTCTGACGTATTGTCAACTTGGCTTACATAATGCACGGCCGACTCTTTATTATTTCCCTTCTGAATGGTGCACCGTTTCGCTGCTGCTTTTCTTTTATTATTCCAAATGTGTCGTATGATGTATTATTGTTGCTATTGGAATTCTTTTCGTTCCTTTTTCTTTGCACAGCCCTCGACGAGTAATGAACTGTCGGTGTGTCCGCACAACATCGGCCCATCTCCATTTTCTCTCCCAAACCCAATGGAACTATACACGCAGTGCCGTGTAATGTGAGAGCGGCTCTCTACATAATCATGCGGCACGGGGACAAGTGTATTTACATCGTCATTGTCGCATTGCATACTATGTGGCACCATCGATTCTTTATCCCCCCCGAGTTTGTTTTTTTTTGGTCACAATAAGCCCGTGACTCACGTCTGCGAGAGCTTGGAAAACTTCCATTATCGAGAGGTTTGCTGGGCGATGGCATGTTTGGATAGCGGCTATGAGCTGAGCTATGGCGTCGTTGATGGTGTCAACTGTCGCCGTTTCACTCGTTCAAGTACTCTCTCTATACACGGAGATGTATACTATACGAACATCAGCATCAGCCCTGAACATTTTAAAGTCACACACACAATCGGTTATCTGATTTTTTGGCTCTTTTGTATGCTAACAAAGCGACAAGCGGACTTGCAGGTGCAGACGTATATTCATTCCGTATTCAAATTGTTGCTTTTAAATGAGAAGAACGGAGAAGAAGAAGTATGAATGAATTAGATTGTAACTGTATATTTAGGTGGGACAACTGCAGCAACATGTCGGAATGTCGTAACATATTAAATTGGTTCGTCAGCTGATCCAGAATGACGAATGATTCTCTTCTAACGAGACTACTTTTTTAAAAAGTCAAACAGGTGGCATCGCCCCTTTTCTTCTGGCATTTGCATAATAAGTCGAGTTTCTTATATTATTAATATGCAACCTACTAATAAGTTATTAGATTTTGTCGCAGCTGTTGAAATATCAAAATGTAATAATAGCATTCGAAGAATAGAAACCAAAAACCGATATACATGCGGGCTTATAAATTAATAACGTCGACGTGTAAGAATGACCATTGCTATTCACGCAGAATATGTATTGATCTATAATGCAATGCTATACGTGAATAAGTTCGTGCTGTTATGTACTGCTGCCACTCTGCATCTGTGGGGCATGGCATAAGGGCGCGGCTCCTTGGGGAAATCATGCACACACGGCCACACTTGTAAAAAAACAAACGTGCATACTGCATACTATATGTGCCAGCGAATGATTACCATTAAATAATGATCAGCTATGGGTTTTTCTTTTTTGTTTGGTTTCAATTTCTTTTGTTTCGACAAGCTTTCGTGTTAGTTCTTTGTCAACTTCTTTTTTTTTCTTCATTCCCTTCGTTTATTTGCGATTGTGCCCACCTGGTCCGTTCCACTTTCTCCCAAAGTTGATTGCCCAGTCACGCCGAAAATTGCGACACTATACCAGCTGATAATTTGAGTGTTATTGAATTTAATTCGACAATGATGGATCCGAACAGACACTAACGATAAGCTCTTGACGTTTATATTACACACACATATGCACAGGCATACACACAGAGATACACACACACACACACGTACATACACACGGCTTTATTCATAATAATAATATAATGGTTGATGGTAAAAAGGAATAAGAGAGAGGAGCGCACCGGCAGCAGAGTCCTCCGAAGGGTGATGCCGATGTCGTGGTGTGACGTATACAAATGAAGAATATATCATAATATATATGTGAAGGAGGGGGATGGGGGAGTAAATGGGAAAGCCAAAAATAAAATAAAATAAAGCCAATCAAATTAAACAAATTTTTTTTTCGGAGGAGGCCAAATTTCAAATAAGAGGAAGATTTTAACACCGCAAGATTTTTCGAAACCAATTATTTTTCCATCAAACTAAAAAAAGGAAACCAAAAACATTCGGGATATATTTAAAAACGATTGAAATTTTTTAATTGGTATTTCTTTCATTTGTCTGTGTGTGTGTGTTTTTGTTTTACATGTTGATTTTTTTTTTGTAAACAGCCGACCACTATATAGTATATGGTTCTCATCATTAATCTTTTTTTCAATTTTTTTTTGTCTGTTTCGAATCTGATGGACTAATTGAATTATATTATGCACAATTCTACACGCGGGGGAGGAAGGACATTTTAAGTCATCGATCGATAATGCTTGTTATTACTCTAATTTCTTTTTATTATTATTTCATTATTGTTTGTATAGAGAGGAGGAGGACGAATCTCGTGATGAATACGGTGTGTAGTGTAATGGAATAAAAAGTAACATTATATTTATGGTATGTGCGAATTATTCGATCAAAATAAAAAAAAGGGTGGAGGTTTCTTTTTGTGGGCGACGTCGTCCGTCCGTCCGTCCAGTAAAATGGTTGGTGGGTTTCACAGTGCTGACAGCAGAGAGTTGCGTTATCCACCGGGCAATTAAGTGCTGAAATCCGTCCGCCAGGAAGCCTAAAATTGCAACAGAGAGAAAATGAAATGGTTAATCTAAAAGGTTCGATAGTTTCAAAATCAATAGAACTCTAATTAAAAAGGGTTTCATCTCTCCAATTTCGACATCTGACAACTGCTGTGTGTTGGACAACAGACTTATATCGTTATGTAATCCGGTTGGTTTGAATGGAGACATCAAACTAAGGGGGGGGGGGGGGGAGCGTGACGAGCAATCGCATTTGATTACAACGTACCATTGAATTAAAGGTAGAGCCCAGGCCGAGGGCGGAGGAGGAAATGCCGCCCATCGAGTGGTGGATGGCCATGGATCCCGGAGGCGGACCTGATGGGCTGCCGTGATGATGGAAGCCTCCCATCTGCGCAGCCGCCGAATGGTTCAGACCGGCGTGATGCGGATGGTGGTGGGCAGGGTGGTGCATCTGACCGTTGCCGGCGTAGACGGCGTAGTGCGACATGGCCGACGAGGCGCCAGCCGCCGAAGCGACGGCGGCGGCCGCGGCGAATCCCGGAAATCCGGCGGCAGCGGCGGCGGCAGCCGCCACGGCCGCCTTGTCCAATGCGCTTCCCGCTCCCATGGACATGACGTCCTGGTAACTGCTCAGGTGACACCCAGCCGAGGCCGAGGCCGAAGACGAGATCGATCCCTTCTTCTTCTTGGATTTGGAGGATAATTTCCGGTTGCGAGTTTGGATTCCTTCCTTCTTCATCGTCAACGGGCGATTGACCTGTGGGATTCGAAGAAAATCAACCGTTAAATTTCAATTCATCGTGAAAATGAAAACAAAACAAAATAAAAATGAGATGTACAGCAACGAAAGGAAAAAGATCGACGCCTAATAAAGAAGTTGTTCTTATAAAATTCCATCTGGTAGAATGTCACCGATAATAACAATGAGAATTGAGAGAGAAAATTCTCTTTGACAATAAAAAAGTGGTCGACATTTTTTCCCAACGTCGGAGCCATTCCGAATGCATTGATGCGTGAAAAGTCGGCGTGACCTATAAAAAGCCATGGAAACTGGAGTCGAATCCACATTGTTTTATGTTGTCAAGAAAGAAAAGAAGAAGAAGAAAAAATAAATACATAATAGCATTTAGAAGGTTGCCGGAATGCCCCAGCTGGAAAATAACAAGTCAAAAGGAAGATAAAAAAAAACAAAAAAACTGGACAACCAACGTGAGAGAATAATGTAAAAAATAAAAAGAGCTGTGCACGAGTAAGATGAATGCGATCCCTTGAAAAATCAATTAATCGTTTTGTATCTATCGGTTCTTTTGTTCTCTTGCGGCGGGCGTCGGCTGCGTTAGAGCGACGGCTGGTGGTGGAGCCGACAGCGGCGTGACTGTCGTTCAACGGGAACAGCAGCCAACAATCCAGACGCACGCAAAATGGGATAAGAAAAATAATAAAAATGGTTCCCCGGCTCCTTTCCCCCCCGAAAGAGAGAGAGAAAAAAACGATAATAAAATCTACACAAAGATTTTTCTGTTGGAGCGAAAAAGGGGAGGGCTTTAGAACTGGAAATCACACGACTGGAACTTGTCAACCAAATGGCCGACAAACCAACTGCCAACTGCTGGCAGACAATGCACACAAAAAATATCAAAGAGCAAAGAGAGAGAGAGGATAAAAGGTTTAAAAAGAAACAACAACAAAAACACGACGAATATAATAAAGAGTAACACACGAATATGGCGCACTATATACGCTGCGCCCCCACCATACACCACACGAATGAAAACCCTTAATTGGTTCAACCGAGCGTTAACAAGGTCAACCAATACGAACAAAACAAAAAAAAAATGGAATAAAATAGAGGAAAAACTTGTTTATATCTCCCCCGCTGTCCAATGCCTTTTGCCGAGCTGCCGAGAGAGAGAGAAAGACTTGTGTGAAGTGTAGAGTCATTTCTGTTGTGTTATTTTTCTTCTCTTCACAAAATAATTTAAACCTACGCGGAGGGGAAAGAAAAAGAAAGAAAAAAGGGGAACCCAACAACAACGAAAAAAAAGGGGAGAAGAATGAATTGAAGGAGAGAGAGAGAGAAATTGGAATGAGAGGCAATTTGATTGCTCGGGTGCTCGCCGCCGTTCCTCTCCGACGGCGTCTGCTGCCCTGTGTCCCCCCATTGAAAACGTCAAGAAAGAAGAAGACGAAGAAGAAGAAGAAGAAGAAGGAAAAAACTTTTGGGTTGTTCCCGCATGCTTTTTGCCTTTGTGTCGCCAGTAATTGCCACCTTGTTTGACCAGTCTTCTCCGGGTATTTCCACCTGACGTATTTCGTATTCTAAATTTCAGTCTGCTCTTGACTCGTTTCTTTCAACATCATAATCGTCCGGCCAAAAGATGATTGGGAGATGAGGACCAATTAGAGCCGTTACACAAGGGAACAAAAGGAGACACACTGCTGTGTGGATCGTGGCCAAGTTGTTGCACGTCATGTCGAATTTGTTGCACAAAAACTCGGTGACCGTGTTGCGCTTATTTTGGGGGTTGATTTTCTCTCGTCAGTTTTAATTTGAAATTAATTTGAATATCTATACGATTTCCAGGCCAAAAAATCGACGCGCGTGTGTGGTCTGTCCAGCTCCAATGGTGACACTCGAAGAGTTGAAAAAAAAGTCTTTCGCAACGTGAACATTTGCCCTTAACGACGATGTATGACATTCAGTGTCAGCCCGCCCACTTTCTACCTTATTGCATTTTTCGCCCGTGAACATCGGTTGAATAACCAAACAGATCAAAAGCCAGACCCGTATAGTATAGATAAGGAGCTATGGGCCAGCAGCAGGTAGAGACTGGCTGACTCCGATTGCATTTCAAGGCGTGGCACACACCCACCAGCTCCACACCGAATACGGTTGATGGGAATGGGAAAGAATCTGGCTGGTGTAGCGCAAGCGCGCGCGATTTGAATTGAATGTCAATGGCCCGCCAACGTTGGAGGTTGGTCGGATGTATTTTAACGGTATCAACGTTGGTGGCAGGAGAAAGAGAGAGAGAGAGAGACCAATGGCCCCCGATGGTTGGCATAATAATTTGAGTTCGATATGATACGAGGCCATCCCTGTGGCACTCTCACCTTTCTCTCCCGCTGAGACGAAAGAGAAGAAAAAACGAAATCGTCGAATTATTTTTCAAATTTCTGATTCGTAATATGCCTTTCATTTTCTACATCATTTCCTCATAAGTCAGACGGTTTAGGTTTAGCGTAGTAGAGCTTGTCGATAGCTGACGGATTCAAGTTATACAGAGAGTCGAACGTCTAGAAATCTCGCGTTTGATAGGCTCATCTTGCTGGGTCATTGAATTCGTAAATTCAATGGCCTCTGTCTCGTCTGAGTGAAATTTGGTAAACAAAATGTGGGTCGAATCCCGGCGCTGATCAGCACAAACCGAGAGCATTCGATCGTTTTACATAGAGCGCGGGGTTTCGCGACGATATATATAGATACGGCCATGTAACAAATAAGAAAAAAAGAGACAACGAAATCAATAAAGATTCGATTATTATTGCCCCGGCACTATTTGGCCTGTACGTACAATGGCTTAGAAAAGGCTTACTTTTCTTCGAAATTTATCTTTTCCCTGTTTTTCTATGTATTCCCTACTCTTTTTTTTTTCTCTAGCTGCTAGATATATATATTTATACATATGCAAGTCTGGAGAAGCTGGCAGTGGCGACCTCCCGCCGCTCAAACTAATGGAAATATACCCAGAGCGCAGGAGCCAGGAGCCAGTGGCCGCGCGGTCATAACCACAACACACATTCAAACGAGCTAGCTGGGGCCTCTCTCTACTCTCCTGTGTGCTCTACGTTATACTCCAACTGGGGAGAGAGAAAAAACAGAAATTCAGCAGTCATCCGGATTAATCGGCAGTTGGGATTTTCTCTTTTGTTTTTTGTTTTCTTATTCTTTTACGAAACGTGTGTGTGTGTGTCTAGTCTCGCCAGCAGTGAGGGGGGAATCATCATAAATCAAAAAAAGTGCGGGAAACCGGGTATAACAACGGAAAGAGAATTTTCCCCATCAAAAAATGAGAAAAATAATCATAATGAATAAATAAATATCTGGAAGAGCGTGACTCGACCCGTGACCCAACCGGGTTATAAACACATCGCTAAACTATTTCTTTCGTTTTTTTTTTTTTGTACCCTCTTTTTAATTCATTTGATCATTATTATATCATGTGGCCATTTGTATAGTGAAGAAAAACGATTCTATTAGAATTGAAAAAAGCTGTTGATTTTCAGAGGCTTGTAAGAGAAGTAGAAAATTGTTTGCGCGGATTCTTTCATCGTGAAAATTAAAAGAAGAAACATTTGAACAACTTAATAGAAGGTTTTTAAGGACTGAGAGGACGTTGAGGATGCGAACGAGTTTCAATCATGCGGGACGTGAGTGGAATGCTATACACGTTGCTGACCGACGAGGCCAACAAAGCCAAATGTGGTGTCAACGCCTTTTTGAAGATGTGCGTGCCTGCACTTGTTTCTATCAAAATAAAGATGTGACCACAACACACGGCCATTTTTTTAACGACACGCTCAGGTCCAACCCCTTCTTCTTTTTGAAAATAATTTTATACGTGTTTGTTGATGAAATATCAAGAAAAAAAGAGGTGAACATTTTCAGAAAGAAATTTGGTTTTAATTTCTGATTTCTTGCTGTGTGTGGGAACCTGCATTGTAGTATAAACACTTTCCCCTCCGTTTTGATTGGATTTTTGTTTTAATAGGTGTTAACACACAAAGAAGGAAGGAAACGAGGAGAGGTGTGAGCAATTTCCAGAGACGCTTAGGAATCTATATATTCACTGTATAAATCAGAAGTTTTTTTCTTTTTTTTCCTTTTTTCTTCTTTCCTTCCAAAATAGAAGAAGAAACCCAAGGGGGTCATCAGTCTCAGATCGGGAGGGATTTTTGAATTTGAGCACGCGCGCCTCACGGCCGATAACACGAGAGAAGCGAACCCTAAAAGCTATTGGGCAACTCTTAAAATGTTTTTATTTTATTTTTTTCAAAAGTCCTTTGTTGTCCAGAGTTTTGAATTTTTTCTCGTAATAAAACAAAGAAAAAAAATCAAAAAATGAAACGAAATATAACGTCGGCCGCTGATGGCTATACAAGGTTTTTTTTTAAAAAAAAAAAGAGAAGTGCTGGCGACTCATTCTTGTATAGATGCCTATACACATTTTGTTGCCTTCGTTTCATTTTTTTTTTCTTCTTCTTCTTCCTACTTGATTTGGGGTTCTCTCGGGGTCCCCGGACCGTGGGCGCTCGCAACCCGCTGGGCCCGCTAATTGGATGGCGCTTGACCCCCCCTCTCTCGCCTTTTTCCCAAAGACCCACTGGACCAAAGTGCGCGCGCGCTAGTCGTAATCACATTGTGATGCGTTTAAAAAGCGTTGCAATATAAAAATGAAACACAACACAACATCCAAAAAAAAAGGCGAGAGGATGATATAATGAAGCTCACACACACAACTTCCGAAATCCTCACGCTATATCGTCTACTATAATAGAAGCGCCGGGCCTTATTTTTTAAAGAAATAAAAGGCCTAGACATCGAACCTTAAAGAATATAATAGACACACGTCTGAGCAGGCATTACCCCGTTAAATCCCCCACTGGAATTTGACGGACATGACCACCACTTGAAAACAAAATTAAAAAAAAAAATAAAACTGGCCAGACGAATTCCCAGACGAGAGAATTCGCTTGCGCGCTAATTATCGCCACTGTCGCTGAACTACTTGGAACATTAGGCCAAGATATTCTTGATGAATATGAAGGGGGACATACGACAAGTCTGTATGTGTCTATATATGCAGTGGTAAGCAAGAGTGACATGCCGAGAGAAAAAAAGGGGGGAGACGGGGGGCTACCGAAAAAAAGTAACAAGAAATATTTACTACATGCATAGCCTTTTTTTGTAAAATAAAAAAATATTTGGGAGAAAGGGTCCAGTGGGGGTCAATAAGGTCTCCAACCCAGACAGCCGTCGTTTGCTGGTTGTCCTCTTTTTTTATTTTCTCTCTGCTGTCCGTCTCGTTCCGTATTAAAAACAAGACGGAATGGCGACATCTCAATACGCATGTTTGTACACACATACACACACAAGGCCTATACATCTATCTAGGAAAACCACCAGAAAAAATAAATATCTAATGTCTATATGGCCATCAGAAGGAAACAACCAACCATCAATTTTTAATGTCTGTTCAAAATACGATCTAATGCGTTTCTCTGATGCTAATGATGAGGGCGCCAGGCTGCTTTTTTTTCTACCTCCGCTGTTCCTTGTTATACATTTAGACATATTATATAAAGCAGCGACTATATGCACTGTGAGCAGCAGAGAGAAAAAATAAAAAGGAGGAGGAGGCCAAGGGGGGAATATCTGAGCTCGGCGCCGGCGCAGCTGAAGCATGAATTGACATTTCTCCGTGTGTATAGCAGTGTGCGCTGTGCCCAGCTCACGAAAATGACGCTTCATAAAAAGAAAGGAAAAAATAGGTAGTAAGAAACCAAGTCGAGAGAAGGAAAGACTCAGACATTGCTGCTTTAAATAATAATAAAAAATATATATATATACACACTATCATAGGGGGGGAACGACGACGACGACCATGCCAGCAGCAGGCGCCGTATAGATG
Source organism: Daphnia pulicaria (assembly GCF_021234035.1). Taxonomy (NCBI): domain Eukaryota; kingdom Metazoa; phylum Arthropoda; class Branchiopoda; order Diplostraca; family Daphniidae; genus Daphnia; species Daphnia pulicaria. The sequence continues at coordinate 10,991,769 of NC_060916.1, forward strand.
TATACACTATACGAGGTCTCTCCGGCACGGGGGCTATAGCAGCACACATATATACATGGGGTCAAAGTATCAACTGGCGCCAATCCACTTCCAAGTTGCTTTTTTTGATATTCTCTCTCAGACCCCCCCCTCTCTCTCTCTCTCTACATACATATATATATATATACCTCCCACTCTGACAGTACAATATAAAATGTTAAAGAGCCAGAAGAAGAAGAAGAGTGGATGGACTGAAAGAAAAAAAAAAAAAAGAGAAAAGCTTCAGGTGAGTGGTCCTAATTTCGTGTTTTTCTTCTCTCCTCTCGCCATGTTGTCCACCTCTGTCAACCTTTTTTCTTTTATCTCTCTTATTCTCAATACATCCAAACTCTTGATTTTGATGCTCTTATTATTTTTTCCCTTTTGAACACGCATTCCACTGGGATTGGGGGGTTTTGTTTTGAGAAGAAGGAACATATAGGTCCTTATTGTTATTATTGTTGCCAAAAGAAGATAAAAGGAAAGAGAGAATGGAAATTTTATGTTTGAAAGACGTTAAATAAAGTAGAAAACCAACAATTCTTTTTCTTTTTTCCTTAACGATTGTTTGGCTGCGATTAGTGATAGACCGTCGAAAGTGGATTAATCCGGCTCTTCACCGGTATATTTCCTATACACATCATAATGATGTTCCAAGTTTCCAGCACTGTGTCCCTTTTCTCTCTAAAATTTTCTCTTTGACAAGACAAAAACCCAATTTTCAGAGGATTAAGTGAAGCCGGAAACCGGATGGCGATCCTATCTATCTTGTAATTTAGTAGTCCGTACTACTACCGGTACTATAGTATAGGACTCTGTGTATACGTAATAATATTTTCCCATTTTTTTATTTGATATTCACAACGGTCACGTCACGCAGTCACCGTTCTGATTGGCTGCCTTTTCTTCTGTTTCTCTCTCTTTTCTTTATAATACAAATTGTTGCCGGCATTTCCCCAGCGCACACCGCGTTCCTCCCCGAGTTAGCGGTCGAATGATTTGAGGAATTTCCTGGGTTCTTTCTTTTTGATTTTACAAGGTATTTCGATTCTGCATAGTTTCGCCTTACTACTCTATTTATTTGACTCGGCTGGATGTTTGACCCTTTCCGTGTAAATAAAATAAAAACACCAAACGAGATATAGCAGAAGAGAGGGAAAAAAAGAGTAATATAACTTTATTTTTTCTATAATTTCAAACCAAAAAATAATAATAAAAAAGAACGGTGGAAAAAAAATACCATTCCGTGGAATGCGTCGCGTCATTTTGATTGCGCGCTCGCGCTCTCTTTTATTTTTTCTTACTCAATTTCTACTTTTTTTTTGTTGGTTGATTTTGTGCTGCCCTTTGCTCCGCCGTGTCTTGGTTATATAGCGCACGCAGAGTGTTTGTGCGCGCGCGCGCGCGCGTCTATATAGAATATCTGCCTATCAAGCGCGCGCTACATTATAAATCACGTCTTAAAGATATTACAAGCGAATAATAATAAATCAGAACGCAGATGCGCGCAAGCGCACCTTCTTCTTCTTCTTGGCTGAGAGAAGGTAAGAAAGAAAGAAAAAAAAAATCAAAAGAGAAGAACCGAAAATCCTCAGGAGGTCTCTCTGTTTTTTCTCTCTCTTCTGTTTATTTCGCCGGAATAAATCAGGCCCACACGGCGGCTGAGAAGCGACGGTGGCGGCGGCAGCGATTCACGCAGCTTTCCCGATTAAGAATGTATAGAAAAGAAGAAGACGATAGAGAGGAGAAATACACCAAAAAACCGAGGCCGCGACCCACCGTATCTGTACATACATGTGTGTGTAGCATGAAATGCAACTTTGTATCTATTCCAAACATATTTTTCTAGCTGTTGTTGTTGTTGTTGTGTTTTTTTCCTTCTTCCCTTTTTGTTTTGTTTTAAATTTGTCGGGTAAAACTTACAAGGGAATCCAGTTCGCGGGCCCCCGCGCAGTTTGAAACTTCTTTTCAATTCCTTTTTGAGTTTTTGGTTTTTCAAAGAGTTGAAACAAAACAAAATATTCTTCTTTTTCAAAAGGGGAAATCGATGAATAAAATAAAATGATTTGAAATCTCAAGGGGAAAAGAAAAAAAAAAAAACACTTTCAGACTTTGGTTTGAATTTCTATCAAAAGTTTAGGGATAAGCCTATATTGGTAATTGATGTACGACCAAAGAATGTCGACTTTGGATTTGTCATATCATCCAGTTACCCTCACAAACAAACAACAGCTGCTAGTCCCCGTTTTATTTTTTGTACTATCTGATATTTATTTTTTTCTCTCCAAGTTTCCCACCCGACTCGGGCCGTTTTTCGGAAGCTTGTTGCACAAACAATCGAATGTTTCGATCAAAATAACGGGGGGAAATGAGTTGAACCGAAAAATACGTCGCAGTCGTCGCACATACAATAGGACGTATAGGTAGCTGGTAGCCCGTCGAGATCTATACAGTAAACTATGTGTCGTTTATACCATCCGCTACTACTTGTAGTAGTAGTATATAAGAGAATAAGGCAATATGTATACAACATATATATAGACTGATCCGGCCGGCGCGAGCGCACTTGAAATTGTGTGTACACGGACAACAATGACAAAGAAGGCCTCGGAAGAAAAGCTATACGGCTCACCCCCCACTGCATACGGCTTTTGATTGGCCCTAGCGTCCATTGACCATAGCCAAAGTATGTATGGATATATATTTACTAGATAGGCCTCGCATTCAGCGAGTTCAATTGAAGAAAAAAAGAACCCAGCCAAAGGGAGGGTTTGTGTATCTAACGCCGATTGTCACCCATGTCGTCGCAGATCGCTTTTATTATAGCCCTTCATCGAGCCCTCTCTCTATATACCATCACTACCACTATGAGGCTAAAATGTTGCTGAATGGCACAAGAATCTAAAATCCGCAGGGTTTGTGTGTGTACTGTCTCTCTTCTCTGGAGAGATTGAATAGCGCTGGTGAATGTTTCACAAGCTCTCGATACATTCACGTATACATATAGTATATAGCCATTCAACAAATACCGGGAGGTTGTATAGCAATTAATCGACCACAATGCGACATGGGGCGCAACCCCCTCTCTCGATCTCTATCGAAATGAGATAAGGACGTTAGAGAGAGGCTACTCTTGTGTGTACAATTCTTTCGTTCTTTTTTTTTCTAACTACAAATAAATAAATAAATACAGCATTGACAAGAGTAGCGCTGCTGTGTAGACTATTCTTTCGACTACTACTACCGAGATGTTATAGACTGCGATATCTAGCCGCTATCTCTAATGCGCATTAACGATAACTCTATAGCGAGTTATACTGTCTACTGTCAATTGAATTCCGATTGTGTGTCTCTTCTATAAAAACCAGTACGTACAGAATTTGAAAAAGAAAAAAGGAAAAAAAAAGGAATAAAAGAGATATGACGAAATGATTGCGGAGGAGACTCACGTTGTGGAGTTTGTAGTAGAGTCCACAGGCGTTGCAGACGGGTTCGCCGTTGTGGTTGCGTCGCCAGAGCGTCGTCATGGTCGTCTTGCAGTTAGCGCATGTTGTACCCGCTCTCCTGGCCGCCGACTATAATGAAAAGGAAAAATAGGAAAAGAAAAAACATTTTCTAGTTAGTTAAAAATAGATGATTGCGCTCACAAAAACTAATCGATTACGACAGTGAAGGTCTGAAGGAGGAGGAGAGCGCGGGTCCGGTTCGTAGAAGACGAACGCGATAGAGTCACGCCTGAAGCCTCTCCGCATCAGTCATAGTCGTTATCGATTCAAACGAATTAGTTTAATCACACATGTTAGATATAAAAACACGAAAGGCGTTTAAGGGAAATTGAATGGTCCACCCTGGAGGGGGAACAATGGGGATGTTAAGCGTCGCCAGTGTCGATCCAATTAGCACCGCTTGCCCGGCAAAGTATTATCCCAGTATAAAAAGCTTGATGCCCTCGTCAAAACAATGACGATGATGCTGGAATAAGTTGGAATGGGATATAGGCTCAAACTAGTAGTTTGGTGGTTTGCCCTGTTATGTTTTTCGACAGCATTTGGAATGATATCAATTGCCAAATAATAACGGAAAGATGTTGTTTTGGGTAATACCGATATATAGAATATCAAATAAAAGAAATCAAATGCTGTATAAACATAACAAGTCAGTTGTGGAAATAGAAAATATATATAAGCTCGGAGGGGGGGATCTGATCGTTGGAACCCGTCGGGAAAACTCGACACACATATCCCCGGTGTTCTTCAATGTATCTAAAAAATTTCCCCTGTTTTATTTTCGTTTTTATTATTACGTCCATCGCTTTTTCGTGTCGATTTCTGCTGTGTTTCAATGCGTTTGAATTTGACTTTTCTCCTGAGACTGTATAATAGAAACAACAAGCAAGAGGGTCATGGAACAAACGTCTCAAGCGCTGGCATAGATGATGGGGGGTCGTTTTTTGGGGCTCTGCTGTGAGAGTCAAGCGCCACCCACCTGGAAGAATATTGACACAACTCACTGGGTCCAGCCGGCCTAGAGTGGCAAATCCCCCCCACAAATCTCACCCGAAAGGTGTACGAGAAAGGAGCTATACTATATGGTAAACAGCCAAAGAAGTGAGCTATGCTGGCATATATACGTACAGGTAGTCACTTCTGCTGGACGGGTTGGAACTACTAGAAAATAGTTGAAACATTTGACTCCGCGCATAGGCCACTGAGAGGGGGGGAGGTAGACGGGGGTTGGAGCCTGGGCATATCGTTAACGTCACTTGACCCCTGACCTATACCTCCCGCTGAAACACAAACGGCATAATATACATTGACACAGCAGCCAAACCCCCCTCTTGTTTTTATTTTCCGGTTTCCACGTCTGCTCGCCCGTCATTCGGCAATCGCTCCGACCTTCGCCTTCCTACTGGACAAGTTTCGCTACGGTCGCCCGGCAACTTTCAAATAAATTTCAAAATAAAAAGGAGACAATGATTTTGGATTTGGTTTTTTTTTCCGGGTGCCAGGTTTTTTGTTTTTCTTTTATATATTTAAATTGTCTCGTTCCGCCCCTTCCAAACACATTTTTTGGTTGGGTTTTTGTTAACTAGCTACGCACATGTTGGGCGTTTGTCATGTTAAAGGCTTTGGTTGAGTTTTTTTTTTTTTTTTTTAAGGTAGACGCGACAAACATGGCAGCGCAACTCCCGTTCCCACTATAGGAGACCATCACGCATTTGACAAGTCCGTAACAGATGGCTCTATATACGTATCGAGTTGTTGGGCTCTCTGCTATATGGACCGGCCAAGTGGTTACACGGCCAAAGAAAAGGTGGGCGGTTTTATATAAAGGTGCAGAATATGGAATCAGGAATATAAACAAACTCTCGGCCCTTAATGGTGGCTTTGTTGCCGGACAGACAGCTAAATAGTCGGAGAGAAAAAAAAAGAGTTCTTAACTGGGGTTTTCGAGCTGTCTGCTGCTGATGTCTGTGACCAAGCCAAGTTTTTTGTATTTCTCATTCCCGTTGTCTAGTTTGGCTTATACCTCGTTCTCTTTTTTCTTCTTCTTCTTTCCCATTTCATCTGATTTCCTCTTTTTTTCGGTTCGAGCAAACGTAGCGTCGTGAATTACGGCAACGGGAATGAACGACAACGTTGCCAAAGACTTAAAAACGACAGAGACATGGAGGGAGGGAGGGGGGATTGAGAGTTTTGGTTGCCTTGTCACGGCGGATGTGCTTATCAGGTCGAAACGATCACAACCAGGCCACGGCTGCTGCTATATCCTTGCTGTTTTTCTACTACTTGCTTCGTCTTTCTACATATATATTTTAGCTTATTTCATTTTCTTTTTTTTCTTCTCCTAGCTATGCGTGCACAGATTTTGCCCATTTGCATTCGTGGGTTTGCTCGACCCATTAAGCAGTCGCATTGCCATCGGAATTGAATGGAAAATCCAAAGTGTCGACGCAATTCATTTGGAGTGGGCGCGATCTGATGTATAAAGAGGAATTGAATTGAACAACAACGACAAGAGATAGGAGCACTAGTAGGAGGAGATAGGCTACTATCAGAAAAAAGAAGGCGACAGATAGAAGATATGAACTTAACTATTTAACTATTAACTAAAAAAAAAGAGAATAAGTAATGGACTTGACTTACACTTACCAGTCTGCGCTTGGGCTTGATGAGGGGTCGATTCTGCCCGTTCATCTTGTAGTAAAGTCCGCAAGCGTTACACAAGTAGTGGCCGGTGCCGTCTCTCCTCCACAGGGGCGTCGACGTCGCTCCGCAGTTGACGCACTCGCGACCCTCTTTTGTTTTTCCCAACCAAACAAGAAAAAAAAAAACAAGAAAAGAAAACCAAATTAAAATCCATAAGAGAATTGAAATGCGAGCCAGAAGAGGAGAACACGAAACCACTTTCAATGATGGCGCGGACGCAGCAATAAAATAGAAAAGAAGGAGATGTAAAGAGACGATGTACGACACACAGCCGAGACCACACACAGCACAGGACGCACACTCCAAAGGCCATGCACAAAGCGGAAGGTTATGATGCCATCACAGTTAGGAGAGAGACGAGAGAGAGAGAGGCCAAAAGGGTCCCAGCACAGACACACTCTCAGGTTAGAAGAGCAGACAAGATAGAGTTCAGGGGATCAAGGGTTAGAGGAGAGCCACTGCTGCTAACTCTCGCGTGCGCAAATTTGCCTTATAGCTTGCTGCTGTCAAGTATTATCCAGCTCTGTTTTACTTAGCCCACCCTGGAATATCAGGTAAAATTGCGCAGTGAAGCACTTCCATCTTCTGGAAAGCATTTCATACAAGAAGCTACGTATAGTTAAGAATTAAGATCTATGTCGAAAGAAAGCTGAAAAGACGCCAATCAAAATTCGATTCATTCTATGCCAAATGATTCGAGTTCGAACATTCCTATTAGGCCTGATGCGTGTGCGCGATTATATAGAAAATGGGAATTTTTGATGAGAATATTTAGGGAAAACAAAAGAAAAAAGAGAAGGAATAAATAGGTATTAAGATGGAATTATATAACGGGGCCGCGCATAGCTCGGATTTTCGTGCGGGAGATGCGGATGATTTGCTTCTCTCTTTTTTCTGGATGTTTATACGACGTGAAGGAAAGAGGGGGAGGAGGGGAAGTTAAACCCTCTCTGCCTGTCTGTCTTGTATTTTCTCATTGTCTCTCTCTCTCTCTCTCGAATGTGTGTATCTTATACACACAATGTCTAGTGCACTGCGCAATAGCTTGAAACAAAAACAGGGGCGTTCGGCTCGATTGAGCGAGGCGCAAGCCAGGCTTCCCCTCCCTCCCTTCGTTTTCTGCTCTGTCTCGCTGGGCTGAACGAATAATAACATCACAAAAAAGAAAGAAAAAGAAGAAAGAAATACTGCAGATATATATTCTCGGTCATCCATCTGGAAGTTAACGATGGATGCGACTCAAACGGAAAGAGAAAGAGAGAAAATTCCCCGGAAGCGCGAGAAAGAAGAAACTAGCTATTCCGGATATAAGCTGGCCTAAATGAGATGCTATATAAGTGTAAATGTGTTAGCAGTGGAGATATGAGCACAAATAAAAGTTACGGGAATAAAAAAGGCAAAGAGTTAGGCCATCATGCACCGATCCACCACCAGGAATGTATAGACAAATATCAAAGGCCTAATATAGATAACAGCCGGAATCAGCCAAATCAATAAGCCAACGAGCCCATGTGTGTTATTGTTATTATGATGATTTTAGGCCTATTGCTGGGAGTGAGTGAAATTAGTTGGTTGGTTAAAATAATTTTTTTGATTGACTTTGGCGGTCATCTTTTGTGTTAGCTTTTTGGGTTTTGATTTTGGTTTGATTTTTTACCGGCGGACGAACGCGTTTTGGTTCTTGGACGGGCCGACTGGTGGTGGTGGTGGTGGTGGAGCGATTTGGCGCTGAACACGGAGCCGGACTGTTGGTGGTGTGCATGCGAGTGGTGATGGACGGCCGAATGGAATCCGGCGGCGCCGTAGGCCGCCACCGCAGCGGCGGAGTAGTCGGCCGCCGTCGGCGTCGATCCGCCGTACGAGTACGAGCCGGCGCTATTGGCGCCGCCGGAGCCCTGCTGCTGACCTCCGCCGGATTGGTGCGGAGTCAGTGGAGGCGGCGGCAAACTACCGTAGGCCGAAGAGGTGGGCAAGGCGGGAGTGGAACAGGAGGAAGAGGAGGCGGATGAGGTGGACGAGGCCGGGGAGGCAGACGCCGGGATAGCGAACGCGTTGCCGTTGTTGTTGTTGTTGTTACTATTGACCGGACTGTGGCTACCTTCGCGGGGCTTTCCGGCCACCGAACAGGCCGGAAAGGAAGATCCGGCGGCGAATCCGGCCGCGGCGAACATCAGTCCCGAAACGCTGCTAGCGTTGGCTCCGCTTCCGCCGCTTCCGTGCTGACCCGACGACTTGTGGTTGTCACCGCTGCCGGAATTGTTGAATCCGCTCATCATTTTCAAGTCGCTGGGCGACGAGAAACAGGAGAACGAGCTGGACAACGAGGATTTGTTGTCCACCGGGCTGGCCGATCCGCCGGCCAGGTCCATGGCCACGGCACCGGAATGGTTGCCGTTTCGCTCTTGCTGCTGCTGCTGTTGCTGCTGCTGGAATTCCTGGTTGGCAGCGGCCGTTGCGGCGGCTGCGGCGGCGGCGGCAGCGGCGGCCGCCGACTCGGTGGCCGCGTCTTCGGGCGGAGTCGGCGGGAAGGTCAGCAAGTGTGGACTAGAGTGCGGATGCTTGGCTGTTCCGCTCGACGACGAAGAGGAGGATCCGCCGGAGGTCGACGATTGCTGCTGCTGCTGCTGCTGGGCGGCCTGAGCGGCCACGGCGCTGGCCGCGAACGGCGACCAGGCCGACGGATGATGGGCTGGATGGTGGTGGTGATGGTGGGCGTGATGCGGATGATGTGGCGCCATCATGGACTTGGCGTCGGCTTGCGACGGGTGTGGCGTGAGCCACGGCAGGGTCGGCACCGGCACGCCAAAGTGTGGCCGGCACATCTGGCTGCTCGACATCCGGGCGGCTGGATGTTGATAATAAACGATGAACATCACAAATAGACACACACACACACACACACACAATAATTAGAGCACATAATAGTGACAATAAGATTTAAAACTAAATATGGTACAGATAACCAATTGACTATCGCATCGCAAATAAATGTTTTAAGATTAATCTGAACGACTGACTGAACTATATCGGCGAATGGCCGTTTATATATAAGATCATCTGATCTTTCTGGATGAGAGAGGGAGAGAGCTGGGCATTTTGGAAATGAATGAGGATTGAGATGGAACAGATGCCGTTGCTATAAAGCCCCGCGCCTGAGACGTGAGCGGAAATGGAATCTCCGGCTGGGAATGAAGTTTGATTTCCTCTCAACTTCCTCGTGATATTCAACGCGTATCTACTCTGTGTATTAGATATGATGCGAGTCCTATATATACTACTGATACATATGTATTGTGTGGTATATATCATAGATGGAGAGAAAGAACTAAGGTTGATTTATTTTGTGTTTTTTGTTCCGCACTTTTGAACGGCAGTAAGAGGAACAACAATTTATACAGCCGGGCTATTATGTCACACACATAGTCCCATGCATATACAATCCACCCTTCTATCCGGAAAAGAGTCTCACTCCCCCCTTTCACTTGCATGTAGACTTGCACGATGTGAAATGCTGCTGCCGGAGACAACACTCACACACACACACACACAACGTGTGACACACTGACGGCGGCAGCGGACGATGACGACGCCGCCGGAACCAACAGGCGCCCGCATTTCCCTCGCTCTCAATTTCTCTCCTATTTTGTTTCCCTCTCCCAGCACTTATATACTAGAGCAACCTAGCTCTATATATACGCGTTGCCTAATACGTTTTTCTTCTTTACAATTCATTTTGGTCTCACAAGAAAAAAAACAAGAAATAAAGAAAACCGGGGCGAGTCTCGAACATTCAACTTGATTTTTCGTTTTGTTTCGTTTTGTTTGTTGTTGTTGTTGGGATAGAAACACCAGAAAGGGATTGGAGATGTTGCAGTTTATGGTCTGATGATTTGTATCACGAATTGACGAATGGACTGGACACCAATGGGCGACATTGGATTATTCATCATCGTTATAGCCCTGTGACACTGTACGTATAGCCTATAGTCTATATATGTTTTGCTCGCGTTTGGCCATCGTCTAAAGTTGTTGAGCTAAAAAAAACAAAAAAACAAAAAACTGGTTTTTTGGTATTGTTTTTTGTTTGTTGGTTTTTGTTTTCCCTGTCCAGCGTTTCACGTTATTTTGTAATTGATGTGTATTGAGCGTTTCAGCAGTTTCAAGGTTGCGTTGCCAAATTGTTTGATGGTGAGAAATAAATAATGAAACGAGCATTTCAATTCCATTGTCATTTCAATTTGATAGACTGTTAGATCTAATCTATTAGGAGGTCTAGAGAGAGAGACGGACGGACGGAGACGAACCCTATAATATAAACTGATCGCGCGTTGTCCTCTCTCTTATTTCTCTAGCTATAGGAGAAAAAGAGGCTCTCTCTCCCATGTCATACAGCGGAGAATATAAGCGCGCGGCGGCGGTGCACAGGGAATTTTTATAATGTTTTTATAGGCTTTAGAGATGTGTGGGGACTCTCAACGCGCAACCGAGAGAAGGACATAGAATAGACCGGCCGGCGGCGCTCCGACGGAATTGCTCTCGTCCGCCATCGTCGTAATATTTTTTCCTTTTTTCGGAAGAAGAATAAGAAGGGGGGGGGGGGGGAACAAAACAAAAACACTTATACGACATCTCTCCTCTGGCTCTCGATATTTTCTTCTTCTTTTTCATTTATATTATATACATGCCCACTATTTTATTTTATTCTTGTATAATATTTTGTTGCGTTGCTGTTTGGTCGAGTTTCTTTCCTCGTCGTCCCCCCATTTTTAACTCCCGGTCATCATCCACGGGGTGATGGTCTCTCTCTCGTCTATACTGACGATGGGGCTAACGTCGAAGAGAATAAGAGACACGGTGCCATGGTTTTATGAGTGCGTGATACCCAACGTTGGGCTGCTGAAAGCTCGCGGACATCAACCCAAAAAACGCAGTCCCGGTTATTCGGTTAGGGTATTTTTTTTCTTTTCTTTTCTGTTTTCCTCTCGCATTTTATTCGTTGAATGTCGAACGACACGCAACCTCTATAATTCCCTCAACTGCCTTATATTATAGAGCGTCAAAATTCTATTTCATTTTTGTACCATTCACTAATGAAAAAGTCGGGTGAAGACCATAGGCTATATATTACTCTATACACTATATAAACCGAACCGAACTGGTCTAGCAGGCCCTTGTAGTGGAGATGCCTAGTAACACTAAACCGTGATGTGTTTGTGTCTTCCCCAAATCCTTCAGGGGAGGAAAAAAACAAAACGTGAACGCAAAGTGTCATGACTCCCCCTGAATTCCTCCTCTTCCTTTTTTTGATGTGGTCCACATATCAATATGTAACCCATTATAATTAGATACGTGAGTTATATAGAGTGGGGGAGGGGAGAAGGGGGGACGTTGCGCACATCAGTCACGTCAAGACACATCGATCATATGAGAAAGAATGAACCAAAAAACCTTAAAAATGATTTCAGTTTTCTTTTTTTAAAGGAAATATGACGCAAGATGGGCTGTCGGCTGGTTGGAGGGGAACGAACGTACCGTGAGAAGCGGCCGCTGCCGAGTTGTAGGCGGAATGCATCTGTGCGGCGTGATGGTGAACCTGCTGGTAGTATTGTTGGCGGGCGCGCTGCTGCGGCGAGCCGTTGTTGGCGCCGGACGAGCCGACCGCCCCGGACGAATCGAGAGCAACCGGGAAAAACATATCCTGCACTTCCTGCTGCTCCTGTTGCTGTTGCTGCTGCGACTGGAGACTGCCAGCACCTCCGTTGGCCCCGCTGTCTTGCTGTTGCTGTTGGTGGCGCGACTGCGAGGCCGCCAATTCGTACCACGAACGCTGGTCCACAGCGTTCATCTCCATATTGCCGCGCGGTGACGGGCGAGTCGGAACAAAAAAACAAACTCAAAACCCAACGATCGTCGAGTAATCAAAATTCGCGCGAATCACCACGATTTTGTCGGTCGGGAGTCACCAGAGTAAGTCACCAGATTTGAGAGATGTCAATAAACTGCAGCGATTTGAAAATGAGCCACAAAATCGAGTAACTGCTCCAAGATGTGGAGATGATGGAATCAAGTCAAACGATGTGAAAAAAAAGAGTGGCGGTGAGAGAGATAACAAGAGGGTTAACTGTGCGCTGATGTTGTTGTTGGGATATGTCGAGAGAGATAGAATATGGGGAGAGCTCCTTTCGGTGCGTTCCTCGGCTGTCGGAAGCGATGGCCGAACTGATGAGACCAGCTCAGATCAGCCTCCATCGGACCAAGTCGGCCTCCTGGCACGGCCATGGACGGCCCTCCCGCCATTGGCCCTAACCCTGACCACCGGGCGGGGCTGATTTGGCTAGACAACCAACCCCACTATCCTACTCCGGCTCCCAATCAGTCTCCAAGTCACACCCACTCGCTTCGCTCCTACCCAATGGCAACGCTCCGTCGTCCCTACTGTTTTTCTTATTTTATTTTATTTTTTTTTTATTTTTTTTTTGCCTTCCTTCCTTCTCCGTTATACACAAGAGGGACCCATCATGTTGGTTATACTTTTCTCTCTTTATTTATTTTTATTTTCCTTCCTCTCTACTTCCCCTTTCGTAGCTGGTGCTTTTCTTCTTCTCCTTCTTCCTACGGAGCGGGACGGATATTATCCATCCTTCATCCCTTGGAAAAGGGATAGGAAAAAAAAAGAAGTTTCAGTGCTGCTTAGAACTAGAAGAACGACGAGTCGAGTCTTTTGCTATATAGAGCTGAAGAGATGGAGAGGGGAGAAGAGAACCAGCAGCAGCAGCGGTTCTTATCTGCATCGTTACAGATTCTGCCATTCGATTCCGTCGGGTTTTCCCGGAAGATTCATACAAACACATCTGATTTCTTCTTCTTCTCTCCATTCTCATTCTGATGGTTCTTCCATTTATTTTTTTCTCTTTCGTGTGGACTTCTGATGCGCTGAACTGCACTGTGCGCGGCCCTATAGCCCCCGCGATGTGTCGATCAATATGAAGAGCAAACACACACACAAACAAGAGCAGAGCCCGATTGAATGCTCGATAATAAAGCCTCCATTACGCTCTGTGCTGGATATACAGCCGCTTTATGGAGTCTATATAGCCGCACACAAAAAACTGTTTGGAGATTCCAGTCGACAAAACACTCCAAGCTGAAATAAAAAAGGATATCTATCTTGGGATGATCTCTTTAAGACACTCGGGGATATCCATCAAGAAATGAACATCAGAAATGAAATGACACAAGTTCATATATACACGCAGTAGCATCAAGTGAATGTATAGTAGTCAATCTAATAATAACTTTGGGTTTCATTCATTGATTTATCTCTGTTTTACACACACAAATATAGGCCTAAAGTGATAAATGGCGTGTAAGATCTATATGGACGATCCGGATAATAAATTAAAAGATTCATCAATGTGTCCTGGTTGGTGACTTATTTTGGGTCCATCTGATATTAACACACACAAGTCGCGCTTCATTAAATGCCTATCCTATTCCTGTTTTGTCAACACAACCAACGTTGAATCCAGATAAAACACAACGACATAGTGCAAAGAAAGGTGTTGCTTTGATATGAATCGATCAGAACAATCAACGAACTGTACAAAACTAAAGGAACAAGCTCAACTTACCTGCTGTATAGAAACGGTTGTCATAGTGACAAAACGAACCGTGTACCATATAAATAATATTAAGTAGTATGCGACCCTTAACATTTCCTTTAGATTGCGTCATTTAAATATTTCCTTATAAAGACTATGTAGCCACAGAGAAGACTGGTTATACATTAACAATTCATTCAAAGAACTTTATTTGGTTATTCCTTTCGATTCGTATGTTATTGAATCGCTGAAATACATAGAGAAGATTGGCCTGTTTATATATTGTACACATCACTAATCCTGGACTTTTGAGAATGTGACGTTCTTTTTTTCTCTCTATCTCTCTCCCTTTTGTGGTTTGTGGTGGATTGTCAAATGTTTTTGTCGCTCGTAATCTTTGCGCTTCATCTATTTTACCATGGTGGGATCGTGAGAAGAAACTGTCGAGTCCTGTCCGCGTTTCTCTTCTGTTTTTTTCTTCTTCTTCTTCTTCTTCTTTGGATAGTGAATTTCTTTTTTTCCTGGTGCTGTGTTGCATATACATCAGTCCATTTACTCTGTGGTCTATAATATAGCTTATATTCCGTCTTGGTTCACGTCGCCATGTGTCGTGGTTGCGTCGGTAGGATCAGAGGGGGTCGAAACCAACAGGGACGCGCTCGGTTATTTCTCCTGTGTGTGTTTTTTATTTTTCGATTTTTGTTTTTTTGTTTTTGTTGTGTGTTTTTAAATATTTAGATTTGTATTTCGTTATTATTCTTTTGTTTTTTCTTTCGTTTTCTTGTCTCATCTCTGATGCTAAGCAGGATACAATCAAACTGTCGGGCTCCGTTGATTTGCGTGCTAGCCGATCCACTATAACCACAGCAACAACAACCCAGCACCGCGTGTCACGGAGTTCCAGAGAAACGCGAGATAGAGAGGAGAGGACCTCACCGCCCAAAAAGTTCTCGTCGCGTCCAGCAGCAACACAACATGAAAGAGAGGCAGAAGAAGAAGAAGAGGGCGAGAAAAAAAATAAAGGAAAGCAGCCAAACTCTGGGAAGCAGAAAAAAGAAGAAATAACGAAAAAAGAAGAAGAAACTTCTGGCTATATAGCAAGAAGACACAGAGAGCAAAGCAAACGGCGATATCTCGTCTTGATAACGAAGGGGGAAAGAAGACGAACTCTGGCTCATGCATCATGTCAACGTTCCATCAGGCGACATAGCAGGAGCTGCAACAGCCAAAAGAGCAGAAACAACGGCAGCAGCAGGAGCCGTAGCAGCGCGCACATATCCAACCGAGAGGCTATAGTAGAGAGAAGAACGATGGGGAATGAAGAGAGAGAGAGAGGGGGGGGGGGGTTTCTAGGAGGAAACGACAACATCACATAAAATTTAATACGGATGTTATATTATCTCTTATCTGGCGGTAGGAATCGCATATCGCCAACCAGCGCCTCTCCGCTGTATATATGCGCTAGCTCCTTGCCATGCAAGCGCGTCTCCAGCTAGCAGCTAGCTCTCTTCATAGTCTTATACTACATGCATTATAAAACGTACTGCACGCAGTCGGTCGGTCGTTCTCTGTGTGTATGGCCGGAATTATCTGTAATCAAAATCAGTCGGCTAGATGTTTACTTGTATATAAGGCCTCCGCATGGGCTGCGTATAGCTTAGATGTATATAAATATAGCGCGTCTATATAGAGGACGACGATGAAGAGTTGACATCCATCATGATGATATCCCGCCTATAAGGGCAGTAAATGTCATTGCGCAGTGGCCGGTATAGACCCGCAAAGAATGCGGCGGTTTATTTTTATTTTTATTTTGTTTTTTTCCCGTAGTGTATAAGAGAGAACAGTTGCTGCTGCGCTTGGGCTGTGTTCCGGTTATATAATAGCTAAGCAGCCAGTATATTACCAAACACTTTGATGGATATTATGGCCCTTGCTGCGACTTGCCGCGCTTTCTATCTAGCCCAAACTGTTCGGCAATCGATTTATACCCCAATCTGCCAGCAGTCTATATAGATATAAATAATCCGCCCGGCTATATATATAGCCGTCTAAATGGCCGATGTATAGCTTAGTATATATATAGGCTGTACAGTATACACAAATATGAAATTTGGGAAAATGGGGAAAAGGTCATGTCGAAATGGGCAAATGGGCAAAGACGTTGATGAGGTGGAAGATATATAACGTCTTTATCTGACCGGGAAATCAACTCGGAGGGGATATTTAGAGATAAACCTATGAGAAATAAGAGAGAGAGTATTTCCTCTTGTCAAAATTGTTGTCAGTAGCCTATAGGCCCCTTTATACATACACACATGTATGTGGGGCTACATAGAAAATATATAAGTCGAAATGAAGAAATATGTAGCCTTTTGACATGTTGCACCGCTGGAATGATTGGCAAGTAAGTGCTCTCCTCCTCGCCCATCATTTTCTCTTTTTTTTCGACATATCCACCAAAACCCCTTGGCTCTTTTTCTTCTTTCTTAAACGGTCCGACTTCTTATTTTCTTTTCTCTCAGTTGGCAGACCGATGCCGCCGCCAGGTCACAAGGTCAATGTGGATGTGCCACTCGTCCTGCTGACTCTTATACATGGCCGGCCCTCGTATATATGCATGCGCTTATGAGGCACAAGCACACGCAGTCACAGTCACAAAGTGGCCATCTCTCTCTCTCTGCTCTCTCGGCTTTTCTGCTGCTATTGTGTTGTATTGGCCTCCTCTCGCATCTTTTGAGAAGATGTACACATATACTTTGGTTGAATGTATAGAATGATGAGCACACACACTCTTCTTTTCGGCCCGTCTTTCCGGCTCCGCTCCCTCTATCCAATGGAGGTATAACATTTTTTTCTTTTCTTCAATACAGTTGATCTTTTTTTTCTTTCAAAAGGAGAGAAGAAGAAGAAGAAGAAGAAGGTTAAACGTCCATTAAGAGGAAAAGTTCCATTCCGAAAGTCGAGCGAGAAGTATAGGGCTGCTGGGCTGCTGCTGGGCGCTGCTACGTTACATTTGTATGACTTTGAGAAAGAGAGTGACGTCAACCCCAAGGCGGCGGCATTTCACTCTTCCAGAGTTTCAATCCATCCATCCATCCGTCGGGTCCATCCTTCTCTGACTCAACCCCCCCTCCTTCCTCCTCAACCCCCTCATCAGTATTAGCATTATATATGCACGGAAATCATGGAAAATGGACTCTGGAAAAAGAAAAAGATTTAAAGACAAATTCCAAAATGTTATTTAAAAAAATAAAAGTGCACGGAAAGTGGATAGATTTAAGAAAATATAGTCGCCCATAGTTATTGAAATAGATTTTGAAAAAACATACGTCTTTGTCTATAGTGTTATATATGTATGGTGTCTATATTTATTTAAGCTCCATATATATTTTCTATTGTTTCTGTGTGTCGAGCCTGCTCTGCTGGAATTGGGACTGAACACTGGGACCCCGGAGACAGATTGATCTATTACGAAGACCTAATCTAATCGCGAAGGTAATCAGCAGTTTGAACCCAATTGCAATCGATTAATATTAGCGGTCAGGCGGAAGAGAAAGCTGTATCGAATAGCACCAGTGTCAGCCAGCCCCAGCAGAGCCCCGGCTATAAGGAAAAGAAAATGAAAAAAGAAAAACGGAAATCTACAAAAATATATAAGACGAAGGCAAAAGGGCAGCAGCATGTCAGAAAAAGAAGAAAAAGAAGAACTCGAATGTTATTTCGAACGTTACAGCTAGAAAACATTTATCACATGTCCTGTGGAACGTATACACGTAGCTGTTTACTGTTGAAGGCTACAGCAGGGATATACAGAAGAGGGTGGTGGGTGAATGAGGGAGAAAGATGGCACATGTTCCACGTTTTTTTTTTCTCTCTCTCTCCCTCTCTCTCTCTCTCGTCGTTCCAGCTCTTTGCTGGCCCGTCTGTCCGAGAGAAAAAGACGGAGCAGCACCGATCCCGAACCTTGATAAAGTTCCCCGTTTCCCTGTTTCCCCCTACCTTTCTCATTCTCCCTCATTCTCTCATCTTATTCTTGTATGTATATTCTTTTTTACTTTATTTTACTTTTTACTTTTTTTGTATTCTTTCGCTTCTATATATTCCAGACACTATTATAGTATATATCGTGTGTGTGTGTGTGTATTTGGCTGTGTTGAACCCCCTCACACAGTCAAGTTGAAAGTCTCTTTTCGAATTAAACTATCTCTAAAAGAGCTTGGTACTGCTGAATAATACGTTTGCTAGGAGCAGCTGGTGTTCCATACAGGATGGAAAATATAATCTAAAACGCGTATTAGAATCTATATGCTGCACGGGGTTCTGCGTGCAACCCCCGGTCTTTCTAGAGAGAAAAGAAAAACTGGAATATAATAAGAAATAAAAAAAATAAAAGGGAAGAAGAACAGTTGAGGAGCAGAGCTAGCACATACATAGGCCTATAATAGGCTGCAGTTTGAATATATCTATCTAAGATAGTGACCATCAGATAGGATCAAACGGCAGCTAGATGCATGAAATGCTTTTGGGCTATCAAAAGAGAACTTTGGCTCCCTCGTCCCTGAATTTTCAACAGTTTGGCGAGGAGAATAGGAGCAGGGCCAGCAGCACGCAGCTATTACTCGTCGGACGTGGAGCACCACGGATCTATAAAACTGCGACAATTCTCTCTCTCTCTCCCTACATCGGCCCTTGTCTCCCACTTCTATTATATAGGTCCTGGGAGAGAGATAACGCCGGATCCTCTTCCACCTCGCTCCCAGCATTTTGAGCTGCTGCTGCTGCTGCTGGTGGTGCTGCTGTTTTGACGCTCCTTTGGCTCCTTATAGAGCATCGCGGGCTTGGTGGGGGTGATTTTTGAATCACTTTTTCTATCAAATCCAAATGCACGTTTATTCTCGTCTACATTAAATACCCCAACTTGCACCCCCTCTATCGCCCTCTGTGTATCTTGTAGATCGGTGATGGTACGACTCGGGTCGAGATGGGAGTCGTCGATAAAAGACAATCGCTTTTTTTCCCAACGTGAATAAATCTTTCAAATAATGAATGGTTTTTTTTTTCTGTAGAGAATAATACATCGAGACTGCTCTCCACGCACATTCATTTAGGGCGTATAATATAGTCATTCGGGGGTGGACCCAAAGTTTTGTTATTTTTTTAATTAATCTGGATATAGACTTAAAAATTATATTTCAGCTTTTTTCAGTTCAATGTATTGGGGGTCTGTGATGTTACTGGCCAGCTATATATGCGCATTAGGAGTCTATATATCAGTGTATATAGGTGTATAACCTGGGCCTTATTGGTTTTACCTTGTCCAGAAACGGTCTAAACAAAAGGATTAGAGTCAGATTTAAGTCAGTCTCGAAAACCAACATGGAAAACATTTGAATTGTCTGTTCAAATGCACTATTTATGTACTATATGATGCCAAAAAGGATCTCTCTCTATACACCCTTCAATAGTTGTCTATGACCTATAATATCACTACAATAAAAGGCCATAGACTCTCGCAAATCCAAATGGATATAGACTACAGTGTCCAATGATATAGGCAAGGACTATACAGTCTCCAAGGTATACACTGTGCACAATTGTGCATACATAGAGAGAGGAGAGCCCGTCTATATAGGCCTCTCAACTCACTTTTCCAGGTGAATGTATGCACACAGCCGAGTGTGTCAGGGAAAATATAACCCGGCGACACTGGGCATTAGCCCCCCACCAAGTCGAAGAGAAACCCAACGATGATGATGGAAAAAAGGGGGGGCCTATATCTTCTCCTGCTGGCTGCCACGTCGCTACTCCTAGCTGCCGTGTTTTTGCTCTTGGCTGGAGATGGGCAAGGGACAAACCCTCCTCTATAGCTGGATATATATATTGGCAGCCATCACTTCCGTCTTGTCTCTCGTCGCGCCCGTGTTCTTCATCTCTTGAACCTCACATTCAATTGGGGAAAGAAAAAAAAAAGAATCAAAGCAGATGAGGATATATAGAGTTGTATGGGTCTGCGTTGCTACAGCTTTACAGTTATAATCAGTTTCTAGATGGCTGGACCGGGCGCTGTGGGGATTGTGCTGCCTGCGCTTTATACTTTGATAGTCGCACTGTCAATATTTGGAGTGGAAAGGTGTTGAAGACAAGCAGCGACCCCGGGGATCTCGCAGAGAAACAAGAGATAAAGAGCTAGATGAAAAGAGAGAGACAGCAGCATTCTAAGGCTGCGGCCGTAATTAAAATTGTAAAAAGAGATAAGAGAAAAAAAAGAGAAAAGCACTGCAGGAGACGACTTATAATGATTGCTCTTGACCGGCTACTGCTGCTGCTGCTGCTGGTCGTATATGCCCAGCAACTGGATATTGAATATTCCGCTCAGCTGGCTGTCATGCCCTCGTGAGCACGATGATGAATTCCCAATGATGTTCGCTTTTCAGTCGACCTTTCTTCTCTCTTTATAATGTAGCCTATTACTAAAGAAGAGGCCGGCAGCTTATGTTATTCGTTTGTCCAGCCAGCGTATTATAACACTCACTGGTGTATCTAACAGCGGGCGGGCTCCGGTGCGGCAGCGGCAGCAGCAGCAGCAGCGTCAGCTCCGGGATTTTGAGGTGATGCCCGCCGAACGTTATCTTGATGGAAACGTGCCAATGCTGACCAAAATGCTCGCCCGTCGCCTCTCTATATAGTTAGAGCCTTCTCGGCCAGCTCTGCTGTTACGAGGCTCTCTAGAACGTTGATATGGACGGCCGAGTACATGTGAACGGGCTATAGTATATTTTCCTGTTGTCTATTCTCTCTTTCTCTCCGGCTGGCCTTGCAGAGGACAGGGTGCGCTGTTGCCGAAGCTACCGCTGTCGTCGACACAATGTGTTCCCGTATATCAATTAAGTCTTATCATATCCAAACGT
This sequence comes from Daphnia pulicaria, assembly GCF_021234035.1. Taxonomy (NCBI): domain Eukaryota; kingdom Metazoa; phylum Arthropoda; class Branchiopoda; order Diplostraca; family Daphniidae; genus Daphnia; species Daphnia pulicaria. The sequence continues at coordinate 11,012,508 of NC_060916.1, forward strand.
CATCGCCGCGTGTCACTTAGACATTTCAATGGGGGAGAGTCGCGAGAATATAATACAGAAATGACGACATTCCCGGCTGTATAATTTCGCGCGGCTCAATCAAGTCGCTTGATTTCCCGAAAAAAATGTTGACACATTTTTACACAAGGATAAAATATAACGCCCTTAGACCTTAACGCCTTTAGAAAATGAGTCATCCCAAGTTTTGTTTTGTTTTATTTGTTATTTTATTTTTCTATTTGGCACAGACACACAGAGCGCGGGATTGTCTTTTGTTTCCAGTCACGTACTACGTTATTCCAAGACCGCACGTCTATCGAAAAGTCAGGTCTATAGTTTCTAGGATTTAGCAATATCTAATAAATATATCGAACGCAGAAAAAACCGCATCGGGGCGCGCAGAGACCGCGTCGCCGTCTATACTCCATAATGAACGGCCGGACAGGAATGAATTAATCATGAGTCACGCTGCTATTGATCAAGGCCCTTTCGTTCTCGTCGTCGCCGTCGTCCGCCAGTTCGCTCCAGCTCCAAACTAAAACCCCGTTGACTTTTATGTTGAGACAGCACTGAGCTGCGCGTTGTCATTTGCAATTCGTCGGCTTTTATATTGATTGGGAGACGTCATCCACTATAATCAAGATCAACCGCCATTTCATTCCATCAATTCCTAGTATAATAAACGATCGAAACAATAAATTCAATTGAAAATCAAATAACAAACCGGCCGGCTGTGTTATTTTTTATTTTATCTTTGAATTTGTTGTTGCTAATTGAATTGGCGTATCTCCATTCGTGTTTGGATTGTTTTTACAGCGTGTCGTAAATCCATATTCGCCCGGTGATCTTGATGGTTGTTGTGTGTGTTAGACACTCTTTCGACTTGATTTATTGAACGTCGAGATTAGGAAATCCAGGAGGGAAAACGCGCCGCGATCTGTTGATGTCCCCCGCTTCAATTAAGATGAGAGCCGAATATATCTGATGACTCTCTTTTCTTAATCCCTCGATGTGTGACGATGAGGTTGATTATGAACATTTATCCTTGGCGATATCGACCATGCCAAAAGTGCGATGTTCATCGATTAGATTTTAATAGCAATTCTACTAGTGTATTATTCCCCCTCGACGAAACACGACGATGAGTTGTCCCTGATCAAGGAGATGAGGGGAAATGATTTCCAAGGAATCTTGTCCATCTCGACCCCCAAAGCACCTGCCCACGGGTCTTCGCCGGCTTATATATATGTCTCGGGCTCTAATCAAACAAACCCTCCAATTATTGCGCAATTCTGGGTGTAAAATGCATAGATTTGTAGTAATAGAAACATTAGACCTCATATAAAGGCCTATATAAGTTATACACACAGCCGTTGGGGGAAAAAATAGTCGGTGGTCAATTTCTGCCGTGAAATGTTTGTATGTTTGTTTGTCTTATTTCCTGCCCATTTCCCACTGTTGGTTTCTTTTATTTTCTGTTTTAAACTCTCCCACACACCACATGAGGTAACCATAGTGACTAATGGCCCTGCTGGTCCTGAGACTCCTGACCCATTGTTTTCTCTTTTTATTTGTTTTTTTCCCTTTTTTCTATGTATGTTAGGGTCCGTTCCCGTGCCTACATGCCGGACATGTCCAAAAACAGGGAGGCCTATAAGGCGAAGTTTTTGGAAGAGAAAAAGAGATAAACGGAGGCTACATAGGCCTGGTGAGAGAGAGAGAGAGAGAGAGGGAGCGTCAGGACACGTTTGGCAGCGACTATATAACATCGGGTTGATGGGGGTGAAGAGAGAGGGAGGGCGAATTGTGACAAGGAGCCAGCCCCCCCTGGTGAGAAACCTCGTCTCGTCCAACCCCCATTCTTCGCTTCCTCCTGCCAACTCTGCTGTCACGGAGCGCAGCAGAGGGCCTCGGCTCTATATTGGTGCATAAAGACCCCGAGCAGGAGACACACATTTGAAAAGAAAAGAAAACCACCACCAAGCACGCTCTCACAACTTCTTCTTCTTCTTTTATTATATACCTTTATCTTTTTCCACCCCCGAGCCTTTTTTTGCGCTACTTCTTGCCTAAATTGTAATACTAAACACACAAACGCTGGATTATAGTATAGCACACAATGGCAGAGAAAAAAAAAAGGCCTTTCAAGAAACACACTGGCTCTTGTTAGCGCCAAGACCTAAAGTCAAAATCTTTTTGCGCAGCAGCTAGCTCTTGTGTGTTGTTCTTCTTTTTAGTTTTTTCACTCATCTCACCTTTTGGATCCGTGCAAAAATTAATCGAGAAAAATATAAAATCCCAGTTTCTTTTGCCCAGTCAAATGAAATCAGTCGCTCTCCATCTTTTTCATTTCTCGATTGGTGCTGCTGCGCTATATTGGGGATCCCGTCAAAGCCACGACTCGTATACCGATGATGCCGTTGCGGGGGGATTTTTTCTGAAGGATCGGAGCGCAGCACTCGAAGCCAAACCTCACCACCACCACCAAACAATTGACGGCCCATTGACGCAACCGTGCACACGCGTAGAGCTGCTGTGCTCCTAGGAGACAATCGAAAAGTTTGTATTAACAAGAGCAGAAAGAAGAAGAAGAAGAAGAAACAGAAGAATCTTAGTCAAAGGCGACGCTGAGCGCACACACACACAACCACTACGGACGCAAACACGGGCGCTTGTTCGTCGCCGATCGTCTGATAGAGCACGTCCCGCTTCGTGACCCGAACAATGTGTTGCTATGAAAAGGGAAAAGGAGAAAGGAAAACGACAGAAATAAACCGCACCAAATAGAATCCTTTGGGTGGGGGGACTGAGGAGAAATAAGAAACATTCTTTTTTTCTTCTTCTATATCCCTCTCACCCTCTTGTAAATATCAAACTTAACATAATAATATAAAGCTCAGAGTTTTTGATTTGGATCAAAAAAGAAGACCCTCTCGACTGTGTAGTCGAGTGTTGGTATACCGCCCCGGTGCCAAGTATTATCCTATACGAAAAGCTTTGGAGAGGTTTTGAACAAGAACGGAAAATCGAATTTTTTTCTTCTTTTATTTCGTTTTGGCTTTATATAATATCGATCCGCTTGTGATGTTGAAGAGAAAAGAAGAAGAAGAAGAAGAAGGCGAGTGTTTTTATTATAATATCTAAAGGAAAAGGAAGAAGAAGATTTTGTTTTCGGGAGCTTCGTGTGTGGTCGTCAATTGATCACGAATCCTTTTCGATAGAAGAATGAACAACAAGATCAAGAATTTCTCTTCTTTGTTTTGTTTTGTTTTGTTTTGTTTTGTGGAAGAAGTTGCTGGATCCCGGGGGTTTTGACTTGTTCCATTGTTTGATTTTGTGTCGTGACAGGAGGACAGACGACGGCCGATTGGAGTGTCGTGTCTCTCGCTCTCCAACCGGTCCAGGTCCAGCACCGGTAACGGCTGTCAACTTTCCGTGTCTTGCTCCACACTTGTCCCCTCCATCCAGCTATTGAGTAATAATAATATATTATATACGCTATTTCTCTGATGTCGTTTCTTTGTTATGCGCTGCTGCTGCTGCTGGGATCTCTGCCTTAATGTCTTTATATGGTCATGGAATGACAGAGGTCGACTCGGCCAGTCGGAGGAAGTTGTCTCAACTGTCGTCCCTATATTGTCCATCATAAGACTTTTTTTTACTTCTTCTTTTCTTCTTTTTTGACTTCTTCTTCTTCTCTTTTTTAGAGTTGGGTGAAGCCTAGATGAGGGTTAAATGCACACGCCAACTCTGCTGGCCGGCATCAGTTCGGCACGTCCCGAGAGGAGAGATTGGATCACATTCCTTCCTTTTTCTTCTTCTTTTATCGGCCGTTTGCGAAAGCGACCGGACGGAATATATCGCCGCTCCATCAAGCAACTCAATTTGTCCGACTGACTCTCCACTGCTGGCCTGGCTCTGTGTGGGTCCATATAAAACACTCGACCATGAAAAGCGCGGATGATTTTCTTCCTCCGATGTTTTGCCATACGTTCTTTCCCAGCGTGTATATGTGTATCTTATATTATATAAATAAATAGCCTATAAAATAGAGAGCTGGCCGGCGATATCCATCTCTTTCTTTTTTTCCATACTATGGCGCCCAAGAGTATTTTCCCGATGTAAAAATCGGAAAGAAAAAAGGAATGGCGAGAGATGCCGGGGCTCAAAGAGTCAAGAATCCATGCGGGGGCTTTATATAATACAGACATATTACGTTATTATATAGACAAAGACACAATGATACGATATATAAGGTTAGAGAGTCCGACTTATAAAAATAAGGCGACAATAAAGTCGAGCGGATCAAGAGTCATCCGACTGCGGCAGTATATGATGCAGCAAATGTCCCGCTTAGAGAATCTCCGATTTGATAAGGAAATAGATTTATGCTGCTGCGCATATCCCGCATAGCGTAGTCTCAGACCATATAACTGGGCAGAGACTCAATCTATAAAAGATCCTAGCTGTGTGATGACCAGTGAGTGAAACTGTCACTTTACACGGATGATGGACACAAGTCCATATAGAAAGAAATCTACTCGAGTCGACTACTATTTGTATTTATGGGGTGCATTGGTCTCGGCGGTGATTGGGGGGTTAAATAAAGTCTAGCACAACTTGGAACCTGCAAATATAAAATAAAAAAAGGGAAAATCGGAAGTTGGCCGGGAATAAGGGAAAGAGGATTGAAAGAGAGAGAGAGAGAAAAAGATCTTTATAAGACGGCCAGGGTATTTTCATTTTTTTTGTGTGTGTGTGTGTGGAAAGGTCCGTCGCCAACTCTCCGAGATAGAGGAGTCTGGTGCCGAGCAATTCCATTGATTGTTTTAAGAACTTGAGCTATAGCTGCTGTGGCCGTGTGGCCATCAATAAAGAGACAGGGGCGCACAATGGGGCGTTATAGTGCGTGGTTTTCTTGGCGAAAAGACACTCGACGGGGGATTAAAAACCATTGAGAGAAACCTGTGTGTGTGCTGTGCTCTCTTAGCTGTCTCTCTATACTGTGGATGTGTTGTGTGCTGGGACTATGCTGGCGTTCGCCCGACGCGACGGGCCGGCCAGACTTGAAGGGCACATGGGGGGAGAGACCAGCAACAGAGCGATATATATATGTGTGTGTTGTGCTCTGCGTCTTTTATTTTCCCTTTCCCAACAGCAGCAGCAGCAGCACTCCCTCTTGTCTTATGGGCCAATAGCTTAAGCCAAAATAGCGATGCTATCAAACCTTCTCTTTTCTTTACTTCTTCTTTTTTCTTTTCTTTTTCTTTTTTTTCATTCCATTTGATTCTTATTTTCTCTTTTTTCTTCTTCTTCCATAGCGCATAATAATACTTTCAAAAAAATAAAAATATAAAAAAATTTATTTTGAACACAAAAATTGAAGCGGGAATATCTGAGCTGTTATAGGTTAGGCATTTGTTTTATTTCTTATTTATTTCTTTTTTGGGGTTTTTTTTTCGGGCGAAATGTCGTCGTGCTTGGCATTGCGGAGTTCAGCCAAGCGGGACCGACCGCCGTTGTGCCGCCGCGCCCGCCAAGCGTGCAATAATACCGAACAATATACCGACTGGATGATGATGATGAGATGATGTGTGTAGAGTTTCAATCCAAGTGGAGAGAGAGAAAGAGAGAGAGACGGAAACGGGATGCCCAGCCGAGCGCATCTCGCTATTTCGTTCTTCTCTGAGCTCTTTCCTGTGTCGCTCGGTCCCGCACGAAATGTTACGCCTTTGAGAATCTCCTTCTGCTGGTTACATCCCAAGGAGGCCGCCCAAGGAGAGTGGGAATATTCCAGTCGCAAGTCCTATATAGCAGCCCATTGGCTAATAATAACCGGTGGGCACCATTTTTACGTCTCAAAACTAAGTAGTTGACGATGTGTTTGTCCCATGACAATCGAAATTTCCGGTATTTTATTTAAAAGTTTAGTATGGGTTGTTTTCTGGCCAATTTGGGGGGGATTTTCACCAACTGTCCAACATTAGTAGAGATTCTGCGTCTCCTATTCTCGATGGAACATATGGGACTATCGTTTTATTTTTATTTTTTTCATTCTTTTCTTCTGGTCCCCCGGCCCTGTTATAGGTTGAAGACATTCCAGGGATAATGACTCGTCATTACATTTTGGGAGAGCCGGAGATGTCGTGTGGCAGATGCTGTGGCCGCTGTATGGATTTTTGTTCGTTGTCCTTTTTTCGTGGTCTATGAATTTTTCCAGCAAGTAAAAAAAGAGATGAATTCGTCGTAATCAACTCGCATCTCTCCAATGGAATCGCAGGATGCACAACTGTTGGACGGCCGAGCGAGTGAGTCTGCAAATAATACGCCCGCCAAGCACAGCACAGCCAATGCGACTGGTGAAAAAGATCTACATCGCAGCATAGATTTGATGTATTAAAGCCGGAACGACGAAGGTTCCGCTGGAATTGTAGTATACGGTGTTGTGCTGGGCGCGCGACGGATTCTATTTGGAGGCCAACAGCACAGAGGCGCGATGGCAATCAGATTGTGGTGTCTATTTACCATCAAATAGTATAGGTCTCTCTCTTCATTCATTGTATTATACTGCCCACACTACATATATAAGATCCTCTATATTCAATCAAAAGACTTTGCACGGAGCAGATGGAGTGGTGAGTCCATATACAACTCAAAACTACATACATATATTCCTTCCTTCCTGATTTTCTATTTCCATTTTGTTTCTTTTTTTAGATTGTGTGTCGCTATGGCTGCAGTTGTGTGTTGTCACTCTATTATGTTCGACTTTTTTTTTTCTTTTCTTTGGTCTATTCTCTCGGCCTCCCCCTTTCTAGTGTCTCTCGGCTGATCTGCTCTGTGTGGAAGAATGAGGAAAAAAAATAAAATACAAGAGCTATTGGGAAACCATCAAATGTCTAAGAAGAAGGAAATAGATAGACGCAGAAACCCTTGGCCGTCGTCTCGTATAGTCGAGAGAGAGAGCCATATGTGTGAATGTATCAGGATTGAAGATCTCTGATAGAGAGATGAACTACTGGCCTTTGCTCTTCTATTTTTCTCTCATGCAGCTATACGCTCAGCTATACGAATCTATACGGACCTTTTCTCTCTCTCTCGCTGGCTGCTCCGAGTCCTGTCTGCTGTCCTCTGATGGAGAAAAAACGTCGACAATGGACGAGCTGCTCGAGGGTTCCCAAAAAAAAAAGATGCGATCGACGGCGATTACAACCCCGACAATGACACGCACAGCACAAACTTACACAGCGCACCACTGGCACATGTAGCAGTACTGCCGTATAGTTTTCTATACGTGCCCACGTATGCACACACCTTTTTCCGAAGGGGAACTCTTATAGATTCGTGGAAAATAAACCAGAAGAAGAAAAGTGAAACAAGAATGGAGATGAGGATTTCCAATGGGGGGGAAATGTCAGGGAGCACTTGGTGGTGGTGGTGGTGGTGGCATTGTGTCGCTGAATAGAGTCTATAAGAGTTGAGATTATTTAGACTGTACAGCATGTTGAGCAGCATATTGTCGCTTGCCCTGTGTGTAAGTGCGTTCGACTCTCTCTCATCTCGACCCCGACCATCGACTGCGGGGCACAAGTCTCGCCATTTTCTTCCGCTTCTCTTAACTCTATTTCTCTTTTGTAGATTATAAGAATCTTTTTTAAATCCCATTTGCGGCCATTCGGATCAAAGTCGGCGGAAAAATAAAAAAAAAAAGTTTTCTCTTATAAATACAAACACGAGAGTTTCTTATTATGTTTCTCCTCTTGTGGGCATGAGCCTCTCGTCCACCCCCCGACAAAATCCTAGACAGCCACTGCTGCTGTTGCGCTTATATTCTCCGTGTCTCCACCCTCTCCTATATAGATGGGCGACGGACGAGAGGGGGGCTATCACATTTTTTCAAGTAGCCAGCGCTGATGTTACACTTCTAATGGGGCTCGTTAGCGATCCTCCTTTACTTGTCTTGATGAGACCAGCAAGCTTCATTGTATTATATAGCTGGGGCCTTGCCCGTAATAATATGGGCCGTCATCCGTCTCTCTCCCTACTATACACGCTTGGTAAGAGATAGATAGCAACAACTAGTTCTGCTGCTGAGGGAGTGAGTCGAAAGATATTGCGCCGCCCGGCACCAGCAGCCAGCAGCGCAAACAGCAACAAATCCGAATAAGATCACAGGGCCGCCTAATGGGTTTACATCCGCTCCGCTGCTTCTCTCTGGCCCGTTTTAGATTCCGTCCTTCAATTATGCTGTACTTTACTTTGGCCCACGGGGTGTGCTGTATAGGCTCAGCGAGGAATTAAAGACGGGCACAGAGCACCAGAGGAAATCGATAGTTAGATATTATTCTTCTGTGTTATATAGACGAGCGCATTATGTATAGACATCTAATACCATCTAATTCAGGTCTATTTAACGTTGTTACGTCTAAGCGCATCATCAGCGCACAGATCTTGTTACAACCGTCTGCTGCCGGGCTACTGCCCGGGCAACGGTTTCGTGCGGGCCGTTTGTTTGCCAATCTCAGCGCCAAATCAAAATTCTGATTTCTATTTTTATTTTTTTGTAAAACCAAAAATGTGTAGGCCTATCCGTTATTTCTCGGCAGACAATAAGAAAAAAAGGAATAATATAACCCGTGTTATGACGGCTGCCGGCCTGCCGCTTTGTGAGCCGGGCAACCGGTTGAAAAATGTTTGTGTTTGTTAATGTTTGGGTTGAGGAATCTAACGAGGGAAAAATGGGTGAATCATTGTTACATTGCACACCGCTGCCTTGTTGTATTCAGGTGAGTTGACATCGCAAACAAATTGTTGAACAAAATTCCCAATGAATGGGAGAGAGGGAGAAAAAAAAAAGGGCCAAAAGTTCAGTCATTGATCGATAATCAAAACATCACGGAGGGGTCCTCCAACTCTCAAAGGAGAGAGAAGAAGAAGAAAAAAAAGGGCATTGGTCCTTACGGATTCTTTTCATTTCTGTCGTTATACATTAGAAATAAAAAAAATAAAGCTGGCGTCAAAATGATGGCGCCCACCGAGCAGCCAGCGTTTCTTCTTCGAATCGCTTCACTCGGCAGCACAGAGGTCAACAGAGAGGTGCCCCATTGTTGCAACTCGCATCTAGGGAAATAATAACAATTCCGCACAGCACGATCGACATCGTAGAGGTTAGATACTTTCACCTTTTTGGGCTTCCCTCCAAGGAATAAAGAAAAAAAAAAAAAGACGAGAACAAACAAAAAAAGAAAAGAAAAAAATTGGCCAAAGAAGAAAATGGCCATCAAGCCACGCGCCTATTGTGTCGTCCCGATGAGCAGCTGAACAATTCAGAGTGCTCCGGCATATAGGCCTACTAATCTCCCCAGCCACGGCCAGTATAACAACAGCCACCCCAAAAAATAACCAAATAAAATACTGTATAAGAAAGAAAAAAAAAGGTGAATATAAAGAGAAGAATGGAAATGTTGGGTCTCCCTTTTTATGCAGGCCTATACCGCCCACTGCGAGCTGGGCACCACCCCCACATATATATATACATTTTTTTGTGTGTCGAAAATAAAAGGAGGGTTGCGCTTCTGGAGTAGGCCTATTCCTATAACACTAGCGACACTCCTGTTTTGTTTTTTTTCTTCTAAATTCTCCCCTTTTATTATTTTTCTGACAAAAAAAAAAGAAATTTCCATAATACGGGAGGCAACAGTCAATTTTCGCATGTTTATCCCTCCCTTTTTCTGTTCATTTTGTAATGTATTCATTTTCTTTTCTGATGTTTTTCGCGCTGCCGACACCACGTTAGGGCTACCGGTGTCACACACGTACAATAACAGCTAGAGAAAAACCTCAACTGGTTGTGTGATTACATTATTTTTTTTCAAAAGTCAGACGGAAATTTTTCTTTCGAAAAGATCGACTGCTGGATATATATGTACACTCTCTTGTCGATCTGTTGGCGATGAACACTCTGAATGCAAATGAGCAAAAGAGCCACGGTGCTATAGAGCTTGCCGGGTCCCGAGACTCTCTCTCTCACAGTCAAATGACGCAATGCACCATCGTGTCTCCGGAGAGATACGACTAGACAATAGAGCGAGCCCAGTGTCTCTATAGAGTGTAGCTATAGTGTATTTATACTACTATTTATTTATTCTTCTTCTTCTTCTTTCTCCCTGATGTCCTCTCTCGATGGTAAAAGGCAACTGGCAAAAGCTCCAACCAATGGTTAACTGATGGCCCCACGGGAGCCACTACACCACCACATACACAGCAGCAGCACATACAAGCATCGCTGGGATATGTGTGTGTTTATATAATAGAAGAACATTGGCTGGAATCAAAAGCGCAAGCCAATCTCTGCATTTTAAATGTATTCCTCGTGCGTTATATATTTTCGTGTCGATACATACCAAAAGGAAACATGGTGCTGTGGGGACGAAAGAGGATGGGAGATGGATGTACCAGTTGGGACCGCGCGCATATATATAAGTTGAGAGTCTCTGTACCTTTCAACGTTCAAACGATGTCTAGTACAATAGTTTTGGGGGCCCGCTGTCTATATATATTGGCTCTACGGCTCTTTTTAACAGCAGCAGTTTGACTCTCTCTCTGTCGACTCTTCTCTTATGGAGCCTGTCTCCGCAGCGGACGTGTTTAATGGCAGGAATATAGCCGAGCTGCCGAGCTTGCATGCTGATGGGCGACAGAGAGCAACGTGTTTATTCCCGAGCGTTTAGATTACAGCATCTGCGGTTTTTCTGCCGGGGTTTCTGCGTGTCAGAGAGGAACGGACTATAGAGCAGCACAAGGCAAAAGTGGCCAGCCAGTCTGTTAAAAAAAGAAAAGAAAGAAAAGAAAAAAGATAACAGCTGGCAATCGAGAGTAGTACATATAATATGTAGATGCGTATAAATATACATGTATATAGGTGCGGTTGATAGTGATGCTCTTTATTCTTCCTCCTCCGTCGGGATAATAAATGTTACACACAGCGGTTTGAGCTGTTATAGATATCCCGCGCTCGATGTACACCTATACACTTGGTATATATAGAATACGTGGAATTGTTTGGACGCGCGCGGACAGACGTCCAGCAATATAAAATATTGTAGCGCCAACTGTCGGCTCTATGGTCACCTTTCGGACTCAACTCGTTTTCGTGACGGGCCATTTATTTATTTTCTCAAAAGGGGGGAATTTATTTAGACATCCATTTCAAATTATTATACATATGGCGACTTGATTCGTTTCCAAATGGCTCTCCTCATCTATAGGCCTATGGCGGGTGGTGCTAATGGCGTCGCAATTATAGACGTAATGACGATTACATAATAATAGTCATGAAAAACTGAATAGCCCCAATCGGCGGTGTGTGCCAACACTTGCCACAGGGCCCGTTGAATGTCCGTGCATGCGTCCGGATTATTACATGAAGTGTCGAAAATAAATAATAATAAAAATAAAAAAAGGGCCGACGAATTGAGCGAGTTCTTTGTAACATTTTGTGTGATGGTCGCCCGTGTTATTTTTGGCCTATTCTGTGTCCTCGCACAGTGTGTACAGCACACAGCCATGGCCATGTATTACAATAGGCAACACACTTCATTGTATGTATGTCTATAGGGTTTATATTGCCACCGCTTTTCGATGAGTGTGGGGTTCGGTTCCATCTTATTGGTTTCGGGTGTGCATATACAACAGGCCTATATAGTCCTCTGTGTGTATACACTCTAGAGCTGCATAACAACAGCAAACAAACATCCCCCTCATGTCGCGCGAGCTCTTCTTTCCTATCCAGTGCCTATTGTCCACCCAAAGAAAAATAACAAGAATGTGTCTTTCGAAATAAAATAAATAAATAAAAAAGGACAACATATTTTCTGTTTCTAAAAGCCTATTATAAATAATGTATATAGGCAGGTTTTTGGTGGGGCGTTTCAATTCATCAAATTGATTTCGGTGTCGTTGAACTGCGACTAGAGACAGACAGGAGGTTTCCAAAATGTCTTGTGATTATTATTATGTCGTCTGGAATAAAACAACAATAGAAAAAAAAAGAAAAGAAAAGACAACAAGAACTGGAACACGGAATAAAAACAAAGGAATTCACTTGATAATAAAGCGATGAGTTTGTCAAGCATATTCAATTCGTTTGGGCGTTTGTCTTTGATATCTCGTTTTTTTTTTTTTTTAATAATTGGAGGGAGCCAGTCAAAACCGGCCAGCATGCGGGCGCTGGAACGGCTGCATTGCCAACAACGCGCGTGTGTGTGTACACATTTGATGGCCATCATCGCCAGCGCAAATTTGAACAAAAAAAAAAGAAGAAAATAAAATCCTGAACCAAACCAAAAAGAAAATAAGACAAAAAGAAAAGGAGCGAAAACAAAGGGAAATGAGAAGATAAATCGGTGAAGGAGAAGAATTAGAAAGGCGAGTGAACGGGCGTTCTCGGAATGATGTACGGTAGGTGATCCATTTCGTCTCTTGCTGTTGCGCTGCGTGCTTGCGACACTGTGACACCGTTCCAAATGAACTGTCGCGCCAAATTTTCATTTGAGAGTTGCTTGCATTTGTGTTGCTGATGGCGAGAGAGGGGCAGCAGAAACAAAAAAAAAGAAGAAGGACGAGGGGGGAATGTCTGTGGGAAAAACTCTGGAAAAAATTTCCCAAAAAAAAGAAGAAGAAGAAAAACCTGTCCGGTCAGCAATGCGACGATGAAGGGTCCATCCAGACTTTGTGAGAGAAGAGAAAAAGACTTTTGACAAAAAGGTCAACAAATAAAAGGACCGAACCTATAACATCTAGGTATATATGAAGCGAAATTGGTGTAGGTGTGTAGAGTAAAAAAAAAGACCTGTGCACACATATACAGTCGAAAAATGCTCCTGACGTCTGGCAATCTAAGGGGGCCCCTAATAGTAAGTGGAGAAAAGGACAGCAGATCTCAGGTATGTCAAGTGGGCGAAATAGTTTTCTCCTGGCTAGCTGCATTCGTCGGTTATATATGGGACGTCATTGGCAGGTCTCCCATTATGACGTTGTCTATACGTCTGGGGCTCTCTCTCTACTATATCGACATTCCATTTCAAAATGAATTTCAAAATGAACCAGCACCGGGCCATGAATGATAGATCAGCAGCAGTCGAGCTGCTGCTAAACTATTGAGTAGCGCGTATGTGTAGCAGTTGCTGTTTGATAATGAACCCGTCCAGTTGTTCTTATCAGTTTTATTTTTTTTCTTCGGAGGCCATTATGTAAGAGGCTTTCATCCTTATGGGACAAACTCGTCGTGTGTGATAGCCTGATAGGGCGACACCGCGACATCTGGTTAAAAGCTTATCAACTTATCATTTCCCGAGATTGAAGCGCAACAGCCCAGACTCTTTTGGGCCGTCTAACGATGACTAATACCGAACGAGAATGACGCGCGGTCCGACTGACGTCCATGAGCCGGCGCTTCACGTTTGGACGCCAGCAGAGAGAGACTTGTGAGATGAAGAAGAATCCCGGTGATGGAACCAAAACAAAAACGACCTGCTATAAAAATAAACGAGTCACAGGGAAAACAAGAAAACATTTCTCTCTTTTCTTTTCTTTTCTTTTCTTTTCTTTTCTTTTCTTTTTTTGTCTTCAGAGTTTAGTTCTCAAAGGTGGGTCTCTCTCTTGTGTGTGCAGGGCAAAAGAGCTACAGGAGGACATAGATCTAAAACAAAACACATACGCTAATATACCCGGCTAAGAAACGAGCGAGAGACAAGGGGACAGCCGAGAATATATAAAACAGGCAGAGCCCAAAAAAGAAGAAAAAAAGGAAAAAAAACCGGTCTCGAGCCCAAGTGACAAGCGATATAAATACCGGGAGAAAATAAAAAAATATACACACAAGGTAAAGAAAAAGAAGAAGAAAATGCGTCCCTTTTTTTTTCTTATTTTATTTTTTCCCTCTTAAACAAAAATGTATATATATATATATGTGTATAAATAGGGGGTGACATTTTCCCTTCTCTCTCTATTCCTCGACTTCTTTTTTTTATTATTTTTTGGAAGCTTCTGACTGGTCATTTATTTCTTCGACCAAACAACCTCCGCTGCGCAACACAAGCCCCCCAAAGTTTTTTTTCTTTTTTTCCTTTTCTTTTTCCTTTTCTCTTCTCCGGCTGAATTTATTTTTAATGGTCGGAAAACTGAATTCAAACACACACACAAGGCACACACGGTGCAACACAGCACACACACAAAAAAGGGGAAAAAACAACAACAACATATGAGTCGCGTATAGATATATTACCGTGTATATTATATAAGAAAAGGGGGAAGACTTGAAAAAATACAAATAAAAATAAAATACACATTTTCAAGGTTTTTTTTTTGTTTAGTTTTTAGTTTTTGTTGGTTTGGAAAATGGGCGGCATCGCGGCGGCACGCCGCCCGGAGAGAATGAAGAGGGGGGGGGGACCGCGGTGACATAAATTTGTGTGTGTGTGTTTTGCTCTGTGTTAGAAGAATATATAGGCAAGAAGTGGGGGGAGGGAAAAGGAGACTTGTTAATTTATTTCGACTCGATTTGTTTAAATGTCGCAGGAATAAAAAAAGCCGAAACAAAGTTTTTTTTTATTCTTTTATTTTCCAAGAAAAAAATAACAATTTCGAAAAAGCGAAAAAGCGCGCGCTCGAAATATTTTCATTCATTTTCAAATTTCTTTTGTGAAATTTTTTTCTGTTAGTATTATACCCCCACCACATAAAAGAATTTCAAAATCCCTGCAGTAAAATCTATAACGACCCCGGTTATTTCCTGATCTACAAACGACATGAGCAGCAAATGTATATAGATTTCTTTTGATCCATTTCCACCATCAACTTTACTCATACTCCGCCCCCAACCCCCCCAAAAAAATCGTTTCCGATAAATTTTTAAAACCGGATTTGAGAGTCGCGCGCTTACTCGCACGTGTCAAACAGTTGAATTCTCTTTTGTCAAAGTAAAACGTATAATACCCCCAAATTTATTTATTTTGTGTTTTTCTTTTATATCAAAGAGCTAGTGAGAGAAATCCCGTCCTCGATTAAATTATTATTTTTTTCGATTCCCCTCCCCCTCTTTTATTTTTCCCGTATTTATTCTCGTGTGTGTGTGTGTGTGTGTGCGGGTTGCCGACACAATAGTTCGATAACGAGCCGTCGCGGTTCCATATTCGACCTCATAGCAGCGACTATATAGACTGTCGTAGAGCCAACCAGCCAGTCTTGTGTGTGTGTGTATGTTGCCGGTCCGAAAGGAACAAAATGAATAACAATAACAAACTTGAAAAAAAGAAGAAGAAAAAAAGAAAAAGAAACAAGTTAAAAATATAAATCGACTCTGATCCGAATCGCTGACTGATGCGTGTGAACCGAGCGGCGGCATGTCGACTTCATACACACAACGCCGATATATATCCCGTGTGTGTGTGTGTGTGCTCTATACAGAGATAAAGATGAACGTACCGACTCCATAACTGATGGCTATCGCCTCACAATTTCCCAACACACGGATATACTACCACCTTATAATAATACCGAGAAATTTTCCCATTCGACAGGAAAAAGTGATACGTTAAGCCTATGGGCATATCTCGTAACTTTTCACGTCATGCACTTACAATTTCCAAAAGGCTTCGAAAGGCTTGCACCCAATTGAAATCAATTAGGCCTAATATCACGAAATGTAGTACAAACGGTGTTCTATTATAGAATATTTCGTGTTGCACGGAATGGGGGGTTTTAATGCGAACTATCCTATTTAATCTCACACACAAATCAGCAGTCCACCATCGATTGCTATATAGTCTCCATGCACACACAACTCGGTGGGGTTATAACCGAAATTTAAATTCGCTTTTATTGTTTCTTCTATTACAATATTCCTAGTTTTATTCGTTTGATTATCGTGATCCAACACGGCGTTGCGACAGCTGAAAAGCTTCGACATGTGAAAAGATCAAGTAAAAAAGAAAACATTCAAGCTTAATAAAGACTTATGTGACTAGACTTATTCTCTGCGTGGTTGTATTATTCTGTGTTTTCTTTTCTTTTAGTTTTGTTTCTCGAGAGACGATTTTGTGTCCGAGTTGTAAATCGACCGAATTCCGTTTTGTGTTTAGCCAAAAGCGGAAGTTTTCAATGTCGAAACAAAAGGTAAAAAGCAGAAAAAAGAAAACACAAGCTCTATAGCCAAGCCAGTGTGTCCAGCACACAGTCAGCAAACGGACTGTGCATATAGAAAAGAGAAGAGAGAGACGGACGGCGGACGGGAATCATCAATCAGCCGGGGACGTGCTGTTCGAATCAGCCGCAGGATTGTGGGGAGAGATGTTTCCTTATCGTGTTTCCCGATTGCTGCGAACAACACGCGGATGGCCGATAATTCCGGCCAGTTTCAGGTGATTTCCACATCACACACACAGCACTGCCTGCCTGCCATATACCCTGCCCCGCCATGATGGTGTAGAGCTAATGAATAAACCTCACCAAAAAACTATAAACTAGCCTTTTCGTCCAGCATCTCATTTGCGTCAAAAAACGGCAGCCGGGCACAGTTGCGGGATGTATAGTATTATATAGCTGGGCAACGGTCAACGCCAAGAAGAAAATGGCTTGGAAAATGGATCGGTCGTGCGGGAATATCACAAGACTCAGCAGCTGCTGTACATACGGCCAAGCAATTGCGTCATCGAAATCGAGAAAAAACTTGAAAAATCGATTAGTTCTGCTCGTGTTGACACGAATGCGCCGGGCGAAAAAAATAAAAAACAAAAACCCATCCCCCAAAAATGGTGGTAATGAGGCCACAATCAAAGCGCAGCTGCAGCAGCACAACCACATCACATTCGTGATTATTGAAAATGCAAATGACGAAAGCAGATATATCGATATAGTTTTCAGAGATGATGGCAGTCACATTTTGCACGACATTCTTTAATGAACGAAAGAAAATAAAACCGCCCTACGCTTGAATGAGAATGGAAATGATAAGGCTGAGTGATGGGCGAGTCGACGATGATGGCCACAGCCTCGCGGACGGAAGTGTCAATGTCTTACGGAGGATCACGTCATAGAGCGGGGCCCCTAAGTGCCGGAATGATCCACGTCTATTTGACAGAAGAATTGTAACTATGAAAAAAGGAAATAAACAAAAAGATGTCGACGAGATAGAAGTTGCATAGACACTTATTATACGCACAATAATATATTAAGAAACTATATAATAGTCATCAGAAGCCACTGGCATAATAAGGATATTCTAACCCAGACAGCAGGAGCAGAAAAGCACAGACAATATAAGGGCGGGGGCCCTCTGTGTTATATATTCCTTTTATATTCTTTTCTTTGGTTCTCCGTATAATATACATCATCCGGAAGCCAAAACATCTAGGAGAACAATGCAGGATATGAACACCCCCCTCTTCTTCGTCTTTTTAATACTGTCGCTGGGAAAAACAATGTGCATCTAAACGACTCCGCTATGAACTATGAAGCCCATCAACTCGAAGAGATATATAGACTCGCGACAGTATATAGCGGCTCTATACTACGTGTGTATATTTGTCGCCATCTTGATTTTTGATCCATGGGAAGAAAGAGAGCTCGCCGTTTGGCTGTATACAGTATATACTACGCTCTATATATAAATGTGTGTGTATGTGTGCGGCGCACTTATTTTATTTTCTCTATTTTTTTCCCTTGTATTATTGGAGAGAAAATGGCACGATCTTCTTCTTCAACGGGGGGCTGAATAAAAAGGGGAGGATGTATCATTGAGAGCCGAAAGAGATTGGATAAGAATCGCCTACGTGTAACTCGTCTGATGTTGGCTCGTCTCTTTTATATATATTCGGCATCTCGGGAAATTGAGTATAGCTCTGTGACTCACGCACACACACACACACACAGCAAAAAGTCATTGAAGCGGTCGCCATCTTGTTGGAAAATATCCCGCCCCGCACATGCGTGAATCCTTCCATCCACCACCGCTGCTGCTGCTGTTATATGAGATTCACACTGGGCAGCGCGCCACCAATCCCGCGTCTAGGATCGATAACGCCGCGGCCGGCCCAGCCGCTGATATTATATGTGCGCCGATTCTCTTCCGTTCGGTTCCGAGTTGGCGCAGCTTCGATGACTGTGAGAAAGATTTCCAAAATGGAAATGATGTTATTATTCTATTATTCATCATCGTCTAATAAAAGGCCAGTAGTAATAAGGATTGGTTGGAAAATCAACAAACCTTGGCCGTTTTGACCTCTGGAGCACCGCTCAAACTTGAGCTCCTTCACACGCCAGCAGCAACGTGAAGACAAGGGGGGAAGGGAGGATATAATAAGGTTATTGTCGTATAATTAATAAAAGCCTGTCTCCCCCTCCTCTTTTCTTTGGCATCAAGTTTCCGTCCGTGATCGGAACAAAAGCCAAACATTTTGATTCTTTCTTCTCCTTCACAAACTTTTTGATTTCTTTTCTTCTCTGCTGCGGATCCTATTCATTCAATATTGATTCGATTCTCTCCCGTTTGTGTGTACACACACAACACACACATACACATATCAAACGTATGTGTGCATTGAATCTATTGGAATTCAAGTGCGAGCTGTCTAATGAGGGACGGGCGAGAGTTTTTTCCCACCCGGATCGAATTTTATTTCGGGCGGACCCCGGGAAAACAAGGAGCCCGCTCTCGTCCTTAAACCACAACCAACGCGGGTTATTTGAAATTTGGGCATATCATCCCAATTATGTAATTCCCAAAGCAGCCAAAGTTGAACTATACAATTTATACGATATGCATATTGAACACATTTGGATCGCCTTCATTATCCTGAGAAAAAAACATGGGAAAAATGGTGGTAAGAAGATCTCTCGATGTAAATCTATAAAATAACTATACGTGATGTCTATAAGTGTGATGCTGCTGCTGTTGTTTGGGGGGATCGAATCAGAGGGGGGAGGGCTATAGTAATATACACACAGCCGAATCGAATGGCGCAATATATAGCCTACTATACCCCCTCACGGAGTTGTGTGCTGGATAGTCCTCTAGCTGGCTGTGATGTCTGACACACAAAGGCAGCAGACATCTATTCAGCCAACAATACTAGAACGATGAGATGATGATGGGGAAAGCGAGAGCTGTATAGCGCTATAGGCAAAAGATGATGGTGGTGTCGCTTCTAGAGAAGCGTGGGAGGTGCTGCCGGAGAGAGAAAGGAGGGGACGAGGAATGATATTCACGCGTTCACCCGAGGAAAGAGAGAGAGAGACCCCGTCGAATCGCGTTCCTTGTCGTTTTGGACGACGGCAGCCATTCGGCACTAAATGCCTGGGCTTTTCCCCCCGTTTCCTCTCTTATCAGTCAAGTACCAGCCATGCCATGCTTGCCATCCCAGCAGCAGCACCAGCCAGCAGCCAAACTCCTTTTCCCGACCATCTCTCTCCCTTAAGGTTCTTCTCTTTTCGCCTCTTATATGGCCGACATCAAACCTATACTCCTCTCGATATTATGTGCACACACACACACACAAGCGCGAGATATATATATATACTGGCCCTATGTTTGTAGGCCTATAACAACAAATATGATAGAAAGGAAAAGAGAGAAAAAAAACAACAACATGGAAGCTGTTGGCGCTGTGATATCTGCACTAGGCAGCAGGATCGAAACCTTGTAGATAGATAGGGACGCCCCTAAAGATCCCGACGGAGAGAATCGGTCCGATGGAGAGAGTTGCTCGAGCGTCGAATCAATCGATATCGTGGAAATATATCATTCATTGATATGTATATAACTATATACAATATTCAAAGACACATAACAGTGTGTGTGTTCCTTGACTCTCTCCCCCCATACGATCCCGACGGCTCACGTGTCGGGGGTATTATAAGCGCACAAACTTTTTTCGGCATGAAAAGGGAGAGAGTCTTCTTAGGCCTCTATAGGCCCACAATGGCTAAATGCCTTGATTTAAGGAATAGACTTTCACGACGACGACGACGTTGTTGTGTATAATAAATGAGCTGGGCTGTTGTGTATCGCAGTACAAGTTGATGGAGATGAGGGCGAATGAGGAAGGATGGAGCGAGAGATAGGAGCTTATCGGCGACGGGCACACGACCCGAGTTAACGCGCGTTCTCTTCCGAAAAATAAAAGAAAAAAAAGGAAAAATATATAAGAGAGGATCTGCTGGTGCAAATCCTGCTTTTGTCCGCTCGCTCGACCGATGCGCCATCAGCATCATCATCGCCGCGCCGAGGAGCCCAACAACTCTCGGTGCATCGTCCTTGGGGCGACGACTCCCACACAGCGAAACAGCGGCTCTTATAGACAAGACACCATTACCGAGGGGGTGGATGGAGGGGACACCCGTGCGGGGGCCAGCAACCAAACGTCAACTTGGCCGCCATTGTGTATCTATTCTATCCCTATCATAACACTTAAGCTGCTTATAATGTGTGTTCAACGGATAAAAACAAACCGACCAACAGCCCAGCCCAGCCCAACCAGCCAGCCTGTGACGTTGTATAGCCCCGTCGAACTTGCGCCACCGTCGCTTTCCCATCAACCCCCACCAACATCCCCAGCATCAACGAAAGGGAAAAAAGATTTAGAGGAGAATCGCGTCCATCATCCGCAAAAACGGCCGCCATCATGGTCTCCTTTTTTATACTATACACCATATAGGGAGAGGGGGATGAACGGGATGAATGTAATTTGGTTAAGCTTCTTTCTCTCTCTCTCACGATTTGTTTCTTCCGATCACTCAACGAAATTTTTGTTTGGTTTTTTTGTTAATTCTGGACGCGGAAGAATTTTTTCCCGTGGCATTTTTCACTGGGAGCGGGTGCAGTCCGTGCCGCTGCCGGGGCTGAGTCCCGGTGGGTTAGACATAACTGGCATTGCGGCAAATCAGCTCTCTATGAACATGAATGAAGATGTTCGACGAAAGAATCGGACATTCAAGAAAAATACAAAATAAAAAATAAAAATAAGAGAGACAGGGTTATATTATCAAACAGCTGTTTCCGCTATTATACCTCCAGGAGCTTATATACAGTATATTTTTGGATGTTCATTCTGCTTGGCCATCACCGAGGAACACACACACACACTCCAAGCATTTCACCCGTACGGTCTAAGTAATTTATTGAGAGGGGAAAACATTCGGGCATGAATGTTATAGGAATCGGGAAAATTCTTTGAATTCCCCGCGCTCGTATATGTGTATTTACTATATACGGAATGGCCAAAAAACCTGCCAGCAGCACAGCCGCAAAAGAGTCAACGTCTGAATGCATGTCAAGGGGGTCAAATACTCGAGAATGATATGGTTAAACTATACGTTAAATGCATACTTGATAATATACAACCATCCGAGTTTTATTATTGTTATAGGCGAGAGAGAAAGAGAGACGAGGCCTAACATGTCCTTATCCTGTTCGAGAGGGTGACATCTAAATATCTCAAGGATATATATAGGCCTAGATGTAATAGGAAAGAAGAATCCCTCGCCCGATATATCAACCCGGAAGGCTTGGGTCGTCCACTATCGAGGAATGTCGTTTCAACTGCCTGTCTCTGCTGTGTGTAGGACTATAAAGCTTCTGGCAACCGAATTAACATGAAACTTCTTTTTTTTCTCTCTCTCTTACTAAAATAAAATGTTTCCCTGATTAAATTAAATGTTTTGACACACAAAAAAGGAAGACAGAGCCATCTATTGATTTTAGTTTAATAAAAAAACAACCCAAAAACAGCAATGAGGCCACCACACGTATTCGCAACTTTCCCGCTGGCTGCTGGATCGAATGTGGAAATCGTGTGTCTCTTTTTTTGTTCTTTCTTTCTCTCTTTCTAAATTCTTTTTTTGCGTTTGGCAGTCGTCTAACAGGCGTTCTAAATGGATATCGCACGGTGCCATCCCACGCAGCCAACCCCCCGACGACGACGACGACGACGACATGTCTTTTGTTCTGCTCGGTTATCTTTTTATGATGATTATTTCTGGCGTTTTGTTGATGCTGTCTAGCGGATAAAAGGGCTTTTTCACGTCTGTTAGACGTACAGTAGAACTGTATAAGGTACCACGGATTCGCTCCGTGTGTCATACAGCGCACACTATATTTATATATAAGAAGGGGGAGGTTGTGGGGGGGAGAGGGAGGGTCGGATGTATGGCGGAAGTGTCTCTCCATAGATGGGAGGGCGGGGTGTCGGCGATGAGATGAAATCCCGAGCGTGCGAACTTTGTTACCTACTCGCTCCGCTGATCTGGAAAACGCAATTAGATCCGCCGATCGCCCCCACCGCGCGTTAGAAATTCTCTCGCCACTTTGACATCGACCATCTCTTTTATTTTTTATTTTCGAAAGAATCACTTTTTGTTTTGACTGGCTGATAATAAAGTTTCTGGTTTCGTTCTTTTTCAAAGTGAAAATGGAAAAAAAAAGATAACATACATGATGGGAATTGGAATCAGATCTTTGACTCATTTGACGACCAGCAGCGGATAGAATATCATTTGATTCCATATACTATACAGCGATGTTCAACGTCTAGCCGATAACAAAATAGGCAGGCAACTACTCAAAGTCCAGACTGTCACCATCTTGTGTCGTGAGTGGCTGTGAATTAGCAAGTCAATCTAATGGCGAGACCGCGCGCAAGGCGATGGGTGCGCATAGAGGGCCGTCGTCGGCGACGGGCCTGCAACGAGCTGATAAGCTTAGATTCTCCTCTCTCTCTCACTCTCTCTTGGTTTTCTCAGCCTATATAGAGACGAGAGAGAGAGAGAGAGAGAGTCGAGTCAAGAGTCAACACACAAAACCATAACGAAGAGCTGCTGAAGGACCCGTCTCGCCTGGTTTTATGTATAACCAAACACACAGAGACACACACACACAGCGCAGTGCTGATGTGTGTGTGTGTGTGAGAGAAAGAGCAGAGAGGGTGACGGATTATATCCAGTCGAGCAGTGAGCTAATCGCACGGAAATCCTATCAATCAAAGTCTCTGATTAAGGCTATATACGCACACACACAGAGAGGAGAGACACAACAGGCGAGGCTGGCCCAGCCTGCAGAAGTAGCAGTTGAGCATACACGAGAAGTGACTGGGAAATCGATAGCCGTAAGATCATTAAATGGTAGATTCATTCTGGAACTTTGTGACCGGTAGCCATTAAACACGGACGACACACACAATCAACTCGTCTCTCTCGCTCGCTAATGAACTCATCTTTAGACTGTCAATTATTATGCGGACCGATTTACATTCTTCTTTTGGACTTATATTACGTAATTGACATTTCAATAATTGATTGTCTAAATTAAAAATGTCTATGAACCTTTTTGTGATTTTATAGAAAAATTGGCATTTAACAATTCAATTCCGGTGTTAGGCCTATAACTATAGCTCAAAGCAATCCTGTTTCCTTATGTAATACAAAAATGACGTCAAACCGACGCCACCGCACATTTCGAAATGGAAACACGACGGGGCTATTATTGTGCTGATGTCGTTGTTGGTGAGAAGAGAATGGATGCGGATGGGGTGTCGGTGGTATATAGGAAATGATTCCAATTCGATTACACTTACACAATGAGGGCATTGAGAGGACGGGTGGGGGAGAGATGTCGGATGAGAAGGAGGGGGGAGGAGAGTTGACTGTCGTGGGGTCACGCGACCGACGTGTGACGTAAGGTATATATACACACGTATACACACATACGCAGAGCCGCGACGTATTTATCCAACACGTGACCCCCGGGACCCGGGTGACGGAGAAATGGCGCGCAGATCACTAGGAAAAGATATGCGCACGCATAACATCAAGTCGGTGCTAGAGCTCGGAGTCAGAGCCAACCCCATACATCAGAGAGACTGTGAGCCCAGCCAGCACACACAGCATCCGCAGAGGAGAAAAGAAGAAAAAAAAAGAGACAGCGTGTCAATGGCGTTCACACACACTTCCACAATGGACGATGCTTATCCGGCGCTTCGATTCCGCCCGCCGCCGTTCTAATACGCGTACACTCTGCTCTCTTTTTTTGGGTGCTGTATCCTACATGTATAATTTCATTTTTTTTCTTTTAGATTCGCTGCTTCATCGTTCAGCGAGATCAACACGAAAATACAGGCTGTATAGTATGGTACGTGTGCAGACCGGCGCATTTATAAAACGATAACGGGGGAGAAGAGTATAATAGAGAGAGAGAGGAAAAAAAAGCGACAATCAGCTGTCTTCATCTAGCGATTAGTTTGTGATCGATTGCCAAGTGTGTGCATTTATAAACACTGGATGTATGCACATTTCATTTTTTTAATATTCACAATGGACACTATGTTTTATATGAATATTGAATAATTTTCTTTTTTTTGTCTGTCCTTGGGTCGCGAAATCAGCGATGGAGACCAACGATATCTGCTGGAAACTAAGGAAATAATGCAGATTAATATCATTTCTTTTTTCAGAATATCATTTGCACATTGTGCTGCGTAGTCTGTATGCATGTTGGGAGATTTCCGGATCAAAAAACGCATAGGCGGGAGCATGAATATCATTTCCGAATTGCTATAGCCGTTTGCTGGTTGTGGCAATAATATATAGTTGGCCAACGGTTATAACCCTTTAAATATGTGGCGGTCGTGACCACCGCCACTTTCTCTAACGTTAAATAATAAAAATGCCTCAGAACTGCTGGGAGTTCAAAGTTCTTTTCATTCTTCGATGTGATCGTCGTCGTGTTATTCTTTCTGTTATTCCGTTGGCATGTTCTGAACGATGATTGATGCGCGCTACTACATAAGTAAGCGGAGCCTCAATGTGATGGGACTATGTCGCCATTGTCGCCTGCCCATATATACACATACGAGCGCGGGACATAGTACATACATCGAGTCATCATAGCGCAGAAAGAGACGATTGGGAGATTTGAAATCATTGCACCGCCGGCCCAATAACAGCCCGCGATTTCGACTATAACAACAGCAGCAGCAGCAGCCGAGACGACGATAAGCTTTTCGATTACCGTTGAGCTGGTTTCTTGCGATGGTGATGGAATCTTGACGATATAGCTGTCCAGCCGTTCAACGGAGCTAGTAGATAATATATGCACAGGTGCTGGCCTTTTTAGACTCGTTCTGATTGTTTCAATTCATTTAAAAAATATAATTCTGTTACATTTTTTCATTCTGGCCATTCTACGTTAGACGTCAAACGATGGCTGAGTTATTACGCGAGAGTAGGCAGCAGAAGATATCTATTCGGAATCGTTGAAATAACCCGGTGCTGTGCTCTAAGGGCTTGTACACTCGACCATTTGAACATGTGTACACCACTTGATGGGAGACGTCAGCATAGCCTAAACCAGTTTGCAATTAAGATTGATACAATTTGAATCGAGGACGAGAGACGATCCCCGATGGACAGCGGAGGAGAAAAATAATTGGTTGCCCAGCACGCTAAACCTCGTTTGTCATCAAAGTGTGAATTTCAAATAAGGCGGGGGGAAAAAGCGCGTTCGTGGCTGGGAAAATTAATTAACTAGTCAATCCACTTTGCGCCGGAACTATAGAAAGAAAAGAAAACAAAAGAAAAAAAAAGCTGTCTCACACTTGGAGCAAAAGTCACTGCGTGCTGGTCTTGTGTTTGTTGGTTTTTTTCCGCAAATTGGCTGTAGCTATAGAACGTGGAATACAAATGAATTGGGGCCATTCGTTGGGCGGAGGGGGACTGTGTCATCTTGCTGGACCAACAGATGACTATCGTGGATGGCGGTGTTATTGTAATATTTGATCATGCAGCTTATGGATCATAATGAACACTATACAAGTCGGCCAACATTTTTACGACCTATATTTTCTCGTCGGATTTAAGAAAAAAATTAATTTTCTATCTATTTTCCAGAATATAGATGCGATTGGACTAATTGGTGCCAACGCTTGACCACGGGTCATGGTTTGAAAACAAAATTATATGCCCCACGTATCATTACAATATCATAAAAAACGAAATAGAGAGAGAGAGAGAGAGAGACTGAAAGATGAGAGGGTAGAGAGCACAAGTTATTTATACACGCGCCACATATTTCCTTCCAGCGCAATAAAGATATATAGATAGTATCATATCATTTCGGAATTCCGATGAGAATATAACCAACCAACGGCAAATTGCCCGTCAGCCGTATATAGTAGTGTCGCGTCGTCGGTTGTATCGTCCTCTATATAAAAATACGTAAAAATACGCAGCGAACTATAGTCAAGAATTGACGGAGGAAAACTAGTTTCACTTCACATGGCTCGTGTCTCTTTTCGACTTTTTTTTTTACTTCAATTTATTATTTCGTTGACGTTTGCATCGGTCCGTGATGTTCCTGCCGCTGCCAAAAAAGACTTTAGGCTGTGCTAGAGCAAACCATTTGCTGTTGGCTACTCATAATAAAACGCTCTGCGATGTACCTCGTTGTCAAATTGCCTTTTTATTTATTTTTTAAATTTTGGAGTTAAAAAACGGAGAAAAAGCAGAGCTAGCTTTCACTCTCTCGTTGTTTTTCGCAATACCGATGCCTATCTCGATTGGCCAATATTGACGATGCTTGAATGTCATTGCTTTGTATACGCACTATTAGCTACGTTGAGTTCTTTTGTCATTGTCATTAATTGTATCAACCCATACACAATGGGATACTTCATGAATGCTTAATAAATTGAACGCTGTGATGGCAGACCCGGGCAGACCGAACAAATCGTGCCATTTCTTTTTCTAGCGCGAAATGTGCTGTTGGAATGAAACGCCCACTAGTTTTCTGCTGTCTTTACAGAAATGCGTAGCCTAATTTATTTTCAGATTCTAATATGTTGATTATTCTTTCTTTTCAAGTTTACTAGAACGAGAGTAGAGAGAGAATTAGTGAGCAGAATTGACCAATGACCATCATCACTGCATCCGTTAATGACAATTAATCAATTATTGGCTGTGGTCGTAGTCATCAGTTCGTCGCAATTCAGTTCAAAGTCAAAGCGCAAGAGTAGGATAGCTTAAAGTTTTATAAGCAATAGTTTTTTCATTTTTAATAAGTTTAGACGTTTGTTTCTACGGATTGGCTGCGGATTTATAGGCAACAAATTTAGCTCATTCTAACATAAGAAAATAAAAAGTCAAATAATCGCCAAATTAAAAATGATTTCCTTAATTAGTGCAATAAATTTTAGATTTAGTCCAAAGCACAGATTTAGATCAAGCAATGAGTTTGAATCACCAAAATGAAAATTTCGTAAAATTCCCGCCGCCACACCTAAATAAACGTTAAGCAACATAAAAACAAAACAAAAACATGCGGACAAACATTTATTGTTTTTCATGTTCACATCGTTCAATCTTACGACTACTACTAAAGAGTAGAAAATTGAAAAAGTTTTTCTTACGTTGCATTTAGTACCTTGCGGCGGACTAGCGCTGCCTAAAGTCGGTTTAGAAATTTTTAAAAAGAAGGAAGCTTTGGCCACCAGCCACCTAGTGTTCATGCTCGAAAGTTATACAATTGAAAACAATCTAAAAAATCTTTGTTTCCGTTTGTTTACAAATAAACACTATGAAATTTTTTTTTCTGAGTAACCCCTGATCAGAGTGATTTCCCACCAATTTTGGAACGGAATGTAGCATTCTTATCTGAGGTATTTTTTTTTTTAAATGAGGTGTATTGTATAGATGTTATTCCAATGAAAAAGTAGTAGACATGCCAAAAAGTCGTGCGCAGTTTACGCCGATGCGCACCACAGCGGCCGATAACAGAACTAAGATTGTTATTACGCTTGACACTTAGCGTAGGCCCAATCCTTTGATCGACAAGCAGACGGTTCTCGAACAAAGGATTGGGCCTACCCCCCACCCCACAAAAATCGACCCCTTCCCCCAATCCGAACCGCAAAAATGAAAAAAAGCGGTTTAATCGACAGCGCTCACGATCCGCTGAACGGATAGTGATTATTTTGTGTCAACTTGTCCGTCTCATCAAGCCTGACTTCACCTGCCCACCACAGACAGGATCCAAGGGCAATTTGCACGAAACCCGCAAATTGTCCGAAAACCCGCCGAAAACCCGCCCTAATAACACCCCACAGGACCCTCTTGGAAGCCAAGAGGGGAAAAAAAAGGCCTACCCCAAACGCTTTTGGATCAAACGTCAAAACTACGTCGTCTACGCCACCTAGCGAGTTCTCGGTCATAGCGTATATGGTCTCGATGGTCGGACCCAGTTTAGTATTACGCTAATGGATTAATTATCATTTAATTGTAGTTAAAGTTTATGAAGACTAATTTTTCTTTATACCTCTAAAGGGTTTAAAAGCTGGAACTCGGATACTTGGAATCTGATGATGTTGAGCCATTTGAAAGCAATCCCGCCCCGATAGATCGAAGATGTCCAACAGGTGGCGCAGGTATTCGTGAGAAAACTAGGGAATTCCCACCCCTTACATGTGGGAGAAACACTGAAACAAAACACTGGAAGCAGTCGAGTGACTCAAGTCAAGCGAAGCACATTCATGGAAATGTTTGAAAAAAATTCTAAGATTCAAAGAAGTACAAGAAGGGCCAGACAGCCCAGTTTATCCCTTAATTCCAAGATTTGACCCAGAGAAAATTTGTAATTTTGAAATGTAATCTAATTAAATGGTTAGGTCATTACTTAAAAGTGGTTCAAACTTTGATGCGTTCCCTTGATTTATTTTCAAGAGTATCGTGTTTCTTCTTCTTGGTGTATTCTGTTAGTTTTCCATTTATATTATTATTATTTTTTTATGGCGATGAAGATTAAATTCTGATTTTTGAACTAATTCCCTGCTTTCTTCTACTCATCAATTGATGGCCCAATTGATGAATGGCTGCCGGCCAGATCCCTTTTCTTTTTCTTAATTTTTTGGTTCACCTTGACCAACACTGCGACTTCTTTCCTATCCAGAATAACTGAGAATTCTTCTGAAACTGTTTCGTCGTGATTAAATTCGCTTGTGGATGATGGCCGAGGGTTCATTGGTTTTTTAAACCCAATTGGGGCGCTCTCATGCTCGCAGAAACAGCGAGTACAGTGTACCCCAGCTGCTGGCCCACCAGCTTCGTCCGAAGAGCTTTGAACACGTGCCCCTTCCTCATCATGCGGAGGCTTCTTGTTACCCTTGGATCGACTTGGCCAGTCCCACTTCTCAATCAAGTAGTATTGCAAAGGTGGCCAAATGGTAATTTTGGCTACCGCAACAGCTGCCAATTCAAGCACACCTTCAGCCATGTAAAGGCCCCAGTTTGCAATTTCGTGACAAAAATCACTTTCTGATAACTGGGAACTCATTACTAGCCAACAAAGATAAAATTGTCAAAACTATGAAAGTCGTGGACGAGTGCGAGGAGCGAGGGAAGAGGAACGAGTGCGAGACAATCGTACGCCAACGTGGTTGGAGAGAGAGAGATATGGTGAACAGCATGTAATAACATAAATGCTGTCAATAAACTTCATATACTTGTGATCTCTACAGGAAAAGGTGTAAATATTTAATAAGTGGTCTGTTTATAAATTTAGATTAAAATTTAAGTACCATTTTTTAAATAAGTCAGATTTTTTTTCCAGCTACTTGGAAAGTACGACTGTCAAAGACTTGCAACAATTTATTTTTTTATGGATTTCTCAATCCGGTCACAAGTGATGTAGCACGAGATCTCTGAATTTTTGGAGATACCAATCTCAACAAGTCTAGTACAAGTTCCAATGTCAGTGTACTTGCAATAATTTAAAAGGGAAATAATTACCAGAAGGGTTATGAAAGATGATCAATTCATATAATGGGTCAAAAGTCAAATTCATTGGATGGGGTCAAAGCTAACCATTTCTGCTAATGTTGAAAATTTCATTAAACGGGCCAAATGCTCAGCTGGGTTGTTGTTGGTCTCAACTTTTCTAAAACAAATCAAATTTTCTAAAGGCAAGAAGGAAACAGTTTTCGGACTGCGACAAAAACTGCGCGTTCAAAATCTGTCACAATCCGTTGAACTCTTGGGAAGGGCATGATTACCTGAATAAGGTAAACAAAATAAGTTAATGCGTTGAGAAATAAATTGAAATAAATTGATTGTACCTTTAGTTTTTGGAACACCGCTATGTAGTCAATAGATCTTCTTCGAGACATGCAACAGAAAAGAAGCGGCACTTGCTTTAAATCTCCTTCCTAGTTCTTTATTATTCCGTTGATAGAGAGTAACTAGGTTAGAAAAAACATTTTTAGATGATTCACTTTAAAAGACGAATTTTAAAATGCCTGTTTTATGGGATCCCTGATGAAGTTGAATGTCGCATCTAGGAACCACGTCTTGCAGTCCTCCAACGGTCTCTTCCATACTTGTGTGAAAAACAGAAGATGGCGAGCTTTATTTGTGCCATGGCCAGCGAAGACCGCTCCTTGAAAATTGTTAGGAGTAAAGAACTCTACGTGGATCTAAAAAAATGGCTCGTCTTTCCTAGGATTAGGAGGCATAGATTTGGATCTCAAATATCAGCAATAGGTAAAAATGTTATAATTCACTATATCAATGATTGCAATGATAGGAAAAAGCATTCCCTTAACAGCCTAGTCACATTTTTAAATCTAGCCCTGCCATCTCCTTGTTCTTCTTCAATTCGTAAAAAATAATCTTTTTAGGAGTCTTAAACTTCTCTAGTAAGGCTTCCTTGTTAGCGTTCTTAAAAATCGGAATCTTTCAAAGAAAATAGAAATTTAATTAATTATCAGTTCATTGATTGGTTGAAATTTACAGGCTTACTCGCTCGTGATTCCCATGGTCTGGCGGATGATAATGATGGACTCCACTGTCTTGATTGTATAACTTTTCCTGAAGGTCTTCTTGGCTGTAGTCAACAAGGTAATTTCTTCCCAACCGAATTTTTTTAGTTATTATCGCTTTGCATGGGTCTTGAGGCCGTCGGGATGAGCAACGCCAAGTGAAGGATTTACAATTAATACGTTTTTTTAGTGTATAAATAACCTAGGGGGCATCAAAAGTAAGTTATCACATCATCACTTTTGGTATAATTGGTTACCTAATCAATTTGTTAATTTGACTTTTCCTTTGTTAGATCCGCCAATGTGAATTTTGTACACTGGCTCCTTTGGTTCTTCAAATGAAGATTGCTGACAGAAGAAAACTGAATGCAGAAATACTGTTATAAATTTTCATCAAAAATTCCTTACTTCCAATGTTGATTCAATCGGTTCCACGGGTGGCTGAGCTCATACATCATCACTCTCGCGATTTTGCCTTGAAACTGATGGCTCGCCGACGCTGCTTTCACTATGTCTTTTGACGGAGGGTTGAAAACTGACTTCTTTCCGGGATTCGGAGTTTTTGCTGGCGTGGCAAAAGTTGCTTTCTCGTCGCACCCCTCGAGAATCACTTTCAATGTCCTCTCTGTTTCGGCAGCTGCTACTTCGTCGAGCCCCTGCGAATGGGATTTCGTCACGGGCTTCGGCCGGACTAGCACATTGCCTTTTGTCGGCTTCGGCCGGATTGGGCTCAGCAGAGCCGGTACGTTCAGGGACTGAACGTCAACTTCTTTGGAAGCCGCTGTCTTTTTCCTACTGGCCGTTTGTTGCTTGGGAGCCGCTTTCGGTGTTGGTGTATGGCTCTTCGAGGCCGGTGGCGAGGGATGAGTTCCTGGGTTCGCGTGTCAAGAGATTAATGCCAGTAACTTTGAGGTAACCGGGTCACTTGACGTGCCTGCTATCGCAAACTTTCCTTCGGCGTTTGCCGCTTGCAGTTGATGGAGGGGGTCATCGGGTAGTGTCGGGCTTCCGATTGCTGTTACAAACGGTACTTAGTGCTGCCGTGTTACACTGCACGACCCGCTGCGAAGTTTCAACCCGTGGACGCTTTCGCTCGAACTCTTTGCGCTGATCCTTGGCGTTTTACTCAACTATCTTTACTTTAGCCTCCTCTATCGTGTCACGCTTCCTCTTTTTAGCTACGTGAACCTCGTATCGTCCTCTTTGTCCTTTTGGATCTTGACCTCGTCCTCGTCGATCTTGGCTCTTTGCTCCGGGGTTAAGAGAGCTAACGCGTCTCTTTCGAGCTTCGCTGCCAAATCTCACACTTTGTTTTTTAGGCTTTGCCTTCTGCAAAGCCAAGGGTGGTGTGGCACTCGTCAAGGTGAAGAACTCGAGTGGGAAACAGAGTTCTAAGCAAATGCCAGCCCTTTCTCATTCCGTCCTCGATCTCCTCTTTTCGTAGTCGCTCACGAGCTTGGCGGCATGTTGCAGTAAAGCATTAGTCATGCGCGAGGCAATGGACAAAGAGCCTACATTTATAACACCTGCACTCGACAGCTATCACGTAATGAAGCTGGATGTTCCTCCAGCTGGATGCAAGATATCCTCTTTAAGTGGACCGCATAAGTGGACCGCATAAGTGGACAGCATTTTGCCAACCATTCTTCCCGGCAGAATTTGCCTAAGGATTCTATTAGGCCTCAAGTTGTCCACAACCTTCCAATAATTGTTCGGCCGAGCGACGCCTTATTACCGAGACGGGTCAAGAAAGTTAGTTGGGATGACGAGTTCAAGTTCTTCTTTTAAAAGATAAGAAAATAATAAGACAATTTTAAATGAAAAAATTCAGAAATTAATTCATTACTATATAATTTGACCATTCACTTTTCTCCAACCCTCCTTTTGTACAGTGATGTATAAACAATTGTGAAATTTCGTATTTTTTTCTCCCTTCATAAACAATCGATATTTCAGCATTTCCTCTCTGCATTGCCCATTTCTTTTAAATACGTGTTCATCTTGAGAAATAGCTTGATAAGCGCCTTTATAAGGAGCAACCACTATTATAACATTATAAATTAGAGAGGATCAGAGCACTCTTTCGAGATTTTAAAAAAATTATAAGGACGGGGAAGAAGAAGTTTCCATACATCAAATGTGGAAGCTGGGAGCCAACTTACTTGATGAAGCTTTGAATTTACCTTTCAAGTTTTCTTCCTGCGTCGCTCGTAACATACAAATCATTCTGCAAGAAGAAACAGGAATACCAAAGGTGAGACCTATTATTGTTAAACATTGTTTTAAATATACATCGAAAGTTCTCTCAATAGATCATCGATCCATGGACCGGAAGTTATATGATGGAGAACCTAACTGACGAGGTTTACCACAAAGTAAAACGAATTGTGGATGAAGTGGAGCAAATGGGTGGTATGGCAAAAGCTGTAGCTTCTGGCTTGCCCAAACTGAAAATAGAAGAATGCGCAGCTCGTCGCCAAGCTCAAATTGATTCAGACTATGGTACTTTTCTTTTATTTCCATTCTTACTGGCAAAACTTAATCGCAAATATTTGAATTTTTCAGAGACGATCGTTGTTGAACAAATATCAACCCGAGAACTTATTTTTCTTTTTCTTACGTGGTTCCGGGCAATCTCGAATGTGGTAAGTTTTGGAATTGCAAGTTATGCATTTACTCTTCTTTTTTTCCACTTTTTTTTTCCTTTTTCTTCTGGTACAGTTTCCTCTTCGACGACAGGAACAGTTGTATCTTGGACGACTGGAACCGTTTCATCTTGGACGACTGGTACAGTTTTCTCTTGAATAACTAGAACAGTTTCCTCTTGGACGACTGGAACAGTTTCCTCTTCGACATTACATCAATTTTCTTCTTTTTCTTACGTGGTTCCGGGCAATCTCGAATGTGGGGAGTTTTGGAATTGCAAGTTATGCATTTACCCTTCTTTTTTTCCACTTTTTTTTTTTTTAACTTTTTCTTCTGGTGCAGTTTCCTCTTCGACGAAAGGAACAGTTGCATCTTGGACGACTGGAACCGTTTCATCTTGGACGACTGGAACCGTTTCTTCTTGGACGACTGGTTCATTTTCATCTTGGAAAACAGGAACCGTTTCATTTTGGAAGACCGGTACAGTTTCCTCTTCGATGACTGGATGAGTTTCATCTTGGACGACTGGTACAGTTTCATCTTGGAAAACAGGAACCGTTTCATCTTGGACGACTGGTACAGTTTCCTCTTCGACGACTGGATGAGTTTCATCTTGGACGACTGGAACAGTTGCATCTTGGACGACTGGAACCGTTTTATCGTGAACAACTGGAACCGTTTCATCTTGGACACGGATGTTGGCTATCGATTCCTTCAATCTAACAGGAGGGTCGCGCACAACGTGGGTACTTGGGCCTTTTTTGCTAGTGAAGTTCGACACTGCAAAAACCAAGAAAGAAATTAGTTTTCGGTAAACTAAAGGTCCGTATTAAATGTTTAGGTCATTACTTAAAAGCGGTTCAATTTTTTGTTGGTTGTTGTTGGTCTCAACTTTTCTAAATGATCACAAAATGTCCTATAATTTATTTCAACCAACACGTTTCGATTCCTTGACAGCCAACTTACAAATATTCCATGTTTAAGTTTACATATAAAAGGAAGGAAAGTAACATTGAATTATAATTACCAAAACTTGGGATCCTCTGGCGAGAAACAATCAACATACCCCTCGTCTGACTCAAGAAGGTCGTCTTTATGTTGGTTGATTCTTTTGGATGCTAAGATGTTTTATGTCAGATTTAAACCCAGTTTTCCAAATGAATTGCATCCGAATGACATGCTGCTGCAATACTAGTTTATCCTCTTATCTAAGATGATTAGCCATATCTTTATCAAATTTCTGTCAGGAATGTGTTATTCAACACTCTGGTGATATGACATGAGGGCCCGATGGAAAAATACTGCTAAGAAGAAAACACCCCCCCCCCAAAAAAAAAAAACAAAAACAAAACAAAAACAAAAAAACAATAAAACAATAAAACTAACGAACAAAACAAAACAAATCTTTTCTTACACTCAGAGGAAATGACGTTCAAGACTACGACCAGGAATACGACCAGGGTGCTAGTAGAGGTAATAATCTTCACACAATAGGAAAAACGACTCCGGTAGGCTATCTCTCTCGTGCTGCTGTACAAACTATAAGAAGGCGGAAAGCTGATTTGTACTTTCATTACATAAAAATAAGAAGAATATCAAGGCCAGAAAATTCATGAATGCTCAAACAAGGTATCCTGAATCAAGTATAAACAATTATTCAGGAATCTTTAATGTTTCTTGAGAAAACAAAGAGAAAAAAAGGAGCTAGTCACCATTTTGTTTTCTTAAATAAGAGCAACATAAGAAAATGATAAAAATACCGAAGAGATCAACATCCTTAAAGGACTCAAGATTTAGATATTCAAAAGATGATGACAACTTCTAATCATGCGAGATCTTCAATCTATCACGCAGCCATCAACAGAAGTAATAAAACCAAAGACAATAACCACAC
Organism: Daphnia pulicaria; assembly: GCF_021234035.1. Taxonomy (NCBI): domain Eukaryota; kingdom Metazoa; phylum Arthropoda; class Branchiopoda; order Diplostraca; family Daphniidae; genus Daphnia; species Daphnia pulicaria. The sequence goes on from NC_060916.1 coordinate 11,047,902, forward strand.
TATACAGATTCGCAATAAACAAAATAGACGGCAAATGGCCTAATAGGAACAGCGAAGACAGAAAAATAGTACGATTTCACAACAACCCACATAGCAGAAGCAGAAGTTACCGTCGTGGACGAAATGGAAACCCGAACAATTGGTTCCAGAGGAGCAGAAGCAAAGAAAACTTTCAGAACAAGAACAACTGCTAAGGGAAAACTTAAAAACAGCAAAGAAAGTATCATGTAAATATCCAATATTCATGAATACAAGTTATTCCACGTAGAAATCAGAATAGATAATTAGTAGACACTGGCGCATCAGTGAGTGCAACGTCCCAATATTTTCCCTCTAGATTACCAAATGATATAGTTAAAAATGAAATGGAATGTCTAGACGAAAAACTTCATAGCACTTGTGGACGGAAAATGAAAATTTCAAGATTGTTGCTGCAAAATACTTAATTTGGCCAACCATAAAGACATATATTTGGCGTCCTCGTCCAAATGGTAAGTTTCAGGTAACTTACTATTTGGGCAAGGAGACCAACGTTTACCATTTTGGGCTGTTTTTTCAGCAGATGCACCACCTGACTCAGGAACCAGCACCGGTCCTACAGCACCACAATCGTCAGCACCTTTAGAAGCTCCACCGGACACCGTAATAAATGTGGAGAAGCTGCTGAATATCATGCAGGAAATGTTGAATTTCACGCAGAGAACACCCGATATTGACAACCACCAGCTTGTCCCACATGGTGCTAACAAACACCCACCAACTGGTGCCCCGGGCGAAGATGAGGGAGACCTCTAAAAGACGGAAAAGTAGTTCGTAAGTATCGACTACAACATTCAAAATTCTAATTTGTCTTTTTTTCGGATATTTCCGCAAATGGTTCGATATGTCACCAGCTTACAGAAAACACCCACAACGCAATCAACGAAGTTCAGCAAAACCATCCGCCAGACCACGGGAATCATCACCGGGTAAATCTGCATATTTAATGGAAAATCAATTAATAAATAATTAAATATTGTATGTGGATTCCAATCTTCAAGAACGCAAAAAAGACGTGTAAAAAAAGAAGGAAAATTTTAAGCCACCTACACGCATCATATCCGACGAAATCAAGAAGAACAAGGAGCTGGCAGGGAGACACATGCCGAACATCAAAAACGTTACTCGACGTTTTTAGGTAACTCGTTTTTAAATTTTTTAAAACAATCAAAATAAATCCGTCTAATACTCATTTACTTACTCCAGATACATAAGATCCAAACGCTTGCCTCCTAACCCAAGGACCGATGAGCCATTTTTAATATCGACGTATCCTTCTTCCCTGCTGATTTTTTCAAGGAGCTGTATTTTCTGGAACGGGAAACAATAGGACATTCCGCTTGCTTTTCTTCACATCTATAATGAAGAGGCAGATGGAGGAATGCAGAATGTGGTTTCTGGACCTTTCCACTTCATTCGTGATCCCATCAAACAGGTAGAATCTAATTATTTTTCCCATGTATCTACTAACAATATTTTTCCTAGTTGTTCTCCAAAAACGGGATGATCAATAATGAAAAAGGAGATTTGAAGCAGGTCCCATTGCTGTTTTTCTATATGACACGACGACGGGCAGTTGATAACGTTGCAATCTTTGACAAACTGAATGTATTAAACAAGCGTTAGGCCTAAAAATGTCTTAATAACCTTCTACTATGTTATTACCGTATGTTTTAGGAAATCATGCCCTTTCCTAGGGTTCAACGCATCGTCACCGACTTCGGAAGAGCCATCTTTGTTGCTTCAGAAAATGTTTTGCCCATTGTGTCCATGCATGTCCATGCAATTTTCATTGGTGTCAATTCATCATGAAAAAAATCCGCGACTTCAAACTTTCAGTGGAATACAACAAAAAAGGCCCTAATCCAGTTCGGGACTTTGTATTTCATTTACTCTGCCTCGCCTATCTTCCAGGTAACATTTAATTTATTACATTTTCACGATTATAATTCTGAATTTGTTATTATTACTTAGCTGAGAAGATACCATCGGTTTTCGACTCCTTGCGGACTACGGCACCGCCAGAACTGGGTAGGTTACTGGACTACATGGAGCGAAACTGGAATCGAGGTCGATTCTGGACTCCGGCTCACTGGTCGCGCTACAACCTTCTTTTACGTACAAATAACGAATGCGAAGGCCTGCACAACGATTGGAATAAGGTAACGTTTTATTTAACATATACAAAAAAACTATTTTTACTAATGGTTAATTTCTAACAGTTGGCGGTTAGACCTAATCTGCCATTTTACAGAATGACCATGGTGCAAACTATATGTGTGCAACTATGAACAACTATGCGACGACGTCAAGTTAACCCAGAAATTACTTTCCCACGAGAAGATAATACCCTTACAAACATTATGCTAAAGTTTGAAATTTTGGAATATGAAAGGATAATAAAAGACAAAATAGCAGCTGAGCAGTGTTACGTGACAAATTGTATATTTCATGTTTGCCTGCACTTTAAATTGGAATACCTCAACTGACAGCATGAATAAACTTAACTAAATAAATTTTAATGCTTGAACTTATTGATGCTTCTCATCTTTTGAAAGAAACAATACAAAAAACCTACAATACTTGTGCTAAAATTTTCCAGGTAAGGAACGGGGAACCTTCACTGACAGTAATGTCTATTATAACCATTCAGAAATGTTCCAAAATATTGCAACATTATTTTTACAGCTGAACTTGGAATACTTAAGGTAACAATTACTACATGTGAAATCAATATAAGGAATTAACTATGAAGAGTTTAGCAGTGTTACGTAGTCAGCTGCTGCCCAATGTAGGTAAACCTGTACGATATCCACTGACAGGAATGCAAATACAATAGTAAGATAATTTAATCACCTGAACTTGGAATCTTAGGTTAAGTACTCTCACATTTACTGTTATCGGTTTTGAGTCTTGGCAATAGAACCACGTTAAACGACAAGTCGAGCAAGAGTCACTGAACCAATACTGACCAAGGGAATAGTTAAAGTATTCTGTATCAAAATGGGAAAACAAACCCAATCCCTCTAAATCAATTGAGGAGTGTTGACTTTACTAGAAAACGATGCAGAACATGGGTACCTAAATCTGGAATTCAGTGGACTAGAGCCACATACAATTCATTCGGTCACTCTTAGAAACGCATGTATGGAAATCCATTCCTTGTTTCATTTATGATGCAAGGTGGTAGGCTTTACGATTTGGTCGATCAACTATTTGTTGACACCATCATTATGATGAAGGAATGAATGAATTTAAAACATCTAATTATTCCCTAAAATATCCGTACTATTGCCGTCCCAACTATTCCCTTACAACATATAGATAAGACAGTATTCTAGAGCAAATTACGTTGGGTATTGCGCCAACCGTTCGAGAACTGCACTACTCACTCTAGGAGGGAAGGGTCAACTTTTCCAAGTAACAACAATGCCTAAGACGAATAGCTTATGTTGGCGTTCCTGAGCCCGCCAAGAGCGTCCGATATAATTTGGCTCGCGCCAATTAAGCGTCGTGCAACACACTTCTCCACCCGTGTCTCCTCCATTTTTCTGCTAATTTCCGTGCAGATTGGTATGTACTCTGGTCTTTATGTAAATTGTGTGTGTGTGTGTGTGTATATATATGCGTGTATTTCGTGTTTTGTGAGTCCTGGATTTCGGAGCCCGTCACCGGATCTCCTTTCTGGATACCACCCAACTCTCTCGCAAAAGTCGCGTGTTCGGCGGCCATTGTGTGCCCCCCCCCCCCACCGATTCATTCTGTGGGTTTTTTGTGGGCCGTTTGCGTTTATTGTTGCTGACAGGCAATCAGCAACACGCCCGTGAAAATACAACGGCTTATTCAAACACGTTTCCGTTTTTGTGTTTCCCGTTTTTTTACATGTTTTGAATAACAATAGAACTGACCGACTGACAGACTGACACTGACAGGTGATTCCTGTTTTTAAGACTTGCAAGTGCCAATGCCAAAAAAGTGAGTGTTAAGTTTATAAATTCTGAAAATATAATTATTACAAATGTACGGTAAGAACGGAAACTAAACGCTACACTACACGCACACACACACACACATATTCCCAGTGTAGAAAAGCACGCACGTACGAAAGCGCGGGCTATGGAAAGAAAGCGGGAATTGCGAAAAGGGTTAGACAGCGCTGATGGTGAAAGCAATATCTCAAAAACAACAAAAAATATCCAATGCATAAGTTGTGTGTAAGAAAAACTGCAGACCCAGTTTTGCCAATAGTAAACTAAAAGAACACACTCAGAATATGATTGTAGAAGAACAGTTGAACACGACGAAGGACAGCTAGGCCTTCATATCTGAAATTGTCACCGTTACTTGAAACAGGGGGGAAGACAATAAGCCATAGGAGCGGTGTGATCCACGATTGAGGCACACATAGCCAACAATGAATCATAAATAAAACATTGACTTAAGCAATGTGCCAGTCAACGATGTCTCTGAGGAATTCGTGTAGTTTAACCAGCTAGAAGTCGTTGTGTGGGAAGAAAACAACTCCAGAAATGACGTGGTGGGAAAGTAAGAAGGACGTCATTTACCCAAAGTTGCTTTTTCCACAAGCAGTGTGAGCTGCCACCAGCCAGCCAGCAATATGTACCAGATTAGTACAGAACAAAATTTTAACGATTTGCTTAAAAATTTGGAAAAGTAGTACGAGGTGAAAGAGTAAACTAAATAAAACACAGTCTGTTGAAGTTGAACGTTGAATGAATTTCAAAACACTACCAAATTCAATGTATTGAAGCCTCTTCTTGTACGCACTACGTTTTCTTAATTGTTATTGAGTATTTCATGACATAATGGAAGAATACATTTGTTTTCAAACAAGGTTTATTTATTTTCTATATTTTGAAAATCTTCTTTAACTTCTGGCAGCAAAATATCAAACTTAATGCATTGTCAACAATGAAACCTTCCAAAACACTACGTCCAATTAGTAAACCAAGTTGGGTTGGAGAACATGAGGAACTAGGTTTTAAATAAAGAGTTTCTTAAAGAAGAGAACTTACGGGTAACAAGATGACAAACATATCTAACTGTTGAGACAACAATCGATATCTCAAATAAAAAATAATAAACCTTTTTTTTCTAGCAGGAAGATAACCGTTGACGTTTCGGCACCGATTCTTCAACAGACTCGTTTTCATTGATGTTACTGTGTAAAGAAAAGGGTTGATTATCGATGGCATTGGAATCTGCAAAGGCAATTAGCTTCATCTTGTTGAATGTTGCCACTGTGGTGTCTTTCATCCAAAGGTCTTCCAGAATGTCCTCTATTGTAGCTCTTTCTAAAGGGGCCACTTTCAACATTTTTTGGCCCAATGCAAATCTTTCAGCCGATACGGAATCTCAATTTTTTTCCAATCGAAAATGACCTGGGAAAAAGGCCAATAATTAGTATTGAGAATAACTAAAAAAAAACGAACTGGACAAGTAGCAAACCTCTTACAATTGGCGTTCTCACTGGTTGATAGCGCATCGCTGAATGGGTGATAACCCGACAACATATAAAAAAAGATCACGCCAAGGCTCCAGACATTGACGGCAGCAAGGTGCAGAGGGATTCTCGCAATCACATTGCGCTGGCCTACGTGTCCTTCGCCGATGAAGCCTAATGTCATTTCATTTCATTGCATTGCACATTAGGTCACTCATAACTGCAAACTTGGTTGACACTTGGTCTCATTTTGCAGTGAGTTACAAATGGCAATGGATGTCCTCGACAACAATTTCATTCTTGGCTGCAAGGCTTTCGTCGTGCGGGAAATGGTGTTTCACCATTCACGCGGCGATTTTCGGACGGGGCACGTCTGGACACACACAAATGGTACCGTTTTCTCCGTTACTCAGTTGAACTTTCTCCTCACATTCACTGCAATACCAATGCATATGTTTATTTTCATTTTCATTTTTTTTTCTTTTTTTTTTACGTTCACCTACTGTTTTAGCCACCGCGCTTGACTATTGTCGCATTTTTGAATCTACAAAGACATTGTTGTGTGATGACTGCCTGACTTGCGTCCATTGTAAGATCATGTTCCCCGGACGTCCGCGAACATGTGCCTTGTTTGACGTCACCGTTATTGAAGCAATTTATTTGGCTAGGAAGGCTTTGCGTCTGGCTGGTGGTCCAAGCACCCCTCGTTCCCCCTTGGATCACGCCGTTGGCGGTCTGCGGCAACGCTGACCAACTGCCGCGGCTGATTGATGTCAACGACGAGGCTGGTGGCGGCGACTCATCTCGGGATTGTGTTTCGTCAAGCGGTGTATTGCAAGAGGTTGACGGTTCTGCCGCTTCTCTGACATTGGAGTGGATTCAAGATTTGGCTTTTGGAGCAGTTGACCCGGCCCAGCCATTGATGAGTTTTGAAGAGTCCAACAACGAGTCAGACAACCCGGCCGCAACTGCCAAAGTCACTTTCGCCGACGTTGAGGCAATAGATGTTCCCTTTGTGGACGAGCCAAAGTGGGCGGAGGGTTTCGACTGTCCTTCTCACGCGGTGCCGTGTCATCTTGGCTTCTGGGACGGTTTCGTTTCGACGTTTTCGGCCAACTCCAACGACTCGGGGGTGGCTGACTTGTACGTCAACTCTGCTCCCGCGTTGGAGACCAGTCTCCGGAAATCCACGTCTTTGGCAGTAAGAAAATTTTACACTTACGTAGGCCATCCAATTGTCTAAACTTTGACTTTCATCTTTAAGTTGTTTGTATAATACAACGCCTGTATTTTTTTAAATAAAAAAAAAATTAATGTTAAGAATTTACTTTTAAACAGCGATTCCTTTTCTTACGTGCCTTTTTTCAAATTCAGATACTCTTGATTCCAATTGATTCACTTTGGATTTGAGTGATTCTACCGTAATTTCGAGATTATCGCCGTTTTCGACGTCAGCTGATGCGAGTTTGTTTATTTTATCTGTGGCCATTTGTAATTTTGCCTAGAAAGGAACATTGACGCAATGAGTATCGCTTAGCAACTTTCGTGTGGCGAGAAAAGAAAATGATAATTCAATACTTGTAATTTAGATAATGTTTCTACATTACGTTTTTCCTTTTTTCATGCTTGTGGAATTGTTTTTTGACACTTTGCAGGTAATCACAGACAGGTAGTCGCCGAATCCAAGTGATCTTTAGCTGCCAATAGCCACAACAGTACTTCTTTCATTATAGTCTGATAGGCCGTGAAATTAACTTGTTCGTTACTGCTGCTCTTCCAACTCGCTTAACAATCGAAATCAGCCAAATTAGAACACATGTGAAAATAAACAAAGGTGAAAAATTTACCGAAGCGCTGGAAGATTCTGTCGTTGTCTCTGCTGGACTGTTACCATTGGCTTGAACCAAGGGAACTTTGGCATGAGGTAAGCCTTGATAAAAAAAAAAGCAAATTTTAAGTGAGAAAGTTGGGATAGCTGTTTGCAGTGTTATTATACCTTTTATAACAACGAGAAAAGATTGTAATGCCTTTTCGGGGAGAAAGAGAAACAACGTACATTTGAGTAGGAAAGTTGCGGTATTTGTTTGCACAGTTATTCTTTATCAGGCAAAATATTTTGGCAATAATTGGTCATGTGAATAAGCAGGTATTACAGGATATCGATTTGACGTCAAATTAATTTCACATGGCTGGTCGCGCTCGGAAAAGCAAAAATAAACCAAGGTAAAGAAATGAAATGTAATACGGCAAACAATAAATTTAAATCGCGCTACAAAATCTCGTTCGGAAATGCTAAAATTCACTGATCGCGGTCGGAACCAATTAGAAGGATTTTTAACGAGGACTTTTTTACTTTAAAACGAATGCTAACCTTAAACCTTTTCTTTAAATTTGTTACTAGCTTAAATTGTCTATTTCTGTCTCAAAATTAACCATTTGGGTAGACAAATAAAAATTAAGTGAAAGAGTGACTCACATTTTGTTTTTGAGCAGTGCGACGATATTATTCAATTTGACAGGCATCAGGTACGGTGTTCGTGACATTCCTTTCCAAAAAGATGTTCAAATTCAATAAGATTTCAAAGAATTCAAAGACCGTTTTTTAAATCAAAGAATTCAAAGAATTCATTACCGGTGGCAAACCTGCTCATTCCTTTTTTTTAAAATCAATAATCTTTGTCACTCCGGATGGCGGAAGACACTTGAGGAATTCCGTCCCAAAAAATTAAAAAAAAAAGGAAATTTCCAATCGACTTTAATATTTCAAAGGCGAGTCTTACGTGGAGAAAAAAGGAGGGAGAGAGCTTTCTATATGCTTTCAACCATATAATTTCATCAGCTTATCGATTTTTTTTCATTATTATTATTATTAGCCTACTATTATTTTGGGGCAGCCGAAGCGATCCATCTGCCGGATCTCTCGTCGGCGGGATAGAGATCCGGACTCTGGCCGACTATAAGACGTCATGCCAAAACGATATGGGATTTCACGCTGCCATGTGCCTCAACTTGTCCCATCCAATTTTTCACGGCCAGAAGGATAACCTATTAACGAAGCTGCCACTTGTGTCGTTCCAGAACTGTCAACGATGACGACAAGTGGCGAGCAAAGAAAAATCAACAATTTTCTCATTTTTTTTTACCCCGTTTCACCGTCGATGACTAGAAATCAAATCAAAACGATTCAATCCCGCCGGATGTGTTTCTACGTAGAGGAAAAAAAATTGAACATTGAATTAAATAAGACCAGATTAAATTTTTTGGGGGGCTTTTTGCAAAAAAGGCAATTTATAGGACTATAAATATCCAGTCCAACTTATTATCCAGTCCTATATAAATATCCAACAACCCACTGCGCAATTCGGCCCGCGTTCAATCTGATCCGCTTTTTCCATGAGGCGAGCGTCTCCGAAACGACGCAGAGCATCCGGACGGCATCAATTCCACCTTGGGGGTTATTCACCGGTTATTGGTGAAACTACGTGAAAATCGCTTCGTTCTCGGCAAAACTGATGCCGGATGGTGATTTGAATTTCACGCTCCGGTTGGTTCCTACAACCACCTACAACCACATCAAGGCGAAAAGAAACTCATAAAACACCTAGTATCTTGTCGCCGTAAACAACTGAGGTTATTCAGGAGAAAAAAATTCAAATGTCAATGTTGGACCAAATCAAGTCTTTCCTGAACCCACATCCCTAGAAGCAATCGATTGGCTGGTATATATCAAAGTGCATGGTGGAATGACGCCATAAATCGAGGCATGGTGTAAAGAGTCTTCTTGTTGTGATGACAATGATTTGCTTCAACAGAATCAACAGATTTGCCGCCAACTGTTTTATAAGTTAAATTTGCTATATTTAAAAAATGCTACCATTACTTAACATTATAAAATTTTAAGGTGTTGCTTTTAAGCTGAAGAGATTTTTTGTAAGCCTTGCATGGTGGATTTCCCACATTTTTTGCTTTTTGCTTTTCTGCTTCCGTGCCGGTTAGTTCTTTTATTTTTTAAATTTTTTTTTTATTTCTAAATTTATACATTTGCACCAGCACTAGGTCGCGTCCCTGGTGGTCTTGTGTTCATGAATGAACGAAATATGTATTTTAATATATTGAAGTTATTTATTTTTGTTGTGATCTGGATGTCTCTGGCTGGACTTTGTTTTTTCCTAATTATTATGTGTGTCAAATTGTTATGAAATATTAAATATGAAAAATCATTTCTGGGCGGGATGATCTAACCATAGTTGTTACTTTCACGATAAGAATGTTTTAAATTAAACTAAAATTAGATGAAACAAAATATACCGGTACTGATTAACAAACTTGTTGACGATAACAGTTATAACGAATTTCTTGAAATGGCCAAAGGTAAATGTTTTTTTCCACAACACAAAAAAAAATTTGGGGTTTCAATATACAATTTCTAATCCAAAACATGTTTTGTTTTAGATGAATTGTTACCATTTGGACGACAACCAAAGCCAAAAGAAATTGAAAATGGGACAGCCAGCATCAATTCGATAAAGTAGATGTGGTTTCGAAAAAGTAGATGGAAGCGTCTCTTCCAATCCCTTGAAAGCACATAAGATACATCATGATTGACTTTTTGTCAGGATTGGATGTGTTCACATCCGAAAGATAAACGAAAAAAGAAAACAAACACGTTATTGACAATAAAACATTGGATGAAGGGAAACCGGCTAAACGAGTACAACTCACCTTTTGGATTTAACAAACGCACTATCTCCAAGTGCTTGTTGGCCATACGAAAAGCGTATGCAAGGCGTGCGGTTGGTGCCGGCTTTCGGAATCGATGAATCAAGGCAATAAAGGCTAACCCATCTGACCACGAAGTTGTAAAATTGGTTATGGCGATCTCAGCGTATTTCTGGATTGGGAAGAAATAAAATGCTTAATTTAAGTCCTAACAGTCGACTGCAAAGAAAAACGATTTGAATGCCATCTCGCGTTAAGAATATTTAATTTTTTCAAATAGTTCAGACTAAAACTTTGTTTTGTTATTTTTTTTCCATTCAAAACAAACAATGGAAAATCACGAGGAATACAAAGTTGAGGCAATTCTGGATATGGGGTAAGTTTTTTCAAGATTTATCAATTAGAATTCCATTAAAGTTTCATTATGGTTATCTATTACAGAATATGTCCAAAAGGCAAAACATGGTACCTTATCAAGTGGATTGGGTACGAAGAATCCACATGGACTTTTTACAAAAATGTGGGCGATGGATGTCCTGATATAATGAGAAAATTCTTGAAAGAGTAAGTTTTTGTTTTTTTATTTTTATTTTGACCACAGCTATTATATTACCTTACATGTTACAGCTTCAAAAAATCCAACCGTGCACCAGTTGAGTTGGTGGTAACCCATCCATTCACTGCGGAGCCAGAAGAATCCGATGAAGATTTTGCTAATGAAGTAGTGGAGCCTCCTCCGCTTCAAAATGAGAATTGTTCACCAGCTTCATCTTCTCATTGTTATGGCCAACATTCTCCTCCAGCTTCATCTTCTCATTGTGATGGCCAACATTCTTCGCCAGCATCATCACTTCATCTCCATTATACCTAAATTGCCAAGACGGCGACCAGCTCTCTATCAGAGGACATCGTTGAATATCTCGCGCATTGTCGCTACGAGTCAGTGTACGCCGACACCATGGCGACCGTTGCAAACTCACCCGCCTAGGCTGACTACACGCGTGTCAGAGTATGGTATTTGAAAGCGCCCAATGAGATGTTTCTCCAGCGAGTAGACGACGACGATGCCATTCGCCAAATGCTGCTGGCCGTTGATTTGGCTGCAGAGACTGCACGGCCTCTCTCGGAGCCCAGGGTAGGTCAACCCTGTCTCGCTTTCGTCAGAAACTTTTGCGGTGTTCTCCACTCGGCGGGAACTGCTCTGTGGTGTAGGGTAGTCGTGGAGACTGTGCTGTCGCCGAACGTCACTCTTTTATTGTTGGACTTTGGTAAGGTTGTCTCCATGAAAGTTTGCCCATGGAGCCTTCGAAGAATGAGTGCGGATCTCGACCAGATCCCGTTGATGGCCAGGAGACTGCACGCCCCAGTGTCATTCCGTACAGCGAGGGCAAGTGTTCGGTGGACGCAATTTCCTTTGCAAGAAGCTTTTCTCGAGAGGGCACTTACACTCTGTCGTGTGTAGGAGACGTCGGCCTGCTGACGGAGAACGGTCTAGACTGGTTTGTGATGATGCAGAAATTTCAGCACATTACATTTGCTCAGCCTCGACTTCCACACACTATTTCATCTTTAACTGGCAGTTACTGTAAAGGAAATTGAATTTGTGTTACGTTGCAAGCTGGCGTCCAGTTTTTGAAACACAAAAGCATGCTAAACCTCTCTCTGCGTTGGGTAATTGTTTTTTGGTTTCCCGAACCGCAACCGTCAGCTATCTAGTCTGTAACTAATTTCACATTTAACGGAATCAATTTTATTTGAAATTTTTATGTTTGTTTCAAGATTTACAGACTTGTTGCAGTCCTTTCGGTACCGTCCTTTGGTAGGTTTACTGTAATTATGTATTTTGATATGCGTTGCCACAAAAGAGAACATCTCTAGATGCCGGTGCTAGCCGAAATGAGAGCTTCTTTCTTCGTCTTTTGCGGCCCTCTACCGGACTTTTCTACGCATCACTTAACACAAACAAACTAAGCACATATTAAAGAGTTGCCAGATTCCAAAAAATCCAAAGGGACTCTTCACATCGTATTTCCTTGACATTTCAATTATAATTCTAGAAGAATTAGCTTTAAAGCTAATGCGCGTGTTTAAAAGCTTTAAAGAAATTGGGATCTTCCTCATCATAAAAAATGATAGACGTTATGGTTATTTCCATTTATTGGCTTACAAATACACAATCTTTAAGGCGGATATGTAAATCTCGCGCAGTTTCTTTTTTTTTCATTACATGTCTTATTCGACCATTTACATATTGAAAATGACTAAAAGAAGTGTGTGTTGTATTTTATAAAACTTTTTGATGTCTCATAAGTGTTATACCCAAGGATGATAAATTAAAAACATTGAAATAGTAGCCACGTAGCGTGTATATTGTCGTCAAATTTTCGCAAAAAGTTTATTTTTTAGCGCTAGAGGGAGGTAAAAAACAATCGGAAAAATAATCGACAAAAATTAAAGGCAAATCAAATTTTTCCCACAGAAATTTAATTGCCGATTATTTTTCAGCGATTATCGCTACCAGCCGATTATCGGCAAAAAAAAAATCGCGCGGTAAGTCTGAAGCAACGTATCCCAAGGTAAAAAAAAATATAAATGTTAAACTTCAAACCCGCTCTATATTTTGGGATGAATTTTATTTTGATCGAGATAGTACAGTCGAAATTAGAATAAAAATGAAAATGAAAATAAACATATGTATTGGTATTAAAGTGAATGAGAGGAGAAAGCTCAACTGAGTAACGGAGAAAACGGTACCATTTAAGTGTGTCCGGACGTGCCCCGTCCGGAAATCGCCGCTTGGATGGCGAAACACCGTTTCCCGCCCGACGAAAGCCTTGCAGCCAAGAATGAAATTGTTGTCGAGGACATCCATCGCCATTTGTAACTCACTGCAAAATGAGACCAAGTGTCAACCAAGTTTGCAGTTATGAGTGACCTAATGTGCAATGCAATGAAATGAAATGACATTACGCTTCATCGGTGAATGACGCGTAGGCCAGGGCAATGTGATTGCGAGAATCCCTCTGCACCGTGCTGCCGTCGATGTCTTGAGCCTTGGCGTGATCTTTTTTTATATGCTGTCGGGTTATCACCCATTCAGCGATGCGCTATCAACCAGTGAGAACGCCATTGTAAGAGGTTTGCTACTTGTCCAGTTCGTTTTTTTTAGTTATTCTCAATACTCATTATTGGCCTTTTTCCCAGGTCATTTTCGATTGGAAAAAAATTGAGATTCCGTATCGGCTGAAAGATTTGCATTGGTCCAAAAAATGTTGAAAGTGGCCCCTTTAGAAAGAGCTACAATAGAGGACATTCTGGAAGACCTTTGGATGAAAGACACCACAGTGGCAACATTCAACAAGATGAAGCTAATTGCCTTTGCAGATTCCAATGCCATCGATAATCAACCCTTTTCTTTACACAGTAACATCAATGAAAACGAGTCTGTTGAAGAATCGGTGCCGAAACGTCAACGGTTATCTTCCTGCTAGAAAAAAAAGGTTTATTATTTTTTATTTGAGAGATCGATTGTTGTCTCAACAGTTAGATATGTTTGTCATCTTGTTACCCGTAAGTTCTCTTCTTTAAGAAACTCTTTATTTAAAACCTAGTTCCTCATGTTCTCCAACCCAACTTGGTTTACTAATTGGACGTAGTGTTTTGGAAGGTTTCATTGTTGACAATACATTAAGTTTGATATTTTGCTGCCAGAAGTTAAAGAAGATTTTCAAAATATAGAAAATAAATAAACCTTGTTTGAAAACAAATGTATTCTTCCATTATGTCATGAAATACTCAATAACAATTAAGAAAACGTAGTGCGTACAAGAAGAGGCTTCAATACATTGAATTTGGTAGTGTTTTGAAATTCATTCAACGTTCAACTTCAACAGACTGTGTTTTATTTAGTTTACTCTTTCACCTCGTACTACTTTTCCAAATTTTTAAGCAAATCGTTAAAATTTTGTTCTGTACTAATCTGGTACATATTGCTGGCTGGCTGGTGGCAGCTCACACTGCTTGTGGAAAAAGCAACTTTGGGTAAATGACGTCCTTCTTACTTTCCCACCTCGTCATTTCTGGAGTTGTTTTCTTCCCACACAACGACTTCTAGCTGGTTAAACTACACGAATTCCTCAGAGACATCGTTGACTGGCACATTGCGTAAGTCAATGTTTTATTTATGATTCATTGTTGGCTATGTGTGCCTCAATCGTGGATCACACCGCTCCTATGGCTTTTCATTGTCTTCCCCCCTGTTCCAAGAAACAGTGACAATTTCAGATATGAAGGCCTAGCTGTCCTTCGTCGTGTTCAACTGTTCTTCTACAATCATATTCTGTGTTCTTTTAGTTTACTATTGGCAAAACTGGGTCTCTCTGCAGTTTTTCTTACACACAACTTATGCATTGGATATTTTTGTTTTGTTTTTGAGATATTGCTTTCACCAACAGCGCTGTCTAACCCTTTCCGCAATTCCCGCGGTTTTTTTCCATTGCCCACGCTTTCTTACGTGCGTGCTTTTCTACACTGGAAATATGTGTGTGTGTGTGTGCGTGGTGTAGCGTTTAGATTCCGTTCTTACCGTACATTTGTAATAATTATATTTTCAGAATTTATAAACTTAACACTCACTTTTTTGGCATTGGCACTTGCAAGTCTTAAAAACAGGAATCACCTGTCAGTGTCAGTCTGTCAGTCGGCCAGTTCTATTGTTATTTAAAACATGTAAAAAACGGGAAACACCAAAACGGAAACGTGTTTGAATAAGCCGGTGTATTTTCACGGGCGTGTTGCTGATTGCCTGTCAGCAACAATAAACGCAAACGGCACACAAAAAACCCACAGAATGAATCGGTGGGGGGGGGGGCACACAATGGCCGCCGAACACGCGACTTTTGCGAGAGGGTTGGGTGGTATCCAGAAAGGAGATCCGGTGACGGGCTCCGAAATCCAGGACTCACAAAACACGAAATACACGCATATATATACACACACACACACACACAATCTACATAAAGACCAGAGTACATACCAATCTGCACGGAAATTAGCAGAAAAATGGAGGAGACACGGGTGGAGATGTGTGTTGCACGACGCTTAATTGGCGCGAGCTAAATTATATCGGACGCTCTTGGCGGGCTCAGGAACGCCAACATAAGCTATTCGTCTTAGGCATTGTTGTTACTTGGAAAAGTTGACCCTTCCCTCCTAGAGTGAGTAGTGCAGTTCTCGAACGGTTGGCGCAATACCCAACGTAATTTGCTCTAGAATACTGTCTTATCTATATGTTGTAAGGGAATAGTTGGGACGGCAATAGTACGGATATTTTAGGGAATAATTAGATGTTTTAAATTCATTCATTCCTTCATCATAATGATGGTGTCAACAAATAGTTGATCGACCAAATCGTAAAGCCTACCCCCTTGCATCATAAATGAAACAAGGAATGGATTTCCATACATGCGTTTCTAAGAGTGACTGAATGAATTGTATGTGGCTCTAGTCCACTGAATTCCAGATTTAGGTACCCATGTTCTGCATCGTTTTCTAGTAAAGTCAACACTCCTCAATTGATTTAGAGGGATTGGGTTTGTTTTCCCATTTTGATACAGAATACTTTAACTATTCCCTTGGTCAGTATTGGTTCAGTGACTCTTGCTCGACTTGTCGTTTAACGTGGTTCTATTGCCAAGACTCAAAACCGATAACAGTAAATGTGAGAGTACTTAACCTAAGATTCCAAGTTCAGGTGATTAAATTATCTTACTATTGTATTTGCATTCCTGTCAGTGGATATCGTACAGGTTTACCTACATTGGGCAGCAGCTGACTACGTAACACTGCTAAACTCTTCATAGTTAATTCCTTATATTGATTTCACATGTAGTAATTGTTACCTTAAGTATTCCAAGTTCAGCTGTAAAAATAATGTTGCAATATTTTGGAACATTTCTGAATGGTTATAATAGACATTACTGTCAGTGAAGGTTCCCCGTTCCTTACCTGGAAAATTTTAGCACAAGTATTGTAGGTTTTTTGTATTGTTTCTTTCAAAAGATGAGAAGCATCAATAAGTTCAAGCATTAAAATTTATTTAGTTAAGTTTATTCATGCTGTCAGTTGAGGTATTCCAATTTAAAGTGCAGGCAAACATGAAATATACAATTTGTCACGTAACACTGCTCAGCTGCTATTTTGTCTTTTATTATCCTTTCATATTCCAAAATTTCAAACTTTAGCATAATGTTTGTAAGGGTATTATCTTCTCGTGGGAAAGTAATTTCTGGGTTAACTTGACGTCGTCGCATAGTTGTTCATAGTTGCACGCATATAGTTTGCACCATGGTCATTCTGTAAAATGGCAGATTAGGTCTAACCGCCAACTGTTAGAAATTAACCATTAGTAAAAAAAGTTTTTTTGTATATGTTAAATAAAACGTTACCTTATTCCAATCGTTGTGCAGGCCTTCGCATTCGTTATTTGTACGTAAAAGAAGGTTGGAGCACGACCAGTGAGCCGGAGTCCAGAATCGACCTCGATTCCAGTTTCGCTCCATGTAGTCCAGTAACCTACCCAGTTCTGGTGGTGCCGTAGTCCGCAAGGAGTCGAAAACCGATGGTATCTTCTCAGCTAAGTAATAATAACAAATTCAGAATTATAATCGTGAAAATGTAATAAATTAAATGTTACCTGGAAGATAGGCAAGGCAGAGTAAATGAAATACAAAGTCCCGAACTGGATTAGGGCCTTTTTTGTGGTATTCCACTGAAAGTTTGAAGTCGCGGATTTTTTTCATGATGGATTGGCACCAATGAAAATTGCATCCCAAGTGGACACAATGGGTGAAAAATTTTCTGAAGCAACAAAGATGGCTCTTCCGAAGTCGGTGACGATACGTTGAACCCTAGGAAGGGACATGATTTCCTAAAACATACGGCAATAACATAGTTTGAGTAGCAAGTTGTGTAACAACAGTTGGAACTCAAGGGACGTGACTTTCTTTGTATCTGGAAGTAGATATTTCAAAAATAAATTTCAAAACTATGAATGAAAATAGAAACTCTTATAAATCTAAATTTTCCTCTGCCTTGACAAGTTTTTCTAAAGTAATTTTTCCTTCGTGCTTTCTTGTAACTTCTTTCCCCCGAGCTACACTTCTTCTTCAACATGTTTCCACGATTTTCCGGGCAATTGTCAATTGTCTTGGGCGAAGAATTGCTCAAAAACTTAAACTCATCTTCAATCTAAACGAAAAATGATCAATTATAGATATGTTGTCAAGACTGCTAACACTTCTTGGCTAAAAACTTACAGGTCCATTCATTACAGTAATGAATATTTGTTTAATATTGTAGTTGCTTTGACCTTGCCTTTAGCTATAAACTTCCTATGGCTTTTACGAGTCATAGCAAACTTTTCCAACATCTCTTCTCGGTAGTTTTTCCGTTTAATTGGGGAATCGAGCACCTGCTCACGCAGGAATTTTTCAGCATCAAGAATGTCTTCAAGTGAAACTAGTGTTCCATAGCTAAACAATTGCGTTTCAGAATCCCGTCTGAAACATAGTGCTTAGGTATTTTATATAGACATAAAATGTTTGGCGGTAGAAATACTCATTTGTTTACTAACATCATCTGTTTTCTCCTGCTAGAGGGATTCCATACCTTGGAAGGAATGCGTTTAACTCGTCTGCAAAGGAAATGCAAACAAAAGATATTTCCAACATTTTTGAAATAGCACAATTTGCTGCTTTTTAAAATTCGGTTAATAAGTACTATTGTTTGAAGGTTTGGCGCTAAATCTTTTCCCACGAACAAAGTAATCCAGTGGACCCTTGATATGTATGTCCATCAAAAAACAAATCCTGTGCATACACAACAACAAGATCTATTATAAAATTGAGGTACACCAAAATTATAGTTATATACCCATGGACTTTTTGACGATGTGTTTTCTGTTGAGGGGTACAAATGTTCGATGGACTTGTCCATCTTTAAAAACTCCTGTGCTGTAGGAAATTTTTTTCGACTCTCACCTAAACTTACGAGAATCTGCAATTGTACGACAAGATAATTCTAGACTAAAAATTGTGTTAAACATTGTTATGTTCATGAAAATTGCCGAAAAAGAAATTTTTTTAAATTTCTATTGGACAGAGATTCGGAGGCCGAGTATTACCCAGTTTATTGCACCTAACTTTGACTTTTTACATATGTACATGAGGAGAGTTGGGGGAAAATTTACAATAGAAAATTTACATCTTTGTATGGAAACTGGGCCTGACGGCAGCTCTGGTGCGGGCAGACAAGTGGCAAAGCAACGTGGTAAAACAATGCACCTGTCCGGCTTGGTTAGACCTTGAAGACCACCGGCCAAGCTATGTGTTCAAGAAGGGATTTAATTACGCTACAAAACATGTGCTGTCAAATTGAACTACTGCGTCATACCGATCAGTGTAGATTCGAAAACAAACACAATCAAAAAACAATTTTACGTGATACCATATCTAACAGAAACTTGTTTATTAGGAATGGACTTTATCACAACAAATTCCGTTATATTTAAAGGTATAGCTAGGAAACTTTCATGCGTTGTAAACAAGAAAATAATTCCAATTGAAAGAGGAATTTAAAAAATTAGACAGTAAAAAGTAACGCTGAAAGGTGTAAAAATATCAGTAAATGAAGAAGCCGACCCAATTAAAATAGAAGATACAAGTCTAGATATACACAGAGAAAAAAAAACTAAACTGATAACGCCCACATCACGCTCCCATCCACCTTGCTAAAAACAAAGGAGGAGGAAAAAGCCATTCCTTAAAAAAAAATTAAACATTAGGTCACACTACTGAAGCATCCGTGCCAGCCACAAAACAATTAACACCAAGAAACTCTCGGCGAGATCATCATTACAAAGAAAACAGCCACCACTACAAGGCCAATATTGTCTCGGGAGAAGGTCGATTGACGATCAATTTCCGCCAATGGATCTCACGCCGCAATTGCAGGAGGATAATTCACAATGGGACAAGAAAATTATCGCCTTCCTAATCCCCCCGTCCCCCAAAAAATGGATTTTCAATTCAAAATTCGATTGATTTACAGATGCAACAGATTGTGTTTCATGAAGTAGCCGACAAAATCCGGAATCAACAAGAACAACTGGCCGGCAGTCATTGCTAAAAATTCGTCGTTAATGGATCAGCAAAAAGGATTCTAGAAGATAAATCCGATTCTCTTTGCAAATTCTTCCAAAATTCTCTTCGTCTCTCTTCTTTAATCCAGTTACGTTCCACAACCCTTATACTATGTAAATTGAATTCATTTTAAATACAATTCAATATTCGCTGTTTCAAGCTGTCGAACAACTGCAGAAACCACAAGAGTCATCAGTCGTTTCGTCTAACATAACTTACTTTTGCCATGCTAAAAATTCGTCCAGTTCGTCGTTAATGGATCCCCAATAAGCAGTCCTACTACCAGACTTGAAATATCAATTTGCTTGATAATCTGGACTACATTCTCAGAATCGACATCTTCTGATCTGGAAGCGGGTATTGGCAAATTGAGATCGAAGAAGCTAGACGACAAACCTGAAACAGCCTTCTCAACAGAAGATGGATATTATTAATTTAATATAATTCCATTCGGTCTAACAAACGCACCTGCTACTCCAGCGTTTTATGAACGAAATCTTGAAATCAGTAATTAGGAAATTTGCGTAAGTAATACCTTGACGACGTAATCATATATCCAACCACTATAGAGATCTGAAGCATGTTAAACATATAGACCAAGTATTAGCAGGGTGTCCTCTCATAACATGTCTCGCTTTTTCAAGAGTTTCAGACTAAAAAAATGAATTCCCTGACTTTGGCTAACGCAGAATATCACAAAATAATTAAGTGACTAGCCATTTCTGTATTGCATTTTTCAAACATGAACTTAACTAGGTTAAAGGGTCTGTGTTTCCACTTTAATTTTAAATGATTTCGGAGAAATTGAGACAGGTTACTCGATTAGTTTGGGGATGACTCGAGAAGGCTGAAATAAAATCTACATGTGCGATAACTGCGTTTCAAGTCGTCTTCTTTCCATTGATAATTGTTCCAAGTCTAGCTCCGTGAATTTCTGTTTATTTTTTATTTCTTTTAACTTCGCAACCAACGACTTTCTTTTCCGCTATTTTGTAGAATAACTGGCCTCTTGCCTCTTCTTGTTCTCTTCAAAAGCCTACCGATAGCGGAAAGTGTTGGAATTATTCCATGCGCACCATCTAGACATGATGTGGCACCACTGTATGGTCTGTCGTCTGCTATCCTAAAACCACGCTTCTTGTCAGTTGAATAGCGAACTAGCTATCTTCAATAAACGCTAGCTCTTTTCCCTTGCACTTTGTTAAGTAACCATTCAACATCACTACATATCCCAGGTATATAATTTATTAACTGTGTGAATAATTATAAGATGAGTGTGCCTATTAAAGTGATGTGTTGCACCCTCACTTACAATTATGTCAAAATCCTACAGGTTATGGGCCCAGCTACGCGCTACCTACCTCGTGGATACTAAAGAATGAACACATCCAAAGATGTTTCTCACATTGCCAAGTTTGATGGCCAAAATTATTCATTGTGGAAGCTGGGACTATGGGTCCTGCTCGAACAACACAACCTCATCGACATAGTAACTGGAGATTACACCATCCCTCAAATGGTAACAGTTTACTACAGCAATATAAATATGCCAATCAAACTTGCAGTAAAGACCCCATATTTACAAATGATAGATGGAAGATGCTGAACGTGATGCTCAACTAGCAATCATAGCAGAAATCCAAGATTGGAAAGAAAGAGACGTAAGAGCTCGAGGCTACATTCTTTCAACAACTGAGGTATCAATCTACAGGATCACTCCTAATATATACAATCCGGTTGATAACTTTCCTACATTATATATGTTTATAGTTGTCACAACAACGACTCCTCATTGATTGCATAACTGCACACCAAATGTGGACTACACTCACGGCTCAACACCTTGAAAGGGCATCTGACAACCAACACGACCTGTTGATGCGGTATTATGACTACAAATACCAACCTGAAACCGACATGAAGAATCATATTGCCAACATAAAATCCATTGCCCACCAATTGGGAGAAGTTGGACGCCCCATAGAGGAGAGAGAGCTGATCACCAAGATCATTAGCACCCTCCCGATTGACTACAAAGCTTTTGTCTCTTCATGGCGACATGTGGCAACAGAAAAGCAAACTTTATTGACTCTCACCTCCCTCATATTACAAGAGGAGAGAGAAATTACGAAATGGAGGCCAAAGTCAAGCGATAACAAGGATTCTGCTTTTCACGCCCAAAATCGTGACGAATCTCAGGGATACTCGAATCACTATCAGAAACGTAATTATATAATATAGTTATCATGATTCAATTTATCTAAAGGTTCCAATATTCTCAATCAATTACAGAAAGAGGAAGGGGAAAGAACCACTCCCAACACACTAAAGGCTTGAGTCGAAAAAGTGGACAAGACCGGAACAAAGGAGACAAACCGATGCACTGCTCATACTGTGACAAGACAAACCACGAGATAGAGAGCTGTTACACCAAGAAACGTCATGACCGAACTGATTTCGAACGTGCTGAACTAGCCAAGAAGATGAAGATGAATGACGGGTCTGCCAAGGTGGCATTTGCTCAACATAGTGAAAAACTTTAAACTTGAATCTAAAAAGTGTTGTATTACATTCCAGAAATACAAAGAGACTCAGAACTCCAGCTCATTTCCTATCACATCTCGTCTTGAAACTCGAAGTACTGGTGATTGGTTTGCTGATTCCGGAGCGACACAGCACATGTCGGATCAGAAGGAATGGCTCGTTGATTTTGTAACTGTACCAGATGGCTCCTGGAACGTCGACGGAATTGGTTCGGCCAAATGTTCAGTTAGAGGCTACGGAGACGTCAATATCTGGACTGAAGTAAATGGTGACAGGAAGCCCGCCACCATCAAGAAAGTCTTATACGTGCCAGGGCTAGGCATTAACCTATTTTCTATTGCCGCAGCCACAGACCTTGGATGGAAAGTCACATTTGCTGACACCATGGTTCACATTTCCTCAGAGAAAAACACCAAAATCATAGTCGGAGAACGAGTAGGCAGAAATTTATATCTCTTAGCCATTCAAGCTCGATACAAGGAGGAGCCGACAAGCTTTGCACTGGCATCCTCTGTCTCACCTGCCATTTCCACGTGGCATCGTCGCCTGGCACACCTAAACTACTACACCATCGTGAAAATGGCGTCAAGTGGTGTAGTAGAAGGTCTGGACCTAGCAAATAAAACCATTCCACCAGAACCTTGCAACGGTTGCGCATTTGGCAAACACCAAAGATCACCTTTTCCCATTGGCCGGAATCGAGCAACTTACACTGGAGAAATGATTCACGCCGACCTCTGCGGCCCAATGGAAGTGGCATCACCAAACGGGTCCCTCTACTTTGCCCTATTCATTGATGACTACTCAGGATGGCGATTCATCTCATTTCTTAAGGCCAAATCTGAAGCCGTGGACTGTTTCAAAGAACTTATCCATGTCATCCGTGGAGAGACAGGCAACCTGGTACGCACCTTCCGGACGGACAACGGCGGAGAATGGTCCAGCCACGAATTCGCCACTTGGATGACCAACAAAGGCATCCGCCATGAGACGAAAATTCCACACACACCCGAACAAGACGGCGTGTCCGAAAGAGGCATCAGAACAGTGACTGAAGGCCTACGAAGTTGTCTTTACGACACTCGTACCCCATTGGAATCATGGAACACCGAAGTGGTTAATGGAGCGGTAAATCTTATCAAAGAAAGTGGACTCCCGAAGTATCTCTGGGCTGAGGCAGCGTCATTCACCGTCTATACACTCAACCGCGTGTTAAGCAAAGTCTCACCCGTGACCCCTTTCGAAGCCTGGCATAACAAGAAGCCCAACTTATCGCACCTGCGTGTTTTCGGCTCAATCGCTTTCATCCATATTCCAAAAGCTGAAAGACGAAAGCTGGACCCAAAGAGCACCCGTTGCATCTTCGTTGGTTACAGCCACACCCAGAAGGCCTACAGATTTTGGAACCCGACAAACCGAACAATTAAGATCAGCCGGGACGTCACGTTTGACGAACATCATCGTCTTGTGGGTATACCAGGGGAACCCCCCGCCTACAACAACCAGAAAGCTCACTCACCGACCCTCGTCCAAGTCCAGGAGGAGCCATTGGCGGCCACCAGTGGTCAAGAACAACCTATCATCCACCTAGATAGTGACCCTCAGACCCAATTGAATGAAGAGATGCAGCCCAACCAGCCTACCGAGCCCAAAGCTCCTGATGAAATCGACGTAAAACAGCAAACTCAGCCACGTCGCTCCCTCAGAGGTCGAGTCCCCATCCGAGAGTGGAAGGCATGCCCGGTTATGGACCGACCCGAAACCGACAACTCCTACATTCCGCTCAACTACCAAGATGCAATGAACTGCCCGGCTGCCAAGAACTGGAAGATAGCGACTCAGGAGGAGTATCAGTCGCTGATCGACAATGGAACCTGGTCCATTGTCTCCTGTCCGAAAGACCGAACGCCCATCAAATCGCGCTGGACATTTGACATCAAGCCTGGATTGAATGGTGAACCACAACGCTTCAAAGCCCGATTCGTAGCTAAAGGCTACAGCCAACGCCCCGGGATTGACTTCAATGAGACATATGCCTCTGTCGTCTCCCATGACACCTTAAGGATCCTCTTGTCCGTTATTGCCACTGATGACCTCGAAGCACTCCAGGTCGATGTCAAGACTGCCTTCCTCTACGGCCCCCTTGAGGAGGAGATTTTCATGGACCAACCTGAAGGATTCATCATCCCAGGCCAAGAAAGCAAGGTGTGCCGTCTCCACAAGTGCATATACGGACTCAAACAAGCATCTCGTGTCTGGGGAGACCTGTTCACCGATTTTATTGAGCATCATGGCTTTCAAAGGAGCGAAGCGGACCCATGCCTCTTTTCCCGAGTACGCGGAACAGAAAGAACTTTTCTAACCACCTGGGTAGATGACGTCATTGTTGCCAGTAATCAGCAGGAGGCCATTAACGGATTCCTGATCGCCCTTGGTGAAAAATTCCAGTTTCGATCCCACCCCCTACAACGATATGTGGGCATCGCAATAGCTCGCGATCGAGAACAGAGAAAACTCCACATCTCCCAACCAGAATATATCTCCCAGATAGTGAAGAAATTTCACATGACATCATGTTCTCCCAAGTCAATCCCGGCAGACCCAAATGTCCACCTAGTCAAACCAACTGAGAAAAAGGAAGAAGAAAATGCTTTCCCGTACCGAGAAGCCGTCGGAGCTCTACTCTACCTAGCGCTGGTATCACGACCTGATATATCCTTCGCGGTGGGTCAGGTGGCTCGTTTTGTTGAAAGTTACAACCTCTCCCATGTCAAAGCTGTTCGCCAGATCATCTCCTACATTCACGGAACCCCTAACCATGGAATATGCTTCGCTGGATCAAACATAAACCATCTGGTTGGGTTTTCAGATGCTGACTACGCGGGATGCCAAACAACTCGACGCTCAACAACTGGAAGCGTCTTCATGTACAACGGAGGAATAATTGCGTGGTGCAGCCGCCGTCAAACCTGTGTGGCCCTGTCCACCACCGAAGCAGAGTACGTGGCCGCTAGTGAGACCGCGAAAGAAGCGATCTGGATTCGCCGCATTCTACCAATTTTCCAACAGGGCCCAGAAGCGCCAATTGTCATCAAGTGCGATAATCAAAGCGCAATCCAACTCGTATGCCACCCTGACCAACGTCCAAAGACGAAGCACATTGCTATCCGCTACAACTTCATTCGCCTACAACAAGCAAATGGAGAGATCAAAATGGAGTTCACAAGATCGGCGGATCAACTTGCTGACATCATGACAAAGGCGCTAACAAGCCCCCGTTTTCATTCCATCCGTGAAGAACTAAGCGTCGTACCGGGATTCATCTAGGACAGCAAAAAGGATCCATCATGTCCACCTGAGGAGGAGTGTTGGAATTATTCCATGCGCACCATCTAGACATGATGTGGCACCACTGTATGGTCTGTCGTCTGCTATCCTAAAACCACGCTTCTTGTCAGTTGAATAGCGAACTAGCTATCTTCAATAAACGCTAGCTCTTTTCCCTTGCACTTTGTTAAGTAACCATTCAACATCACTACATATCCCAGGTATATAATTTATTAACTGTGTGAATAATTATAAGATGAGTGTGCCTATTAAAGTGATGTGTTGCACCCTCACTTACAATTATGTCAAAATCCTACAGAAAGTAGACATGCCGTCATCATCTTCTTTGAAACTGGAACGTCCAGTACTCTACCATAAAAATTGGTGGTGTCGCTAATTCTTCGTAGATTGACAAGGGGCTCTTCATGAAGATTTTGAAAGATAAAAGTTTCGTTGACAGAAAAAAAAAACTTTCGACTTGAGCCCGCCCGTGGCTATATCAAGTGGTCGTAATCCATTGTTGGATTACGATTTTTCGGTAACAAAACACTTTGCAATGTGGATTTACGATCTGGTGGTTAACTTGTTGGTTTTCGGACCATCTTGACAATCAAGTGGTCGTAATCCAATCTTGTCCTTTTTTGGACCGTTGGGAATGCTGTTAGTAGAAAACCGAAAGAGGTGTAAGTTAATTAAATGTCAAGATTTCGTTTGGCTTATGGCTTATATTGTTTTATTAATCTTGATTGTTGGGCTTTTTTTAGGCATGTGAAGAAGGACACCAATCACAATTTTAAACTAGGAACAAGGCTGGTCCAGTGAAGATTTTGTGAGCACGGTCCACGGTACACATCAAAGTAGGCGAAATAAAATCGTCGGACGAAGGTATAGTCTTAAATAATGCTAAGTTGCAATAAATGGCAACTGTTCAGCAACACAGAAGAAAAGTAAGACTGATCCACAAGATTATTTGGAAGAAGAGGGAATATTAATCAAATACAAATATAAAATGTACAAATAACAAAGCAATAATTACAGCAGTACCGCACTACATTTTGCAACCCATAATACAGGGTCTACACTGCAATTTCATATTTGTAGTTATTGAAAAAATTGCGAAAAAATGATAACCTTTTTTATGTGTACATCTAACTTCTGCTGTGCAATGCAATCCCTGTAGAAATTCCGAATAAAATGCTATTCAAGAAACGTTAGTCCTCATTTATTCACGAACGACATCAATTCGCTATAGCTTTTACCTTCTAAAAAATGACAAATAAACCAGCAAAATGATTTCGTGTTCTATCGAATCGGTAGGTCAATATAGGAATAGAAATAAGAATGGTCGGAAGTCAGTAGTTCCGTATCCCCTTGATTTTTAAATAGCAATCCAGTTAGCGCGGTAGTGTTAGCAATGCGAATTGTAGTTTTTATTTTTTTGCATTCCAGTGATACAAATTTTGATGATCACAATTAGTGCTGTTCTGTAAGTGAAAATACGTTAGCAATTTGAAATTTGAATCATGGATAAGCAATCGAACAGTCGTCAAACAAGGGATTCTTTGCTGTTAAATGTGAGTTGTGGGGACTAGTGGCATGTATTTTGAATTGAGGTTTGATAATTTACATGTCCAAGATTTAAAACAGAAATTGGGTGGAATGCTTTTCCACTTTGCAGATGATGTTGAATGACTTGCCCATGTAGCATTAAATACGCAAAAACTACTTGCCGTCGGTCAGAGCGTGAGTCCACGGCATGCATTTAAAAAGTTGGGATACCGATATCAAATTGAATCGAACTATAAGTCATACTGCTAGTTTTTTTTTCTTCAGAAGACCTTCATCATTCCGATTTAATTTAATGTAATTTGAAAAAATATACCGGCTCGATGGTCTAGGGGTATGATTCTCGCTTAGGGTGCGAGAGGTCCCGGGTTCAAATCCCGGTCGAGCCCTGATATTCATTTTGATTTTGTTGATTAGGAACTCCTGTAATCCATATTCTAGAACGTGGTTTGTGTAAGATTTGGTAGCTAATTTCATCCAAAAACTTAATGCTATGATGCAATAGTATCTCGTATACAAGCACCTGGCATTCAGCAAGTTTTCATTTCGATTAAGAAGTGAAAGGGTATTTTTTTACAGATAGCAGAATCTTAAAGTTTTCATTTATTCATTAGCACATGAAAGATAATTATTTGAGGATGGCGGTATCTTTGATTTCAACTTACAGGTTTACCTATTCACAATTACTTTAAATCTTAATACTTAACATCGAATAACATCGGCTCAATGGTCTAGGGGTATGATTCTCGCTTTGGGTGCGAGAGGTCCCGGGTTCAAATCCCGATTGAGCCCTATTTGGTTAATTTTTCTTTAATGTGTTCCTATTACAGATTTGCTCGAGATTTGACTTGTTGATCAGTGTCGACTGACGTGACTGTTGGCTCACTTGGCTGTCGTTCAGCAATGCTCACTTGTGGGCCATCCTTTCGTATCTTTGAGGCATGGGGGAGTTGAGCCTGCTCCAGCTACCCGGCCAGCATCATTCGACTACATAGCCGACTTGTACTACCCCAGCTGGTTAAAGTTCAAGCCAGATTTAAGCAAATAAAAGTTCGCCGTTCTAATTTTGTAAGCATATACAGTACCTACCAGAAGTTTGGAAACGCCCGAGAGAAGCTTATCTAGAAAGCTGATTTTCGTGGCGTTCCCAAAAATCCATTTTTTCACGGGGGACAACCAATTTTTTTTTTGGAAGTAGCCATAATGGTCGGCTACTTCCTGAATTGTTTTCAGATTTTTATATCTAGGGGGAGGGCATCTACAAATGGATCTAAAAGTTTGGAAACATGCTGTAGGGGCTTATTAGAAATCGGCTACTTTGACGGTCTCTAAATAGGGGACAAATACACTTACAACGACGCGAAAAGTTGTGAAAAAAGAGCTTCGTAAGCTCTACAACGCGCGTCATTGTTTGAATTTTTCAAAACACATGTAGTATAACTAATTTTTAATTCAAAACGGGATTTATTATTTTATCCCTTTATTCCCCTATTTCCCAACTAAACAGTGTTGCCGCTTTTTCCCTATTGTCGTGTTATCCGAGGGAGGGAAATATAGCCTGAATTTATTCAATTGCCGCAAGGGGCGTAATAGTATTGACAGCGAAAAGCATTTCCGTTGGTTTTTTGAAAAAACAAAAATTTTGTTTTTGAACATTTTTCTAACCATCCCTCCAACGGCCGACCCGCCGTTTGCAGCGCCCCTTGCGGCACTTGAATAAATTCAGGCTTCGGGTTAGCGGGACGCATTGAAGCACGGTTGTAGTTGAAAATACGGGCAAGATGATCCAAATGAGGAACTGCATTTATATTTTCTTTTAAATACTGGCCCCTCGCAACTTCTTCTGCCACATGAAGGCCTCCAGTTTTCAGCTTAAAGTTTATCGCTACAAAGTTTTCTACTATTTTTATTCCAAGCTCGTCACAGTCGTTAAATACATCAATATTTTAACAAAATTTAAAAAAATTATCAAATGTCAGCTGTCATGTTAGGTTTTGACATTGCCTGCTGAAATTGAGCTTTTACTATTTTTCTGGCCTGTTTGTGTAATTTTAAAATATCAATGACCAATGTTTTCCTTCCTTGTATTATATATGTCGTGGATCAAGCAGCTGAACATATATGCTTGCCACTCTTTGATGTCACTTATAGATGTAGTAATCGAAGTGGTTGCAACACAAATATCAAGCCGTTTCCTGAGAAGAAGCGGCTTACTTTTTTTCTTGTGTATTTTTCCTGTGTAATTACAATTTGAAAAGAAAAGGGAAATTTCCTGAGAAGAAGCGGCTTACTTTTTTTCTAGTGTATTTTTCCTGTTTAATTACAATGTTAAAAGAAAAGTAAAATTTCTGTAAAATGGTCCATCCCATTCCCATTCTATCACTTAACTACCACCGGCAATCAGTGTTCCAACGGAAATGAAAATTCTTTGTAAATAAATAATCAAAATTTTTCCCCTGACAAATGACAGAAGAAAGACGTTACCTTATCGTTTGCAGAAGATGATATGGGATTTGATACAGGAGAAAAAAGAGACAACAAAGAATTCCGGCGGGCGTGAGAAGGAAAAAACTGCCAGTAACTGCTCCGCCTCTAACAGAGACTTACAATGTTTTTTTTTATTACTGGTCAAACAAAATATTTGATTGTGGCTATTAACAAAACGCCAAAAGTCCCTCGAAGGAAGGGCAACTCCTCGGCAGATACCATTCCTGCAACCTCAGAGGCAAAGGCATCCGCACCGGGGATTGTTTTCTGCCTCACCATAAGAAAATCACATCGTTGAGTCGATGCTTTCAAAATAATTTCGCAACGGTGTTGAAGATGTCTGGTTGTTACCGGTTGTCGGACTTGTTGACGTCTTTTAGTTTGTTCCCACCAGAAAAAAACATTGATGCCTGAGCGCCCAGATCACCAGTTTGGCTGTTGGGCCGTTTCCAGAGCATCTTTGGGGACGTCATGCGCTTGCTGCATACTCTGCAACAGCTCCGACCGGTACGCAACAGTACCACTTTATATTAAGGACTGGACTATAGATTGCTGAAAAATTTGTATCGAACAACCATACAAGCATACTATAAACAGACAGGGAAACATTTGGTAACTTAATCAACTGCCTCTTTGGACAAGTGACTTTTTAATATTACATGGCAAAAAAATCGAACAAACCTGCATATATTTGAGTGTCAGAAAATGGTTCCTAACACATTTATGGATGCAAAAAAATATATTTTTGTTTTTTAATCCTGGGGTAATAAAGAATTTTTGTCTTAGACGATCACTCTTTCTTCGTCCATCTAGTCCAAAAATACCGTATGCTGATTTTTTGGTTGGGCTCCGTCACTGACTACTACTTTAATAATTATATTGTGTTTATGGAGAATCAAATTGTTTTGGTGATAAATTCAAATAGGATACTTCCTGATGCAACACCTTTGAAGCGAAGAATGCAAAAGGCTGTACTAATTAACATTTGTACGGCAGGACAAGAATGGTCAAACATGGCAAGCAAGCCCCTTCGTAATTTTGTATTCAAATCTTTTCCAAAATCGACAAAGCCATGGTGTTCTATGGTTCCTTTTATATAGGGGGTCATTTTTAATCTTTTTTTTTATCAAAGAACAATTGTCCTCGTGTGCTCGAGAGGGTGCTCGAGCCTTAAAGAAAATTTTTCGCGGTTTTAAATACCAAATCGTTGAAACTGAACTTGCGCTCAGTAGTCGATAACATTCTTCTTATTGTATTCATGGAAGGGATAGGAAGTTGACCCTCTTTTTGAATGTATAGGTATGCCTTTGTGCTTTTCAGTTTGAGGACCAGACTTGCCATTAAGAAGACGTTGTTGTATTGCATGAGTTTTCTTGGATTTGGCTTTCATAATAAAATTTTCAAGTCTGAATTATTAGGAGTTGCTGTCAAATAATAAAATATTTATTATGTTGCATGGTCATGTAGCTACATGAAAACACACATGGAAAAAGTAATGATGTTAATAAGGTTATTTTCAACATAAAAATTAGAATGTGTCAATTGCTTTTCTATAGAAAGACATATCAGGTAAAGTGCGGTTTTTAAAGAAAAACAGATATGTTGCATCAATCCAGATCCAGAAGTCATAAAAGGTTTACGTGGGATCAAGATTTGTTCTTTCATTAAATGGACACTTTGATGTCTAAGGTTCTAGTAATGATCAAAACGTTGGCTTTGTCACAATGTCCAAATAAAAGCATTTTTCAACATTTTATTTCGGTATCACCCGATTTTTCTAAAAAATACCATTTTCATTATTCTTTGTGTGCGATTAATAGAAATGTTATTTTATTCACATATTTCCAATTTCGACTTCAGCTCCTGCAACAAAGTAAGGCTAGTCAATGTAATTTTGCAGATGGATATTTTTTTTACAAACCTCGGTCTTCTGTTAACTGTGATCTAATTTACAATTGGCACTTTTCAGTTGATTTTTCATCCTTTTTATGTTTCAATTTCAGAAACACGTTACGTTTCTCAAATTCCTCCAAATTTTTTACCAACGGGTATTACCTCCCACAACACTCGATCGGTCTTACGCATTCTGATGCTGGTTTCCGGAACTGGAGTATTGCCACTGCAACACAATATTCTAGACGACGAATTGTTGGCTTTGTTGGTTTTTGCCAGTTTTTTTGTTGTCTTAGTTTGATTTTGCCAGCTTTGAAATTTGTGGATTGGAATTGCCAAAGAAGGGAATATTCGTAGCTGTGCATGGCTTCGCTCTATGACGATTGCACGTGCGCCACTGCTCTTTTTAAAAGCTTCCCTTCCCCCCCCCTTCCCCCCAAAATGATTGACTCATTCTTTTTTCTGAGAAGAAATAATTTTTTTAAAGTAGAAAGATCGGCAAAGGCGCTGGTGCCCGCGCCAATGCCCTAACCACCCGTGCCATTACGCCGCCCATACCTCCGACTGAACCTCCAACAATGGATGAAAAATTAGCTTACAAGAAAGCTCCACCGCCTCCTGGAGCAGCTACTCCATCTCCAGCAGCACCGCCTACTCAGACACCAGTACCTTCTTTACCTCCGTCGTCTCCTCTATGCTCCCACTGCCAGCTAATGCAGATAATTCCAAAAATTGCTGGGGATGATGGAGCAGAACAAGTGCGTCTGCAAAAAAGACTTTCTTTTCGTCACCTCACCTCTCCGTGGAAGGCACAGTATCGCCGAGCCAAGGAAAAATTCTCATGTTCAGTTTCTTCACTTCGGTTCATTTCAGTTTCCTGCCAAATTCACGCCAATAAAAATAAAATACAAAAATACTAGCGCAGAGTTTTTTGGTATATCATTGTTGTTATAAACCGAGACAGCAGATATTTGTTTTTTTCTATAGGTGACAAAACGTTCTGCCTATATTTATATTTGTTCTAGAGGCAATAGCAAAACAAAATAATAACTGACACAAATGAATTGAATTGAAAGCAAATCCAATCAGCAAAGGCTTTCAAAATAATGTTAATATTTATGAATGAATTCTGTGAATGAAGGTGTTGTTGTTGTTCCGCAGTCGCCCCACCCAGTCACCCCACCCATTCTTTTTGCGCTAAGGAATTTTAAACCGATTCCAACATCGAAGAAAGTAGCTAAGCCACTCACCAGAGTTCCATTTCCAGCACGAGGGAATGAATTTAACCTAGAGCCAAGTTGCCCTGTACCTCTTGGTTCCTCATTCGTAGACCTTCTAATACTTTTTTAAAAGAAAATGAAGAGAAATGATCTTTTTCTGCAGAAGTCAACGTGCAGCGGATCTATAACGATTTCAACGCAGGGAACTTTTCTTGAAAGTTTTGGTTATCGTCTTACTTCAATACTCATACGGCAAGTTGTCTTTCACATATTATTTACGTAATCCTTACAAGAGTCTTGGCCACTTGTCTTTGTCTTTTTCATAAGAACAAAAATAGGTCATCGGCCACTCTACCGCCGGTAAATTTGCACGTCAATCCTTTTGGGAATCATAGCTAGACAAGGTGTAATCGAAGACAATATTAGGGGTTGCGTTAAAAAGGAAAATTAAACTTTTGAAACAAGAATTGAGAACCGTTATTGAAAATTGGAAGCAGGTTTCTACAAATGGTAAATCGTAGTCGAAGCCATAAAAAAGTTGCTTTTAAGGGTGAACGAACACTAGCCCACCTCTGAGGTAAAATCAATTCTCAGGCAACTCCCGAAGAAACAGACAAGGATTATTTTGCTAAAAAATGTGTTTGTGGTTTAAAAGATTCAACGCGGATGTTTTGTAAATACGAAACCGGTTGCTTTTTATAGTAGTTGATTTTCATTTTAAGTGATTTTCATAACTGATTATTCTCTGCCCCAAATTTTTCTTTATTTTTCGAAATAGCTCGAACAATTTTGTTCCAGGTATTTTTATGCAGGTTTTGGGGCTGCACTCCGTAAACCCAATACCAGAACCCAACACCAGCCACAATTTCTTCACACAATCACCAAAAGCATCATCAGCACAAACATCAGCCACAGCCAACATATCAAAACAATCACTGCCGAACTCGTACGGAAGCGCATATTATAACACCCATCACTGATCTCTTTCAACTTACCACAGGCTCATTGAG
Source organism: Daphnia pulicaria (assembly GCF_021234035.1). Classification (NCBI taxonomy): domain Eukaryota; kingdom Metazoa; phylum Arthropoda; class Branchiopoda; order Diplostraca; family Daphniidae; genus Daphnia; species Daphnia pulicaria. The sequence goes on from NC_060916.1 coordinate 11,081,371, forward strand.
GCTTTGGTAAGGACTAAAAACTATGATGCACAAATGCACAAGAGTACAATATAAACACTTCTTTTTTTATTCTTTTTTTATAGTAGGGAGCCCACAACTACTTTCAAACCCCCTTCTAACACTTACGAAATACAGATTTGGGATAGTTTCTTTTCTTGTGTGATTGTTTCAGTGCTCAACAATCTGGAAAGTGGATTGGGAATTTGTGCAATTGCCATTTTTATTTGATTGGTTCGTTTTTCCTTTCCTTTCGTTGGTTGTCAACATATTCCAACTGTTTTTTTTTTAAATATTCGAGCTCTTTTCTTTCTTTTCTTTTTGTTTCCCCCACTCCTTCTGTTGGAGATTAAGATTTTCTTCGAATCCTCCAACAACTACTAAATCAAAATTTGTAGTGGTGGATGAGTAGTAGGTCGCTGCACCCTGCATCCCTGCCACCACGGTCACCTGCCGATCATCCAGCAACAAACGGTGGAACCAATGAAGACCGAAACGGTAGTGATCGCTCTATTTTGGCCGGCACAAGCAGTGGCAGCGGCGGTCTGGGCAGCCCAGTTAGTCTCACGAGTAATAACAGTAGTGCTTAAGAACTAAACGGTTCTCTGGGAATGGAAGCCTCTTTTCTGGTCGTCTACCATCGAAAATGGTCTCTCACAACGCATTGTTTACTTGCGCGTCGTTCACTTGTTTATTGGCTTTTTGTCTCACGTCATTACGACGAGCGAACGGCATCCATCGAAGGGCGTGAATGACGTCGAGCGAAATGCAAATTTTCTTATATATTTCTTCCAACAATAAAAAAAAATACAAAGGTAAAATTAGATCATCGCTTCTTTCTTTCTTTCAAGAAAAAATCTACATAGGTGATAATACAACAACGAAACGCTGCATTTTGTCCGTGCGGTGAATGGCTTTTGAGGGGGGGGGGGGGGTGAATTTGTCTTAATGAGCGTACGCAATATTTTTTTTGTTTTCCAGTCGTGAAAGAATCGGTTGTGACATTTAATCAATACAGCGGGAATTGGAACGCGATAGAGACTTTGGCTGAAAGAAAAGGTGATCTAAATAAAATGAAATTGCAAACGGTAGGCAGTTCCATGTTGATGTGCACCCATGCTTGCATTCAATGCTGGAGCTGCTGCTTGGTATGGATGGGTAAATTGGATGCCCAAAATACATTCATATGACATCATTTGGGATCAGCCAAATGATGGACAAGACCATGGATGGACATCCATTGACCATCGTTTGTCACTAGGGCATTAACCACGACTTTCACTTCGGCGTCCCCTATTCCATGAATCGATGCATAAATGACAGCGAAAATAATATCGATAACCCCTAACCAACCAAGGGCGTTACTCAAAAAAATATACAAAAGCCTCATGATAAGTTTTATTTACGCTCTCCACCCACTACCACTCACAAAAGCTTCAGAATGTAGAACAACAGTGTCTCAGCATTTACACAGACTAAAGTTGGACTAAGAACTTTCTGTAGTTTGTAGTATTCCCTAGTATGACAGCGTGGCGTTATCACCGTGCAACTCTCTCACAACCGATCATCCGATCCGAACCAACTCCGAACCAATCATCAAAGAAACGGCCTAGAAACGCATGGCGCATGTTTCGAAGCAGCCCACAGTGTTGTGGATTTTATTATAATTCTTCGTGGTGACACGGTGGCAGGGCTGAGGTGACGGAAAAACGGAATTTCTCTACCGCGAGGTTACCATCTTTATTCGTAAACATAGGTTGGGTGGATTTGACCCACCTTTTCAATAGAGCGACAGTGTGCGGAGATTTAAACATTACGGCCGCGAGGTGTTACCCGTAGAGTTCTCAAACACCACCGTTACGTTGATTATTCCTATCGACAGTGCTTCTTCTTCCGTAAAACTCATTAATGGTTCATCCTACCATGGGTGAATAGAAATAGTTTCTGTGCGAAATTAAAATCGATCGTGGAGAAACACGCCGTTGACCATTGACCACCTGACTGAGCGGCGGGATATTTACACTATAACAGGAGGAAAGGTGAAGGCAAGGCTATCTATTTTTACCAATTCTGTCTCTATGAGTCAGCGCTGAAGTTTCCAGTATTTGAACTTCTTTTTGGGATATCCCCCGTTATTACTCTTGTTTCGACAATGTCGGGAGCCGTGGCCAGTTAGCCAACACGTATAGCAAGCTTGCGTCTTCCTAATATGTGCTGCAGAAGGGAGAGGGTGTGCGACATCTCTCTCGTTAGCCTAAGTTTAATTTCTCTGACCATGTTATCCAAAAGGGTGTTGAGACTGCAAACGTTTCTCGGTTCTTATGGATCTAAGCCTCCACCCCCAACTCACTTCTTGACGCATTATGATCCTCAATTTCTCCCAGAGATGCCTCGTCTAAACGACGAATGAGATCGAAGTAAGATTAGTCCGACGTCGAGTTGCTGGACAGCATTGCTTCTTTATTGGCCGGGCTTTTAAGCCCAAACACTATCCTTTGGATCACTTTCAACAGCGTTAAACGTACTGGATTTTACGATTACGAATTATGATTACGAACGATGAATAGGAACCCGTAGATATGGCGCGCGAAAAATTCTTAAAGGTGAAATTTTGAGGAAAGAAGGAAAAAAAAATCTCACGTGGGGATAAAAATTGGCTTTGAAAATGAACTCACCCCAAAGAAAAAAATTTGGCATTCAGAACATTATCCCTTTTAAAAGAACTTCTAATTTCTAACTTTCATATTGATTTTAACTAACATATTCATCCTCAGGTAGGATAAGAACATGAAATGCTCGCAATTGGAAGCAAAAAGCTCTCAACGTCTTGTTTTCTTTCAATGACTTGTTCTTTGTCTTTTTAGAAGAACCCAAAAGTTCACTCACAAATTCCTCTTTCGTGATCATCGTCTTTAAAAGAACACGAATTCTAAGATAACCAAGATTACAAAGTATATTTTATTGGAGACATGAGAAGGGATAACATACGATACTCAATTTTCTTCCCACACTTTAAACTACTTCCCACGAATTAACTAAACGAAATTTTGCACGAGTAGAGCACTTAAACAGGCGAAAAAAGAGAGAAAGCTCTAAAGACGTAGTTCACGGTAGGAAGTACTGGGCGATCTTGTGTGAGCCATCTTACATATCCTGCCAAATCGCCCTTACGTTGCCTACAGCCACTTGTAGCGAGAAAGAGAATGTTATTTTGTCAATGTGAAACCTAGGCGAAGGAGTTTAAACATAATGTTCAAGTATTGCGTTAAAGCTGATGAGCTGAAAGATCACCGGCTTCATTTTTATCAATGTCGGAAATGACTATTGCGTTCTCCTCAATGACTCACAGCTAGCTTGGACACACCTCCTTCTTTGTTCCTCACAAGAGCGGATCTCGGGAATCCGTCCTTTCCAGATCAGATCTCGTCGACGCAGTTGATGGTCCATCCTCCTCTCGAAGTGTTGTCAATAACTTGGAGTACTAAGTCTCCTACTTGGATATGGCATGGATCAGCCTACCACTTTCTCCTGTTTTAGGAGTGAAAGGGCTACTTCGGTGGTCACAAACGGAAATGGTCCACAATTATTTTGAAATTTCGCCATCTTCAACGAGGGGTTGGGCTGGACTCGTAGAGAACATCGTCTAGGAAACAAGGATTAACTCGGGCTAGAAAAAGATGGTAATGTGTTAGAACAGTTGGATCGTTTGGGTCTCTTGAGCATCTGCCAATGGGTTGATCTTTCATGATGGACGCGACCTAGACTAAATACAAAACAAGTACTTCATCGGGAAAGGAATGGTATTGCAGAATAAAGAGCAGTGCATCCTTGAACGTTTTATTGAAACTTTTCCACGCTTTTCCTTAATATGGGGCAGATGGTGGGGCAGATGGCAATTTTTGATAATGCTGCTAACGGAAGCCATCCCTAGAAGTTTTCAGTATTGCACGTGCACAACAATCAGCGTCCATTTGGTGGTCACGTTTTGTAAAAACAGGTGATCTTGCACAATGACTTTCGTCGCATGATGATCTGAAGGCAGTAATATCGGATATCCTTTGAGAAATGACAATACCCCAAACGACAGTCGACGCGAATAAGTTTCTTCTTCGAATCAATGAATGGTGTCAATGTGATTTTAGATGAGTTTGTTCTTTTCCCTTTTCTAGTCTCCGGTATACCTTTCCATAGCTTTCTCGTTGAGCTACATGCAGATGAGGATGACTACAGCTTCTTATATTTCAAAAGTTAAGCTATAGGGGTTTGATTTGTTTCACTGAAGGGAGGAGATTGTAGGTGATTTGCTGTGTTGTGGATGAGTATATGGAGATGAAACCAACTAAACCAATTTCGAGAGATTAATTTTTGAGTCGTTGTCTGGCGGCTCAAAGTATTTTGGTGTGGCTGGCCAGCTGTTATTGGGTTAGCGGAGGAAGCCAGGGCCGGACCACCAACGGGTTTCTTCCGTGAGAGAGGTTTCCTCGACGCTGTAGCTGCAGTCATTGGCTAGTTTTAAAACGCCTGGTATGAGTCGCCATTATTTCGCAGCCGGTAAGGATACCACCACACGGTTCGCTTCCCGAGTATGGTAGTGGCAATGGGTGAAGTAGATCCAGCGAAGCACAGTAGATGAGTCCCAGTATGTTTCGACATCAAATTTAAGTTGGAGGTCTCTTTTAGTCTAACGCGCACGGCAATGTCGTGACTTACATTTCACGACATGAAACAACTATAGTTGTTCGATGAAAGAATTAATCATCGCAACTGAATTCTTCTAACATTTTTTAACTTTCACGAAAATCCTATTTTCTGTTCTCACAAAAATTCTGCAACAGCGTTAGTATTATTTGCAGATTCCAAGATTTTTTAACAGTCTCATCCCCAACAATCCCCAACAGCCCAGAATTTAAAGTTTACACTCCAAGAAGAGGTATTAGTGCTCTTTCTAACGCGTAAATTATCAGTTCAATCGCTGAGTTAGATTGGAGTAATTCGGAACACCGACTGAGAATCTGTAGCGATATCCTCGATAAAGTGAAGCGTAATGTCCTTGAAACTGAAGATTTGTCGCTATTTTACGCAAATGATTACAAGGAGTTACTAGATGCTGTACGAGTAAAGGTATTTCATTTAAGTTCACTTAAAATTTACATATACTGACAATGATCTCCAAATAAGATAAATTTTTGAGAATTGAAGCGAGCGTCTATCTTTGTTGACTTTGGCTCCGAATAGCTCGACACACGAACAAACAAGTGATTTTTTCGGTGTTTCCAAATACTTCGCAAGTATCCAGTATACCCAGTCAAGCCGTTGATTTGAAAATAAGCAGTGGTATTTTAGCCCAAGCTCCCAAAAAGAGGAATGTTCATTGTTTGAGTGATGGTAAAAATTCATTTACGTCAAGTCAAATTCATTTTGAAATTATTTTTTATTTTTCAATAGAGGAAAAAGCGCGAATTATAGATTTTTATAAATCCGATTAATATAGTCACCAATTACCGTGAATGAAAAATGTAAAAAGTGTGAAGCAGCTAAATGGAAAACTAATGAAAATAAGGAGTGAATTTTGCTTGTCAACATCTACGTCAACTCTACGCTGCACACCAAAAAATATAGCCCCACTTGTGTAGTGTGCAAGCTGTCCGCCTTCTTTGAAAATAGACCAGCCTATGTCATCAATGTTGGTGCTAATTGCATACACTCTGTTTGCGTATGTTTGTACCATCAGAACGTCAAACTCAAGCTGGACGTAATTGATTCATTAATGACCCGCTATTCAATATCATATATTAATATTATTGTTATGATTATTAAGGTATGTCCTTCCAAGTAGATATACGTCAAGATATATCCAGTTACCTTTCGATGAAAAACTCTTTAGAATTTCAACTGTTGAATGAGACATATTATTAATAGTTATTTGTCTAGCAGATCAGAGCTACAAAAAAGTGTTAATTTAAGTTGTGTTATCAATTTGACTTTGATTTTCTGTTTAAGTTGTAATTTTTTTTTAGTTTCTGATTGTTTTTAAAATTTGTTGTTTTCTTCGGTTCTTGTTTTCTTCAGGTACATTTTTTATTTTGGTTGCTTTGCTTAATTTTATGTTAGTTATAATTCAGGCTTTTCCTTGTTTAGTTATAATTAGTCTTCGTTTGTCAAGTCCTTTTTTGACAATGTCTTTGTTAGACAGTTTAGTTGCTGTTAAGAATTTGAGTTAAGATGCATTGGAATTTTCTGACGCTCTCGCAAAAGAGAATAATTTCCCTTTTCAAATTAATGACATTATTACTTTTAAAGCTTTCAACGCTTAAGAATCTGTTGGATCCTAAATGTAAATTTTAGTGTATTGTGTACATTACGTGTTCCCAATATGTGCAACGCAAAAAAAAACAAGAGCAACAGGTGCGAGACCAAAATAGTGTGCTTAGGCCGCCAATTGTAAGTTTGGATTTTGGGTTGTTTTAATACCTACTATCGGCAAATTTCGAATTGTATCGGAGAAATTTGCTCGCCAACAACGCCATATAAAAAAAAATTCAATATGTATCGCCGAAAAGAGTGAGTTTATTACCTGCCCACTGTCCATTACATTATACACACAAAGGCTTAATATTTTCCTTTTTCAGATATCTTACGAAAAACCCAGCCCTCCATCAATTTGTAATTTCCGATTTGTCCCTGGAGAAAAATACCACTTTGAAAAGGAAGGAAATCCATTACAAATGGGGGCAATTCATGAAGAGTAAGGACATAATTGAACGAACGAAAATTATAACAATTTCAGTGTCAAGCATTGACGTAGTCTTGTACCCCTCGATGAACACCTGTATCACGGGGGTGAGAAAGCACTCAGAGCAGATGATCGACGTAAAACCCTGTTGGGTACTCTTAGATCGGTTATTACCCGAGAAGAGATGAGGAAAAAGAAGAAATTTGTAAACTCTAGGAGGAAAAACAACGCAAAGAAGGTTTGGCTAAAGAAGCAGCCGAGAAGGCCGCACAAGTGAATGAGCAAACCCAAACAATCATGCAGTTGGCCTCTATCCACAAACGCCAGTTGAACATAGAACAAGAAAAGCAGAGATTGGGCCAGATTTGGATGAAGCAGCTGCAAGCCAGCATGGAGAAGTTTTTGACAGTAAAAAGTACAGTGGTTACTCTTCCGGTCACACCGGTCAAAAGTACGGCTAAAAGACGCAAAGAACTACTCCTGGACGCCATAAAAAAGCAGAGACTGCTAAGAAGGCAATTGACGATTAGGAAACAACACTACAAAAGGAATTAAAGTCTGAATTGAAAGAAGATTTAAATACTAATTCCTTCATGTTTACTTCCAGATATCACCTGACTATCAAAGACATCACCGAGAAAAAGGCAGGAAGCTTAACTCAGTCAGAGAAGCTTTGTTGGTCATTGTCGCGACACTTCGCATGTCGCTTGATCGCATGTCAAGTTTCTTGAATCTTGCATTCGGTTTCCCAAATCAATTTTACCGCCAAGATTGGCTTCACTACGAGAACACTTAACCCCTGTCAAGTGGTTCAAGGTATTCAAGGGGTTTCAGGTTCCATCCTCACGGATGGAACCTTGTACAAAAAAGCAATCGGAGAAACCTAAAACAACCTACGCTGTGACAGTGGTAAATATCCCCGTGCCTGGTGGTGCAATAGTGCAAAACACTATTTGAGTACCAACGGTACAATAGTGCAAAACACTATTTGAGTACCAACGGTACAATAGTGAGCACCAACGGTGCAATAGTGCAAAACACTATTTGAGCACCGACGATGCAATAGATTTCTTAAGGAAGACCATTTGGCGAAGTCAAAAGATTTTTGCAATATACATTTTCTCCGTTGGCATTGTGTTGCTATAAGAACAATTTTCCAAACAAAAAATTAAAAACTATTTAAAATTTTTATTATTATTATTTAAGGCTTAATTCTGCGTAACTATTATTTCAGTAGAGAAACAGTGTAGTCTGAAAAATCTGATTTCTAGTTTGATGATGACTTTTCGTCTTCTTTTTCGTGTAATTTCATATAATTTCCTATATGGTTCTTATTGTGATTAATATGCAGATTGTGTCGAGAATTAACGACACTGAATTGTAGATTCAACTCATTTTCTGAAATCAAATTCAAGTTCAGTTTGCAAAAGATGTGTTAGATAAAAAAAAGAGGAAGAGAAAACAAAAGTGAGACACACCAACCTGTATGAACAAGAGTGAGGCTTGATCTGCGTTGTTTAAAACAAAGAAGGTTTTGAAATCAGGGGTTGAGAGGGTTGCGAATTTAGGTGTGCAACATTTCAACTGTGTAATAATTTGTGAGTGAAACAATAATTTATTTCGACAAAATTTCGCATAAGGTTTTGGCTATACTGATTGAGCTAATTAGAATGAATGAATATAGTTTTGGTAAGCTTATAATCAAATCATAATGACGGCAATATGTTCTTCATAGACTGAGAAAATGTTCTTAAATCGCTTATAGGTAACTTTAAAACTGATTATTGTGATTAAAAAGTTATTATCATGGGACCATGTTATGTTTTTATGTTATCGCAGTCGAATCATTCAAATAAGACCTGTTCTATTGAGTTGTAATTTTCACTCATAGGTGGCAATGGTGACTGTCCAGTATTTTTACAAGCTGTCCAGTATTTTTACAAGCTGTCCAAGATTTTTGACGGTTGTCCCAATTCAATTCAATTCATTCAGGCAAGAGAAAAACAGAAGACAGTTACGCCAATGGGTTTGAGGAAGGAACGCAGAAATTTTCAAGATGATATAATTTAGATTCGTAAGTTTTTTAAATACCCGGTTGCTATATTTTGGACCGATTCCGCCTCCCTTCGGTACATTATCTATCTAGCTATCTTTCATGAGGCAATGAGGCATGGAGTATGAACGATGAAAATTAGGAAAAGCTTCGATGACGACAATAAATATCAACAAAAATTGTCCTTCGATCGTCAGTATCTCTAGGATATTTCCAAAATTCTTATGGAGAGGTGAAAAGCCTCCGTCAAATCTCAGGTTCACATAAAGCCCCTTGGGCGCCTTCGGAATTATAGTTAGTTAAATTTTAGATGTAAGTTTGTAATTTAAGATGTGGGTGGGATTGACCTAACGTTAAAAAAGGCCACTATTTAACCGATTTTTACTATGGCTTTTTGAGGGGTTTGATATTTACTTAATGTAGCGCCATCTGTTATCAGATCTGGGAAAATCACAGCCGTCAAAAAGTAAATGGCCGGTACTCACTTTTTAAATAAATACATTGAAAAGGTTGAAAGAGTTCGATAGTTTCTTTTTTTAGGCTCAGAAACGTCTAATAAGCTCTATACCTAACTTTGGCATGCCTTATAGTAAAAAACTAAACCTTAAAAATACCCTAAATTGTGTTTTTCGGATTTCCTCGATTCTGATTGGTCGAGAAAATTCCCAATAAAGACTTTCGGGGTGCCTCTCTCAGCAGACTACTGTAACTTGTGCTGCATTAAGAGCCCCTAAACCTTCGGTAATTTAGTAAACTAAATTCCTCAGGGATAAATTTTGAATTCTCCATAAGTTCTTGTTGGTTCTTGTTCTTACGCAATGTTTAATTATACAAATATGTTGAGCTTCTCTCGATAAAGTAAACTTAGCAGATTATTAACTAGGAAAACTTTTGGAACGCTAGGCCATAAAAGGAAAGATTGTAGACTTCCGGTTTTGTAAAAAGAAATGTAGCACTGATAAATAATATTCTGATAATTCCAGCTTTTGATCTAAACTAATTTGGGGCAATTTCAGGTAACCCTTTAAGAAGAGATTCTTGATACAGTACCAAATATTATTGACTCGCAAAATTCCTCGTACATCCTCAGAAAAATAGATTTTGGGAGTACTTAAATCGCGAAATCGAACGCCTAAAATGCGAAACCCTACGCCAAACGTGCAGTATTTTTCTAATAACATTTTAAAACTGCTTTAAATTCTTAATTTTGATTGTTTCGTGGTTTTTACCTCTTTTAACTGTGCATTTGTTGAATGTTCCGACATAAACAATGGGTCGGTTTCTGCCTCACTCTCAGACCCTTCGACATTCTCGTTTGGAGTGTTGGGCGTGGCCTAAAATCCTACGATAGCTTCCTGCGGAGTGGCCGCATCCTTTGGTTTTTCCGTCGGGGACAAATGTGGCGGATCATCTGACGCCTTATTGTGGGATTCTTCCTCGCACCCGGACCCTACGGCATTCTCGTTTGGGGTGTTGGGCAATGGGCATGGCCTGAACATATCCAATCACTTCCTGTGGAGTGGCTGCATGCTGTGGCTTTTCCGTCAAGCCAAATGTGGCGGCTCATTTGACGCCTCGATTGGTCGTTTTCTTCCTCGCTCCTGGATCCTTCGGAATCCTCTTCGGAGTGTTAGGCGTGGCCTCAACATCTCAAGTCGCCTCACCCTTGATTACCAGTCTTACCTATATTTCAAAATGTGGTAATTATAAATTTAACAATATTTAAAAAGAAGACGATGACGAATTAGGGTAGCTCTGCACGAAAAGAACGTAATTCTTTTACAGTACGTCGCTCTTATATAATTGTTTTTTATTCATATCCTAGTGTAAATGTAAGAGAATCCGTAAATGTAAGAAATACCACGAAAATTAAAAAAATTCCGAAATTATCACGAAATTCGAAAATAATGACTTTCTCTTACTCACTCTCCCTCTCGCTACAACAAGTGACTACTCCTCCTCCTTCCTACTGCCGGACAGCAAAGACAACGCCCAAACAATCAAACTACTCGAGAAAGGTTTGCGCTACAAGAATGACCGCTACAAATTGGATATGGGATATGCCGAAAGATACGGTAGTAGCACCAGGTCGATTCTCGAAAGAGCCTAAATAAAAATGATGTCAAGACCAAGGCCACCGAGACAACAATAGGAGATTTCGTAAACCAAAGTCATGCAAAAAAAACTGGAAGAAGACGAACTCGAAGACCCTGTCAGCCATTCGTGGTACCTACCTCACCACGCATTCTTCAACCCAAGGGAGCCTGGAAAATTTCGAATGTTTTTTTTCTGGCGATGCTGCTTCCTTTCGTGTCATTTCATTGAATAAATGCTTGTTGACCGGCCCCGATCTGCTAACTGCTTGACTAAAAGAATACTCCCCAGTACTCCCCAGTACTACCACGGAAATCCGTGGTAGTACTGGGGAGTATTCTTTTAGTCAAGCATAAAACAATTTTTAGTTCGGCTATAGGCCACAGTGGTGCGCATTGGCGTAAGCTGCGCACGACTTTTGGCTATGTCGCGTACTTTTGGATTGCAATAAGATCCATACTCGGGAAGCGAACCGTATGTTGGGATCCTTACCGACAGCGAAACAGAGGCGACTCATGCAGGCGTCTTAAATCCAGTCAATGACTGCAGCCACAGCGTCGAGGAAACCTCTTTTACGGAGGACAACCGTTGTTGGACCGGCCCTGGCTTCTTCCGCTAATATAGCTGGCCAGCCACACCAAAATACTTTATGTCACCAGACAATGACTCCAAAATTGATCTCTCGAAATAGGTTACGTCGGTTTCATCTCCGGATACTCATCCCCTCCACTCTCTACTACAGAAAAATCCCAGCCAATGTTGGTTGAAAAGAATTTTCACATGGGTTCTGAGATTCATCCGCAATCTCTTCGCTTCAGTAGCAAAAAGAAAATCAAAACCCTTTAACTTAATTTTTGAAATGTGAGAAGCTGTGAGGCCATCCTCAACCGCATATAGCTTAGCTCAACGAGAAAGCTATGGAAAGGAATACCAGCAGAGACTAGAAAAGGGAAAAGAGCAAACTCATCTAAAATCACATTGACACCATTCATTTATTTAAAGGCGAAACTTTATCGCATCGGCGGTCGTTTGTGGTATTATCATTTCTCAAATGAAATCCGACATTACTGCGTTCAGTTCATCATGCAACGAAAGTCATTGTGCAAGCTCACCTGTTTCTACGACACGGGACCACCAAAAAGACACTCAGTATCTCCGCACAGGAAATACTGAAAAACCAACAAAACCATCTTTCTTGAATGTGGAATTGAGTAACATCATCAGTTTTTTTTAACTCTTTTGATTGTATTTAGGCTTACTTTACAATACACATCATCGCTGTTGTTGGGCGAAGTAACAGGATTAATAAAAAAGAATGAAAAAGAATTTTCGATTGTGCAGAATTGTTTCTCAGTAAATGTTCTTGTGTAGAATGGCTTTATAGCAGAGCTGAGAAAAGGTCCGAGAGACTTCGGCGCCCATTAAACTCGATTCCGGAAGCAATTTGAAAAGTTTGCGGATTTGAGTCGGAGTGAAAGGCAGGTCAGAGGAAGCAGAGAAATCGACGGCTTTAGATTTGCTGTCTATTGGGACGACTGGTGCAGATGGATTGCTGGGCGGATTATTAATTTTAGCATCTGGCAATTTCCCTTCTTCTAATTCTCCTTCCTATCGTTATTTCTTGGTATCCACTTCCATTGGGTAATCGTCTTCTGGAGGCGTAACAATTTCTTCCTTGATTTTTTTCTCATCAACAACCATCTCGTGATCCAGCTGACGGAGCAGTGAGTTGACGATGCGGTGATCGTACGAGCCGTGTAGACATGATTGCGATAAGCAATCGCGTCCCAATTGAACCAAAAAGCTCACAATGTCGTCAACTAATAGTTTAAAAGCTGTAGCTATCCTCACAAGTGCAGGAAGATTTGGCAGTTAAATTTCCATACGCCCATTACTTGGCAAAACTGGACCGAATAAAAGTACATATTACATGAATATCAAAATAGGTAGGTAATTGATTTTCTTACCGCAGAGAAGGGTTGATAGAGTGTTGACAGCTAGACGGGCGACATTGGAAGATCTAGGCAGTGTGAACTGTAAAGACAGGTGTGATATCAACAGCAAAGAGCTGCTGGGCCAAGTCCCCGATAATAGGCTGGGCAAGTAACTCGCGGACAAAAAATCAAGACAAATGCGCATTGTGCATGGCAGGGATATCCTGTGTCGTCAACAGGGCAACAACTGCACGGCAACAGAGCTGAAGGATAACCCTATCAAATGAATAACAATCATTACAAATTGTTCAAGTATGTTTAACTATCCAAAGTACCTGGAAATGGACTAATATGACCAAATTTGGGTCTGCAATAATAAGTTGATGGAGGAAAGAACCAACAATGTTCTGAACCTCACGCAGTTCTGAAATCCGTTGATCGTTTGCCTGATAGAAAAGCAAGGTATCTTGTGATAAATTTCAACTTTCTGCTTTTGAAAAGAATATCAATTACCTCATCCTCGGGGGTCTGTAGGCAAAGCTCGAGCACTATGAACGACAGAGCTTTCTTGCGCAGCGATCAAGGCCATTTTAAGCGCTCTTCGCGTTCGCTGTCCGACGTGACTCCTGCCAAATTGCCAGGCCCTTGTGCAGCAACAGGATCGAAAAGCGGTTTGCCGAGTAAATGACGTGACAAATGGGTTCGAGCCTAGCCATGCTTTGAGCATGTATAGAAAAATTTGCATAGCTGGTGGACACCTGACAAAAAAAACGGTAATGATCAATTGCCATTCATTTTTAGTAGAATTACCTAAAAACTCGTGGATCGCACCGCAAAACGTGAAGTGGATCGAATTTCAAATGATTCTGCGTTAGAGTAGGAGGTTGACAGTCTTCCAAGGAAAGTTGTGGGCGAAGAGCATTGGCCGTCATTACCCAGAGTTGGCGTGGCAGGATCAAGTTCAGTTTTAACCAAATTTGACGATACATCTCTGAAGAAAATAAGTTTTGTTTTACAGGATAGAACTCTTCAATGATTCAGGAACATGAAACATACCTTGAACCTGTCTGGGAACAGTTTCATCGAGGATTGATCGAAAGTGCTAGATGAAGGAGTGCGCCACTTGCCACAATGATTTTGGGCCATTCCATGGTATTTCAATTTTTTTTTGTCGCGGTACCTCACCGATTTTGACGAAAAAAATACTGTGTGTTGTAAGCCATGGTTACATAACACTGTGAAATTTTAAAATTTTTTGGATCAGTGGTTGAGCGTGAATTGTTGTTCCAAATTTCCGGTTTTTTGCGGAATCGTAGTGCGGAATTTTCACTAAAACGTAAATAAAACGGCGGTGGATAGAGCAATTGAGATCGGACAAAAACCAAAAAAAGGAGAAAAAAAATGGAATTTTTTGGTTTGTGTCCGAGTCTGATCAGTCATTAGCAAGGTTACGCAATCTTCATTTAAAGAAAAAAAATTTAATGGCTAATATCTCCATTCTCGAACGGCGAAGCTGATCGCGACTTGCGCCATTCGATAGTCCGTCTTTATGTTTACTTATCCTGTAACAATTTTCCTCCTTCCAATCTTCGTGTTTTAGTTATGAATTATTTAAATGTGTTCGTTTCCCCTATCTTTTAACACAGGGGCCATCGCACCTTACACTTCTCCCAGAGAGGGGCGCGCGCATCGTTTACAGCTCCCCTAGGTATAGAGATAGGGAAAACGAACAGAATTTGCCTAAAATAAACACACGCATGTGTAATTAACTGCGAACGAATTTTTACTTTCACGCACGCTACTATGCGGCTGAACCACGAAAATTAATAAAAAATACAATTATAATTCAACTTTTTACGCCGAATCGAAATTCGAAAACAGAATAAGCGTAATATGAACATACGCATGTGTATTCAACTACGAACGAATTTTAATTTTCACGCACGCTTCTATGCGGCTGAACCACGGAAATTAATTAAAATTACAACTCTAATTCAATTTTTTACGCTTTATTGTAATATCAGGTCAGAATAAGCCTAATATGAACATACGCATTGTATTTAGCTGCGGGGAGGGGGGGGCGAGCTATATCGATTGAATTTCGTTGAATTTGGAATGCAGAGAGTATAGTATAGGAAGAAGAAGAGTTTTGTCTCGGATCACGTCCCCCAGCCTATATGGCTTTATATTTAAATATAATAAAGAAGAGAGTTGGTGGTGATGACTCGGTGGCGGTGCAAAAGAAGAGAGGGGGGGGGCTGTGCTGACAGCAACGGCATATAGGCCTATAACTATAACTGTATATATACACAATTACACACATATATATGGATACTCTGGTGCATAGAATTTGGCGACTTCCTTTGACTTCGTCTTCTTCTTTCAACATTAGTCTATAAGCATAAACCCTAGATTCAAACGATTTTAAAATAATACTAGCTATAAAAAAGCCACGCTCTAAGGGACAAGTCGACTCTCATAGACTAGTCGATAAGAATCGACTTTCCTCAGTAGAAAAAGTGACTGTGCGATTCGTCTATCAAAAAGGCACACTCTAATGGACAAGTCGACTCTCATAGACTAGTCGATAAGAGTCGACTTTCCTCAGTAGGAAAAGTGACTGCGCGATTCGTCGTTAAGGATCGATGAGATAGTGCGCGACCATGTTGCATAACGTAGGAACTGGATTTGTGGCCCACCAAATTCCACAACCATAAATCGTGAAACTATGACTCACACAAGTCTTTGTTCAATATTTCCCCTACAGTTTATTTAAGTACAACATTTAAAAGGCAATAGTTTTCGAAACAGAATAACAATTTAAAAAATAATAATATAAATAGCGACAAATTATTTGGAACGACAACTTTCAGCGGTGAGTTTCTTATTCTCCGATAATAATTCTTCGGTAGGTAAGAAGAACCGCTGTGTAAATGTGCGAGATTCCTCGAAACCAGTCTGGCAGCCTTTGAGCAATTGTTGAAATTTTTCGGACGTTTCGCACAACTTTCGCTCTTCTTCTTCAGCACCAGCAGCACTAGGCGGAGGAGGAACGACCTTGCGGGTGTCAAAGGGATTCTTGTAGTCGATTGGGATCAACGTCTTGTAATCGTGCTGATAGGTACTTTCCATCGGCCCGTAACTCGCCGAGTGATTCCAAAATAAAGTTGACGCAGGCGGTTGGGCTCTGACTGTTGGGCAAATCACAACCGGCTTCCGGTAATCGTGTTGGTACGTGCTCTCCATCGGACCGTAACGGATAGCTGGATTCCAGAGCTTAGCCGACGGAGTCCGAATCTGAGCCGATTTAATTTGTCGCAAACGAACAACTAATCTGTTTTCTTCATCCTACTGGAATAATCCATTTATGGCCATGAACTGGTACACTCAACTTTCTCCGGCTTGCCAGGCAGCAGCCACAGCTATTCCAGGTAGACTTTTTCGCTTCAATTCCGGCAGGATTTTTAAAAGACTAACAAAACACCTGATATTCCAATGGGCTAATTTGGCTAATGCAAGTCGACTACTAAGTTGCTTTCAATACGTTCAAGGGTTTCTACTATTACAGTCAACGTCAATCGAACGTTACTTTTGGTTGATTTCATTTACTACTATTTCCCAAAACAGAATTCATTCTAGGAATCCTCTTTTGCGGAATGATTGCGCTGGCGTGGAAGACGGCAGTTTGGATCCACCGGTCCACATTCCGAGTTGTGTTCATGTGCCGAGTGTCGGACGTCTTGCGATTCCTCTTCTCAGCCGAAAATAATAAGAACAATCGAGAATATGTCATCCGACTGATGATCCACGAAAGTTCAACTCGACTCGATTACGACGACGGCCAGTGCGCCATTTGCCTCGGCCCTCACGTCAAGAAATCGCGGACCACTTGCGGTCACGTTTTCTGTTTGAAATGTCTCGTCCAATGGTCCCGGGTCAAATTGGAATGCCCGACCTGCAAGCACCCGTTCGACGCCTTTTGCAAAGGATTCCAACCGTTTGACAACAACTATTACGCCTTGCAGCAATTCGAACGAGGGAATCTCGATCACATTTTCATCGAGCTGCTGCTGGTTGTGCTGTTGCCGGCCGCCATCATCGGATGGACCGTTTACTTCGCCGCGGGATGGATCATGTTGAAAATTCTGAATTACGCCATATCGTCGCAGACGGTCACCCAGTTTCTGGCGTTCAGGACGACAGTCAATTCGCACGGGCAGTCCCGGTGACTGGCCATTAGCTTTAAATATGTTTTTGGGTTGATTGGTGTGTTTAGAAGCATACAACGTGATATTGCAATACAAACTTGTGATCAAAATTTTCATTTGTTTGGACTTTAAAGCCGGAAATTTACGTTATAGAAATACACCTGTCTTAACTTACTTACTTATACTTAGCTTGTACTATTTTATGCCGTTTACTTTTATTGGGACGTATTGTTTAGCGGCACGTGTCGAAGGTTTCAAGGTAATTAAGAGAGAGGGGAAGCTTTTGTGTTTTGCGGACCCAGCCCCCGTCTAATCAATAATGGCGGTCGTACACTGTCTGACATGAATACTTGAGTGTCTTTGCTTTCATTTGTGATGTAACTCTGCGCAATAATTCGCTTTAGCGTGAACATAGCGCAAGGAATACCCCGGAATTTTTCATAGCGGGATGGGGTACATTTTCCGTTCCCCGAGAAGAAATTCACTTCGGCAGGTAAGTTTCTCACTAAAGTATCATTTCCTGCTGTGAAAGCAAATCAGCAAGACGCCAAGACGTCTGTAAGCAAAGGTGTACTGAAGGTAATATAATAACATTATTTCTGAAGTGTTTATGCTAGAATTATAACCTAAAAATGTTTAAATTTGTATGACATGTAAGTTACATTCTTATTGTTTGGTCTATTTGATTTATAGATCTTAACTTAAGTAATCCATTCAACTCTAAAA
The DNA here is from genome assembly GCF_021234035.1 of Daphnia pulicaria. Taxonomy (NCBI): domain Eukaryota; kingdom Metazoa; phylum Arthropoda; class Branchiopoda; order Diplostraca; family Daphniidae; genus Daphnia; species Daphnia pulicaria. The sequence goes on from NC_060916.1 coordinate 11,099,116, forward strand.
ATGTCTCTGGATGAAGTAAGTGTACACTATTTTTAAGCAAGCCAAGAGTGTTATTGAATTTGAAAATTTCCAAGAAATTCAACAAAGCTGCCGAGGCCATCAGGACCATGACTATCGCTCCCTCAGATGATGAAATGAAGGAGATTTACGCCTTGTACAAGCAGTCCACTGTTGGTGATGTCAATACTGGTGAGCATTGCATCTTGACTAGACTCGTTTTTTTTTAATGTTGTCTGACTTGTCCCTTTTGTGAATAATTAGCCCGCCCGGGAATGATGGACCTGAAAGGAAAAGCTAAATGGGATTCTTGGGAGGCCAAGAAAGGCATGTCCCTTGATGCTGCCAAGGAAGCCTACGTGTCAAAGACGGAAGAGTTGGTGACCAAGTACAGCGCATCCAGCGCTTGAAAACATTAAATCGTCTGCTCTATCGTTGATTGCTTTAGACGTTTACGGGTTGTTGTTTGTCGAGTATTGTATGTTCAATGCTCAAGTTAATTTTTTACATCATCAGTACACCTTACGGAATGAATTTGCATTTGTTATTGTTTTTTAAAATGTTTTAAAGAGAATTGTATTTCTCGATTTTCTGAAAATTCATCTATGGGTTTAATTCAAATTTGGTGTGAGCTTGTAGGTTATTTGTCAGGTACGTTTGCATTTGATTGGCCTTGACGTCGGAAAATCCTGAAATTTGGTTTACGTGCTGTTTGTCAGGTAAAATTCAAAAAGTTTTGTCGTCTGTGTCTATTCTCCGAAATAATTTTATAGGCGACACATTAAAAAAGCTGACCTTGCCGTTAGATGATTGATTCCTGTTATTCCTGGGTATTTCCATTTATCACACTTAAGGAGTTTTAAATCGCTAGAGAGTTGCGCTATGACCATTTGCTGGATTCGTATTCCACACAGCAAAATCTATATTCTTATAAGCCATTAGTCTATAAATAAGAATTAGTCAAGAGAAGGAGAATATTATCGAAGTTGAATATTATGAATTAGTCAATTATGAATTAGTCAATTATGAATTCATCAAAACTTTTGAATCAAGGCCATTTCTTCAGAATAGCCAAGAGCAATTCATGCGTTATAGAAAAGGTCAATGAGTCGACCTTCCCAGAATTGCTTATTCTTTGAATGACGAACTCGATGTCGTTAAGCGTCTCCAGTCGTTGATGTGACGCATAGATACTTTCTACGATTCACTTGTAAAAATATTTTCACGGAGTATGGCGACAATGTTTCGCGATGAATCAAGTACATTTGTGCCTCAAAACATAGGAATCCTGCTAACTTTGTTATTCTTCACCTACGTGCTGGTAAGTTTTTCTGAAATAAATTTTTTTAAATTGCTACGCAAATTATCGAAAGGGAGATTGACGTTCTTGGATTAAACAGCTTTCAGCGCTGTTTTTTACATTCCTTGTTCGCTACCTAACTGGAAATGCAGTTTCGGAACGCGTTCCTACAGTTGTCTCTATTGTGGCACTCACTGTGGCGTCACTGCCAACTGGATTGGTACCTATCGACGTATTTATCGTCGGTTACATGAAAAATTCTTCGGGCCAGTTCCAACCGTGGGCCATCGATTCACGAGATCGTCATGATTTTTCCACTACTCTCCTCTGTGCTTACTACGGTACCGTGAAAAATTGACAGTTTGAATAATTACTTTAATCTGTAATTTCTTTTTTTATTATTTTACTTTCACTCAATTTTCGCTTATTAGCGTCCTACATAGCAACGCTTTTTACAACGTTCGTCATTATTCCTTTGGCGTATTTCTTTCACAAGACCGAAACTGCTTCCTCTGGACGGTGACTTCTTCGACTTTAAGTGGATTTCCGAATTTTTTTATAATCTTGGGATTTTTCATAAATGCAGATCTCGTCAAAATATTTTGCCCGCTTTGTGTTACACTGGTTTGTGTATCATGATTCTAATAATCTTGCTCTCCATCGGTGGCGTTGTGCCAACTCGAGAATTTCCCACTCCTAATTCAACGCTCGAAGAACAGTTTCACATCATGCTGGACGATTTGAAAACCTCGGGTAAATCATTTCGTTAAATCGGCCACAATTAAATTTCTAATCTTACACAGAAAATCCTTTGTTTTCAATTGTAGAGTTGGAAGACATGTTCTCTTTCGCATTGTCGGCAATAAGAATTGTCGGGCTGGCATTAATTACAACTTACGTGGGCATCGGAATGGTTTTGGGACCAATCAACCACATTCGAGGCTATCCTGATCCACGGACCGAGTTGGCCGGAGTCCGCAATCGCCGCACTGGCATTCAGATCGAGATATCTTCCATCCAGCAAAATCGAATAGTAATATCTGCTCTTACATGGTAACTTTATTGCGTTGATTTTAATTAATTTGCTTTAGACATTGCCACAAGAAGTGAGTCAGCTGCCACGATCCGAGGCCATCCGTTTGCTCTCTCTCGAACACGAAGATTTGGATTTACGAGAAAGAGAAGACCACTTGAAAGAAAAAACCAAACACTGGCTCTCGCCCTTCGTGATGGTCTGTCGGCCTACTCAAATCGGAGCTGGTTTAATCGGATTATTCATTGGACTTCTAATATTCATCTCAATTTTCATGAACAAGTATTTGCTCGGATGTGATTCGATTATTTTTCAATTTCAAAAGTGATATTGATTTATTGATTTTCCTAGTATTTTACGAGCCATGTTCTCCTGGGGTGAACATGTTGGTTATTTGATGCCGAACGTAAAAGTACTGAATCCGCTCGATCGTCTTTCACTATTTATCCAGCGAGTGTTTCCACTTGATTTCATTCTTCTAATATTCCTCGTAACATTTCTTATACTGGCAGCTACTTCAGGATTCCAAAAAGTTGGACTGGGGATTCCGTGGATAAAGGTAAAACCACTTGTTTTAACTTAGTTCATACAACATAGTTCATGATGTATTTTTTTTGCTTAATTTTTATTTACTTTAAAATTAGACGTACAAAATTAAACCTTGGAAAACAAGAAGCCGATCTCTGCTGGTTTTTACGGCGAACTTAATATTGATCCTGCTCTCCGTGGACATTCTTTTACTGAATCTTCTTCCTCAGTACACGACTTTCTCCTCACAACGCTACATAGCTTGTGCCGAAAATAAAACTTTGCAGTACCCACTTCTTCCAACACCCCTTCCAGATTCAGCAAAGGAAGACAAAATTCATTCGTTGAGCCATTCTTCGATACTGGACGAGTGCGATGAGTCGTTAGTCCTGCCGTGTGACTGGACCGCACCCGAAGGCCAGTGCGTTATGACTCGTATATCTGTGCTCTGGGCAAGAGTGTGTTACAAAACTTGGTATTTCGGAGCCATGTTCTACTGTATCACTTGGATTTTTTTAGTCGTAGTCGTGTTAGAGGGCTGCATTGCTACTTTCCGACCATCGCGTAGATCAAATTCGGCAATGATCCTTCCTGATCTAGAATCTTCTTAAACCTCAATTCTTAAGCCTCAATTTTCACCTCAAGTCAAAATGTATCCTGCAATTATTCCTTCATTATGTCTTAAATTGCATTATTACCAATCCAGGATATGGAATTAAAAGAATGAATCTCAGCTCTTGCCCGGAATAAACTAATGGCGAAATAATAAAAATTTATTTTTATGTCTATTTGTAAATCAACTCTTAAGCTAAATCAAAGTTTCCTGAATGTAAATTATTTATAGCAAGTCAATTTATGTCTCATGTTTGGGTTGAAAAAGCAACCAAGAAACAATATGTTGCTGATGTTTTATTATGTCGCGGAAGGTACGTAATTATTTTTTTCTTTTTCAGAGATCTAGACAACCCATGTTGAGAGTTTGTTTCAGTGAATCTACTAATCCCACGTTAAGAGTTCCACTACTTCTTTTTAAGAATATCTACGCTTAGAACTGTACGGGAGCAGAGGGGTAGTAGGGCAAGGTGAACATTGTTCACGCGAATAAAATTAAATGAATAGCAGTTTTCGAGTAACATAATTTTATCCCAATTAAAATGTTTTGTAGAACATTCTTCAAAAATGTTTTAGCACGATCTAACCAAACTACGATGACACTCCAACCAACGTCTGCCAGCGCGAGTTTACGGCTGAATTAGAGAGCCACTGCTTGAGGGCAATTGGGCAGCTGACAATTCTTATCCAGCAAAGCCATGAGCGAGTCCAGGCTATTGTTAAATGACTGGAATTTCTTTTTGCAGATAGTGCACGCCTGAAGAAGAGAATATAAATCGATCAAATCCGAATTAGGTTTTAATATGAAATGTGATCCTCGACAAAGCGATCCATCATCTCGACGGTGTGGTGTGGTGTCGGAGAAATGCGCAATTTCTCTTGACCACGCGGAACAGTTGGGTAATTAATGGCCTTATTTTATACAAATAAATTGGGTGAGCATGTGACAAAATTATCAGCTAGGATGTCTGGCACAATTCTTACCTGAACATAATGGCCCCGGGAACGAAGAAGTTCATCGGAAAGCATTGAAGAACGCTCTGGGTCGCCGACCTTGGAGATTTAATTTTAAAAAGCATGACTAACATCAGCAAAAGAATGCAGAATGGACAGAATTGTAGCAGTTGGTGGAACTTACAAAAACGGGAATGATATGCGACGGTGTATGTTCAACAGAGATTCCAGCTTCCATCAATTTGCGCCGTAGATAACGAACATTGAATTGATGCAATTCACGCAGCTGTCTTCCCTCTTCGGTGCGCAGAATGCGGACAGTCTTTAATGAGAAACATTGTCATGAAAAAATCTGATTGCGTATTATTTTGGTTTTATTAAAAGAAGAAAATATTACCTCAAGGGCTCCGCTTAGGACAGTAGGTGGTAGTGATGTAGTGAAAATGAAACCGGCGGCGTAGCTGCGCACCATATCCACCAGGTTGGAGGTACCGGCGATGTAGCCACCAAAATTGCCAAAAGCTTTACCTACGGCGAGATTTTAACGGATTTCGGAGGTTGAATAAAACCGAATAAAACAAACAATCCAAAACAAATCAAAATCAGAATTTGAAATACCTAAAGTGCCCGAAATGACATCCATTTGAGAGAGGACGCCATCTCTCTGGCCTATTCCGGCCCCTTCGTTGCCGTAAAGTCCAACGGCGTGAACTTCGTCAACGAACGTCAAAGCGCCAAACTCATGTGAGACCTCGCACAGCTCGGCCAGTGGACAGATGGCTCCAGTCATCGAGTGGACTGTCTCGAAGGCCACAATCTTGGGCACTGATGGGTCTACTTTCTCCAACAACTGTCGAAGGTGAATAGGATCGTTATGGCGGAAGATGTGACGAGGTACGCCGCTGTTGCGGATGCCTTGGATCATCGAGGCATGGTTTCCCGCGTCGGAGAAGATGTGGCAACCTTTAAATTTGACAATTGATACCAAATTTACTTAATCTGAGACCAACCACCAATCAGTCAAACAGTGTTTGAAATTTTACCAGGAAGAGCTTTGGCCAACGTGAATAGAGTAGAGTCGTTGGCAACGTAACACGAAGAAAACACCAACGCCGCTGACATTCCGAGGTAGTCATTAGAGCACCAGACGGTGATGTCCTTTTCCCCCCAGGAATATTCTTTGGCAAAAGGGAAACTATCGGCATCACGCAGCACGCGTTTGAAAACACGGTAGGAGTGATCTTGCTTCTTCTTGGAAATTTGATCACGGAAAAAATCTTCATAAGGGAAAAACCCTGAAGAAATATGTGAAATTGATTTAATGGATTTGATGAAATCTAAAATCTGTGAAAATCTGAATTTCTTTTAACAGCTTTAATACCATCGATTGTTGAATTCATTTTGGTCGTAGATGTCGTTTCTAATTTTCACGTTTAATATGAGGGGGAAATTCGCATTAGCAATGATAGTTAACATTTTTAACTTACTAAAGAGAAATAATAATTACTGGTAAGATTAATTAGGTCATGATCAACGACTGGAGTGCTGGTGTTCGTTATATTATTTCCATCACTTTCCTTGAAAGGACATGGAGATGAAATCCCTGAAACGAGTGAAGGTCGTTGTTGTTTAGGTATTTGCGATGGGAAAACACAATAGTCAATGTTTCTTATTACCTACGACTCTATTACTACCTTTGACCGGATTGGTAGTGCTGGCAAACATGCGAGTAGCCGCAGAAGCCACCGGGCAGATCTCTGCGTAATTCTTCATCAACATTTTTCCATGATGACTTTTGTAAGGCGCTGATAGACTGGACAAGAACGGACACGGAAACTTGCGCAACTACATGAGAGAAAAAAAATATATTAAACTGCTTGACGAGGATGCATAAAAAAAATTTATCAGATGTAGTGATTTAAAAAATATATACCGTTTCTTTTATTTTTTTTAACGAAACCTTAAACAACTTAATACTCGAAATTTCATTGGAATAGAATGAATAGAATTCCATTAAATTTGAAATTTAAAAAGCCAGCTGTGTTTTTATGAATATGTGATATCAAAACTGAGAAAGATGACTAGGATGGAACGTTGAAATAATTTCTTTCAAAGAAAAATTCAGCAGTTTGACTCGGGTTGACTTTCTCCATTGATCTATAGGCACCAGATCTATACGTTCGTCTGTACTTTGACTATAGATTTAAGCCAAACTTCATTCGACCCTTGAATATTTGATGTTTCTCTTGCTGAACTGCTACTAAAAAGTTCCTTGTTATAGTATAAAAAAGGAGAATTATGAAAGTAAATTTTATGTTACGTTAATTAATAAATATAATTATTATTTTTTAACGTGTTTTTTTCATATATAGAATTATATCACCGCAATCAAGTAAACTTAAAAGAAAATTGTTTTATTCCATTCTGCATCTCCTTATTTTAATGCCATCATGTTTTAATTTATCAACTTTTAATAAAAATTTTTCAAAAGTAGAAAGTAATTTGGTAGTTGTTTTTTTTAGATAATTGCGAAACAGGTAATGAGATCATTTACCATTTTGAGTGATTGGATGAGTAGAACACTGCTACCGCAACCTAAAATTACGAATGTATTAAGGAGGTAGAAGTTCGACTGGATGTATGTGAGAAGCTGGCAGCTGCCTCTTTCTTTCGACTGAATATTTATGAGCTCCAAACAGCGGTTTTTATTTCACTTCCCTAAGATTTTTTGTTTTTTGTTATATCTGCTCTTAGCGATTAACAGGAATCGAATTACATTTAAAAAAGTTGCAGATGGTCAAACTTCTTGCATGGCGATAGTTTATAAAGCCTGGGCTACACCAGAGCTTTTTTAAGCGTTACGTAAAATATTTTCGGTTTCAGCACCGTCATTTCCACCGTGGAAAACTAGTTGTAATCCACACAACGGTTGCTGAAACCAAAAATATTTTACGTAACGCTTAAAAAAGCTCTGGTGTAGCCCAATCTTAGAATCAACAAAATATGAGACTAAGCTGATCAACAGAAAAACCGACACCAGCGACAGCATTTTTGACGGTATTTACATTATATAAGATATCGTCCTAATTATATAACATACTACGCACACACCAGTTTATAATTTTTGTTCTGGTGGTATAGTTGGCTTTCACTGGAACCGAACTGTGACGGTTTTTTACTTGAATTTTTATGTAGCCTTGCATGTACAGGCAGTTGAAAGGTTTCCTTAATTTATCATGCAGGAGGAAAGAATGTACCTGGAATGTACGAATAGACGAAAAAAAATGGCAAAAAAATTTAACATTCCCTGTGAGTGTATATAACCATGTAGTTTTATGCCATAATAATATTGTTATATCTTTATATTCTACAAGATCCCATTTGCAGCTTTAGTGGTTTAAAAAACATATCAAGCTGATGGGTATGGCAATACTTTAGTGCCATTTTTCGAACATCATAAATTAAACAATTTTTCAAACATATTTTGTAAAGTAAAAACTAAAAGTAAAAACTTTTGTTAAATGTTTGTTAAATTTGTAAATGTAATTTTAAAAGAAAAAACTAAATGTAAAATCAAAAGTCTATTTTTAAAAGTTAATTTAAAAAGCAAAAGCTAAATGTTAAAGTAAAAATGAAATGTAAAAACCATTGGCTATTGTTAAAAGATAAATGTTAAACTAAAAACTAAACTTAAAAACTATCGAGTCCGCGAGCTATCCCGCCCCTCCTGTGCTGCCATCTAGCGACCGCTACTGCAAACGCCCATACAGACCTAGAGATCGGCGTCTCTTGCTCCCCTCCCTATAGACCGTTGCGCCCTCTACTTAAAGAGTGTGCGGAATAGTGCTGTTTAGCCAAACTCGCAGTCTGTGATGGCGTAGTCACGGATGTCAAAAAGTCCAAATACTTCATACTCAATTGCTTGACATTTCACGGCTTCTTCAACCAAAAGTTTGCTCTATTTATTCCATAGAGTTTGTCATTTCATTGTCATAATATCTCTATCTCATTATGTCTCGAGACATCATTTTTGAGGACTGTCTAACATGTGGATGTTCAGTAGAATTGTCCCTATTGGAAAACCATGTGTCCAATTGGTAATTTACATCATAATAATATATTGAATAAATTCACATCCTAAACTCATTTTCCCACTAGCATAATTCTAAATGAGCGGTCTGTTTCTGAAGTACAAAGGAGAAAGAAATTAGATGTGGACGTAAAGAAAGTGAAACAATATCTTGGTAAACATATCATTTAGTTCCGTCTCCATAAACTGGAGAATCCTTCAGGCTAATGCTTTTCAAAGTTTTTTGCTACAGATGAGAGAATTCCTACAGCTATTACTCATTCATCATCCACGGAGCCATTTACAGACATTTTGAGGCATTTTGTCTGAAATTTTCAATCTCTTGCGTTCACCTCTGTTTCAAGGTGTGGCTTTGGGCTCCCTTCTCGATTTTCTACAGGCATTGGTCGAGTTTAATGCACCTGGTTAGTGATGCTTTTTCATTAGTTTAAACTGAAATCCTTTGATGGCAACAAATATTTACCACCCAGGATCTTGTCTTGGCTGCCGCGATCTGTTGATGTTTATGATGAATTTGGCGTCGAAACCTGGTCTTCATAATACTGCTCATCATTCTGTCGCTCAGACTGTTGCTTCATTGGTTGTAACTCAACCAGTTTCTGAAGCTTTTACATTGGTGCAGAATTTCCTCCAGAAGGCTCAGAGACCTCATTCTGATTGGCAACACATTTTTGCGCTCCTTTGTATTGGAGAGATCGGCAAACGAATTGATCTTAACCAGGTTCCAGGGTTAGGACAAGCAATCAGCGATTCTTTCGACCCACCAAATAAGGAAGTACGTCTATTACTTTCTCAACTATCTGAATCAATCTATATCCGTTTTCTACAGGTGAAATCTGCAACTTCGCACGCCCTCGGATCTGTAACAGTTTGAAATCTTCCAGGTTTCTTGCCCTTTATTCTTACTCAGATTGAAAATCAATCGCGGCGCCAGTATTTGCTGCTCCACTCGTTATAGGAAGTGATTACTTCGCTATCACTTGGAATCGAGGCCATTGCACAATTACGTCCATTTGTCCCACGAATTTGGGATCTTCTCTTCCGTCACTGCGATTGTAATGAAGAAGGAACATGCAATGTTGTAGCCGAGTGTTTGGGAAAGCTTACGCTGACAGATCCTGAGGGATTGCTTCCACGTCTTCGAGCTGCTCTGAACTGCCCTTCTGCGTTGATGAGAAGTACGATCGTCAAAGCAGCCAAATTCAGCATTTCCGATCAAGTTCAAACCATTGATCCTCTGCTGAAGCAATGCATCGGCGATTTTCTTCAAACCTTACAGGTAAATAATAAGGTTTCATCGTGATTAACATAAACGGAACGTCAAATTGAATCTGCAATAGGATGACGACTTGAATGTGCGACGAGTGGTATTCATTGCGTTCAATTCGGCAGCACACAACAAGCCTTCGTTGGTCAGAGACTTAATCGATTCCGTTTTGCCTCAGCTTTATAATGAAACTAAAGTTAGAGTAAGTATTCAATGATTGGAGTCTTTTTTGACGATCGAATTATCCTTAATTAATCAAAAAAAATTAATTCACAGAAAGAGTTAGTCCGCGAAGTTGAAATGGGTCCCTTCAAGCACACGGTTGACGATGGTCTAGACCGTGGTAAGGCCGCTTTCGAATGCATGTACAACCTTCTGGATTCGTGTCTTGATCGATTGGATGTTTTCGAATTTTTGAATCACGTTGAACTAGGATTGAAAGGTTTGCTGTGTTTTCTTTCAAAAAGCACTCAAAACGTAACTCAATGTTCACATTCTTTTGAAATTTATTTGCAGCTCATAACAATATTAAAATGTTGACGTATTTACGGTCGCCCGTCTAGCCAATCTATGTCCTACGGCTGTTCTTCAGCGACTTGATCGATTTGTCGAACATCTACGAAATACTTGCACCGCCAGAGTCAAGGCGAACGCTGTTAAACAAGAATATGAAATGCAAAATGAACTGAATGTGGGTTCAGCTTCCTAGAATCATTTTTATATTATCAAAAACTAGCGTCTCCAACAAAATGATTTGAACAGCGTTCATCCATTCGAGCTGTGACTGCATTGCTGGTCATTCCTGATTCGGATAACAACCCACAACTTAACGAGTTCGTTCTGCATATTCGTTCATCTTCAGGTAATAAAATAACTACTGTTTCAATTTTTTCGTCTTAGAAATGAATGTGCTAACACCAATTATTTTTCAGATTCTTTTCGACTCTATCCAGAAAGATAGCTCCAGACATCACGGAAATGCTGCAGGAGTATCCAGCGAATTGAACATGGATTTCAGTTAAAGTGGTATAAAACTATAAAACAATGTATAAATCTATTAATGAAACACAACCGAATACAAAGGAATGCTCTGATTTGCTTTCTTTTTTTCTTGTTGAAAAAAAATACAGTTATGTATTTCTCGACTATGAATATCTGAAATGACATGGGGGAAAAAGTTGAAATAACGCATCAGATCTTAATTTGAATCCGCACACTCTTTATGTAGTGGGCGCAACGGTCTATAGTGAGGGGAGCAAGAGACGCCGATCTCTAGGTCTGTATGGGCGTTTGCAGTAGCGGTCGCTAGATGGCAGCACAGGAGGGGCGGGATAGCTCGCGGACTCGATAGTTTTTAAGTTTAGTTTTTAGTTTAACATTTATCTTTTAACAATAGCCAATGGTTTTTACATTTCATTTTTACTTTAACATTTAGCTTTTGCTTTTTAAATTAACTTTTAAAAATAGACTTTTGATTTTACATTTAGTTTTTTCTTTTAAAATTACATTTACAAATTTAACAAACATTTAACAAAAGTTTTTACTTTTAGTTTTTACTTTACAAAATATGTTTGAAAAATTGTTTAATTTATGATGTTCGAAAAATGGCACTAAAGTATTGCCATAGATGGGAGGATCCGAACTATGCAGATTTTAATTCACATAGTTTTTGTGTATCAAGTAATCAACTTGAAATTTTAATTTTGTGAATCTATTTAAGGTAATTTGAATGACTGGAGTAAGAATAAATGTGTCAAAAATAACTATACAATTTGACGATCAGCAAATTCTGGTTCACTCAACTGAAGTTAAGGACATCACAAAGAACAAATGCACTGACATTTTAAGTGGTATCCAAAGTAATGTAGTCGTCAAACAGGAAACTAGACTTTCATGGTACTGCTACTACTGCCTGCATTGATCCATCAGACATCATTAAAAATGCATTAGGAACGATAACTCAGTTTTTAACTCTTTAGGTTTCGTCAAAAATCTCTCGGTTACAATTTCCTCAGCATAGGCTTACTTTTTTAATTAAATTTTTTTTTATAATTTGCGTCGAACTGTTGAAGTGCGATGTTTAGCAGATCAAAAAAATATGCGTATATTTAAATTTGGTTGCAGGCCTACTGCTTTAATTTATTTTTTTTTAAATTTATTTATTTTCTTTTTGTTTTTTTGTAAAAGTATTTTTTATGCGGTTTTACTTATCAACACTTTGGAGAGCAAAAAAAATGTTGAAAAAATTTTCACCGATATTTTTGAACGTCTAGACAACACTTCGGTGTTGCCAACCAAAATTGATCCTTGTCCTGTTCTTTTTATGCCAATGGGGCACATGCAATATATTCTATTGACGACATACCGATGATATTTCAGTTAAATTGAACTTTACCCTCAGCATTGAACTGTAGTTTACGTGACTTAAACAACTAAGATCAATTGAAGTATATGGACTAAGCAATAATATTGTTTATCAACTTTGAAACACAGCTGTTTTTTTGCTCAACTTCAAGACGCGAGCGATGGTGCAAGCATATCTCATCAGAATCGCTACACTTCAAATGTTAACATAAACATGACACGCGAGCGATTATAATAAGCCATCTGTTAGTGCGTCAAACCTAAAGCCAAATACTCACTGTAAATATTTTGTGAATCAAACGATAAAAAGAAACCAGAACGCAAGATAACACGGCGGCACGTACATAATCTCGTCAGCACAAAATTAAAACTTGAATGCTTATGCGTGCTTGGTTCGTTAGTAAGTTGACCATAAAGTTTTTCAGTATTTCTTAATCTTCAGTTAAAAAAACAAACAATTCCGTACATGTGGCTTTTTAACATACTTAAAACCAGCAGCGATTCTCACACTACACTCTATAAATGACGTTGAATCTACTAATCCAATATTGACAGTTCCACCTCTAGAATATCTCACTTACAACTGAACATGAGCAGAGGGATGATAAGGCGCAAAGTGAACCAAAGTGAACATTTTTTAATGCTCATAAGATTAAAATATTCGAGTTACGTAATTTTATCCAAATTTTATCCTAATAAAGTGTTTCGCAGAACTTCTTTTTAAAATGTTTTGGTGCGATCTGACCAAACTACGATACGCTCCACCGTCCGCCAGCGCGAGTTTACGGCTGAATTAGAGAGCCACTGCCTGAGGGCAATTCGGTAGCTGACAATTCTTATCCAGCATAGCCATGAGCGAGTCCAGGCTGTTGTTAAATGACTGGAATTTCTTTTTGCAGATAGTACAAGCCTGAAGAAGAGAATATAAATCGATCAAATCCGAATTAGGTTTTAATATGAAATGTGAATATTTGTATACCGATCCGCATTTATTGCTTTTGAGTGGCAGACCAACACTTTTCCAAATGTCGACCATATCCTCGACAAAGCGATCCATCATCTCGACGGTGTGGTGTGGTGTCGGAGAAATGCGCAATTTCTCTTGACCACGCGGAACGGTCGGGTAATTAATAGCCTGATTTTATACAAATAAATTGGGTGAGCATGTGACAAAATTATCAGCTAGGATATCCGGCACAATTCTTACCTGAACATAATGGCCCCGGCAACGAAGAAGTTCATCGGAAAGCATTGAAGAACGCTCTGGGTCGCCGACCTTGGAAATTTAATTTTAAAAAGAATGAATAACATAAGCAAAAGAATGCAGAATGGACAGAATTGTAGCAGTTGGTGGAACTTACAAAAACGGGGATGATATGCGACGGTGTGTGTTCAACAGAGATTCCAGCTTCCATCAATTTGCGCCGTAGATAACGAACATTGAATTGATGCAATTCACGCAGCTGTCTTCCCTCTTCGGTGCGCAGAATGCGGACAGTCTTTAATGAGAAACAATGTCATGAAAAAATCTGATTGCGTATTTTTAGGGTTTTATTAAAAAAGAAAAAATTACCTCAAGGGCTCCGCTTAGGACAGTAGGTGGTAGTGATGTAGTGAAAATGAAACCGGCGGCGTAGCTGCGCACCATATCCACCAGGTTGGCGGTACCGGCGATGTAGCCACCAAAATTGCCAAAAGCTTTACCTATGGCGAGATTTTAACGGATATCGCAGGCTCAATAAGTGATCAATAAACAAAACAATCCAAAACACAGACAAGAGACAAAATCAGAATTTGAAATACCTAGAGTGCCCGAAATGACATCCATTTGAGAGAGGACGCCATCTCTCTGGCCTATTCCGGCCCCTTCGTTGCCGTAAAGTCCAACGGCGTGAACTTCGTCAACGAAAGTCAAAGCGCCAAACTCATGTGAGACCTCGCACAGCTCGGCCAGTGGACAGATGGCTCCTGTCATCGAGTGGACTGTCTCGAAGGCCACAATCTTGGGCACTGATGGGTCTACTTTCTCCAACAACTGTCGAAGGTGAATAGGATCGTTATGGCGGAAGATGTGACGAGGTACGCCGCTGTTGCGGATGCCTTGGATCATCGAGGCATGGTTTCCCGCGTCGGAAAAGATGTGGCAACCTTTAAATTTGACAATTGATACCAAATTTACTTAATCTGAGACCAACCGCCAATCAGTCAAACAGTGTTTGAAATTTTACCAGGAAGAGCTTTGGCTAACGTGAATAGTGTAGAGTCGTTGGCAACGTAACACGAAGAAAACACCAACGCCGCTTCCTTTTCGTGTAAACTGGCTAGTTCCGTTTCGAGTTCTTCGTGAAGCAAAGTGTTGCCGGAAATGTTACGAGTGCCACCGGCTCCCGCTCCGTGTTTGTCGGCCGCATTCCTAGACACAAAATCAGCATTTATGCAACCATATTCTTTTCGATTCATTTGGATTAATTTACTTGATGGATTCTTTCACTTGGGGATGAGCCGACATTCCCAGGTAGTCATTAGAGCACCAGACGGTGATGTCCTTTTCTCCCCAGGAATATTCTTTGGCAAAAGGGAAACTATCGGCATCACGCAGCACGCGTTTGAAAACACGGTAGGAGTGATCTTGCTTCTTCTTGGAAATTTGATCACGGAAAAAATCTTCATAAGGGAAAAACCCTGAATAAATTTTTAAAAATTGATTTGATTAATTTGATTATTTGAAATCTAAAATCTGTGAAAATCGGTATCTCTTTTAAATTTTTTACCTTCGATTGTTGAATTAATTTTGGTCGTAGATTTAGTTTCTATTTTTCACGTTAAATAATGGGGAAATGTGAATTAGCAATGATAGCCAAAA
The DNA here is from genome assembly GCF_021234035.1 of Daphnia pulicaria. Lineage (NCBI taxonomy): Eukaryota > Metazoa > Arthropoda > Branchiopoda > Diplostraca > Daphniidae > Daphnia > Daphnia pulicaria. The sequence continues at coordinate 11,114,124 of NC_060916.1, forward strand.
TTTTAACTAACTAGAGGGAAATAATTACTGGTAAGATTAATTAAGTCGTGATCGACGACTGGAGTGCTTGTGTTCGTTATATTATTTCCATCACTTTCCTTGAACGGACATGGAGACGAAATCCCTGAAACAATAGGGAAGGTCATTGTTGTTTAATTATTTGCGTAAATGAGTAAATTCAGTAGTCAATGTTTCGTACCCACGGCACTACCTTCGACCTTATTGGTAGTGGTAAACATGCGAGTAGCCGCAGAAGCCACCGGGCAGATCTCTGAGTAATTCTTCATCAACATTTTCCCGTGATGACGTTTGTAAGGCGCTGAAAGCCTTGACAAGAATGGACACGGAAACTTGCGCAACTACATGACGGGAAAAATAAATAAATAATTAAACTGCTTGACGAGGATACATTAAAAAAAATTTAGTCAAATGTAGATGTGGTGATTTAAAAAATAAATAAATATGCTGTTTGTTTTATTTATTTTACTCAACATAAAACAACATAATACTCGAAATTTTCTGACATGTAGAATTCCATTATATTTGAAATCTAAAAAACCAGCTGGGTTCTTATGAAGATGTGTGATATTGAAACTAAGAAAGGTTAACTAGGATGAAACGTGGAAATAATTTAGAACTACATCAAACTACATTCAGCAGTTTGACTTGGGTTGATGACTTCCTCCATTAATCTCTATCCTTTTCTAGACACGATTTAAGCCAGACTTCATTCGACCTTTGAATATTTGATCTTTGTCCGGCTAAACTGTTACTAAAAAGTTCCATGTTCATAAAAAACGCGGATGATGAAAGTAAATTTTTATACGTCTATCGACTTCGATTAAAAATATAATAATAAATTTCTTTAGAACGTTTTGTTTCTAGAATGGTATCACCGCCAAAATTTGAAACAAAATTGTGATTTTCATTTCGATTGCTCACATAATCTTATAGGTACTATTCATATCCTTATTTGAAGTGCCATCATATATATATTAATTAATTAATTTTTAATTGAAATTGTCCAAAGGTGGAAATGTGGAGGTGTGAAGGTGAAAATGTAAATTGGTGGAATTTTTTTTCTCAGATATTTTCGAAATTAGTAATGAGATCAGTTACCATTTTTTAAAAGTGATTGGATGAGTAGAACACTGCTACCGCAACCTAAAATTACGGATATAAGAAGGTAGAAGTTCGACTCGATGTGAGAAGCTGAGCAGCTGCCTCTTCTTTTCGGACTGAATATTTATCAGCTCCAAACAGCGGTTTTTATTTCACTTCCCCTAAAGTTGTTGTTTTCCGTTTTCTGCTCTTAGCGATTAACGGGAATCGAATGACATTTAGAAGATGCAGATGGTCAAACGTCTTGCATGGCGATATAGTGTATAATATCAACGAAATATGAAACTAAGCTGATAAACAGAAAAACCTACACGAGTGGCAGCATTTCGCCGGTATTTACATTTAAAGAAATCTAACACACGTACACACATAATTTACAGTTTCTGCTCTGGTGGTTTGCTTTCACTGAAACCGATTTGTAGCGGTTTTTACTTGTAATTCCGATATAGCCTTGTATATAGAGCAGTTGAAAGGTTTCCTAAATTTATCATTTTTGCGGGAGAAAAGGATGTAAGAACAGACGAAAATGAATAAGCTAAAAAAGTTGACATTCCCTGTGAGTGAATAATCATATGGTTTTTCGTCATAACAATATTTATATCTATTCTACAAGATTATTTAAATCTAGCTGGTCTGCAGCTCTAGTGGTCGAAAAAACTGCTCAGTCTAGTTTCGGGAGGATCCGAAACTATAAAGATTTTAATTCCTAGTTTTTATGTAATCAACTAATCACCTTGTAATTTTCCACTAGGTAGACCTACTCTGGATTCGGATAGGCGACGGTACGGGTACACGGTACAGTCGCGTCGCTGCTTATTGCTTTGCTTTTTAAAAATGTTGGGCATAAAAAAAAATTTAATGAATCTATATAATAATTTGAATGACTATAAGAATGTAGGTGTAAAAAAACCCCGCACAATTTGACCATCAGCAAATTCATGTTCACTCAAATGAAAGTTACGTACATCACAACGAACAAATGCACTGACATTTAAGTGGTTTCCAAAGTAATGTAGTAAGCAGGAAACCAGACTTTCATAATACTGCATTGATGGACGCCTGCATTGATCCGTCAAAATCGTCCAAAATGCATTAGCAAGGATAACTCAGTTTTTAACTCTAAAGATTTTATCATTTTATCTGATTTTATCTCTCGGCTACAATTTCCTATAACTTTATAAAAATCTAAATTTTCGCACTATTCGATTGAAATAATTTTTTTGTGATTTGCTTCACAGTTATGTAAGCAAATCAAACAAAATATGCGCGTTTCTTTATTTTTTTTCAAGCCGTTGAGGCCTACCGTTTTAATTTTAATTTTTTTTTTTATTATTTTGTAAAACATACGGTTTTACTTGGCAACGCTTTGGAGAGCTAAAATAATTTTGAAAAAATGTCACCCGATATTGATATGTCTAGACGTCAGGCAACACTTCGGTGTTGCCAACCGAAATTGATACGTGTCCTGTTTTTTTTTTAAGGCCAATGGGACAAATGCGATATATTCCATTGACGACATACCAATGATATTTCAGTTAAATTGAACTTTATCCTTTCCTCACTGAGCTGGTATACGTGACTTAAACAACTGAGATCAATTAAAGTATATGAACTAAGCAATAATATTGTTTTTATAAACTTTGAAACACAGCGTTTTTGCTCAACTTCAAGACGTGAGTGATGGTGAAAGAATTTCTTAACAGAATCGCTAAACATCAAATTGACACGTACGTGAACGATTATAAACCATCTGGTAGTTCGCCGGTCAAACCTAATGCCAAAAACTTACTGTAAATATTTTGTGAATCAAACGAGAAAAAGTAACCAGAACGCAAGATAACACGACACTATCTCGTCAGCACCAAATTAAATCTTGAATGGTATGCGTGCTTGGTTGAGATGTGAGTTGGCCATTTTAGATTTGGCGTATTTTAGTAATTTCTTAATTTTCACTTAAAAAATAAAACAATTCCGTACATGTTGCTTTTTAACAAAATTAAAATCAACCGCGAGTCTCACACTATACTGTAAATAGATATACATATATATATATATTATGGATAAAATGAAACACTGGGTATATTTGCTAGAATTTGTTAAATGGTTCAAATTCGAATTCCGATTTAACCAAGCTAATCCCGAAGGCCAACGGGTTCGGACTCTTATCTCTGTGCTCTGGGCCACTCCCGAAGGCCAGTGCGATTGACTCGTTCGTTTCTCTGTGTTCTGGGCGCGGGTGTGTTACAACATCATGGAGATATTTCGGAGCTAGATTCAACTGTATCACTTGGATTTTTTTAGTCGTAGTCGTATCATTGGAGTGCTACATTGCTACTTTTCGACAATCACGTAGAATATATTCGGCCATGATCCTTCCTGATCTAGAATCTTCTTAAACCAACCATGGCTACAATCGTGAAATGTTTACCTTATATAAGAACCTGCAATGATACCTTCATTATACATTATTGCTACATTGCTAAATATTCAGGATATGAAATAAAAAAGAGTGAATCTTATAAAGCTCTTACGGTACCGTACTTGGAATTGACATGACGAAATTGTTTTTTTTTTATCCGTTTAAATCAATTCGACAGTTAAATCAAACTTTCCTGAATCTGAATCTCATCTCAAATTTCAAGAGATTTTCTGAGTATTTCTTTCGCGTTTACGTTGAAAAAAAAATATACATATATATTTTTATTGTAGAAGTTGTATTACGTTGACAGAAGGTACATAAGTAATTTTGTATAGGCTACAGATCTAAAATTAACCCCAAAATATCTACTTATCCAATGTTGACAGTTCCACTACTTCTTTTGAAGAATATCTCGCTTAGAACTGAAAGGGAGTAGAGGAGTGGTAAGGTAAAGTGAACACTGTTCATGCGCAAAACATTTAAATGTATGACAGTTTTCGAGTTACGTAATTTTATCCCAATAAAGTGTTTTGCAGAACTTCTTTTTAAAATGTTTTGGCGCGATCTGACCAAACTACGATACGCTCCACCGTCCGCCAGCACGAGTTTACGGCTGAATTAGAGAGCCACTGCCTGAGGGCAATTCGGCAGCTGACAATTCTTATCCAGCATAGCCATGAGCGAGTCCAGGCTGTTGTTAAATGACTGGAATTTCTTTTTGCAGATAGTGCACGCCTGAAGAAGAGAATATAAATCGATCAAATCCGAATTAGGTTTTAATATGAAATGTGAATATCTATACCGATCCGCATTTGTTGCTTTTGAGTGGCAGACCAACACTTTTCCAAATGTCGACCATATCCTCGACAAAGCGATCCATCATCTCGACGGTGTGGTGTGGTGTCGGAGAAATGCGCAATTTCTCTTGACCACGCGGAACAGTTGGGTAATTAATGGCCTTATTTTATACAAATAAATTGGGTGAGCATGTGACAAAATTATCAGCTAGGATGTCTGGCACAATTCTTACCTGAACATAATGGCCACGGGAACGAAGAAGTTCATCGGAAAGCATTGAAGAACGCTCCGGGTCGCCGACCTTGAAAATTTAATTTAAAAAAAAAAGAATGAATAACATCAGCAAAAGAATGCAGAATGGACAGAATTGTAGCAGTTGTTGGAACTTACAAAAACGGGGATGATATGCGACGGTGTGTGTTCAACAGAGATTCCAGCTTCCATCAATTTGCGCCGTAGATAACGAACATTGAATTGATGCAATTCACGCAGCTGTCTTCCCTCTTCGGTGCGCAGAATGCGGACAGTCTTTAACGAGAAACAATGTCATGAAAAAATCTGATTGCGTATTTTTAGGGTTTTATTTAAAAAAGAAAAAATTACCTCAAGGGCTCCGCTTAGGACAGTAGGCGGTAGTGATGTAGTGAAAATGAAACCGGCGGCGTAGCTGCGCACCATATCCACCAGGTTGGAGGTACCGGCGATGTAGCCACCAAAATTGCCAAAAGCTTTACCTACGGCGAGATTTTAACGGATTTCGGAGGTTGAATAAAACCGAATAAAACAAACAATCCAAAACACAGACAAAATCAGAATTTGAAATACCTAAAGTGCCAGAAATGACATCCATTTGAGAGAGGACGCCATCTCTCTGGCCTATTCCGGCCCCTTCGTTGCCGTAAAGTCCAACGGCGTGAACTTCGTCCACGAAAGTCAAAGCGCCAAACTCATGTGAGACCTCGCACAGCTCGGCCAGTGGACAGATGGCTCCTGTCATCGAGTGGACTGTCTCGAAGGCCACAATCTTGGGCACTGATGGGTCTACTTTCTCCAACAACTGTCGAAGGTGAATAGGATCGTTATGGCGGAAGATGTGACGAGGTACGCCGCTGTTGCGGATGCCTTGGATCATCGAGGCATGGTTTCCCGCGTCGGAGAAGATGTGGCAACCTTTAAATTTGACAATTGATACCAAATTTACTTAATCTGAGACCAACCACCAATCAGTCAAACAGTGTTTGAAATTTTACCAGGAAGAGCTTTGGCCAACGTGAATAGAGTAGAGTCGTTGGCAACGTAACACGAAGAAAACACCAACGCCGCTTCCTTTTCGTGTAAACTGGCTAGTTCCGTTTCGAGTTCTTCGTGAAGCAAAGTGTTGCCGGAAATGTTACGAGTGCCACCGGCTCCCGCTCCGTGCTTGTCGGCCGCATTCCTAGACACACAATCAGCTTTTATGCAACCATATTCTTTTCAATTTATTTTGATTAATTTACTTGATGGATTCTTTCACTTGGGGATGAGCCGACATTCCCAGGTAGTCATTAGAGCACCAGACGGTGATGTCCTTTTCCCCCCAGGAATATTCTTTGGCAAAAGGGAAACTATCGGCATCACGCAGCACGCGTTTGAAAACACGGTAGGAGTGATCTTGCTTCTTCTTAGAAATTTGATCACGGAAAAAATCTTCATAAGGGAAAAACCCTGAATAAATTTTTAAAATTGATTTGATTAATTTGATTATTTGAAATCTAAAATATATGAAAATCGGTATCTCTTTTAAATTTTTTACCTTCGATTGTTGAATTAATTTTGGTCGTAGATTTAGTTTCTATTTTTCACGTTAAATAATGAGGAAATGTGAATTAGCAATGATAGCCAAAATTTTAACTTGTTAACTAACTAGAAAGAAATAATTACTGGTAAGATTAATTAAGTCGTGATCGACGACTGGAGTGCTTGTGTTCGTTATATTATTTCCATCACTTTCCTTGAACGGACAAGGAGACGAAATCCCTGAAACGATTGAAGGTCATAGAACTTTGTTTAAGTATTCGCAATCTGTAAATGCAGTTGTCAACGTTTCTTAACAACGGCACTACCTTCGACCGGATTGGTAGTGGTAAACATGCGAGTAGCCGCAGATGCCACCGGGCAGATCTCTGCGTAATTCTTCATCAACATTTTCCCGTGATGACGTTTGTAAGGCGCTGAAAGCCTGGACAAGAACGGGCACGGAAACTTGCGCAACTACATGACGAAAAAAATAAATAAATAATAAGACTGCTTAATGTGAAAAAGATATTGAATTATAGAATTGTATAAGATGTGTCGATTAAAAAAAAATGTAGCTATGGTGTTTGTTTTTTATTCATTTAGCACGATTTAACGCAACATTAAAATAAACATAATACTAAAAATTTGATTGGATAAGAAATCTAGTATGTAGAAAAATGCGAATTCGTAGAAGTCGTCAGCAGCCGCTCCCTCCCAATTTTTTAATCAAGTATAACCTACTTATCTAGAGATGACTTATGTTTTTCCGAAAAACTACTTTGATCATTAAAGAAACCATCTTTTGCTTTGACATTTAGGCTATGCTTTATGTAGAGGATAGGTTGCCCTGTGCCCTTATGAACAGCAGGACGTTAGTTTAGAACTCACAAGCGATAATGCTCTAGGTCAGCGTCCAGTTGACTTCCGAGAGTCTAAAACTTGCAGAGACTTTGTTTATTCATCAGTTTGACTCGATCAAGCGATAAATGGTTCGTTCCAAATGTGAGTCGTTCGAGTTAGCCTGTGTTCGAACTTTGAGCTTACGATAGCAAAAGAAGAAAAAAAAAGTTGGAATAGACAAGTAAAGCTACGCAATAGTTAATGGGAAATAACTGTAAAGATTTATTGATACAATGTTGTTTTTTACGTAATAATCCTTGGTAAAACCCTTTATATTAATTGGTAGATCTGACAATAAATTTAGACATGTTGGTTTAACATTAGAGTCCACATTCCAATTTCAATTAGGAATAGTAAACTGTGAAACTTGTCAGTTTAAATAAGTGAAGAGGATTTCGTTCGTTTTACTGTAGATTTTGATTGTTTTAATCTATAATCGTAATCATCGGGAATATGGATTTAAAATCAAACATAACAGATGAAAATTTAAACTCGCGGTGGGTATTTACTATTCGTATAACTAACACATATACTAATGGAGAAATGACTTATAAATATAAATTTTTACTACAAAAATTCGAAGTTAAAATTCGAATTAATTTTTTTACCATCTTGTTTTGAAGTCTTGGTGAGTAGGAACTCTGCTACTGCAACCTCAGTTAGCAAACTATGACTGTATATAAGCTTATGGAGCTTGAATTTAGGAGCTGAACAGCTGCTTGTCTTCTTTGGACTGAATAAGTTGGGGGCTTTACCCGACTTTTAAGGAGTCTAGTTACTGGCTGGTGCTGGCTATTGGCTCTGCTCTCAGTGTAGGTACTTGAAAAACACTGAAAATACGATTGGCTAGACCGCGGATATTCACAAACTATGATTTTTACACGTAGGCAACGAGATTGCCGAAAATTATTGACACTTTATCGACAAACTATTTTTTTTTAACAAATTATTAAAATTATTTATAAAATCTGCACTAAGTTAACACCAATAGATGTTATTATGAATGGCTTAATTTATGGTTTAATAGTTCTATTGGTTCTATATAATAGATCCTCAATTCCCTATCTACCAAAATCCTTGCCAACATCTGCCAACATCTGCTACTCAAAAGTTAGTTTCCGTTAGTTCATGAAAAGCAATAACACATAACATTGCTGTGCGTGTGGTAGGCCTACATCTTTTGCCAACTTTTAGTGAACATTTGAAGTCCACAATCGCGAAAGCTGAAATCCCGCCATAAGGCAAAATTTAAAAGGCAGTAGTTTTTACATATGCGGAACGAACGTGAAATTTTAACATTTAGGCACTATAGTTCTACATTAATGCTGTAATTGGTCTAGTAAGCAAAAAGCTGGAAAAGCTATTGAGTTTTCCTTGTGTACTCAACGACACGACAAAGTGTGCATGTACTCAAACCTTGGATGGTTCAACATTTTAAGCGACAACCACTTTAGATTGCTGTGTGTGTATCGATGATGGTACAAATCGTGACCTTTTGCCACTTCAAAAAAAAATTGTGACTCTCGAAAGCTGAAGTCACGTGATCACGTACGCCATAACAGCTGAACGTCAGTAGTTCTACATCGACACTCAACGGGGCAGTAAAATACTAAACAATTGTATTATTTCGACACAACATTTTATCAATAGGCGGTTATTATATGCACAGACATTTGCAAAAAAAAATAATTGTTAGATGCGCGTGAAATTTTAAAATACTTTCCCAGACATATAATTTTTCCTGTAGAATTTTAACTTGTGAATAACAAAATTAGACCAATTACAATTAGCATAGACAATTAGCAGTGGCATTACTAACTATTTATTAAATGAAATATGAAATAGAAGTCGCACCTCACCGGAGTCATGCACGACGCGACGACGCCCTTCCGACGACCGGAACTATAAGGTATATAGGGCATATTCGGGCCTATTTATTAGACTCATAGCTTCGGAATTACGCAGGCTACGGAAAATGAGACATGTAAGATTTAAAATTTATACAAATGTGGAATCTATTCCATGCACACCTGTACCTGAGTACCGGCTGTAGGAAATAAAGACCGTCGATCGGGATTCTGTGCAGTGAGATGAGCGTGTGTGTGACGAGCGAGAGAGTATTAAAGAAATTTAAAAATAATAATAATTACATGATACCCACCGCCAGAGCGAAGAAGTGTGCCCAACCTGCCATTAGGGCAGAATTTTAGTTTCTGTCAATCAAGTATTTTTCTGCCGGGACATTTCAATTGCCATGGCCATAACATAAGGTTTATAATCTTTATTTCAATCGCAACGCCGCCTCCAAATCCTCAACCATTTCTACCACTAAACTACAGGGCCAAACCAACTAAACGTTCGACTGTTATTGAAACAAATTAAATGAATGGAATGTTTCACAAGAGTGGAAGCAATTCGTAAGAATTAATAAAAATTATCTAATAGCTACCATAGATGTTAAGTTTTTTTTTTTCAAGTCACCGTCAGAATGGAGTCTGGGTTACTTTGAAAAGAGCTGACACAACTAATCATTACCAAATATCTGTTACTTTTTTTCTTTCTTTCTTTTTTTAATTTTATTTTTACATTTTTACTGTTTTAGTCGTGGGCACGAGTCCGGCTTAAACGGCTTAAAGTTACCCTCAACTAATATTATGGATAACTCTGAACATTTTTCCGTTTTTATTTTATCGAGCATTAATTTACATTATGTTAGAATAGTTCATGCTGAAAATTACTGCAAATATTCAATGTTACCCAAGTTTACTGTGTCCATCACGTCCGCATTAATACACGTGCATGATGGCTTGTTGTTCTGGGAAAGATGTTTTGATGTGTCTGAAACGTCATTCATTTATGTCTGAGAGTCCTTAGACTAAAATAGTTAAAACAACAAGTCACTGGGGACAAGTATCAAAAAGTTCAGACGGTCAAGTATATCAGACGATATTGATCAAACTACGTGACTGGATATGGCAAGCCGTTCGTGCCACTTTTTTTCGTAAATCTAAAAACGGTAATCTAAATCTAAAAACGGTAATCATAATGCTCAATGTAATAGTAAACAGCTTTGTAGGGCTAATGATAAATGTATTGCTAATCCTAATGGTAAACAGCTTATATTATTGCGCAGTTTGCAGAGGGTTTTAAATTTTAAATTAATGATGACATTCCAAATAAGGAATTAATAATATATTTACAAATACAATTACGTTATCCATTTTAAATTTATTTATAATTTGTATTAACACAGACAATAATTGTTGCATTAACTAAGTTCAATCCCACAATTAGATGGCCCATTTAATCTTATTTTTGTAATACCCCGTTTCCAATCGAGCCAGTAATAGCTCGACATTTTCGCCATCTAGGAAGGGAAATTCGAATGAATAAATGTCATCTCCGTAGTGTCACCTAGTGTTGAATGATACAAGATTCTCACATTCAAAAATTGTTCCCGGCACGTTTTGAATAGATATTCTTATTAATTAAGATCGGAAGCGTTTAGCTCCCGAAGATAAAGATACAATCAAGGACGTGCTAGTCACAGTCAACACCCCCCCAGGGTCAAGAAGAATTGTTAAAACTGACGCGCGACGATTATTTCACCCAAAGTCCGCATTTGATTTGCATTGGACGTTGCGGAATGCATTCACTTAAACCAATCGAAATCTTTTTTGTCTTTTTCCTACACAAAAACCACATGGGGCGAGCCAAACAAAAATCTGCTGTTCAAGGCACCCCTTCACACAGCAACGCGCCGCTAGGGTGTCGGCTTGACCCATACCTTTAGATACTAATAAGGTTACTATATCTTCCAATTCTTGAAACCCAACAAACATACTAAACCCAACAACCTCTAAATTTATACCCTAAACCCCATAAGCCAATGCTTTACCTTAGCGATGTAATATCTGTAATAAATAAAAGTAAAAATATTGTTTGGACCAATTTTTATTTTCTTTTTGAAATGTTCAAAAAATTATCAAGACGGTTTTCTTCTGTACGAGTTTAAACGCAACCCGCCACCACTGCTGGGGCAATAAGACAAAAAACGATGTTTTAGTTTTGCGGAAATCAAATCAAGTTACAAATTTTTCAAAATCCACAACTTCTGTCGAATTTTGCATCTAGTCTACTGGAGCAGATAGCGATTCTGTGTTTGGTAGTTAAGAAAATGGTTGTTTAAATAACAAACGTACAGCGTACAGCGTTTTTTGCTGTACGCTGATTGGCCATTTTGGACACAAATTTGATGGCAACGCAGGATGTTACATGTTAGACTGCTCCATACTCCGTGTCCGTCAGCCCAAAAAATCATTCCCCGAGTTCATTCCCTGAGTTTTAGTCTTTTTTTTTTTACCCGTCACCCCGTTTGAACGCACTAAAGTTCGGGGAAAATGGCGACCCCCGAGTCCATTCCCCGAGTTTTAGTTACCCCCGTAGATTAGAAACTCTAGACATTTCTTGTCTAGGGAGACGACAAGTCTCTATCAATATCATTACGAGTTTGTCCAACAGAAAAGAGGCTGATGAAGTATTTCCAATTTCCAACAGTAAAAAAACAGAATAAGAAAAATGTATGGAATTGAACAATTTGTATAATAGATAAAGTTAACACCTACGTAATTGATCACAGGGACTAATGCAAATTTCTGAAGCGATTTCTTCTAGTTATTCCTTGCCCGATTTCATACAAAATTTATCGATGTTTTTTACGATAAAATCTAGGCACTTTTCTGAAAGAGATATCTTATTAATTTGAGGCATTTTAATTTTTAAAGAATACTGCTTCAAAGTTGAAAAGTCTGTATCTAATTTTCTATCTCTGCAACTTGACAAGAAATTAATTTGAGTGATGTGAGTTGAGCAGACGAAAACCTATGACAACGTCGAAACTCTGACATTTCGCACACATAAATTGTAGTTAACTTACTTATCTAGTTATGTAACATCGTTAAACTTAAAATTATAGTTCGTGTTTTATACACCTTAGCACCTTAGCGCTGATGCAGGCTGCTTCTCTCCCGGACGACGACAGACTGCGCTTATCTAAACGAATCTGTGTCTGTGTGCTGTGCCACTTCGAATTGTTATCTAAGTTATCTGGTTTTTCACTGTTTTCTATTGATTTCCAAAATAAACATTTGAAAACTATAATAGTTCTGACTCGTGACTGCAGTCGAAAGTGATTTTCATGGCTTGTCAGTACTAATCAAAGACGAGTAACGGAGCACAACTGTTAATCTCGAAGTGAAATCGATAAGGAAGTGAACATGTTGAGTTATATCAAAGTATGTTTAATATAATTAAAAGGTCTTTTTACTTGACATTTTTCCACGTCTTAATTCTCTATTTAATTTTCAGTGCACAGGAACCCAGTTTACCGGCCGCAGATTTTTTAGCCTTTTGAGAGATAAAAACTTTATTGGAGGAAAATGGGTTGCAGCATCTTCTGGCAAAACGTTTGAAGTAACAAATCCTGTCAATGACAAAGTCATTGGAACAGCTCAGGACTCAACTGTTGTGGATGCAGAAAATGCAATTGAAATTGCCAGTAACAGTTTTAGGAATTGGGCAGAATTGCCAGCAAAGGAGAAAGGAATAAAGCTCAAAAGCTTGCTGAAGCTTGTCAATACTCACAGTGATGATCTTGCAAAAATTATCACGGCTGAATGTGGCAAGCCCTTGGCAGAGGCCAAAGGAGAAGTCATGTATTCTGCAGGTATCGTTTAACAGTTGTCTCATTTTTCTTTCAACCGTTTTCATCCCTTTTCTCTTTATTTTCAGGCTATCTAGAATGGTATGCTGAAGAAGCCAAAAGAATTTACGGTGAAGTTTTGGTATACCACTTTGGACTTCCAGTTTCACACTGAAGCTTCATATCTTCTTAACTATGCCATTTGTAATGTATTTAACTAGGCTGCACCAAACAATACGAGAGAGATGGTAGTCTTGAAAGAACCGATTGGTGTGGTTGGCTTCATCACTCCATGGAACTTCCCTTTGGCCATGCTCGTTCGTAAAACTGCAGCTGCTCTTGCTGCCGGTTGCGTTTGCGTAGCCAGACCCGCCGAAGACACGCCATTTTCTGCACTAGCTCTAGCTGCCTTGGTAGAAAAAGCTGGTTTCCCAGCCGGAACTTTCAATGTCGTGACATCGTCACGATCCCAAGCCGGACCCATCGGTCAAGTATTCTGTTCCAGCCCTAAAGTGGCTGGCATTTCGTTCACAGGTATACCATTACAACAACAGCCCATACATATAAGAATCCTTTTAATCACTCAATTTCGAACACTGAAAAGGATCGACTGCCGTTGGTAAAATACTTTACCAACAATCTTCCGGCACCGTCAAACGACTTGGATTGGAACTCGGTGGCAACGCGTCCTACATCATATTCCCAACTGCCGATCTATCGAGAGCTGTTCAAGGTGTCATGGCTTCCAAATTCCGAAACGCTGGCCAAGCTTGCGTGGCCACCAACCGTGTACTTGTCCACGAATCGGTTTTTGACAAGTTCTCCGAGATGCTGGCCACAGCTGTCAAGAATCAATTGGTCTCTGGCGACGGGTTCGACCCCGCCGTCAATCAAGGGCCACTCATTAACGAGCAGCAGTTCCAGAAAGTCGACGGGATCGTCAGAGACGCCGTGAGCAAAGGAGCTCGTCTCGTCTCTGGCGGCGGGATTCATCCGACTCTGAAGGGTCGCTTCTATCAACCGACGGTGCTCGCCAACATCACCGAGAACATGAAAATCTACAGCGAAGAAATCTTCGGACCCGTTTGCCCCCTCTACAAGTAAAATTTGAATGATTTCAAACTGTCGTCGTTTCAAACCGATTTCATTCGTCGAAATGTTTTGTACAGATTCTACTCCGAGGACGAGGCTGTGACCATCGCCAACAGCACGAGACGGGGGCTGGCCAACTATTTCTACAGCAACGATTACGCCCAAGTGTGGCGAGTGGCCAAACGTCTCGAGTCGGGAATGGTGGGCGTCAACGAAGGCCTCATCTCTGCAGCTGAAGCGCCGTTCGGCGGCGTCAAAGAATCCGGTTTCGGTCGTGAAGGCTCCCGTCACGGAGTGGACGATTACGTCCACACCAAATACGTCTGCTTTGGCGGATTAAACAATTGAATGAATTAAATTCCAAAAGGTTCACATTTTTACAAAACCCAAAATAAAAAGTCTTCCTACATTACGAATGTGAATTTTAAAAACATGTTTCAAATCATACCGTGGTGTGTGTACGTGGGTATACAAGTTTATTAATGTTTAATTTTTTTTTATGTTGTAGTTTCTTTTCTTTTAAACCGGGGGCCGTTTGTCAAAAAAAGATTCTCATACACAACAACACTTCCATTCAAAGTAATATGGGATTATTAATAATAAGTGTGTATCATACAACAGTCAAAGAGATAGATAGAGAGAGAGAGAGATAGAGACGTTAGAGGAGGAAGGTGTTTGAAATGCAACACAACAACAATAGTGATGAAGGGGGGGAGGGATTTATTGGACAATAGGAGGGCGGGGCTTAAGAGTGGGACGTTTTGCAATCATATATACCAACAATATTTAGAAGGGAAAATACTCGAGAAAAATAAAAAATCAAACAAACAAAGGCGAACATAAGACATGTGTGTGGCATCGAATCGATATATAAGCTTGTGATCATTTCTTTTTTTTCTTTTCTCTCACCCCGTAAAGAATGCTCTGAAACAATTGGCAAATCTGTTCGCTATTTCTTTTTTTTTATAAACTCCAAAGTTGGGGGAATTTGAAACACAAGAAACAAAAATAAAAAGGATAAATGGTTTTTGTTTCCACCCAATTAGAAGTTTTCTGAGGTATTAATATTTTTTCCTCCCCTTTTTTTCATGTGTGTGTCAGTCTGGTACATTTTATTTATACGGCTCAAGTTCTTTGAAATGTTTCAAATTATTTAGTTGACAAGTAAGTTTTTTGTTGTTTGTTTTTTTCTGGTTTTTATTATTTCGCTCTCTATCCACAGGGTACACACACACAGGCGCGCGCGCAAGTGTGTGATGGTGGAGGGGATTTCCTAACTTTGACAAGGGATCAACAAACGGAACAAAAGAAGAAAGGGAAAAAGGAATCAAAATAAAAACAGTCCAATCCATGGTTGAGCTTATTGTGTCATCCTCAAGAGGATCTTCCTTTTTCTTCCTTCAACTTTTTTTTGTGTTTTGTTATTTTCCTCGTAAATGGGGGGAGAACAGAAAAAAGGGATAGCTAGAGAGTCTGTATAGTAGAAATCGATAGAAGGAAGCTTGGCACAAGGATCGTTTTTTTGTTTTCTTTAATAGACCATGCATATATATATATATAAATTCTATGTATGTATATATATATATACGTGAGTGTGTGTGGTAGACCCTCCGTTTCTCTTAATAACGCGAAGCGGAAGGTCCAAAATCGTTCAGTCGAATTTAAGAAAAAGGAAAAAAAGAATTTCTTAAATTTGTGTGTCGTTGGGGATTTTTTTAAAAAGAAAAACGGTGAAGGGCACTCGCTATTACGTAGATACGTTTCCTCGTCTGATGGACCCTGACCATCAAAATGTGGGACTGTGTGTGTGTGAATCTGAAGTTATGTAATCAAATAAAAAGTCGTGGGAAAAAAGAAACGAAAAAACCTAAAAATCTTTTTCGCGGTCGAAAGCGAAATAGCACCGGGAAGGGACAGTTGTACAGAAAGAATTAGGAAAAAATTAACGCTTTAATTGAAGAATGGTAATTCAAATGTTTAAAAATTACCCAAAAGATTGAGAGAAATCAGAGAAAAAACCTGTGATGATGATGATCGTGTCAACAACGTGTTGTGAATTAAACTGATGATTACTTTAAGCTCATAATACTGAGATTGTACAGTTTTGTTTTTCTTTCACAATTTAAAATCGAGAGCTCGAGTCGGGAGGGGGCGGGAATTGATTTTGAATTTTTTTTTTCTTTGTTTGCTCGGTTTTTTAAAAAAATTCTTGTTTAGAGAGAGAGAGAAATTTTTGAGATCGATCCTTACCGGAGTTTGTTGGTAAAAGGATTAGCTGAGTAATTAAAAAAAAAATGAAATAATAGTATACTATAATAGTAAAAAAACGGTTGATGTCGGGAGTGATTTAGAGTGGGGGGAGGGGGCGAGAGAAAAAACAAACAACTGATATGTCCACAAAAACTGGAAAAAAAAGTTTACAGAACATCTGGGGAGCATTTGAGCATCGAAAATATTAAACTTTTTCTTTTTTTTCTTCTTTTTGTATATGATCGGGAGTGATGAAGGAAATGAAAGGGACACGATCGATTATTGCCGTTCCTTGATCAAAGATTAGAGAGAGATGGGGGGGGGGGGGGGAAATAATAATGTAACACCCTGATGCTGGACTCGCTATGTATATATAGTTTTAGAGAGTTTCTTTTCTTTTTGTTTAATTAGTTAGAGATGATTTCGGGGGTAATGTACCTTGTAGTAGTGCAAAGTGTGTGTCATCTCTTTCTTCTTCTTCTCAGTACCCACCGAAAGCAGCCGGATCTGAATTTCGCTCATCTTTCGGCCCTGCTGATCCTCCTGCACCACCTCCTGCACTACCTCCTGCTCCACTTGGACCTCGGCTTCCATCGAGGGCTTGGTGATTGGCGGCAGCTGCGTTGAGGTAGCTGGCAGCCGCTTGAGTGGTCGTGTACGAAGGGGCGTACGTGGTGCCGTAGGCGTACGAAGTGCTCGGGTGGAAACCGCCGATGACTCCTCCGGATCCTGGCGGATTGTAAGGAGAGAAACCAGATGGCGCCCCGCTATGCGGCGGATGAGGGTACGCCTGGCCGTAACTAGAGTATGGAAAGCCAGCAGCCATGGCAGGACTCCGACCGTTCATTTGAGACGTTGGGAACGACATCGGATACGACACTGTCCCCGTCCTATTGAAAACTGATTCTTGGCCACCTGACACCAACCGAGAATAAATATCCCCCCAAAAGAAAAAGAAAAAAGAAACAAGGTTACATCACGTCATCATCATTGGCTAATAATCACCAAAAAATACTAACGGAAATTTGAGATTTTTAATATAATGCAGACTTTTTTCTGTCTAGTGGATAGATGTTGTACCTGGATTGTAGAGGTTGGGTGGAAAGGATCCTCCATTGGGGGTAGTGTAGTGAGGCGCGTAGTGACCGAATGACGTTGAAGGATAAGAGAAACTAGGCTGGGCAGGGGCTGTACTGTAGTGACCGAAACTCGTCGACACGGCCACGGGTTGCTGACCATGTAAGCCGTTTGGGTGTTGCTGTTGCTGCTGCTGTTGATGCTGTTGTTGTTGATTCTGCTCTCCATCGGCCATGTTTGGAATTTGGTCCACCAACGATTCCAGACCTGATAAGCTCTTACTTGCAACATCCTGTTGGGAGGAGAACGAGATGGAAAAAGAGAGAGAAAAACGTTTGAAACGAGAACGGAAAAAGACACGACGTTGGGTGACACGAAATGACCTTTACTTGATTGGGGACGTGATAAGCGACTGCCGGTGGCGTAGGCCTGTAAGCCATGGGCTGCGGAGTGCCCGGATGACTCCTGGGAGGAGGTGGGTGGTGCTGCTGCTGCTGCTCGGCCGCTTTGCTGCTGCTGCTGTTGACACCGGGAGAAGTCATTTGGTGATGCCTGGAATCGCCGTTCAATTCGGCCGGTGTGGCCCTGTGTTCCGTTTTCGGATGGCCTTCCCTCATCCTGTCGCTTACGAAGAGGAAATCAATTAGCCAATTCCGTCCGTCCATCAAAATGGATGGAAAATTTTGAGACTCACCCTGGATCGAATTCCAATTGACGAGGCGATGACGTGGCCGGTTGAGGTGTTGATGATGTGGATTGATGGGGAGACATGTCGTTACAAAGTCCCGATAGCGGCCCTCCTCCGACATTGCTGGACGCCCGTCCGTAATAGTCGAGAGCGTGAGAATGTTGTTGCTGACTGGAGGCGGAGGATGATGATGACGGGTGGTTGATTACACTGGGTTGATTATTGACAAAAGAGTGGCCGGCCATGCTGGAGTAGCTGGACGGGGCAGGTGAGTGGGGCCCGCGATTATTCTCCAGGTGAGAGTGATTGGAGCTGCTGCTGCCGCCGCCTCCGCCAAATGAATTGCTCAGACCTCCGTTGGCATCCATCATCTGCGGAACGGGGCGGACCTCGTCCGTTCGGATCTTTTTCGGGCGCCCTCGCTTCTTCTTTGGCGGCTGGCCGTTGACAAAGTCGGCACCGTTCATGGCAGTAGACGAGCTGGACGTCGCAGCCGAAACACTCGACTGCTTCACCGGGGTAGGAGCTGTTGTTCCGTCCGCTCGAATTTTCTTGGGCCGCCCACGTTTCTTTTTTACCGGGACCTGGCCACCCATTCCGTCCTCAATTGGAAGCAAGGCAGGGAGATTCATTGGCTGTTGTTGTTGCTGCTGTTGTTGTTGCTCAGAGTCTACCGAGAACTCGCTGGCTCCTACTAGGGCCGGCAAGTCATCAGACGATAGGGAATCAACTGCCGGAATTGAAATGATTATTAGATATTATTGAAAGAATAAAAATAACAAATGAAATGATTCGACGTGTTACCTTTTAAATGTTCACTAATTTCCGTGCCGTCGTCAGCGGCCCGGATCTTTGGATCGTTGAAGATCACCTCATTCTCATCGATTTCGGGAATGAGGCCGTTGAGGTAGTCGCGGAACTTTTTCAGCGCAGAGTAAAACGGCACCTTGTCCATGGCTCTGGGCAGTTGAGCGCATCGGGCACTCGAAGACGGCATCACCCAAATGAACTATAGTGGGGGCAAAAAGAAGACACGGACCAGTTAAGGAAAGACACAACTCAAAACCCGTTATCAAGTTAATCTAGTTAGGAGCGTGTACACAGAGACAAGCGAGCACAAGGGATGAGGAGGTCAAAAACTTTTTGGCGCGTCTTGTTCATCTTCGCTAGTTGTTGTAAAACAAAAAAGTGGTGGTGGTGGGTGGGGTTGGCATGTAATCTGATAAAGGAAAACGGGAAAAAAGTTTTGCTCCTCCTTTCACGGTTGGGCTGAAAACAAACTCACTGTATTCGTTCCGTCAATACATTCGGGCTGCTTGCCGAAGGTGAACTCCTTCTTGCCGCTAAAGACTTCGTAGATACCTTTGCCGTTAAAGACGGCAATCTTTGGCCGGTACTGCTGTAACTTTTCCAGTAATATCCGGCCGCCTACAAGCGTGAAGACATAAATTATAATTCTCCCCTTTTTTTTACTTTACAAATTTTATGTCAAATTTTTATGATGAAGGAAAAAAGATTTAAGACTTGAAAGAAATTATACGTGTAGGATAATACCTTCTCGGATTTCTTTGCGAGTCAGATCGGCGCTACCCTTTGTAGCTCTGGCTACCATATTGGTGAATCCGATGCCAAAATGCATCAGTTTAAAGTCATCATCGGCCGTCATCGGTTCCGGAACAAGGCCGGCTAGATACAGGCACTTCCCTGTTGGCGGCACACAAACGTTTAACTACGTCAATAAAATGTTGTAATGAAAATTCATTTTTTATGATTATTATTACAGAAATGGTTGCCCGGCCCTGCGTAATGATGTCCTTTGTATGCAGCGAAAAGGCCCGGATTAATTCCAATCTAATAAAATGTGGAGATATACAAACAATTAATTGCAATTTTTCTGGGTATATAAAAAGTCATTCGAAATCAAAATGGCGACTCTTACGATAACGACGTCCAAGTTTGAGGCCAGATGATCTGGGAGTGTTCTAGACCGAACTTCCTCCTCAGTCATGCCGTTGAATCGGTCATGTCTTCGCCTCTGTTTGTAATGCTCAGATTTGGTGTACTTCCGTTTGCCTGGCTGGCCGTCGGCGGCGTCAGCTCCGACCGGGAGAATGCTGTCCATTGTCATTGGCGGCAGTGGCAGTGGCTCAACGTCCCTATGCGCAAAAGAGAAAGGACTGCACGATGAACAAACAAAAACAAAAAAACATGGAGGAGGTCGAAAAATTCAGATTTCTGAGTCATCTCGATAATCAAAATCAATATTGATAATACCTTGGGACTGGTTCGGGTAGGATTTTCTTCTTTCGTCCACGCTTTTTAGGTGCTGGACCCGTGGTGGGCTCAGTTTTGATTGACTCGACAGCGGCAGGTGCAACTGCACTTCTGTTTGCCCCTGTTTCTTCATCAACAAAACTGTACGGATCTTCTGTGTTCTCATCTTTGTACACTGGGCCACCT
Source organism: Daphnia pulicaria (assembly GCF_021234035.1). Taxonomy (NCBI): domain Eukaryota; kingdom Metazoa; phylum Arthropoda; class Branchiopoda; order Diplostraca; family Daphniidae; genus Daphnia; species Daphnia pulicaria. The sequence continues at coordinate 11,134,407 of NC_060916.1, forward strand.
GGATTGCAGAGAAAGGAAATGAACCCAACGACCAACATAACTGAAATGAGTCATTTCTTGATGATACCTGTGTTCGATGGCATCATGCTGTAGTGGGATGGAGGGTTAAGGCTCATTCCTCCATCCATCCCGTGCCCATAGTGATGTGGATGGTGGTGTTGATTCATGTGGGGGTTCGGGATCTGTGGCTGGGCCTGTGGGTAGTGAACAGGATGGTGGTGGTTCTCTGAGCCAGGACCGTTCTGATGAGGTGGCCCATAGTGATGATGGTGGTGAGAAGCTAGATGATCGTAAGTGTGTTGAGGCTCTCCATAGTGCATGTATGGATTGTAGTGATGATTGGCGTAGGTGCCATCATTGATGGCATAGTTGTAGTCATACCCATTGTTGCCCATTGGTTCATTCTTCACGTAACTGAGATGGTGATCACAACGGTTAGGCCCTGCCATCGAGTGCTGGAAAAACCCAAAATCAAGCCAGAAACAAAAACTTACGGAGTGTTGTGGAGTCCATGAAGGGCCTCCTGGGCAGCCATGATATCCAATCTTTGGTTTCAGTAAACGAAACTGCCGTTTTTGTGTGTGAACGAGGGGTAACTCACAGATTTCAACAACAAAAAAAGAAATATATAGATGTGTATCCAAGATGGGGGTTCGAGAAAGAATCACAGTGGCGCTCGAGTTTCAGACTTTTGACCACAAAGCTCTTGAAGCCGAGGCGCGATCTGTCTGATGGCTGCAATCGTTCATCATTTTGGTGTGTACTGCGTGTATGGCTGCTCGAAAAGAAATCTTTTTTTGCCCACTCTCAAGTCACTACGGTGTTCCTGCTGTTTGACGCAAGGTGATGCAGACTAGCCAACATGTCAACACCAAACAATGGATGAAAAATCGGGGGGGGACCACTATATCGATAGAGGGCTGGCTATATAGCTGGTCGTCGTTCTCTTCAATATTAACGATACACACACACAACACACACGCAGACACACACACAAACCATGAGCAGCTGAGCTCTCAGTTCATCTACTGAAAGTACAACGCAACTTTCTCTCGGCTCTCCTTTGCACTTGGCATCAAACAACTTGGCTCCGCCCACTAGCTGGCCCGAGCTCTCGGCGCGTCAGACTGGTTTTTCACTGACGGGTTTATGTTGTACGTCTCTCTCTCTTTCTCTGGCCACCATACGCAAAAAGAAGAAGAAGAAATGAGGGTTTTTCTCAAGATACTTTGGCCGAGATAAATATTCTTTGGTTTGGTGGTGGCTGGGGTTGCTGCTCAGCTCCAACCCACCAACCAGCTAGTCGAAAATGTAGATTTTTCTAAACCATATTTTTTGATAGATTTCGCCGTTTGAAATCTAAATGGCCTCGGACGGAACATTACAGACGGTTTTTTAATGTTTTTCCCTTTTTTTGGGGGCCCTTTTCTTTCTTTTAATGGCGGTGATAAAATAATATTAGCGTCCGGGGGTTAGCGAAGGGAAGAAGAAGAAGGCTAGAAAAACAAAACACTAACGCCATCCGCATATATAGACTTTTCTACACACACTGGGGCTGGGTGGAAAAGCTAGTGAGTGACTCTGGCACGACCTTGGCTATCGTGTACACACTCGTCCGTCGTGATGGCGAAGGAAAGAGGGGGGGGGGGGGGAGGAGGGCGGCGTTTGTGTTAGAGGACTAGCAAAGAAGAAGTAGAAGTAGAAGAAGAAGAAGAAGAAGAAGAGAGAAAATGAGCATGAAAAAAGAACCTCGGGCGTGTTCTAAACCTCGCTCTCAGCACATATATACCCGTCGAATGTATGTGTGTGTGTGTGTAGTTACTGGTCACACATAAAACTCAAGGTGAATAATGTTGCAATAGCACAAATAACTGGCAGCTCTTTTTGACTCTCTGTGTCTCTCTCGGAATCATTCCCGACCGATGGTGGTGGGCAATGGCCGACGTGAGTTATGTAGTTTCTGAACTCCCAGTGATGATCATCTCAAAATCTATTCGCATATAAATGTAGTATACTATAGATATCTCCCCCCGCATTTCAAAGATTACAATCTTCTTGACATTTCTTTTTAAGAGAGAAAAAAGAAATGCAGTTATGAACGGTTGACTGGACACGGTCACGTTAACTCGGTCCCCTCCCTACTACTCCCCCCCATTGGAAATGGTCGGGGGCACACATACACACAGGGAAAAAGCTGCCGCGGGCCGCTCGGGCTGGTGATCATCGGTTACGACCGAAAAAAGAAACGAAAGAAGAAGAAGAAGGTTAGAATATAGTGTGGTAAGAAAGAAGAAGGGAAGAAGAGGAATGAAGAAAAACGGGCCGGATGACCGAGGGGGGTTATTTCGAAACGGGGCTCAGGTAAAACTCATAAAATATAAAGGTCCACACACATTTCTCAAAAAAGTCTCCCCCCCCCCCTCTTAACAGCCCCGAGGTGTACCACCTCACCCGAAAATAAGTTGAAATCGTTTTGTCGTCTGTAATAAAATCAGGGGGATAGAATAGCAAAAGCCACCACCCCTCCATCAATAAGGAGAGAGTTGTATGCACGCTAATCGATGGTCAATAAAAATGTTTAAAAACACAAAATGGCGGTCGTGATTATCTATCCATTTAAGGGTGGGAGAAAATAATTTAACAAAAATCTATTTTTCAATTTCATCAAAACGAAAATGTAGTATAAGAAGCGAACGATGAACTTTGCTTTCAATCTATATAACGCCCACTACTACTACCCCCCGCCCGCCACCCGTTTTTCGGTGTGGGGCTTTGGTCGCTTTTTACTGTGACGTAGTAGTAGGACGCGCGCGGCCATTATTGATTTTACCTGAGCCCCTCTCTCTCGGCTCTCGGCTTTTTTCAACGTTCAAATGGGAGAAAAAATTCGGGAGCGTCGGCGGCAGCGGCGGCGGCCTAAAAGTCTGACGCTCTCGTTAGAAAACGAAACGAACCTAAATGAGAGAGCGATGGGCGTGGCCTTTTTAGGATATGGCCGTTTCCTGTTTCCGTTTTTTTTTTTTTTCATCCGTCATCTTCATCATCCATCCATCCATCGCGAAAGGGACCCCGCGTAATAAGTTGCACAGGGGAGAGGGGGGAGGCTAGCTGCGGTCGGCGGATGGAGTGGGAGGAGCCTACATATTCATCTAACAGTTTCTTCTTATTTCCAACCAACAGCCACTTGAAGGAGTGAGCTGCTGTTTCAAGTGCGTAGTTTCAAGAGGATTTTTCACTCCGGAACGGAACGATGGATGCGCCTCAAAGTTTTTATTTGTTTCGATTTTCGATGGGGACGGGCGATGATTATTAATAAATTTTCGATTCGTAGTAGATACGAGATGGTGGTGAGAAATAATTAAGCGACGCCGAGTTGCCAATTTGAGCCGCTAGGCGCCGTGGCGCTACTGGGCAATCCCCCCCCCTCACCAACTCCACGATCCGAAAAGTTCCCCGGAGGAGCAACTGAATCTGTTATCGAGCGGCCAGGGCAGCAGCAGCAGCAGCAGCAGTAGTCCACCGAGCTCTTCTCTCCGTTCCTCCTCTCTTCCGTCTGATTCTTCCGACTCGATTCACTTCTCTCTCTCTTTCTCTCCTCCTCCTCCTCTTCCGTCTTTGGTGGCGTCGTGACGTCATTACATCAATAACTGCCGGCTCCTGCTGCTACCTCTCAAACCCTACACCAGGCGGCCATAGCTCCAACACAGAGAGACTTTCGCTCCGTCCCGTCCGTCCATCTTCCAACCCGAGCAGCCAGCCCAGCGTCGTCGTTCAATTCCAGCCGACACCACACGCAACAAAGAGCCATGGGTGCGTCTCTCAAGGCCAGCAGCAGCAGCTACTACACCGCAGCAGTGTCGTCCTTGGTGGCCTTATGGCTGATCCTGATCGTTATCGCCCCAACAGGTTTTGCAACATTTCACTTAAACGTTGTCCTCCCTCCCACCTCCCACCTAAAGATAAAATGGTGCTGTCTCGATTCCGGTTTATTCCGCGCTGTGTGTGTAGTTTCTTTCAACTTCTGACCATTTTCGTTTTGCGTCTTCTTCTTCTTGCCCAATAGCCGAGGGGAGCATCAGTTGCTACACGTGCTCATCTCGCAATGGCACCGACATGAGCTGCGAAGATCCTTTCCATCCGGCCATGTCCGATTACAAAATCGGTTGCATGGTGCCCAAAGAAGGTCACGTGGGCAAATTTCCGGCCAATTTCTGCGTTAAAGTTGTCGGCACAGTCTGTAAGTTTTCCTCCGAATTCTAATAATAAATTGTCGATTTAGTTTCTCTTCCAATCTCTTGACGACCTTGTCTTCATTAACATTTTTCTCTTGGTGCGATGTGATTGACTTGACGACGTTGACTTTTCTCTCGACTGGCCAATAATAATATTTGGTTTTTCGGTTGTTGTACACTTTCAACGAACCGTTAGATGGCACCAGGGAGAAGCTAGTCATCCGAACCTGTACCCTGGAAAACGTAAATTTATAAAAATAATAATAATATTATAAAAACAAACAAACAATTTGAATTTTTTACATTACAGATGGAAAACCAGTGCGGGGAATTCAAATACGAACACGAAAGTCTGGCCGGATGCATTCTGACTTGCCAGAGCGACGGATGCAATGCGGCAACCAAAAACCTGATGCTGCCCAGTTTCGCCACCGCTTCCTCATTCTTCCTAGTCTACAGCGCAATAACTCTACTAGTCAACGCGTCACCATCAGTCTGATGATCAAAGAAATCAAAGGACAATTTCCTAAATGAAAAATTCAACGTACAATTTTTAAATAATCCAAGTCGAAAATTTGTTTTCTTCCGTCGTCATTTCTTTGAGTGGGGTTTTTTCTCGACCGAAAAAATAATCCTTTTTCCATTGTATTTAATATTAATTGTAAACAAAATGAAAGTGTTTCACCGCTTTCGATTGGTTAATTCTAATAAACTTGTTCGATCCACGACGGTGTTTTGAGAATGTGAAAGAGACTAGATGGAAGATGCTGGAATAACGGGCCGTTCGTGGCGGAAAAAGATCCTGGCGCTGTTCAAGTTGTAGAATAACAAATCAAATTCCTGTCGCAAACGAACAAAAATCAAATCAATGTGACAAGGATATTATTTTTTTAATTTCACCTGTCGATAAGTTTCTAATCGGTGGAGGGTCAGACTCAGCGTGTCCTGACTGGCCTGCGATTGGAGTCCGGCCATTTTCCTTTCGCGCTCGAAAAATTCCCTGACGGATGAGAACCACTGCAGGGCGTCGAAATCCTTCCACTGGTCCAGAACGGAGAGGCAGTAAGCCAATCCCATGGCCAGTCCGTCGTCGGTGAAGGTGCACGTTTCCTGCTTGTTCTTCTTCATCAGCTTCTCCTTGCAGGTGACGATGTGTTCGACGTAGTTGACCGTCAGCGGCGGAACGATGACGTAAAAATGGCGCAAGTGCGAGTGGCGAGGATCGCGGAAAAACGGCCGGAAGACGTCCACCAGCAGTTTGAAATAGTCGGAACTCTCGGACAGATTTTGAGCCAGATCGTCCAGCACCTTGTCCAGGGCTTTGCTGGACAGTTCGGATAGGCTAGAGAGAGCCGGATTAGATTTAGCCAAGGATTCGAATAATCCATCGGCCATGTCCATCGTATCGTTGTGGTTTTTAAGGCTACTGGCACTGCTGCCCAGTTGATGATCCAGTCCAGTTTCATTGAGATAAACCAATTCCGCCAAATCCGGAACAGGAGCTGGAAAAAAAAATAATAATTCAATTTTTGTTAGGAATATCATTTGAATCCGGCCGGAATGATGTATAATACCACAGGATTCGGCGCTGCAATGGATGGATCCACTTCTCAACATCCTGACGTAGCCCAAAGCGTTTCCGAGGTGGGTAATGAGTATTCGGAATTGGTCCAGATAACTCAATCCGATGGAATTGAGTCCCAATTTGCGGATGCCCCTGTGGAACTTCTCGGCCCGCTCGTACGGATATCGGAGAGCCGAATCTTTGCCTTGGCTCAACTCGCGCAAATAACGAGCATCTTTCATCAGCCGCGATTTGATGTGCTCGTCGTACAGGAACCTATTTGGGCGGGAAAAATTCAAACGGTTCAACACTTAAAAAAAAAAAAAAAAATAAAAGTCTGAAAATTTCATTTACTGAGAAAAGACGAAAAACTTTTTGCGGAGAAACTGGTAGGTGAAGTTGACGGCCGTGTTGACGACGCCGGACCCGTGGGTCCTGATGGAATTGGCCGCGTGTTTGATGCCGATCGTGCTCAAGTGTTTGCTGGTGCTCGACTGCTCGACAAAGAACTGGTTGTTGAGATTGTAGCCGAAACGGGCCACAAACAGGTGAATGTTGCGCATGATTTCCAGGACGTCGAGCCCTTGCTCCAGGGTCTGGCTGGGCAGCCGGTCGGGCAGCGGCTTCAGGTTGAAAGCCAATCCGGCCAAGAGTCTCATCTGGCCGTACTTGCGCCAATCGTGAGAGGCCAAAGCGGCCAGATTGTAGAACGTCTGGCCGAGATAGTGTTCCACCCGGTGGGGGACGCTCAGCTGCTCGTGCCGGCCCAGAGGCAAGTCGCCCAGCGCTTGGCTCAAACACGGCGACTCTTTGAACGGATTGCGCGGCGTCGGGTGGAGGTGGGCGTGCGACTGGATCCGCAATTCCGTCTCGACCGAGGCGCACAGCGGCTCCAAAATGTGGACGTCCAGGGATCGGCGGATGAATTTCTGATGCCCTTCCACCAGCTGCCGAGGATTGGCCAGATGCTTGATGCTGGCCAGAGCCAATTCACAGTCCATGACGGCCATCAGAGTCTGTCCAATACGTGACGATTCGAAGCGTCTTTCACGAGCTTCCGGCAGGTAAGTGTTGAGGAGAGACTTGTGCCAGTAAAAGACTTCGCAATCGGCCAGATAACTCAAACGGTGGCGGATGCCAACGGAAAGGAGCTCCATCTTCTGAAGACGATGGGCCAGCAAGGACAATTCTTCGTCCTGGAAGGCGGTACAGGCGATGGCCAGCGAAATCCTGGCCGTCGAAACACGGGATGATGTGCAGGGACCTTTCAGGACTCGCTGGGCCAACGCCAGAGCCGCGCTGACCGTCTTCCGGGGACGTTTCTTGCTGCTCTTCTCGCCGGCCAATCGCTTGGCGGCCAACTGGACCACGTCGGAGACGGAACGACGGAGCTGCTGCTGCAGGTGCATCCAGGCCTGCGGGTAATCCGTCAGCTGTTTCTCGATGGCCTTTTGCAAGGTCTTGATGAGCTCGAACGTCTGAAAGGCGGCCATGACTGTGCCTTTGGAAATGACTGGCTGGATGGCCAAGTGGAGGTTCAATATCAAACGGACGACGCCGCTCAGTTTGGCCACGTAGCGAAGCCCCTGCAGGACCAAACAGCACTGATTGGTCAATTCTTCTTGGCTGTTGACGTGCTGGCCGCTCAGCCGCGACAGCCAGAGGACGATTTTCGTGTTCCACATTTGAAGGTCTTTGGCCAGCTGCTGGGAACGCTGGCGGACGTACTGGAACCGGGCAGAGCCGACACTCTCCAGCATTTTGGCATCGACGGCCCGGTCTCCGCGGGGTAGATAGAGCGACAAGAATTGGTCAGGGAACCACAGACACGACCCGACCAGAGGGACGGCCATGATGGAATTTTTGGCGACATCCAGGATGGTCTTGAGCTGTCGGTTGTCCACTTTTAGACCGATGTGAGCGTGCAGGACAAACAGGCAGACGATGTTGAGAAACTTTTGCATGTTCTCGTAATTGTCCCGCTCGCCTTCCTTGTCCAGACGGAACGATAATTCTTCGAGGAAGCCCTTGACGTTGGCTGAAATCTCGTCCAGCAAGACTTTGTTGTTGCTGGTGGGGAAACTCTGGTTCATGCATCGGAGGAAGAGCGTGCCCGAAAGAGTTTTCTCGGTGATTTCGTCGAGCGACAAGTCCAGCAGCCGCAAATCTTCCGGCGTCGTGTCGAAATTGGAGGCGTTGTGTTGAATGGATCGAACTACATGCTGCAGTTGAGCAACATGTTCCCTCAGCAAGTTGTTTCGGTTAATGATGGAATCCAAATTCACAAGGATTGACTGAAAAGCAAAGAGTGTGTGTGTTAGTTTCGGGATATTTTTAAGGGAAAAGTTGAGAATTAAAATACCAGCACACATCCCATTCTTTCGAAAATGATTTTGAAATGAGTTTCCCCAATCTCAAAGTATTTTGGTCCAGCGCCAGAGCTGCAGTACAATCTTGAAAGCTGGCCCACCATATTTTTGATTACTTTGTAGCAATAGTTGACATAGCTCAGCAACTTTTGCAATGTTTCGACCATTCTCCCGGCACATGCATGGCCCTCTCCAGCCTGCAGAGCTTTCTCGTCCACACCCTCACCGTAATAGAGGAGAGGGTAGTAGAAGGACCTTCGGTATGAGAAAGAAATGAACATGAACAGAACATGAACAGAATGAAATGAATCTAACCTCCCCTCTTCAACAAGAAAGTCCATCTCGCTGACTAAATGCCCCAGAGCCAGGACAACTTTTCTCAGCTCTTCATGATCAGAGTGGACAAGGTCGACTAGGGAGATGTCTTCGCAGGGAACTAAATCCAGACTGACTGTCTGACTGACATTTTCCTTGCTCAAATTTTCGTGAATTTGACACACTGCTTCCAGATTTGAGCCACACTTGACCATGAACTCGCTATATTCTCTTGCAACATATTCTTTGGCCACCTCTGCATTAAAAAAAAACAAGAGATTAGTGAAACTGATTACCATTCTAACTAATAAAACCAACTCACTTTCTGCGGCATATCTCCCATACTCGTGGTTGGTGACTGTCGAGTTCCCATTCATCCCTACCATTTTCAAAATCAAAGCAACACGATATTTCAATAAAAATCAATTAAATCATTTAAAAAACGCCCGTGACTATAATAACACGTAAACAAGCTCTGGAAACACAAAAAAATAATCTGAATCTTCAAATTCTCGGAATACCAAAATCGTCTGCTAGATCACAAAGTTGCCGGATGGGATTAAATCGAAACTAAAAAAGTTCCAATTTTTCCAAATTGGTTAATTTACATCTTTCGATCTGTTTCGATGATGTAACATTAGTATAACAAGAGTATTACTGATGAGATAACAATGAATAACTGTGACGTAACAACTATAAATGGTCAATCGAAAAACATTTTGATGTTTCTGGCGAAATGGTTTCCCACGGTCTAAAACATCGTGAGAAAATAGATTACGGGGAACCTGGGCAGCAATCGATTGGGGGTGGTGGATTAATCTCTCCCCCTCACCCCAATCCAATATGATGAAAACTAATGACGCCGGGTTGATCTTGTTTTATACAACCCCAGTGGGAATTACGAGGGAGTTAGACGGTGGGGTGAATTATTCGCACCACCCCGAAATGTCTGGGTGGGTGCCACATTCTTTCCTGGACAACCGTACTACTATACTGGGCAAATGGTGAGAAAAAAGTGAACGCGCAAGGTCACCCACACCGGACAGGTCCAGCAGCAGCAGCATAGATATAGCGGCTCGATTTAAACAACCCACCTGAGATATGCCAAGGGTCTCGACGGATCGGACATAGCGGACGAGGTGCGAAATCGAAGAATTTTCTCACGATTCCGCCCCAGTACCAAAAAATTATTAATTGTAACTTGTGAATATATATCCTGGGCGCCCGTCTTTATTTTTTCGCTCCACCCACACACACATCACCCAACCCTCTTGGTCCACCTTGCTATATGTAGCCGGACTGGGTGGCCCAAAGTATTTATTCCCGTTCTGGCCATCGGCCGAGTATCACCGTCAGCACTTGCACCACCACCAGTTCTTTTCAACTTTAAAACTTTCACAGTCAATTTATCCCCAAACAGAAAACCGTAACACTTGTACGGCTTTGTTTATATTTGTCAGTTTAGTGGCCGGTCCGTTCTATGTGTGTGTGTGTTATGGTGGCTCACTGATTGATTGATTTCTTCCCGAGTGATTGAGAGGATTCAGTGTGTGTGTGTGTCTATACTGTTAACGGATTTCTTATCTAATCAACTCACAACCCAATCAAAGAGAATGCGCTGTCACTGGATCAGCAGTGTCTTATTCCTGGCCGTCATCACCATTCCACAATTCGCTTCGTCCACTTGGTGGTAAGTTGAGAGATATCGTTTGTGAGTGAGTGGGCTTAAGTATATAGATTCCCCCCCCCCACCTGGACGGTGAAGCGGATGGGAAAGGGGTTAACCGATTTAGGGAAGTTGTAAGAGTGCTGGATGGCCGGCAACGTTTATAACGAAATTTGGGCTCCTATCGTATTTGATAGTGAGAAACGGTGACTGCCATTTTGCTAGGGTTGCTTCTATGCATAATCCTGAGGGTTGAAGGGTGTCTCAATTTCACGTTCGCTCGATTGCGTCTATGCGATAAGAGCGTGAGTGTGTGCGTGTAATAAGGCTTCCGTAATTACTTATAAAGAAAGATACCACCGCTCAGCTCAGCTCTGGTAATAAGGTAGAGACCAAATCCCCTGGACTATGTGTATAGGTATCATATAGCATATCGGTCAAACTTTTGGGCACGGATATTATAAACCAATTAGCATATTTTATTTAAAAAAACCCTTTTTTCTGATTTTCTTTTTCTTATAATTTTTGCCCAGGTTTTTGAGCAAATTTCAACTGGGCACGGCGGCTAATCCGCGGATGTATTGCGATCACATTCCGGGCATGGAGCGGAAGCAGAGACGACTCTGCCAGAAGCATCCGGATCACATGGTCCAGGTTGGCGAGGGAGCCGCTACCGGAATCAAAGAGTGCCAATTCCAATTCCGCCAGCACCGATGGAATTGTTCCACCATCGACAGGGACGCCACCGTCTTTGGCAAATCCCTGGTCAAATGTAAGAGTCTGATTTATCTTGTACATGAATTTAAAATAAAACTAAACTTAAATCATTTTTTGTGTTTAAACAGCCGGAAGTCGAGAAGCGGCTTTTGTGTACGCCATCAGCTCGGCCGGCGTGGTCCATTCGATCTCTCGGGCCTGCAACCGCGGCGACCTATTGAACTGCGCCTGCGACAAGACAAGACTGGGCAAGCACCACGACCAGCAAGGCGAATTCGCTTGGGGCGGATGCTCCACCAACGTCCGCTACGGCAGCAATTTCGCCCGTCAGTTCATCGATGCCCGCGAGCGCAAGATGAGAGACTCAAGAGCCTTGATGAACCTCCACAACAACCGAGTCGGTCGAAAGGTAAATTTTTTCATTGGCAATTTCAATCAAAATTAACAAATTATTCAAAGAAAAAATTAAATAATTAATAGTTAAATTAATTAATTAAATAATTAAAATGAATTAAATTAAATGAATTGATTTGAATTGATAGGCTCTTCACAAATTGATGAGGCACCAATGCAAATGCCACGGAGTGTCGGGTGCCTGCAACGTCCGCACTTGCTGGACGACACTTCCGGAATTCCGCGAAGTCGGCGCTTACCTGAAGGAGAAATACGACGCCTCGCTGGAGGTCAGCTCCGACCCGTCGGGCACGACGCTCATCACGGCCGACCATCTCAACGACAACCGCAAGAGTCTCAAGACCAATCCGCCGCAAGTTCACGATCTCGTCTACCTGGAACACTCGTCCGATTACTGCTCCTTTGATCCCCTCACTGGTGAGTTTTAAAAAAATGCTAATTTCATTCAATCAAATGAATGAATTAAAATTAGAATATGAGTTAACATTTAAATATTCAAATAATATTTAAATGAATTAACCAAATAATTTTTTATTAAAATATTCATATGAATTAAAATTAAAATATTCAAATTAGATTTAAATTTTATTATTTAAAAAAATATTGAAATGAATTAAAACCAAATAATTATTTTTTTTTTTAATTTAAAATAAAGGTTCGATCGGGACGGCCGGAAGACCGTGCAATAAAACCTCGAAGGGGATCGACGGATGCGATTTGCTGTGCTGCGGACGCGGTTACGACACGAGGCGAGTGCTGGTGTCGACGCCGTGCAATTGCACGTTCAAGTGGTGCTGCTCGGTCGAGTGCAAGACGTGCACCCAGTGGAAGGACGAGCACTTTTGCAAGCCGCTGCAGTCGTTTGAACTCAACAAATTCAACGCCACCAAACAGCAGCAGCAGCAGCAGCAGAAGAAGAAATGACACAACCGACCGACATTTTTTGAAAATTTTGACTAGACAAAAAACAAAAGAATAATTTCCAGATATTATTATGTTATTATGAAGTATTTCTTCTTTTTTTTTTCTTTACCTTTGTCTCGGTGAGCGCATTGATGTACATAGTTCCAATTTTAAGTATCTGAACAGAAAAAAAATTAACTTCTTGAAATGATCGAATCGTTCGTCTTTTTATTGTCCATTACGAGTTGGAATTAAATTCAACTGATTTTCTACCATCCACCAGATGAGTGCCATACGCTTTTGTCGAGAATAGATGTGACAGAATTGACTCCGTGGCGGATGGTTATTTACTACTGTAGCTCTCCAGCTGATAAACAAATTTTCAAATGTTCTTCTCGATTAATATGCAAATGTTTTCCCATTGTTACAAACAATAAAACCGTTTTTGCTGAATTGATGGGCGGTTAAATTTGCAAATATTTATTTAGACGTCGACACGCATTAAAGATTTCCACATTCCGGCTTCCGCAGAACCAAAAGACCAATAACTCCGGGACTACACCGCGTACAACCACAAACACTAAACTTCTTGTTACTAATTGGGATCAATTGAAATCAAACAAATGTGGTCAGTGACTCGGAAATATCTTCTTCAATGAGATATCCATTAAAGTTAGTGTAACCATTAAGTGAGTTATGAAGTGTTACCCCCGGGGAAATATTTGCAATCTCTAACCATATTTGATCCCCCGCTTGCAAACTTAGAGTTGATTGCAGAGAAAATGTCTCGTATTCACCTGGGGTGTTGGTCTCATCAGCGTGACCACCCGACATGGGATTACCATTCTTCATCAGTCGCATAAATAAGAAAACCCAAGATGTAGAAGATGGAAGAAATGCAATTCCAGATGCAGAGAAAAAATATTGGCCCGGGCGAGGTGCCGTGAAAATCCAGGTCGTTTCGTTCATGGCTCCTCCTACATTCAATTCCACAATCTCGAATGGAACTGGAACTCCAACTTGATTAAATGGTAAGGTTTTCTTGACGTAAAAATAAGTTGGTGATGATTTGACATCTTCAAACCCGATCCAGCGCTGGAAACCTATCGAATGAGAAACACATATGAAAGTTTAAGAACGTTTCAATGCTTACCTTTGACTTTACCCGCGTCATTTGGTAACTTGGTGAAATCACAGTAGACCCTTTCGACCATTTTAGCTCCCACGACGGAATATAATCCGCTCAAAGTGTGTCCCATCCGCCAGAGGTCTTCGCACGACGTTGGCATTCCAGTGACGGCAACTTGGCCGGTACATTCGAAACGTCCTAGTTGATGAATCCCGGATGAAGTTTCCAGTTGAGTTCGGCCATAATTGAGTCTCGTGACGGGCAGAACTTGCTTATCAGTGATGACTCCTGAATATTTCAAATAATAATCATAGATTAAATTTGTGTCGAGCAGATGATGAGATATTTAGTTCTAATACCGTCATCGGTTAATGGCACTGAAGCGGCGGAATCGCAGTTGCATTTGGTGAAAGGATCGACGCAATTTCCATCCAATCCGCACTGGCAAAGATGGACGTCCGTGTTGTCACCGGCCCAAAATGTTTTGGCATTTCCGTTTCTGTCATTCCACCAGGCGTATGTGATGGCATTGAGTTCCAGCGGTGCAAAATTGCAATCGTACTATTTAATTAATCACTATAGATTAAGTTTACTGGGGAAAAATAATGAATAAAAATGGCGTATTACTTTAATTGATTGATGACATTCGGCGGAGAGTTCAGCTAGCGCTGAAATTTGCCGACTACTGGCGTTGTACCTGATCGTCCTGGAATAACATCCAGGATCAGCGCAATGGCCAACATCCATCGGCGACTCACTGTCGTGCAGAATAGCAGTCGATCCTAGAAACAGAAATTCCAGGTAAAAGTTACATTATGTGAGTTTAACTACTTTAAATTACCTTTTGCCATGTCACAGTAGACGTAAATCGGGTCATCGCCAACTCCTTGGCCGTCAGGATCGATCCAGTACATGCCGGAATTCAGCGATGGATCCGCTGCCCGAGCCTCTCGACAAGTTCTGGGCATAGAATTTTTAACGGATAATTGACTTGTTCTTTGACCTTCTGCTTGTTGCAGAGCGATTTCTAGCCGAGCCAATTTCTCCACTAAAATATCCTGTTTATCATATTGTTTCAAAATTTATTTTAGCGGATTATTATTACAACACAGCGCTAATGAGAGGAAACCTACGTGATGTTGAACTTTAGTTTCCAGTTTAACGTTTTTGGCCTCCAGTGCCGCAACTTTGGTCTCCAGTGCCATAACTTTGGTTTCTAGTTGAACATTCTTTGTCGCCACAACTTCATTTAACCTTACCTTTGGAAATAATACAAATAATACAGTCAAATAATATCAATAACATACAGGTACGAACTATGCTGAGAACAGTTAAAAGTTTAGCCAAACTTACATAATTTTCAGTTAGTCGTTTCACTTGGTCTTCCAGACTGAGAGCAGCGCTGGTCTGCCAAACCGAAAATAACAAAGAAAGACTCAAATGGATTAAAAATAATTCCAATTTAGCCATTTTGACTTTTAATAAAGAGCAATCTACTATACACGTAGTGTGTCGTTGTAAACTTGTGAGACAAAATTGATTGATATGATAATAATAGACGAGGTTTTTTCCCCATTCAAGATAAGACGGCCCAATCAAAGTCCGATCGCAATCAGTTAAAAAACAACGATGAGATTTGTTCAAGTTCTAAAAATTTATTTTTGGGTGGATCGATGCGAAAATACGACAATGATATTTAATTCCGAATCGAATCTAATTTCGTCTTTACCACTGTCACAACGATTGCCATCTCATCACAAAAATAAGCTAAATATGCAAAATGAATATTTACGGACGGTCAGTTTGTCACTGTGAATATAAGCATACAGATGCCAATTGCACCGGAATTCTTTGGAAAATCTGAAGCTTGACCTACATCGGCTACTTGGAAAATCTTGTTGTCGTCCATTTGTCCATTCCTCACAGCAATTAAAAAAAAAAAAAAAAAAAATCGAAATGATTCCCTTCACTTTCACGATATTGGTGGAATTCGCACAAAAATAGTTCAATGATTTTTAAAAAATTCTGCCAACATATTTCTCAACGAATCTGTAGTCTGTAGCTTCAGCAGTCAAAAAAGATAAACTATTTCAAACGATAACCCAAAATTAAATTACTACCGTATACGCGGTTGGCGGTTTCTGTCCAGCCCAGATAAAATACTCAACTGTTTTCCCAGCGACACCAGAATGGAAAGAGAAAATGGTGAATTGCAATCAGCATAACGATATTTTCTAGTCTTGAATAAACGCTCAAAAATCGAACAATGTTAATACGAAACTAGACCTCCACGAATAATTAGATGTTACATAAGATACCACGAAATCTTGTCTGACCTCCTCGATTTCATTTTCTCCACGGGTTCGTTTGGCCATTCTCAACTTGTTGATTAAATATTACATAACTCTCACAACAAAGCACCACGTCCCTTTATTACGTCAAGAACTTGTCTATGCTGGAGATTTTCGCAAACTGTTCATATTATCATCATTTCGAACCACGTCCCCACTCGTAAACGGTGGGTGGATTTTGTTTGAGAAAAACATCTTTTGCCACGTGTCGCATAAACGACCTTCAACTTGGCCCAAAAAATAAAAGTCCAAGTTAAGAGAATTCCCAGACGATATCATTTCCGACGTGTGTGTGCAAGGTAGACGTGGTTTCGCGGAACGGACATTTATTCCTATATCGATCAACTCGTTAAGAATCGATTCCAACCGACATCCATTTATTGGCAACACACTATCGGTTTGATGGCGCCGCTTTGTACAGTGGTGACGTCAGCGTGACGTCTATCCTAATACTTTTCTGGTATAAAAACACCCTTCCGGCCACCCCCAAACAGCTGTTATTAGATCAAAAGTTTAAAACATCTCGTGGTGCTCACGTCGTCGGATCACAAAACGTCCATTTTCCAAACTTTGGAGTTCAGTTACAAAATCCTGACTAGTTCAATGTCGACGACTACTACTAGCCCGAATGTGCATCAGATTTTCCTGGCCGTCCACCGCGGATTGATCGGCCATCTACGCCGAGTGCTGGAGAAAGATGGCCGGATACTCAAGAACCTGTGCGAATGCAACGAGCAGAAAGAGACGCCATTGCAGGTGGCCATCCGAGAGCGACAATTCGCAGTGATTGAATTTCTGGTCCAGTTGGTCAAGGATCACATCCAAATCCATTGCCATCCGCATTCCAGGTGGGTCAGGTGCATGTCGCCCTTTTCCTGGGATAAAATCAATGTGGAATCGTTCGCCATCGGGCCGGCCGAGTTTGGCAAGGAATTCACCCAGACGTTCGTCCTGCCGTCAGCCGACGTGGCCATCCTGCGGGACATGGCCAGCAGCAATCGGATCGGCATCTTCAAATTGATCGAGTACCTGATCGACGTGGCCGATGACGACACGTCCTGGTTCGAATTCTTCCTCAATTCGATGGTGGCCAGCTCGATGGACCGGGCCCAGAAGATCATTGCCCTGGAACTGATGGGCTCGGCTTTTATTTTAAAAATTCGACTGGCCGATGAGCAGTTCGAGCCGGACGAAATTTCCGGCGGACTGCGCGGACTCCAGTGCTGGAAAAAAGCGCTGGAACTACGCAATTCGACGGCCAACGGCCGCCGACCGCTGCCCAAGATCCCGCACGTCCTGTCCAGCGCCGCTCGCAACGCCCTGGGCGATTCGGCCGAAGTGACGACGCCGGAACAATTGCAAGAATTGGAAAATCAATTGAGACGTCACGATCGACGATCGCTCATCACCGATCAGGCCTTTCTCGTCATCCAGCGGACGTTCGCCCAGCGCCAGCTGGGCGCCGAGCCCAATCTCTTCCATCTCAAAACCCTGCTGGACTACGGCAAACAATTCAAAACGACGGGCGATCATTTCTCCAACACGGAAATCCATTACGGCCGAGCGATCAACATTTCGCTCATGATTATGCAGCAGTTCAACCGGGCCGATTTCCCCAAATGTTTCCAGGTTTTCGTCGAGGCTTTCCTGCTCTTCGCCAACGTCCTGAACGGACTGGGCCGCAAGACGACCAACAACGCCGAGCGGATCAAAGAGCTGACGTTCGCTCACGTCCTGGAAGCGATCACATTCGGCTTCATGATCGCCACCAATTTGATTTTATTGCCGCCGATCTGCGATCAGCACACCATGTGGCAATCGATGGTCATGAGGAAAATCTATTTGCTGATGGTCACCCTGTTCAAAATGATGCCCAAACTCGATCCGCCGGAAGGCGAACGACTCTGCCGAGTTCTCGGCAATTTCTTCCGCGTCGAGCAATTGCGCAACGGATTTTCCAGCATGCTCCACCTGGCCGTCGAGGGCTTCGTGTCGGCCAGGATCGACATCACCGTCCGGGCTGAGATTGTCCAGTTTTCCTGGACAACGGAGCCGATCCCAAGAGCCTGAACAGAAACGGCCAATCGCCGCTTCACATTCTGGCGGGAAAATGTCAACCGAATTCAAACGAGTTATTCTTCGAGGTGTTCCAGGTCGTCCTGGAAGCCGGTGGGCATTTGGATCAAGCCACACCCGATGGTAAAACGGTCATCGCCGTCCTGATGGACAAGAAAAAACAGTTCCAGGATGAATCGCTGGATCCCAGAGTCGACCATTGGATCAACACGGTCATGCCGCTGGAATGCTACTGCGCTCAGAAAATCCACCAGGAGCATATTGCGTTCGAAGGCGACGAGCAACAGCTTCCGCTTTGCCTGCAGCAATTCATCGAGCAGCACAGCCCGCTGAAAGGCAATAAACTGATAGGTGATTATTTGATTAATATTATTAAAAATTACGTAATATATTTAATTTAATCTAATTTAATACGATAAAATAAAAATAAAATTATTTCAAATAAAATTAATATTATTAAATAAAATTAATAAAATTTCATTAATTTTATTTAATTTTATTAATTAAAAAATAGAAAATTCGAATTAATTGTTTTTATACACTTAGAAGTCGAGAGGACTCCGCCGATGGGATTTCCATTTAGCGCTTATCAAGTCCTTCAAAATTCTGCCAAGGCGTCTCACATTTCCGTTTTGCACACGATTTTCAATTATTTCCGGTCTATTTTCGATTGCAAAATTTGACTAATTATTTTGGTGACTTTCATTTTATTTGATTCCTTTCATAAAAATTTAGGTGACGGAATTTTGTTGTATTCGTCGCACCTTCCGAGGCTTTGACTAAATACACTTTTATCTTTGGTTCTGGAATGGAACTATACGGTCATTCATTTGAAGACCGATTGCGAGCAAATAATGATTGAAGTATACGCCAGATTGGGTAACGTTTCTTCGAGTCATTTTCTATTAGCTAAAAGATTTAAAAAAAAATTGAAACGTCAAAATCTATTTAAAATAATAATAAAACAAAAAACATCGATGACAAATCGTTTCAAACGTTTTTTAAAAGAACTTAAATCTGTGCCCCTTTGTCGCTTTTCTCCTTATTTACGTACACAATTTCATTTTGAGATTTTAGTCGACCTCGCCCCCCTATAGAATTAGATAAACCCCAAAAAGACAGAATATGCCTGTACATAGTATACAGCGATAATGGTACCGTAAATAAATGTTGTGTACCCGGTGAACCCCCGCAAATTATACCCCAGCCCACCTAAAAACAAGGCCAAGGCTAAGGCTCATTTCGGTCTGCCTATACCCTTTTTTATATGGGCCCGACCTTGACTACACCAGTTACATAAAAGGGACAAATCCTTGGAATTCCACTTACTTTGCTTACCTAATCATATATGGCCTGCTGCTGACCTGCCTTCCGGCCTGTTGAACCTCAGACACTGCATACACTACAACAGTTTTCTTCCTAACGCTGTCGTAGACAGTCGTCCATCTGACCCTGCTCTCCCAGTTTCCATTACGTAAGCGATTGAATCTTGTTTTTTTGAAGTTTTACATCGCCACATGTCCATTCATTTGTCATCTGATAGCCAAAATCGTTTCAAGTTAATTACAAAATGGTTGAATCCAACGTGTTGGACCTTGTTTCCCAAGCAGTTAGTCAAGGTTCGATCGCCGAATTAAATCAAATAAGAAAGCGCAACAATTGGATAGCGATACCTATTCGTTATGTAACCCAGCCTCTGGGCCAGCAGGGCGAAACGGCCCTGCAGTCGAGTGTCAGAAACGGACACTACGACGTCGTCGAGTTCCTAGTCGGCGAATTGAAATATCAAATTTATCCCGAATGGGCGAAATCGATCGACAAAGTCCCGTCTAATTTCACCTGGACGAATTTAAATTTCAACAAAGTTCTTCCACCGCTCGTTGTCCAGTCACCCGAGATGGAAGTTATCCGTGACATTGCCAACCAAATTCCAATCGTCAAAGTCATTGAATATCTGATCGATCCGGCCAGCGATGAGCCCTGTCAGTGGCTGGAATTTGTATTGAATTCGATCGTGGCCAGTTCGGCCAGCCGGACGGACAAGATCGTCGCCTTCGTCTTCAAACCGAGAAACTGCGTCTGGAGGGGAGTCCAATGCTGGGAACAGGCCATGGGCCTTCGCTACTCGACGGTTGGCGATCAATCGGCGATCCCGATCATTCCCGATCCAGCGGCCAGCTCTCTGTTCAATGTCGACCGCAAGAAACTCATCACTTCACCGACATCCCTCCAGAAATTCAAAAACGAATTGCAACTTAGTCGCTACAACCTGCTGGAAGCTCAAGCTCAAGCTCAAGCTCAAGCTCTGTCCGTCAGCCAGAGAATTGTCAATCAATTCGGGTGGAAGGGTCCTCATTCGTTCCACCTGGAACATTTGATGCGCTACGCTAATCGCTGCTACATCGACGATAATCAATACGGCTGCTCGTTGAACATTGCGATGATGATCCTCCGGCAAACGGACGAGTTTCGTTCGACCTCTTCTCCCAACTGCATCCGCATCTTCGTCGAAACTCTGGACCTGCTTGTCGATTGTTTGAAGCACAAAACAGGTGATGAAGAATTAACGTTCGCCAATCTCTTGGTGGTCGTCAAATTCGGACTGGCCATTTTGCTGAATGTCATGCTGTTGTCGCCCGTCGTCCGGCCGACCGTCGATCGCTGGCAGTTCAACGTCATGGATCAAATCCATCGTTTGGTTTTAGAGCATCTTGGACGCTGTCGTAACAATCCAGCAGAAATTCAACAGCTGAAAGATTGTCTCTCGCCGTATTTTCGCGCCAATAATTTGAAAAAGTTCACCAATCTTCTTCACCTGGCCATCAGTAGCAAAGGGACGGACGGGTGTCAAATATTGCCCGTCATCCAGCTGTTCCTGGAAGCCGGAGCCGACCCGACCAGAATCGACGCCAACGGCAAAACTCCGTTACATCTTCTCGCCGAAAATCAGGATTGGTTTCGGTCCGATCCGGAATCGTACCGACAGGTGTTTCAGGCCTTGCTGGATGCCGGATGCTGTCTCGACCAATCCATACCGATCGGCGAAACCTTTCTGAGCATTTTAAACGGCCAGCAGAAATCCAACCACGTTTCAAAATTTCGTTTCCATCACTATCTGGGTCCGCTGGTCAATGTCGTCATCCCTCTGGCCTGCGCTTGCGCCAAAGTCATCCGCCGCAATCGGATTGCGTTCCAAGGCCGACTTCCGCCGCGGCTGCAGTCGTTTGTCAGCCGCCACAGCACTGTGGAAGGTGAGATTGTTATACACACAGGGTAATGAGTTATATAATAGGGTGACCTAATTTTTTATTTTTATTTGTTTGCCTTATATTAGATAACACAATTTCAAACAGTGTTGTCTGAACGCAGGAGCGTAGGCCTAGTTCCACGAAAAGAGAAAATGGAAACCATACGTATTATATGTGATTGGGTTTTCTTTAACCTTTCGACAAATCTCGTGCTCTTTTAATAAGCGACTGAATTAGATATAATGTGCAGAATTATGTTTGACATATAGGCTCTAGCTAGTGTTATTACACAGTTCTCTAGTTTATTACTCTGTTGTTTTAGAAATAAACAATTATTCCTAATTGGTTTTTCGATACTGAGTGGACATGTGACATAAAATTAGGCTGCTTGGCAACGAAACCAACAAGGATGATTTTAATAGTTTTGTGAGTGGCTTTTAATAAGCTTCGCTGTCCAATATAAAAATCTTAACGGGAAGAAAGACATATTGACTCAGCTCGACCCACAAGTGTATAGCGACAACTGGCTATACAGCCCTATATTACCCATGTAACATTTAATGCGCATTTTAATAAAGAGATAGAATGACTAGACGAAAAGGACAACACATTTAATAGGAAACGACTTTTTTTTTAAACGATACGGCGTATCTTTGGGCTAATGATAGAAAACAACCGGATTGGTCGATGGCTATCACAAGAATGATGAAATAACCTGCCAGAAGTCTAATAGTAGAAATATACAAAAACCCGACTGATGGGTGGATTTCTTGGGATGTGATGTGATGACTTTATGACCAGGACACTTTTAATATTTGAATCATTTTTCGTTTTCCTGGTCTTTCTTTTTTCTTTTCAAGCAATTAAAATAACTAAGCTACTAAATTAATCAAAATTATTTCGTGATTCACACGTATTCACTATAGAGAAGAGTCGATTTTTAAGTGAGTATATAGTGAACAGGCATGAATGAAATATATACAGTACAATACAAACAATCAGTTCAGCTGGCTAGCTCGAAAATGAAATTGAATTTTTCAAATGTATTTAATGCGGCGTAAACGGTAGCTAATTGGCGAATGGCACCAGGTGGAATTGTGTTGCCATGGTCCCTACGTGCAAGTGGAAAAGCATGATGTGAGGTTTTGATTCTCAGTAATATTATTATTATTATTATTTTAAATCATGAAACGATGAATAATATTAATACCATGGAGACACTTTGACCATATTGCCCATGGCTTATAAACTTAAAACGCGGTATCCGTATTTACGTCTGTTATGTAATTTTGGGTCATTTAGTTTTTTGAAGCAGCTAATTAATTTTAGATGGTTTCATTTAAAATACACTTGTGCGATGACGTTTAACTTTCATTGCAGTTTTTAATTAGACAATTCCAACTAAGATCGGAATAAGTTTAAATGCGCCCGCCAGAAACTTTTACTCGATCTAACGAAACGTTTTCCCCTTTTATAAAATAAGTTTCGGGCCAATTAAATTAATTATTTTTAAAGCAAAAAAAGAAAAAGAAAGTTCCGTGGGGATTTTTCTCCTCCGACGATGCGCAATTAAGTTGCAGTGCACAGCAATTATCAGCAGATAAGATTCGTCATTCGTACGAGAGGTGCCTCTGTCAGGTTCGTCAGGTTACTTATTACACCTGACTCCAATTAGTATTTACTATTTAGTAGTCAGTTGCATAGCGTCGTGGTTGGTATTGCTTCATCAATCCGCTGGAACCATTTTTGCTTTTTTTAATATTCGCACTCTTCTCCCCCGCCGGTCCGCCCCATTGTTAAGTCAGACTGGCATATAGAAAAGGATTGAGGAGCGTTAACTTTAGCTTTGAAAAGTGATTCAATTCGAACTTTTGGCAGATTTTCAACCGACAGTTATTCGAGTCCGACGGGAGTTGTGATGACACAATGTCGTCATGGCGAACACACGCTGCTGCCGTCACACTCGTCAGAGTTTATTCTCATTTCCCAGACGCTTCTGGCGAGCGCCATTGTGTCTGCTTCTATGACGTCGAGTCAATCCGAGGTAGTATATACATATGAATGGAACCATTCTCTTTCTTCTTTCACCTTATTCTCATCAGCACGTTTCTATATTTTTAGACGAAAAAAGGTTTTTGAACTGGGCCATTCATTTGATGGGTTTGTCTAGTCACCAGAGATACAATCAGAAAACATCAAAAGGTACACAGCATTTACGTATAGTTTACAATCTAATAGGTAGGCGGATATATTTACTGGAGAAGGTGGGGATGTCACTTTTCCTCCGAACTGGGACGTCTACGTTTTGGAATTACCCAGGGCCAACGCAAAATAGTTTTCCAACATTTGAAAAAAGAAAAGAAAAGAGAAAATGTATAAACGATTCTTTGGAAAAGATTTAAAAAGAAAAAGAATTCGACGAAAAGGAGCCATGACATTTTTTTCATTTTCTTATTATTTCTTATTTATTGGTAGGCTAAATTGCAAAAGTGAATAAGGCGTAATGTAATAACACGAAGTATTTTTTTTTTTTTTTTAAGTTTAGATGGTATCTCGGTCTGAGTGGCATAAAATTACAGACATGCGCACAGCCGGAGTCGATTTACCGACTCCGGCATACAAAAGTCTCCGCAATTCCGCTTTTCCTACTCACACGACCGCTGGAATCCCCACGGCGCTGGCACGTCTGTTATTCAGTCCACAATAAGTTTAAATTTGATCAATTCGTTCAAGTGTTTTGTTTGAATGGTGTGAAAAATATAACTGTCGCTCGTATTATATTGACAGCCGGATTGCTGTGGTTCAAAATGGAACGGCGGATGACATTAAGTGGCCATGTTCCGTCTTTATCTCTCATTCCGTTGGGGACCTGTCATAGCGGCAAGTACTACATCGACGGCGAATGTCTGGGTAAGCATTCCCCCTACCAATTCATTTATTTTTCTTTACTTAAAGAAATAATTAAACGTGGAATATAATGAGCACCAGATTGGGGATTCCTCCAAAACGAATTATCTGTCACAACACCAGCTGTGTGCAATCAAGACATGTTTGTGTGTCATTCACTGAACCTTAACACTTTACTAATAATCTATTTCCACTTCTATCCGCCAGTTGGCCTTGTAGCTAAATAATAGGCTTTCCGGTAGTGATGTTTCGTTAACGATAACGGATAACGTGAAAAGTCCGTTAACGGACCTTTTTGGGTGTTCGTTAACTTAACGGATAACGCTAACGTTTGGCATTTTTCAGACGTTATTTTCAAACGTTATTTTTGTTTTTAACAGCGCTGCCAAATATGAAATTTTTGGATTTTTCAAAATGAAATTTGTATTTTTTGCGCGCTTCCAACATTTTACTGTAGTAGGTTGACTATGAAAACGAATTTAAATAGCCAGTGACAGTGAGCAGTAGTCTTCTTAGCTTCTCTGAGGTTTTTTTTTGCTTTCAAAACGTGGCAAACGAAACTGTATAAGTAGAGTAGGGAAACAACTAGAATCAGAGTGTAAATCTTTAATGTCAGATTCAGACTCTGATGCTCCTGTTGACGGTGAATAAGCGTGGCATCTGCGATGTTAGAAGATCTCAAAAGAAGATTTAATTTCATGACAGATTAAAGAGATCCTGATTTCGACTGCTCCTACCTTCTAGCCACTTCCCTCGACTGCATTGAAACTGAACTTTTAGACTACTTCCACTTTGCAAGTCATGAATTTGATCCTTCTAAGGATCCACCAGTTCAAGATGTGATCTCTTACTGGAAGGATTTGTCTGGTCGTTTCCCCTAATTATCCAAAATGGCCTATAATTTACTGGTTATACCAGTTTCTTCGGCATCATCTGAACGCGAATTTTCCATTGCCGGATGGCACTGTCTAGGACACAAAAATAGGACGGCGGAAGAAGTTTTGGCCGCAAAAGTCTTCCTCACTTGCAATAAGGATTTATTGAGGCCTTTACTTTTTTAGTTGGAACTTGTTTTTTTTTTCTTTTGTCTGTGCGTCTTTTTAATCAAAAGTTTCTGTTTTTTTTTTAGTTGTTAATTGCTTCATTGTGACATTGTTCAACGCCAGCAGCAATTTCAATATAAGTAATCAAGACCGTGACTGATTTCAGTGATTTTATAGTGCAATTTTTTTTATTAAATAACGGTAAAAATAACGTCGAATTTTCGTTAACGGAGACATTTTTAACGGCGTTAATTAACGGCGTTAACGAACGTGAAAAAATGAGACATCGTTAACTTAACGGATAACGCTAACGTTTAGAAAAAGCACTAACGAAACATCACTACTTTCCGGCCCGGCCAACTTTTCCTTTTTCAGTTATAATGATGTGTGTCTTCACCATCTCCTCCGCTCGACGCCACGAAATACTAAGCTGAAAGTGTTTTTCTTTCTTTCTATAAAAACCAGTTCATCTTGAAGAGATCAATATCAAGTTGGAAAACGAGGATCCCATTACTCGCCCACTTCGGTGCGCCCTCGCATTCCTGGACATTCTCAACAAGGTATAATAGAAAATGAATAGACTAGATTACAATTCCACCAAACTAACAATTAATTTATGTGTGTAGGATCTACCTAATCCCGATTCTTATCAACAGCCAGGATCAGCCCAGCATTTTGAATTCAACAATCAAGTAGGCCCTATATAATAAGGATTCGCTTATACGGTTGTATACGGTATTACTCGGAAAGTAATTTTTTTCAAATGTTGTTTGGTTTCCCTGTCTTTCAATAGATTATTGGCTGAGCTAACTACACCCCTAGAATGCCTGGGAATGGTCGGCGTAGAGACTCGGTCCAATCAGAGCAGCACGGTAACACAACCAGTTGACATCTACAAACTGAGCTCTACAACGCCAAGGAATCCTTTCTGGATGGTGGGGCCATGCCAGCCGTTCTCAGTCACGTTCGCCACACCTTAGAAAAGGTAAACTCGGTAAACTGTCACAATCGATCCCGCCCAGGTTATATTAGCCGAAAACGTTTCCTCCCGATTCATAGCAGGAGCCGTTGTCGAGCGATTATAGCATTTCGGTGAATCATTCCCTGTTACTCGTACGAAACATCCTGAACGCTTCCGAACGATCTACTCAGATGGCGGACATAGTCTTTGATATTGGCGAACGACAGGATCAACAGCAGGACCAACTGGTGCGAATATTATTGACCCAGGGACTGGATCGTCTCCTCATCAGCTTACTGGCCTGCGCCCACAAGGTGAATTAATTAATTATCATTTGAAATCTTTTATTTTCCCGCTTCTAAGATTACAATATAAAAATTAATTACGTAGTGAACTGGGCGAAGAGATAAATAAAATTTCGCGGAACGATGTTTTAAATAATTGGATAGTGATCCTTTAATTTGGCGTGTATGGATTTTTAATTCCAAATTCTTCCCACCTGATGTTCTTTTTAGGAAAGATTTTGGATCAAGTCTTTACCAGAACTACACTTTGTTGAAGAAATTAAAGATTGGGAACCGTTGGGAACACCAACACCGCGAGGAAAGGTGGTACCACTAAAGCAAACTGCTAAAACTCTAACATTGCACCTCCATAATGGGCAATTCGTAAAACGTGGTGGTACGTTTTTCTGGTTTTTCTATGGGAATTTCCACGGATCGGAGTTCAAAAATTGTGTAGTCCGCTCCGCAATTCAAAGTAAACTATTTCTCACCAGATAATTATAGGCCTAATACCAAATAACCCAAAATATTTTGTTTTTTTAATTAACAGAAGAAGTTCGTAAAGTGTTTCCTAATGCAGACGCCGAATTTGATATGAATGTTCAATTATGGTTCGACAACCAACCATCTTCATCAGTAGTCAGAAACACCGAAGCTCAAAGAGCTGTACTACGCAGATGTATCATCTGTGTCTGTAATATAATAATATTTATGATTAACAGTTTTAAATCCTAGTAATTCGGAAAAGAATTTTTTCTTTATCTCTTCCACAGCGTGAACGAGGCCGTTTTAGATAATGCTGATAAAGATGGCCTGATGAACCTCCACAACAACCGAGTCGGTCGAAAGGTAATTCATTGGCTATTTAAATCAATTAAAAAAATGAGCAAATTATTAAAATAAAAATTTAATTTGATGAAATTCATCGCTTAAAAAATAAAATAATTAATAGTTAAATTAATCATTAAATAATTAAAATTAATTTAATTCAATGAATTGATTTGAATTGATTCGCCCCCTAGGCTCTTCACAAATTGATGCGGCACCAATGCAAATGCCACGGAGTGTCGGGTGCCTGCAACGTCCGCACTTGCTGGACGACACTTCCGGAATTCCGCGAAGTCGGCGCTTACCTGAAGGAGAAATACGACGCCTCGCTGGAGGTCAGCTCCGACCCGTCGGGCACGACGCTCATCACGGCCGACCATCTCAACGACAACCGCAAGAGTCTCAAGACCAATCCGCCGCAAGTTCACGATCTCGTCTACCTGGAACACTCGTCCGATTACTGCTCCTTTGATCCGCTCACTGGTGAGTTCAACAAAATATGCTAATTTGCTTCAATCAAATAAATTTAAATTATTCATATGAAATTAAAATTAAAATATTCAAATTAAATTTAAATTTTATTATTTAAAAAATATTGAAATGAATTAAAACCAAATTATTTTTTTAAAATTTAAAATAAAGGTTCGATCGGGACGGCCGGAAGACCGTGCAATAAAACATCGAAAGGAATTGACGGATGCGATTTGCTGTGCTGCGGGCGTGGTTACGACACGAGGCGAGTGCTGGTGTCGACGCCGTGCAATTGCACGTTCAAGTGGTGCTGCTCGGTCGAGTGCAAAACGTGCACCCAGTGGAAGGACGAGCACTTTTGCAAGCCGCTGCAGTCGTTCGAACTCAACAAATTCAACGCCACCAAACAGCAGCAGCAGCAGAATCAGAAGAAGAAATGACACAACCGACCGACATTTTTTGAAAATTTTGACTAGACAAAAAACAAAAGAATAATTTCCAGATATTATTATGTTATTATGAAGTTGTTGTGATTATCTTCCAACTCAAGCGCACCCAAGTGGTGTTGCTTAACCTTAGTGTTGCTTAACCTCACTCCCGTTAGATGTCTCATGGAAGATATAGTTGACGTCTGCTACCTGTCCATGTGACAGTCCCTTCACTCTCTTAAGAACCGGTCATAGGGTAAGACTTATCTAAAACTATATATTCTGTCATCCATGGTATCTGTAATACAATATCTCGTTAAACTCACGCTCATGGTCTAATGTTCAGTCACTAAACTCAACAGGTTATGGGCCCAGAGTTACGTTGCTGAACACTGACTGACAATGGCCGAGAACGAGATCCAAGATAACCAACCTTTAAGGGCAATTGCCCACCTGCCAAAATTCGATGGCACCAACCACCGAGAGTGGAATTTTGAAATTGACTTAGTCTTCCAACACCATGACTTGAAAGACGTAGTGTTGGGTAATGAAGTACTCCCAGAAGAGGTAACAATCTCACTCATTCTATTTCTTTTGTAAATATTTCAGTTGTATCGTTCTATCAGCACATGTCTTATTAAATGTTCAATGCAGTTTGAGGAGTGTGATTGTCGTATGGACAATCCACTTAATCAGAACAAACAGCACTTTGCATTCAGCCTTAACGCTGCCCTTTTTTTTTTTTACATTTCTCATTTGCAAAACTGATATTAGTCAGCCTTCACGCTACTCATTCATCATCACTGCTCTGCAGTTACTAAGAGAACAAGACAGTCAGCCTTAACGCTGTAAATTTTTTTTCTGTTCTTCATTTTTACAATTTTATATCAGCCTCCATGCTGCTCATTTTTTCAATACTGCACTGCAGTCACTGAGAAGACAAGACAGTCAGCTTTAACGCTGTTTATTTCTACTGTTCTTTGCAAACTTAAATCAGTCAGCCTTCATGCTGCTCACTGCTCAGCCTGCTCGATTGCTCTGTAATTATTCAGAGACTTTGTCAATCAGCCCTAACGCTGCTTACTCTATTGTTCAATGTGTAGTCACATCAACAAGCTTGCATGGTATCCATTCCATTGCTTTTTTTTACACAGAACAATCTAATCAGCCTTAACGCTGCAGTTGATCTTTACACATACATGTACAATTGCATTCAATATGTATACTTTGTTAATACTCTTATGTTTATCATATTAACCTCATATTTCCTCTGTTGTAGGATCGAAATGAAGCTGGTGAATTGCTGAATGATGCAGCCATAAGGCTATGGACGAGGAAAAACATCACCGCTATTAACTTCATATTTGCCTCAATTACGAGAAAAATGAAAGAAAACTTATACACTCCTGGCCTCAATGCGGCGCAAATATGGGCGAAGTTAAATCTACAATATCAGCTCCAAACCGAAGAACAGCTGCATCTTCTATGGCAACAATACTACGACTTCAAACATACAGCTGGTACCTTTCCTTATATCATTCATTTTTTTTCCTTTACTGAACAAGTTTCTCTCCTTAACAGGAGACGATATGAGAACCATGATTCAGAAACTCTCAAACATAGCTGACCAGCTAAGAGAAAGAGAACAGATCTTGCCTGAAGTCCAACTTGTCTCCAAGGCCCTTGCAACACTTCCGGAAAACTTCCGAATCGTCAGAACTGTTTGGACCAGTCTTCCAGCGAATGACCGGACACTTGATCATCTACTGCAGCGACTCATAACTGAAGAAAGCGTTCTGAAGTCTTACCAAACAAAAACGGAACACAACAATGAAGCTGCATTCACCAGCCGCCAAAGATTTAACTCTGGTCGCGGAGGATCTGGAAGAGAACGTCATGGGGTGCAAGGTGGTTTTGTGGACAAACGGCCACGTTGTGGCCACTGCAACAGCCCAACCCATGAAGAAAAGGTCTGTTTCCAAAAACACGGTTACCCCCCAAACTGGAACACCACGAAAAGAGGACGAGGTAGAGGCAGAGGTGGGGGCAACCCACCCAATTCATCCAACGCCCTATTGTCCTTATCAAATCTGGATCCGAGAAGTATACTGACATTCCTCGTGGACTCAGGAGCTTCCAAACACATGAGTGACCAAAGAAGCTTTTTCACAACCTTCAAACCAATCGAAGCCGGCACTTGGTCTGTCAAAGGTAAATAATCAAATCTTTTGATTGGCCAAAAGGAGCTTCTCATCTCAATTCTTTTCTCTCTCATCCCAGGCATCGGAGACTCTGAACTGGACGCTCTAGGCGTCGGCAACATTGACGTTATTGTGGAAGTTGATCAGACAACAACATCCAGGACATTAACGGAAGTTCTATATGTCCCTGGACTTGGCTCAAACCTCTTCTCCGTGAGTGCAGCAACTGCCAATGG
Source organism: Daphnia pulicaria (assembly GCF_021234035.1). Lineage (NCBI taxonomy): Eukaryota > Metazoa > Arthropoda > Branchiopoda > Diplostraca > Daphniidae > Daphnia > Daphnia pulicaria. The sequence goes on from NC_060916.1 coordinate 11,164,750, forward strand.
TCTAATAGTCACGTTTGACGACAACAAGGTATCATATTATCCTCAAAACCAGTTGCATCACGAACCATTCACAATTTTTCTTTGGGATCTTTCCCCAGGTTCTCTTTAAGAGAAACGGCGAAACAGTCCTCACCGGGGAGAAACAAAACGAGACTTTATTCCAACTCCACATGAAACCTGACATTCATTCGACCCAGAGTGACAACATCCAACCTCTCACTCTCGTCGCGCTTGGAGCAGATCTTCGAGCATCAATCATCACGTGGCATCGCCGCTTAGGTCACATAGGCTACCACACACTCCTGAAGATGGTAAAAGAAGATCTGACCATCGGATTAAACATCAATGGCGACCGTGACATCCCCGCGTCACTCTGTTCCAACTGCGAGTTTGGAAAATTCTCCAGAATACCTCTGAAAACGGGAAGGAACAGAGCAACAAGGATCGGAGAACTTACCCACTCAGACGTATGGGGTCCCATCGCCACCACAAGCATCGGAGGGGCCCGTTATTTTGTCACCTTCAAGGACGACTATAGCGGATACACAACAGTTTACTTCATGAAAAGGAAGAACGAAGTTCCGGCCTTGATTCGACTTTACCACGCTCTTCTCCTAAACGAAACTGGCTTCTACATGCTCACACTTCGTTCGGACAATGGCAAAGGAGAATATGTCAACAAAGAAAACGCCGAGTGGCTCGCCCAACATGGGATTCGTCATGAAACCAGCGCTCCTCACACACCAGAACAAAACGGCTCAGCAGAACGTCTCAACCGGACCCTTTTAGAACCAGTCCGATGTATGATAATTGAAAGTGGCCTACCCGCTTGCTTGTGGGCAGAAGCCACCTCATACACCACCTACATAAAGAATCGGGTCCTATCAAGAACTGCCCAACTCACTCCCTATGAGTACTGGAATGAAAAGAAACCCGACATGACTCACATCAGGATATTTGGATCAAAAGCTTATGTCAGAAACCCAACCGTCTCATCAAAACTAGAACCTCGTAGTCAAGAAGGTTTCTTTGTCGGTCGTTGCTCAACTCAAAACGCATCTAGAATCTACATTCCTACAACTGGAAAAATTGTCGTAAGCAAAGACGTCAAAATCGATGAAACCATTCTTTACCGTGACCATATTGCAAAGGATCTTCTACCATCAAAGGTTCGTTCACATACATATTTCCTCTTATATTTCCATATATACATATATATTCTATGTATATTCATATGTACTGCTATATACATTTCTATACATGTTTCCATGCTTTGTACATATAGTCCATATATATACATATATATATATATATATACATATATCAATATATACATATATCTTTATTTCTACTTATATACATACATACTCCTTATTATTCATGTAAAATAATTTTTTTTTCTTCCCTTCAAAGGAGCAATTACAACTCGCTGAAAGCAACGAAGAAGCATCAATGGACACAAGAGAAACTGACGTCCCAATCACCGTAGAAACTCCCAACGAAGAAGAAGCTTGCCCAGTATCTGCAATCGAAGACGAAATTCCCCTCATCACAGACGAAACACTTCGCGAAGGGTCAAACCTCCCAACTGACCCCCTGATTCACAACGAAGTCACTCAGGAACCCGGAATGATCATAGATCAAGATGCTCACGATGCCACTCCAATTGCAGCAGAAGTTCCTCAAGCCAACAGCGTCGATCAACCACGCCGGTCCACGCGCATTAGAGAAAGACAGATCCAGTCAGTCGCCAAACAAGCCGTTCTTTCTAATGACTCAGCCAACCAAAATCCAACGGAGCCTGAAACCTATCGTGAGGCAATTAACTGTCCGGAGGCTGAATTCTGGATTGAGGCAATGAATGAAGAATACAACTCTCTAATCAAAAACAACACCTGGACACTATGCCGACTGCCACCCGACCGAAAGGCAATCGAAGGCAAATGGATATGCAAATACAAGCCCGGTTTCAAAACGACTTCCCCACGATACAAGGCAAGGTTCGTGATCAAAGGATTTTCTCAAATTCACGGCATCGACTACACCGAGACTTATGCCCCAGTTGCCAAGACCTTCTCCTTCCGAATGATTATGGCCATTGCAGCAGAAAAAGATCTTGAAATGATCCAACTCGATGTAAAAACCGCATTTCTCTATGGAACACTGGAAGAAGAAATCTACATGGAACAACCCGAAGGTTTCATCATCCCTGGAAAAGAAGAGGAGGTGTGTCGTCTCGTTAAAAGTCTCTATGGCTTAAAGCAGGCCTCCCGCGTTTGGAACGTAAAATTTAATGAATTCATTGTAGCCTTTGGTCTTGAGAGATCTAAATGTGATCCCTGCATTTACTACCGCCACCTCCGTCCGGGGGAGCCAGGTGAGGAAATAACCTTCTTCATCCTGTACGTAGATGACGGCCTGATCCTGAGCAACCAAAATGCAGTTCTGCTGAAAATGATTGAATTCCTTGGCAAAGAATTCGAAATACGCTCTCTTCCAGCAGACCGATTCATTGGTGTCAACATTGAACGCGACCGCACTCATCGAACAATTCACCTCTCTCAACCAGACTACGTGAAAACAATTCTAGCAAGATTTGGCATGACAAACTGCAGCTCCATCACCGTTCCAGCTGACCCTTGCGTTAAACTGTCGCCATCCATGTGCCCTCGCACTGAAGAAGAAAAAGCCCCAATGATCAATGTTCCATATTTGGAGGGGGTCGGCTCTCTAATGCATCTTGCTAATCTGACACGACCAGACATCTCATTTGCCGTTGGACAGGTTTCACGTTTTTCCCAAAACCCTGGCATGGAGCACTGGAAGGGACTGAAAAGAATCCTGGCCTACCTGCGCAAAACCGTCAACCATGGACTCTTATTTGGTGGTGGCAGCAACGAACTCTGTGGTTACGTCGACGCGGATTATGCCGGAGATCTGGAGAATAGGCGGTCAACATCTGGAGCAGTATTTATCCTCAATAATGGTCCCATCTCTTGGCACAGCCGTCGCCAAACCTGTGTTGCTCTGTCCACCACAGAATCAGAATTCATCGCAGCCTCTGATGGAACAAAGGAGGCAATATGGCTAAGACGTCTGTACGCTGAACTAGGTGGTGCCGATCTATCCGTCCCTTTACATTGCGACAATCAAGGCGCCATTGCTCTAATTCTCAACCCAAAATTCCATCAACGCACAAAACACATGGACGTACGCTTCTTTTTTGTACGCGATGCTCAACAGGAGGGCAAAATTGATGTCATTTACATCGAGACAGAACTTCAGTTAGCCGACATCTTTACAAAGGCCCTGCCGACTCCGAGATTCGAGATGCTGCGCCACAACTTGGGTGTTCAAGAGCTTAATATTCAGAATGCCTAAATTAAGGGACGATCAAGTTTCCTTATATGTCATGAAGTCTCAATTATTCAAATGCCTTTGAACTGCATCCTTATTTACTAACCCATTGAGGGACGTTTCTTCTTCCTTGCCTTTGAATTCCAATATTCTTGTTTGGGGTGCGCTTAACTTGAGGGACGTGTTGTGATTATCTTCCAACTCAAGCGCACCCAAGTGGTGTTGCTTAACCTTAGTGTTGCTTAACCTCACTCCCGTTAGATGTCTCATGGAAGATATAGTTGACGTCTGCTACCTGTCCATGTGACAGTCCCTTCACTCTCTTAAGAACCGGTCATAGGGTAAGACTTATCTAAAACTATATATTCTGTCATCCATGGTATCTGTAATACAATATCTCGTTAAACTCACGCTCATGGTCTAATGTTCAGTCACTAAACTCAACAGAAGTATTTCTTCCTTTTTTTTCTTTACCTTTGTCTCGGTGAGCGCATTGATGTACATAGTTCCAATTTTAAGTATCTGAACAGAAAAAAATTAACTTCTTGAAATGATCGAATCGTTCGTCTTTTTATTGTCCATTACGAGTTCGGATGAAACAGATTTTCTACCATCCAGATGAGTGGCATATAAGCTTTTGGCTGTAAAAACGTCGATTCCGTGGCGGATGGTGGATGATTATTTATTGTCGCTCTACAGCTAATAATCAACAAATTTAAAATTGTTCATCTCGATTAATATGCCAATGATTTCCCGCAGTTAAATCGTTTTTGCTGAACTGCTGTTGGAATCGTTAAATGTTATTTGCAAATATTTATTTAGACGTCGACACGCATTAAAGATTTGCACATTCCTCAGAACCAAAAGACCAATAACTCCGGGACTACACCGTACAACCACAAACACCAAACTTCTTGTTACTAATTGGGATCAATTGAAATCAAACAAATGTGGCCAGTGACTGGGAAATATCTTCTTCAATGAGAAATCCATTAAAGTGAGTGTAACTGTTAAGTGAGTTATGAAGTGTTACCCCAGGGTCAATCTGCAAAATCTCTAACCATATTTGATCCCCCGCTTGCAAACTTAGAGTTGATTGCAGAGAAAATGTCTCGTATTCACCAGAGGTATTTGACTCATCAGCCAAACCATACGACATAGGATTACCGTTCTTCATCAACCGAATCCATAAAGCAACCTTAGAGGTAGAAGATGGAAGAAATGCAATTCCAGATGCAGAGAAAAAATATTTGCCTGGGCGAGGTGCCGTGAAAATCCAGGTCGTTTCGTTCATGGCTCCTCCTACATTCAATTCCACAATCTCGAATGGAACTGGAACTCCAGCTTGATTAAATGGTGAGGTTTTCTTGACGTAAAAATAAGTTGGTGATGATTTGACATCTTCAAACCCAATCCAGCGCTGAAAACCTTTTCAATCCAAAAACACATATGAAAGTTTAAGAACGTTTCAATCCTGACATTTGAATTTACCCGCGTCATCTGGTAACTTGGTGAAATCACAGTAGACCCTTTCAACCATTTTAGCTCCCACGACGGAATATAATCCGCTCAAGGTGTGTCCCCTCCGCCATAGATCTGCACACGAAGTTGGTATTCCAGTGACGGCCACTTGTCCGGTACATTCGAAACGTCCTAGTTGATGAATCCCGGACGAAGTTTCCAGTTGAGTTCGGCCATAATTGAGTCTCGTGACGGGCAGAACTTCCTTATCAGTGATGACTCCTGAATATTTCAAATAATCATTCATATATTATTATTAGAATTTGTGGAGCAGATGACAACTTGTAGTTCTAATACCTTCATCGGTTAATGGCACTGGAGCGGCAGAGTCGCAGTTGCATTTGGTGGAAGAATCGACGCAATTTCCATCCAATCCGCACTGGCAAAGATGGACGTCCGTGTTACCACCGGCCCAGAAAGTTTTGGCATTTCCATTTTTGTCATTCCACCATGCGTATGTGATGGTGTTGAGTTCCAGTGGTGCAAAATTGCAATCGTACTATTTAATTAGACGCTATAGATTAAGTTTACTAACTTAAAAAATAATGAACAAAAATGGCGTATACTTTAATTGACTGATGGCATTCGGCGGAAAGTTCAGCCAGCGCTGAAATTTGTCGACTACTGGCGTTGTACCTGATCGTCCTGGAATAACATCCAGGATCAGCGCAGTGTCCAACATCCATCGGCGACTCACTGTCGTGTGGAATAGCAGTCGATCCTGGAGACAGAAATTCAGGTAAATCTTACATTATGTGAGTTTAACTACTTTAAATTACCTTTTGCCATGTCGCAGTAGACGTAAATCGGGTCATCCCCAACACCTTGGCCGTCAGGATCGATCCAGTACATGCCGGAGCTCAGCGATGGATCCGCTGCCCGAGCCTCTCGACAAGTTCTGGGCATAGAATTTTTTACGGATAATTGACTTGTTCTTTGACTTTCAGCTTGTTGCAGAGCGATTTCTAGCCGAGCAAATTTCTCCACTAAAATATCCTGTTCATCATATTGTTTCAGAAGTTATTTTAGCGAATTATTATTTAAAAACGCAGCGCTAATGAGGAAAACTACGTGATGCTGAACTTTGGTTTCCAGTTCAACGTTTTTGGCCTCCAGTGCCGCAACTTTGGTCTCCAGTGCCATAACTTTGGTTTCTAGTTGAACATTCTTTGTCGCCACAACTTCATTTAAGCTTACCTTTGGAAATAATACAAATAATACAGTCAAATAATATCAATAACATACAGGTACGAACTATGCTGAGAACAGTTAAAAGTTTAGCCAAACTTACATAATTTTCAGTTAGTCGTTTCACTTGGTCTTCCAGACTGAGAGCAGCGCTGGTCTGCCAAACCGAAAATAACAAAGAAAGACTCAAATGGATTGAAAAGAATTCCAATTTAGCCATTTTCACTTTTATAAAGAGCAATGCAATCCACTACACGTAGTGTGTCGTGGTTAACTTGTGAGACAAAAGTGATTGATATGATTTAGACGAGGTTTTTCCCCATTCAAGATAAGATGGTCCAATCAAAGTCAGATCGCAATCAGTTAAAAAACAACGATGAGATTTGTTCAAGTTCTAAAAATTTACTTTTTCTGGCGGATCGATGCGAAAATATTACAATGATATATTTCATTCCGAACCGGATCTAATTTCGTCTTTCCCAGCATCACAACGATTATCACCTTTTTTAAATAAGCTAAATATGCAAAATGAATATTTAAGTACGGTCAATTTGTTACTGTGAATATAAGCATACAGATGCCAATTGCACCCGAATTCTTTGGAAAATCTGCAGCTTGACCTACATCGGCTGTACTTGGAAAATCTTGTTTTCCTCCATTTGTCCATTCCTCACAGCAATAAAAACCAAAACAAAAAAATTCGAAATGATTTGCTTCACTTTCACGATATTGGTGAAATTCGCACAAAAATAGTTCAATAATTATTAAAAAAATTTGCCAAAATATTTCTCAACGAATCTGTAGAGCTCTTCAGCAGTCGAAAAAAGGTAAACTATTTCATACGTCCAACCGAAAATGAAATTACTACGCGGTTTCTGTCCAGCCCTGATAAAAATACACGACTGTTTTCCCAGCGACACCATAATATAAAGAAAAATGGTTCATTGCAATCAGTAACGATATTTTCTGTTCTTGAATAAACGCTAAAAAATCGCAACACTGTTAATACGAAACTAGACCTCCACGAATAATTGAATGTACGTTACATAAGATGCCACGAAATCTGTAATACTGACCTCCTAAAATTTGATTTCACCATTCCAAACTTGTTTTCTCTCTTAATTTTACCAGCAAATGACATAAATCTCACAACAAAAGCACCACGTCCTTTTATTACATCAAGAACTTGTCTCAGCTGGACATTTTCGCAAACTGTTCATGTACATCGAACCACGTCCCCACTCATCAACGGTGGGTGGATTTCGTTGAGAAAAACATCTTGCCACATCTTGATCTTGGCACGTGTCGTATAAACGACCTTCAACCTGGCCCCAAAAACAAAAGTCCAATAAGTTAAGAGAAATTCCCAGACGATAATGTTTCCAATGTGTGTCTACGTGCGTAAGGTAAGGTGGTTTCCTGGAATGGACATATTTTCCCTATATCGATCAACTCAACTAAAGAATCGATTCCAACTGACATCCCTCCATTTATTGGCCACACACATTTGATAGCGCCTGGTGACGTCAGCGTGACGTCAATCCTATCCTTTTTTTCTGGTATAAAAACACCCTTCCGGACGCCCCCAAAACAGCTGTTTATTATATTAAAGTTTATAACATTTCGTGGGGCTCACGTCGTCCGATCGAAACGTCCATTTCCAAACTATAAATTGGAGACAAGTTCACATCCAACATTATAACTCGTGTTCAAATGTCGACTACTACTACCCTGAATGTGCATCAGATTTTCCTGGCCGTCCACCGCGGATGGATCGATCAATTGCGCCGAGTGCTGGAGAAAGATGGCCGGACCATGAAGAACCTGTGCGAATGCAACGAGCAAAGTGAGACGCCATTGCAGGTGGCCATCCGAGAGCGACAATTCGCAGTGATTGAGTTTCTGGTCCAGTTGGTCAAGGATCACATCCAAATCCATTGCCATCCGCATTCCAGGTGGGTCAGGCGGATGTCGCCCTTTTCATGGGACAAAATCAATGTGGAATCGTTCGCCATCGGGCCGGCCGAGTTTGGCAAGGAATTCACCCAGACGTTCGTCCTGCCGTCAGCCGACGTGGCCATTTTGCAGGACATGGCCAGCAGCGACCGGATCGGCATCTTCAAATTGATCGAGTACCTGATCGACGTGGCCGATGACGACACGTCCTGGTTCGAATTCTTCCTCAATTCGATGGTGGCCAGTTCGATGGACAGGGCCCAGAAGATCATCGCCCTGGAACTGATGGGCTCGGCTTTTATTTTAAAAATTCGACTGGCCGATGAGCAGTTCGAGCCGGACGAAATTTCCGGCGGACTGCGTGGACTCCAGTGCTGGAAAAAAGCGCTGGAACTACGCAATTCGACGGCCAACGGCCGCCGACCGATGCCCAAGATCCCGCACGTTCTGTCCATCGCCGCTCGCAACGCCCTGGGCGATTCGGCCGAAGTGACGACGCCGGAGCAAATGCAAGAATTGGAAAATCAATTGAGACGACACGATCGCCGATCGCTCATCACCGATCAGGCCTTTCTCGTCATCCAGCGGACGTTCGCCCAGCGCCAGCTGGGCGCCGAGCCCAATCTCTTCCATCTCAAAACCCTGCTGGACTACGGCAAACAATTCAAAACGACGGGCGATCATTTCTCCAACACGGAAATCCATTACGGCCGAGCGATCAACATTTCGCTCATGATTATGCAGCAGTTCAACCGGGCCGATTTCCCCAAATGTTTCCAGGTTTTCGTCGAGGCTTTCCTCCTCTTCGCCAACGTCCTGAACGGACTGGGCCGCAAGACGACCAACAACGCCGAGCGGATCAAAGAGCTGACGTTCGCTCACGTCCTGGAAGCGATCACATTCGGCTTCATAATCGCCACCGATTTGATTTTATTGCCACCGATCTGCGATCAGCACACCATGTGGGAAATGCTGGTCATGAGGAAAATCTATTTGCTGATGGTCACCCTGTTCAAAATGATGCCCAAACTCGATCCGCCGGAAGGCGAACGACTCTGCCGAGTCCTCGGCAATTTCTTCCGTGTCGAACAATTGCGCAACGGATTTTCCAGCCTGCTCCACCTGGCCGTCGAGGGCTTCTTGGCGGCAAGGATCGACGTCACCGTCCGGGCTGACATTGTCACATTTTTCCTGGACAACGGAGCCGATCCCAAGAGCCTGGACAGAAGCGGCAAATCGCCGCTTCACATTCTGGCGGGAAAATGTCAACCGAATTCAAACGAGTTATTCTTCGAGGTGTTCCAGGCCGTCCTGGAAGCCGGTGGGCATCTGGATCAAGTGACACCTGACGGGAAAACGGTCATCGACGTCCTGAAGGACAAGAAAAAACAGTTCCAGGAATCGCTGGATCCCAGAGTTGATCATTGGATCAACACGGTCGTGTCACTCGAGTGCTACTGCGCTCAGAAAATCCGCCAGGAGCATATTGCGTTCGCTGAAGACGAGCAACAGCTTCCGCTTTGCCTGCAGCAATTCATCGAACAGCACAGCCCCTTGAAAAGCAAACTGCAAGGTGATCAATTCATTTGATTATTATTAAAAATTGACGTCATAATTTATTGAATTGAATAAAATAAATTTAAATACAAATAAAATCATTTAAAATCAAATTAATATTATTTTTAATACAATTAATAAAATTATATTTTATTTAATTAATTTGAAAATTTGAATTAATTGTACGTACAGTACGTACAGAAGTCGAGAGGCCTCCGCTGATTGGATTTCCCAGCGCTTATCGAGTCCTTCAAGATTCTGCAAAGGCGTCTCACATTTTCGTTTTGAACACGATTTTCAATGATTTCCGGTCTATTTTTGATTGCAAAATTTGACTTGATTTTTTCAGTGACTTTCATTTTTAATACTTTACGTAAAAATTTAGGTGGCGGAATTTTATTGTATTCGTCGCACCTTCGATGGCTTTGACTAATACACTCCTATCTGGTTCTGGAATTGAATTTCAGTTTAATTTCACAAGCCGAATTGAGCCAAATACAATTATACGGTCCTTCATTTGAAGACCGATTGCGAGCAAATGATTGAAGTACGCGAGATTGGTTAACGTTTCGTATCGTCATTTTCTATTTAGAACAGTTCAAGATTTTTCAAAAAGTTGAAACTATAAACATCAAAATCTTTAAAATCAAATATATCGATGGCAAATCGTTTCAAACGTTAAAAAAAAAAAAAAAAAAAAAAAAATCTGTGCACCTTCGTCGCTTTTCTCCATAATTTTACCATAATGTCACGTACACAGACAATTTCATTCGCATATTTTAGTCGACTTCTCCCCCTAGAATTAGATTAACCAAAAGAAGAAAAAAAGAAAAGAATACGCTATACCTACAGGGATGGATGGTGCAGTAAATAAATGTTGTGTACCCCGGTGAACTTCCCCCGCCAATTATACCCCAGCCATTTTTCCACCTAAAAAAAAAGGCCGTAAGGCTCGTATCGGTCTGCCTATCCTTTTTTATCTGGGTCCGACCTTGAATTTCTACACCAGTTACATAAAGGGGCCAATCCTTGGAATTGCACTTTTACTTTGCTTACATAATAATATATCCTGCTGCTGACCTGCCTTCGGCCTGTTGGTAGAACACTTGCAGTCTTCTTCCAAACGCTATCGTACACAGTCGTCCATCTGACACTGCTCTCCCAATTTCCATTATATTACGTAAGCGATTGAATCTTATTTTTTTTTAAGTTTGACATCGCCACATTTTAATTCATTTGATAGCCAAAATCGTTTAAAATTAATTACAAAATGGTAGAAGCCATCAACGTGTTGGACCTCGTTTCCCAAGCAGTTAGTCAAGGTTCGATCGCCGAATTAAATCAAATACGAAAGCGCAACAATTGGATAGCGATACCTATTCGTTATGTAACCCAGCCTCTGGGCCAGCAGGGCGAAACGGCCCTGCAGTCGAGTGTCAGAAACGGACACTACGACGTCGTCGAGTTCCTAGTCGGCGAATTGAAATATCAAATTTATCCCGAATGGGCGAAATCGATCGACAAAGTCCCGTCTTATTTCACCTGGACGAATTTGAATTTCAACAAAGTTCTTCCACCGCTCGTTGTCCAGTCACCCGAGATGGAAGTTATCCGCGATATCGCCAACCAAATTCCAATCGTCAAAGTCATTGAATATCTGATCGATCCGGCCAGCGACGAGCCCTGTCAGTGGCTGGAATTTGTATTGAATTCGATCGTGGCCAGTTCGGCCAGCCGGACGGACAAGATCGTCGCCTTCGAACTGATGGGCGTCGCCTTCGTCTTCAAACCGAGAAACGGCGTCTGGAGGGGAGTCCAGTGCTGGGAACAGGCCATGGCCCTTCGCTACTCGACAGTCGGTGATCAATCGGCGATCCCGATCATTCCCGATCTAGCGGCCAGCTCTTTATTTGTCGACCGCAAGAAGCTCATCGCTTCGCCAACATCTCTCCAGAAATTCAAAGGCGAATGGCGACTCGGCTACAACCTGCTGGAAGCTCAAACTCAAGCCTTGGCCGTCAGCCAGAGGATCGTCAATCAATGCGGCCAGCAGCAGCGGACGGGTATTCCTTATTCGTTCCACCTGGAACATTTGATGCGCTACGCTTATCGCTGCTACATCCACGAGAATCAATTGAATTGCTCGTTGAACATTGCGATGATGATCCTCAAACAAACGGACGATTTCAGATCAGGATCGTCACTTAAATGTATCAGGATTTTCGCCGAGACTCTGGACCTGCTGTTGGAATGTCTGAAGCACCAAAAGTTGAAAATAAAAAAAGGAGTTGAAGATTTATCGTTCGCTAATCTCTTGGTGGTCGTCAAATTCGGATTGGCCATTTTGCTGAATGTCATGCTGTTGTCGCCCGTCGTCCGACCGACCGTCGATCGGTGGCAGTTCAACGTCATGGATCAAATCCACCGTTTGATTTTAGAGCATCTTGGACGCTGTCGTAATAATCCAGCGGAAATCCAACAGCTGAAAGATTGTCTCTCGCCGTATTTCCGCGCCAATAATTTGAAAAGGTTCACCAGTCTTCTTCACCTGGCCATCAGCCAAGGGACGGACGGCCGTCAAATCTTGCCCATCATCCAGCTGTTCCTAGAAGCCGGAGCCGATCCAACCGGAATCGACACCAACGGCGAAACTCCGTTGCATCTTTTATCCGAAAATCAGGATTGCTTTCAATCCGATCCGGAATCGTATGAGCAAGTGTTTCAGGCTTTGCTGGATGCCGGATGTTGTCTGGGCCAATCGATTCCGGCGGGTAAAACATTTCTGAGCATTTTAAACGGCCAGAAATCTAAATGCGTATCGAAATTCCGTTTCCATCATTATCTGGATCCGCTGGTCAATGTCGTCTTACCACTGGCCTGCGTTTGCGCCAAAGTCATCCGCCACAAGCAAATTTTATTCGAAGGCCGACTTCCGCCGCGGCTGCAATCGTTTGTTAGCCGTCACAGCGCTATGGAAGGTGATATTGTTATAAACACGGGGTAATGAGTTATATAATAGGGTTATCTAATATTGGTTTTTATTTTTATTTGTTTGCCTATTAGATTACGCAATTTCTAACAGTGCTGTCTGACAGCGTAGGCCTAATTCCAAGAGAGAAAATGGAAACCAAACGTATTATATGTGATTTGGTTTTTTTTAACCTTTTAACAAATTTGTGCTATTAATAATCGACTGAATTCAATAATGTGCAGAAATTGTTTGACATAGGCTTCTAGTGTTATTACTCAGTTCTCTAGTTTATTACTCTGTTGTTTGAGAAATAAACAATTATTGCTAATTGGTTTTCGATACTGAGTGGACATGCGACTCAAAATGTTTAAGCTGCTTGGCAACGACACCAACAAGGATGATTTAATAGTTTTATGAGTGGCTTTTAAAAGCTTCGCCGTTGTCCAATAAAAACCCCAACGGGAACAAGACATATTGACTCAGCTCGCCCTTTTAAGAGTGTATAGCGACAACTGGCTATGTACAGCCCTATCTATTATACCCATCTAACATTTAATGCGCATTTCACTGAGAGAATGACTAGACGGAAAAGGACGAAAAAGTAAATAGGAAATGACTTTTTTAAAAACGATACTGCGTATCTTGGGCTAATAATAGAACCAACCGGATTGGTCGATCGCTATCAAGAGAATGAAACAACCTGCCAGAAGTCTAATAATAGAAATATACAAAAACCCGACTGATGGGTGGATTTCTTGGGATGTGATGACCTTATGACCAGGTCATTTTCGTTTTCCAGGTTTATTTTGTTCTCCACCAATTAAAACAAAGGCCACCAATCAAATATCTTTCGTGATTCACACGTAGTCACTATAGAGAAGAGTGACATTTTTTAGTGCGTATAGTGAACGGTATATAGCCAAGCGGCAGCCATAAATGAAAATACAACCAATCAGTTCAGTTTGCAAGCTCGAAAATTTAAGATTTAAATTTTTATAAAAGCCATTAGCTATTCACTACGGCAGAGAGAGAGACGTATAAACCGTCATTGGCGAATGGGCACCAGGTGGAATTGTGTCGCCATGGTCCCTACGTGCAAGTAGAAAAGCATGATATATGAGGCTTTGATTCTCAGTAAGCTATTTTTTTATTAGGAAATTATGTGTAATACCATGGAGACACGTTTATACCATTTTGCCTCTTATGGGCTTTAAACGCGTATGCGCGCTACCATATTTAGGTCTGTTATGTAATTTTTGGTCATTTCTTTTAAAGCAGCCAATTATTTTTAGACGGTTTCTTTTTAAAAAAAATACTAACTTGCGTGATGACTTTTTACTTTTATTGCATTTTTAAATTAGACAATTCCGGACAATTCGAATTCAGATGAAGATCAAAATAAGTTTAATTGCACCAGAAACTTTGACTATATGACGAAACGTTTTTCCCCCTCATAAAATAAGTTTCGGACCAATTAAAATAATGTAATTAAAAAGAAAAAAATTTGGGCTGTGGGGATTTTTCTCCTCCTCCGATGCGCAATCAAGGTGCAGTGTACAATTATCAGCAGATAAGATTCACCTTTCGTACGAGAGGTGCCTCTGTCAGTGTCAGCTTATTATTATTACACCAGACTCCAATTAGTATTTTAGTCAGTTACGTAGCGTCGTGGTTGATGGTTCGTCAATCCGCTGGAACCTTTTGGCTTTACATTCGCACTCTTCCCCCCGCCGGCCCGCCCTATTGTTAATTCAGATTGGCATATAGAAAAGGATTGAGGGGCGTTTTTTTAGTTTTACATAGTCTCATTTCTATGACGTTTGAGAAACTCAGAAAAGTGGTTCAATTAAAACATTTTTTAGGATTTTCAACTGACAGTGTTGGGTGTCTGGGAGTCGTGACACAATGTCGTCGTGCTGGCGAATGCTGCTGCCGTCACACTCGTCGTTTCTTCTCATTTCCCAGACGCTTCCGGCGAGCGCCATTGTGTCTGTATACTTTTGACGTCGCGTCAATCCGAGGTATAAATGTACTATAAATATAAAGGAACTATTCTCTCTTTCATCTTTCTCATCAGCACGTTTCTATTTTGATTGACACAAAGGTTTTTCCAACCCGACGAGTCATTGGTGCGTGTCTAGTCACCAGAGATAAGGGAAAACATTTGAAAAGGTATAGAGTACAGTTTAATATGTAGGTGGATAGACTGGAGAAGGTGGGGGGTGTCACTTTTCCTCCGAGCTGTGACGTATACGTTTGGAATTACCCAGGTCCAACGCAAATAGTTCTCCAACATCTAAACGAGAGGAAACAAAATGTAAACGATTCTTTTGAAAAGATTAATTTCGAAAGGATTCGACGAAAAGGGGCCACGACATTTTTCCTTTTTCTTTCTTATCGTTGGTAATTTGCGATAGTGAACATAAGGCGTAATGTAATAACACTGTGAAGTATTTATTTACTTATTTTTAAAAATTTAGTTGGTCTTGGTCTGAGTGGCACAAGATTACAGACATGCGCACAGCCGGAGTCGATTTACCGACTCCGGCATAAAAGTCTCCGCAATTCCGCTTCTCCTACTCACACGACCGCAGGAATCCCCACGGCGCTGGCACGTCTATTCAGTCCACAATAAGTTCAGATTTGAACAATTCGTTCAAGTGTTTGAATGGTGTGAAAATAACTGTCACTCGTATTACATTGACAGCCGGATTGCTGTAGTTGAAAATGGAACGGCGGATGACATTAAGTGGCCATGTTCCGTGTTTATCTCTCATTCCGTTGGGGACTTGTCATAGCGGCAAGTACTACATCGACGGCGAATGTCTGGGTAAGCATTCCCCCTACCAATTCATTTATTTTTCTTTACTTAAAGAAATAATTAAACGTGGAATATAATGAGCACCAGATTGGGAATTCCTCCGAAACGAATTATCTGTCACAACACCAGCTGTGTGCAATCAAGACATGTTTGTGTGTCATTCACTGAACCTTAACACTTTACTAATAATCTATTTCCACTTATATCCGCCAGTTGGCCTTGTAGCTAAATAATAGGCTTTCCGGCCCGGCCAACTTTTCCTTTTTCAGTTGATGATGTGTCGTCACAATCTCCTCCGCTCGACGCCACGACAAACTTATAAGCTGAAAATGTTGTTTTCTTTCTTTCTTTCTTGCTACCCTCCAGTTCATCTTGAAGAGATCAATATCAAATTGGAAAACGAGGATCCCATTACTCGCCCACTTCGGTGCGCCCTCGCATTCCTGGACATTCTCAACAAGGTATAATAGAAAATGAATAGACTAGATTACAATTCCACAAAACTAACAGTTAATGTGTAGGATCTGATACCGATTCTTATCAACAGCCAGGATCAGCCCAGCATTTTGAATTCGACAATCAAGTATATTATAATAAGGATTCGCTGATGATCGCTTAAAGTTGTACGGTATTACTCGAAAAGTAATTTTTGAAATGTTGTTTGGTTTCCCTGTCTTTAAATAGGTTATTGGCTGAACTTACTACACCCCTAGAATGCCTGGGAATGGTCGGCGTAGCGACTGGATCCAATCAGAGCAGCACGGCAACGCAACAAGTTGTCATCTACAAACTGACTCAGCTCCTCTACAACGCCAAGGAATCCTTTCTGGATGGTGGGGCCATGCCAGCCGTTCTCAGTCACGTTTGCCACACCCTAGAAAAGGTAAAAATCGTCCTAATTGATCCCGCCCAGGTTATTTTATCCTTTTAACACAAAACCGTTTTCCACCCGAATCACCAGGAGCCGTTGTTGAGCGAAGATAACATTTCTGTGAATCATTCGCTGTTACTCATTCGCAATATCCTGCACGCTCCCGAACGACCTACTCAGATGGCGGACAAACGACAAGATCAGCAGGACCAACTTGTGCAGATATTATTGGCCCAGGGACTGGATCGTATCCTCATCAGCTTACTGGCCTGCTCCCAAAGGGTGAATTAATTAATTATCATTTGAAATCTTTTATCTTCCCGGTTCTAAAATTAAGGTAGAAGAAATTAATCAGCTGGACGGAGAGGTAAATTTTAATTCGCAGAACGACGGTTTAAAATTTAATTTCAAAAGATCCTGTACATAAATGTATACGGTTGAAACTCTAATTTTCTATAATAATATTAACAATATAAGTAAAAGAGCGAGATCATTTCAAATGGTTTCCCAGAAAAAGTAACGTACGAGATATGTTACAGCTATAACGAGAGTAACTTTATCCATCGTATTGATTTTTTTGCCTTTAACCCCCCCCCCCCCAGACATAGAGTCATGTCATACAGCACGCTTGCACCCGTTCAACCTGTAGTCTCTTAAATAATTAATAGCATTCGCTTGTGTCGTTATCAAATGAAAAACAAAAAAAAACAACTTTATATCGGATTACCGTTCGGCTTATACTAATCAGTTTTCTGTTTAATTTTTGCGTATAGGAACAATGGATGGTGACAGTTGTGCAGCTCATTTCTCTATTGTACAAGGATCAACCCGTTGAAATTATTTTACAACTTTTGGATGAAAACTGCACTCATCTTGAGCCGGAATTCTACTTTGACGAACAAAATCAATTTGGTATTAAAACTGAGAGCAAATGGCACGACAATTATGTAATTTGTTTCTACCTGCGCCAATAGATAAAACTCGACGATCTAGTCAGCAAAGTACGTCCAGCGGCTTCCACTCGGAAGATTCAAACGCGCCGAAAATGACATCACCAAAGGTTACGGATTCAGTGATGAGGAAATCCAATCGAAGAAAAAGTTTTTCAGGAAGTCAATCTAGTGAGTCATAAATTGGAAAACCTTTGAACATTTTATATTTGACATCCGCTTTTCTCGTTTCCCTTTTTTACAGGTAAATGCGGAAGTTCGTCGTCTTCCGCATCATCTCAACTTGGCGGAACTAAATGCTTAAAAAAGTAAAATAAAATAAATAAAAATTTGCATGGGAAACGCCATATGACTCAAATAACCTCTGCTCTCGGTATCCAGGAGTTTTAAAGGTTCCAAGAAATCAGAGAAAATTTTGAAAAAGCTTAGCAAATGCAACAAACTTGGACGTCGAGTGGAGATGATAGGCAACGTCGTCGAGTACAAACCGACGGATGAAAGTAATTTGAATCTCCTGAAAGGGTTTACCGTCAATTTCATCCGGCAAGGTAATAATAACTCGCTATAGCGTATATCAATTAAAATGCACAGTTTAAAACTTTCTTCTGATAGGCTACAACACACTGGTGGGCCAATTGCATCAACAGATGCTGAAACAACAGGGCGACGCCCACCTCCAGCTGCTGGATAAGTCGCACTTTCTCTGGCTCATTTCTTATTTCCTTCCCATCGCCTCCCGGTTGGAATTGAGCGTGGAACATTTAAAAAACGTCTTAACTATTGATGTCCTGTGTTATCTGACGTGGGAAGCTGTTTGTCAGACGGAAGAACTAGAAATTTATGCGTTTCAACATTCAACATTCGATTTGAAACCGTGCGTGAGGCGCTTGCATTTGTGCGTGAAAGCAATTCGTGAATATTTGAAAACACTGGAGAGATTTTCTCGTCCTTCGACGTCTAGAAATGCAAATGCACCGGGAAATTATTTGATTACTCGACTGAGCGGTTACGTGCCAGCGATTCGGGACCTCCGTCAACTCTTTTTGCTCCAACTCCGCCAATTCAATCCTGTCGTTCAAAGTCGTCGCTATCTACTCGACGTCATCGCAACCAATCACATCTTATTGCTGGCGCTCGAACGGTCCACTGGGCAATCGTCACGCGGGAGTTTTGATATTGGCCAACACTTGACTCAATTCTGTTCGGAAATGATAGTCGATCGATACGGCACGGCCCTCGAGGATTTCAAGACCAACGGCTCATTCGTCAACGATTGCATCTTGACTCTTTTGCATCACGTCGCGGGCGATTTGGGCCGGGCCGACCTTTTGTGCCGGCCCGTCATTCTTCGTCCATTCACCAAAATTTGGGCAGTGGAATTCAACGTAAGTTTATTACAATCAACAGCTATATTATTCGGAATTATTCAAATTGTCTGATTTATTTGCAGTTGCGTGACGACTGGAATGATTTGATTGAATTGATCATTAACAAATCAATGCGGTATTTTTCACATTATCGATACACGGAGACATTGCCTAGCAACCCAAATAATCCGCAAAAGATAAAAGATTCCGCTTCCCATTCGATGGATATCCTCCCACTAAAATATTCTGATGAGAAAACAATAGAAGAATCGACTGAAACAAATCAATGGTCGTACGAAGTACCTGACACCAACATTAAATCACTTTTGATTCAACTCAAGGATTCTGGTGCGTTTCAATCAATTTTTTAAAATTGTTACTCAAATAATTAGATTGTTTTTCTTACAGGATTTCAGAAACAACTGGACTGGATCCAGTCTTCATTATTATCAGCCTGTGCTGTTCGATTGGGGATCTACTCCGGCCAAGAATTCCGCCACCCCATATATACCCTGAGTTTTCAAATGAATTTGTCCTGCCCTTTGGTTCCCTGGACGGAGGTGGAAGCATCCGCCCTGCGTTCAGAACTCTTCCTCAATCTCCTATTTCGTATTGGCCTCATTCCTCCATCCCCTCAGGCTGTCCTGTACCCTCGTATCCCGCGTGAATGGTCCCCGAACACTTTGTACAGTGTCGCCCTCCTTTTCGGACCCATCGACCAGAAGAGGATCGATTTTGATTTAACTCGAGTCAAGAAAATCGAGTTAGACCACCCCTATTCATCTGTCAATGTCCAAAATGTCCAAAGATCATCTTCTCACCCTTTCATAATTCACGATGGCGTATCTCACCGTAAAGATTCGTTCCTGGAATCCAAGTTTCCTTCAGCAGAGATCGACATTTCTAGGCAAAATAGCATCGACTGTGTCTTCGACCAGCATAGTCCACGACCATTGGACAGGTAAATCAATTTCCAAATATCACGAATTTCAGCAGCCTATTTACATAATTTTCCGTCGACAGTATCAGCACCACCAGTTCACTGGAAGTCCACAAAATGGACTCTAGCGACAACGAAGAAATGGAGGTCCTTCTGTTTGTGACAGATTAGGCAGATTGGACGGTAGTGACGTCACGAGATAATTCAATTCCGTCTAAACGGACAGCGGTACATGTTTAAACTATTCAAATTAAATGTGGAACAATTAGTTGATTCACCTCTCTGTAAATATTCTCCAACAATAATTTGGTAAGACATTTTCCCTATTATTTATTGGTCAACAATTAATTGTGTAATTGCAATATCGTATAATTAAATTAATTATTCACAAATTCTCAATTAATTGCGTCTCTAAGTAATTAACTTATATCTCCCTAAATAATTGCTCGGTCTTGATTGAAATAATTACTGTCGTCCTCATTCCAGAAAAAATGACGTAATCATTACGTAAATATTTTGGTTTACGTGACCAGCATCACGTTCACATCAGTCCTTGGCCCAAGGACCCCAAGGTCAAGCTCTCCAAAGACGTTGGTCACATCATCCCAACGGGTTTCCCTTATATACAGTTAGAACCTTCCCATGAAAACTAAAATATTCAATCTTCTAGTTGACCTCGTGCTCTTCAGTCCACCCCTGCAAAGTTCTACCCAGTGTTTTTTTTTTATTTTCCCAGTCAATAGTGTGCAGAGTGTTAGTCCCTATTCTTACGTAATAATTCTCAATGAAGAAAGAACAATGGCAACCACCCCAACTGTGTTTGATCTGTTTTACCAAGCCGTCATCAAAGGTTCATTAGCCGAATTACACGACATCCGCCATCATTATTCGTGGAAGGCCATTTCGATCGAGCTCATCACGGGCCCTCATTTCAATGAAGGCGACACGTCCCTGCAGGTGGCCGTCCAGTGCGGACACTACGACGTGGTCGAGTTTCTCGTCCACCAGTTGAAATATCACGTCACTCACGCCGTCTGCCCGCAAGGCAAATTCGCCCAGTCCAGCAATAACAAGTGTCCGTTCTCCTGGGACAAACTGGACTACACCCGAACATTACCGTCGTCGTTTGTTTTACCGTCGGCGGCCGTTTCGATCGTCCGCGACATTACCGGCCAGGTGCCCATCATCAAGTTGATCGAGTACCTGGTGGACGTGGCCAACGACGAGCCGTTTTGGCTGGAATTTGTTTTAAATTCGTTCGTGACCAGCTCGGCCATCACTCGGCCGGAAAAGATTGTCGCCCTGGAACTGATGGGCGCCGCTTTTATTTTCAAACAGATTTTGCACACGCGTCGCAAATCGCTGTGCAAGAAGAATCCGACCGAAACCGGACCATGGCGTGGGCTGCAGTGCTGGAAATCGGCCATGATTTACCGCAGGATCGATGATGCCGATGGCGATCCTCCGATCTCGAAAATTCCTTACGTCTTTTCTGAAATCGCCTCGAGCGCTTTTGGTGACACGGTTGAATTCATGACGTTGGACGAGCTGGACCTGCTAGAACACCAATCGACGCTGCACGGATCCCACCAGGATTGGCATCTGTTATGCGGACCACTGGTCGTTCAAGCTCTGCTGGTCAGCAAGCGCATCTTTAGCCAAAACGGTGCTGATGCTGCCGGCCAGCAAATCGACGGGCCCAATTCGTTCCACCTAGACAATTTGCTGCACTACGGACTCTACTGTAAATTCCACCAGCAGTACAGCCAGGCCATCAACGTTTCCCTGCTCATCCTGGAACATTCCAAAGGTTTCAATCCCAATTCATCGCCCAAGTGCGTCAAACTATTCGCCGAAACGTTCGATCTCATGTTGGTGTGTCTAAAACGACGCCAGCCACCCAACAGCATCTTGAAACAGGAGCTGTCGTCGGCCAATCTCCTGGCGGCCGCCAAATTCGGGATCGAAATCTTCACCAACATGTTGCCAGTGCCACCGATGACTCTGCCCGAGCGCCAGCTGTTTGATATCATCGAGCGAACTTATTTCTTCATTTCCAATTGGCTGCCCAGGTTGAACCAGCAGGAAGTTGAACAGTTAACCGAATATCTTTCGCGCTACATTCACCTGTACAATGAAAATAGCGGCGTCACCAGTCTCCTTCACGTGGCCATTGAGATGGTCGACTATCACGGGGGATTGTCCCATTATTCCACCAGACATGCGGTGTCGATTATTCAATTGTTGCTGGAAGCCGGAGCCGATCCGAACGCAACCGACCGGTACGGCAAGACTCCGCTTCATTTCTTGGCTGGCAAGTATTCGCAAGATGAGACTTCGGAAGCGTATTTTATTATTTTCCAGGCACTGCTGGACGCTGGTGTGTATCTGGACCCAACCGCACTCAATGGGAAAACGGTTCTCTGCATGCTGAAGGATCGCAGGACCAAACATCCTACTTTGGGCTATCCCTTTGATCCTTTCATTGACTCGCTGATTGGACCTGAAAGTCCGCTCTCCTCTAGTCCTTCTACATTCAAATCCATTTGAAATATTTGCATTGATTTCCTTCGCAAGTCATTGGTAATTTTAAATCAGTCAAATGATTTTCCTAATTTTGAAATGACTAATTGATCATTTGTACTCAGGTCGGTTGGAGAAACAAGCTTGTCCTGGATTTACTTCACTTTGGAATTAGTTTGAAAATTTATTTCTCCTTTGTAAGATGTGGCATCTTATGTAACCTACGGAGGAATAAAATATTTTGCTAATGCCAAGTAATTAGTCTGTATTTTTCTACATTTTTAAATTCGCTAATTGGCTAATCTAATTCAACATTTCTGTCTTCAAACGGACGTCAGTGATTGAAGCAAATGTTTTAAACAGCCCAGGATGATCAGATTACATTAATGCAGGAAGTGAATATTGTTCCAACTTCATTGAATATTCAACCTCTCCATGTTGAAAAGGGAGTGAGGGCTTGAAGAACATTTTACCCATTTTTTCTGTTGTTATCTACCAGTCCAAAGTTACCCACCACTTAGTTCAAATACAATAACACTAAGTCTAAGCTGTTCAAGTATATAGTGTGACTCTGTGGCGGATGAAGTACTCTGCCACCTCCAGTCTACATGGGAGTCGAAGCATTGAATCACAGTTCAACATCTGGTAAATATCTCTGTTTAATTAAAATACTAGCCAGTGAACGTGTCCAAGCGTGTCTTTATTTGTTTTATTTTTGTTTCTTATAGTTTCGATCGTTTAAACTGCTAGCTATTCCAGTAAGAGGGCGGGACAGGAACTTCCGTTAGACGTTAGTAGGCTTCTTTCACTTCGTTGTCAATGGTTTTACAATTTACATCTTTCACCAGCTTTCATACTGGTGATATATACTCTTCGGTTGTTTGTTTGTTTTTACCCAAAGTTTTGCTTCGATGAATATGGCCTAATATTTTATATTTAACAAACGGTTGCTATTATTGGTGGATACATTTTGATTTGTCAGCACCCTGTTAAAAATCTCTAAAGATCTCAAACTTGTATATGGGAACGTTCCTCGTCAGCGAACTTGGCAACTTAGGTGTCTGTGTCTGTGAATAATATTAAAACAAACAATTGTTTCAAAACAGTTTATTTTTCTGTTTGTCCACATTTCCCCGTTTTCTCAGTCATTTGACATAGCCAAAATTCATAACGATTGCGTTCATTTTCGTTTGTTCTGTGCGCTACGGCCGGGGATGAAACCGCAAGTGTTTGCAGTTTCACCGACTTCTCTCCAGTTGCCGGTGTATCTCTTCAGGTAACAGTAACCGCCCGCGTGAGTAAAGTGGGTGCATTGAGAGTTGGCGATGCAGATGCCTCCGCATTGCTCACCGAGGCTGGGCTTGGCGCCGATGACATTGCCAACAAAATGACAATTGTAGTCCCAGCGAGACAAACCGTTGTCGCCTACCTGCCAGAATCGAGCGGACACGGTGGTCATGGACACGGCAGCCATGAGCAGGAAAATTGACAAGACCTTCATTCTATCAAAGGTTTCAAAACATAATATGTTTTACTGTACAAAAAACAAATTGAAAGCCGTTTAAAATGAACTTACATTTTATTTTGCAGACTGTAGGAAGGAGATGGAACACACAGATCAACTGATGTTTCTTGGTTTGAATCTCGAGTCGAAGTGTTTCCTTTTATACGGGGGTGACTGCATCAGATATACCTTGAGTGCGAATAGCTTCTGGATAACACGTCGACACTAGAAATGTTTGACCTTTTTTTTTGGCTAGGACGACTGGTTTGCATGGGTTTTTTTTCCAGGGTTCAAGCTATTCAAACAGGTCAAAGCAATAAAACAGAAAGTCGATCCGTACACGGAGGTGAACGGTCAAGGCGGGTCAAAGCATTAAAAAATAGTTTCTATTTTGATTTTAAAAAAGGTTTTTGAACCCGACGAGTCATTTGTGTATGTCTAGTCACCAGAGATACGATCAAAAAACATCAAAAGGTTATATAATAGGTAGGCGTATATATACTGGATAAGGTGGGGATATCACCTTTTTTCCTCCGAGCTGTGGGTTATTGGGAATTACCCAGGGCAAACGCAAATAGTTTCCAACATTTTAAAAAAAGGAAAGAAATTGCAAACGATTCTTTTGAAATTTTTTTTTTCTTTTTTTTTAATGATTCGACGAAAAGGAGCCATGAAATTTTTTCGTTTTTTTTCTTATCGTTTGTAAATTGCCAAAGTGAATTAGGCATAATGGAATAACACGGTATCTTTTTATTTATTATTTAGATGGTCTCACTCCGAGTGTCGCGTCTAGATTACAGACAAGCGCACAGCCGAGTCGATTTCCCTCCCCGACACAAAAGTCTCCGCAATTCCGCTTTTCCTACTCACACGACCGCAGGAATCCGCACGGCGCTGGTACGTCTGTTGTTCAGTCCACAAAAAGTTTATTCAAGTGTTTTGTTTGAATGGTGTGAAAGAAACAACTGATCACTCGTATTATTGACAACTGTGGTTCGAAATGGAGCGGCGGATGACATTAAGTGGCCATGTTCCGTCTTTGTCTCTCATTCCGTTGGGGACTTGTCACAACGGCAAATATTACATCGACGGCGAATGTCTGGGTAAGCAATTCATTTATTTTTCTTTACTTTAAAAAACATAATTAAACGTGGAATATAATAAGCACCAGATTCTATGTCACAACACCAGCTGTGCAATCAAGACGTGTTTGTGTGATTCACAGCACCCCCTAACATTTATTTACTAATAATCTATTTCCACTTCTATCCGCCAGTTGGCCTTGTAGCTAAATAATTGGTTTTCCGGCCAACTTTTTCTTTTTTCATTTAATGATGTCATCACCATCATCTCCTCAACTCGACGACACGAAATACTAAGCTCAAAATGTTGTTTTTTATTTATTTCTTTCTATAAATACCAGTTCATCTTGAAGAGATCAATTTCAAATTGGAAAACGAGGATCCCACTACCCGCCCACTTCGGTGCGCCCTCGCATTCCTGGACATTCTCAACAAGGTATAATAGAAAATGAATTGACTAGATTACAATTCCACCAAACTAACAATTAATTTATGTGTGTAGGATCTGATCCGATTCTTATCAACAGCCAGGATCAGCCCAGTATTTTGAATTCGACAATCAAGTATACAAGAATTCGAAAAATTATACAGTTTATACGGTATTACTCGGAAAGTAGTTTTTTTTTTAAATGTTGTTTGGTTTCCCTGTCTTTTCTTTCAATAGATTATTGGCTGAGCTAACTACACCCCTAGAATGCCTGGGAATGGTCGGTGTAGCGACTCGATCCAATCAGAGCAGCACGGCAACGCAACAAGTTGTCATCTACAAACTGACTCAGCTGCTCTGCAATGCCAAGGAATCCTTTCTGGATGGTGGTGGGGCCATGCTAGCCGTTCTCCGTCGCGTTCGCCACACCCTAAAAAATGTAAAAATCGTCCTAATCGATCCCGCTCAGGTTATTTTATCCTTTTAACCAAAAAACATTTTCCAACCGAATCACCAGGAGCCATTGTCGAGCGATGATAACATCTCTGTGAATCATTCCCTGTTACTCATTCGCAATATCCTGCACGCTCCCGAACGACCAACTCAGATGGCGGACAAACGACAAGATCAGCAGGACCAACTTGTGCGGATTTTATTGGCCCAGGGACTAAATCGTCTCCTCATCAGCTTACTGGCCTGCTCCCAAAGGCGCCCAAAGGGTGAACTAATTAATTACATCACTTGAAATCTTTTATTTTCCCGCGTCTAAAATTAAGGTAGAAGAATGAATCAGCTGGGCGGAGAGGTAAATTGAAATTCGCGGAACGACGTTTTAAAATTTAATTTCAAAAGATCCTGTACAGAAATGTACTGTTTACGGTTGATACTTTAATTTGCTATAATAATATTAACAATAAGTAAAAGAGTGAGATAATTTCAAATGGTTTTCCAGAAAAATAATGTACGAGATGTTACAGCTATAACGAGCAACTTAATCCATCGTATTGATTTTTTTGCCTTTAACCCCCCCCCCCCCCCAGACATAGAGTCGTTATATACAGCACGTCTGCACCCGTTCAACGTCTAGTCTCTTAAATAATTAATTGCATTCGATTGTGTCGTTATTAAATGAAAAACAAAACAAAAAAAACATTTGTTTATATCGGATTACCGTTTGGCAGTCTATTATAACAGTTTTCTTTTTAATATTTGCTGATAGGACCAATGGATGGTGACAGTTTTGCAGCTCATTTCTCTATTGTACAAGGATCGACCCGTTGAAATTATTTTACAACTTTTGGATGAAAACTGCACTCATCTTGAGCCGGAATTCTACTTTGACGAACAAAATCAATTTGGTATTAAAACTGAGAGCAAATGGCACGACAATTATGTAATTTGTTTCTACCTGCGCCAATAGATAAAACTCGACGATCTAGTCAGCAAAGTACGTCCAGCGGCTTCCACTCGGAAGCTTCAAACGCGACAAAAATGACATCACCAAAGGTTACGGATTCAGTGATGAGGAAATCCAATCGAAGAAAAAGTTTTTCAGGAAGTCAATCTAGTGAGTAATAAATTGGAAAACCTTTGAACATTTTATATTTGACATCCGCTTTTCTCGTTTCCCTTTTTTACAGGTAAATGCGGAAGTTCGTCGTCTTCCGCATCATCTCAACTTGGCGGAACTAAATACTTAAAAAAGTAAAATAAAATAAATAAAAATTTGCATGGGAAACGCCATATGACTCAAATAACCTCTGCTCTCGGTATCCAGGAGTTTTAAAGGTTCCAAGAAATCAGAGAAAAGTTTGAAAAAGCTTAGCAAATACAAACTTGGACGTCGAGTGGAGATGAAAGGCAACGTCGTCGAGTACAAACCAACGGATGAAAGTACTTTGAATCTCCTGAAAGGATTTACCATCAATTTCATCCGGCAAGGTAATAATAATCCGCTATAGCGTATATCAATCAAAGTTTAAAATTTTAAACTTTCTTCTGATAGGCTACAACACACTGGTGGGCCAATTGCATCAACAGATGCTGAAACAACAGGGCGACGCCCACCTCCAGCTGCTGGATAAGTCGCACTTTCTCTGGCTCATTTCTTATTTCCTTCCCATCGCCTCCCGGTTGGAATTGAGCGTGGAACACTTGAAAGACGTCTTAACTATTGATGTCCTGTGTTATCTGACGTGGGAAGCTGTTTGTCAGACGGAAGAACTAGAAATTTATGCGTTTCAACATTCAACATTCGATTTGAAACCGTGCGTGAGGCGCTTGCATTTGTGCGTGAAAGCAATTCGTGAATATTTGAAAACACTGGAGAGATTTTCTCGTCCTTCGACGTCTAGAAATGCAAATGCACCGAAAAATTTTATTACTCGACTGAGCGGTTACGTGCCAGCGATTCGGGACCTCCGTCAACTCTTTTTGCTCCAACTCCGCCAATTCGATCCTGTCGTTCAAAGTCGTCGCTATCTACTCGACGTCACCAGGTGCTATCTACTCTATGTATTCAGATATTCTTATGTTATTATGAATTATTTCTTTTTTTTGTACTATTTTTCTTCACTTTCTCGTTGAGCTCATTGTACATACATACAACAGAGAAATTAACTTCTTGAAATAATCGAATCGTCCGTCTTTTTATTGTTCAATACTAAATGGTTTTGGCTGAACTGCTGTTGAAATCGTTAAATTTTATTTGCAAATATATTTAGACGTCGACACCCATCAAAGATTTGCACATTCGGCAGAACCAACAAAGCGATTGATTAATTTCGATCCGTTTTCAATTAGGAATTAACTGAAATCAAAGCAAATGTTGTCAGTGAAGGAGAAATATCTTCTTCAATGAGATATCCATTAAAGTGGGTGTAACTATTGCCATGAAGTGTTACCCCCGGGGGAAATCAGCGCAATCTCCAACCAAATTTGATCGCCCGCTTGCAAACTTAAAGTTGATTGCAGAGAAAACGATTCGTATTCATTTGGAGTGTTGGACTGGTCGGCCAAACCAAACGACATAGGATTACCGTTCTTCCTCAGAACTACCCACATAGTAACCAGAGATTAAGTCGGCGGGAAAGTGGCAACTCCGGACACGACGAATAAATATTTGCCCGGGCGAGGTGACATGAAAATTCCCGTCATTTCGTTCAATGGCTCCTCCAACATTCAGTTCCACAACGCCGAATGGAACTGGAACTCCAATTTGAATAAAAGGTGCGCCTTTCTTGGCGTAGAAATAAGTTGGTGATGATTTGACATCTTCAAATCCGATCCAGCACTGGAAACCGTTTGAATAAGAAAAAAAGACAAATGAAAGTTTTGGAACGTTTCAATCATCACATTTGAAATTACCCGCGTCATTTGATGACTTGGTAAAATCACAGTAGACCCTTTCCACCGTTTTAGCTCCCACGACGGAATATAATCCGCTCAAGGTGTGTCCCATCCGCCAGAGGTCTTCGCACGACGTTGGCATTCCAGTGACGGCCACTTGGCCGGTACATTCGAAACGTCCTAGTTGATGAATCCCGGACGAAGTTTCCAGTTAAGTTCGGCCATAATTGAGTCTCGTGACGAGCAGAACTTCCTTATCAGTGACGACTCCTGAATATTTCAAATAATAATCATAGATTAAATTTGTCGAGGAAATTATAGTTCTAATGCCGTCATCGGTTAATTGCACTGGTGCGGCAGAGTCGCAGTTGCATTTGCTGGAAGAATCGACGCAATTTCCAACCAATCCGCACTGGCAAAGATGAACGTCCGTGTTGCCACCGGCCCAGAAAGTTTTAGCAATTTCTGTCGTTCCACCAGGCGTATGTTATGGTTTTGAGCTCAAGCGTTGCAAAATTGCAATCGTACTATTTAATGAGACGCTATAGCTTAAGTTTACTGGACAAAAGTAAAATGACGTATTACTTTAATTGATTGATGGCATTCGGCGGAGAGTTGAGCCAGCGCTGAAATTTATCGACTACTGGCGTTGTGATTGATCGTCCTGGAATAACATCCAGGATCAGCGCAGTGTCCAACATCCATGACCGATTCACTGTCGTGCGGAATAGCAGTCGATCCTGGAGACATACATAAATTCAGGTTCAAATTTTATTTGTGACAAAATTAAATTACCTTTCGCCATGTCACAGTAGACGTAAATCGGGTCATCGCCAAC
The DNA here is from genome assembly GCF_021234035.1 of Daphnia pulicaria. Classification (NCBI taxonomy): domain Eukaryota; kingdom Metazoa; phylum Arthropoda; class Branchiopoda; order Diplostraca; family Daphniidae; genus Daphnia; species Daphnia pulicaria. Next base: position 11,193,971 of record NC_060916.1, read on the forward strand.
TCCTTGTCCGTCAGGATCGATCCTGTACATGCCGGAGCTCAGCGATGGATCTGCTGCCCGAGCCTCTTGACAAGTTCTGGGCAAAGAATTTTTAACGGAAAATTGACTTGTTGTTTGACGTTGCAGAACAATTTCTAGCCGAGTCAATTTCTCCACTAAAATATCCTGTTGATCATATTGTTTCAAAATTTATTTTAGCGGATTATTAAGTCATAGCGCTAATGAGGGAACCTACGTGATGTTGAACTTTGGTTTCTAGTTGAACATTCTTTGTCGCCACAACTTCATTTAAGCTTACCTTTCGAAATAATACAAATAATAGGCCTACAGTCAAATAATATAGGCTAAACAGCCAAACTTACGTAATTTTCAGTTAATCGTTTCACTTGGTCGTTAGCTTGACCTACATCGGCTACTTGGAGATCTTGGAACCTTGTTTTCGTCCATTTGTCGATTCTTCACAGCAATAAAAACCATAAAAAGAAAAATCGAAATGATTTGCTTCACTTTCTCGATATTGGTGGAATTTGCACAAAAATAGTTCAATGATTTTTAAAAATTCTGCCAACATATTTCTCAACGAATCTGTATAGCTCTTCAGCAGTCGAAAAAAGGTAAACTATTTTATTCGTCAACCGAAAATGAAATTACTACGCGGTTTCTCCAGCCCTGATAAAATACTCGACTGTTTTCCCAGCGACACCACAATATAAAGGAAATTGGTAAAATGGTTCATTGCAATCAGTAACGATATTTTCTGGTCTTGAATAAACGCTAAATAATTGAAACACTGTTATTACGAAACTAGACCTCCAATTGAATAATTGAATATGTTACATAAGATGCCCCAAAATCTGCAATACTAACCTCCTAAAATTTGATTTCACCATTCTAAACTTGTTTTCTCTCTTATTAATTATTATTACCAGCAAATGACATAACTCACACAACAAAAACACCACGTCCTTTTATTACGTCAAGAACTTGTCTCAGCTAGAGATTTTCGCAAACTGTTCATGTCTCGAACCAAGTCCACACTCATCAACGGTGGGTGGATTTCGTTAAGAAAAACATCTTGGCATCTTGGCACGTGTCGTATATAACCGACCTTCAACTTGGCCCCAAAAACAAAAGTCCAAGTCTAGAGAATTCCCAGACGATAATTTTTCCGACGTGTGTGTGTAAGGTAGACGTGGTTTCGTGGAACGGACATTTTTCCCCAATCGATCAACTCAACTAAAGAATCGATTCCAACTGACATCCACTTTATTTATTGGCTGGTTTTGATTTTGTACGGTGGTGACGTCAGCGTGACGTCAATCCTATCCTTTTTTTCTGGTATAAAAACACCCTTCCGGACGACCCCCAAACAGCTGTTTATTATATCAAAGTTTATAACATCTCGTGGGGCTCACGTCAGAAAACGTCCATTGTCCAATCTTGTTAGAAGTTCACATCCAATAGTGCCGATAGTACCTAGTGAAATGTCGACGACTACTAGCCCGAATGTGCATCAGATTTTCCTGGCCGTCCACCGCGGATTGATCGGCCATCTACGCCGAGTGCTGGAGAAAGATGGCCGGATACTCAAGAACCTGTGCGAATGCAACGAGCAAAGTGAGACGCCATTGCAGGTGGCCATCCGAGAGCGACAATTCGCAGTGATTGAGTTTCTGGTCCAGTTGGTCAAGGATCACATCCAAATCCATTGCCATCCGCATTCCAGGTGGGTCAGGTGCATGTCGCCCTTTTCCTGGGATAAAATCAATGTGGAATCGTTCGCCATCGGGCCGGCCGAGTTTGGCAAGGAATTCACCCAGACGTTCGTCCTGCCGTCAGCCGACGTGGCCATCCTGCAGGACATGGCCAGCAGCAATCGGATCGGCATCTTCAAATTGATCGAGTACCTGATCGACGTGGCCGATGACGACACGTCCTGGTTCGAATTCTTCCTCAATTCGATGGTGGCCAGTTCGATGGACAGGGCCCAGAAGATCATCGCCCTGGAACTGATGGGCTCGGCTTTTATTTTAAAAATTCGACTGGCCGATGAGCAGTTCGAGCCGGACGAAATTTCCGGCGGACTGCGCGGGTTGCAGTGCTGGAAAAAAGCCCTGGAGCTACGCAATTCGACGGCCAATGGCCGCCTATTGATGCCCAAGATCCCGCACGTCCTGTCCAGCGCCGCTCGCAACGCCCTGGGCGATTCGGCCGAAGTGACGACGCCGGAACAATTGCAAGAATTGGAAAATCAATTGAGACGTCACGATCGACGATCGCTCATCACCGATCAGGCCTTTCTCGTCATCCAGCGGACGTTCGCCCAGCGCCAGCTGGGCGCCGAGCCCAATCTCTTCCATCTCAAAACCCTGCTGGACTACGGCAAACAATTCAAAACGACGGGCGATCATTTCTCCAACACGGAAATCCATTACGGCCGAGCGATCAACATTTCGCTCATGATTATGCAGCAGTTCAACCGGGCCGATTTCCCCAAATGTTTCCAGGTTTTCGTCGAGGCTTTCCTGCTCTTCGCCAACGTCCTGAACGGACTGGGCCGCAAGACGACCAACAACGCCGAGCGGATCAAAGAGCTGACGTTCGCTCACGTCCTGGAAGCGATCACATTCGGCTTCATGATCGCCACCAATTTGATTTTATTGCCGCCGATCTGCGATCAGCACACCATGTGGCAATCGATGGTCATGAGGAAAATCTATTTGCTGATGGTCACCCTGTTCAAAATGATGCCCAAACTCGATCCGCCGGAAGGCGAACGACTCTGCCGAGTTCTCGGCAATTTCTTCCGCGTCGAGCAATTGCGCAACGGATTTTCCAGCATGCTCCACCTGGCCGTCGAGGGCTTCGTGTCGGCCAGGATCGACATCACCGTCCGGGCTGAGATTGTCCAGTTTTTCCTGGACAACGGAGCCGATCCCAAGAGCCTGAACAGAAACGGCCAATCGCCGCTTCACATTCTGGCGGGAAAATGTCAACCGAATTCAAACGAGTTATTCTTCGAGGTGTTCCAGGTCGTCCTGGAAGCCGGTGGGCATTTGGATCAAGCCACACCCGATGGTAAAACGGTCATCGCCGTCCTGATGGACAAGAAAAAACAGTTCCAGGATGAATCGCTGGATCCCAGAGTCGACCATTGGATCAACACGGTCATGCCGCTGGAATGCTACTGCGCTCAGAAAATCCGCCAGGAGCATATTGCGTTCGAAGGCGACGAGCAACAGCTTCCGCTTTGCCTGCAGCAATTCATCGAGCAGCACAGCCCGCTGAAAGGCAATAAACTGATAGGTGATTATTTGATTAATATTATTAAAAATTACGTAATATATTTAATTTAATCTAATTTAATACGATAAAATAAAAATAAAATTATTTCAAATAAAATTAATATTATTAAATAAAATTAATAAAATTTCATTAATTTTATTTAATTTTATTAATTAAAAAATAGAAAATTCGAATTAATTGTTTTTATACACTTAGAAGTCGAGAGGACTCCGCCGATGGGATTTCCATTTAGCGCTTATCAAGTCCTTCAAAATTCTGCCAAGGCGTCTCACATTTCCGTTTTGCACACGATTTTCAATTATTTCCGGTCTATTTTCGATTGCAAAATTTGACTAATTATTTTGGTGACTTTCATTTTATTTGATTCCTTTCATAAAAATTTAGGTGACGGAATTTTGTTGTATTCGTCGCACCTTCCGAGGCTTTGACTAAATACACTTTTATCTTTGGTTCTGGAATGGAACTATACGGTCATTCATTTGAAGACCGATTGCGAGCAAATAATGATTGAAGTATACGCCAGATTGGGTAACGTTTCGTCGAGTCATTTTCTATTAGCTAAAAGATTTAAAAAAAAATTGAAACGTCAAAATCTATTTAAAATAATAATAAAACAAAAAACATCGATGACAAATCGTTTCAAACGTTTTTTAAAAGAACTTAAATCTGTGCCCCTTTGTCGCTTTTCTCCTTATTTACGTACACAATTTCATTTTGAGATTTTAGTCGACCTCGCCCCCCTATAGAATTAGATAAACCCCAAAAAGACAGAATATGCCTGTACATAGTATACAGCGATAATGGTACCGTAAATAAATGTTGTGTACCCGGTGAACCCCCGCAAATTATACCCCAGCCCACCTAAAAACAAGGCCAAGGCTAAGGCTCATTTCGGTCTGCCTATACCCTTTTTTATATGGGCCCGACCTTGACTACACCAGTTACATAAAAGGGACAAATCCTTGGAATTCCACTTACTTTGCTTACCTAATCATATATGGCCTGCTGCTGACCTGCCTTCCGGCCTGTTGAACCTCAGACACTGCATACACTACAACAGTTTTCTTCCTAACGCTGTCGTAGACAGTCGTCCATCTGACCCTGCTCTCCCAGTTTCCATTACGTAAGCGATTGAATCTTGTTTTTTTGAAGTTTTACATCGCCACATGTCCATTCATTTGTCATCTGATAGCCAAAATCGTTTCAAGTTAATTACAAAACGGTTGAATCCAACGTGTTGGACCTTGTTTCCCAAGCAGTTAGTCAAGGTTCGATCGCCGAATTAAATCAAATAAGAAAGCGCAACAATTGGATAGCGATACCTATTCGTTATGTAACCCAGCCTCTGGGCCAGCAGGGCGAAACGGCCCTGCAGTCGAGTGTCAGAAACGGACACTACGACGTCGTCGAGTTCCTAGTCGGCGAATTGAAATATCAAATTTATCCCGAATGGGCGAAATCGATCGACAAAGTCCCGTCTAATTTCACCTGGACGAATTTAAATTTCAACAAAGTTCTTCCACCGCTCGTTGTCCAGTCACCCGAGATGGAAGTTATCCGTGACATTGCCAACCAAATTCCAATCGTCAAAGTCATTGAATATCTGATCGATCCGGCCAGCGATGAGCCCTGTCAGTGGCTGGAATTTGTATTGAATTCGATCGTGGCCAGTTCGGCCAGCCGGACGGACAAGATCGTCGCCTTCGAACTGATGGGCGTCGCCTTCGTCTTCAAACCGAGAAACTGCGTCTGGAGGGGAGTCCAATGCTGGGAACAGGCCATGGGCCTTCGCTACTCGACGGTTGGCGATCAATCGGCGATCCCGATCATTCCCGATCCAGCGGCCAGCTCTCTGTTCAATGTCGACCGCAAGAAACTCATCACTTCACCGACATCCCTCCAGAAATTCAAAAACGAATTGCAACTTAGTCGCTACAACCTGCTGGAAGCTCAAGCTCAAGCTCAAGCTCAAGCTCAAGCTCTGTCCGTCAGCCAGAGAATTGTCAATCAATTCGGGTGGAAGGGTCCTCATTCGTTCCACCTGGAACATTTGATGCGCTACGCTAATCGCTGCTACATCGACGATAATCAATACGGCTGCTCGTTGAACATTGCGATGATGATCCTCCGGCAAACGGACGAGTTTCGTTCGACCTCTTCTCCCAACTGCATCCGCATCTTCGTCGAAACTCTGGACCTGCTTGTCGATTGTTTGAAGCACAAAACAGGTGATGAAGAATTAACGTTCGCCAATCTCTTGGTGGTCGTCAAATTCGGACTGGCCATTTTGCTGAATGTCATGCTGTTGTCGCCCGTCGTCCGGCCGACCGTCGATCGCTGGCAGTTCAACGTCATGGATCAAATCCATCGTTTGGTTTTAGAGCATCTTGGACGCTGTCGTAACAATCCAGCAGAAATTCAACAGCTGAAAGATTGTCTCTCGCCGTATTTTCGCGCCAATAATTTGAAAAAGTTCACCAATCTTCTTCACCTGGCCATCAGTAGCAAAGGGACGGACGGGTGTCAAATATTGCCCGTCATCCAGCTGTTCCTGGAAGCCGGAGCCGACCCGACCAGAATCGACGCCAACGGCAAAACTCCGTTACATCTTCTCGCCGAAAATCAGGATTGGTTTCGGTCCGATCCGGAATCGTACCGACAGGTGTTTCAGGCCTTGCTGGATGCCGGATGCTGTCTCGACCAATCCATACCGATCGGCGAAACCTTTCTGAGCATTTTAAACGGCCAGCAGAAATCCAACCACGTTTCAAAATTTCGTTTCCATCACTATCTGGGTCCGCTGGTCAATGTCATCCCTCTGGCCTGCGCTTGCGCCAAAGTCATCCGCCGCAATCGGATTGCGTTCCAAGGCCGACTTCCGCCGCGGCTGCAGTCGTTTGTCAGCCGCCACAGCACTGTGGAAGGTGAGATTGTTATACACACAGGGTAATGAGTTATATAATAGGGTGACCTAATTTTTTATTTTTATTTGTTTGCCTTATATTAGATAACACAATTTCAAACAGTGTTGTCTGAACGCAGGAGCGTAGGCCTAGTTCCACGAAAAGAGAAAATGGAAACCATACGCATTATATGTGATTGGGTTTTCTTTAACCTTTCGACAAATCTCGTGCTCTTTTAATAAGCGACTGAATTAGATATAATGTGCAGAATTATGTTTGACATATAGGCTCTAGCTAGTGTTATTACACAGTTCTCTAGTTTATTACTCTGTTGTTTTAGAAATAAACAATTATTCCTAATTGGTTTTTCGATACTGAGTGGACATGTGACATAAAATTAGGCTGCTTGGCAACGAAACCAACAAGGATGATTTTAATAGTTTTGTGAGTGGCTTTTAATAAGCTTCGCTGTCCAATATAAAAATCCCAACGGGAAGAAAGACATATTGACTCAGTTCGACCCACAAGTGTATAGCGACAACTGGCTATACAGCCCTATATTACCCATGTAACATTTAATGCGCATTTTAATAAAGAGATAGAATGACTAGACGAAAAGGACAACACATTTAATAGGAAACGACTTTTTTTTTAAACGATACGGCGTATCTTTGGGCTAATGATAGAAAACAACCGGATTGGTCGATGGCTATCACAAGAATGATGAAATAACCTGCCAGAAGTCTAATAATAGAAATATACAAAAACCCGACTGATGATGGGTGGATTTCTTGGGATGTGATGTGATGACCTTATGACCAGGACACTTTTAATATTTGAATCATTTTTCGTTTTCCAGGTCTTTCTTTTTTCTTTTCAAGCAATTAAAATAACTAAGCTACTAAATTAATCAAAATTATTTCGTGATTCACACGTATTCACTATAGAGAAGAGTCGATTTTTAAGTGAGTATCTGGTGAACAGGCATGAATGAAATATATACAGTAGGCCTACAATACAAACAATCAGTTCAGCTGGCTAGCTCGAAAATGAAATTGAATTTTTCAAATGTATTTAATGCGGCGTAAACGGTAGCTAATTGGCGAATGGCACCAGGTGGAATTGTGTTGCCATGGTCCCTACGTGCAAGTGGAAAAGCATGATGTGAGGTTTTGATTCTCAGTAATATTATTATTATTATTATTTTAAATCATGAAACGATGAATAATATTAATACCATGGAGACACTTTGACCATATTGCCCATGGCTTATAAACTTAAAACGCGGTATCCGTATTTACGTCTGTTATGTAATTTTGGGTCATTTAGTTTTTTGAAGCAGCTAATTAATTTTAGATGGTTTCATTTAAAATACACTTGTGCGATGACGTTTAACTTTCATTGCAGTTTTTAATTAGACAATTCCAACTAAGATCGGAATAAGTTTAAATGCGCCCGCCAGAAACTTTTACTCGATCTAACGAAACGTTTTCCCCTTTTATAAAATAAGTTTCGGGCCAATTAAATTAATTATTTTTAAAGCAAAAAAAGAAAAAGAAAGTTCCGTGGGGATTTTTCTCCTCCGACGATGCGCAATTAAGTTGCAGTGCACAGCAATTATCAGCAGATAAGATTCGTCATTCGTACGAGAGGTGCCTCTGTCAGGTTCGTCAGGTTACTTATTACACCTGACTCCAATTAGTATTTACTATTTAGTAGTCAGTTGCATAGCGTCGTGGTTGGTATTGCTTCATCAATCCGCTGGAACCATTTTTGCTTTTTTTAATATTCGCACTCTTCTCCCCCGCCGGTCCGCCCCATTGTTAAGTCAGACTGGCATATAGAAAAGGATTGAGGAGCGTTAACTTTAGCTTTGAAAAGTGATTCAATTCGAACTTTTGGCAGATTTTCAACCGACAGTTATTCGAGTCCGACGGGAGTTGTGATGACACAATGTCGTCATGGCGAACACACGCTGCTGCCGTCACACTCGTCAGAGTTTATTCTCATTTCCCAGACGCTTCTGGCGAGCGCCATTGTGTCTGCTTCTATGACGTCGAGTCAATCCGAGGTAGTATATACATATGAATGGAACCATTCTCTTTCTTCTTTCACCTTATTCTCATCAGCACGTTTCTATATTTTTAGACGAAAAAAGGTTTTTGAACTGGGCCATTCATTTGATGGGTTTGTCTAGTCACCAGAGATACAATCAGAAAACATCAAAAGGTACACAGCATTTACGTATAGTTTACAATCTAATAGGTAGGCGGATATATTTACTGGAGAAGGTGGGGATGTCACTTTTCCTCCGAACTGGGACGTCTACGTTTTGGAATTACCCAGGGCCAACGCAAAATAGTTTTCCAACATTTGAAAAAAGAAAAGAAAAGAGAAAATGTATAAACGATTCTTTGGAAAAGATTTAAAAAGAAAAAGAATTCGACGAAAAGGAGCCATGACATTTTTTTCATTTTCTTATTATTTCTTATTTATTGGTAGGCTAAATTGCAAAAGTGAATAAGGCGTAATGTAATAACACGAAGTATTTTTTTTTTTTTTTTAAGTTTAGATGGTATCTCGGTCTGAGTGGCATAAAATTACAGACATGCGCACAGCCGGAGTCGATTTACCGACTCCGGCATACAAAAGTCTCCGCAATTCCGCTTTTCCTACTCACACGACCGCTGGAATCCCCACGGCGCTGGCACGTCTGTTATTCAGTCCACAATAAGTTTAAATTTGATCAATTCGTTCAAGTGTTTTGTTTGAATGGTGTGAAAAATATAACTGTCGCTCGTATTATATTGACAGCCGGATTGCTGTGGTTCAAAATGGAACGGCGGATGACATTAAGTGGCCATGTTCCGTCTTTATCTCTCATTCCGTTGGGGACCTGTCATAGCGGCAAGTACTACATCGACGGCGAATGTCTGGGTAAGCATTCCCCCTACCAATTCATTTATTTTTCTTTACTTAAAGAAATAATTAAACGTGGAATATAATGAGCACCAGATTGGGGATTCCTCCAAAACGAATTATCTGTCACAACACCAGCTGTGTGCAATCAAGACATGTTTGTGTGTCATTCACTGAACCTTAACACTTTACTAATAATCTATTTCCACTTCTATCCGCCAGTTGGCCTTGTAGCTAAATAATAGGCTTTCCGGCCCGGCCAACTTTTCCTTTTTCAGTTATAATGATGTGTGTCTTCACCATCTCCTCCGCTCGACGCCACGAAATACTAAGCTGAAAGTGTTTTTCTTTCTTTCTATAAAAACCAGTTCATCTTGAAGAGATCAATATCAAGTTGGAAAACGAGGATCCCATTACTCGCCCACTTCGGTGCGCCCTCGCATTCCTGGACATTCTCAACAAGGTATAATAGAAAATGAATAGACTAGATTACAATTCCACCAAACTAACAATTAATTTATGTGTGTAGGATCTACCTAATCCCGATTCTTATTAACAGCCAGGATCAGCCCAGCATTTTGAATTCAACAATCAAGTAGGCCCTATATAATAAGGATTCGCTTATACGGTTGTATACGGTATTACTCGGAAAGTAATTTTTTTCAAATGTTGTTTGGTTTCCCTGTCTTTCAATAGATTATTGGCTGAGCTAACTACACCCCTAGAATGCCTGGGAATGGTCGGCGTAGAGACTCGGTCCAATCAGAGCAGCACGGTAACACAACCAGTTGACATCTACAAACTGAGCTCTACAACGCCAAGGAATCCTTTCTGGATGGTGGGGCCATGCCAGCCGTTCTCAGTCACGTTCGCCACACCTTAGAAAAGGTAAACTCGGTAAACTGTCACAATCGATCCCGCCCAGGTTATATTAGCCGAAAACGTTTCCTCCCGATTCATAGCAGGAGCCGTTGTCGAGCGATTATAGCATTTCGGTGAATCATTCCCTGTTACTCGTACGAAACATCCTGAACGCTTCCGAACGATCTACTCAGATGGCGGACATAGTCTTTGATATTGGCGAACGACAGGATCAACAGCAGGACCAACTGGTGCGAATATTATTGACCCAGGGACTGGATCGTCTCCTCATCAGCTTACTGGCCTGCGCCCACAAGGTGAATTAATTAATTATCATTTGAAATCTTTTATTTTCCCGCTTCTAAGATTACAATATAAAAATTAATTACGTAGTGAACTGGGCGAAGAGATAAATAAAATTTCGCGGAACGATGTTTTAAATAATTGGATAGTGATCCTTTAATTTGGCGTGTATGGATTTTTAATTCCAAATTCTTCCCACCTGATGTTCTTTTTAGGAAAGATTTTGGATCAAGTCTTTACCAGAACTACACTTTGTTGAAGAAATTAAAGATTGGGAACCGTTGGGAACACCAACACCGCGAGGAAAGGTGGTACCACTAAAGCAAACTGCTAAAACTCTGACATTGCACCTCCATAATGGGCAATTCGTAAAACGTGGTGGTACGTTTTTCTGGTTTTTCTATGGGAATTTCCACGGATCGGAGTTCAAAAATTGTGTAGTCCGCTCCGCAATTCAAAGTAAACTATTTCTCACCAGATAATTATAGGCCTAATACCAAATAACCCAAAATATTTTGTTTTTTTAATTAACAGAAGAAGTTCGTAAAGTGTTTCCTAATGCAGACGCCGAATTTGATATGAATGTTCAATTATGGTTCGACAACCAACCATCTTCATCAGTAGTCAGAAACACCGAAGCTCAAAGAGCTGTACTACGCAGATGTATCATCTGTGTCTGTAATATAATAATATTTATGATTAACAGTTTTAAATCCTAGTAATTCGGAAAAGAATTTTTTCTTTATCTCTTCCACAGCGTGAACGAGGCCGTTTTAGATAATGCTGATAAAGATGGCCTGATGAACCTCCACAACAACCGAGTCGGTCGAAAGGTAATTCATTGGCTATTTAAATCAATTAAAAAAATGAGCAAATTATTAAAATAAAAATTTAATTTGATGAAATTCATCGCTTAAAAAATAAAATAATTAATAGTTAAATTAATCATTAAATAATTAAAATTAATTTAATTCAATGAATTGATTTGAATTGATTCGCCCCCTAGGCTCTTCACAAATTGATGCGGCACCAATGCAAATGCCACGGAGTGTCGGGTGCCTGCAACGTCCGCACTTGCTGGACGACACTTCCGGAATTCCGCGAAGTCGGCGCTTACCTGAAGGAGAAATACGACGCCTCGCTGGAGGTCAGCTCCGACCCGTCGGGCACGACGCTCATCACGGCCGACCATCTCAACGACAACCGCAAGAGTCTCAAGACCAATCCGCCGCAAGTTCACGATCTCGTCTACCTGGAACACTCGTCCGATTACTGCTCCTTTGATCCGCTCACTGGTGAGTTCAACAAAATATGCTAATTTGCTTCAATCAAATAAATTTAAATTATTCATATGAAATTAAAATTAAAATATTCAAATTAAATTTAAATGTTATTATTTAAAAAATATTGAAATGAATTAAAACCAAATTATTTTTTTAAAATTTAAAATAAAGGTTCGATCGGGACGGCCGGAAGACCGTGCAATAAAACATCGAAAGGAATTGACGGATGCGATTTGCTGTGCTGCGGGCGTGGTTACGACACGAGGCGAGTGCTGGTGTCGACGCCGTGCAATTGCACGTTCAAGTGGTGCTGCTCGGTCGAGTGCAAGACGTGCACCCAGTGGAAGGACGAGCACTTTTGCAAGCCGCTGCAGTCGTTCGAACTCAACAAATTCAACGCCACCAAACAGCAGCAGCAGCAGAATCAGAAGAAGAAATGACACAACCGACCGACATTTTTTGAAAATTTTGACTAGACAAAAAACAAAAGAATAATTTCCAGATATTATTATGTTATTATGAAGTATTTCTTCCTTTTTTTTTTACCTTTGTCTCGGTGAGCGCATTGATGTACATAGTTCCAATTTTAAGTATCTGAAAAGAAAAAAAATTAACTTCTTGAAATGATCGAATCGTCCGTCTTTTTATTGTCCATTACGAGTTCGGATGAAACAGATTTTCTACCATCCAGATGAGTGGCATATAAGCTTTTGGCTGTAAAAACGTCGATTCCGTGGCGGATGGTGGATGATTATTTATTGTCGCTCTACAGCTAATAATCAACAAATTTAAAATTGTTCATCTCGATTAATATGCCAATGATTTCCCGCAGTTAAATCGTTTTTGCTGAACTGCTGTTGGAATCGTTAAATGTTATTTGCAAATATTTATTTAGACGTCGACACGCATTAAAGATTTGCACATTCCTCAGAACCAAAAGACCAATAACTCCGGGACTACACCGTACAACCACAAACACCAAACTTCTTGTTACTAATTGGGATCAATTGAAATCAAACAAATGTGGCCAGTGACTGGGAAATATCTTCTTCAATGAGAAATCCATTAAAGTGAGTGTAACTGTTAAGTGAGTTATGAAGTGTTACCCCAGGGTCAATCTGCAAAATCTCTAACCATATTTGATCCCCCGCTTGCAAACTTAGAGTTGATTGCAGAGAAAATGTCTCGTATTCACCAGAGGTATTTGACTCATCAGCCAAACCATACGACATAGGATTACCGTTCTTCATCAACCCAATCCATAAAGCAACCTTAGAGGTAGAAGATGGAAGAAATGCAATTCCAGATGCAGAGAAAAAATATTTGCCTGGGCGAGGTGCCGTGAAAATCCAGGTCGTTTCGTTCATGGCTCCTCCTACATTCAATTCCACAATCTCGAATGGAACTGGAACTCCAGCTTGATTAAATGGTGAGGTTTTCTTGACGTAAAAATAAGTTGGTGATGATTTGACATCTTCAAACCCAATCCAGCGCTGAAAACCTTTTCAATCCAAAAACACATATGAAAGTTTAAGAACGTTTCAATCCTGACATTTGAATTTACCCGCGTCATCTGGTAACTTGGTGAAATCACAGTAGACCCTTTCAACCATTTTAGCTCCCACGACGGAATATAATCCGCTCAAGGTGTGTCCCCTCCGCCATAGATCTGCACACGAAGTTGGTATTCCAGTGACGGCCACTTGTCCGGTACATTCGAAACGTCCTAGTTGATGAATCCCGGACGAAGTTTCCAGTTGAGTTCGGCCATAATTGAGTCTCGTGACGGGCAGAACTTCCTTATCAGTGATGACTCCTGAATATTTCAAATAATCATTCATATATTATTATTAGAATTTGTGGAGCAGATGACAACTTGTAGTTCTAATACCTTCATCGGTTAATGGCACTGGAGCGGCAGAGTCGCAGTTGCATTTGGTGGAAGAATCGACGCAATTTCCATCCAATCCGCACTGGCAAAGATGGACGTCCGTGTTACCACCGGCCCAGAAAGTTTTGGCATTTCCATTTTTGTCATTCCACCATGCGTATGTGATGGTGTTGAGTTCCAGTGGTGCAAAATTGCAATCGTACTATTTAATTAGACGCTATAGATTAAGTTTACTAACTTAAAAAATAATGAACAAAAATGGCGTATACTTTAATTGACTGATGGCATTCGGCGGAAAGTTCAGCCAGCGCTGAAATTTGTCGACTACTGGCGTTGTACCTGATCGTCCTGGAATAACATCCAGGATCAGCGCAGTGTCCAACATCCATCGGCGACTCACTGTCGTGTGGAATAGCAGTCGATCCTGGAGACAGAAATTCAGGTAAATCTTACATTATGTGAGTTTAACTACTTTAAATTACCTTTTGCCATGTCGCAGTAGACGTAAATCGGGTCATCCCCAACACCTTGGCCGTCAGGATCTATCCAGTACATGCCGGAGCTCAGCGATGGATCCGCTGCCCGAGCCTCTCGACAAGTTCTGGGCATAGAATTTTTTACGGATAATTGACTTGTTCTTTGACTTTCAGCTTGTTGCAGAGCGATTTCTAGCCGAGCAAATTTCTCCACTAAAATATCCTGTTCATCATATTGTTTCAGAAGTTATTTTAGCGAATTATTATTTAAAAACGCAGCGCTAATGAGGAAAACTACGTGATGCTGAACTTTGGTTTCCAGTTCAACGTTTTTGGCCTCCAGTGCCGCAACTTTGGTCTCTAGTGCCATAACTTTGGCTTCTAGTTGAACATTCTTTGTTGCCACAACTTCATTTAAGCTTACCTTTGGAAATAATACAAATAATACAGTCAAATAATATCAATAACATACAGGTACGAACTATGCTGAGAACAGTTAAAAGTTTAGCCAAACTTACATAATTTTCAGTTAGTCGTTTCACTTGGTCTTCCAGACTGAGAGCAGCGCTGGTCTGCCAAACCGAAAATAACAAAGAAAGACTCAAATGGATTGAAAAGAATTCCAATTTAGCCATTTTCACTTTTATAAAGAGCAATGCAATCCACTACACGTAGTGTGTCGTGGTTAACTTGTGAGACAAAAGTGATTGATATGATTTAGACGAGGTTTTTCCCCATTCAAGATAAGATGGTCCAATCAAAGTCAGATCGCAATCAGTTAAAAAACAACGATGAGATTTGTTCAAGTTCTAAAAATTTACTTTTTCTGGCGGATCGATGCGAAAATATTACAATGATATATTTCATTCCGAACCGGATCTAATTTCGTCTTTCCCAGCATCACAACGATTATCACCTTTTTTAAATAAGCTAAATATGCAAAATGAATATTTAAGTACGGTCAATTTGTTACTGTGAATATAAGCATACAGATGCCAATTGCACCCGAATTCTTTGGAAAATCTGCAGCTTGACCTACATCGGCTGTACTTGGAAAATCTTGTTTTCCTCCATTTGTCCATTCCTCACAGCAATAAAAACCAAAACAAAAAAATTCGAAATGATTTGCTTCACTTTCACGATATTGGTGAAATTCGCACAAAAATAGTTCAATAATTATTAAAAAAAATTTGCCAAAATATTTCTCAACGAATCTGTAGAGCTCTTCAGCAGTCGAAAAAAGGTAAACTATTTCATACGTCCAACCGAAAATGAAATTACTACGCGGTTTCTGTCCAGCCCTGATAAAAATACACGACTGTTTTCCCAGCGACACCATAATATAAAGAAAAATGGTTCATTGCAATCAGTAACGATATTTTCTGTTCTTGAATAAACGCTAAAAAATCGCAACACTGTTAATACGAAACTAGACCTCCACGAATAATTGAATGTACGTTACATAAGATGCCAC
The DNA here is from genome assembly GCF_021234035.1 of Daphnia pulicaria. NCBI lineage: Eukaryota > Metazoa > Arthropoda > Branchiopoda > Diplostraca > Daphniidae > Daphnia > Daphnia pulicaria. Next base: position 11,209,387 of record NC_060916.1, read on the forward strand.
GAAATCTGTAATACTGACCTCCTAAAATTTGATTTCACCATTCCAAACTTGTTTTCTCTCTTAATTTTACCAGCAAATGACATAAATCTCACAACAAAAGCACCACGTCCTTTTATTACATCAAGAACTTGTCTCAGCTGGACATTTTCGCAAACTGTTCATGTACATCGAACCACGTCCCCACTCATCAACGGTGGGTGGATTTCGTTGAGAAAAACATCTTGCCACATCTTGATCTTGGCACGTGTCGTATAAACGACCTTCAACCTGGCCCCAAAAACAAAAGTCCAATAAGTTAAGAGAAATTCCCAGACGATAATGTTTCCAATGTGTGTCTACGTGCGTAAGGTAAGGTGGTTTCCTGGAATGGACATATTTTCCCTATATCGATCAACTCAACTAAAGAATCGATTCCAACTGACATCCCTCCATTTATTGGCCACACACATTTGATAGCGCCTGGTGACGTCAGCGTGACGTCAATCCTATCCTTTTTTTCTGGTATAAAAACACCCTTCCGGACGCCCCCAAAACAGCTGTTTATTATATTAAAGTTTATAACATTTCGTGGGGCTCACGTCGTCCGATCACAAAACGTCCATTTTCCAAACTATAAATTGGAGACAAGTTCACATCCAACATTATAACTCGTGTTCAAATGTCGACTACTACTACCCTGAATGTGCATCAGATTTTCCTGGCCGTCCACCGCGGATGGATCGATCAATTGCGCCGAGTGCTGGAGAAAGATGGCCGGACCATGAAGAACCTGTGCGAATGCAACGAGCAAAGTGAGACGCCATTGCAGGTGGCCATCCGAGAGCGACAATTCGCAGTGATTGAGTTTCTGGTCCAGTTGGTCAAGGATCACATCCAAATCCATTGCCATCCGCATTCCAGGTGGGTCAGGCGGATGTCGCCCTTTTCATGGGACAAAATCAATGTGGAATCGTTCGCCATCGGGCCGGCCGAGTTTGGCAAGGAATTCACCCAGACGTTCGTCCTGCCGTCAGCCGACGTGGCCATTTTGCAGGACATGGCCAGCAGCGACCGGATCGGCATCTTCAAATTGATCGAGTACCTGATCGACGTGGCCGATGACGACACGTCCTGGTTCGAATTCTTCCTCAATTCGATGGTGGCCAGTTCGATGGACCGGGCCCAGAAGATCATTGCCCTGGAACTGATGGGCTCGGCTTTTATTTTAAAAATTCGACTGGCCGATGAGCAGTTCGAGCCGGACGAAATTTCCGGCGGACTGCGTGGACTCCAGTGCTGGAAAAAAGCGCTGGAACTACGCAATTCGACGGCCAACGGCCGCCGACCGATGCCCAAGATCCCGCACGTTCTGTCCAGCGCCGCTCGCAACGCCCTGGGCGATTCGGCCGAAGTGACGACGCCGGAGCAAATGCAAGAATTGGAAAATCAATTGAGACGACACGATCGCCGATCGCTCATCACCGATCAGGCCTTTCTCGTCATCCAGCGGACGTTCGCCCAGCGCCAGCTGGGCGCCGAGCCCAATCTCTTCCATCTCAAAACCCTGCTGGACTACGGCAAACAATTCAAAACGACGGTCGATCATTTCTCCAACACGGAAATCCATTACGGCCGAGCGATCAACATTTCGCTCATGATTATGCAGCAGTTCAACCGGGCCGATTTCCCCAAATGTTTCCAGGTTTTCGTCGAGGCTTTCCTCCTCTTCGCCAACGTCCTGAACGGACTGGGCCGCAAGACGACCAACAACGCCGAGCGGATCAAAGAGCTGACGTTCGCTCACGTCCTGGAAGCGATCACATTCGGCTTCATAATCGCCACCGATTTGATTTTATTGCCACCGATCTGCGATCAGCACACCATGTGGGAAATGCTGGTCATGAGGAAAATCTATTTGCTGATGGTCACCCTGTTCAAAATGATGCCCAAACTCGATCCGCCGGAAGGCGAACGACTCTGCCGAGTCCTCGGCAATTTCTTCCGTGTCGAACAATTGCGCAACGGATTTTCCAGCCTGCTCCACCTGGCCGTCGAGGGCTTCTTGGCGGCAAGGATCGACGTCACCGTCCGGGCTGACATTGTCACATTTTTCCTGGACAACGGAGCCGATCCCAAGAGCCTGGACAGAAGCGGCAAATCGCCGCTTCACATTCTGGCGGGAAAATGTCAACCGAATTCAAACGAGTTATTCTTCGAGGTGTTCCAGGCCGTCCTGGAAGCCGGTGGGCATCTGGATCAAGTGACACCTGACGGGAAAACGGTCATCGACGTCCTGAAGGACAAGAAAAAACAGTTCCAGGAATCGCTGGATCCCAGAGTTGATCATTGGATCAACACGGTCGTGTCACTCGAGTGCTACTGCGCTCAGAAAATCCGCCAGGAGCATATTGCGTTCGCTGAAGACGAGCAACAGCTTCCGCTTTGCCTGCAGCAATTCATCGAACAGCACAGCCCCTTGAAAAGCAAACTGCAAGGTGATCAATTCATTTGATTATTATTAAAAATTGACGTCATAATTTATTGAATTGAATAAAATAAATTTAAATACAAATAAAATCATTTAAAATCAAATTAATATTATTTTTAATACAATTAATAAAATTATATTTTATTTAATTAATTTGAAAATTTGAATTAATTGTACGTACAGTACGTACAGAAGTCGAGAGGCCTCCGCTGATTGGATTTCCCAGCGCTTATCGAGTCCTTCAAGATTCTGCAAAGGCGTCTCACATTTTCGTTTTGAACACGATTTTCAATTATTTCCGGTCTATTTTTGATTGCAAAATTTGACTTGATTTTTTCAGTGACTTTCATTTAATACTTTACGTAAAAATTTAGGTGGCGGAATTTTATTGTATTCGTCGCACCTTCGATGGCTTTGACTAATACACTCCTATCTGGTTCTGGAATTGAATTTCAGTTTAATTTCACAAGCCGAATTGAGCCAAATACAATTATACGGTCCTTCATTTGAAGACCGATTGCGAGCAAATGATTGAAGTACGCGAGATTGGTTAACGTTTCGTATCGTCATTTTCTATTTAGAACAGTTCAAGATTTTTCAAAAAGTTGAAACTATAAACATCAAAATCTTTAAAATCAAATATATCGATGGCAAATCGTTTCAAACGTTAAAAAAAAAAAAAAAAAAAAAAAAAATCTGTGCACCTTCGTCGCTTTTCTCCATAATTTTACCATAATGTCACGTACACAGACAATTTCATTCGCATATTTTAGTCGACTTCTCCCCCTAGAATTAGATTAACCAAAAGAAGAAAAAAAGAAAAGAATACGCTATACCTACAGGGATGGATGGTGCAGTAAATAAATGTTGTGTACCCCGGTGAACTTCCCCCGCCAATTATACCCCAGCCATTTTTCCACCTAAAAAAAAAGGCCGTAAGGCTCGTATCGGTCTGCCTATCCTTTTTTATCTGGGTCCGACCTTGAATTTCTACACCAGTTACATAAAGGGGCCAATCCTTGGAATTGCACTTTTACTTTGCTTACATAATAATATATCCTGCTGCTGACCTGCCTTCGGCCTGTTGGTAGAACACTTGCAGTCTTCTTCCTAACGCTGTCGTACACAGTCGTCCATCTGACACTGCTCTCCCAGTTTCTATTACGTAAGCGATTGAATCTTATTTTTTTTTAAGTTTGACACCACATTTTAATTCATTTGATAGCCAAAATCGTTTAAAATTAATTACAAAATGGTAGAAGCCATCAACGTGTTGGACCTTGTTTCCCAAGCAGTTAGTCAAGGTTCGATCGCCGAATTAAATCAAATAAGAAAGCGCAACAATTGGATAGCGATACCTATTCGTTATGTAACCCAGCCTCTGGGCCAGCAGGGCGAAACGGCCCTGCAGTCGAGTGTCAGAAACGGACACTACGACGTCGTCGAGTTCCTAGTCGGCGAATTGAAATATCAAATTTATCCCGAATGGGCGAAATCGATCGACAAAGTCCCGTCTTATTTCACCTGGACGAATTTGAATTTCAACAAAGTTCTTCCACCGCTCGTTGTCCAGTCACCCGAGATGGAAGTTATCCGCGATATCGCCAACCAAATTCCAATCGTCAAAGTCATTGAATATCTGATCGATCCGGCCAGCGACGAACCCTGTCAGTGGCTGGAATTTGTATTGAATTCGATCGTGGCCAGTTCGGCCAGCCGGACGGACAAGATCGTCGCCTTCGAACTGATGGGCGTCGCCTTCGTCTTCAAACCGAGAAACGGCGTCTGGAGGGGAGTCCAGTGCTGGGAACAGGCCATGGCCCTTCGCTACTCGACAGTCGGTGATCAATCGGCGATCCCGATCATTCCCGATCTAGCGGCCAGCTCTTTATTTGTCGACCGCAAGAAGCTCATCGCTTCGCCAACATCTCTCCAGAAATTCAAAGGCGAATGGCGACTCGGCTACAACCTGCTGGAAGCTCAAACTCAAGCCTTGGCCGTCAGCCAGAGGATCGTCAATCAATGCGGCCAGCAGCAGCGGACGGGTATTCCTTATTCGTTCCACCTGGAACATTTGATGCGCTACGCTTATCGCTGCTACATCCACGAGAATCAATTGAATTGCTCGTTGAACATTGCGATGATGATCCTCAAACAAACGGACGATTTCAGATCAGGATCGTCACTTAAATGTATCAGGATTTTCGCCGAGACTCTGGACCTGCTGTTGGAATGTCTGAAGCACCAAAAGTTGAAAATAAAAAAAGGAGTTGAAGATTTATCGTTCGCTAATCTCTTGGTGGTCGTCAAATTCGGATTGGCCATTTTGCTGAATGTCATGCTGTTGTCGCCCGTCGTCCGACCGACCGTCGATCGGTGGCAGTTCAACGTCATGGATCAAATCCACCGTTTGATTTTAGAGCATCTTGGACGCTGTCGTAATAATCCAGCGGAAATCCAACAGCTGAAAGATTGTCTCTCGCCGTATTTCCGCGCCAATAATTTGAAAAGGTTCACCAGTCTTCTTCACCTGGCCATCAGCCAAGGGACGGACGGCCGTCAAATCTTGCCCATCATCCAGCTGTTCCTAGAAGCCGGAGCCGATCCAACCGGAATCGACACCAACGGCGAAACTCCGTTGCATCTTTTATCCGAAAATCAGGATTGCTTTCAATCCGATCCGGAATCGTATGAGCAAGTGTTTCAGGCTTTGCTGGATGCCGGATGTTGTCTGGGCCAATCGATTCCGGCGGGTAAAACATTTCTGAGCATTTTAAACGGCCAGAAATCTAAATGCGTATCGAAATTCCGTTTCCATCATTATCTGGATCCGCTGGTCAATGTCGTCTTACCACTGGCCTGCGTTTGCGCCAAAGTCATCCGCCACAAGCAAATTTTATTCGAAGGCCGACTTCCGCCGCGGCTGCAATCGTTTGTTAGCCGTCACAGCGCTATGGAAGGTGATATTGTTATAAACACGGGGTAATGAGTTATATAATAGGGTTATCTAATATTGGTTTTTATTTTTATTTGTTTGCCTATTAGATTACGCAATTTCTAACAGTGCTGTCTGACAGCGTAGGCCTAATTCCAAGAGAGAAAATGGAAACCAAACGTATTATATGTGATTTGGTTTTTTTTAACCTTTTAACAAATTTGTGCTATTAATAATCGACTGAATTCAATAATGTGCAGAAATTGTTTGACATAGGCTTCTAGTGTTATTACTCAGTTCTCTAGTTTATTACTCTGTTGTTTGAGAAATAAACAATTATTGCTAATTGGTTTTCGATACTGAGTGGACATGCGACTCAAAATGTTTAAGCTGCTTGGCAACGACACCAACAAGGATGATTTAATAGTTTTATGAGTGGCTTTTAAAAGCTTCGCCGTTGTCCAATAAAAACCCCAACGGGAACAAGACATATTGACTCAGCTCGCCCTTTTAAGAGTGTATAGCGACAACTGGCTATGTACAGCCCTATCTATTATACCCATCTAACATTTAATGCGCATTTCACTGAGAGAATGACTAGACGGAAAAGGACGAAAAAGTAAATAGGAAATGACTTTTTTAAAAACGATACTGCGTATCTTGGGCTAATAATAGAACCAACCGGATTGGTCGATCGCTATCAAGAGAATGAAACAACCTGCCAGAAGTATAATAATAGAAATATACAAAAACCCGACTGATGGGTGGATTTCTTGGGATGTGATGACCTTATGACCAGGTCATTTTCGTTTTCCAGGTTTATTTTGTTCTCCACCAATTAAAACAAAGGCCACCAATCAAATATCTTTCGTGATTCACACGTAGTCACTATAGAGAAGAGTGACATTTTTTAGTGCGTATAGTGAACGGTATATAGCCAAGCGGCAGCCATAAATGAAAATACAACCAATCAGTTCAGTTTGCAAGCTCGAAAATTTAAGATTTAAATTTTTATAAAAGCCATTAGCTATTCACTACGGCAGATAGAGCGACGTATAAACCGTCATTGGCGAATGGGCACCAGGTGGAATTGTGTCGCCATGGTCCCTACGTGCAAGTAGAAAAGCATGATATATGAGGCTTTGATTCTCAGTAAGCTATTTTTTTATTAGGAAATTATGTGTAATACCATGGAGACACGTTTATACCATTTTGCCTCTTATGGGCTTTAAACGCGTATGCGCGCTACCATATTTAGGTCTGTTATGTAATTTTTGGTCATTTTTTTAAAGCAGCCAATTATTTTTAGACGGTTTCTTTTTTAAAAAAATACTAACTTGCGCGATGACTTTTTACTTTTATTGCATTTTTAAATTAGACAATTCCGGACAATTCGAATTCAGATGAAGATCAAAATAAGTTTAATTGCACCAGAAACTTTGACTATATGACGAAACGTTTTTCCCCCTCATAAAATAAGTTTCGGACCAATTAAAATAATGTAATTAAAAAGAAAAAAATTTGGGCTAGTGGGGATTTTTCTCCTCCTCCGATGCGCAATCAAGGTGCAGTGTACAATTATCAGCAGATAAAATTCACCTTTCGTACGAGAGGTGCCTCTGTCAGTGTCACCTTATTATTATTACACCTGACTCCAATTAGTATTTTAGTCAGTTACGTAGCGTCGTGGTTGATGATTCGTCAATCCGCTGGAACCTTTTGGCTTTACATTCGCACTCTTCTCCCCCGCCGGCCCGCCCCATTGTTAAGTCAGACTGGCATATAGAAAAGGATTGAGGGGCGTTTTTTAGTTTTATATAGTCTCATTTCTATGACGTTTGAGAAACTCAGAAAAGTGGTTCAATTAAAACATTTTTTAGGATTTTCAACTGACAGTGTTGGGTGTCTGGGAGTCGTGACACAATGTCGTCGTGCTGGCGAATGCTGCTGCCGTCACACTCGTCGTTTCTTCTCATTTCCCAGACGCTTCCGGCGAGCGCCATTGTGTCTGTATACTTTTGACGTCGCGTCAATCCGAGGTATAAATGTACTATAAATATAAAGGAACTATTCTCTCTTTCATCTTTCTCATCAGCACGTTTCTATTTTGATTGACACAAAGGTTTTCCAACCCGACGAGTCATTGGTGCGTGTCTAGTCACCAGAGATAAGGGAAAACATTTGAAAAGGTATAGAGTACAGTTTAATATGTAGGCGGATAGACTGGAGAAGGTGGGGGTGTCACTTTTCCTCCGAGCTGTGACGTATACGTTTGGAATTACCCAGGGCCAACGCAAATAGTTCTCCAACATCTAAACGAGAGGAAAGAAAATGTAAACGATTCTTTTGAAAAGATTAATTTCGAAAGGATTCGACGAAATTAAGGGGCCACGACATTTTTCCTTTTTCTTTCTTATCGTTGGTAAATTGCGATAGTGAACATAAGGCGTAATGTAATAACACTGTGAAGTATTTATTTACTTATTTTTAAAAATTTAGTTGGTCTTGGTCTGAGACTCTGAGTGGCACAAGATTACAGACATGCGCACAGCCGGAGTCGATTTACCGACTCCGGCATAAAAGTCTCCGCAATTCCGCTTCTCCTACTCACACGACCGCAGGAATCCCCACGGCGCTGGGACGTCTGTTGTTCAGTCCACAATAAGTTCAGATTGATCAATTCGTTCAAGTGTTTTGTTTGAATGGTGTGAAAAATATAACTGTCGCTCGTATTACATTGACAGCCGGATTGCTGTGGTTCAAAATGGAACGGCGGATGACATTAAGTGGCCATGTTCCGTCTTTATCTCTCATTCCGTTGGGGACTTGTCATAGCGGCAAGTACTACATCGACGGCGAATGTCTGGGTAAGCATTCCCCCAACCAATTCATTTATTTTTCTTTACTTAAAGAAATAATTAAACGTGGAATATAATGAGCACCAAATTGGGAATTCCTCCGAAACTAATTATATGTCACAACACCAGCTGTGTGCAATCAAGACATGTTTGTGTGATTCACAGCACCCCCTAACATTTATTTACTAATAATCTATTTCCACTTCTATCCGCCAGTTGGCCTTGTAGCTAAATAATAGGCTTTCCGGCCAGCTTTTCCTTTTTCATTTAATGATGTGTCGTCACCATCTCCTCCACTCGACGTCACGAAAAACGAAGTTGAAAATGTTGTTTTCTTTCTTTCTTTCTTGCTACACTCCAGTTCATCTTGAAGAGATCAATATCAAGTTGGAAAACGAGGATCCCATTACTCGCCCACTTCGGTGCGCCCTCGCATTCCTGGACATTCTCAACAAGGTATAATAGAAAATGAATTGACTAAATTACAATTCCACCAAACTAACAATTAATTTATGTGTGTAGGATCTAATCCCGATTCTTATCAACAGCCAGGATCAGCCCAGCATTTTGAATTCGACAATCAAGTATATTATAATAAGGATTCGCTGATGATCGCTTAAGGTTGTACGGTATTACTCGAAAAGTAATTTTTGAAATGTTGTTTGGTTTCCCTGTCTTTAAATAGGTTATTGGCTGAACTTACTACACCCCTAGAATGCCTGGGAATGGTCGGCGTAGCGACTGGATCCAATCAGAGCAGCACGGCAACGCAACAAGTTGTCATCTACAAACTGACTCAGCTGCTCTGCAATGCCAAGGAATCCTTTCTGAATGGTGGTGGGGCCATGCTAGCCGTTCTCCATCACGTTTGCCACACCCTAGAAAAGGTAAAAATCGTCCTAATTGATCCCGCCCAGGTTATTTTATCCTTTTAACACAAAACCGTTTTCCCACCAAATCACCAGGAGCCGTTTTTGAGCGAATATAACATTTCTGTGAATCATTCCCTGTTACTCATTCGCAATATCCTGCACGCTCCCGAACGACCTACTCAGATGGCGGACAAACGACAAGATCAGCAGGACCAACTTGTGCAGATATTATTGGCCCAGGGACTGGATCGTATCCTCATCAGCTTACTGGCCTGCTCCCAAAGGGTGAATTAATTAATTATCATTTGAAATCTTTTATCTTCCCGGTTCTAAAATTAAGGTAGAAGAAATTAATCAGCTGGACGGAGAGGTAAATTTTAATTCGCAGAACGACGGTTTAAAATTTAATTTCAAAAGATCCTGTACATAAATGTATACGGTTGAAACTCTAATTTTCTATAATAATATTAACAATATAAGTAAAAGAGCGAGATCATTTCAAATGGTTTCCCAGAAAAAGTAACGTACGAGATATGTTACAGCTATAACGAGAGTAACTTTATCCATCGTATTGATTTTTTTGCCTTTAACCCCCCCCCCCCAGACATAGAGTCATGTCATACAGCACGCTTGCACCCGTTCAACCTGTAGTCTCTTAAATAATTAATAGCATTCGCTTGTGTCGTTATCAAATGAAAAACAAAAAAAAACAACTTTATATCGGATTACCGTTCGGCTTATACTAATCAGTTTTCTGTTTAATTTTTGCGTATAGGAACAATGGATGGTGACAGTTGTGCAGCTCATTTCTCTATTGTACAAGGATCAACCCGTTGAAATTATTTTACAACTTTTGGATGAAAACTGCACTCATCTTGAGCCGGAATTCTACTTTGACGAACAAAATCAATTTGGTATTAAAACTGAGAGCAAATGGCACGACAATTATGTAATTTGTTTCTACCTGCGCCAATAGATAAAACTCGACGATCTAGTCAGCAAAGTACGTCCAGCGGCTTCCACTCGGAAGATTCAAACGCGCCGAAAATGACATCACCAAAGGTTACGGATTCAGTGATGAGGAAATCCAATCGAAGAAAAAGTTTTTCAGGAAGTCAATCTAGTGAGTCATAAATTGGAAAACCTTTGAACATTTTATATTTGACATCCGCTTTTCTCGTTTCCCTTTTTTACAGGTAAATGCGGAAGTTCGTCGTCTTCCGCATCATCTCAACTTGGCGGAACTAAATGCTTAAAAAAGTAAAATAAAATAAATAAAAATTTGCATGGGAAACGCCATATGACTCAAATAACCTCTGCTCTCGGTATCCAGGAGTTTTAAAGGTTCCAAGAAATCAGAGAAAATTTTGAAAAAGCTTAGCAAATGCAACAAACTTGGACGTCGAGTGGAGATGATAGGCAACGTCGTCGAGTACAAACCGACGGATGAAAGTAATTTGAATCTCCTGAAAGGGTTTACCGTCAATTTCATCCGGCAAGGTAATAATAACTCGCTATAGCGTATATCAATTAAAATGCACAGTTTAAAACTTTCTTCTGATAGGCTACAACACACTGGTGGGCCAATTGCATCAACAGATGCTGAAACAACAGGGCGACGCCCACCTCCAGCTGCTGGATAAGTCGCACTTTCTCTGGCTCATTTCTTATTTCCTTCCCATCGCCTCCCGGTTGGAATTGAGCGTGGAACATTTAAAAAACGTCTTAACTATTGATGTCCTGTGTTATCTGACGTGGGAAGCTGTTTGTCAGACGGAAGAACTAGAAATTTATGCGTTTCAACATTCAACATTCGATTTGAAACCGTGCGTGAGGCGCTTGCATTTGTGCGTGAAAGCAATTCGTGAATATTTGAAAACACTGGAGAGATTTTCTCGTCCTTCGACGTCTAGAAATGCAAATGCACCGGGAAATTATTTGATTACTCGACTGAGCGGTTACGTGCCAGCGATTCGGGACCTCCGTCAACTCTTTTTGCTCCAACTCCGCCAATTCAATCCTGTCGTTCAAAGTCGTCGCTATCTACTCGACGTCATCGCAACCAATCACATCTTATTGCTGGCGCTCGAACGGTCCACTGGGCAATCGTCACGCGGGAGTTTTGATATTGGCCAACACTTGACTCAATTCTGTTCGGAAATGATAGTCGATCGATACGGCACGGCCCTCGAGGATTTCAAGACCAACGGCTCATTCGTCAACGATTGCATCTTGACTCTTTTGCATCACGTCGCGGGCGATTTGGGCCGGGCCGACCTTTTGTGCCGGCCCGTCATTCTTCGTCCATTCACCAAAATTTGGGCAGTGGAATTCAACGTAAGTTTATTACAATCAACAGCTATATTATTCGGAATTATTCAAATTGTCTGATTTATTTGCAGTTGCGTGACGACTGGAATGATTTGATTGAATTGATCATTAACAAATCAATGCGGTATTTTTCACATTATCGATACACGGAGACATTGCCTAGCAACCCAAATAATCCGCAAAAGATAAAAGATTCCGCTTCCCATTCGATGGATATCCTCCCACTAAAATATTCTGATGAGAAAACAATAGAAGAATCGACTGAAACAAATCAATGGTCGTACGAAGTACCTGACACCAACATTAAATCACTTTTGATTCAACTCAAGGATTCTGGTGCGTTTCAATCAATTTTTTAAAATTGTTACTCAAATAATTAGATTGTTTTTCTTACAGGATTTCAGAAACAACTGGACTGGATCCAGTCTTCATTATTATCAGCCTGTGCTGTTCGATTGGGGATCTACTCCGGCCAAGAATTCCGCCACCCCATATATACCCTGAGTTTTCAAATGAATTTGTCCTGCCCTTTGGTTCCCTGGACGGAGGTGGAAGCATCCGCCCTGCGTTCAGAACTCTTCCTCAATCTCCTATTTCGTATTGGCCTCATTCCTCCATCCCCTCAGGCTGTCCTGTACCCTCGTATCCCGCGTGAATGGTCCCCGAACACTTTGTACAGTGTCGCCCTCCTTTTCGGACCCATCGACCAGAAGAGGATCGATTTTGATTTAACTCGAGTCAAGAAAATCGAGTTAGACCACCCCTATTCATCTGTCAATGTCCAAAATGTCCAAAGATCATCTTCTCACCCTTTCATAATTCACGATGGCGTATCTCACCGTAAAGATTCGTTCCTGGAATCCAAGTTTCCTTCAGCAGAGATCGACATTTCTAGGCAAAATAGCATCGACTGTGTCTTCGACCAGCATAGTCCACGACCATTGGACAGGTAAATCAATTTCCAAATATCACGAATTTCAGCAGCCTATTTACATAATTTTCCGTCGACAGTATCAGCACCACCAGTTCACTGGAAGTCCACAAAATGGACTCTAGCGACAACGAAGAAATGGAGGTCCTTCTGTTTGTGACAGATTAGGCAGATTGGACGGTAGTGACGTCACGAGATAATTCAATTCCGTCTAAACGGACAGCGGTACATGTTTAAACTATTCAAATTAAATGTGGAACAATTAGTTGATTCACCTCTCTGTAAATATTCTCCAACAATAATTTGGTAAGACATTTTCCCTATTATTTATTGGTCAACAATTAATTGTGTAATTGCAATATCGTATAATTAAATTAATTATTCACAAATTCTCAATTAATTGCGTCTCTAAGTAATTAACTTATATCTCCCTAAATAATTGCTCGGTCTTGATTGAAATAATTACTGTCGTCCTCATTCCAGAAAAAATGACGTAATCATTACGTAAATATTTTGGTTTACGTGACCAGCATCACGTTCACATCAGTCCTTGGCCCAAGGACCCCAAGGTCAAGCTCTCCAAAGACGTTGGTCACATCATCCCAACGGGTTTCCCTTATATACAGTTAGAACCTTCCCATGAAAACTAAAATATTCAATCTTCTAGTTGACCTCGTGCTCTTCAGTCCACCCCTGCAAAGTTCTACCCAGTGTTTTTTTTAAATTTTCCTTCCAAGTCACCGCGATGCGACAGACGGTTAAGCAACCCTTTTACGGAACGCAAAATGAATAGAAAATAAGGCTGATAGACAGATTCTATTAATTGCCACTATTCTGTCACGCCACCATTTAATTCTAGAACTCTTGCTAATCAAGCGTTCGTAAATTTCATTTTGCGTTCCGTAAAAGGGTTGCTTAACCGTATCCCGTTTCGCGGTAAAATAGTTAGAGATGTTAAGAGGTAGAGTTAAGAAAAGAGGGGGTAGAGGGGTTTGGGTAATAAAAGAAAAATGCGAACAAATAACAACCCCTTTCTCTTGTGATAGGCTGACACTACCCGCCAATACAGAGTAAAAAGGCGTATATTTGAGCACAAGGTATAGAAACTTTCAGCCACGACTGTATATAAGGAAAGTATAAACATAATCTCAGACTTTTACTTACTACACCGACAAGTACTATTTCATATTTTGATCGTATGATTGAATTTAATTAATATCTTAAGTCTGACATTGATGGTACGGCGTGGTGCTGAATGAATATGGTGGATTTGATCTAGGTTGTTCAAAAAGTCCATGCCAAGAAAAACTTCATATCCATTCATTATCCAGACCCGAGGATTCTATCAGCATTTCCATTTTGCTATAATTTTTCTGCATCATCATCCTAATGGCATTAATAGTTTTAGTATCAGTTATCAAATGACGGAACTAAAAATAAATTCAACAATTAAATCATGAAAGGAACAATAGCTTTTTTATCAGCATGATTTACTGTAAAAGATAATTCTATCGTACGGGTACTTTCGTACGACATATATATAACATATTCAAATGTAACAAAGACAAACGTAGTTAAATCGAGACCTTTCTTTAAAAAGATGGTTTCTATATATAAATTCTTATATTGGTAGGCTAAATTGCAAAAATGAATAAGGCGTAATGTAAAAAACACGAAGTATTTATTTATTTATTTATTTTTTAAGTTTAGATGGTATTTCGGTCTGAGTGGCACAAAATTACAGACGCGCACAGCCGAGTCGATTCCCCTCCCCGACACAAAAGTCTCCGCAATTCCGCTTTTCCTACTCACACGACCGCTGGAATCCCCACGGCGCTGGCACGTCTGTTGTTCAGTTCACAATAAGTTCAGATTTGATCAATTCGTTCAAGTGTTTGAATGGTGTGAACTGTCACTCGTATTACATTGACAACCGGATTGCTGTGGTTCGAAATGGAATGGCGGATGACATTAAGTGGCCATGTTCCGTGTTTATCTCTCATTCCGTTGGGGACTTGTCATAGCGGCAAGTACTACATCGACGGCGAATGTCTGGGTAAGCATTCCCCCTACCAATTCATTTATTTTTCTTTACTTAAAGAAATAATTAAACGTGGAATATAATGAGCACCAGATTGGGAATTCCTCCGAAACGAATTATATGTCACAACACCAGCTGTGCAATCAAGACATGTTTGTGTGATTCACAGCACCCCTAACATTTATTTACTAATAATCTATTTCCACTTCTATCCGCCAGTTGGCCTTGTAGCTAAATAATAGGCTTTCCGGCCAACTTTTTCTTTTTCATTTAATGATGTGTCGTCACCATCTCCTCCACTCGACGCCACGAAATACTAAGCTGAAAGTGTTTTTTCTTTCTTTCTATAAAAACCAGTTCATCTTGAAGAGATCAATATCAAGTTGGAAAACGAGGATCCCATTACTCGCCCACTTCGGTGCGCCCTCGCATTCCTGGACATTCTCAACAAGGTATAATAGAAAATGAATTGACTAAATTACAATTCCACAAAACTAACAAATAATGTGTAGGATCTGATCCCGATTCTAATCAACAGCCAGGATCAGCCCAGCATTTTGAATTCAACAATCAAGTAGGCCCTATATAATAAGGATTCGCTTATACGGTTATACACGGTATTACTCGGAAAGTCATTTTTTTTAAATGTTGTTTGGTTTCCCTGTCTTTCAATAGATTATTGGCTGAGCTAACTACACCCATAGAATGCCTGGGAATGGTCGGCGTAGAGACTCGATCCAATCAGAGCAGCACGGCAACACAACAAGTTGACATCTACAAACTGACTCAGCTGCTCTACAACGCCAATAAGGAATCCTTTCTGGATGGTGGGGCCATGCCAGCCGTTCTCAGTCACGTTCGCCACACCTTAGAAAAGGTAAAAATCGTCCTAATCGATCCCGCGTAGGTTATTTTATCCTTTTAACACATAAAACGTTTTCCCACCGAATCACCAGGAACCGTTGACGAGCGATGATAACATTTCTGTGAATCATTCCCTGTTACTCATTCGCAATATCCTGCACGCTCCCGAACGACCTACTCAGATGGCGGACAAACGACAAGATCAGCAGGACCAACTTGTGCAGATATTATTGACCCAGGGACTGGATCGTCTCCTCATCAGCTTACTGGCCTGCGCCCAAAAGGTGAACTAGTTAATTATCATTTGAAATCTTTTATTTTCCCGCTTCTAAGATTACGATATAAAAATTAATTACGTAGTGAACTGGGCGAAGAGATAAATAAAATTTCGCGGAACGATGTTTTAAATAATTGGATAGTGATCCTTTAATTTGGCGTGTATGGTTTTTTAATTCCAAATTCTTCCCACCTGATGTTCTTTTTAGGAAAATTTCTGATCGAGTCTTTACCAGAACTACACTTTGTTGAAGAAATTAAAGATTGGGAACACCAACACCATGAGGAGAGCTGGTACCACTAAAGCAAACTGCTAAAACTCTGACATTGCACCTCCTTAATGGGCACTTCGTAAAACGTGGTGGTACGTTTTTCTGGTTTTTCTATGGGAATTGCCACGGATCGGAGTTCAAAAATTGTGTAGTCCGCTCCGCAATTCAAAGTAAACTATTTCTCACCAGATAATTATAATACCAAATAACCCAAAATATTTTGTTTTTTTAATTAACAGAAGAAGTTCGTAAAGTGTTTCCTAATGCAGACGCCGAATTTGATATGAATGTTCAATTATGGTTCGACAACCAACCATCTTCATCAGTAGTCAGAAGCACCGAAGCTTATAGAGCTGTACTACGCAAATGTATCATCTGTGTCTGTAATATAATAATATTTATGAACAGTTTTAAATCTAATTCGGAAAAGAATTTTTTTCTTTATCTCTTCCATAACGTGAACAAGGCCGTTTTAGATAATGCTGATAAAGATGGCCTGATGAACCTCCACAACAACCGAGTCGGTCGAAGGGTAATTCATTGGCTATTTAAATCAATTAAAAAAATGAGCAAATTATTAAAATAAAAATTTAATTTTGATGAAATTCATCGCTTAAAAAATGAAATAATTAATAGTTAAATTAATCATTAAATAATTTAAATTAATTTAATTCAATGAATTGGTTTGAATTTATTCGCCCCCTAGGCCTTCACAAATTGATGCGGCATCAATGCAAATGCCACGGAATGTCGGGCGCCTGCAACGTCCGCACTTGCTGGACGACACTTCCGGAATTCCGCGAAGTCGGCGCTTACCTGAAGGAGAAATACGACGCCTCGCTGGAGGTCAGCTCCGACCCGTCGGGCACGACGCTCATCACGGCCGACCATCTCAACGACAACCGCAAGAGTCTCAAGACCAATCCGCCGCAAGTTCACGATCTCGTCTACCTGGAACACTCGTCCGATTACTGTTCCTTTGATCCCCTCACTGGTGAGTTTTTAAAAAAATGCTAATTTCATTCAATCAAATGAATGAATTAAAATTAGAATGTGAGTTAACATTTAAATATTCAAATAATATTTAAATGAATTAACCAAATAATTTTTTATTAAAATATTCATATGAATTAAAATTAAAATATTCATATTAGATTTAAATTTTATTATTTAAAATAATATTTAAATGAATTAAAACCAAATCATTTTTTTTTTAAATTTATAATCAAGGTTCGATCGGGACGGCCGGAAGACCGTGCAATAAAACATCGAAAGGAATCGACGGATGCGATTTGCTGTGCTGCGGACGCGGTTACGACACGAGGCGAGTGCTGGTGTCGACGCCGTGCAATTGCACGTTCAAGTGGTGCTGCTCGGTCGAGTGCAAAACGTGCACCCAGTGGAAGGACGAGCACTTTTGCAAGCCGCTGCAGTCGTTCGAACTCAACAAATTCAACGCCACCAAACAGCAGCAGCAGAATCAGAAGAAGAAATGACACAACCGACCGACATTTTTTGAAAATTTTGACTAGACAAAAAACAAAAGAATAATTTCCAGATATTATTATGTTATTATGAAGTATTTCTTCCTTTTTTTCTTTACCTTTGTCTCGGTGAGCGCATTGATGTACATAGTTCCAATTTTTAAGTATCTGAACAGAAAAAAAAATTAACTTCTTGAAATGATCGAATCGTCCGTCTTTTTATTGTCCATTACGAGTTGGAATTAAATTCAACTGATTTTCTACCATCCAGCAGATGAGTGCCATACGCTTTTGTCGAGAATGGATGTGACAGAATTGACTCCGTGGCGGATGGTTATTTACTACTGTAGCTCTCCAGCTGATAAACAAATTTTCAAATGTTCTTGTCGATTAATATGCAAATGTTTTCCCATTGTTACAAACAATAAAATCGTTTTTGCTGAACTGATGGGCGGTTAAATTTGCAAATATTTATTTAGACGTCGACACGCATTAAAGATTTGCACATTCCGCAGAACCAAAAGACCAATAACTCCGGGACTACACCGTACAACCACAAACACCAAACTTCTTGAAACTAATTGGAATTAATTAAAAATCAAACAAATGTGGCCAGTGACTGGGAAATATCTTCTTCAATGAGATATCCATTAAAGTTAGTGTAACCATTAAGTGAGTTATGAAGTGTTACCCCCGGGGAAATATCTGCAATCTCTAACCATATTTGATCCCCCGCTTGCAAACTTAGAGTTGATTGCAAAGAAAATGTTTCGTATTCACCAGAGGTATTTGCCTCATCAGCATAACCATTCGACATGGGATTACCATTCTTCATCAGTCGCATAAATAAGTAAACCCTAGATGTAGAAGATGGAAGAAATGCAATTCCAGATGCAGAGAAAAAATATTGGCCCGGGCGAGGTGCCGTGAAAATCCAGGTCGTTTCGTTCATGGCTCCTCCTACATTCAATTCCACAATCTCGAATGGAACTGGAACATTCAATTGACTAAAGGGTGCGTCTTTCTTGACGTAGAAATAAGTTGGTGATGATTTGACATCTTCAAACCCGATCCAGCGCAGGAAACCTATCGAATGAGAAACACATATGAAAGTTTAAACGTTTCAATGCTTACATTTGAATTTACCCGCGTCATTTGGTAACTTGGTGAAATCACAGTAGACCCTTTCCACCGTTTTAGCTCCCACGACGGAATATAATCCGCTCAAAGTGTGTCCCATCCGCCAGAGGTCTTCGCACGACGTTGGCATTCCAGTGATGGCCACTTGGCCGGTACATTCGATACGTCCTAGATGATGAATCCCGGACGAAGTTTCCAGTTGAGTTCGGCCATAATTGAGTCTCGTGACGGGCAGAACTTGCTTATCAGTGATGACTCCTGAATATTTCAAATAATAATCATAGATTAAATTTGTCGAGGAAATTTTAGTTCTAATACCGTCATCGGTTAATGGCACTGGAGCGGCGGAGTCGCAGTTGCATTTGGTGAAAGGATCGACGCAATTTCCATCCAATCCGCACTGGCAAAGATGAACGTCCGTGTTGTCACCGGCCCAAAAAGTTTTGGCGTTTCCATTTCTGTCATTCCACCAGGCGTATGTGATGGTATTGAGTTCCAGCGGTGCAAAATTGCAATCGTACTATTTAATGAGACGCTAAAGATTAATTTTACTGGTAAAAAATAATGAACAAAAATGACTTATTACTTTAATTGACTGGTAGCATTCGGCGGAGAGTTCAACCAGCGCTGAAATTTGTCGACTACTGGCGTTGTAATTGATCGCCCTGGAATAACATCCAGGATCAGCGCAATGTCCAACATCCATGGCCGATTCACTGTCGTGCGGAATAGCAGTCGACCCTGAAGACAGGAACTTAGGTAAATTTTACCGAATTTTACATTATGTGAGTTTTACTACTTTAAATTACCTTTCGCCATGTCGCAGTAGACGTAAATCGGGTCATCCCCAACACTTTGGCTGTCAGGATCGATCCAGTACATGCCGGAGCTCAGCGATGGATCTGCTGCACGAGCCTCTTTACAAGTTCTGGGCATAGAATTTTTAACGGATAATTGACTTGTTGTTTGACGTTGCAGAGCGATTTCTAGCCGAGCCAATTTCTCCACTAAAATATCCTGTGTTATTGTTTTAATAGTTATTTTAGCGGATTATTATTAGAACACAGCGCTAATGGGAGGAAACCTACGTGATGCTGAACTTTGGTTTCCAGTGGAACGTTTTTGGCCTCCAGTGCCGCAACTTTGGTCTCCAGTGCCATAACTTTGGTTTCTAGTTGAACATTCTTTGTCGCCACAACTTCATTTAACCTTACCTTTGGAAATAATACAAATAATACAGTCAAATAATATCAATAACATACAGGTACGAACTATGCTGAGAACAGTTAAAAGTTTAGCCAAACTTACATAATTTTCAGTTAGTCGTTTCACTTGGTCTTCCAGACTGAGAGCAGCGCTGGTCTGCCAAACCGAAAATAACAAAGAAAGACTCAAATGGATTGAAAAGAATTCCAATTTAGCCATTTTCACTTTTATAAAGAGCAATGCAATCCACTACACGTAGTGTGTCGTGGTTAACTTGTGAGACAAAAGTGATTGATATG
This sequence comes from Daphnia pulicaria, assembly GCF_021234035.1. NCBI lineage: Eukaryota > Metazoa > Arthropoda > Branchiopoda > Diplostraca > Daphniidae > Daphnia > Daphnia pulicaria. Next base: position 11,229,363 of record NC_060916.1, read on the forward strand.
ATTTAGACGAGGTTTTTCCCCATTCAAGATAATATGGTCCAATCAAAGTCAGATCGCAATCAGTTAAAAAACAACGATGAGATTTGTTCAAGTTCTAAAAATTTACTTTTTCTGGCGGATCGATGCGAAAATATTACAATGATATATTTCATTCCGAACCGGATCTAATTTCGTCTTTCCCAGCATCACAACGATTATCACCTTTTTTAAATAAGCTAAATATGCAAAATGAATATTTAAGTACGGTCAATTTGTTACTGTGAATATAAGCATACAGATGCCAATTGCACCCGAATTCTTTGGAAAATCTGCAGCTTGACCTACATCGGCTGTACTTGGAAAATCTTGTTTTCCTCCATTTGTCCATTCCTCACAGCAATAAAAACCAAAACAAAAAAATTCGAAATGATTTGCTTCACTTTCACGATATTGGTGAAATTCGCACAAAAATAGTTCAATAATTATTAAAAAATTTGCCAAAATATTTCTCAAGGAATCTGTAGAGCTCTTCAGCAGTCGAAACAAGGTAAACTATTTCATACGTCCAACCGAAAATGAAATTACTACGCGGTTTCTGTCCAGCCCTGATAAAAATACACGACTGTTTTCCCAGCGACACCATAATATAAAGAAAAATGGTTCATTGCAATCAGTAACGATATTTTCTGTTCTTGAATAAACGCTAAAAAATCGCAACACTGTTAATACGAAACTAGACCTCCACGAATAATTGAATGTACGTTACATAAGATGCCACAAAATCTGTAATACTGACCTCCTAAAATTTGATTTCACCATTCCAAACTTGTTTTCTCTCTTAATTTTACCAGCAAATGACATAAATCTCACAACAAAAGCACCACGTCCTTTTATTATACATCAAGAACTTGTCTCAGCTGGACATTTTCGCAAACTGTTCATGTACATCGAACCACGTCCCCACTCATCAACGGTGGGTGGATTTCGTTAAGAAAAACATCTTGGCATCTTGGCACGTGTCGTATATAACCGACCTTCAACTTGGCCCCAAAAACAAAAGTCCAAGTCAAGAGAATTCCCCGACGATAATTTTTCCGACGTGTGTGTGTAAGGTAGACGTGGTTTTGCGGAACGGACATTTTTCCCCAATCGATCAACTCAACTAAAGAATCGATTCCAACTGACATCCACTTTATTTATTGGCTGGTTTTGATTTTGTACGGTGGTGACGTCAGCGTGACGTCAATCCTATCCTTTTTTTCTGGTATAAAAACACCCTTCCGGACGCCCCCAAAACAGCTGTTTATTATATTAAAGTTTATAACATTTCGTGGGGCTCACGTCGTCCGATCGAAACGTCCATTTCCAAACTATAAATTGGAGACAAGTTCACATCCAACATTATAACTCGTGTTCAAATGTCGACTACTACTACCCTGAATGTGAATCAGATTTTCCTGGCCGTCCACCGCGGATGGATCGATCATTTGCGCCGAGTGCTGGAGAAAGATGGCCGGATACTCAAGAACCTGTGCGAATGCAACGAGCAAAGTGAGACGCCATTGCAGGTGGCCATCCGAGAGCGACAATTCGCAGTGATTGAGTTTCTGGTCCAGTTGGTCAAGGATCACATCCAAATCCATTGCCATCCGCATTCCAGGTGGGTCAGGCGGATGTCGCCCTTTTCATGGGACAAAATCAATGTGGAATCGTTCGCCATCGGGCCGGCCGAGTTTGGCAAGGAATTCACCCAGACGTTCGTCCTGCCGTCAGCCGACGTGGCCATCCTGCGGGACATGGCCAGCAGCGATCGGATCGGCATCTTCAAATTGATCGAGTACCTGATCGACGTGGCCGATGACGACACGTCCTGGTTCGAATTCTTCCTCAATTCGATGGTGGCCAGCTCGATGGACCGGGCCCAGAAGATCATCGCCCTGGAACTGATGGGCTCGGCTTTTATTTTAAAAATTCGACTGGCCGATGAGCAGTTCGAGCCGGACGAAATTTCCGGCGGACTGCGCGGGTTGCAGTGCTGGAAAAAAGCCCTGGAGCTACGCAATTCGACGGCCAATGGCCGCCTATTGATGCCCAAGATCCCGCACGTCCTGTCCAGCGCCGCTCGCAACGCCCTGGGCGATTCGGCCGAAGTGACGACGCCGGAACAATTGCAAGAATTGGAAAATCAATTGAGACGTCACGATCGACGATCGCTCATCACCGATCAGGCCTTTCTCGTCATCCAGCGGACGTTCGCCCAGCGCCAGCTGGGCGCCGAGCCCAATCTCTTCCATCTCAAAACCCTGCTGGACTACGGCAAACAATTCAAAACGACGGGCGATCATTTCTCCAACACGGAAATCCATTACGGCCGAGCGATCAACATTTCGCTCATGATTATGCAGCAGTTCAACCGGGCCGATTTCCCCAAATGTTTCCAGGTTTTCGTCGAGGCTTTCCTGCTCTTCGCCAACGTCCTGAACGGACTGGGCCGCAAGACGACCAACAACGTCGAGCGGATCAAAGAGCTGACGTTCGCTCACGTCCTGGAAGCGATCACATTCGGCTTCATGATCGCCACCAATTTGATTTTATTGCCACCGATCTGCGATCAGCACACCATGTGGGAAATGCTGGTCATGAGGAAAATCTATTTGCTGATGATCACCCTGTTCAAAATGGCCAAACTCGATCCGCCGGAAGGCGAGCGACTCTGCCGAGTCCTCGGCAATTTCTTCCGCGTCGAACAATTGCGCAACGGATTTTCCAGCCTGCTCCACCTGGCCGTCGAGGGCTTCTTGGCGGCAAGGATCGACGTCACCGTCCGGGCTGACATTGTCACATTTTTCCTGGACAACGGAGCCGATCCCAAGAGCCTGGACAGAAGCGGCAAATCGCCGCTTCACATTCTGGCGGGAAAATGTCAACCGAATTCAAACGAGTTATTCTTCGAGGTGTTCCAGGCCGTCCTGGAAGCCGGTGGGCATTTGGATCAAGTGACACCTGACGGGAAAACGGTCATCGACGTCCTGAAGGACAAGAAAAAACAATTCCAGGATGAATCGCTGGATCCCAGAGTTGATCATTGGATCAACACGGTCGTGTCACTCGAGTGCTACTGCGCTCAGAAAATCCGCCAGGAGCATATTGCGTTCGCTGAAGACGAGCAACAGCTTCCGCTTTGCCTGCAGCAATTCATCGAACAGCACAGCCCCTTGAAAAGCAAACTGCAAGGTGATCAATTCATTTGATTATTATTAAAAATTGACGTCATAATTTATTGAATTAAATAAAATAAATTTAAATACAAATAAAATCATTTAAAATCAAATTAATATTATTTTTAATACAATTAATAAAATTATATTTTATTTAATTAATTTGAAAATTCGAATTAATTATACGTACAGTACGTACAGAAGTCGAGAGGCCTCCGCTGATTGGATTTCCCAGCGCTTATCGAGTCCTTCAAGATTCTGCAAAGGCGTCTCACATTTCCGTTTTGAACACGATTTTCAATTATTTCCGGTCTATTTTTGATTGCAAAATTTGACTTGATTTTTTCAGTGACTTTCATTTTTAATACTTTACGTAAAAATTTAGGTGGCGGAATTTTATTGTATTCGTCGCACCTTCGATGGCTTTGACTAATACACTCCTATCTGGTTCTGGAATTGAATTTCAGTTTAATTTCACAAGCCGAATTGAGCCAAATACAATTATACGGTCCTTCATTTGAAGACCGATTGCGAGCAAATGATTGAAGTACGCGAGATTGGTTAACGTTTCGTATCGTCATTTTCTATTTAGAACAGTTCAAGATTTTTCAAAAAGTTGAAACTATAAACATCAAAATCTTTAAAATCAAATATATCGATGGCAAATCGTTTCAAACGTTAAAAAAAAAAAAAAAAAAAAAAAAATCTGTGCACCTTCGTCGCTTTTCTCCATAATTTTACCATAATGTCACGTACACAGACAATTTCATTCGCATATTTTAGTCGACTTCTCCCCCTAGAATTAGATTAACCAAAAGAAGAAAAAAAGAAAAGAATACGCTATACCTACAGGGATGGATGGTGCAGTAAATAAATGTTGTGTACCCCGGTGAACTTCCCCCGCCAATTATACCCCAGCCATTTTTCCACCTAAAAAAAAAGGCCGTAAGGCTCGTATCGGTCTGCCTATCCTTTTTTATCTGGGTCCGACCTTGAATTTCTACACCAGTTACATAAAGGGGCCAATCCTTGGAATTGCACTTTTACTTTGCTTACATAATAATATATCCTGCTGCTGACCTGCCTTCGGCCTGTTGGTAGAACACTTGCAGTCTTCTTCCTAACGCTGTCGTACACAGTCGTCCATCTGACACTGCTCTCCCAGTTTCTATTACGTAAGCGATTGAATCTTATTTTTTTTTAAGTTTGACACCACATTTTAATTCATTTGATAGCCAAAATCGTTTAAAATTAATTACAAAATGGTAGAAGCCATCAACGTGTTGGACCTTGTTTCCCAAGCAGTTAGTCAAGGTTCGATCGCCGAATTAAATCAAATACGAAAGCGCAACAATTGGATAGCGATACCTATTCGTTATGTAACCCAGCCTCTGGGCCAGCAGGGCGAAACGGCCCTGCAGTCGAGTGTCAGAAACGGACACTACGACGTCGTCGAGTTCCTAGTCGGCGAATTGAAATATCAAATTTATCCCGAATGGGCGAAATCGATCGACAAAGTCCCGTCTTATTTCACCTGGACGAATTTGAATTTCAACAAAGTTCTTCCACCGCTCGTTGTCCAGTCACCCGAGATGGAAGTTATCCGCGATATCGCCAACCAAATTCCAATCGTCAAAGTCATTGAATATCTGATCGATCCGGCCAGCGACGAACCCTGTCAGTGGCTGGAATTTGTATTGAATTCGATCGTGGCCAGTTCGGCCAGCCGGACGGACAAGATCGTCGCCTTCGAACTGATGGGCGTCGCCTTCGTCTTCAAACCGAGAAACGGCGTCTGGAGGGGAGTCCAGTGCTGGGAACAGGCCATGGCCCTTCGCTACTCGACAGTCGGTGATCAATCGGCGATCCCGATCATTCCCGATCTAGCGGCCAGCTCTTTATTTGTCGACCGCAAGAAGCTCATCGCTTCGCCAACATCTCTCCAGAAATTCAAAGGCGAATGGCGACTCGGCTACAACCTGCTGGAAGCTCAAACTCAAGCCTTGGCCGTCAGCCAGAGGATCGTCAATCAATGCGGCCAGCAGCAGCGGACGGGTATTCCTTATTCGTTCCACCTGGAACATTTGATGCGCTACGCTTATCGCTGCTACATCCACGAGAATCAATTGAATTGCTCGTTGAACATTGCGATGATGATCCTCAAACAAACGGACGATTTCAGATCAGGATCGTCACTTAAATGTATCAGGATTTTCGCCGAGACTCTGGACCTGCTGTTGGAATGTCTGAAGCACCAAAAGTTGAAAATAAAAAAAGGAGTTGAAGATTTATCGTTCGCTAATCTCTTGGTGGTCGTCAAATTCGGATTGGCCATTTTGCTGAATGTCATGCTGTTGTCGCCCGTCGTCCGACCGACCGTCGATCGGTGGCAGTTCAACGTCATGGATCAAATCCACCGTTTGATTTTAGAGCATCTTGGACGCTGTCGTAATAATCCAGCGGAAATCCAACAGCTGAAAGATTGTCTCTCGCCGTATTTCCGCGCCAATAATTTGAAAAGGTTCACCAGTCTTCTTCACCTGGCCATCATCCAAGGGACGGACGGCCGTCAAATCTTGCCCATCATCCAGCTGTTCCTAGAAGCCGGAGCCGATCCAACCGGAATCGACACCAACGGCGAAACTCCGTTGCATCTTTTATCCGAAAATCAGGATTGCTTTCAATCCGATCCGGAATCGTATGAGCAAGTGTTTCAGGCTTTGCTGGATGCCGGATGTTGTCTGGGCCAATCGATTCCGGCGGGTAAAACATTTCTGAGCATTTTAAACGGCCAGAAATCTAAATGCGTATCGAAATTCCGTTTCCATCATTATCTGGATCCGCTGGTCAATGTCGTCTTACCACTGGCCTGCGTTTGCGCCAAAGTCATCCGCCACAAGCAAATTTTATTCGAAGGCCGACTTCCGCCGCGGCTGCAATCGTTTGTTAGCCGTCACAGCGCTATGGAAGGTGATATTGTTATAAACACGGGGTAATGAGTTATATAATAGGGTTATCTAATATTGGTTTTTATTTTTATTTGTTTGCCTATTAGATTACGCAATTTCTAACAGTGCTGTCTGACAGCGTAGGCCTAATTCCAAGAGAGAAAATGGAAACCAAACGTATTATATGTGATTTGGTTTTTTTTAACCTTTTAACAAATTTGTGCTATTAATAATCGACTGAATTCAATAATGTGCAGAAATTGTTGAAATTGACATAGGCTTCTAGTGTTATTACTCAGTTCTCTAGTTTATTACTCTGTTGTTTGAGAAATAAACAATTATTGCTAATTGGTTTTCGATACTGAGTGGACATGCGACTCAAAATGTTTAAGCTGCTTGGCAACGACACCAACAAGGATGATTTAATAGTTTTATGAGTGGCTTTTAAAAGCTTCGCCGTTGTCCAATAAAAACCCCAACGGGAACAAGACATATTGACTCAGCTCGCCCTTTTAAGAGTGTATAGCGACAACTGGCTATGTACAGCCCTATCTATTATACCCATCTAACATTTAATGCGCATTTCACTGAGAGAATGACTAGACGGAAAAGGACGAAAAAGTAAATAGGAAATGACTTTTTTAAAAACGATACTGCGTATCTTGGGCTAATAATAGAACCAACCGGATTGGTCGATCGCTATCAAGAGAATGAAACAACCTGCCAGAAGTCTAATAATAGAAATATACAAAAACCCGACTGATGGGTGGATTTCTTGGGATGTGATGACCTTATGACCAGGTCATTTTCGTTTTCCAGGTTTATTTTGTTCTCCACCAATTAAAACAAAGGCCACCAATCAAATATCTTTCGTGATTCACACGTAGTCACTATAGAGAAGAGTGACATTTTTTAGTGCGTATAGTGAACGGTATATAGCCAAGCGGCAGCCATAAATGAAAATACAACCAATCAGTTCAGTTTGCAAGCTCGAAAATTTAAGATTTAAATTTTTATAAAAGCCATTAGCTATTCACTACGGCAGAGAGAGAGACGTATAAACCGTCATTGGCGAATGGGCACCAGGTGGAATTGTGTCGCCATGGTCCCTACGTGCAAGTAGAAAAGCATGATATATGAGGCTTTGATTCTCAGTAAGCTATTTTTTTATTAGGAAATTATGTGTAATACCATGGAGACACGTTTATACCATTTTGCCTCTTATGGGCTTTAAACGCGTATGCGCGCTACCATATTTAGGTCTGTTATGTAATTTTTGGTCATTTTTTTAAAGCAGCCAATTATTTTTAGACGGTTTCTTTTTTAAAAAAATACTAACTTGCGCGATGACTTTTTACTTTTATTGCATTTTTAAATTAGACAATTCCGGACAATTCGAATTCAGATGAAGATCAAAATAAGTTTAATTGCACCAGAAACTTTGACTATATGACGAAACGTTTTTCCCCCTCATAAAATAAGTTTCGGACCAATTAAAATAATGTAATTAAAAAGAAAAAAATTTGGGCTAGTGGGGATTTTTCTCCTCCTCCGATGCGCAATCAAGGTGCAGTGTACAATTATCAGCAGATAAAATTCACCTTTCGTACGAGAGGTGCCTCTGTCAGTGTCACCTTATTATTATTACACCTGACTCCAATTAGTATTTTAGTCAGTTACGTAGCGTCGTGGTTGATGATTCGTCAATCCGCTGGAACCTTTTGGCTTTACATTCGCACTCTTCTCCCCCGCCGGCCCGCCCCATTGTTAAGTCAGACTGGCATATAGAAAAGGATTGAGGGGCGTTTTTTAGTTTTATATAGTCTCATTTCTATGACGTTTGAGAAACTCAGAAAAGTGGTTCAATTAAAACATTTTTTAGGATTTTCAACTGACAGTGTTGGGTGTCTGGGAGTCGTGACACAATGTCGTCGTGCTGGCGAATGCTGCTGCCGTCACACTCGTCGTTTCTTCTCATTTCCCAGACGCTTCCGGCGAGCGCCATTGTGTCTGTATACTTTTGACGTCGCGTCAATCCGAGGTATAAATGTACTATAAATATAAAGGAACTATTCTCTCTTTCATCTTTCTCATCAGCACGTTTCTATTTTGATTGACACAAAGGTTTTCCAACCCGACGAGTCATTGGTGCGTGTCTAGTCACCAGAGATAAGGGAAAACATTTGAAAAGGTATAGAGTACAGTTTAATATGTAGGCGGATAGACTGGAGAAGGTGGGGGTGTCACTTTTCCTCCGAGCTGTGACGTATACGTTTGGAATTACCCAGGGCCAACGCAAATAGTTCTCCAACATCTAAACGAGAGGAAAGAAAATGTAAACGATTCTTTTGAAAAGATTAATTTCGAAAGGATTCGACGAAATTAAGGGGCCACGACATTTTTCCTTTTTCTTTCTTATCGTTGGTAAATTGCGATAGTGAACATAAGGCGTAATGTAATAACACTGTGAAGTATTTATTTACTTATTTTTAAAAATTTAGTTGGTCTTGGTCTGAGTGGCACAAGATTACAGACATGCGCACAGCCGGAGTCGATTTACCGACTCCGGCATAAAAGTCTCCGCAATTCCGCTTCTCCTACTCACACGACCGCAGGAATCCCCACGGCGCTGGGACGTCTGTTGTTCAGTCCACAATAAGTTCAGATTGATCAATTCGTTCAAGTGTTTTGTTTGAATGGTGTGAAAAATATAACTGTCGCTCGTATTACATTGACAGCCGGATTGCTGTGGTTCAAAATGGAACGGCGGATGACATTAAGTGGCCATGTTCCGTCTTTATCTCTCATTCCGTTGGGGACTTGTCATAGCGGCAAGTACTACATCGACGGCGAATGTCTGGGTAAGCATTCCCCCAACCAATTCATTTATTTTTCTTTACTTAAAGAAATAATTAAACGTGGAATATAATGAGCACCAAATTGGGAATTCCTCCGAAACTAATTATATGTCACAACACCAGCTGTGTGCAATCAAGACATGTTTGTGTGATTCACAGCACCCCCTAACATTTATTTACTAATAATCTATTTCCACTTCTATCCGCCAGTTGGCCTTGTAGCTAAATAATAGGCTTTCCGGCCAGCTTTTCCTTTTTCATTTAATGATGTGTCGTCACCATCTCCTCCACTCGACGTCACGAAAAACGAAGTTGAAAATGTTGTTTTCTTTCTTTCTTTCTTGCTACACTCCAGTTCATCTTGAAGAGATCAATATCAAGTTGGAAAACGAGGATCCCATTACTCGCCCACTTCGGTGCGCCCTCGCATTCCTGGACATTCTCAACAAGGTATAATAGAAAATGAATTGACTAAATTACAATTCCACCAAACTAACAATTAATTTATGTGTGTAGGATCTAATCCCGATTCTTATCAACAGCCAGGATCAGCCCAGCATTTTGAATTCGACAATCAAGTATATTATAATAAGGATTCGCTGATGATCGCTTAAGGTTGTACGGTATTACTCGAAAAGTAATTTTTGAAATGTTGTTTGGTTTCCCTGTCTTTAAATAGGTTATTGGCTGAACTTACTACACCCCTAGAATGCCTGGGAATGGTCGGCGTAGCGACTGGATCCAATCAGAGCAGCACGGCAACGCAACAAGTTGTCATCTACAAACTGACTCAGCTGCTCTGCAATGCCAAGGAATCCTTTCTGAATGGTGGTGGGGCCATGCTAGCCGTTCTCCATCACGTTTGCCACACCCTAGAAAAGGTAAAAATCGTCCTAATTGATCCCGCCCAGGTTATTTTATCCTTTTAACACAAAACCGTTTTCCCACCAAATCACCAGGAGCCGTTTTTGAGCGAATATAACATTTCTGTGAATCATTCCCTGTTACTCATTCGCAATATCCTGCACGCTCCCGAACGACCTACTCAGATGGCGGACAAACGACAAGATCAGCAGGACCAACTTGTGCGGATATTATTGGCCCAGGGACTGGATCGTATCCTCATTAGCTTACTGGCCTGCTCCCAAAGGGTGAATTAATTAGTTATCATTTGAAATCTTTTATTTTCCCGGTTCTAAAATTAAGGTAGAAGAAATTAATCAGCTGGACGGAGAGGTAAATTTTAATTCGCAGAACGACGGTTTAAAAGTTAATTTTAAAAGATCCTGTACATAAATGTATACGGTTGAAACTCTAATTTTCTATAATAATATTAACAATATAAGTAAAAGAGCGAGATCATTTCAAATGGTTTCCCAGAAAAAGTAACGTACGAGATATGTTACAGCTATAACGAGAGTAACTTTATCCATCGTATTGATTTTTTTGCCTTTAACCCCCCCCCCCCCCAGACATAGAGTCATGTCATACAGCACGCTTGCACCCGTTCAACCTGTAGTCTCTTAAATAATTAATAGCATTCGCTTGTGTCGTTATCAAATGAAAAACAAAAAAAAACAACTTTATATCGGATTACCGTTCGGCTTATACTAATCAGTTTTCTGTTTAATTTTTGCGTATAGGAACAATGGATGGTGACAGTTGTGCAGCTCATTTCTCTATTGTACAAGGATCAACCCGTTGAAATTATTTTACAACTTTTGGATGAAAACTGCACTCATCTTGAGCCGGAATTCTACTTTGACGAACAAAATCAATTTGGTATTAAAACTGAGAGCAAATGGCACGACAATTATGTAATTTGTTTCTACCTGCGCCAATAGATAAAACTCGACGATCTAGTCAGCAAAGTACGTCCAGCGGCTTCCACTCGGAAGATTCAAACGCGCCGAAAATGACATCACCAAAGGTTACGGATTCAGTGATGAGGAAATCCAATCGAAGAAAAAGTTTTTCAGGAAGTCAATCTAGTGAGTCATAAATTGGAAAACCTTTGAACATTTTATATTTGACATCCGCTTTTCTCGTTTCCCTTTTTTACAGGTAAATGCGGAAGTTCGTCGTCTTCCGCATCATCTCAACTTGGCGGAACTAAATGCTTAAAAAAGTAAAATAAAATAAATAAAAATTTGCATGGGAAACGCCATATGACTCAAATAACCTCTGCTCTCGGTATCCAGGAGTTTTAAAGGTTCCAAGAAATCAGAGAAAATTTTGAAAAAGCTTAGCAAATGCAACAAACTTGGACGTCGAGTGGAGATGATAGGCAACGTCGTCGAGTACAAACCGACGGATGAAAGTAATTTGAATCTCCTGAAAGGGTTTACCGTCAATTTCATCCGGCAAGGTAATAATAACTCGCTATAGCGTATATCAATTAAAATGCACAGTTTAAAACTTTCTTCTGATAGGCTACAACACACTGGTGGGCCAATTGCATCAACAGATGCTGAAACAACAGGGCGACGCCCACCTCCAGCTGCTGGATAAGTCGCACTTTCTCTGGCTCATTTCTTATTTCCTTCCCATCGCCTCCCGGTTGGAATTGAGCGTGGAACATTTAAAAAACGTCTTAACTATTGATGTCCTGTGTTATCTGACGTGGGAAGCTGTTTGTCAGACGGAAGAACTAGAAATTTATGCGTTTCAACATTCAACATTCGATTTGAAACCGTGCGTGAGGCGCTTGCATTTGTGCGTGAAAGCAATTCGTGAATATTTGAAAACACTGGAGAGATTTTCTCGTCCTTCGACGTCTAGAAATGCAAATGCACCGGGAAATTATTTGATTACTCGACTGAGCGGTTACGTGCCAGCGATTCGGGACCTCCGTCAACTCTTTTTGCTCCAACTCCGCCAATTCAATCCTGTCGTTCAAAGTCGTCGCTATCTACTCGACGTCATCGCAACCAATCACATCTTATTGCTGGCGCTCGAACGGTCCACTGGGCAATCGTCACGCGGGAGTTTTGATATTGGCCAACACTTGACTCAATTCTGTTCGGAAATGATAGTCGATCGATACGGCACGGCCCTCGAGGATTTCAAGACCAACGGCTCATTCGTCAACGATTGCATCTTGACTCTTTTGCATCACGTCGCGGGCGATTTGGGCCGGGCCGACCTTTTGTGCCGGCCCGTCATTCTTCGTCCATTCACCAAAATTTGGGCAGTGGAATTCAACGTAAGTTTATTACAATCAACAGCTATATTATTCGGAATTATTCAAATTGTCTGATTTATTTGCAGTTGCGTGACGACTGGAATGATTTGATTGAATTGATCATTAACAAATCAATGCGGTATTTTTCACATTATCGATACACGGAGACATTGCCTAGCAACCCAAATAATCCGCAAAAGATAAAAGATTCCGCTTCCCATTCGATGGATATCCTCCCACTAAAATATTCTGATGAGAAAACAATAGAAGAATCGACTGAAACAAATCAATGGTCGTACGAAGTACCTGACACCAACATTAAATCACTTTTGATTCAACTCAAGGATTCTGGTGCGTTTCAATCAATTTTTTAAAATTGTTACTCAAATAATTAGATTGTTTTTCTTACAGGATTTCAGAAACAACTGGACTGGATCCAGTCTTCATTATTATCAGCCTGTGCTGTTCGATTGGGGATCTACTCCGGCCAAGAATTCCGCCACCCCATATATACCCTGAGTTTTCAAATGAATTTGTCCTGCCCTTTGGTTCCCTGGACGGAGGTGGAAGCATCCGCCCTGCGTTCAGAACTCTTCCTCAATCTCCTATTTCGTATTGGCCTCATTCCTCCATCCCCTCAGGCTGTCCTGTACCCTCGTATCCCGCGTGAATGGTCCCCGAACACTTTGTACAGTGTCGCCCTCCTTTTCGGACCCATCGACCAGAAGAGGATCGATTTTGATTTAACTCGAGTCAAGAAAATCGAGTTAGACCACCCCTATTCATCTGTCAATGTCCAAAATGTCCAAAGATCATCTTCTCACCCTTTCATAATTCACGATGGCGTATCTCACCGTAAAGATTCGTTCCTGGAATCCAAGTTTCCTTCAGCAGAGATCGACATTTCTAGGCAAAATAGCATCGACTGTGTCTTCGACCAGCATAGTCCACGACCATTGGACAGGTAAATCAATTTCCAAATATCACGAATTTCAGCAGCCTATTTACATAATTTTCCGTCGACAGTATCAGCACCACCAGTTCACTGGAAGTCCACAAAATGGACTCTAGCGACAACGAAGAAATGGAGGTCCTTCTGTTTGTGACAGATTAGGCAGATTGGACGGTAGTGACGTCACGAGATAATTCAATTCCGTCTAAACGGACAGCGGTACATGTTTAAACTATTCAAATTAAATGTGGAACAATTAGTTGATTCACCTCTCTGTAAATATTCTCCAACAATAATTTGGTAAGACATTTTCCCTATTATTTATTGGTCAACAATTAATTGTGTAATTGCAATATCGTATAATTAAATTAATTATTCACAAATTCTCAATTAATTGCGTCTCTAAGTAATTAACTTATATCTCCCTAAATAATTGCTCGGTCTTGATTGAAATAATTACTGTCGTCCTCATTCCAGAAAAAATGACGTAATCATTACGTAAATATTTTGGTTTACGTGACCAGCATCACGTTCACATCAGTCCTTGGCCCAAGGACCCCAAGGTCAAGCTCTCCAAAGACGTTGGTCACATCATCCCAACGGGTTTCCCTTATATACAGTTAGAACCTTCCCATGAAAACTAAAATATTCAATCTTCTAGTTGACCTCGTGCTCTTCAGTCCACCCCTGCAAAGTTCTACCCAGTGTTTTTTTTAAATTTTCCCAGTCAATAGTGTGCAGAGTGTTAGTCCCTATTCTTACGTAATAATTCTCAATGAAGAAAGAACAATGGCAACCACCCCAACTGTGTTTGATCTGTTTTACCAAGCCGTCATCAAAGGTTCATTAGCCGAATTACACGACATCCGCCATCATTATTCGTGGAAGGCCATTTCGATCGAGCTCATCACGGGCCCTCATTTCAATGAAGGCGACACGTCCCTGCAGGTGGCCGTCCAGTGCGGACACTACGACGTGGTCGAGTTTCTCGTCCACCAGTTGAAATATCACGTCACTCACGCCGTCTGCCCGCAAGGCAAATTCGCCCAGTCCAGCAATAACAAGTGTCCGTTCTCCTGGGACAAACTGGACTACACCCGAACATTACCGTCGTCGTTTGTTTTACCGTCGGCGGCCGTTTCGATCGTCCGCGACATTACCGGCCAGGTGCCCATCATCAAGTTGATCGAGTACCTGGTGGACGTGGCCAACGACGAGCCCTTTTGGCTGGAATTTGTTTTAAATTCGTTCGTGACCAGCTCGGCCATCACTCGGCCGGAAAAGATTGTCGCCCTGGAACTGATGGGCGCCGCTTTTATTTTCAAACAGATTTTGCACACGCGTCGCAAATCGCTGTGCAAGAAGAATCCGACCGAAACCGGACCATGGCGTGGGCTGCAGTGCTGGAAATCGGCCATGATTTACCGCAGGATCGATGATGCCGATGGCGATCCTCCGATCCCGAAAATTCCTTACGTCTTTTCTGAAATCGCCTCGAGCGCTTTTGGTGACACGGTTGAATTCATGACGTTGGACGAGCTGGACCTGCTAGAACACCAATCGACGCTGCACGGATCCCACCAGGATTGGCATCTGTTATGCGGACCACTGGTCGTTCAAGCTCTGCTGGTCAGCAAGCGCATCTTTAGCCAAAACGGTGCTGATGCTGCCGGCCAGCAAATCGACGGGCCCAATTCGTTCCACCTAGACAATTTGCTGCACTACGGGCTCTACTGTAAATTCCACCAGCAGTACAGCCAGGCCATCAACGTTTCCCTGCTCATCCTGGAACATTCCAAAGGTTTCAATCCCAATTCATCGCCCAAGTGCGTCAAACTATTCGCCGAAACGTTCGATCTCATGTTGGTGTGTCTAAAACGACGCCAGCCACCCAACAGCATCTTGAAACAGGAGCTGTCGTCGGCCAATCTCCTGGCGGCCGCCAAATTCGGGATCGAAATCTTCACCAACATGTTGCCAGTGCCACCGATGACTCTGCCCGAGCGCCAGCTGTTTGATATCATCGAGCGAACTTATTTCTTCATTTCCAATTGGCTGCCCAGGTTGAACCAGCAGGAAGTTGAACAGTTAACCGAATATCTTTCGCGCTACATTCACCTGTACAATGAAAATAGCGGCGTCACCAGTCTCCTTCACGTGGCCATTGAGATGGTCGACTATCACGGGGGATTGTCCCATTATTCCACCAGACATGCGGTGTCGATTATTCAATTGTTGCTGGAAGCCGGAGCCGATCCGAACGCAACCGACCGGTACGGCAAGACTCCGCTTCATTTCTTGGCTGGCAAGTATTCGCAAGATGAGACTTCGGAAGCGTATTTTATTATTTTCCAGGCACTGCTGGACGCTGGTGTGTATCTGGACCCAACCGCACTCAATGGGAAAACGGTTCTCTGCATGCTGAAGGATCGCAGGACCAAACATCCTACTTTGGGCTATCCCTTTGATCCTTTCATTGACTCGCTGATTGGACCTGAAAGTCCGCTCTCCTCTAGTCCTTCTACATTCAAATCCATTTGAAATATTTGCATTGATTTCCTTCGCAAGTCATTGGTAATTTTAAATCAGTCAAATGATTTTCCTAATTTTGAAATGACTAATTGATCATTTGTACTCAGGTCGGTTGGAGAAACAAGCTTGTCCTGGATTTACTTCACTTTGGAATTAGTTTGAAAATTTATTTCTCCTTTGTAAGATGTGGCATCTTATGTAACCTACGGAGGAATAAAATATTTTGCTAATGCCAAGTAATTAGTCTGTATTTTTCTACATTTTTAAATTCGCTAATTGGCTAATCTAATTCAACATTTCTGTCTTCAAACGGACGTCAGTGATTGACCTGTCCAAAATGCTCTGTCTGCTGATGTCTCAAAATATGTTCCAGCAATCTATTATTAATGCAAAATATCGTAAGACATTCGTCTGTTTCCTGTTTGTCTCCAAAAATAGATGGCCTTGGTTTTGTTTGTCGCCAAAAATAGACGAGGACGATAAGGACATTTCAATAGAATTCCTCATCATTCTGGAAACGTATGCTTGCGGACATGACCCTTGTTTTCCATAGCACTTGGGACTTGGCTATTGTTATTTATTTTAGTTTTTTTTTTTTTAAATCTAATGATTCACCGAACAATGTCGTTCGCTCCGGTTATTTCTATATACGGATAAAATGATAAATCCTATTCCATTTGACTTACTGACGCTGTCACTATCATCCTTTTTCCTTGTCGACATTATCAGTTGTTAGCACTGCTTCCTAGTTCTTGCGAAAGTCCGTTTTGCACGGCCGTTTCTCGTTTAACCGTCGCCTTTTAGTAACACCTTGAAAGTTCGTCTGCATGTAAAGGAAAACAAATCAATCAAGTCATGTGGGCTCGAACTCGAAGCCATTTGAAGAAGGTGGTTTATAGTGTTTTCTACAAGTTCTAAGTTAAGTAAAACATACTATTCCGACTTGTATTCAATTCCCCCCCCCCACCCCCGTAAATTCCAATTACTTATACTATTATTTATTTAAGGTAAGCCTATACTAAGCAAAGGCTTAGTATGCCGGTAGGATCTTCTTTCACCGACGATAACGCTGTCCCACACACAACTTTAGTCAGATTTCGTAATAAATCTCTCCAGGGCATTTGACATTTACTAGTTTTAGTTTAGGAACAGAATTCATTCTTTGTGATTGTGAAAACCTGATTCATTTTTCCCCATTTTGATTGATTCGTGTGAACTTTCTTTTTTCTGTCTTTATTTAAATCTCTTGTCCGAATGATTACTTTTCTACAGAGGCAGCTGCACCAGTTTCCTTGAGCGCAAATACCTCCGTGGTCCCTCGTCGACAATGTACATTTAATAGGATTTGTTTTGCCTTGGGACAAATAGGTTGTTTGTTTTTCTGCCCCAAAGTTTTGCTTCGATGAATATGGCCTAATATTTAACAAACTGACCTATATAATATGAATGTGCCCTTAACCATGGGTCCATGTATGCCTTCATTGTTTTGATTGAAGTTGATGCATCAGCAAACAACCAGATTAATTAACAATAATAGCCTTTCACTTTGCGCCCCCTGTACTTGGTTGCTATTTGGTGGATACATTTTGGTTTGTCAGCACCCTGTTAAAAATCTCTATCTCAAATTTGTATAGGGGAACGTTCCTCGTCAGCGAACTTGGCAACATAGGTGTCTGTGTCTGTGTCAGTGAATAATATTGGAACAAACAATTGATTCAAACAGTTTATTTTTCTGTTTGTCCACATTTCCCCGTTTTCTCAGTCGTTTGACATGGCCAAAATTCATAACGATTGCGTTCGTTTTTCCACGTTTAAGGTGCCTGCGTGCTTCGGCCGAGGATGAAACCGCAAGTGTTTGCAGTTTCATCGGTTTCTCTCCAGTTGCCGGTGTGTCTCTTCAGGTAACAGTAACCGCCTGCGTGAGTATAGTGGGTGCATTGAGAGTTAGCGATGCAGATGCCACCGCATTGCTCGCCAGAGCTGGGCTTGTTGTCGATGACATTGCCAACAAAATGACAATTGTAGTCCCAGCGAGACAAACCGTTGTCGCCTACCTGCCAGAATCGAGCGGACACGGTGGTCAGAGACACGGCTGCCATGAGCAGGAAAATTGACAAGACCTTCATCCTATGTATCAAAGGTTCAAAAAATAATGTTTTACTGTACAACAAACAAACTGAAAGCCGTTTAAAATGAACTTACATTTTATTTTGCAGACTGTAGGAAGGAGATGGAACACACAGATCAACTGATGTTTCTTGGTTTGAATCTCGAGTCGAAGTGATTCCTTTTACACGGAGGTGACTGCATCAGATATACCTTGAGTGCGAATAGCTTCTGGATAACACGTCGACACTAGACATGTTTGACCTTTATTTTTTTGGCTAGGACGACTGGTTTTCATGGGTTTTCCCTCGATGAATACGACGGGGTATTCACCAAACTTGTATCACTGTTTTCTTAAAACTGGTTCATACATGCTGGTGTATCATAGATAATAGCCTTTCCTTATTAGCCTGTCGCTTTCCCTGTGTAGTTTTCTACACCTAACAGCATTTCGAAGGGAAAATTTATCCATGGCTTAAAACAGTGTAAATAATCTTAAGTTTAAATTTAATCTAACGTTAGACTTGTTAAGGAATGGAGTATGCGCGAATGCGGATCTTATATGAACTTTGCTTGACGGATGATCCTCACTTCTTGCACCAGTGTGATCTAATAATCCTGAGCCGTTTGAAACATTTGCTTGACTTTAAGACTGCTTATCGCACTTCGTACCACATACCACCTACATTGAATTGTTCATCGAACAACTGATACGACTGATACATGGTTGATGTGACACGTGAGTTTTGCACTACAGACGAATTTCCGTGACAACCAGGAAAGCTCTGCTGCTAAATTTATGACTCTCGATCGGCGCTCGTATTAAATTTTTTTTTTTTTAATCTAATTTACAATCTAGAGAGTTGTTAGAAGAAAATATAAAGATTTTTTCCCATACAAGACTTCCTGGAAATATATTGGTAGGTTTTGGCATTGGAATAAGTTCCTGCGGGTTTTGACGACAAACTCAATTCCCGTAAACTTAATCCGTAATATGCTCACATTCGCGATTAATCTATTATCTGATAACAAATATGACATTCTATTAAATTGAAAATGAACTTTCTATACTTTTTTAATCACGGAAAAATTTTTCCTTCCAAGATGCTGTTAGGTAGATAATATGATGAAGATGCATTTACCGGGTAAAATGCAATGTAAATTTTACCCGCATTTACCAGCCGAACCGTACCAAGTACAGGAAACGTTGCGTAAAAATTACTGTCGTGAATTAATCCAGTTTGCTGATGGCAACGAACGATAAACATTATGGGAGCATACAAGGACCAGTTTTTTAGTAAACAGTCCGGTGAATACGCGGTATTATTCATCGAGGGAAAACCCATGCAAACTACTTGTCTTAGCCACACAAAAAAAGAGTCTTACATTCCTAGTGTAGTTTCCCGAAACTACTCACGCTCAAGACATCTGATGCAGTTCCCTCCGTATAAAAGGATCCACTTCAACTCGAGATTCAAACCAAGAAGCATCAGTTGATCTGTGTGTTTCATCTCCTTCCTACAGTCTGTAAAATAAAATGTAAGTTCATCTCAAACGGCTTTCAGTTTGTTGTTCATATCAGTAAATCATTTAAGTTTTAAACCTAGGATGAATGTCTTGTGAATTTTCCTGCTCATGGCTGCCATGTCGACAATGACAACCGTGTCCGCTGGTCGAGTCTGGCAGAGTCAGTTATCTGAAGAGATTCCTTGACGAATGGAGAGAAAGGGATAAAACTACAAACACTTGCGGTTTCATCCTCGACCGTAGCTTGCAGGGAATGGCCTCAAACGAAAAACGAACGCAATCGTTATGAATTTTGGCTACGTCAATGACTATTGACTAAGAAAAATGAACAGAAATGGACAAACAGAAAATTGGGCTGTTTGGAATTAACTGTTGTGGCTAAAACTTTTATTCACAAACACTGACATCTAATTTACCTTACTCTGTGGCCAACTAACGCTTCAAACGGCTTCGAGATCGAGCCGACACGACTTTAATGATTTGTTTACTTTAGCACAGCAGACGAATTTTCTGGGTGTTACTAAACGGCGACGGCTCAAACGCGAAACAGCCGCGTAAAACGAACTTTCGCGAGAACTGGGAAGCAGTGCTAACAACTGATGATGCATCTAGGGTTTTCCCCGCAAAATGAAAGCAGAATCTTTAAAGACCTACCTTTCTACTAGCTAAACTCCAGAATGAGGTTAAGGGGTTACTCAGCACGGAAGAGCTAAAAGGCATCCTGGGAATAAATGGGTAGGTTTTCACATTGGAAGATACTGTGCAAGTACTGTGGGATTTGACGACAGTCAAAATTCTGAACTAAATCAGTTATAGGTCAACATTAGCGAATTCTCTGTTCTGAAACAAATACTATGACGTTAGATTAAATTGAAAGTGGACTTTCTCTATTCCCCTTTTAATCACGGGCCGATTTCCACTTCCAATGCTGTAGATAACTGGATGCAGATGCATTTACCTGTTGAACCGCACCAAGCGTACAGAGAAAGCGGAGGCAAAAAACTACTATTGCGAATAAATCCAGTTTGCTGATGGCACCGATCAACATTTTAGGAGCATATACAAGGACCGGTAGAATTCACCGAGAGAAAACTCTCGGAGAAACCAATGTGAACTGCTTGTCGTGGCCAAATAACGTTGAATTCAAAAATAAAATTTCTAGTGTCGACGTGCTATCCCGGAGCTATTCACGCTCAAGGTATCTGGCTGCAGTCACCTCCGTGTTAAAGAAATCATTTCGACTCGAGATTCAAACCAGGAAACATCTGTGGGTCTGCGCGTGTTCCACTTCTTGCCTGTAGTCTGCAACATCAAAATGTAAGTTCATCTCAAATGGCTTTCAAGTTGGTTGTACATCATTAAATCATATTATATATGTTTTAAACCTTTGATAGGGTGAAGGTCTTGTCATTTTTCCTGCTCATGGCGGTCTTGTCAATGACAACCGAGTCCACTCGAACCTGGAAGGAAGGCGACAACGGTTTGGTTCGCTGGGACTTGGATTGTGCATTTAAAGGCAGTGAAATCATCGCCAAGAAGGACATCCCTGGCGACCATTGCGGAAGATTCTGCTTGGTCAACGACGCGCCCAGCAAAAAGTGCACCCATTTTACTTACAAGAGTGGAACCTGTTACCTGTATCACTCCACCATTAATTGGCTGGTAGAAAGTGAATATCTAAGCGCTTGCGGTTTCATCCCCGATCGCACCGCGCAGAAAATTGACTGAAAAAACGGACGCAATCGATATGAATTTTGGCAATGAAGAACCACTACTTGAGAAAAAAAACAATTACCGTTCCAAATATTTCGATTAATAGCCGAGGATATACTGTAATATGTTCGGCATCACATTGGTAAATACATATTATGAGCAAGGTTTTTTTGTTTGTTTAATGTGGTTTAATTCCATTTTTCCGCTTGAATAAAGATTTGTGACTATTTGTAAAAATAAACTGTTATTTCTATACGTAAAAGTAAAACTATCCTTTTTTCAATTGTCATTTCGTTGGCAATGTCATCGACAATAAGCCCAGCGTCGGCGAATAATGCGGTGGCATATGAATCGCCAACTCTCAATGCACCCACTTTATTACTCACGTGGATGGAGTCTGTTACACGAAGGGAAACACCGGCAACTGAAGAGAATTGCAATGCCAAATGCTTGCCGTTGATGTTAAAGGGAAAAACCACATTGGAATATCGGGGGTAAAATCAAAAAGCCTCGCGTTACGTCGCGTTATAGGGACGAATAGAATAATCAGACTAAAATTTCATCCTATGTTCAATCAAAAATTTGGCTATTTCTTAAAATCGGCTTAATTTAACCTTATAGTGAAGGACGCATTATAGCTTCAGCTAAATTACATTTGATTGAATTGGAAATGTATGTTTCGAAAGGAAGAGAAATCTTATTACGACTAGATATTTGATACATTCAACTTTAATCTACCTGGATTAATTCGAGGTCATTTCTCCAATAATTCATACGCCTACCTAGTCTACGATTACAGGAATAAAGAAAAAGATAAAATCGATTAGCCTTGAATTTAGTTCAGGGACACCTAAAAGAGGTAGGGTCAACAATAGTGGGGCGTGATTTTATTAAGTAATGGCGCCAGAAAATTCGTATATAAGCTGTAGTTTCATCGTCGTCAATCACACACTTCTCCAACTCGTCTTCAGTTGTCTCCACCTGTCCAAAATTATCTCTTGTCATCACCATGGCTAGTCGTCTGATTTTCGTAAGTTCTTTGCATTTAATTGTTTAAGTATTATCTTTAATGCATTCCTGTTTTGTTTTATGTGATTGTTCAGGCTATTGCTGCTGCCGTTGCTGTTCTCTCCTTGTGCTGTGAAGCGTCTCCATCCCACAAGCTGGAAGATTTGAAGGAAGCCGAACAACTTCACTGGAACAAAACCATCACCAAAATGGTCAACTCGACTTCCAGACTAGCTGACAAGGTGGAGACGGTCCTGAACCGAACGGCCGACACAGTTTTCACTGCTGCGAACATGGTCAGTGGAGTCGCTGGAGGCTTGACGGCGATTGTGGGCGAGAAGTTAATTGAAGGATCCAATAAGTGGACTGAACTGAAGAACAAGACTGCCCAGAAAATGGCCAACACTCGTGCCAAAATGGACGCCGCCAAGCAAAAGATTCACGACAAATTGTCCGCTGGAGTCGAGAAATTGGTCGAGAAGGGCAACCAGCTCGTCAACTTTGCCGTTGGAATTGTTGGTCAAGTCGTTGGCAAGGTGACAGATACAGTCCAGGGAGCTAAATCCAAGGTACAGGAACACAAGTCGGAAATTAAATCCAAGGTACAGGAACACAAGTCGGAGAATAATGCCAGGATCTCCTTTGTTCCGCTCTCTACCAAATTGTCCACCTTGTCCGCTCGCATTGTCCATCCTGCCCGTCCTACTCCAGTTGCCGAAGTTGTGGTTAAAGAAGAGAACGCCACTACCACACAATCCTCTGTATCTCAATCAACTTACTCTTATTAATTTTTTAAATTTAGTTCTCTCTGTACAATTTGTTTATAACTCACCAGCTGACTGTAATGCCTAGATGGCTTTTATTATGTGAATATTACATTGACTAGAATTTTAATCTTTTGTGGTTGTTTACTCTTGGGAATCGCTGATGGGTGTGCCATTTTACAAGTCGTCATAGATGTAAACTTTAGTCCATCCATCGACATGAACCTGTACGGACGTGTTTTAGCGAGTATTCTTCCGTTGCTGTACATAGTTAATGGTAGTGTATTGGCCAATGACGTGTTTCAACCAAATGGTAAGTCATAAGATTTAATTATATTATATTGAACTTAAAATGTTGAAATTTGTTTTAAATTAAAAGTGTAGTCAGCATTTTGTGTGATTCTTGAAATAAGGTCAACGCTGACTGTTAATGTACAAAGTGCGTCTGCCGTTTGATATGCAAATTTTGCAATTCGTCATTAATAAAAAGGCTGGTTTGATTCACAGGGAATGTCCGAGTAGCTGAATCATCTAGACGAGCGGCGCAATGGTTGCTGAACCGTCGTAATAGCCAATTGCACTGGGGTCATTTGTCCAACTCCCAAGTTCTTTTGGCTTTGTCGCAGTCTGATTACTTTAACTCGTCTCTACCGGAATTTCAACTTGCAATTGCGCAACTTGACATTAATTTTCTCCTCGACCGACTAAGGTAAAAAAAGAAATGATTTATTTACGATAAAGTTTAAACTTTCAATTAACTTCTGTTTCATTTAATTTTTAATCAAGAGTTGGAGATTTGGAGCTGTATTCGGACAGGTTAATTCCGCTCGCTGTAACGTTAACTTCACTCTGCCGCAGTCCGACTCACTACTATGATTACGATTTGCTGGGTATTATTTCAAAAGTGTTTTATACCAAACACAGAATACTAATAATTATAAATTATCTTAATTGACAGACGGATTGCTGGATTACCGGAGAAAGACGGACAATTTCACTTTCGCTTCTGAAATGCTGGCCGTCTGCGCTGGAGACGGAGTCATCATCCGGACCAGCATCCGTCGACTAGTTTGGCTTCTCAATCCGAAAATGTGGACTGGACCTTCGTTAGACATTGGTAATAATGAAATATTTAAGTGAAAGAACTGTTTAATTAATAATAATTATTATTTAAAATCCAAGATACCCTTTCTATGGTACTGATGGCGACCGGATGCGTTGCCCAGCATTACAATCATCCGTACATTTTGCCGTTTGCGGATCAGTTGGTTCCAATCCTCATCAGTAAACAGCAGAGAGACGGATCGTTCAACAACGGGAACACCATTTCCACTGCGCTGGTCGTCCAGGCTTTGCGGATTCACGGCCTGTCGGTCAATGTTAACTCAACTGTCCAGGCGGCAGTCGACTGGATTGTATCCGCCCAGCTGGAAGACGGCTCTTTCGATTCCGATTTGATGGTCACCTCCGAAGTTCTGCTGGCTTTGTCTCCGACGGGAGGAAGAGCTCACATCCACTTGAGTCGCTGCAAAGACAATCAAACGGAAGTGACGGCCGTCTCCGGAAGTAGTCAAACGGACCAAGTTTCTTTCCTCATCTGGATTGGCCAGCAACCTACGCCAAAGCGTCAGAGCTTTTCTTTCAAAGTCCCTGTCAACTCGACCGTCTACGAAGCTCTTTTGCTGGCCCAAGCCGATGGACTACTCCGGTAATGTCCGCCATCCGCCCCACAAAACTAAAATTAAAATTATTAAGTTAAAATAAATTGCAGATTCGAGACTCGAGAGTATTCTTTCGGCCACTACATCGTGTCCATCAACAACACACCCGAACTGTCGACCACCGACCAGCGATGGATGATTTACGTTCTTCCGGCCAGCGAGCACGTCCCCACCGACAAACCGGATAGCAAATTCTTGATGAAAACATCCGTGTCTTCGTACAAGATCAGAGGAGGTGAGAGGATCTTGTTCTGGTACCAATCTTCCATTCAATCTTCCCTCTGAATACCCGGTTGAATTTTAAAAAATAAATTGAGACGACAAGGAGATGATTTTTGTTTGTTCGCTGAACTTGAAAGGGCTGAAAGCTGTGTATTACAACAAAAGGCCAAGCAACAATCAGAAGGGGATATAATAGGTGTGTAGAGAATGATTCAAGAAGCGAGAAGAGGATGTTTTCTTTTTTGTTTCTTGTTTGTTCTAACATCGTCTCAAAAACAGGGCTGAAATAATTCATGAAAAACAACACAAGGCCCGCCGACTGAAACAGACCCAGGTATATAATAATAATAAAAGAGTAGAAGGTTGGGGAAATAAAAGAAGAAACTTGAAAATTTTTTTGTAACCGACTCTCTTTGATTGCGCGCGATGATTTTGTCTCAATACTTTCTCTCTCTCATATTACAGTGCGTGCGCCAAACTCTTTTTTATAATAGGCTATGACAATTTTTTTTTTCAATTATTATACGGATGCTCCTTCGATTCAGTGGGGTTCAACGACCGGCAATCAAACGACCGAAATGTTTAAACAAATATTTTTAGAAATTCCCGATTTACTCTCCCGATCAAACTTGTGTGTGAAAAGTGCCCCGCCGCTTAAAAATGTAGGGTTTAACTTTTGAAAGATGTGATTTAAATTTTTAAAAAAAGATTCCGCCTGGATCAAGTTCGGGACGAGAGAGACAATTCGAAAAAATTAAAAAATCAAATTAAAATTACGGCCGCTGGTTGAAGGTGATTCCACACGAATCGGACTAGAAAACACACTCGCACACACTGGAGGGGGATGGGGGTGGGAAAGAAGTCAGAAATAAGAGAGAAGGATATAAAAAGGAGGAAGAAGGAACTTTTTTTGAGGGTATTTTTTGAAATGTCCATTTGAGAAGTTAATTGAATAACCAGCATTGATTATTATTTACTATATCCGACACACACGTTGCTGTTGTATTGAACACCTGGTTTTCCAGTTGCGGTGGTGGGTGGGTGGAGTGGTGGTGGCTGGAGTTTGGCATGGACCTTATTCAAAGTCTCGCTTTGAGCGGGGCTTCATCTGGGGCTGTAATGAAATTTAAAAAACATTAGTCGAATGATTATTTAGAAATTGGTAGATGAAATCAAATTACGGGTGGGGAGAGTCGGGATGCGGATCCACCACGGCCCTTGGCGCGCAACTTGGAGACGGCCTGGTCGGCCAATTCAGCGCGTTCATCGGCTTCCTCGAGCTCCTGTTGAGCCTTGCGGAATTTGGCCAGATTGAGGGCGGCGATCTCTTCGGCTTCCTCAATCTGTCGCTTGTACGTCTTGATCTTCTGCTGGAGCTTGTCAACCAGATCTTGCATCCTCTCGTGGTTCTTGCGGTCCTCGTCGGATTGGAACGTCAATTCCTTGATGCGACGCTCCGACTTGCGCAAGTTCTTCTGGGCGTCGGCGTGGCGGCGCTGCTCTCCGTCCAACTCCGTTTCCAGTCCGCGCACTCGCTCCTCCAACTTCTGGATGGCCTTCTTGCCTCCCTTGAGGGCGTTGTTCTCGGATTCGTCCAGTCGGACCTGGAGTTCCTTGACTTGGAGCTCGAGGGCCTTGCGTTGCTTCTCCTGGGCCTGGGCGTGCTCCTGTTCGGCTCTCAGTTCGTCGGCCAGACGGGCAGCATCGACCATGGCCTTCTTGGCCTTCTCCTCGCTGTTCTTGGTCTCGTTGATCATGTCATCCAAGTCGGCGTGCAGGGTCTGCAGCTCGGATTCCATCTTCCTCTTGGCGGCGGATGATGAAGCGGCCTGGGCAGTCAAGTCGTGCAACTGCTCGTGAGCATCAGCCAGCTCGGTCTCGGCCTGGCGTCTGGCGCGGTCGGCCTGTTCCAACAGCGTCCTGGATTCCTCCAGCTCGCCCTGGAGAGCGTTGGCGCGGCGCTCGGCAATGCCGTACTGTTCGCGCAGGTCGTCGCGGTTCCTCTGTTCCTCCTCCAAGGCGGACTGAGTCTCCTTGATGCTTTGTTGGTAGCGCTTGATGCTCTTCTGGGCCTCGGCGTTAGCCTTGTTGGCGTGATCCAAAGCGATTTCCAGCTCGTTGATGTCCGATTCCAACTTCTTCTTCATGCGGAGTGCCTCGGCTTTGCCCTTGGCTTCGGCTTCCAGGCTGGCTTGCATCGAGTCGATGGCGCGTTGGTGGTTCTTGCGGGTGTTTTCGAACTCTTCTTCCTTCTCCTGGATGCGGCGGTCGATTTCCTGGCGCACCTGAGAAAGTTCCAGCTGAGCACGAAGTACCTGCGCAGGTCATCAATAAAATTTTATGGTTAGTTTTGATCAAATAATTTCAATTGATAATAATAATAGTAAATCTCACTTTGTTTTCTTCCTGCTCGAGCGCGGATTCGGCTTCCTCGAGGGCGGCCTGGAGTTCTTCCTTCTCGACTTCCAAGCGCTTGCGCTGTTTGTCGATTTCGTGGACGTTGCGGCCTCCTTCGCCGATCTGGTCCATGAGGTCCTTGATCTCATCGGCCAAGTTCTTGTTCTCGCGGCGGACGGCTTCCAGGTGCTCCTGGCTCTCGTCGTAACCGGCCTTGAGGCGGAAGAGCTCGGTAGAGTAGTTGCGGCATTCCTTCTGGGAAGCGTCGAGTTCGGCGGCCAAATCGTCGACCTTAGCCTTCCATTCGGAGACGACCTTGTCGAAGTTCTTGCCGCGCTTCTCCATCTGGTTGGCCAGGACGGTGGCGCGTTCAACTTCGACGTGCATGTCGTCGAGCTCGCCAGTCAAGCGCATCTTGATCTTTTCCAGGGCGACGTTCTTCTGGTTCAAAGACTCGATGGCCTCTTCAGCCTCGCCCAGGCGAGCCTGGAGCTTCCTCTTGGCGTCTTCAAGCTCTTCAGCCTTGGCGACACCTTCGCTCTCGTATTTGTGACGCCACATCTGGCAGTCGGCATTCGACTTGGACAATTGGCGTTGGAGGTCGGCCTTGGCTTCGGACTCCTCATCCAGCTGCTCGCGGATGTTGTCGATGTCGTGCTCGAGGTTGCGGAACTTGCCCAAAAGGGTGGCGCGCTCGCGGCCCTCCTCATCGGCCATCCTCTTGCTGTCTTCCAGCTGGGTGGTCAAGGAGATCTTGAGCTTCTGCAGCTGAGACACCTGAGATTCGGCATCCTCCAACTGGCGGAGGTAGTCGCTGTTCTCGATGGTCAGCTTCTTCTTCTGGACATCAAAGTCGTTCAATGACCGGTTGGCTTCATCCAGCTTGCTCTGGATTTCGTTGAGCTGCTGCTGGAGCATCTTGGTCATCTTCTCCGCGGCGGCCTGTCATTTATTTCCGATTTTGTTAAAAAATTTGTATTAATTTAAGAAATTCGATGAGTTATTATCTGGTTATTGTTAATGAATCGATTTCAAAAAAATAAGTAATTGTGCGGAAGTTGTAAAGTAATTAATTGAATAAAAAAAGAAGCGGCGTTATTATACTGTACCTTCTCGGCGGTCATGTGGTCAGTGGCGGCCTTGAAATCGTCCACTTGGTTCTTCATGCTGGAACGATCCTTCTCAGCCCTTGATTATTGTTTGTTGCGTTTTGCGAGTTAAGTGATTTGAGTGTCAAGAAAGATTAAATCCGTTAATAAAAAGTGATGACCATTATTATTATACATTGTGTCGATTTGTTGGTGTGTGTGTGTGTGTATGTCATTAGCTCATGCCGCATGCAAATCTTAATCAAAGACCGAGATGAGTTAAACGCGTTTGTACAGCAGCCCTTTTCTTTCTCTTTTTGGTGTCGGACCAAAATTCACCTTGTCACTGCTAACGTGATCCATGGCGGCGCGCAGGTCGTTGTTTTCACCGGCAAACTGGGAGCGATCTTTCTCCGCTCTATTTCGGCGGATGTCAGCAATCAACAACATTTAAGGTACGTGTTTCAATTTTTCAAAAAAATAAACCAAGAAAACCAATCCACCCCGGAATTTGAACCGAATTAATCCCCATTTAAAAAAAAAGTAAAATCACGTCTGTAAAGTGTCGGTAAAATTTTCGTGTCGAAAAAATGAGTCGACTGTCGACTTACTTGGCCTTCATTTTGTTGAGCTGGTCGATTTGTTCGCTCATCTCGGAAACGGCATCGTTGTGCTTCTTGCGCAAGTTGGAGAGGACCGACTCGTGCTGGATGTTGGATTCCTCCAAATCGCGGCGGAGTTTGCTCAGCTCAGCTTCGCGCTTCTTGTTCAACTCGATCTGGGCGGCAGTGGCACCACCGGCTTCCTCCAAGCGCTCGCCGAGTTCTTCAAGCTCGCGGGCCAAATCGGCGCGCTGCTTCTCAGCCTAAATTCCAATTCCAAAGTGTCAGCAGGTCAAGTCAAGTCAAATCAAATGAAATTTTGGGGGTTTTGTTTTGTACCTTGGCGCGAGCCTGGCGCTCAGCCTCGACTTCCTCCTCGAGCTCTTCAATGCGGGACTGGAGCTCCTTGATCTGCTTCTGGAGCTTGCCGACCAGGGATTGCTCATCTTCCAACTTGGCGTTCAAAGAGGCAATCTCCTTGTCCTTGCGCTGGATGGTCTGCTCAAGTTCCTTCTTGTTGCGTTCCAGGTCGGCAACGGCTTCCTGGGTCAGCTTCAAGTCACCTTCAGTCTTGCGCTTGTTCTTCTCAATGTCGGCGCTAATTTGATTAAAACGAAAGGATTTAGTAAAAACATTTTCTGTTTGTTATCTATTGAGTTTGAATCTCACCGGAGTTTCTTCTCGCGCTCCAAAGAGTCCTCGAGCTCGTCAAGGGTCTGCTCCAACTTGGCCTTCACCTTGTTGAGGTGGTTGACTTTGTCTTCGCTGGCCTGGAGGTCTTCGGCGGTCTTCTGGTTGACTTCCTGCATGTGCTTCTTCTCCTTGTTGAGCTTGTTGATGAGCTCATCCTGGTGGGCGATCTCGTCGTTCAAGTTGCGGATCTGGTGGTCCTTGGTGGCCTTGTCGGTCTCGGTCTACACGTTGATGATTAGTAATTTTTAGAAAAAGAGAAGCAAAAGCTTGGAGAATGATTCATACCTTTTGGAGAGCCAATTCGAGGTCTTCAATGTCCTTCTTCAGGCCGGAAGCTTCCTGTTCGAGCTTCTTCTTGTTCTGGAAGAGCTGGTTGCGGGCATCTTCCTCTTGTTGCAGACGCTCTTGGGTGTCCTGTTTTCATTCAACATTTTCAATTTTTCAAGTCTGGCATTTTGGGCATTCGTTTCAGGATTTTTTTGTCCACGCAAAAAAAGGGAGGAGGAAAAAGGTGCAGGAATGGAGACTTTTGAATCAAAAACCCATCAGACTATACCTGAAGTAGGTACTCTAGATCAGACATGGTTTTCTTTCTCTCTCAAACCAGCCACACACAACACAAACACACACAAAAGTGGACAACGTCACAACAGGCAAATGGGCGGAATGAATAGAACCCCGACCCACCCAATAGACTACTACCAACTACTACTACTAGACAGACTACTACGACTCTCTCAAACTATATATAGCAGCTAAATGGGCTATATAGAAGACAAGTCTGAGATTCCGTCAGAAAAAGACTATTCAAGGCAGAAAAACGTTTGCTTTCGTTTAGGGATTCTAAAATTTCAAAAGAAAAGCCAAACAACAATCAAAAGTTAATAAGGATAGAGATAGAGATGGTGATCCCTGTAGTCGTGTGGCGGCAGCTTGGATGGATTCACACTTAAATATCCCGACTTTTCGATGACTGGGGCCCACCACTGGATAAAGTTGAAATTCCGATGGAGTAAAAGAGTGAGAGAGAGAGAGAGAACAAGACCGCAAAGACCGATGACTGCTACTCAACTAGTAGCTTAGCTAGCTGCAGCTCAACTGGCGGATGATGGAAACTGTTCTGGATCATCAGGACTCGCCATCGACCCCGCCCACTCGGTTTCTATCCTGCTCCCAACTTTGGAGCTGCCCCGAAAACTTTTTCTTCTTTCCCCCCAGGTATTTGTAGCAAAAAATAAAAAAATCCTGACATTTGTTGAAAGTTTTTTTGTGGAAAATAAAAAAATTCCGGTGTGGCTAAATTTAGAAGAGGCATCTCTCACCTCTACGACCGCCGCCCCCCTCCCATCTTACCCCGGTCCAACAGTCGATCCGTTTGTCAACACTGGCCTGATTCTGACTTGTTTTTTTGTGTTGTGGCTCCTTCTTTATTTTTTGCCCGTCTCTCACTTTTGTTTTTCGTACTGAGCTGGGCACTCCCAGCTGTCTTTTCTCTCTCCGACCCAGCGCCAAATGGCGTGTCTCGCACTAAGGCAAACCTGGACAGATACTTCACCTATCTTCCCCCCTTGGCTCCTAAAATCAACAGACAGACGACGTGGGGTCCTAAACATGAAAACACACCGGTGGGTATAAAAGAAGCCCAATATGACACATCTAACCAAAGGGGGGGAGTAGTGTGTGTGAATCAGCCCGGCTATTTTCAAACTTGCCCGACCCATCTTCACGCTGCATTTCATTCCCAATTTTAGCCACTTTCTTCTTTTTTTCTCGCTCCTGTTGAAGGAGCGAGAGGAGGAGGGCCTGTTTTGACTTCGCCCACTTGTACTCGGAAAGATACGGTCCGGCTCCCAAGCCCCGACGATGACAGTCACATCCTTCTCCGGAATATACCCTCGGCGGGTGTGTACTGTAATTGGCCCGCCGAGCTCCAATGTTTCCGTCTATTTTTATCGCCGCTAGTGATGGCCAGGCATTTTGATATTATCGCCTTGAAAGATCTATAGGACACAAGTCTGTGATGCGTGGGAGAGGTCGGGATTGTGGACGACACACACACTGACGTGGTTAGGATCGAAACATTCCTGGGGCTACAAATGATGAATTAGACGGTGTGGTTGCTAGTTACCGAAAGCTGGGACTCGAGGTCGGCCTTCTGCGACATGAGCTTGTTCTGCTTCTCGTGGAAGTCGGCAACGGTGCCGGATTCGGCCTGGAGGCGGTTGAGGAGATCTTCCTTCTCCTTGTTCAACTTGGCCAAGTTGGTCTCGAGCTCCTTGCGGAGTTTCTCCTCCTTCTCGAAGTTGGCCTGGGCGGCGGCGGCCTTGTCTTCAAGAGCCTTGATCTCATCCTCGACACGGGTGACGTTGAGCAGAGGCTTGACCTTCTGCCACAAACGGTACCAGGCCCAGGTGCGCATTTGCAGGTAGCTGCGCAAGTTGCGCTGGACAACGCACAAGGCGACACTGCAAATCGAATTTTAAAAGTTTTTGAATGGCCAGGTAAAAATGGATGGATGGATGGATGGATGGATGGATGGATGAGGGGGAAAAACTTACCGCTGGTCTTGCAGTTGCTTGTACTGCTTGCGGGTGTGGTATCCGCGGATGAAGGATTGCATCCAGGTGATGATCTTGGCCAATTTGTCATCTCGCATCTCCTCAAGCTGACCCAAGACTCCGGCCTTGAAGAAGACCTGTGGTTTTTCGTTTGGTTTTGTCCAGGAGCGGATGGAAGGAATTGGTGAATGAGAATAAGAATTAACATCCCGTTCTCCGTGAATGGAATTGGTGAGGCAAAGAAGAAAGTGAAATGCTGAAGAATAAGCCAATAGCTGTGAATGAAGCTCAGCAGTGAAGAGACATAAGCGGCAGCATCGATGAGCAGTAAATTTGTTTTGTTTTAAGGCGTGAGGTTTGTTTAGGCGACTAGACTAAAAATCAGTGCAAATTTTATCTTTTTTTTCCTACAAAGGCGTCTGAAAGCGAAACTTACCTGGAATTGACTAGACTAAAATTTGCATTTTTTCTAAATTTTGCGGCTCGTTCTGCAGTTAGTTGGCAAACAGTAGCAAGAAGAAAAGAATAGTTTTTGGGGTTAGTTATCTAAATTAATCGTAAGGGTTTTTTTGTTTCGTTGATTCTAAATAAACGGAATCGCTCCGGCTACCTTGTTGAAACCCAAACGGTAGACAGCTTCATCGAAGCCCATTTTATCTAGGACCAGTTTGGCGATCTGTTCGCCGGTCATCGAATCCTTGATAAGTGATGGGCACAACAGCTTGTAACTAATGTGGCAAATAGCCCCGAGAAAACCGGAAGGAAAGAAGGAAAAAGAGATCGAGACATCAGCACAGCAAACACACAAAACAGTTCACACACTTGGGCAAACAACTAACAAGATCTAAGAATCCCGTCCGTCATTTCTTTTGCTCAGAACCGGTCAGTGTCGGCGGCAGGGCGGACGGGATCAATCTAATTTTATCATCTAAACAGCTCTCTATGATATTCAAACTTCCTAGATGTCTCCCTAATAAAAAAAGCAGCACCAGCTTCTAAAATTTCTTTTTTTCTTGCAGATTTTTGTCTAATGAGGCGCGGTGTGTGTGCTCGATTTGGCTCGCAGGCGAATGAAACGAGACAACGTGCCTTGGTGTGACCCAATCTGAACAAGCTGACGTCCAGTTTGGATTCATCCAACAGATTGGATGAAGCTTTCTTTTCGTCCATCGGGGTTCCATCTTTCTCCTTGGTGATGTTGGGGTTCAGGATGTTATACCTGGCATTGGTTACACAGGGTTGATATAGCACACTTTCGTCATCTGATTTTTCTTTTGCAATGAGCTGCTTAGACTTAATTCTTAATTCTAGGAAAACTGATAATCCAACAAATGTCATGTTTGCGGAGGATCGAATAAAATGTGTAAAGATTTCATTTATAAAGGCCACACACACACACTCCTTTTTCAATCGCTTACCTTAAATGGAGGGAATAGAATTCCCGTTTTTTTTCTCAACTTTGTCTACTACCACACACAGCACAACACACACAGATAGAGAAGAGGTTCAAACCGGAGGAGAGATAAGCCAGAGAGAGTGAGCGAAAGAGAGTGGGTGAACTGGCGAGTAGAGAGGAGATGAAAGAGAAACACCACACACTCATTTGTCTTTTATAGCTTTCAAAAAGCCGAGTGTTTTTCAAAGATGGCGGGCATTATGTGTGTATGTATATATAGACATGCCTTGTTGTGGCCGAGACGGTACAGCTCAGTGTCGAGCTGAATCTTCTCCAGAATGCCAGCCGAGGCTTTTTTGGGGTCGCTTGCTGCCTTGGCAATGGCCGATGCTAGGATGGTGTAACTAATGATATCCATTTGGGAGGGGGAGGTTTCGGAAGTTAATAAGGTTGTCGTTCAATTATCAACAATTATTAAAATGTACTAAACAGTCATCCAAGTCGGAATGGACTGCGACATCTAAAAGTTGACTACCAGGGTCTACTAATACAAATCTAGGAAAACTAAAGACTGCAGACTATCAAACTCACCTGTCAGATAGCTGCCAAACTAATTAAATCATAATGGAAGTTGGGGGGGGGGGGGAGAGATCAAATCAAAATCCTTATGTATAAAAGAAAAAGAAAATCTTCGAACTCTTGATCGAGATTTCGGTCTACTAAATACGGGGTCACACTCTTGTTTCAAATGGGGGATAACTTGGAGGGGCTTCAAGAGAAAAAAAGTCTCTTATTTGAAAAGAAATCCTGCTGTCATCGATGCTCGAACCTTCTGTGATTTTCTTTAAACTTTCCTCTCGTTTGAGAAGAAAAGAAATGTGGTTGTTGGGGGGAAATCATTTAGATTGTTACGTGCCTTGGTGTGACCGATGCGGTACCATTCGGGATCAAGAGCGATCTTTTCGAGACAGATTTTGGCGGCCTTGCGCTCGTCCGGCTCGGCTTTCATTTCGTTGGGGGCCAGAATCATGTAACTGGTGGGATTCGATCATTTGTGTGGATGTTTCGATTATTGAATTCAAACTTTTTTTTCTAATTGGAGGGTCAAGGGGGCTTGGACAATATCTTATCGACTAAAATATTTTTAAGTTAACTTATCATCTATCAAAAGTCTATGAAAATAAAATCCGAAACGGCTAAGAGTCGGCCGATGGAAGCCAAGAATCTTACCGATGCTTGAAGTCGGGGTAGACCATACGGTTGGGGAATCCTTTGCGACAAATACGGATACCTTCAAGTACACCGTTACATGTCAGCTGGTGCATAACCAAGTGAGAATCGATGACACCTGTGGGGAAACAAAAATAACAACAACGTCAGTTTGATCGGCCATTTGGTCGAGAGACACTGGGTGTGCAGGGAGAAAGTGACAGGGTGGTTGGGTGAAAATTTGAAATAAAGGTGAGGGGTTGGGAGAAGGTATTTAAGGTCTCATGTTGCAGATGTCGAATTCTCCTCCTTTTTCTCCGCCGTTTTTTAAAAACCCAAAGAATCTCTTCCGGAATCGCCAGGGCCGCCGTCGCAACGAACAAGGAATCTCTTGGAATCTTACCGGGCGACTTGGTCTCGTTGGGGATGATGCAACGGATGAAATGGGGTGCCGTGGAGCGGAGCGTCGTCATCAAGTTATTCAATTGCTCCTTTTGTTTTTGTAACAAAAGTTTCCAATAATGAAAAAAAGTGTTACGATTAGTTCTCGTCGACTCAACAAGAACGGGGGCCCGGCAGAGTTTCGTTGGAGGAGAATATTCATCGGAGTAGAGAGTAGAGTAGAGAGTAGAGAGTAGAGAAAGGAGGGTCGGGGGGTGGTGGATTCGAGTGTATGTGTAAAATACACCCAAAGTTAAAAAGAGTGTGCAATTTGGTGCTGTGTTGGGAGGGCGGTCATTTACCGGGAGACTTGGTCTCGTTGGGGATGATGCAACGGATGAAATGGGGTGAAGTGGCGTTCAAAGTCTTCATCAGACCGTTCAGCTGCTCCTGTGGTTCCATATGTGGGTGGGACCCAAAATAGGGCGAGAGAGAGAGAGATATTTGAGAATTTTTCTTTTGGAGGACATTTTTTCAAAAAAGACTACTGGAAAAACTTGCAAAATCTGACACTTGCCAATCGAGTGTTTTTGGGTTCAAAAAAATCTTTTCCCTTCTCTAATTTCTTGCAAAGAGAGAGTGGGGGGTGGATGTGGGGAGTCATGCCTGCCATGGAGGGTTTTCAATGGAGGTTTGGTGGAAACAACCGGACTGAATATTCTGGCCCCAGCAGAACATCAGCCCCACAACAACAACAATTCAACAAAATCAAAATTGTCAATAGTAAAAAAATTTTTGTCAATGAAAATAACCACTGGAAAAATACCACACCATCTCTTTTTTGGTTGTTTAAAAAAAGGTTATAGTCAGTTAATCAATAGGTGTTTCAGCGTTAAGAGGAATTCTTCGGCGGGGTGTAAATTCGTGCCTTTGGAAGTTAAGATAAACAAATAACATGCGACATGATAAAAAATAAGAAAGAGCTTTCCGGCCGAACCCTGTAAGCAGACGAGACAGTAGAGAAGCCACCACCTTTGCCACGCTTGCCACCTGAATTGTTTCATTTTTTTTTGGTTTTGTTTTTTGGTTGTTGCGGATGAAAAGGGACCAAGAGGAAATTGTTGTGTCAAAATTAATCAAGATTATTATGAATTAAAAAAGACACCAAGCCACAATTCATACAAGCCCCCGAGTTTTTCTTAATCAATCAGATCGTTCAGCTGCGCGCGCTATCATGAGAGAGATTTATTTGAGCCATGGGTCCAGGATCATTTTTTCGTTGTTTTGCGTAGTGGGGGTGGGAGAGTTGCTAAAGTCATTAGTTGGCCGTGTAAAGCCTTTTGGTTTTTGAATCGAGTTTCTTTTGTTTTGTTTTTTTGGCAAGCAAACAGCGTTTGATTTATTGGTTTTAAATAAGTTGTGGGTTAGTCCTTTGTTTTCCATAGTGTGGTAGATATTCCATTAGAATTTCTTTTTTACGAATTCTTAAATTCTTTTTTTTTTTCGATTATAGAAAACACGGGAAATAAAATTTACCCTGTAGAGGGCCGACACCGTCTGGAAGCCGGAACCCTTGGTTCTCTTGCCACCTGATGAGAACGTCAAGTAGTAAATAGTCAGGTGGGGTCAATAAGGTCCGCGCCATCGTCGCAGATGTAAGGATAAGGGGGGTTATTTTGTATAGAAGAAACCCCAATGTCGGATTCTTTTTTGGTTGAATTTCACACACACCAAAAGAGTTTTTAAAATTTTTGAACGTCGGTTCAGGTCAATGTAGAAACCGGACTAGGTGCTATGTCAGGTTGTAAGTGTTAAAACAGAATCAAAATCATAACAAATCTCTTCTTTTGATAGCGCCACCATTGTTTTGAATTCGTAGTAATCAAAAGTTGTGAATGTGTAAAGTAAGAAATGCCCACCGACCAACAAAGGATCAATGGACGTACCTTTAGCCTCCTCTTTGCCTCCGGATTGACCGGGGTGGTCAGCGAAGATCTCCTGAACCAATTTGCTGCTACCCTTCTTGAACTGATCGACGACAGTGTCGTTCAAGGGATCCTTGTTCTTCTCGAGCCAGCCGGTAATGTTGTAGGGCACCTATCAGACACAAGAGTTTCGAAAAATTAAACATCAATAGTCGACAAATATAATGGCAAAAAAAACGGAAGAATACGTACAGTTCCGGCGTAGTGGGCAATAGCAAAGTGGGCTTCCTTGCAGCCGGCCTTGGCGGGCTTGGGCTTGACGAAGGAGGCAGATTTGCCCAAGTGGTTGTTGTTCAACTTCTCAGCAAAGGTCTGATCAGTGGCTTTGGGAAACATAGACTCTTCCTCAAGGATGGACAAGACACCCATGGGCTGTGCATTGCAACGAAGGGGGGAAAGAAATCAACGAATTAGTCCAGCACGTAAGGGTGAAACATTGGGTGAGAAAAAAAATGTGCCTATTTATAATTTGATATCCGATACCCTTCCGATATTATTTAGAGAGTTTTCCAATTTCATACTTACCGCCTTTTAACCGCCGGTTGCTTTGGGGAGGAATTTAAATTGAAAAAACAAAAAAAAAAGGGATTTCTCGTTTTCATATTCAAGGAAGTATTTGATTTGAAATGAAAAGAGGTGAATTGCACACACACCACTCAGGGGGGGGGGGGGATCACTCGGAAAACCACACGAAAAAAATTCCAAAAAGAAAAACTGGCTGATTTTGTTTGTTTCAGCTTGAAGTATTTGACTACCAATTTGACTAGATAATTCATCCACAGTCGTTTTGTTTCCATGGATGAAAAATGTGTAAAGATAAAACAAAAAACGGCACGGCAAATAGGAGGGGGATACCTTTTCCAGGAGGTCGATGGTGTTTTGCAAGTCCATACCAAAATCGATGAAGGTCCATTCGATACCTTCACGTTTGTACTCTTCTTGCTCAAGAATGAACATGTGGTGGTTGAAGAACTGTTGCAACTTCTCGTTGGTGAAGTTGATGCAAAGTTGCTCGAAACCGTTGAACTGCGGTTTGGGTGTTCGTTCGTTCGAGAGAGGTGGTCACAAAAAGGGTTGGAAACAAGGTGAGAAAAAACCACGGCAAACAAGACAAAAAAAAAATTTTTGGTGATGTAGAAAAACCAATTTCAATTAGCCGATGTCATCTGAATCGGATACTGTCAACAAAGTGCTTTTCAAATAAAAATCGTCAAACAAAAATAAAAACAGTTGTGTGTCTCCCGCAGTCGTTTTGCTGGCGCGGGTAATTTAAACATGCAAATCATTCGCTGAGAATCATTCGCTGAGAAAAAAAGACTCACTTGATTGTTTCAGGATCATCAGAACAATGGTGTGGAATGGAACTGCTTAAATAATCTCCCTATGTTAACTTCTCCTAATTTTCCCGCCGATTTGTTTCTTTTGAACGTACCTTTTCCATCAACTCAATGCAGGCCTGGAGATCCATACCGAAATCCATGAAGACCCACTCGATACCCTCCTTTTTGTACTCTTCTTGCTCAAGAACAAACATGTGATGGTTGAAAAACTGCTGCAACTTCTCGTTGGTGAAGTTGATGCAGAGCTGCTCGAAACCGTTGAACTATTCACGGTTTTTTATTTTCAATTTTTGAAATGAGCAGAGGGAGGAGGGAGGAAAACCACGACAAAATAAAAACAGAGAAAATTTTGGGGCATTATGTAAGAGGAAATCAAGTGAGAAAAAAATAATAAGACGCGAAATATTGTCGATTTCAAATTTTCACGTCGTTGGTGTTGTGAGGGTCAGAGACAAATGTGAAAAAAAAAAAAAAATCCATGAAAAACGTCTCCCACAGTCGTTGTATGTGTTGAAACGGTTAGAAGACACCATGCAGGCATGCTCTCCACACGATTAATACTCACCCCCGGAATAGTTAGTTATACGATCCATCACCGCCAATAAGCCCGCCATCCATCCCCGTTTGATTTCACTGATCATTTGCCAACTAGATTTTGGACTAACGAGCTACTAATAATTCGACTATCACTTAACCCTCCCTCGGTAGTAATATCGTAGAAAAACCCCTCCCAAATTGCTTGGTTTGGAAACGTACCTTCTCCATCAGCTCAATGCAGGCCTGGAGATCCATACCGAAATCCATGAAGACCCAGTCGATACCCTCCTTCTTGTACTCTTCTTGCTCAAGAACGAACATGTGATGGTTGAAGAACTGCTGCAACTTCTCGTTGGTGAAGTTGATGCAAAGTTGCTCGAATCCGTTGTACTAATATTTGAGTATTTTTTGGCAAGGCGTATTTAAGTTTCTTTCTGGTTTGATTTTTAAAATCTGATCTAAATTATTATTATTTTGTCAAAAGCCATGCAAATGGTTTGCAGAAGCTAGCGATTATTTTTTGTTGATTTGTATGTGTACGTCGTCAGCGTTGGTCGTCTTTGGAAGGTTCAATTAATTTTGGCAATTGTTTGAATGAGGGAAAGTTAAGAGGACAGTTTGGCCAGAGGTAATTTTCGGGTATTGTTTTCCGTCCAAGAATACTTACGTCGAAGATCTCAAAACCGGCAATATCCAGTACACCGATGAAGGTGACACGTTTCTGACCAGTTTCCAAAGTCTCGTTGACACGCTTGACCAACCACTTGAAGAGACGATCGAAGATGGCCTTAGCCATGGCACCGATGGAGTAGACGACCTATTTTTACGGATTGCGGTTTCGTTTCGTGAATCATTCTTGCCGGATTTTTTTTTTTAATTTGAATAGTTACCTGGTTGACGTTACGACCCTGGGTGACGAACTCGTTACCGACCTTGATCCTGGGCTTCAAGAAGTTCATGTACAGCTGAGGGCCATCAACACCCATCATCTTGGCGACATTTTCACCTTCCTGTTGGTGTGGAAAAACAAGTCACAAGAACGGGGAACCGAAAAAAGGACAGAAAATGGAGAATTAGTCGAATTCAAATTTGGCGCCCATCGTTTTTTGCGATCGTGCTCAATGAGAATTTCATTTTCCTTTTAAAAGCCGATCTTTCTTTCTTTTTTTGTTACCTAAGAAGCGCAAGACTTTGGATTAGCGAATGCCTAAATAATGTTGTGGTGGTAGCAAAAAGCGGGATGGAAGATTAGTATTCATTTGGGTTAGTCAAGTAAAAATATTTCTGTGTAGCATTCCAATTTTTTGTGGAGGGGTTTCTTCGTTCATTCCTAACGAAGGCGCGTTGGCGTGATTGCGGATAATTTGGTGGTGCAAATAATAGCGTCTTTTTTAAATTTTTCTCTGAAACAATTTTTGTTTTCTCTGATTCTATAGCGGAAGCCAAGTTGAAAAGTTGAAATTAATTGTGGTGAGGAAAATGCATAAAGATATGTGACAGTGCAGCTGGGCAGCGTAAATTTCTGTTTTTTTTTCCTTTCCAATTTCTTTGAGCAAATATTTTTTTAAATAAAAAAATGTTTAAAAAAAAGATGCAAGGTTCTTTTATCTTTCCTCTTTGCCTTCTTGTTCAGCCTGTTCTTCGCGACCCCTTTGCTTGAACTTCATCGTTCCGAGGTGCATGACGGCTCCCACGACCATGTAGATCATGTTCTTCTCTTCTTGGGTGAAACCCAGAATGTCAAAAGCTTCCTGGGTGTGTCCCGTCGTTGTTTTCATTCAGCGACGTGTGTGTCGTGTGGTGTGTGAGTGTTTCGAAGGGACAAGGTGTGGGGAGGTAGATATAAATACGTGGTAGAATACAGCCCGTTCCAATCCATGGACACGGTCAGTTGGGGTTTTGTTTTGGATTTCGTTGTTGATTTCCGATATCAAATCGATTTTTGTTTGTTTGTTTGTGGTGAAGGGGGTAAAACCGCACACGAAAAAAAAAGAGAAAAAAAAAGAAAAAAGTAGATTAATAATCGTCGTCCATCGACCGCTCACCTGGGTGCCGTCAGGATCGGCCTGTTCTTCTCGACCCCTTTGCTTGAACTTCATCGTTCCGATGTGCATGACTGCGGCCGTGATCTTCCAAATTTCGGGTCTCTGTTCACCCATACCCAAGATCTCGAAAGCCTCCTACATTTTTGCCAGTCGATCCGGTCGAGCGACAGGACGGACGCAACAACAACACAATTCTCCAAGTTTTAGTAAATGTCAAGAAAATTTTTGAAATTAAAGAGAAGAAGAAAGAAGAAGAAGAAAGTAGGAGAACAAGAGGAAGAAGAAGAGAGAAAGAAGTAGAAAAGTAAGAAAAGAGAAACCAGCATAACACACAGTACGTTGTATAAGCCCCGCCCCCATACTCTCTCAAAGGATTGTGTTTTGTTGCCACCGTCGTCGTCGTCGTCGATAATCATCAAAGAAATGACTTTTGTTTGTTTTTTAGCATTCAGAATTGGAATCAGGATCAGGGCCACTCATCATTTGCACACTCGGTTTCAATCGATGTTGAACCTATTTTTACGGTTCAATATCTTGTACAGCTAAATGGCATGCATCAAAATTAAATTTCAAAAATAGAAAAAAATCTTCTAAATCTCTGGCAAAATGAGAAATTGGTCATGCATGATACAAAAATTTCAAATTTGGAAAATATGGAATGGAATTTAGACCTTTTTAAGATATAAGAAAAGCCATTATTAATTTTTTTTCTTTAAACCTTGAAAATCGATTTTTACTTTTCTAGTGATTGAACGATTAAGTTATTTTGATTTAGTTTCCCCTCGCCCCTCAGTTTTCAAAAGATCTTACATCGGCCATTTGCATCTCCTCTGAGTCGTCGATGCTGGGAACGGTGACTTTGCCTTGGCTGACGAACGGATAGTCGTAGACGTTGTCCGACAAAGAGCACATGGCTGTATATATGAGTCAAAGATGATTGGAGTCGTTTTAGCAATGTTTGTAAAATGTCAAGTTTTAGAAATCCTGGTACGAATCATTAAACAAATGGCATTTTCTCGTGACGTTATTAAAATGTTCTTATAGAGTTCAATACGGTTGTAGAGGACTAAATAGGTTAGGATAGGCTAGCAAAATATAAATTCAGGTTTCAAAATAATATCTAAATAACATGCTGTTTGACATTAACTCTGTTTCCAACATTGGGGGTTTGTCGCCTTTCGATTGCGAATTGTTCCTGAGAGATGGAATGATTGATTGAACCTGTACGTAGGTCTTTGAGAAAGGAAACGAAACCCAACTGAATTTCTTTTGAAAACCCAAGTCTAAATAAAAAAAAAAAAAGGGGAATATTTCAGAATATTTGGGAATTGGAGAATTGACAAACGACTGAATGTCATAGAAACGACGGGGATCGAATATGGTAATTGCGGGTGACGATTTCAACTGACGAATGAGTTTTTCAAATAAAAAATAAATAAAAAAGGATTTTAATTCGAGAGCGGGAGCGCTGAAGCGAACGTATCAGGTTGATGAGCTGGGCCTCTCCACTGTTAGCGTAGCTAGGCCTTACGTCAGTCAGCCCCATCTCTTCGTTGTCATCCATACTGGGGATCGTGATTTTGCCCTGGCTGACGTAGTTGTACGTGTAGATGTCGTCCACCAATCTACAGTCGGCTGTATGCACAGGGAGGGTTCAAAATCGTTTAAAATCGAATCTTTTTTTTTCGGGAAAAATGGGAAAATCGTAACCTTATCGAACAGCAGCACTACATCTTATAGCCTATCTAAATGTCCCACAGTTCCTTGCAATGCATGAAATTAGCTATTACTATAAGGGAGGTGGAGCATTCCCGCATTCTGTAAGCTGCGAGAGTAAGACATGCTGTTCAAGACAGCCTGTACTAATAAGCGGATCACAAATTTGAGAAATATTTGAAATTGGAATGGTTGTCGCTTGCGGCGCAGTTCGGGAATTGGGAATGAAGTTTACTGCATTTAAAGACGGGACCTAACGTCTTAAAAGTTTAAAAGAAGCGGATCGGATTCATTTCCAAAAATCTTTTTGAAATGAGGAGACTAACAAACGACTGTTTGTCATGGGGAATTTGCTGGTACATTATTTTTTCTAAGAGCGGAATATTTGGATGATGATATCAACCGACGAAGATATCAAAGAAGATTGAGAGTGGGCGAATTGAGGCTAACGTTTCGGTGAGCTGGTCTCTCCACTTGTAATAGTGAAAAGACTGTTACAGCTCCTCCTTACGTCAGTCAACCCCATCTCTTCGCTGTCATCCATACTGGGGATCGTGATTTTGCCTTGACTGACAAAGTTGTAGGTGTAGATGTCGTCCACCAAGCTACAGTCGGCTGTAGGTGTACATGGAGGATCGGAAAAAATTACGATTTATAGAAACACGTTTGTAGGGCTCGGAGGATTCGGAATCGCCGAATTTGGGACGCATAATTAGATTCATCTTGTTATGTTGCAGATCCGATATAGCCTATCCATATAATTCCTGTATGGTTCAACTGAGAGGTACCGCTACCAAATGTGGAAATAATGTCGAAGGACGGGGACCAAAAGAACAACCAAACCATGCTGGTATTTCGTTTTATACGACGAGGATTAATCAGATAGGGGGATAAATCAAAAGATTAACGTTGTCTCACAAATAAAACACCCACACAGTGTCAAATAATCCAAAATTCTAAGTTAAAATTAAACTTTCAACATCAAAATTTAAGAAAAATCCTTGTCCAAAACGGATTACGACGTTATAAACCGACGGGAGAGATTCGTCAATGAAAGAAGATTTGAGATAGTTAAGAGAGAGATAGAGAGAGATGTGAGGGCAACGTAATGTTGTACGGCTGGCGTTCTCCCACTGGTAATAGTGA
Organism: Daphnia pulicaria; assembly: GCF_021234035.1. NCBI lineage: Eukaryota > Metazoa > Arthropoda > Branchiopoda > Diplostraca > Daphniidae > Daphnia > Daphnia pulicaria. The sequence goes on from NC_060916.1 coordinate 11,273,188, forward strand.
AAAGACTGTTATCAGCTTTTTCTTACGTCAGTGTTTGCCATCTCTTCGCTATCATCCATACTGGGGATGGTGATTTTGCCTTGGCTGACGAAGTTGTACTGGTAGATGTCGTCCACCAGGCAACAATCGGCTAAATATTTTATATGGAGGTGGGATTTCGTAAAAATTAATCATTACAGTTTATATGGGAGGTAATGTCTAAAAATTAATGAAACTCTTAAATTATGTAGATGTATGACCCTGTTATGAATCGTGAAAATGTTTTGGTTATAGCTTAAAAGTAACAACATGAACTCGCAATGGAGTCCATGATGTGGTTATACTGACCCTTGAGGGTGGGCAGTTTTCCTGACATCATCTGGTAGAAGATGTGGTAGGAGCGCTCCAAAGCCTGTTGGGAGATGACACGAGCCTTCTCCAGCAGGTCTTCATATTGAAACAAAGAAAAATATTTGAGTATTTTATTGCTTTTGATTTGAAGTGTTGAAGTTAAACTTACAGGTCTCAATGTCGGCACCAGCCAATTTGCCGGAGTTACCGAAATGGATACGAATGAATTTACCCTGTTTGTGGAGATTTACATTTTTGGTTATTCATAAAGGTCAATGTTGTAAGAAAAACGAAAACTTACGAAACGGGAAGAGTTGTCGTTACGGGTTGTCTTGGCGTTACCAAAGGCCTCAAGAACCGGGTTAGTCTGCACAATTTGATCTTCCAAGTTACCCTAGAGAACACGACCCGATTTGCAACGATTAATATCACATTTTTACAACGAATTCCCACGTGTTTGATCCCCACCACACGAAACGACGAACATAGCTACGACATGCAGAAGATAAAACTTTGGATGAAAACTACTAAAAGTAATAGAAAAATGATTTATTAGTGGGATGCAATAGTCGTGCAGTCATTTTAGTGGACGAATAGAAAAAGAAAAACTGTGCAAATCCTCCGTTTGTCAAAAGGTTTGTTCTTTTTATGGTAATTTTTGTGTGTGTGTAGGACGTGTAGGAACGGACAAATCGGGGTTGTCAAATAGTGCCGATTGTTTTTTGGTGTGTAGGGTTGTGCAATTTTGTTCCGTGTTCACTGTCGGAATTTTGTGTTTTCAGAATATTTCACACACTCACCACTTTCATCAACTGGAAATCAAGAAAAGAATAAAACAACAAAATACGATGAAACAACGACAGCAAAAATCAAACAATTGCCTCGACTAAAACGGGATCCGGTGTCTTTGATTGGATCCGTTCGTCATCGGACAATATCAAACTACTTTCAATCTTTTTTTACAAGTGTGTGGAGTGTGCGTGAGTGGATTTATAGCCATTTTTGAGGCGAAGCAATACCTTCTTGACTTCACCCTCCTTGGGTTTCTTAGTCGAAGCACCGACACTGGCCATGTAGGCAATGACTTTCTTGGTGTTTTCAGTCTTTCCGGCACCAGACTCGCCACTGTGGAGGATTTGGTGTGATTACATTGGATGGACCGAGTGGTACAAAAAATACGGTCGTGAAATTTAAATCACGGACTATCTCTCTCTCATCAGAATTCGAAAAAGTTGTCCACCAAAATGTAATCAGTCGGTGCACGGCCATGGACGTAATCAAAAGGATCGGCTAGGATTGTTTTTTTCGGGGTATAAATCCGGAGCGCGAAGGATTTTTTAAAAAGAATTATAAGAAAGTCGGAAATTTTAACAAGCCAATGATTAAATTGTTCTGAAAATTCGATTGAAATAGGAAAGAGAGGGTTTTGTGGCATTCAATCAATGAAATAAGCCATAAGAAAAATTAAGCGAAAAAGTTGTTCCTGTTGGGGGGATTTTGTCTCTTGTACTTCCGGTTACTGTTACGATCCATTAGCAGTGGAAAAATAAAAAAAGGAGAAGCTTTTAATTTGTTTTTTTGAAAGGTGAATTTGGTTTTTTGGGTTTTGCCAGAATTGATTCCCCTCCTAATTAGTAGTATCTAATTCCCTCTCCCCTGAAAAATAACAAACTTACGCCGGATGAAAAAGTATGCTTGGATCCTTTGGTATCCTTGGCGATTTGGGCAAAGTATTGAATGACTTTCTTAGTGTTCTCCGTCTTGCCGGCACCGCTTTCACCGCTAATTGGTTTTTACATGGTATCAAACTATTTCGTATTTTGTTGGGCTATTTTGAAGTCTTAATAACTAAACTGTATGTCCTGGACTTTTGTATATAATTTAAAATAATATAGAAAGAGTAAGAAATAATACGTACGTAATCAACATGGACTGGTTTTCGTGGTCTGGAATGATTCAAACAAACAAATTGAGAATTAGCATATAGTCATGAAGTGGGTCCATCATGTTATTCATTCTCTTGGTATTCTAATGGATATGTAAGAATATCAAGAAAGACGGAAGCCAGAGATAGAGAGAGCTATAGCCAGAGCCAGCAGGAGCTATTCATCCAGGTTATGTAGTCTTTCTAAAATTAAACGTTGGGCTGCTCCCGACGGGTCTGGCCAAAAGGTAAATATATCCCATTTACTCTCTACACAAGAGCCAGCAGCCGTGCTGCAGGGCTCAAAACCCTTGAGGCTTATTGGCTCCAGCTCCTGGATTCTTTTTGCTATAGCTCATCTCTTCCAGTCCGGGTCCGGAAATAGCACTACTACTTCTATATGGGTATTAGGAGCAACTGGTTAGACCCGTCGTCGGACCAAGTTTGGTCTGACGACCAAACTCTGGCTGCCGATTGGTGGGAGCTGCATAGAGCCCAAGGATTCTTTTTTTTTCTTTTACTGGTGGGTGGGTGGGAGGATTTTTATTCAGGATTTTTGCACGCTTAGAGAGAAACAACTTACTGGTCAACATGTCCATGTAGGCACCGTCTGAGATGCAGAAAATGTGGGGAGGGACTTCGTTACGTCGCTTGCCGATGTACATCTTGATGACACGTGGGGTGTAGATCGGGAAACGCTTGTAAGGGTTGATAGCCACGCAGAAGAGACCGGAGTAGGTCTGTTGTTGTTATTTCATCGGAATCAAAATAATCAACTCATTAGCATGTGTCCTCACTCTTTTTCTCTGCTCGTGGTGTTGTTGTCCATTCAAACAACAAAAACAACAACACCAAACCGAAGAAGAAAAACAACCAAAAACAACCACAACACTCAGCAGAACAAGGGAAAAAATGATGTCAAACCAAAAAGAAATAATAGCGGAGAAAGGAATAAAATATGAATAAGAAGAAACAAATTTTCTAATTGGGCATTTCTGGCGAATAACGGGGTTCGGCAGAGAGCTCGTCTTTGAGGCTTCTGGATCCGTCAACACTCGAAATCAAACACACACACGACAGAGACAGAGTATATGAAAAAGGTAGAGGGTGGCAAATTCACACTGTCCTAAGTTTGAAAATAGGACGAATAATCAAGTCTAAAAACGGACGAGGGAGGATGTCGACCCAAGATGATGATCGATTTTGGGGATGGATAATCTATCATAGAGAGTGGTGTCAGTTGGGATTAGATTTGAATTTGAAATTAGGTTATTAAAAGGTAGTGTATAGACATGCAATAAAATAGGCCTACCAATTCCCTTTTGGTTGTGGGAGTTGACAAAGAATATCACAGCAAACGAGGGATAGAATAACATCAGAGAGGGGCTCCTAACTACAGCTGGAGCTGATATGAGGTGATTTTCGATGCATGGTTTGTTTGTTTGGCAGGAGGGTAAAAACGGTTATAAGGTTAACTCCACAAGGCACTTACGTAGATAAGCTGGTTGGTATAACGGGCTTTCAAGTTCCATAGGACAGAGGCATCGTTAAGGTAGGTCAAGTTGGACATGTCCTCGCATTTCTCGTATTTGGGGGGGTTCACTTGACTGCACTGATCTTTCTTAAAGGTTTTCTCCTGTTATTTTTGTAATATTTGGTCGTTGTTTGGGGCGGTTGGAAATACGGACGAAATCGATTGGAGGAATTCCGGATAATTTGGAGGACCATCGGGAGGATCGAATTTTTGTTTTGTGGTGGGATATGATTGGGAGGAAAGAAAAACGAAACAAAAAAGAAATTGATTAGTAGATTCCAGTTCTCGTTTCGACTTACATAAATCAGTTTGTGGTAGTAGCGCTGCCTTAGATTGTGCAAGACGGCCGCATCGTTCAGGTAAGTCAAATCTGCCATGTCTTCCACTTTCTCGAATTTCGGCGGATTGACCGGAAAGCATTGGTCTTTCTTGACCATCTTTTCGTTCTATTTAGTTTGGCCCGTTATGTACCCACCCCAAAAGAAATGAAAACAGCAGCAAATGGCCAAATTTTAATTCCAAAATTTCAAAATCATTACTACTCTTCAACCCCCCTCAAATTTTAAATTTCCAAATTTTTATAAACTGGACTCTTTGATTTGGAAGAATTGATAAGAAGTTGTGTTACTTACGCCATCAGCAACCTTGACGACGACCAGGTCACCTTTGGTTCCAGTGATCTCACCGAGTTGGTAGCTGTCCTTATCGCATGGGACCCAGGTGGCCTTCTTACCATCGTAGGGCTTGGTTTGATCAGCACGTTTCATTTCCAGGGAAACGAAGAGGTATTGGGCTGGGTCGGGATCGGGTCCCATATCCTTCTTGGGAGGCATCTTGTTGTTTCGAGTTGTTGATCAACGACGACGACGACAAAAAATCAAACAAGTTGATGAGAGAGGAGAGAGAGAGACGGTTGAAATTCGTGTGGGATTCGGATTGGCGGATCTCCTTCACACACGGCGGCGGGACAACACGCGTTAGAACAGCCCTGGAGCGCTTTCCTGTGTGCAAAACAACAACAACAACATCAGCCAATGTGAGCAACAACAATTAAAAAATGACTGTCGATTGTGTTCTTATTTAAAAATTATCAAAATCCACATCCGAGTTGTCACAACTTTGTGTAGGCTGGGCTTATCTAATCAAGGGGCACTTTTAAACTATTAGGCAAAAATTGAATCAAAAACTGTGGGAAGTGAAGAAAAATTTACAAACAAAATTGTTTCGTCTACTAAAATCGAAAATTGTCAAAGCCAAAAAACTAAAAGTTTGAAAACAAAATGTTACAAATTTTGTCTTTCGAATTTGCAATAGGTAGATAGGTAGATAGGAGAGGCAAATCCTCGTGTGCACACTTACGTTCGAAAGCTGTTCAACTGTCTGTCTAAAGCGAACCAGGGCTCCTATTTAAACCCTAAAGGCGACTCCGCCCTCTTCTAGCTTATTGGTTATTCTGAATTTTTTCTTTTCTTTTTCAACATCCTTTACTTCCTTTTCTTCTTTCTTCTTCCTCTTCTTCTTCTTCCTTTTCAATTCCTTGTGACGGCCGGGGCTCAAGTATTTCGAGCCGAGAGCCAAAAGGGCCAAAAAGGCGAATGAACGGACATGGGAGAGAGAGACGAAAGGAGAAGGTAGAACTTGCACACACGTCTCAAAGGCAGGCCCATGCCTTTTTAAGGTGGCCCTCCCCCGTATATTCAGCGCGCACAGCTTCTCTCTTATTTCTCGATATTCTCTCTTCTGTCGCTTTCATTCCCTTTCGTTCCTTTTTTCCCGCAGCCGCGCAACAAGGACAGAGGAGCCGTGAGCGATGGAATGCGGGCGTGCACACAAGGCGCTTCTTCCCCTCTCTCGCTCACGCCGAGCAAAAACAAAAATCGAACGCGCAAGAAGAAGCACAAACACACAGAGAGAAATGGGTGAAAAGCTTTTTTTGGCACGAACCGAAAACACCCAAAAGGCTGAGCAGCTCTACCAGTGTCAATCTTTTCACTCTAGAGCTTTTATATAATATTATTAAGCTGTTACGTAATCTAATAATCCTCCCCATTACACCTATAAATGCTGTAATGGTTTTGATAGCGATCAATTCAATCGCCACATCGGAGGGTTGATTCTCCTCCATTCCGCATATAAAACTACTGCCCAATTACGTAATGCGGTGGCGGTGCTAATGAACGAGCGATAGGCGGTGTCCACCTCTTTTTGAAATCACGCCCGAAAATCATCGACAGCAGTTGATATGAAAATCGGGAAGTCAGGATTTAAAAAGATAATAATAATTAAAAGAAACAAAAGAAACTTCCCCGTGAAAGAAACTGGGGCATCTATACGTTTCGAGTTCCGCGCGGCGAACGCGGGTCTTTTTATAGACATAAGGTGACGGAATAAGACCTGCCGAAACCTACACGCTCCGGCAGCTGCTGCTGGAGCGTCTATACATCCTTAATATTATTTGCTTAGATTGTTCACTAACGCGGGGGATCGACTATATTTATGTGAGGTGGAATCTCTCTCAAATGATTAATTCCATCAACTCTAAAATCCTTTTATTTGTGTGTAGGAAACTATTCGTGATCCTGCATAGTTGCAAGGCCTGGAATGGAGATAGAAACACAACGGAGTGTGTGTGTCTGCAAATGATCCTCGGCAGCAGGCAGACAGTGCCAGCAGCAGCTCACTGAACTGCGCTATGCTGCTGCTGCTGTGTATGTGAACCAGTTCGCCGCCCGTCTATTTTCGAAACTCTCCGCCGGAGAAAAACGCAGAGCATATGTAGAGAGAGACAGAGATCCAATTCGGAAACTTTTTCTCTCCTTGCACTCTCGGCTGGATGGCAGAGACGAATAGAATAAACAAAACGCGCGAGAGCTGTATAGCTAAAGAGAATTTTTCTTATACACTCTTATATAAATTATCTCTAGCTCACCTCGCTGACTAATCGACTTGCTGGACCCACATGATAACAAGGAAAAGGACTTTCACGGGGTTAAACTCACGAAGTTGACCTAACCGGAACACGATGATTCATCCATCCGGGTTTGTATTTTTTAATAATTTATTATTACTTTATTTAATTGACGTTAATACTTTTTCGTTTCATTTCCGACATTTTGAAGAACAAAAAAGAGTCAGACCAGGAAATGCAAAGTTGAGAGTTTAGCGTTGATGAGGGAGGCAGTTTTTCTGTGCTCTAGGAGAAAAGAAAACTCTTTTTTCGGGTTCGACCCGAGCCAACTCTCTTGAATTATAAATAGAGCGGACCTACTTCTTGTGGTCTCCCCTCTTTCTTCCTTTTAACTTTTTGGTCCAAAGTTCTTTTCTTTTCTCATCACCTTTCCGTCTCTTAATGAGCTTTTGCTGCCCTTTATTCTTCTTCTTCGTGTGTCGTCAAAGAATGGGCACTTGTCCCGCTTATTAGATCTGCGCCATCGCATTCCGTCACTGTGTAGTCATCATATTCTAGAAAAACGTCACCCAGAAATATCGATATTGACGTTACGCCATTTTTTGTTTTTCATTCAAGAAAAATCGGTGCCCTGGCGGTCGAAATCGACAACTAGCAGAAGACGATTAAACAAACAAAAGATTTTGGGGGGAAAAGGTGAGAAACGTCGAATATTGGCTGAGTGTTGTTTGATTGTTTGATTGTCTCCATTTGCATTGATACACAAACGAATTGACATACAAAATGCGTGAGAGCGAATTAGTAAGTGAGACACATCGAAGTCACGCCCTTGAATGGCGTTCAGACGACACGTGTCTTTTATGTCTAATTGAGATTATCCGAGCCGATTCGAGTAGCAGGCTGAAAATCCATCGTCGTTTCGCCCTGGCCACTTTGAACCACAGACTCAACCCTGACGTCACTCGACCCTCGTTACAGCAGCAAGAGAACAGCAGCTGCAGCAGCAAGAACCTGGCCAGGCTGTTGCAGAAAAATCGCAATGTTTCCTCACAAGTCCTCAACACGCTTTTGGGTATGCCAGACAGGGATTGATTTCGATTCTTGGACGGTCACCATGACCTCATTCCACACACATTGCTGCCGGTCAAAGTGTGTGTGTGTGTGCTGTTATTTATTCATAATGTACAATTCTGTTTGCTGATATCTTGTTTCCCCCAATTTTCTTTGTGCAGACAGTTTAACTTCAGTGGACGTCGTCGATTTGGCGATTGAAGCCGTCTACCGACTTTATCATCACGTCTTGCGCGACGAAACCGTCTTGGATAACGTGCTGACGCACTGCGTTCAAAAGGTGACCGAGCGTGAACTTTCCTTCATCCCACACTCTTTTTTTCTCTTTTTCGTAATCGTCTAGAGTTGTGTACAATGTTCCAGTGATTACGACGCCACGTGTCTCATTTGTGGCTGGGGGAGCCTAGACCCATCATCACACGTCATCAACCGGAAGCTTTTTATATATTCCTCATATTTATAGAATCAAAAAACCCCAACGACGCACGTACAAGTCTAATCGAAATGGCGTTCAATGTCATGACAGCCCAAAGGACATTCCAAAATGTGACTCAAATGCCACAACTTCCCGAAAAGAAGTAGTGTACAGTTTAAGAGTAGTCAGAGAGAGGCGTTTGGCCTATTTCCATCAAGCGTACTAAGCTTTGGCAACGTTACCTTCTCGTTATCCCCGTCTTATTATTATTAGAGGAACACACAAGTTCAGGGTGGGCCGAAAAAGATATTCAGACCGGTCGTCCACCACCTTCGTCGTCGTTGAAATAACTTTTTTCTTGAATCAGTTTTTTCCTTTTTTTCTGTTGATTTTTTTCCTTTTCCAGCGGAGGCCGGAACCCCAACATTTTTTGTTGTTGCGCGGCATCTTGTGGCTTTTACGCCTTCCCATTGTGCCAGGAAGAAAAAGTTTTGCCGGGCATTCCAAACGACCGAAAATCTTGTCCAAGCCAAACACACCATCTTCTACAAACAAGGATCCTCTATACTCTCCGGGGCTCCTAATAACTTTATCTTTGATATTTTAACGTCAAGTGAAACACAAAGACAAAATGGTCAGAAATTTAATTTTTCTCTAAAAAGAAAAGTAGAGAAAGAAATGGGGGCCGTCCATATTTAGGCTCTCTTGTGTAGGGACCGGGGCCGTCGAACAAACTCGCCCAGGTTTAATTTTAGACGAACAAACTTGGCATCATCGAGGCACCGCCCCGTTTTTCTTCTTCTCTGTGTGTCTGCCTGTGGGTGTATGTACCTTCTCTCCTTACCGCCCACTGTCTCTCGTCACTACACAATGTGCGGCTCCTGTGCGAATCAGTAATTATTTTTAAAATCCACAAGCATTTAGAGTCGTGGCTGATATTTTTGTTCCCCCGATGGAGAATGTTGAAGGTGGAATTTTTTCACTGGAAAGAAATGGCGACCGTTTGAAATTAGCCGAGGGACACAGTTTTCAGGGTGGATCCTTTTCCTGGGAGCAGACACACACACAGAGCAAAGACTTAATTTAGCCTGGGCGAACGAGATTCAAAAGTTCTTTGGAAACATTCGCCGCCGTCGTTTTTGAACGGTTTCATATTGTCGCCAAAGTTTTTGGTCTTGTTATTTTTTTAAATGATTTTTCTTTTGTGTTTTATACATGTCAACAATCGAACGGAGTAGATTGGTGAAGACCTGGACCAGCCGGAGAAATGGGTGCCTTACCTCAGTGTCATGCAGCGTCTTGCCCGTCTGAATTCATCGGCCGTGGCCCTGGCCATCAGCCAAAACGGTAATACAAACAAATTTCTAACTAGACTAACTCTAGCCCACCTATCAGCCCGCACAGACACACACGGCAACAACTTTGCGGAGGTGGTGCTGTCACCTGCTGGTCGGCCTTCACAACCTTATCCATCTCCATGCCTACAGAAATGAAAACAATAACAAAAGAAAGAAAGACTTTTCTTTTCTCTTCACACAAATAAGGAAAAATCGATCAACATGTTTCTTGACGTAACATCCTGCACAGAGTTTCCTCTCTCTCTCAGATTTTTAATGAAATGTTTTTTCTTCTTCTTTTTCCTTGTTTGATGTATATATTTTCATGTTTCCATCCGTTTCATCATGGCAGCCAAACTGGAAAATGAGATGGTGGAACACTTGAGCGATCACTTGAGCGAGTTTGTCGCGCTGCACGTCGTCGCTCTGCTGGATCCAATCGTCAGGAGCGGCGACGCTGATGGAATTCTTATCCGACCCGGCAGACGCCCGATCCTGATGCTCCAGTTGGCCCGCCTTCTCCAAAACTCTCAATGCCAACAGTTGGTCTGCTCCACCCTGGGTATTAGTAGACAAAAGAAGTATCTCTCTTTCTCACGTATAGAATATAGCATCAAATCGGACCCAGTATACATATTGAAAGACATACACAGAGAGACTGGGGTTTAATAGAATCTATTGGGTTCCAGTTAGTCTCGCAAGATCCTTGATTAGTTCCGCTCGACTGACGCTCGAACCTTTTTTTATTTTTCGCTTTGGTCTAAATAAAAATGGACGATATGTAACAGGTTTCGCTCTGATGCTTTGGATCAAAGAGGATTTGCAACAGCCGGAGCACAGCCGACAACCCGACGACAATGGCCGCTCGAAAACTCAACAGCTGTTGTCAACCACGGCCAACGGTTTGAAACGCATCATCCTCCGCAGCCAGCCAGAGATACAGGTAAAGATAAAAATAAAAAGCCTTTTGGTTTTTTAGATATACATTCACGAAGATGATGATTGACCGATATCTATTTTTACGGAATTAAAAACAAAATAATTGTACCGTTGGATTTTTGGCCGACGCAGGTGGCCGCTTTACAGGTGCTGGACGCCTTGCTGCTGAAATGTCGCCAGCTGACGGACGGCCCTCAGATGATGACGGTCTTGATGGAGCAGCAAGATTTGGCCGAATTGATGTACGACGTCCTTTACGCTAACCATCTGCCGTTATTGGAGTAAGTTACACATTTCAATTTGTCCGGGATTCCGCTTGATGATATTCTCATTTCTTTTTCTTGTTTGGTGCTGCTGGACAGGTTCGCTTTGCGCTGTCTGCATCACTTGTCCCGCTGTCCGCCCTTTTTCCAGCACCGATGCGTCATCCTGGGCGTGGAGCCGCTACTGCGAGTCATTCCTCACCTGGCCGACAGCAACGCCAGCGCCTTGAGTGGCGGACTGATCGTCGCCTACGCCGTCCACCTCCTCAGCGACATGCTCTCCAAGTAAAAATAAGAAAACATTTCCCTTTTCTTCCTACTTCTCTAATTGAGGAAGGAAGGAGCGACAATCAACTCGGTCCCCCCTTAAGATTATTTAGTTACGGCGACGGGCAAAGAAAGTTTCGAGTGTTGTGTGTGGGAGGCGGCGTATTTTTCCATCTCATCATTTTTCCTTTTTGTTGTTGTTGTTGGGCTCTTATTTGTTTAATGGGAGAAAAGAGAGACCCCGGCGACATTGGACACAAATTTGTTTCTGTTTGCGTGGCCTAGTGTCGTAGCAACGAGGACAAATTAGGGATGGATCCCATTTCTTCGTCCGCATCCATCCGTTCTTATCCTGCCGGATCGGCCACACGGAAGGAGAGACCCTTGGCTAATAGAGAAAAGGGAGGGGGAACGCGACTCGCTCCGGGAGATGCCCATCGGTCGCCCAGATGGCAAATAAAAGAATTGCGGGAATCTCTTTGAAAGAAATCATTAACTATTTGTTTGTTGTGTGTCGTGTGCTCATAACGACCTTAATCCGGACAGAGAGAGAGGCCAGTCGAACTTGTTTCTGGGGTTTTCTTTTATGATGATGCCGTGATCCGTCAAAGTTTTTCCCGTGTGCCAACTTTTTGGGTGCTAGAGTTTTCTCCACTTTTTGAGCTGTTGGGGGTAACAGTAAGAATACACACGCACGGAATAGTTATCCATCACGGGTTAGGGTGGGGGACTCTCGTAAAGGCAGCAGGTGCGTCGTTCACACACACACATGGGCCGCCTATTGAGTTATATATAGCCGAGAAAGAGAGAGAAAAACAGGAATAATGTACTAGATGCAAGTAGTAGAGTACCGCTGTTATTATTAATAAAATCCGCCCTGTGCACTCACGAGAAGGCGCCGAGTTATGGCGCCGTCGCATGTCGCCTTACAGAAATGGCGGGCGCCACTTTTTGACTCACCCACGGCTGTCAAGTGGTTCTGGAATGCCTTTCGACCTTTTCAGTGTAGAAAATCTCAATCGATGGGGGACAAAGGACAATCAAATTCCCCCGAACGAGTCCGGAATTTGATTTTGTTTCCATCAAATTCCAGCTAGTCATTCCGGAATAATTCCGGAAAACGATGGAATTCCGGAATTATTCCGGGGTGTAATGAAAAAGGGGACAAATTGGGGAATGTGATTCTTTTCCACTTGGTCTTTTTTATTAATGAGAAATTGCTAATTATTTAATTGGTAGGTACGACGGAGAAGAGTCGCTGCTGCAGCGGTGCGTCTCGTCGACGGATGAGTCGAACGGCGGATTCCACGTGGCCTGTCACATCGCCAACATGGTACTCGATTCGTGCGCTCTTCATTTGGAAACGGGCGGCGTTTACCTGGTGGCCGCTCTCCTGGACAGGAAAAATCTGCCCGTGCCGATTCCGCTGGATCGTGTCTCTGAATTGATCCGATCCTGCGTCAAATCGCTGGCTCCTCCCGACAAAAAGTATAAAAAGAGTCTCTCCCTTTTTATCTCAGATTTCAATCATTTCTCCTTTTTGAATCAAAGGTGGAAGAGCGAAACGGGCAGGATCCATCTTCAAGGATTGATTCGGATGCTTTCTTCAGCTACCGGGTAAATAAGTTGATTGAAATAATTAGCCAATCGAAATGAGGGGGAAAACAAGAAAAAAAAGAGGAAATTGAATTTTTCTTTTTATACTTCCCTTCCACCCGTGTCCAATCGATTCAGATTGATTGTCTACTTGACGGACGACCCTCGCGCTCGTTTGAGCTCCTACGCGTCGGCCAACAGCGCCCAACTAGCGTCCTACCAGGAGTCGCTCGATAAATTGATTGATCTCATTGTCGCTACGATCGACGAGCTCATTACTGCGTTCCAGCAAGTACGTAACGTACAAAGAACGGGAATAAAAAATAAAATCACGTTACCCCGTCAAGGTGGAGTCAAAAATCAATACTTTACTCCGCCCTTATTTTGTTTTGTTTTCTTCTTTTACTGACAGGTCGACAAAGAATATCTTTGGTCCGATTTATTTCTTGTGCTGGTCCAATTAGCGACGGGATCCGCCACTGGCGCCGGTTACGTCCAGGCGGCATTGAAAGCCGGTTTCTTGCTGAGTCGAGTCTACAATGCCCGGAGAGGATCGAGCCCGGCGTCGGCTGAAAGGGACTCGGCGGATGAGCTCCTGACTTGGTTTCTGGCTCGCTCGCTCGACGGAAACCAGGAGCAACCGTCCGCTTTGGCTCCTACCACCAGAATCCGCCACCACCACTACGCCACCCTCCGCGGTTTGGTCCGCTCCATTCCATCCGCCCTGGCGGAATGGTCCGACTGGATCACCAACGATAAGAGGTCGCCGTTTGGAGCCAAGTGCTCCGCCCTCGTCTTGCTCTATCAGCTGGAATTATGCGAGACATCAAAGTAACAAGGCGAAGAAAAGAAAAATAAGAGAACAAGAAGAAGATGTGTGCGGTTGAATTGAACTTGCCGGAATTAATGATTGCGCCCGTGTTGTTCCGCATAGGGAAGCTCCGTTCGCCGGTGATCACTCGGAGGCCCTCCTGACGGCCGTTGGTGATTTGATGCTGACTCATTCCCCTTGCGACATGGACGATCCCGATCTTCTCCGCTCCGTCTGGTTCCTCATTGCCGTAAGGTTTTATTTTCGCCGAGACTTTGTGATCTGATTTGATTTGCCTTTTGGCTCATGACGACGTCTGACAAATGATTTTCTAATTGGACTTGGCAACAATGGGGGTGCCCTCCCTTTTCTTCTTCTTCTTCTTCCACTCGCATGCAGAGGTACAGTGATGGATTCCACGAAGCCTCAAAAGCTTTTGTCCATCTGGTGAAATGGTTCCAGCCCAATGGCTCGCTTCTGCTGCCGTGGCTCCGTCGCATTTACACGCCCCATCTGTCTCTAATGCGATGGGCCTTTGCTCTCAAGGATATCGCCTCCTACTTGGGATCCTACATGGTATGTATAGCTCCTGCTGTCTATATCCGCTCGCTCCTGACAGTCTACTACTTCATTACCGACAACGACGCCGCGCGCCATGTGGCGGCAGGAGCAGTTCATCATCAAAGAAGCTGAGCCAAGAGTCTCAGCTTTTTCATCTACATCCATTTCCCCCCTACTACTACTACTACATCTTTTTATTTTTATTTTTAGATCCTCCTCTGGATCGATGAAGATGATGTCGATGGTAAAAAGGCCACAACTCTGGTCAACTTGTGCCTGGAAAGATCCGACGATGTTTTGCTCCTGAGCGTTTTCGTAAGTTTTCCATTTCATTTTGCCGAGTTTCTTTCCATTTTATTTTTGTTTTTAAATTTTTCGATCAAGGATTTGGCTTTCCACGAAGATGCCGGCGTCAGCTGCTGTGTGGCTTCCATTTTGGAGCGAGTAGCCGCCGGAAGCGAGTCGATGAGAGTGGCCATTGGCCGGATGATCAAGTACAACATTCCGCGATTCCTCCGTCTGACAGACGTCACTGATGACAATTACTGTAACGTCATTATAACATCTGGCATTATTACTATTTGCTCCTGTGATCTAGCTGTGCACTATACATAATCCACTATCCCTTCCTCCTCTCTGTCGCCCAGCTCGATTGATAGGATCTTTACGTCTGCTCTGTCGCCTGTCGTCATCAAGTCGTCAACGCTACGGGCTACCGGTGGCGGATGCTGTCATCTCGGACGATTCGATTTCTGCTTGGAGGGATCCCGCCATCGTCGCCGCCCTCGTCTCGTTCCTGCCCCGCACCATTCGCTTTGGCCAGCACCAGGTGACGATGACTTTCTTTCTTTCTTCTTTTATTATTTATTTCTTGTGGGGTTGGTCCCGATCGATTTTCTCAAGACTTGTTTATCGCCCACCCAGACCCCGTTTCTTTTTTTTTTCCATCCCACTCGCCCAATCTCTTTTGTTTATTTCGTTCCAGACGCTTTTTAGATTAAGAGCAGCAGAAGCTCAGAAAATCCCAGTGTGTTCGAGTGTACAGCTTTTATCGATCCTATCTACAGCTCTCCTTTATGATAATAACGAGAGCGTGAATCGATTTGACTTCCAAGCTGGATCCTTTTGTTGTTGTTGTTGTCCGGTTTTTATCTTTTTGACTCTTGAGCGAGATGTTATATAACTTGAAAGGCTAACTTCTAGCTCCCTCTCAAACTGTCTACGTAACTTGTGTGAATAATTAATCATTAAGATCTCTGACGTTCTCTCCATTTCCGACGCTCCTGCTCCTGCTGATGTGCTGCTACTCCGGCGTGTGATGTGTTATGCAGGTGAAATTGGGCGCGATGGATCTCTGGTCTTGGAGTTGCCGCTACTTGGAGTCGGTGCTAC
This sequence comes from Daphnia pulicaria, assembly GCF_021234035.1. Classification (NCBI taxonomy): domain Eukaryota; kingdom Metazoa; phylum Arthropoda; class Branchiopoda; order Diplostraca; family Daphniidae; genus Daphnia; species Daphnia pulicaria. The sequence goes on from NC_060916.1 coordinate 11,288,536, forward strand.
TCTTGTCTGTAACCGAAACGACTCCATCCCCTTCATCTCGTGGTAATTTCCTCCCTCTCTCTCCGTCCGTCTGGAGGATTGAGAGATGATGTCATTACTTATTCCGACGTCACTAATCACTCGTTTTATTTTATTGATTGACTGTTTGGCCCCCTACTTCTCTAGTGCTCTGCCAAATTGTGATGGAAAATCGAAGTTTCATCGAATTTGTCGACGAGATTTATCGACGGGATGAGCTTCCAGTCTGGCGAAACGTGGCCCAATTGGTGGCGGCCATGGCCGCTTTCCATCATCTCCACCGACTAAAGGTCAGATTGTCGACTACGACGTTGATATTTATCTAAGTCCTTCGTCCCACCGAACTTTCGCTGACTATCGTGGAAAAATTGTTTTTCCAAAAGTTGTTGGAACTCATCCGAGAGTGGTGCACACTTTGTGTACAAGTTTCGGACTCGACTCGATAGGGGGCCAGGAGCTTACCCCACCCATTCAAAACTCTCTCTCCTCTTTCATCCGGCAGCCCAACACACACTAACCCATGGCCGGTTTTTCCTCTCTATCTTCTTCCTTTCTTCTTGGCTAAGGTCTAAATACGAACCGCTGAACGCACAAATCGATAGCAGAGAGAGACGGACCTTCTTCAAACCCCTCTATACCCTTTTTCTCCCTCCAGCACCCCGAGGGCGGAGGCCAATAATGCCTCGTCTGCTCCTTGACGGGTGGGGGTTGGTGAGGATGCGAGGGGTGGGTGATGATGGTGAAAATTCTCTCGCCTGAACGAACTCTGCTCGGGCGGTTTTTCTCTCTTTTTTCATCGCTGGATGGATGGATAGATGTAGATGGTTGGATGGATGGATGGATTGAAGGAGCGAATAAGAAGACGTGTGTGTGCGCTCATCGTCCGTCATAAGCTCCGCTCACAATAGTTGTCCTCCCCCTCATCTCTTCCGTCTTGGCTTTTCGCCCAGTTTCATCTTCTTCTTCTTCTTCTTTGCTAAGTTCTACTAACCGAAATAAGAACTCACAAAAGAAAATGTAAAGGGGGACATCCCACATCCGACAGCACACAAAGTGTCCATTTTCGCTTGTCTTACATCGGCCCAGCTTTTCCATTGTTCGTTTTTGAAAAATAGAAAATTAACCCAGAAATTATTTAGTCGCTTTAATTTTGATGGGCCAACATGATGATGAACGACTCTCACTAAATAATAAAACAAACTTTCTGTGATGTAACGGGCCGTGCATCATTGATTTACCATAAAAAAGTTGTTGTTTTTTCTGGTGGAGAAGTGGTGCCAAAACGGTACTGGGAAAGACTTTGGTGGCTGGGTGGGGGTGGTGTATGTATAAGGAGGAGCTAGAATGGGAGCCAGAGCCAGCTGTTACTGCTGTTGTTGTACTACCAAACAACAATGCTCCGAGTGGCGTTTGTGTCGGACAAACCCCCCCACCCAAATCATTGATCCATATGCTCGTTGTGGGACTCATGGGTAGACTCTCGCTCGTATCCAGCCAGTCGGATTTTTGTTGATGATTTTCTTCTCTTTTGTTCTCTCTCTTGTCTCGACATTATCAATAGGTCATTTCGCCCGTTCGTGTTTCCATGGCCCGTCTCAGCAGAAAGCTGACGGCTGGATTAGTCGGGATGGACGGCGAAGCTGCCGAGTCGCTGGATGTTATCCTCCAGCTGCTCGACTGGCTATTACGCGATGCTACTCCCGACAACGACGATCCGGTCACTCCCACGACTACCAACCGACGTCTACTTATCGATCCTTCACTGGAAGATGACGACAGAGACCCAGTGAACCAGCAGCCACACCACCGTTATTGCAGCCAGGAGAGGAATGGCTTGCTGGAACACTTGTGGTCCACGCTGGTCAACTGGACGATGCGCAGTGCCGACGGGTCGACGACCAAGAACCGAATTTTCGCCTGTCTCTCGCAACTGATGCGCTCCTGTCAGCGATCACTTCCGCCCGCCCAGTTCGCCTTGCTGGCTGCCCAGCCCTGGAATTACATGGTCGTGGTCGACGCCGTCCGCTCTCCGTCGTCGTCCAGCGTGGAAGCCGTCCAGTTGGCCACGGCATTGATCCGCCACTCGAAGCAGACACTCAAATCTTGCGGTATAAACTCGTACACATTTCAGCGCCAAAATTCAAACGTTGAATATTTCAAATGACCAAACTACTTTTTACATGTCCGTTTAGGAGCTCACCCATGGTCTACCCAACTGGAAGAGACACTGAGTCGACATCCGCCTTCACAGTAACAAAAGAAAAACAAAAACTTTTCTTTGAGAGTTTCAAAGAAGATTAAGAGTGTCGTCATTGTCACGTTTCATCACTTGTTTCATTGCTCATTCCGCCAGTGTTTCCTCGGGATTTTATTCTTTTCTTTTCTTTTGTAGCGCTGGAAAATATATATTATACACACACAGAGAGACACACATGCGTGTTTTATACGTAGTGTGTGTGTGTAAGGCCCCGGAGCTATGGAAGAACATCCACCCTCTCTCCCTATGTGATAGTGACCGACCCATGGGCTCAACTCCGTTGGTTTCTTAATGCGCAAGCGCCGCCGCTGCCGCCGCTCGGCGGTTCTCATTTTCTCTCCCGAGAGGAGAAAATGTACCGTTAGGTCGACCCTTTGGAAAGAAAAGAACCAAACAGGCAAGGGAGGAGACATGGATGGAAAAAGGGGGAGGAGCCGGACCCTCTGAGAAATTCTCTTTGGGATGGCGATACGGACGGTGGAATCGGTAGTCGAGGGTGTTGCTGCCAAGCCAGACGGACGTGCGTTCATTTGTTCCTTCTCTTGCAAGTTGTTTGTGTGTCGATTATTTGCCAACTCCATAGGATATTTGTAACTACACACACACACGCACACACACAATATCTACATTCAAAGAGATATATTTTTAGTCGCCTCCCGACCAGACTGCGACCGGCTGCGCACAACAAAAACAAGTGAGAGAAAATTGTATTTCTTCTTTTTTCCTTCTTCTTCTTGTACATGGCGAGTGGTGGTGGTGGTGTGTCTGTCTGTCGGCTAGGATCCGCAAGATTGGCCATGTGTGTTGTTACGACTTCCGGCCAACTCGAGTGTTATAATCCTTGAGAAAAATAAAAAATTGAGCCAAGACATTTTTTCAGTAGGTAAAAAGTAAAAAAGGGAAATTTTTTAAAAAGTCGCGTGAAAAATTCAACCGAGCGAAACAAACTAAAAAAAAAAGTAAATTTCGAAACTTTTTCGCGTGTGTGTATGGCGTCGCCCTGCGTGTCCAGGGCGACGACGCCGTCGGAGAGAGACGCCATTTCTCTTTATTCTCCCCCCTTTCCCCCTTGTACACCCCCCCCCCCCCACCCAGCACATATAGATAGATATCGACAACCGATAGATGATTAGATTGAGAGTACACACCCATAAGTCTCCAAGGAGAACTGGAACGTTGGAAGGACACACACAAAATTTGCTCCACTTCTATTTCGGACACCCAAATGCCGACGTGTTGGGGTGGTGTAGCACAAGTCAGCAATCAATTATTCAACACGACCGTGTCAAAACGTCAAACAATTTACAACTGAAAATGAACGTTCCATCTACATAATCTAAATTTACTTATCCACATAGAGCGCCAAAGCAAATTCTCCTGGATGTGTGTGTATAGACCTACTACACCATTACGTATATAGTGTAGGAGTCCATTAACCTAATGGCTTTCTTCCTATACCACGGCCAACTGATATAGTTAGACTAGCTGTTTGCTTTCGGTCAACAAAAACCAGGAGCTCTGGCGTTTCTTTTTGACGAATTACACACACACAAACCAGTGGCCTATATGAGAGACAATCAATTTAAAAGCAAAGAGAAAAATAATAAAATTAAACTTGGCACATTGACGGGCGTCGTGATAGTAGAGGCGAACTTTTTTTGGGGGAAATGAACTAGTTTCGTGCAATAAACCACACCGACGGCCATCATCATCATTAGTTTGGAAAAAAAAAAGGAGGATCCTGGACTTTTTCAGGTCTAAACTTTGTGCGGTTTTTTCTCGACTTTGGTCGCTAGATGTGTGTGTCGTCCCGCGTGTGCTCTTGCGGTTTGACTCTGTTAAGAAAAAAAGAAAAGAAGAAGGAAGGGTCTGAAAGTTATTTTTCTTCTTTCGTTCGGGTGTCGTCACGCAGCTCTGCGTTCGTTCACTGCCGACTGCACATGGCTGAACGTACTACTACACACACAATTCAGCGCCCAAGCTTGCCAGTTTCCATTTGGGAAATTGAAAATTCTATAGCTAGCCGAATTGAGTTCATTTCCAAGCCCCCCCGACACAGAGATACGAGCATTATTCACGAAATTTTTTAAAAAAAGAAGACAAACATGACAGTCGCCTAGTGAGAGAGAGATATTTATAAAAATTGGGAGACACATATAAAAACGGGAGAAAAGGGCGTTGTTAGAGAGGACGCTGAATTTCATCATCACTCCTCGTTTCCTTTTCGTTCAGCGTGTGCTGCGCAGTCAGACTTAATAATGTGTCCAAAATGCTTTTCAAAAAGAGTCCATTCGTCACAGGCGTTAGGGTGTCTCAGCAGACGCACATATTTCGGAGATTATCCATCATCCGTCTCTGTTGGATTTTCTGGGGAAAAAAGTTACATAACTCCCGCCATTTTTTTTTTTTTCAATCCTTGAAGTGAAATATGCCGTCTGCTATTATATTCACATCCACACCCTGTGGATGTCCGGTATATAGTTAAAACACATTTTTATCGCACAACAACAACACACACAAAGTCAGTGAACCGTTGGTCCATAATCTTGCTCGTATGTAACATAATAATAATGCTGGTTCATGTTGGCCTAGAGCAGTCCCCGGCCATCACCAGGCTAGCTGAAATGTGCACAGTAGTATAGCTAGGTAAATCCACTCAAATCATGTGTGTACGCACGTCACTGTCTCTTTTTTCTATTTTATTTACAAGTGTATGAAATTACCATGGCATTCGGCCAATCGGAATGTATTTTTTTGTCAACATTCTTTTTGTTTATTCTTTTATTCCATGTGTGAAGGCCATTCTAGCAGACAGCCGACAGTGACTCTAGCAGCCGACGCAGTACGAGACGCGGATTGAGTTTGTCATTTGTTCTTCATCTTGGCGCCCCCACCCCAATAAAATCTTGCCACCCTTCAACGACTACAAACGTAAACAGAACGTACACACATATATATTCTTCGCCCTAGCAGTTTATATTGGGTGTGTGTGTATCTTGTGTTGTGTTACGAGTGTGAGTGTGTCTTTTGGGGGTGGTGGTGTAATAATGGCGGCCTCCATTGCAGCTCTGCCAACAGCGGCGCACAATAACAGTATCAACAACAATGGTGGCAACAACATGAGTGAAAAAGCAGCTAAGCAATCAGAGCAGTGCAGTAGCAGCAGCGATTCGGAAATGATGAGCATTTCACTGCAAATGGAAGAACCCACCAACAATGAAATGACTTCCACTGGCAGCATCGCAGACGAGGCGTCCCCCATCGAATCATTGAAACCCATCATCACAATTAGCGGCAGTTTCACTGACGGTAACTCGGTAAGTACAATGTGGTGCTGTTTGCACACACACACCAAATCAAACACGTATACTTGTTAAACCAAATCTGCTTCTTTTTCGTAAATCTCTCTAGCTCCCTGCTGTTTGTTTAGGGTGTGTTCGACAACACCTCAACCTCCCACACTCGCAGACTTTCCTCCAAGCCTGTGTGTTTGTTTTTCTTCCCCGGTCCTGGGCTGTGTGTGTGTGTGTGTCCCTGTGATTACGGTTTATGCTGTTTGTTCAGGTCTACCACTCCAAAGTGTGATTCTGTTTCGCTTTTGGAAAACGACAGTAGCTGCAGCTTGTGTATTTGAAGGCAGCTCAGCCCTTTTTCTATTTGTAGTGGAAACAAATTGACTGGCACTCACAAACAGCCAGCCCATTCAAGAAAAGGGGGGCAGTAGCACCACTAAAGCTTCTCCATCTCTTCGTGTCAGTTTGCCCCTCCCAAATTGGGATCTTGATTGTTGACAGATCCTTCTTACAAAATGTGCATTGCAGCTCCACATTTCTTGCTTCAAGGCTGATTGACGTCGAGAGCTGACTTTCATTACGGCTGGGGAGACGCCAGCAGACGCCATTGAAGCGTCTTGTTTCCGTGTCGTCCCTCGACGACGACGACGACGCCCCTGTTTGATATGGGAACTTTTGGCTTCCATGTGTGTAACAGGATATCTGATTGCTTTCCTTCTTTGTGTTTTAGATATAAACAGTCGTCGTTTTGGTTCATTTGCCGCTCGGGGGAAAGAAGAATGTTTCCTTTTAAATTTCATTTGTTTCCACAACTTGATGGTTGTATAATGAGCCGCTTAATAGGAAACACAGGAGTCACTTTAGAAGGGGGGAAAAAGTTTTTCCAACCAATTCTTTCGGTAGAACTATCAGGAACTTTCTACTCTCTCCGAGCGATTAAGTCGCAGGGATTTTCCAATAATAGAACGGGCGGGATTGTTACGTGCGTGACGTGTAATACACGGTAGGAGGAGGAGGATCGATCGATTGGCGTCGTCGAAAGATCACGGAGACAGACGATTTTTATGTGTACATTTCCCTTTTTTTTTGTGATTCGGCCAATTGGAAGAGCGCCGTTTCCATGTGTGCTAAATCCCTACAACTTTAGTCTACGGTTGACAGACTCTCTGCCGAGATTCTCGGCGTGAGTGTAGCAACAGCAGTCAGCTGTGTAAAGGGTTAGTAAGGTCGTCCCGATCTGAATCAATCATCAGCTCTCTCTGCCGTGTGACGTCACACTGAAACAGCTAGCAGCCCGTCAAGATCGATCGGAACATTTTTGAAAAATTTCTTAGCCGTCACTTGTTAGTGAAAATTGCAGACAATTTCCAACCCAAATGGACAAACCGTTGGTTCTCCATTTGGTTTTCTTATTTGCTCACGCAACGAAAATATTTTTTTAAAAAAGAAAAATTCCTTTTTTCTTTTTATGGCGGAATCTTCTGCCCGGCGGACACACACACACAATGTGAAGGGGGGAAGGAGGCTTTTCGGTCGGGAGTGTGTGGAAAAGACAACAGCTGGGGTCGGTCTTGTCGTCTCCTTTCTCGGCTGCTGCTGCTGCGGCTCTCACATACACAATTCCGGAAAGGAGGGCAACGACGTTTCATATAAATCCTGACGACGTAGACAGTATTTTCCCATCCAATAGGAAAGCCGCAGGATATACAAAAGAGCCCAGGATAGTGGTGTGTGTGTGTGTTGTTGACTTGTTCCTGGGTTCGGCCATTTAAAAATGGACGCTCCGTTTCTTCTTAACTTTTCTGTTTGAATCATTTCGTCTGGTCAAGGCCGACTAACTGTTTTTCGAATTTCGCGCCATGACTTGGTAGATTTGAAATTCGTTTTCGGGACTGAATATTGACGTAGCCTTTTTATTTTTAAATAGCAGCAGCTTTTTTATTTTAAAAAAGATTGTCAGCTAACACAAAAATAGGATTCCAGCTTGGCTCGTCGTCGTGAAAAACGCATTACACAGCGTTGCTGCTGCGGCTGCAACAATTTATTTATTTAAATTTGACGAGAGAGTCTCTCTTGTTCAACGCCATCAATTCTCTTTTCTTTTCTATTCGCTCGGCTGATGATGGATTCCACTTTTGTCTAATTCCAAGCGATTCACAAAAGAGATGAATGCATTTTTAACGAGAACATTGCTGACGACGAATGTCCATAAATCTATAAAAGAAACGGAACGTAACACACACCCAGACGTTTTTTTCTTTTTCCAAAATGGCGTTCAATGATTCAAACGACTTCGTGTATATCTCCATCTAAGTATCGATCGGGAGCCTCATAATGCACACAATTTCGTCCCTTTTTTCTCGTTTGAAATCCTCCTTTAGAACATGATCTTTTCAATTTGAATAATGGAATCGGCTTTTCTCGTGAATTCTCGCTCCCGCGTTTCATGTTTTTTTCTTTCTTTCCTCAGACTCTCATCTCTTCTTTTATGCTGCGTGCTGAGCTTCGTTCTGTTTTTTGTTTGTTCACGCACAATTCCCGAGAGAGTCTGAGCAACTCTTCGGAGGCCTCGTTTGGGCGAGAGAAGATAATGGTGGCCGCCATCTTTGTTGTCGAGTTTTGCCACCACCACCTTTTGTCTTTCAGAAACATAAGTTTGGGAGAGATTTTTAAGAAAAAGAGACATTTAAAAATGGCTAATTTGGAGGGAGAGATTTTCCAACGGTTTCAGCACGAGTCACACACGTGGTCTCTAGGGGGTGGATCAATGTATCGATTGATTCGTCCAATCAATTTTTTTTTAATTCTGTAAACTGGTAGATTTTTCGAAAACCAGTTGAACTAGTTTCAATTCAATTAGAGAAAATTTTTTATCAAATTATCTCGACCACGTGCTTTGATTGAATTGCGAAACGTGGTTGAAATAGCCAACGACATTTCCACCCACCCATGTAACCCCCCTCTTGTTAAAAATCAACCACCCCCTCCATTGAGCCAATCAAAAGTCATTTAGACCTACGATTCTCATTCGTCCAAAAACAAACACGAGGGAAGGGGTAAGCACCGATCTCCAAGATGAGCGAAAGAAAATTTGTTGTCTGTGGTCAGTGAATCGTTTGGGAAGAAGGTGGTCGCGTGTGTGTCGTTCCTCAATGTCGCCCTCATCATCCGCTGCCACCGCCATGTCGACGACCACCACGTTGACCATGTTCGAAACGTGTTGCACGATGGACCAGTGGCAGCAGATCGGCTACTTTACTTACAAGGCTAAACTAAGACAGGATATTAACGACGATTGGATCGATATCGATCACGACATTTGGGTGAGTTAACCGGTTTTTTCTTTTGTCTCTTTTTTTCGATCGAGTTGCCTCCAGGGATCCAACACGTGGGTTTTTTGTTCTTTCGTGTTATTGAAATATTTTCATTCGGTTTGGAAATTGTATTTTATCTTTTTTGTCGTGAACCACGTGCTTTCCTCGGTATTTGTTTTTTTAGCCGATTTGCGAGCAGATCCGATTGTCGAGTGCTACCGGTTTTTATTTTATTTCTTTTTTATTGGATTTCGTGCATTGGAATTTGAATCGTGAGCAGCTTTTTTTTTCTTTTTTTTTTCATTTCCTGTTTCTCTTGTTGTTTTTTTGGTTCAATGTCGTGAACACGTTGTTCGACACCTAGCGGACAATGTTCGATTCTCTTTTTACGTGCGTTATTCCGCCACCGCCAGATGTCAGGGCGAACAAAAACATCTTCGCTCGGGGGCCTTCCTTTGTGTGTCAAATGTAATCGATCGATGGCTTCCTATGCTGACCAGCAAAGAGCAGCTCGCTGATTTTTGTTCCGATAGCCTTTTTTTGATCTTGGCCAACTGGCGAAAGATATCGGCTCTTTGGTGAGGGTCCCGCATTTTTCGTTCAACTCTTTCTAATGTCTAATCGCCTTCGTTTGATTTCCTAATTCCTGTCATGTCGGGAAAAAAGGCTTCCCATTTGTTTACGTCGGGTTTCACGATCCTCTTTTCCCACTTTGTTTTGGTTGTTTTTCCCATTTAAAAAAGGAGCGTGGAAGGGAGTAGAGATTAGACTTGAAAGTTTAAGGAGACTCACGGGTTTATTTTTGCTTTTTGTTAAAGGAAACTAATTGACTCTACGCAAACTTTGCCGAGCTCTTCGCCAAAGCGTTCGTGAGTGGGTGGGATTGGCTGGAGTGGATCAATAACGGTCATTATGCAGTGCAAGTACAAGTCAGCGAGCCCCTTTTTTGTTTCCCCTCACGTATACTTATTCGTATTGGATTTTCTTTAAATCAATTGCAACGGATGAGTGGCGCATTTCTCAACCATCGCAGTAAAGAAACAAATGAGATAAAAAGATCGCCGCCAATATTTCACAGTCACAGTGTTATTGATTAGATTCTTTTAGACACATATGGCTGAACAATATTATCGTCTGGTGAACAGAAAATAAAGAGAGAAAGGGAGGTTGTTAAAAGAATCATTCGGGTGTTAATGACAGGCAGCTGTTTTTATTCCTCTAGGGGGGGTATAGTAGTCGTCCCTTAGGAAGTGGGTAAATGGCAGGGGGTCATCTCGGTCGTCTAGTTTCCGCCCGTTTTCCCACGTCACGTCAGTCAACTGTGCGAGCAATAGATGGCGTTTAAATGGCGATTGCCCATCGGGATCCATACCAGTGGTCCATCCACTGTGTAGGAGAGGGGGGCGGAGTCTCTTTTTGGGCATGCGCTGTCAACAGGAAGAAAAGCTGCTGCTTCCAACCCTACCAGAGACTCTTTACTACACAAGAGTCGTAGTAGTCGGCTGGTTTTACACAGACATGCTTCCATGTCCCTTTTGAGTGGTGTGGTGTGTTGTTTTTGCCTTTTGCTCTAGATTTTTTCCTGTCCGACCCAGTAGAGAGTGGCCAACGCTGTTTGATCGACAATACAGTCGTCTTAAAAGTGCTGTGATTTAATTTGAAAACTGAACGAATTTGATTTCGAATTGAAAAATTTATTTTTCAATTCGCCAATACTAGAAAACAAGAAACGAGAAAGTTTGACACGAGATTTCTATCAAGTGTGTGGGTCAGTTAGTTTTGATTGATTTGATTTGGATTCCGAATCGAAACCCCCAACAGCCGCCAAACTGTGGAGCGCCGGAGCATTCTTCCTTCCTCCGCAAGGAGTCTACTATCCGGTGAATTTTGCTTTTTTACTTTTTCTCTCCCCTTCTAAGATTTATATTTATACACACATTTTGGTTGCCCTGCACTCGTATGTTGGAAAGAGGCTATTTTTAGGCAAGGACAGAAAAATTTTACGTGTGTGTATTTGCTTCTTCTTGGGTCATGTGTGGTGTGTCTGTACATCTGGAACTGTTCCAGTAAAACACTCTGGGACCCTCTCTTAACACACACAAAAAATACCCAGTAGCTTTTTGGGTGAACATAGACTGGGGAGGAAGGGGGGGTTTTTCAGATGGGGGAAGGAAAAACGGATGGAAACATCTGCTCTGCTTTTTTATTTTATTTCCTTCCTCATCTGTGCGTACATATTGCAGCTTTAGAAAAAGAAATTCTTTTCTTCTGAAATTCTTTTATTTTTCTTTTGGTGTATAATAATGAAAAATTTAGTTTGTGAGTTCTTTTTTGGTCGCCATGGCGTCATCGTCGTTGACTCAATCAATCGGTAGCTTCCTGCCCCCAATGTGGGAGGCTTATTGCTTTTTTGGAGAGGGGGGTCCTGTCCGTTTCGTAACGAACCAGATCCTGTGTAACAAGCCCCTGACTTTTCTTCTTCTTCTCTTCGAAATTGCTGGGTAGAGAGAGCCCGGTATTTTTGTAAAAATAGAATCTGTCTGTGTGTGGGTTATTCGAAAGAGGCTGCTGCTGTGCTCTCCCACAGACTCTCTTGTGTTCCTTTTTTTTTTGTTTTATTCTTTTTCCCTTCTTGTTCTAAACCCCGTGACGATGAGATGAATAGCTGTGCTCCAGATGTGCATGTGTCCATGTGGCTGGGGCATGCTACCGGAGACGCGGGAGGAGACCATCTTCTTCTTGTTGATTTTGGGAGATTTTTCTTCTTCTTATTTTACAACGGGGCAGTTGGGGCTGGTCGTCCTCCCTTTTTAAATTTAGACCTCGTGGGTGTGTGTGTGTGTTAAGACATACAGACTAAAACACATCTGGAAGTCATCCAAAAAGGAGAGCACAAGTAAAGCGAGGAGAGAGAAAACGGCAGTGTGTGTGTACATCTTCTTCTTCTTCTTTGCCCCATCCGCTCCATGAACTTTATTGATCCGCCGACTCCGTCGCCGTCGCCGCCGCCATTTCTCTTTTCCCTCCTCCCCTCCTCCACCCCCCCTCCAGTTTGATGACGGATGGATGGGTCACACACACACACACACACACTATATAACACTGTTGGTCTCCCGGCAATGCGCCATAAAGGAATAGGAACAGACACACACTCACTCGAAAATGGATCGTCGTCGTCAGCCGGAGCTTCTGGCAGTGGGATGGATACGGATGTTATATGCTGCTTCTAGCTTTTAATTTAATTGTGAACAGGCCAAGTCAGGAATCGGGGTGTGTAGTGTGTGTGTGTGTCAAAGTTGGGGAAAAAGTAAGGAAGGAAGGAAGGATGAAAGTGGAAGAAAAGGCCAAAAAAAGGTCCAAGACGAATAGTAGAGAAAAGAAAAAGAAACGCAATGGTCGATCGATGGCGGCGGAATCGAATTTCTCTCCTTTCTCCTCCCGACCTCCTCCTCCTTACTCCCACCCCCACAAAAATAAAAAGGCAAGTGTGGGGGGGGGGGTCCAAAAGTCAGTCCGACATTCAACACGAAACCGGCGGCGCAATGTCGGCGCCATACAGCCCATGTTTTTGTCAAGTGTCGAGATTCAATTGAAAAATTCAAATTGAAAACATCCCAGGAAAAAGTTGTTCTATAGCCACCCTCTTGTGACTTATCACCTGTGATTGACGTCACTGAAGATTCATTTTTGGCTAACTTTTTTGATTTTTGCTTCTATTGCAGCACATGGTGCAGGCCGGATTGGCTCCGCCCTATGCCCAGTACGGACAGGGCGGAGGTGATGCAGCGGCGCTGGCCCAAGCGGCTGCCCAGGCGGCGGCTCAGGCAGCGGCGGCCCAAGCGGCCGGTGTCGCCGTTCCGACCAGCCAGGGCCCAAACAATGTCGGCGGTGGCGTAGGTGGCGGCGGCCCCAACTGCGGGGGCTTGAAATTGGAGAAGGACGACGCCAACGGATCCATGGCCATGACCATGGCCTCGACCAGTTCGTGTAATACTTCAACGTCCACGAGCTGCGTCCTATCGGGGTCAGTGGGAGTGCCGTCACTCGGCTCCCAGGCCGCAGTGGCAGCCGCTTTGGACAGCCTTTCCGGCGGAGCCGCAGCAGCTGCTCTTAGTCTCGGAGGCATCGATCAATCTTCACTAGCCGTAAGTAACACACACACATACTCCACTATGCTGCTTCTTCTTCTATTGTTGTACAGTCTCGTGAACTGTAACCAACCAGTCGACCACTAATTGAAGACATAAAACCCGAAATTGATGGCCAGAGTCGGTGGCGCCATCCCTTAGCACTGACCTGATTCACATTTTGATTTTTTTCCAGGCGGAATTGAATGCGGCATTCGGATTGAACTTGTCGCATCAGCTAGGAGCCGGACAGCAACAACAGCAGCAGCAACAGCAGCAGGACGTGATGGTGGGCAATGGTGATGTCAATGGCGATCCTAGCGGTTGCGTAGCGGCCGCAGCGGCTGCGGCTCAGGCCGTGGCGGCTGCCACCAACACGGGCTGCTCGGTCTCATCCAGCAACACAACACCAACGTCCGGAATGATCACCACCATTGACCTGTCATCGGGATCTTCGTCATCGGTCGGCGTCGGCTCTGGAGTGGTGGTGCAGACGAGCGGAGCCGGAAGCGTCGCCGGCGGCTCTTCCTCTCCCAAAGAGATGCCCAAACGCCTCCACGTTTCCAACATCCCCTTCCGCTTCAGGGATCCCGATCTGAGAGCCATGTTCGGGGTATGTAGTACAACAACAACCGATCCAGCCCTTCTAGCATCTATATATTGTAACAACCGAGATCAATAACTTCCTTGTTCCGGATTCAAAGCCCAAAACTACTGGCAGTCGTCGTCGTTGTGTTGTTTGGCTGGCTGGATCCGTCCGGGCGATCTAATGTATATCACATGTATATATTATACATGTGATGATGGACGGGAGTCGGGAGGAAGAAGGTTTTCGCCTGATGGGGTTTCTTGTTATTGATCGATGGTTATATATCCCTTTCCCCCTACTCCTTGTCCGCCCTCATCAATCAATTCCGGCTGGCTTTCTTTCTCGTTAATAACAAGTCCGGGGGAGTGTGAGAGACAAAAAAAGATAAAAATAAGTCAATCACATCATCCCCCCTTTTGTGATTTGTCACCATTATCTTTTTTTTTTGTGCTTGGCTTTGGTTAAGTTTCTTAATTCCTTCTGATTTGTATCTGTTTACAGCAATTTGGACCCATCCTCGACGTGGAGATCATCTTTAACGAGCGCGGATCCAAGGTAAAACAAACGAGAAAACGCGAAACTTGATCACCGTTGTTCTTGATTTATTTATGTCTTGACTTTATTTTAATCATAACAAACAAAAAGAAAAAGTTTTGTGATTCTTTTGGGCCCGAGAAAAAATGATTGTCTCTCTCCCCGGCGAACACAAACACACACACGAGACTTTTGTGGAATGGGGGGGGGGGAGATGCAGTTTAACTTATTAATTAAAAATCAATTGTGTGCCTTTTTTTGTTGTTTAAGAAAAAAAGGGGAAACAACCTACACAACAAACAACAAAAACAATTCCGTTTTTCTTCTGTATTGTATTATTTTATAGGCCCCCCAAGGCTGTGCAACAATCAAAAAATCTGTGATGATGTGCAAACACAAAATCAGAAAAAGAAACGAAACAAACAAATGAGAACACACGAAGTTAAAAGAGAGAGAACACAAGGGCGCACACACATACAACAAGCGTCAACGTGCGCTGGTCTGATTTTTAACAAAAAGACTGCGGTTGTTTCGATGTGTGTTTTGACAGGTATTTTTTGATCTCCCCGTAATGGTGATATTATGAATTGGTGATGCACGGCTCTTTGGCTCACTCTCTCTCTCTTATCTCTCTCTCTCTCTCTCTCTCTCATTTCTAAATCAAAATTACCTCCCTTGTTTTTTTTTTATTCCATCCTTGTACATATCTCACTATTTTTTTAACTGTTGGAAGAAGACAAAATCATTTTGAGCTGATCACGCAAAAAGTCACCAAAAGTTGTTTAGTAGAAGCCCGAGAGGTGAGAGCATTTTTGATGAGCATATTCTGTCATGTGGTACTATATAACCGGGTAACTTAACTCCCCCTTTTTTCTCCTCCTCCAGCTACTTATTTGCTACTTGCTCTGCACACCACTGTCGGTTTTTCTGTCTTTATATCTATACATGTCCTTTTTATTTACCAAACCAAAAAAAGCTAAAAGCATTTTAAAAGTAAAAAAAAGATAATTGTTTTTTATTGGGAAATAGTCCGTGTGTGTATGTAATTTTTTCGGTTTAATTATTTTTCGAAGCTTTTCATTTGGAAACTTAAAACACAAAAATTCCCGATTGTTGAAAAAAACAAAATCCTTTTGTTTGTGCCTTCTGACATGTGGTTGCTGGGATGTGGGTTTACTTGGCTGCTGGTTATATCTCCCCTTTTTCTATCATTCCTCTTTTTCCCGCCGAAAAAATTCGAATTGGAAAGGCTTATTTTAGATATAGAGTATTTAACACCAACCGAAAATGATCTTTCCTAGACGATTAAATAAGGAATCAATTTGGAATGCGCGAAAGAAAAAACTAAAAGACACGAGAGACTTGTAAATGTTTGCGTCAGTTTTACATTTTTTTTTTTTTTTTTTTTACTCTGTTGGTTTTGTTGTCTGATTAGCCGGGGAACGTTCATCCGCACTTCCGGAAATCTTCTGGGATTCCGTACATGTATATACTTAGCTATTCGATTCCGCAACTTTTTTTCCCCTCCTACTCCCGTTTATTGATTGTTTCCTATTTGCATTATTCGTCTCGGTTTATTTTTATTTTATTCTTGTGCGAGGGGGGGGGGCAAGGGGGGAGTATGCGGTTCTCGTGAAATAATCCATTTATCATTTTCTTTTCCTTACTGCTCCGGGTTTATTATTTGTGTCGCCGACGACGATCGGTCGATCCTTACACACTCCCATGGCGCCCATTTTATCGATCCTTTTCTTTTCCTCCCTTCGTGAGTGTTCGTTCCACCCCCCACCAATCTTCTTCACGAGCAGACACCGGCGCATGCAGATGATCATCATCCTTACTCCCGCCCCTTTTTTTATTTCTTTTCTCCTTCTTCTCATAGCTGCTCCTCTCTCTACACACTCTTGTATTGATTTTTGTCAAGAGAAAAAGAAAAAAGTCATTCCACAATGCTATTTATTTCGGGCTGTTGTTGTTGTATTTGTGTAGAGACTTTAGACAACAACTAAACCAATCGAGGAAGAAGAGGGGGAGAGAGAGAGCTAGAGAGAGCGCAACAACACGCAATAAAGAGCTTCCAAAATGTTGTTGTTGTTGTTTATAATTGAAATTGACCTTCTAGAGGTGGATATGCAGAGGGGGCATGTGTGATGTGGTGCCTGATGTTTATTTTTCTCTATATGCGAATGGAATTATTATTTTTTCCTCGGAAACACAACCACCACCAAAAAAAAAGAAACAAAAAACACACAAATATTTTATCCCCTATTCTCCCTGTTACGGTGGAAACTTGTGGTATCTTATCGAATGCTGGGCATTATACTTCTCTCTTACTATTATATATACATCACTCTCTCTCTCTCTGCTGCTGCTGCTGTGCTACTTTGACTTGTTGGCCAATCAATCGATATTTACATGTATGTGTGTGTGTCTGTGTGTTTGAAAAAGACAAAAGGAAAGACAAAAAATCCCGCAAAATTTACCCTGGCCGAATTGCAGCAACAAACATTTATATATCTCTTAATCATTTTTTCGAACGATGCCCCCCTTTTATTTTAATTTTTTTTTTTTTTTTTGAACTTAACTTATTTATTATATTAGTCTGTTGTCTGATGTTTTATTTGTACACATAAAAATTTCCCTACTGGGTGTTGTTGTTCGTCAAGCCTTTTTTGAAAGAAAACATTCACAATCTCTCTCTCTCTCTCTGATTTCCCTAGGAGGAATTTCCCCCCTAATTTAATTGATTTTTATATAAAAGAAAACGCGCTCTTGAAATTCTCTCCAATTTGATTTTTAATTTGATTGATCATTATGATTTTTTTTTGTATTTTTTTTTTTTTTTTTTTTTTTTGTATTTTGTCTTGGCATGCAGGGGTTCGGTTTTGTAACGTTCGCAAGTAGTGCTGATGCGGACCGCGCACGAGAGAAGCTTCATGGCACCGTGGTTGAGGGACGCAAAATTGAGGTGTGCATGATCTTGATTTCCCTTTAAAAAACAAAAAAAAAAACTACTTCAACAACTTTTGAAAAACCTTTTGGACAACAATTTACCCCCCCCCCATCGACTCAAATGTGTTTTTACAAAAATTCCCTTCACCTTTTTCATTTACCACCTTCACCTGACCTTTTTAATTATTTATTTGTTTTACCCTGATAGATCTTTCTGTCTATAACCACCACCTTCTATCATTTTTGTTTACTGACTTGATTAACCTTTCGCTTCAGTTTTTATTTTATCCGAGAAAGAAAAAAAAAGGTAGTCGAAGCGCTTAAAGTTCAGATTGAAATGGAACTTGAACGTGCCAGAAAACCAATTTTTTTTTTTTAATTTCGTTACAATTAATTTTTTTTTCTGTGTGTGTGATCGGGGAATTTATTTATTCGTCGCGGGAATTTTGTGTGAATTTTTAATTAGCCAGAAGAAAACCAAAAAAAAAAGCTAGTGGAAAGTCTTTTGCACCCCCCTTTGTAATTCACACGTACGTTTTTTGGATAGATGTTTTTTAATTTCTTCTGGTGAATCTTCCTGATCGATGTTTTTCTACACTCTCTCTCTCTCTCTCCACAACCAGATTATTTATTAATATTTCCCCCTTACGTCCATTCCCTCGAAGCTATTTTTCTGCTAGCCATCCGCTGCTATTTACATACTATATAAAATACGTACCGCTGCTATTAATTCATTTTTGCTACTACTTACTCATATCTCTGAGAATTTGTACGTATTTCAAAATCATCCAAACATTTGCCTGATTCGTGGCTGTGGCCGAACACCCAAAAAAGATTGAGCTCGGTTGTGTATATTTTCGTTTTTTGTGGAAATGGATAGACACACACCAAAAAACAAAGCAATCAAAAACACACCATTTCTATATCTATATTTCCCTTAATTGTGGCGTGTGCGCGTGAATTTGCAATTTGTTCATTTTTCATTTGGAATCGTCCATTTTTCATATATCCGTCTCGTCGTTTGTTGGCTACCGAAGTTAGTTTTTTTCTTTTTACTTCATTTCCTTTCTCTCACACAAAATATCCCACCAGCCAAAATCAAAATTTCGATTGAAAGAAAATGAATTGTCATATGATTTGTTTTTAATTTTAGATCGTTCACAGTTCACACTTATTTTCTTCGTGTCGCATTCGTGTAGCTCCTCCCACATAAAAACAAAGAAGAGTCTTGCTGCCTTTTTTCTCGAAATCAAAATGGAAGAGAAACAAAAGCGTGAATTTTTTCCTTGATCTCTCTAATCATCTAATAATTACGCGCGTAGATTCAAAAAGGGGACGCTCTGTTCTGCTAGGGCTAGAAAGAAATGTGTAGGCTTGACCGTGTCGTTAACAAAGAACATTTATATTTATTTTCCTTAATTTTTTTTTTTACTTCTTATGATTTTGCACGTTATCCTTCTTCTTTTAATACTCTTCTCCCGAAAAATGCAAATAAGTTTGTTAATTTATTTGTTTTTTATTGTCTTCTTTCTCCGTTTCTCCTTCTGAATGAGTTCGATTGATTCAATACCCTTTTTTTTTAATTATTAATTAAATTCCTCACCCTCTTTCCTCCTACCTCGTAGAAAACTTGTTGTCTTGTGTGATTGTTACAATCTCTTTCCAATGCCATGATGTTTGTTCATTTTTTCGAAATTGCGCGAATGTGGTGGTCGCACTGGCTAATAATCTTTTCTTTCTCTTTTATTTTTTGTTTTGTTCTTCGTCGTCGTCGTCCACGTTTGCGTGGCTGTGTGTCTTGTGTATTTCCCCGTACCTGTTCCTATTAGGTCAATAACGCGACGGCCAGAGTACAAACCAAAAAACCCGCCACTCTTCCTAACGGTAAATTTAAAATTCGAAAAATTCGCGCGCCAAAAATACAACATTTTCAAAATGTACTAATTTCTTATGCAGAAGAGCAAGAATTTAAGTCATCCCAATTCCACTTGGGACTGGAAGCCGCTGCAGCTTTGCGAGGCGTTGCCCTTCAACGCGGACGGGTCCAGCGAGCCGCTGCGGCCGCTTCCTACCCTGCAGCTGCTGCCGCCGCTGCTGCCGCCGCTATGGCCCGACCTCAGCTCACTGCCGCTTCGCTACAGTACGTCACATTTGATTCCCCCGAAGTGAAATCGGCGCTCGTTACTAAATATTCTTTTTTACAATCGACTCACAGGGGAGCGTACTACGATAATTTGATGGCCCAGGTCCAAGCCCAAGCGCAAGCCCAGGCCAGCGACGCCTACAGACTGCAGGTAGGACAACAATATGTAATAACCATTTTCTAAAAACATTTTTATCTTTATTACTATTACTACTACTTCTTTTCGGGTTGAATTTTTGATCGAGTTGTACATGGAAAAATCTTCTTTTTTTTACCCGTTGGTTATTAACAAAAAAAAACAAATGGAAATTTAATTTCCCTTTTTGAAATTAATTATTGACGCATGTTTAAATAATTGAATTGTTTTTGGCACGACAAATTTCGTCGGGGCGATTTTTTCAAATAATTCAAGAACGTTTCAATTTGTTCAAAACGAGCATGCAAACTGGGGTAGCTAGATATTAATTACCATGTCGTCGATTCCTAAAAAAACATTATTAAGGGGGGAATTTACTCATTTTGGGACTCTCGTTTGACGTGGGAGGGGCGTCCCGACGAGCATCAATCATCTCAAGATAATTAATCGCTGGGAGATAATCACTCTGGGGGGGAGGAGGGTCTTAGTAGAAAAGCTCCCACTCGTCCAAGGCAATGTGTAGATTACTTTTGATTACTTATTAACAGAATTAGCGTGCGTGTCTTTTCTTTTTGTGTGTGTGTGTGTGTTGGTTTGTTGTCTTGCTTTGTTTGTTTGATATATATTCTGCCGGGAGGTTTATGTCATGTGCGCGCGCATTTCGATTTAACCGAGTAAACCATCACTCACTTTTTCCATTCTTGGGGTCTAAAAATACTTGACTTATTGCCACACATATTTCTCTTTTAATTAATGATGAATCGGGAATTTATAATTAATTTTTTTTTAAATTAAAAAATTACTTTTGCAAAAAAAAAAAGAATTGATCTTGGTTGTTGTTGTTGTAGCCACGCGCGGGAAATTCAAAATTTCTTTTTTTTTTTCTTTTTCTTTTTTTTTTCTTATTGCCTTTGGTCGAAAAAATTTTCTTTTCCCTCCCGTCCGTGTGTTGCGTCCTATTTTGGCGTGTGTGTCGTCGTCGTACCCCCTTTGTGTCCGTCTGCAGCAGCAACTGGCAGCAGCAGCCGCCGCGGCCGCCGCTACTCAGCGACCGCCCACTCTCTCGCCGTCGCTTGCATCCGTACTGTCACGCAACTCCCAGTCCACAGTAAGTGGCTCCAATCAAAAGAGAGAAAAATGACAACAACAACAACAAATAACAGAGCGCACAAATTTCAATCGGAGAAAAAACGAGAATTATTTTCTCATTATTGGTTTTTTTCATTTCATTTCAAACTTATTTTTGGTTAAAATTTTTATTTAAAAAAATTAAGATGATTGGTTTCATTTTTTAAAATTTCTTCTTTTCTCTTTCGGATTTTGAGGAATTCAATTGATGAAATTTGCATTTTGCTTGGGCACGGACTTTTTTTTTCTTTCCCCCGGTTGAAATTAACATTCATGGAAAGGCGATGTTGGGTCCGTGTGTCTATCCAGCTGATTGGAAACCAAATTTATTTGGTCTCGATAGAGTTCACACACTTTAAAGAAAAGAAAAAACACGGACCAACCATCGTCTTTGGTATTTTTGTAGATGATATTCTTTTAGTCTACATCCCCCCCCCCCTTCTTCTTCTTTTATTTGGTTGTTGTTGGTCTCCCGAGTGTGTGTGTGTGTGTGTAACCCTTTGGGTTTTCTTCTTTCCCCTTTGGGTCGTTTTGATTCAGGCATGCCGCAACATTCCTTTCATTTTAGGTTTCTGTCGGAAATTTATTTTTCTTTTGCCTGGGTTTTCTATCGCACCTTGTTCTTAGGTCCTTTCTATCGGAACCCCTTTTTCTTTCTTTCTTTATAGTCGTGTGTGTGTGTGTAAAAAACAAAATGGGGGAAACTCGCCATTTATGCGTTTTCTCTTTTTCTTTTTTATTCATTTTTGTGCACGGACCGATGGACTTAACCAGAAACGATTTTCTTATTCAACTTCCTTTTGTTTTCTTTTATATTTTTCTTTTAAAAAAATAATGGGGCGAAGAAAGCAACTGCGATTGAAGTGAAATTGTGATTTTTGTGTGACGTTGATTTTTGGGTCTCTCGTTCGATGCGTTCATCTTTTATTCTTTTTTGTTTGTGTTTCCGCGCAATGCGTTGACGTCGCAACAAATTCAGGCGGGCTATCTGAGTCAGGCCGCCGCTGCTGCCAATTACACCGCGGCGGCCAATGCGGCAGCCCGGGCTTACGGAGCCGCTGCAGCTGCCCAACCTTCAACAATGGCCGCCTACGCTGCCGTCCCCGCAAAGTGAGTTTCCCCCCTCAAATGATTCCCACATTCGATTCGTTTATTCTGCAACATTTATTTTTCAAAACCAAATTCAGTTACGGAGCCGATCCGTATTTGGGGCACAGCATCGGACCGGTGCCCACGTACGGAATTAGCAATTCCGCCGAACTGCAATCCGTCAACAAATTGGTACGTCAAAACAAAAAAATTGAATCGAAAATTGTTCGATTTAATTCATTTTGGTTTTTTGGGTTTATCCCCGCAGGCTGCCATGTACCGAAGTAGTTACAACAGATTCACACCCTATTGAGAGAATCTCCCGGAAGTGAACGACGTCGGTGAAGAAAAGAAACAAAAGAAAAAAGGAGGGAGAGATATAACAAATTGAGTAAAAAACCAAACCCGACCCGCTGCCGTATTTTTCCTTTTTAATTGTTGAGTGTTTTGGTGTGTGTGTGTGAGTGTGTGGCCAGTAGTCGTTTCCCTTCCGTTCGTTCGGTCGTCTCACACGAAAAATCACCAGCGCGCACAAAAGACAAACCAAAAAATAACCAGCCCCGAAACGCACAAAAATTTCTCACATGTGGTGACACATGGGGGGGCCGGCCCAAAGTATTTCAACTTTCTCCTTTTTTAATTTTTTAAACCAAAAAAATCAAGCACAACAACTGGGAGAAAGAAGAAAAAGAAGAGTGGGCAGTTTGTTGGGTCCCTCGGTCCTCTTTTTAATTATTTTCTCGACTCCTGAAATTTTGTTTCTCTTCTCCTTTTTGTTTCACAGTCAAAAATTGTGTTGGCCTCTCTCTCTCTTCGTTCGAGGCTTCCAACAACAAAAACGTATACCAAATAAGAGCCTAACGGACCTCGTTTTCCTCTTTCGCTTTCTCCTCCTACTCGCCTCCACGCCCAATTTTCAGAAGAAAAAACAAAAATTCTCTTTTTTTTTGATATAACAAAAAGATAAATTACTCGGAATCGTTCGTCTACCCCCCTCATATTTGAATTTACTCAGATGACGTCCCCGTACACACAAAACAGAAGAAATACTCTCGAGAGTGATATAATATTTAACAGAAAAACAAAAAGATGCGCACGTGTATTTGTTTCTTGACACACAAATTCTCCTACCGAGTTGACTCGATTTTTCTTTTAAGAGAGGAGAAATTTAATTTTAGCACAAAACAAATTAGCAGAAAAATTGTATTTCTCACGCTCTTCCGGCTCAAACGACGATTTTTTTAAATTATTTTTATTTTCTTGTTTTGGTGTTTTGACGGCCAGTCGAGCGGCTCTCTCTCACCGAGTCCCCTCCTCCTCTCTCACCTGTTTATTTCAAAATCGTTTTTTTAAAAAAGAGTAACACACACATACTCAAGGCAGCGCAAAAAAAAAAAAAACGAATACTCATCCTCCTCCGTTTGTTCCTTCTCTTTTAATTTTTGCGTGTGTCTATTATTTTTTATTATTGAATCCCCCATTTTTTTTTAAATCGATATTTTTAATTTTGTCTCTTGTGTGTACCGCAGCTGGGTCTCACTTACTCCGTTTCCTCTTGCCGCTTTATATACTCATCACTCGGCCGATTCGAAAAAGTTTCCAAATTGGGAAATATGATTTTTGGTCTCTTATTTTTAATTAAATTGGGGGTAAAGAATTTTCTTTTTCTTTTTTTTTTTTTTGTTTTCGTCGCAACTTGGCAAATTGTTTATTGCAGTTTGGAATTTCTCGAACTCGATGGAATCTTTTTTTTTTTTCAATTTTAATTCAATCAAAGATTTGAAAAATAATTTTTTTTTTTTCGTAAAGTAAAATGAAAAAAAAAGTTTTGAATTGTAGACATAGTTTATAAATCAAAGTTCTCTCTCTCGACTACGATAGGGAAATTTAAAAAAAAAAGGAAAACATTTGCAGAGGGGTTTATATAATTTCACTGAGTAATCGCTAGTCGGTATCCCCTCCTGTCTCTCTCTCTATTCTCTCTCTCTTGATTTCTTTATAATATTTCTTATAATATTTCATACTCATCTCCGAAGAAGAAAGAAAAAAACATCTTTTATTCTCCCAGGTTCTTTTATTATTTTGATGTGTATGTGTATGTGTGTGCGTGTGGCTGTCTATCATATTAGAATCTCTTGAATTTCATTTCAATCCTTCCCCGAGAATGAGATTTGCCTCGCTCCTTGAAAAGGCCAGTTCTTTTTTAGTTTTATTTTTATTTTTATCCCCTGTCCGGATGCAGTCCTGAAAAAAACAAAAATCACCTTTTTTTTTTTGTGCAACATTTTTCAAAGTTTTTTCAGGTAGCCTAACAGAAAATTTTTTTTTTTTTTTCAAACTTCTTTTTTTGGTTTTATTTTCCCCCATTTTTAATTTTCGTGCTCTCTCATTCGTGTTCTTCTCTCCGACAAAAAAGTCTTCTAAATATGATACAAACTACCCGAATGTGTGAGTGTGTTTTTGTAGGTGTGTATGATGAACTCTGTGTAACGTTTTCGATAAGAAGATGATTTAAAAGAAGAAAACAAAAAATGTACGAGATGAGAAAAAACAACAAATTCTTTTCTTATTTGATATGGCAATTTCTTTTTTCTATAGGTATCACCAGTGTTATCGATCGTGTTGCGGAAATGTTTTATTATTTTTATTTTATTTTTCAGGAGCTGCTTTAATTGGTGAATGTGGGAGAATCTAGTTGAAATATTAAAAGAGGCTAAAAGCGAACAAGTTTTTGCCGGCTGCGAGAGAAATCCCTCGAGAGATTCCCTGTTTTATCCGGAAGATGCTTTTCTACTCACGCATTCGAAATAACGAGCTTTTCCGCACGCTGACTCTCACCCACCTAGCTGTGCACAAGAGGCCCCTTTTAAATAATGAAATAAGAAAAAAAAGAAGAGAGAGTTAACTGGATGTAGAGCATTTGTATTCGAGTCACCGGGGCAGAGCAGCAGCACAGGACGCACCACTCTGGAGAATATAATTCACTAAACCTGCCCCCCAGTCCGTGATTTGCTTTTCACGCTTCTTCTTTTTTTTTCCCTGGGATGTAACAACTGTGTGCTGCACGGCTGCTGAAGTTTACCCGAGTCATTTATTTGCGACACGCTCGAAAGAGTGTCTGAACGCGGGAGAAGGAAATCAATAGAGAGCGGGGCTGCTGCAGTTGACATTTTTTTTAAGTATACACGTATTAAATTATCATTTTAAATGCGAAGCCATTTTGTCTTTTAAAAAACCAAATTTATTGTTTCCAGGGAAAATGAGATTCGAAACTCGAGGGAAAATACTTGAATCATTCGTGACAGACAGTTGATTTGTTATGTTGAGCATGACGGAGCAGTCGAGTGTCGAGTTCCCTCATTTATTATTAAGCTGCGACACATTTCGTGAAAATTTCAAAACGACTCGTGAGTCATGTGTGTGTCTTTCGACAGCGGTCTGGAGAACTGTTTTTCCAGGGAAGCGATGAAACATATTCCCCTCGTTAGTAGACAGCTGGAATCGATTTCTAAATTTACGCCAAACAACCGTTCGATCCCGCTGCCTTTTTAGTTTTATTCCAAGCAACGTCCCAAAACCGGCCATCTGTAGACATACCCAGTGAGTATATAGTACCAACTATAAATACTTGTTTGTTCTTTCCTCCAACCGAAACGTTAAATTGCATTCATAAATTACGCTCACTTTACCTTGAAAGGCTTTTCGGCAGCCGGCGCTGTGAAACACATAATTCCTCCATATATCCTGGGCAAGCGATTTCCCAGGAGTGACGACATCGGGGTTCATCGAGTCGGAACAGAACAGCGTGAAAGCCCGAAAAACACTGGACAAAACTGGTTAGTTGGACTTATCGTTCAAAGTGGTGGCCGTTGATCGAATCAGCCGTCGTCAAGGTCCTTTTTTTACGAATGAGAGTAGCAATACATTTACGATACTAGTTCTATAGAAAGTAGAGATCGATTTATAATAATGCAAACGACGATTGACTTGTCGTGTTCCAGGCAGGGCAGTGGCTTCAACATCACACAGGCCATATTTTCCCGGGGAAATGTATATGTCGAGTCGATTAAGGCGTATCAAAAACATGTACACACACACGGGGAAAATTGTCTTTTAATACCCACGTCGTCACAGCCTATCGATCATAAAAGGCCTTTTTCCCATCCGGCGCTGAGTATATAACATGACGTACGGTACGTAATAGTTAAATTATTTTCGAGTGTTTTTTTTCACAGATCATTCGGGGGTCGATAAAGGGAATCAAGTCAAGAATGGCGTGTTTGATGCAAGTTTAAGTCTTTTTTTAAAAAAAGAAAAGAAAAACGGCTAAAGTTTTTTAAAAGGCGTTGCGGCTGATGACGGGCCATCGTTGCCATTTTGATCTAAAAAGTAACAACACATTCCCGATTGAAACTTTAGAGTTTCTCCCATTTTTTTTTATTTCGTTCTATGGGCGCCAGTCATTCGAAACTGCAATTAAGGCCAAGGAAAAGAAAAATTGGCATCCTGAATTATCCGGCCAAGTCAATCAAAATAGACGGCACGAAACCAATAAGTTTGGATCGGCCGGATGTTGACAAATGAACGACCTTTGATTATGGATGGCGTAATCCGACGGGTTTTTATAGGCAAACCCGTGGACACGCAAATCATTTTGATTCATCGACGAATAATAAAAAAGAAGTTACATAAGAAATTGTGTACGTACGCATTTTGGGCCTATAATCATTACCGCCATTTTGTTATTACCTGATGTGTCCAGGGTTTAAAAAAAATAAAAACAAAAACGGGAGCTATAGCAGCCGTTGTCAGGGGTTAGTTGTTTACGACTGTGCTGGTGTACAACGGGTCAAAACTCTCGGCGCTGTTGTGGACGGTGGGTGCTGGGCGGGGGTCTGGGTGGGGCTGGGGTTTTTAATGTTGGATCGATTGTGGCGATGCCAGTAGAGCTCGTCCTATTACACTGTGCTGCTGTGGTTCCCAACTTCTCGCATCCAGATATTAACTCTAAGCTCAAAAAAATAATAGTCTTATTCCCTTATTCTATTTTGAGTGTGTCCCGCGTTCATTACATTTCCGTCTGGCGTTTCTAATCACGCCCCCCACCCCAACCCCACCTCACCTTTTCTGATTGTTCGGGGTGGGACAGACGCGGGAGAAAATGGAGGTGACAGGAGCTGCAGGAGGAGCGACAACCCAAGACGACTGCTGCGCCGCCGACATACCCCAGCAGATGTACGTCCAGGTGGAGCAACGTCCACCTGTCCCGGTGTCGACCAGGGGCGACGATTCACCCACCGGCGCTGCTCCCTCAACCGGCCGCTATGTGGTCACAGTGAAGCTGGAATGCCCCGACTCTCAGGTCATCACTCAAGCCTGGACGCTGGCCACGTCCGCTGGCTCGCTCAAGGAGCGTCTCTCCCGCATGGTCGAACTGCCCGTCGGCACTCTGCACCTCATTCACGGCGGTAAGGCCGTCCAGGATCACGTGACGCTGGGCGAGCTGGGCGGTAGAGTCAACGAAACCATTTCTCTGTCGCTGCGCTCCGTCGATCCTGTGGCTTTTCCCATCCGCATCAAGTCCTCCCTTCCGCCGGAAGATCTCATGCCGCTTCCGGACGTCATCACCGTCCGCATTCACACCAGTGAGTAGTTCATCATCTCCATTTTTCAATTTTTAATTCAATTCAATTAAAGGCAATTCTGTTGGGACAGAAAACGCTCCGGATCGTGACCTGGTGGTGGAAATTGAAAATCAAAGTGTCTGCCAGCCGTTTCTCGGCGGATGGCGGCGGAAGAACAACGGCGTCTGCTACTATCACGCCGAGACTCAAACGGATTACACGGTCGGCCCGGACGATCGCCTCCGCATCTTGACACCAGGTATTAGAGATATTCGAAAATTCAATCGATTCCGGCCCTTTCGATGGGATAATATGTGTTTGATCCATGGCCGGCAGTCAAACGGGTCGCATACTATATAGTTTCTCATCAATTCAGACGGGCCGATCGGTGGCTAGCATGACGTGTATTTGTCCGTCTGCCGCCACATTTCACCGGGACTCGTGAAACGAAACTTTGTTGGCTGGAATCAACTTTGATCTCCCAGTTTTGTTGTTATTTATTTTATTTTGTTTCATTTTCCGCCAGTTTTATCGTTTTTATTTTTATTTTGAAAAATAAAATTTTGGCTATTTTTGTACTTTTGATAGGTCCCAGGAGCAAGGACTGCCAGGTGGCCACAATCCGCGACAATCACACGCAGAGCTCATCCAGCGTTTCGTGCCAAGTGCGCGGCTTCGACTGGAACTTGTCGTCACGAGACGACAGTCTCAACGCGACCGGACGATTCGTGGCCCCCCTCGACGACGCCGACAAATCTGTGAGTAGATCGAACCGGAACCACCGGAAGCCCCCGAAATAGATCGAACCAGAATCATAGGGTTTGACACCGTTTAACTATTGAATATGGATTTTTAAAGCGTAGGGTCAAGCGCTGCGATCCTGGGGAGAATCCTTACACTCCTCGACCTTGTTCCGTGACCAGTTCGCTGGCCGAATCGATCGACAACAATAATCCGGCCATAGAGCCGGTGGAGGCTCTCATCATCCGCTTTGGCGACGTCACAATCGAGAAGAACCGCATCAACGAGGTCGACAACCAACTCGACAACCACCGCATCATTTTCCACGAAATCGAAATCCTCAACTCGACCAAATCGTCGGCCGTCAAGGATCGAATTCTACGGCGTCTGTTGCACAGGGTACAACCGGCCATTTTGTAAAAAAATTTAATTTAATCAACTTAAATTAATTTAATTAGATATCGCAACCGAAAGTGTGGAGGTCGTCAACAGGTGCCATCGTCGAGGTGGACACGGTCGAAATTGAATATCTACGTGAAATGCGGCTCATGTACGAGGCCGTTTGCAATTCGACCTTGACCGAGGAACGCGTGCGAGCATTGCACCTTTTGAAACGAACTGCAAGTTATTATTTTAAACTGTTTAATTTAAAGTTGGGAATTTTATAATTTATTTTGATCGGTGCAGCTTTGGAAGAAGAGCGGGCCGTTAGTCAAGGAACTCCTCCAGTTGGCCGATCGTGAGCTGGACCTGCTGGCCAGAGGCCTCATGTCTTCAGCGTTGAGCGGGCTCCAATCACGACTCCGGGCTCTTTTGCGCCATTTCATCACCGAGCAACTGCCCCAGCCCCCGTGTGTTTAATACCTGAAGGAAGAATAACTTTAATAATAATTATCTCGGCTGTCCATAGTCAATCAAGATCATTCCATTCGTTTTGCGTGAAATTCTTATATAAAACAAATCGTGTCACTCGTTTCGACTAGCAAAAATTGACTTGTTTGAATAGCTCACCTGTAATATGCTGGCGGGAACAAATAAAACTGAAATCAACTCAAAAAATTTCAAACGTGAAAGAATCCGAGGAAAAATGAACGATGATTCGTCATCCGTGTCCATTTGTCTTCGGGGAAAAACTGTCGGAATGCCCCCCTCTGGGTGCGTTTGCCAGCACAATCAATAATGCTGACGCCTTTTTCATCGAAGCGTTCACACTTGACGTCATGTTTTCTTTTGTTAAATCCCTTTTGGCAGAATATGTAACTCGTTAACATTTTTTCTCTTTTTTTCTAGGTTTCCGCCCCTTTGGAATTCTACGACCTTAACAGTTAATCCCTCCCCACACACAAGGATTTTCACGCGTTCTTTATTGAACGATCACGCCGACGAGTTGGCTGTGCAGTGCCATAACATTTTCACATTCTCGCCACGTATTGCCCATCAACATTTCCTACCCGGGGGGCGTGTGTGGACAATAAAGGCTAGAAATGTCTTGTTGCAAAGTTGCCAACTACCTTTTCATTGTTACACACACCACCACCCAGTTCCAGAATGTACATATAACACTGGAATAAGGTTTTTTTAAACAGCTCGCCAGTCATCTGGATGGGGGGTGGCAAACTGACCGCGGGAGTCTTTTATTTCTCAAGTTTTGACACGCGATCGAATGTATAAAACTTTTAGGCGATTCGAATTTTACCGCACTTTTCTTTAGTTAAGGTTAAGTATACAACTCAAATCTGAAATGTTATAAAGTACACAAAAAGATAGCTGCATTAAGATAAAAATTCCAACCGGACATTGAACAGACGCCACACAATCTCGAATGGCGTTGCCTGGCAACTGCGCATGCGATCACACATGGACTCTACAGTTCTCCATCGATTCGCGTCTCCTTTAGGCGTCAACAATTCCAACGTGTCAGTTTGACAATTTTCACTCCGGAGTGCCAAAAAATCATGTCATCCGCCGGAACTCGAGTGGCCGTGGTAAGTTTTGCGTGAAAATGACAAATACAGAACGAATTTAATTTATGATGCCGTTTAAATAGGTCACTGGGTCCAACAAAGGAATCGGCTACGCGGCCGTGATGGAATTGTGTGCCAAATTCGACGGGACCGTTTACTTGACGTCGCGGGACGAAGGGCGCGGCCGGAAGGCGATGGAAGAGCTTGAAAAACTCGGATTGCATCCGGCCTACCACCAATTGGACATTGACGACGAGTCGAGCGTTTTGAAATTGCGCGATTTTCTGGTCGACACCCACGGCGGGCTGGACGTGCTGGTGAATAACGCGGCCATCATTTTCCCGATGATGACGCCCAAGGAGGAATTCGTCGAATCGATTCGCAAGACTATCGATACCAATTTCTACCACACGATGAGAGCCTGCAAGATCCTCTTTCCCATCCTACGACCTCACGCTAGGGTCGTTCATTTGACCAGCGACGATGGCCATTTGCTGAAAATATCCGGCCGGGAACCGGAAGCTGCTGCCTTGAGGCAGAGATTCTGCTCTCCGGATTTGACAGAGCCAGAGCTCTGCCAATTGATGGAAGAATTTATCGAGTGGGTGTATATTTTTTAAAATGATTAATTGGCAATTAATTTAATTATTTGTTGATTTATAGGGCTGCTAAGAATGGAGATTATTATGAACGCGGATGGCCAGATAGCGTCAAAGAGAGGGAAGATACATGGCCCAACGAAGGCTACATCGTGAGTAACATATGAAATGTTATTTACTATTTGAGAGTTAATTTTAATTCATATTATGAATTCCAAGGTTTCAAAAGTCGGCATAAGCGCTTTAACTCGCATTCATCAACGTCAATTCGATCAGGACCCGCGGGAAGATTTAACTGTCAATTGCGTCCACCCTGGTTATGTTGTCACAGATGCCACTTACCAGAAAGGAGAGAAAACTATCCAAGAAGGTCAAGAATTGGTGCACTTAATTTGAGAATCATTATTTTTTTAAAGTCAAATTGTTGAACAGGTGCCGAGGCGGCTTGTTGGTTGGCTATGCAACCGCCATCTTCATCGGCCAACAATGTACCGAAAGGTGCGTACGTTTGGCACGACAAGCAACTCGTCGACTGGGTCAATGGACCCCTTCCATCGATTTATTAATTACATTTTGAATAGTCTTCACGGCTATAATACGATTTTCGGTGTTAAAATACGCACACATCCGAGTTGGAATTTCAAAATAATTCTGATTTGTATTTGGCTTGATATACGTAACTAACTTTCGCCCCTAAATGGACTTCATATTTTAAATCCGGTTCGATTTGATTCCTTCAATGTAATAAAATTATCCGTGTTATAATGAAATCGAAATCAATCTAATTGGAAATACAATGCAAATCACACGGAGAAAGTACTTCAGCAAAATAAGAATACGGACCAATCTTGAATTTCGTAAACACACTGTAAGTAATAAGTTGACCAGCTTGTCGTTGTCTCATTTGTCATTTGTCTCTTCTGTCAGAAGGTAAGCTCTGGATTCTTTCTTTACTAAATGGTTTGCCGATTTGTAGTAAAAAAAGATCGGGTAGAATTAAGAACGTCGTTCGAATACGACTAAAGCAAGTTGAATGCTGTCAGTGGTCGAGCTATGGAAATTCTAGGGAAATTTGGCCAATAAAACGTCGTAACATTTGGCACGTAAAATAATTTCCAAATAGATTAGGATTATCGGTTTGGAGAGAAACTATCGACACAAGGCTTTTCTTCTTGGTTATTGATCGCAATTGCGGTCTCATTCTTAATTATGGGTTTAGGCTCGTGAGATCCTATGGCTTCATTCATGTTTGAAAGTGCATTCCTCATGTCAGGGATCTCCATGTTTGAAAAATTCCTATGGTTTGAAGTTGATCACATACCATGTGGTTCCTTCTAATTACTATTCAGATTTTGTGTATCATCTGAAAACAGGATATGTTTTTACGTACATCAAATTGAATTACAGTAATAATTGATGAAACATCAGGCACCTGACGTTTTCAAAAAAGCAATCGACGACCATACATTAGATTCCAAAAGACAAGCTCATTCAGAATTGCCAATCCGTTAACCCAATCAACCGCATTTTTCCGTTTCCTCTTCGCCATCTGTCGACTCGCATTTGTGAACTTGTAGCGAGCTGCTTGTACTGATACTGCCAACGATTTAAAGAAAATAAGAGTTAGGAATGAAGTAGGAGTTACCAACTAACAAGTAATTGAATTGATTACATACCTGTCGAAAGGATGAAGATCGCTGATGCTGATAGGACTAGTAATCTTTTCTGAAAGTAACCGAGACTCAAAGGATTCTTTTACATAGGGCTGATAGGGATCTGCTGACAAGGGCTTCATTTGGACCGAATTGTACGAATAACAAGTATCACAGAAAGGGAATTCACTGTGGGTTGAATAACGAAAAGAAAACTTATCGTCTCCGAGTTCATTGATAGGTAAATAGGGGAAGTCTAGTTCAATTTTCTTGACTCGAGTTAAATCGAAATCGATCCTCTTCTGGTCGATGGGTCCGAAAAGGAGGGCGACACTGTACAAAGTGTCCGGGGACCATTCACGCGGGATACGAGGGTACAGAACAGCCTGAGGGGATGGAGGAATGAGGCCAATACGAAATAGGAGATTGAGGAAGAGTTCTGAACGCAGGGCGGATGCTTCCACCTCCGTCCAGGGAACCAAAGGGCAGGACAAATTCATTTGAAAACTCAGGGTATATATGGGGTGGCGGAATTCTTGGCCGGAGTAAATCCCCAATCGAACAGCACAGGCTGATAATAATGAAGACTGGATCCAGTCCAGTTGTTTCTGAAATCCTGTAAGAAAAATAATCTAATTATTTGAGTAAAAATGTTAAAATTAATTGAAACGCACCAGAATCCTTGAGTTGAATCAAAAGTGATTTAATGTTGGTGTCAGGTACTTCGTACGACAATTGATTTGTTTCAGTCGATTCTTCTATTTTTATCTTATCCGAACATTTTAGTGGGAGGGTGTCTGTCAAATGGGAAGCGGAAACTTTGATCTCTAGCGGTTCATTTGGGCTGCTGCGTGATGTTTCCTTGATTGAGCGAACGCTTTTCTGAAAACTCCGCATTGATTTTTGAATAGTCAATTCAATCAGATCATTCCAATCGTCACACATCTGCAAATAAATCGACAAATTTGAATAATTCCGAATGCTATAGTTGTTCATTGTAACGTACATTGAATTCCTCTTTCCAGATTTTGCTGAATGGACGAAGAATGACGGGCCGGCACAAAAGGTCGGCCCGGCCCAAATCGCCCGCGATGTGATGCAAAATCGTCAAAATGCAATCGTTGACGAATGGGCCGTTGGTCTTGAAATCCTCGAGAGCCGTGCCGTATCGATCGACTATTATTTCCGAACAGAATTGAGTCAAGTGTTGGCTAATATTAAAACTCCC
This sequence comes from Daphnia pulicaria, assembly GCF_021234035.1. Taxonomy (NCBI): domain Eukaryota; kingdom Metazoa; phylum Arthropoda; class Branchiopoda; order Diplostraca; family Daphniidae; genus Daphnia; species Daphnia pulicaria. Next base: position 11,321,924 of record NC_060916.1, read on the forward strand.
GCGTGATGATTGCCCAGTGGACCGTTCGAGCGCAAGCAATAAGATGTGATTGGTCGCGATGACATCGAGTAGATAACGCCGACTTTGAACGACAGGATCGAATTGACGGAGTTGGAGCAAAAAGAGTTGACGGAGGTCCCGAATGGCTGGCACGTAACCACTCAGTCGAGTAATCAAATCTTCGCTGCCTGTGAGGAGGCCTGGCTCATTTCTATTCGACCCCGAAGCAAGACGGAAATAACTCTCCAAAGTTTGCACGTACTCACGAATGGCCATCACGCTCAGATGTAGACGCCTTACGCACGGCTTCAAATCAACTGTCGGTTGGAACGTGTAAATTTCTAGTTCTTCCGTCTGACAAACAGCTTCCCACGTCAGATAACACAAGAGATCAATAGTTAAGACGTCTTTCAAGTGTTCCACACTCGTTTCTAATTGAACAGCGATGGGCAAAAAGTAGCAGATGAGCCAGCAAAAATGAGATTTGTCCCAGAGCAGGTAAGTTTCACCTTGTTTGAGTAACTGTTGATGCAGTTGCTTCACCAGAGTGTTGTAGCCTATAAGAATTAAAACATTTGAATTTAAATTTAAGAGAATGGAGATCAAGTCATTACCGTTGAGCAGGAAATCGACAGTAAATTCTTTCACTAGCTGAGCAATATCTTTTTCTGTTGGTTGATATTGAAATAATTTAAAGCGTTGATCCATTTCCACGTTGCATTCGGTAAACTTCTTCCGGCTCTGCTCTTTTTCCGGAATTTCCTTAATTTTTGTGTCACCTTTTATATTCCTTTGTAATAGATAATTCATTTCTCATTATTAATACTTCCTCGCAATTTATTCATCATTTTCAGACCTTTTAATTCCGTTGTCGGCGCTGGATTGAAATAAAACAGGAGGCAACAAGCTTGAACCACTTTCCAATGATTCGTCCGTGGGCGGTACATGATTGGCTGGATGCTCGGTTGGAATATCGACATGAAAGGTTCTATTACTACAGCCCTTTTGAGAGTTGTCACGACAACGACGTTTAAACGATTTCTTTTTATGACCGTCGTGCTCCTTCAGGGCGAGATTGTTGCATTTTAGAATTCCGGAATCCTCAGAGTGAAAACCACTGGATGTACTTTGTTCGCTAGACGAGTGTCGTGATTTATCTATAAAAAAAGAAATCGTGAAACTACAGAATTTCAACATTTAACTGCTGCTCCCGTCCGCACCTGTTTGGCTGTTGTTTCTTTCACCGGATGAGAGCGATTGGCCGACTGTTCCCGTTTCTTGCTTGTGCATTTCTCCCGACAATGTCATTTTTGGCGTCGCATTCGGCGGAGTGAAACTGTCCGAGTGAAAGACGCTGCTAGATATACTTTCTTGACTGGATCGACGTGATTGATCTGAGGTAAAAATTGATTCGATTTGGATTTCCATTTTGATTGTTCTCAAGATTCTGTTTACTGAATTGACTTTGTCCATCATCTTCTGAGGACTCGGACGAATGGATGTCATCTCTCAACATGTTTTGGATAGTTTCAACGGGTCTATCTTTATAGAAAAGCGAAATCAGCTGTACGATCGTCACTGACCATTTTTCCTGTGAAGAATTTGCATGTAATTAAATCACGTTCGTAGCGTTCCAGCTGTTAATTTATCCAATTACTAACATTCTTTAAAAATGTATAGAGTCTACGCAAACGAAATAACGCGCCGACTGTTAGAACTGAATTCCATTCCAGCCAAGACACTATAATCAAATGCCACCGTGGCATTGTGATATGCAGGTAATCGTTAATATTTAATAATGTTTTGGAATGGAAGCACACCATCAGTGTTCCGAATAACAATCAATGTCACGAATAATTTAGTATTTACTCCTTGATCTGTGTATGCTAGTTTGCTCTCCTAGGGGAAAGGAACGATCCTTGCTGTTGCACAACGCTGAATACGAATGGCCCGATTTATGGAAAAGATCACTGACTTTTAACGATTTGCATGGCTGCTGCTAAGCAACGGCCATATTATTGCCAACACATGTAAAAAGTTAACCTCTATAAATCAACCAGAAAGAAATTGTTGATTGAACCCTGCAATTCTACGACTTTGAACGAAGATTCTATTGAAGCGGTATAAATCAATCATATGACCTTCTCAATCGTATTTTTAGCTGATGGTCTTAAAGATTATAGGTTCTATTTTAAAATAATTTCTGTGGTACAGCTCTAATCTCCCCCTATTATTGGCATCCATGCATGCTACTGGCAGTATTACTCAACTGATGGGAAATCATATTCCCTAGCAACTGTAAAGAAGATGTGATACCTTGAAAGGCTTTCGTCAATAAGTTTTTCATCTGAGCAAAACCTACATGGTAACTTTTATTTTTTTCTTTTATTTATTCCTGCTAGCCATAATGCCCAACCACAGGATTTCAACGAAAAAACGCTAGACTCTCTCACGATTTTATAAGATTTTACAAGGTAGGCCTACTAGTACTTATTTCACACAGTCAAAGAACCTACAACCAGTTTTCCAACTCTAAAATCTCAGTTGGAAATATTCGCATGGTATTCGTGGAAACAAATGCGAAATAAATTCTCAGTAAATTGAAATCCGTTTTTGTAAATAGACGAAGCGAGAGATAGTAAAAAGCCTTTGTCGATTGCTGTTTAAATATGCAAGGCAAACAGCCAGCAGCAAGCAAGTCAATAGAGAAGTAATAGTGTTTTACCGTAGCCTGCGAACAGCCGAGCAAGTTGATGAGGAGGTGACTCAGTCCCTGGGCGTACAAGTTCCAAAGAATTCGATTCTGCTGCTGCTGTGTTGAGGTAGTAGATGAAACTTGGCATTCTCCTACTGCTATTTGACATTGGCGTTCAGGAGCGTGCAGGATATTGCGTATCAGCAATAGGGAATGATTTACCAACTCGCAATCTTCGCTAGACAATGATTGCTTGACAAGAAAGTATATTTAAAAGATAATTCAGTCACGTTTGTAAATGTTAATTTCACCTTTTGTGAGATAAGGAGAAGATGATTGAGAATAACTTGAGTTGTTTTGCCATCCAGAAAGGATTCTTTAGCACCATAGAGGAGTTGGGTCAGTTCGTGGATGGCGATGTGCTGCGATGGACTAATGCGGTTGGACGGATTGACGGAGACCAAGCACTCGACGGGTGTAGTAAGTTCAACTAACAATCTGTTTAAATAACGGGAAACATTTCTTGAATAAAATACGGGCGAAATCTTTTAAGATTAAAGATGTCGTTGTTTTCTTACTTTATTGTTGAATAAAATATGTCGGTCTGATCCTTACTGATCGTCAGAATAGGAATTAGATCCTGCAATAATAATGATAGCGCTGGGAAATTAAATATTTCATCCGGCTACTATAATATTTCTGTGTTACCTTATTTAGTATGTCCATGAAGCCGATGGCACGCCGGAGTGGACGACTGTTGGGATCCTCACGCTTTAACATAACGTTAATTTCTTCAAGATGAGCTACGGTAAAGAAAATGAGTTGATTAAAATGTCAGTTAATTTTGAATCGATAAAGTTTCAGTGATGAGATACTCACTCAGACATTCGTCGCCGATATAATATTTGTTATTGTGAAATGTCCCCAGAGGAATCGAAGACAAACACGGAATGTCACCACTTAATTTCAATTTCATTAACTGCTCCATCTTAACCAAATTTTTTAATCAATCTCAAACAAAAGGGACACGCTTCGAGCTTTTAGCGCTTCGAGGTGCTAAGCAACATTCTGTTTACACAAACAAAACAAGGAACGATCGTGGGAGCAACCTGTTTTGGCAATTAATTAACTGTGCTCGATTCCACTGAACTAAGTTGCAATGCGTAGTTTTATTTTCTCACGAACGAAGCCCTTTGGGAGGGCGATAGGAGGAGGCAGAGCGTTGCTTGTGGCTCGAATATGAGATGAAAATTGTACAAGGTACGTTAGATTCGTTTGAGTCTTTAACTCTTTATTGAGGCAGTTCGTTTCGGAAAGGAGGCAGGACCTGGACCTATGACTCATGCCTATTTATCTGCGCGCATGTCTAAAACTTTATTGTTCAGGTAACGATTTGCGTATCGCTCCTCGGTATACCACGTTTTTGGAAGCTAAGTCAAAAGAAAACAAATCAATGAATCTTTTTAGAAAGCTCATCGCTAGATATCTGTTGAATTTACTAGACCTGAACAAGAAAATGAATAATAGTGAATAGTGAGTTTTTTCATAAAAATGTGGACTGTGGATTATTACAGTTTACTGAGAAGAACTAAAAAGTAAAAAAAAAAAAAAATCTAATTTCAAACTTCTCTGCATAGGCGCCAAGCCAAGCCAACATGGTTTAATTTAAAACTTACGGTGTGTGAAGATTCACCGTCAGTAGGGAGACGAGAGGAAAAGCAATTCTAATCAAATCAGCTGATCGACGCGCCACCATACGGCATAGGACGTGCATGTCGTTGGCCATTCCTCTTAGCCCTCCCTATGCCAGTTTGTACTTCGTAGTCTTTACCCTCTTAGTCTGTGATTGTAATAAGACAACATCAGCAGAGAAAGTTGAATTTTGCCTGCTAACAAAGTTTTTTTTGACACGACAGACTTGCCAAGCAGCTTCTGGCGAAGATGGAATCCAGTGTACTGTTGCATGTGACCTGCATTGAAAATTCTATTTGTGAACCTAAATGGCTATGTGTATACTTCTGGGGTGTTGAGCACAAAAAACACTTAACCATGAGAAACTACATAGAATCTATTCAGTTGCAACTGGAAAAAAAACCTCACAAATTCAATGCAAAGAAGCTAGCTATTAATCAGCAAGACATATATTTTGTGCAAGTCAAGAGTGAGTGGCAGCGAGTCAAAGTCTCCCAACCAAAACAAGATCTTGATGGGTCCCTTGAGGTCTTCTGTATTGATAGTGGAAGCAAACATGTGATTTCTGATAAGAATGATTTACGTACAGTGGAGAAGACTGGCAGCGCAGCAGATGACATTCATCAGTGGCCTCCATTAGCTAGTAGATTTGTTCTTGCTGATTTAGTTCAGCCTTTACGTGATACTGGCAGTCACTGGAGTACACGTGAAATGGCCATCTTTGGTGCAAAAATGAGTAGCAAAACATGGACAGCTGTACCAATAAACTTCATCAATGAATGCCAAAGTGTAAGGCTCTTTGATGCGACAAATCAGCCTCTTGTCAATCTTCTGGCAAGCATGGGTGTTGCCAGCAACTTCTGCTCTATGCCTTCACTGAAAAGTACCACTCTTCCAGTCATCCAAGGAAATCCAACGACCATAACTCAGGTTACACAATTTAAATTTTCTATTTTATTGGCTGCTTAACTGACGTGCCTTTTCTTTTCAGATCCCTGGTGTTAATTTAGCTGCAGAAGAGAACCTTTTCGTCACTTTCTCAGAAAAGCCTGGTTCTTTCTTTGGAAAGCTAGAGAAGATGCTAGTCGAAGCAAAAGACGAGATGGCGACTGAGTTGTTCAAAGTCTACTCTTCGCTACCAAATCCTCCCTTTTTATACGTCGATAACCAAAGTCGCTTGGGACATTATGGTGTACTGCAATGGAACGAGGGCCAAAACTACAATAGTTTCCGTCGCGTTCTTATAACCAGTGAGCTGGCCAACGACCTCGTAAAAGTCTACTTGATCGATTACGGGCAAAGTGTCTTGACATCATGCTTTAAAATCTTGGCTCCTCTTGATTGTTTGGACCATTTCCGCCAACCACCACACGGCATCCTTTGCAAACTGGATTTGAATATCTCGCCTGATGTCTTAGTTTGGAATCAATTCATCTTGGACAAACGGGTCAAAGTTAAAGTCGGAGAATGCGTGGGAGGAATCTACGTCGTCACTTTCGTAGATGATTCAATCAAAAACGAGCTTGAAAATATAGTTCTACGAAAGGCCGTCGACATATGTAAGTTTTACTCTTACCATTTATGAATAGGTACGTAATAGTAGTAATGTTTTGGTTTGTTTATTATTAGTTACCACACCAGCGTCGACAAAAAAAACTTTTCCGCTTGTTAAACCAAAGACTTCGTCTCTGCCGGTCTTTGAGAACGGTAAGTTTTTTCTTTTCGTTCGTCAATAAAATTGTAACTATCTTGTCTCTTATTATCTTTCAGAACCACCAAGGATGCTTTGTAAATATCCTCCCCAGAAGACGGATTTTGTTCCAGAGCAAATTATTTCTGCCCACGCCATTGTTACTTACTTCAATTCATTTACTGAATTCTGGATTCAGCTGGAACCGCAGTTGGTCACCACCATAATGGAACGCATCAACAGTTTGATCCTTGATCCCAAGTTCGTCAACCAAAAGGATATCTCTGCAACCATCGGCAAGCCTTGCCTAGCTTTCTACCCTGTTGATGGAAAGTGGCATCGAGCGATTGTCCAAGCTCTCAACGGAAATATGATCACGGTCTGCTATGTCGACTATGGCATTAGTTACACTTTGCGAACCAGCTATTTGCGGGAATTACCCCAGGATTTGATTACGTTGCCGGCCTTGGCATTCAAGTGTTGCCTGGATGGATCAGAATTGTTATCGAAAGTCGACTTCGCCGATGCCTTGAAAGATCGCTTCTTGAAAAGCTCTGCCTTCGGCGTACTGTTTTGTAAGGTCGTTGATGGAGTCCTGCACATTCGTCTACGTCACGTCCAGACTCCAGACAATGAGTCCTAACCACCTAAACCGGTTATTATAAAATCCTCAACATGCCCCACCAAATTTCAGAAATCTACTCAGTTCCACGTTAGACGAACAAAAAGACCAAAATCGCAAATTGACAGCTTTTCGTTACCAGTTTACCTGCCAACCTTAAAAAGATTCATAGACTTTGATTTTGATCCCTTCGACACCAGACGCTGGAGTGCTGTCACTTAGGAGCGCAAATTCCCCTTTCCCACGCAAGATTTTTTATGAACCCGACTGTTACGGAAATTATAGCATTAGTTAAATGCTGCACTGTAGTAGTGCACTCGTTGTCTAAACATTTTAGTCTCAATATTAAACCTCGTTCGTTTTTCAAAATTTATTACCTTTGCGAAAATTTTAAAGCAAGCTGTTGTTTGACTTGTTTCATTGTCTGTGCAAGAGATCATTACCTTCATTTTTTTTCACTGTGCATGCAGTATGTAACGCAGTTTACCTTTCGGCATTTCTTTCCAGTTCCTTTTTGAAAAATTAATTTATAATAAACTAACGTGGATGTTATTTCATCTAGTTCCTTTTTTTTTTAGTGAATAAAAATCAAAAGGAATCAGTGCTGCTGGCAGAGTAAACGTAAGTCCTAACAGTGCCTGAAGGTTGATAAACAGGAGTTATATTCCCCATTCGTATTCGACCATCCCACATTGACACATTCCCCCACTGAGTTATGAAGGACCGAACAGTTTCTTTTTTGGACTACGTGTTCAAGTCCGGATAAAAAATGTTCGATCAGATTAATAGATAATTATTACTCTATTCGCTCTATTCGAATTTCGATCTTAATTCTTAATCCGACTTTTTTCAGTATTTTCACCGACAGTTCGATATGGCAACGTTGCAAATCATTTCTAGGCCACTGTCACTGTCAGTCAGGAGTGTCAGCTGTCATTCAATGGCGGATTTTTGGCCACGTCGGTCGTTTACGTTTTGCGCGTTGAATTCCTTTAATGAAAATTAAGGTAATTTATTATAGTTAGAACTTTAGAAGTAATACTGTTCATTCATCTATGACGATTCATTTTTTTCAAAAGTGCCAGTTTGTAAAATTTATATGTAAAGTGTTAAATGTTATTCTCACGGCGTACCCCTTGCGATACTAAATGCTTTACAAGATGGTAGCTGCCAATCAGCGAGGATATGATTGGGATGGAATCTCTTGGTTATGTTTGTATTGAGCTTGATTTCTTTTAATTGAGGTTAATAGTCAGGGACAATATTTCGTTGCCATCTTGACAATGAAGATTTCTTTTTACAATGAAAAGAGGCAATTTGTGTAAGTCATGTTAAAGGGACATATTCTCTTTGGATCGTAATTGTATAACTGGAAAATTTTTATAGCTGTTGTGTAAATTCCAGATCATCAAAATGTAGCGGTTGGATCTCTGATGTAATTCACTTTCTCTTAAGTCCAAACCTATTACTCCTAGAAATGAGCTTAACTGGTAAAATAATTAATCTAAATTCTTGGACAAGTTACAAAACTTTGTCTTTGTTCTAGCATGGTATAGGAGGGTTCTAGTTTTCTCATTGTATCTTTTGTTCAACTTAGGTTCCCATCCTGCAGGACCACAAGCTGTGTGGAAATTTGTTGCTAGACCTTGAGGAAATGTTGAGGAAGAACTATTAGCCAAGATGTAACTCAACTGGTAAAATAATGTTTATTCTTTTACTACAAGTTCTTCAACTTACAGAACTTTATTTATGTTCTGTAGTTCTGGCTTTCTCATAGTATCTTTTGTTTAATTTAAATAGGTTTCCAGACTGTGGGTTCCAAGCTGTGGAGAAATTTGCTTCTAGACCTTAGGACAATGTTCTCGGGCGCCTTCGGCAAAGATGTATTCAACCCTTTTAAGGCAAGACTGAATTTTGGTTTATGGTGTAAAACAATTGCCACTTCAAATTCTTCAAAAAAGTTATTGTGAATTAATGTCTTTGTATTATTTTATTGGTTGTAATAATTATTACTGGTCTAATTACAAAAAAACGATGTAAAAAAATTTCCCACTTCCGCCCACAATTCCACCACTGTTTTATAAGCGCTCAAATATCCAATTATACACAAAAAAATACATACATACATACGCACACGTAATTAACCCGTTGGCTGCCACGCCATACATCCCGTAGGTTGTTTTTCTACTACTCTACGCGCCACGTCAGAAGGATCCATGACCAAGATGGGACTTGCCATTGCTGACAAGTCCGGGCTGACACGCGGTGACAGGAGAAGATGGAATGCACAACCTCTAGAATCCATCACCGTATCGACAAGGGGGAAGTCCCTATGGTGCATTGCCTAGCAGGGCCTTTCGGCAAATCTGGGGCAGGTGCAACTGTTCGATCCCAAGGCACATAAGACCAAGAGACCAAACAGTGTGGCCCGTGCTAAGGAGCTAACACATGGGAGAACAAAGGCGTGGCAGCCAACGGGTTAAATAAAAAAACACTCATACCAACAATAACAATAGATGATCCGCGTAGAAAATGTAGAATGTCACTGCACGTTTCTGTCGTAGAGACTAGAGATGCTGAAGTCTGATGCTGAAGTCTGATCCCGTCTGATGTTCACAGTCTGTAGGCCGCATATTCTTGGTCATTATCTAAATGGCTAAATCAAGGAGAAAACTTAATAACAAAATTTACCTTCACCGACATGACAAATGAAGTTAGTAAGTTACCTTGATAACATCAATCAGGTTTCTCTATGCTAGCTAGAAGATGAAATGAGTCAAGTGAGGATAATTGAAGACAAGATTACTCCAACAGCTCTCCCTATGACAGAACATTCAAATTATTTAGTTAGTTATTTTAGAATGTTGTTAACTTTTCAACATGAAATCCAAAATATTGACTGAAACTATGGGCCATGGGGGTTATGACAAAAAATAAAACTTACCAGTTACAATAGTATGAAGAAAGAGATTAATTTTTCTACCTTTGGCTGTAAGGCAGCAGCAGCAGTCATCTGTGTCTGAGTTAGAGTTCTAACTAACTTTGAAATGTTAATCATGTTGAATCTAAAGGAAATATGTCAATAAATATTTCATTATTAATTGCAATAAGCAAGCATGCAATAAGTTAATGGCTACCTATACTTGAGTAAGACATTCAGAAAAATGCAACTGTTGGTATGTGCCCTTCATCTTTTCATGTGACTTCCCCGAAGATGCTGCAATAAACCTGAAGATGGCCATGGCCTTTAGCTTTCTCTATGTCAAAAAATACAATTTATGACATAAAATAACAGTTTAAATTTCTGAAAGATGCACAATACTTGTCTGTGGCAATGTAATGTTTGTAGAAAAACATGTTCGGAAAAAAGCAGTATATGCCCACACTGGGGATAGTGACCTATCAAGATCAATAGAAACTCCAGATAATTATGATGAATATTATCAAAAATGCTATCACTGTTCTTTACCTGTATTAACTGGATGATGCATTATTCAGCAAAACGTCGATTATGAAAAAGTTGATCGTAGGCTACTTGAACGGCTAATACTTCCTTTCGCGTTCCTTCCTACAGGTTATAATGAGAAATATGAAATGTGATCCAATACACATACGGAATAATAAATCAAACAAGTTGCACAGAAATAAACTTGAATTTACTTTTGAATTAATCGGTACAGCAACAATCCGCCATTACATGAAAAACGAAGACACTTGCCATCTATTGGGCACCTCCGAAACTCGGAAAAGTCTCAAGAATGTAATAAATAACTTAGTTTTGAGAAACAAAAGAGCTAGAAAAGCGCACTATAATTTGATTAAACCTAGCTTGAAATCTTGAGAGCGTTATAGGGAACAAAGGTCACACTTGCTAGTTTCATGCAAATTTTCCGGAAGTATACCGGAAGTAAGCGATAGCGCCTTAACCATTGCGCTGCCGACAAAATAAACTAAATATTGGTGATCTACGTAAAATTTGGGGTCGATTTAGTGTAATTTAAACGAAATCCAATTTTTGGTCGAAATCGAGAATTTTCCTGATGCATAGAATCTTTATTTCACTATCTAGTGACAACGTGATATCTGACAAATACCGGAAGTAGAAAAAAAACATTAATAAAAATCTAACAAGTGAGCTTTGTTGCTATAAAAAGTAGTCAATTATCACTCAAAATTATTTCACAATAACTAGGATAAGGCCTTTAAAGATGTGAAAGTAACGCTCTAGCTCATCGACATTTGCTAAAAATCGTCCTACATTCAGAATCAGAACTATCAAAATCATTAAAAAAAAATTAAGCTTACCTTGTCATCACTTAAAGTTCTACATCTTGTAGAAATAAATCCTGTGCAAGGGACACGACACGAGAAACCAGGGAGTCAGATCTCAGGGACCACAATAAGCAACTCATCTTTGTGTTTACAAATTTCATGGTGCAAATTTCAGGAGTGGCCATTCATTTTTCGCATTTTTCCGCATTCATTTTTTCTGAAGTACCTTCTTTGTACTATTCGCATTTTATTTCAATTTTTTTGTTTCATTTAAACTGTTTAAACTCGAATCTAATTGAATAAACTTTGGTTTGTGAGCATTGCTTCTTCTAACTATTCTAAGTAATCCAACAGCTCATCACGCACGCTGATTTCTGCCCGACTCCAACTTCATCAACACATCCGTGACTTTCAGCAACTCGTATGTCAATGCTGTATGATGTAAACAGAACCGTCACACAAATGACATCAATCTTTTGGCCGCAATCATTTCTTGTATATTTCGTTCGTTTTATTAGGCCGTGCAGCGGTGGAGGACGAATAAGAAAGGAAAAAAAATATGACATTATTCACTATTGAAATCATAAAACACACAACCCTTGTCCCATTCATATAATAAGGCATCTTTTTTAATAGCAACCCCGACCACAAAATAATTAAATCTATGCAGTGTACAATTATTCAAAGCCTCCGACATACATCAGTTACTTAACGGTGATGGTCGATTTGTCATTCTTGTCAATAATTCAGACGAGCAGGATACATCAAACATGCTGGACATCAGTCGACCTATAAAATTTTGTTTAAAAAGTTCATAAATTAAAACAGGAATACATCAGGAAGTCAATGAATGTAGTAGTAACCTACTCTTTGCCCTTAAGCCATTCTGATAACACCTGACCAGTGCCGGAGACTTCATGGGCTGTTAAGCAAAATTAAAAATATTAAATTAAAAAAAAACTGAATAATAATTAAAAAGAAAATCAAAATATTTACAATTGTTTAGGTCGAATTCGGTTTCTTCTCCGTCGTTCTGAGTTGACTGACGACCTGTTGACCTTCGAGCACCATTAGCGTAAATAGGGCTAGTACTTCCACCTCGTGTGCCATACAACGCCATCAACTGACGTTCAATAGTCTGGCGTTCTTCCTGTTCACGACGCAACTGGACGTCTAACGAGTAGTTGAGTTGCTTTAACTCTCGCAGTTTGGCGGTGATATCTCCGATAGGGCTAGCCCCACTAGCAGTTGCTGAAAAGTCTTTCAATTCCTGTTGCATTTCGTGATTCTGCCGCAAGGAATTAGATAGTCGCAACTGTAGCGTGTCACGCTCTTCCAGTAACTAAAAAAGAAACGAATCCATTAGCCCATTAATCAGGTAAATTAAACTTAATGAAATTAATAGTACCTTGGTTATTTCCCAAGTTAGTTCCTGGCAGCGCATGTCACGCTCGTGAACGTTGCGGATGGCGTTGTCCAGTTGTAAACGCAACAATTCAATACGGTCATTGTCTTCGCTTACGAAATCCGCACCTTCATCCCACACAAGTCCGGCCTCTTGCAATCGATTCAATAGAGACACGTTCTGGGAGCGTAGATACTCTACTTCGATTTGCAGTTCGTTGAATCCCCTGTGCCAGTCAATGGCGCTATCGCTGGTATCGCTGGATTGCTGGAAGCGATCGGCATCGTCCACGGCCACTTGATCCATTTCGTCTTTGAGACGCTGGACAGTAGCAGCGTCTAGCGTTCCAGTTGTCGACAGCTGACGAATCATGTCGACGAGATTCTCGTTCTCACGTCTGAGTTCTTCCAGCATTCCGGAGGATTCTACCGATCCTTCCCCACCTACTTCCGATAGTTGCATCACTTGTTTGCGTAACTGATTGACACTTTCGTAGGCATCCGACAAGAGTCGATCCTTGTTCTCTATTTGCTGACTGATTTCATCCAAAAGTCTCGACTTTTCGTTAATATCGGCTTCCAGCGAGGAGATCCTTTCCTTCAATCCTGCTTCAGCAGCTTGCCTTTCGGCTTTAAGCTCATCCAGCAAATCTTGATAGTTCTCATTGTCGTCCGTCAGTTGACTGATGGTCGATTCCAATGCGGCGATTTGCTCTGAATTCGTTTCGACTGTCGCATTGATTGCAGTATCGGCCTCAATAGCACGTTCTTTGCCGGATGACTCGGAGTTATCCCACTCCATCGATGCCATCTGGAATCAAAATTATTTTTTAAAATTAAGATATTTACACAAATGTAAAGTAGAAAGTTCAACTAACCTGGGCTAAAAGTTCGCGATTGCGCTGTTGAACCATTGCCATTTCATTGTCTTGACGCTCCTTGGCTTGCATGAACCGTTCGTTGGCTCCTTCAAGGGTATCGATCCTCAACAAAAGTCGTTCAATCTCCTTCACCTTCTCAGCTGTTGCTTTCTCAGCTTCATTCAACTGTAAAATTGGAAATATTACGAAAAATCCATTCGGTAATTAGTCACGATAAGGTGTCTTGCCTGTTTTCTAAGTTCCTCTTCGACGGCAAAGTTGAAATAATCATCTCCACCGCTTTGTTTGGCAGAAGCAGCCGCTTCTTTCTCTTTAGTCAATTCAGCCCGAAGAAGTTTGACTTGACGGAGAGATTTGGCTGCCTTGATTTTCGCTTCGTGCAGTTCACTTTCGAGTCCCGCAATTTGTTTCCGCAAGTTGTCATCACTGCCACCTTCAGTCTTCTCCTGCGTTTCCATCTCTGCTTTTTCGACCCTCATTGAAGATTCTCCCAATCGGCTGACAGTTTGTTGCAACTGATCCCGTTCGACGGAAACTCGATCAATTCGCTCCTCCTGTTGGCTCAATTTGATGACAGTTTCAGATAACTGCCTCTTCATCTCAGTCAGCTCAGCCTCTCGTTCTTCTTCAATGACTTGAATCCGGGCTTGAGCCTCTTCGAGTTCCATGCTCAACTCGGAATTGGTGATCCGCAGGGACGTGAGCTCAATCAATTTCTCTTCCGCTTCGGCCAGTTTCTCGTCCAGATCTTCCTTCTCGGATGTAAGATCCATTATTGCTACTCTCAGCTGGGCTAGCTCTGTCAGGTTGGATTCAGACAGTTGACTGGAACTGCCCGCCAATTTGGAATGTTCGGATAGAAGTCGTTCGTTTTCAGCGATTATGTCCGCTTTTGATTGCTCTAACTCTGCGCACTTGGATTCGATGACACGTTGGGTATCCTTCATTTCCATGCACTTTTCCATCAACAAATTTCGTTCCATGTCGAGATCAGCACATCGTGCATTCAACTCGAACGTAGATACTCGACCAGTTTCCAGTTCGCCACGAAGAACTTCCAGCTCTGTCGACGCCAAGCCAAGATTAGACTCCAATTCCTTCCGAACGTTGAAAAGTTCAGCTGAAGATTGACGACTAGTTTCAAGTTCGATCTGCATTGCAGCCAGCTGCTCTTGAGCGGCGAACAAATTGTCAGATGACCATCGATTTGCTTCATCCAGTTCTTTTCGGACACTTGCTAGTTCATCTTGTACGGTAGCCAATTCAGAAGAAGATTCACTCTTGGCTTCGCACTGCGTCCGCAAAACCGCAAGATCATTCTGTACTATGGCCAGTTCTTCTTCAAGAGCTTGAACGCTCGATTCCAAATCATCCTTTTCAGAAATGGCTTCAAATAATTTAAGCCGTAATTGTGAAACCTCTCCCGCCTGATTTTTCCATTCGTCGATTTGACTCCGGAGTTTGGCAAATTCTTCTGCTTCAGCCTAGAAATTAAACGTACAAATGAAACTATGAAGATTTAATGAACATTGAATCTAATTCTTTTTCAAAATTTACCTGATATTGGCCACACATAGCAGCAACAGCCTCCACTCGACTCAATTCGTTTTGAAGTTGAGCAAATTGCTCAAGCAACTCGGAACGCACTTGATTGGCTTGGGTCAATTGATCGGACAGTTCCTCCCGTTCGTCTAGGACAAGTCGATGTTTCTGCTGTTCTTCAGAAAGACATCGCAGGGAATCGGTCAACTGTCGCTCCGCTTCTTCCGCACGAGATACAGCATCAGCGTGAGCTTGGCGAGCTCCGTTGAGAGTAGAGTCAGACTCTTTCAACATCCGCTCGGCTTCATCCAACGTCAAACGAAGCGACATCAACTCTTGATTTTCCAATTGGATAGTCGACAGGCGAGCGGCCACTGCGTCCCGTTCATCAGTCAATGCAGCCATCTGAGAAGCTGTATTAGTTTGGTCTTCTTCTTTTGCAGCAACTGCAGCTGCAATTTCCGCTTGGAGTTCACTAACTTTCGACTCCAGGTAGGAAACGGTTGTTTCTAGAATAGAACGAACCTCTTCAGCTTCACTGACTTTAGTCTCTAAATCGGAACATTGAGCCTGGATATCTTCGATCTGGTAGTTGAGGTCGTCACGTTCGGATGACAAATCGGCTAAATTCATCCGCAACAGGCCAATCTCTTGAACATCCGAAGTACTTTTTTGGAGTTCCTTGATTTGGTCTTGTAATCCGGCCATTTGATGTCTCAATTCCATCGATTCGCTTTCGTTAGATCGAATCTCTTCAATCAGACGACTCCGCTCTTCCGAAGCGCTTTCCATGGCCGAACGGAATTCGTCAATTTGTCTTTGAAGATCATCCATATCCGTTTGCTTCTGACGAATCAATTCCGCTTTTTCTTCACTATTTACTCTGACAGATTCATCAAGTTGCCAACGGAGATCAGCAACAAGTTCTGTTAGTTGTACTTTCTCTTCACTAGCCATCCGCATGGAATCGACAGTTCTTAGCAGTTCGTCCCGTTCTTCGGTCAGAACCTGCATTTGTCTTTGAATATTGTCGATTTCGCCAGAAAGGAATTTGAAATGAGAGACTTTGTCCAAAAGTTCAGCATTGGCTGTCTCCAAATCGATCAGCTGCTCACGAAGGGCAGCAGCTGAATGGACTTCTTGCTCTAAGGTACTGTTCTTGGCATTTACTTCATCGATCGTTGACAGTTGACGAGCCAACTCATCGGACAATTCAGTTACCTTTAGATTGGCATCGGCAACTTGGTTTTCCAAGGTCGTAAACTCGTACAATTTCGAGCCGTAAGTAGAGTAAAGTCCTGCGTATTGATTATTCAAATCAGCAAGTTGATTTTCCAAGTCCTGGATACGTGACTTGAGAGTTGATGAATCTTCCAAATTAGTTTCAATCCAAGAACTAGTATCGGAGCACTGCTTTTCCAATTGAGCGATTCGCTCCGTGTCTGCCTCTCGTTGTTGCTGGAAGCTGGATATTTCACCGACTTTGACGTCAAGTTCCCATTGAACCGCCGAAAGTTGATCTCGAAGTTGCTGTGCGGATGACAGCTCGTTGTTCTTTGTGTCGAGGTCCCACTGGGCAGCAGCTAATTGGTCGCGCAACTCCTGAATTTCTCTTTCCAAAACGACGGACTGTGTACTTGACTGTTCTTCCTGTTGACATTTGAATCGATTCAATTCTTCTTGCAAGTGAGCGTTGTGATTCACAGCATTTTGCTTCTCTTCCCAGAGATCCGCCAGCTGATTATGCAAGGTGGTAGAGGATTCGACAGCTGCATTCACTTCTCCCTGGAGCTCTGCAATGCGGCGGTGTAATCCTTCCGCTTCCCCGAGTAAAGTATCCCTGACATTGGAAATTTCACTGAGTTGCGACCGCAAATTCGACGATTCACTTTCGGCTACTTGAACCCGATCTTCAAGGCTACTTTGAATGGATCCTTGACCTTCCAAATTGGCCGAAATTGATTGCAGCTGATCTCTAGCAGCGCTCAATTCGTGTTGCAGCCGATCGACAACACTGGAATGTTCCTCCATCAAATTCTGGAGCCTACCCTCATTTTCACGTGCTTTGAACTCAGACTCGTTGTTTGATTGCTCCAGTTGATAAATCCTGTCAGATGAACGATCCAGTTGTTCCATCATTTTTCGGCTTTCGTCCATCATTTGTTGGGACTCTTCTCGAGCGCATTGCAACTGAGTTTGGCAGGTGGTCAATTCATTTTCAGTCTGACTGAGAGTGTGTTTCAACTGGTCCAGATGATTCCTGACATCCGCTACTTCCGCTAGTTGATCAGCGAGATTACTGTTCTCTTCCACAGCTTGTTGTAGATGTAGACGAATAGTTTGCAGCTCATTTTCAGCACGTTGTAAAGCTTCTTGATATTGGTTTGATTGGCCAGCGGTAACTCTCAACTCGTTCATTTGTTTCAACAATGTTTGGTATTCCTCCATCACTCGTTGAGCTTCCAAAGTGCTGCACTGAAGTTGCTCGCTACCGGAAACGATTTGTACTTGTAAATTCCTATTTTCTTCGGCCAATTGATTAGCATCCGCTTGGACGGAATGTAAATGCGTTTCAATTTGGCTAAGGGACAATCGAGCTTGTTCCAACTGATTGGCCATGTCCTGGTATTCATTCAGCTGATCAAGAAGCTTATTTTTCTCTTCTCCTACTTGTAGGGCTTCTCCTTTGGCAGTTTTGAGTTCTTCCTCTGTTTGGGTGAGTGTCTGTCGAGCTTGCACCAACTGATCGGCAGTGTCTTTCAATTTGCTCAGTTGTTCTCGCAGCGAGACGATTTCACTCTCGTTTTCAACGAGGCGCATTTGAAGCAATTGAGGTTCACCACCTTCACTCTCGGTGGCTTTCTTCAACTTCTCCAGTTTAGCTTCCAGCTGCTGGATGACTTGTAGCTTTTGCTTGTAGTTGGCGGCCAATTTCTTGTATTTTTCACTCAACTGGGCGAGCTTTTCTTCGGCTGCTATTTTCTGAGCGTTGGCGGTCTCATTCAAACCGATCAATTCTGCCTCTCTCCCACGAGCCTCTTCAAGCTCAGACTCGAGTTTAACACTAAATAGTTTACACTCGTTCAACTGAGAGCAGCGCGTCTCCAGGTCGTTGCGTATGAGCTCACGTTCTACTAGCGAGTCGCTTAATTCCGTTTCCAGCTCGGCTATAGAACTGTTTTCATCCGCAGAAATCTTCATGCGATTTAATTCATCCTGGACGGTTTTGAGCTTGGCATCTTTCTCGGCTAACACAACTTCAGCATCCTGCAGGTCTTCTTTGAGGCGCTGGATCTCGGCAGTTTTCTCTGTCGTGTCCTTGGTCAATGAAGAGCAAGACTTTTCCAATCTCTGAACAGTTTCGGAACTACTCGTTAATTCCGTCTCAAGATTGGACAGCTCTTGCCGGGCTTGTCGCAAGGCTTCTTGGAGATGTACGATGGTACCGGATATTGATTTTTCTTCGTCCTCCTTGGACGATTCATTTTCAATGAGTTTCCGTTCTAATTCTGTCATCAGCTCCTTGAGTTGATACACTTCTCCACGACTCGTTTCAAGTTGATGGTTAAGTTCAATGATACTTTCGTCCTTGCTACCCAGCATGTATTCGGTATCCCGTTGCTGAGCTCGCAATTTAAAAAGTTCACTACCGGCCTCATCTAACCGCTGACAGATTTCGTTCTTTTCCGCCTGAATGTCTGCAACTTTAGCCGTGAGTTGGGCGCACTCTTCTTCTTTCAATTGTAAAACTCCTTGCAAATTTTCCACTTCACCTGAAATGATTAAAAATTGAAAATATAAAATTCGTGAATAACAGCGAAACGACGGATGAAATAAATACCGTTATTTTCGGTAGTGTCAAGTTCTGACAGCAAGAGATCGACCCTCTTTTGCAAAGTTCGCTTCTCTTGTTCGCTAACACCAAGTTGTTCTTCAAGTGTGGCTATCTGACCTTCCAGAACTGCAAGCCGAGCCGTCTGTTGGTTGAGCGAAGCAATTTCGTTTTCCAGGGATGTGATTTTGGTATTCAAAGCAGCGATTTGGGACTCTGAAATGGCAGCGCTAGGCGTTTCATCCACCACTGAAGTCTTGGATTCATTCGCCGCACGTCCACCTTTACCTCCCTTCGATCGCGACTTTTTAGCTGCTCCGAGCGAGGATACTTTTACAGGTGCCGGAACATCAGCTTCCTGTACAGCTGGAGTTTCAGTTGGCTGTGACGTTAGACGAAGCTGCAACTCACGAATGGCTTCCTCCTTGGTGTTGAGATTATACTCGACGTCTCGGCATTTCGTTCGTAGTTGAAATAATTCCCCGTCAGCCTTTGCAAGCTGTTGGGTCATTTCTTCCTTTTCTGCTTGAAGAGATCCCATTTCTGCAGATAGGGTAGCGTATTCCGCCTCCCTTTCTTGCAGAAGCATTTGCAAGTTAGCAAAGTCATTGTTGTTGTAAACTATAAATGAAAAAGATAAATTAAATATCAATTTTGATTAAAATTAGAAAAATACAAAGACAGACCATTGGCATCGGCACTCAATTCTGCCATGAGAAGTTCGACACGTTGTTGAAGTGTGTGCCTTTCTGAATCAGCTTCTGCCAATTTGCTCTCCAAATTGGTGATGCCAGTTTTTAATGTGACGTTCTCCACTTCTAAAGTATCTCGCTGCGCTGTCAGCAGAGCGATTTGCGATTCTAGAGCAGCTAAAGCAGGATCCTCAGTCTTTGATTCATCAACAGCAGGTTGATTATCTCCTTTATTGCGTCTTCCTCCTTTTGACTTCTTTTTAGCCCCCAAACTGGAAACTTTAACTTCAGGAGAGGCTACTGTTTCTGTTACTGTTGCTGCCAATCCTACATTCAGTTTCGCTTGGAGAGCTTCACAATCTGTTAAGATAGCAATTTGAATTATTTGAAAACAAATAATTTTTTTTTCAACATACCAGACTTCAAAGTATCTCTTTCATTTGCAAGTTGGTTCATTTGCTGTTGAAGTTCATCGATGCAAGTGGAAGGGACCATTGAAGCATTCTTTGCAGAAATTTCTTCTAAATCACGATTAAGTCTAGAAAATTTGACTTCAAACGAACTTATGGTTCCGTCTCTAGCTTCCAGATCTGTAATCAACATGTTTTTTTTGTTTGAATTCTTAACAATACTTTAAATTTTTATTTCTTGAAAAATATCTATTTACCTTCTTTTAAACTGGAATTTTCATATGCCAAACGGTCCAAAGTAAGTTTTAACTCATCATTCTCATCTAGAATAAAACAGAAAATTTAACTATATATTCACAATTGTATAGTTTACAAGTTTAGACAAAATACCTTCTAAAGCATGAAAATTCTGCACTCTAGCCTGCAACATGTTATTTTCCACTGAAAGGTGATCATGGCTTGCTCTTAATTCACTCATTTCTAGTTCAAGGCATTCTTTTGCCTCTGCAAAATTGAACAGAAAATTAATTGCAAAAGATGTTAAGGTTTAAAATTGTACCTTAATGAAATACCTTGGATGGTTTCAAGACTAAGTAGGCGCAAGTCCAACTCTCTCTTTTCACTTTTGAGAGCAGACAGTGATGACTCCAATGAAGCAATTTTCATATCCCTTACATCTTCAACATCTGTTGATAAATTGAGTGACACCCCAGAACAGGATCGATCCAGCTGAGTAAAGAGTTGTTCTAAATTTTTCTTGCTGTTGGAGATCTCTTTTTCTCTTTGCTGCATTCGCATCCTGTTTGACATAAGGTTGTAAAATTTACCAATTTTTCACTCTTGTTTAAAGTCAAGTACCTGTTCTCTTCAATTTGCTGCCTGAGGAGTAACGTTTTGTTAACCTTAGCTTCGGAATCATTTTGCCGAGCAGAGCCCTTGGCACCATTTACTGCTCCGGTCTTCTGCTCATCCATTTTTCTCGAATATTAAAAAGCGTAGGGATAGGAGAGCCGTCACAATTTAAAACTAAGAAAGAATCTTTTTTACAAGGTTTACAGTAAGATATCTAAGCGCATATTTAGCGTTTCATAACATATTCGGGACTAATTTCTCCCCAAACAGCAAACACTAAACATCTTCTTGTCCGACTATGGTGACATGTAAGGGTTTTCCTAAACAGCATTTTCGGAAAAGTGAAATGCGAGCAAAATTTTATTGGAAAAATTTATAATAAAAGAAATTTGTTTTATGGGTTTACACCAATGCAAATCTGTTTTTATTTTATTATTATTTAGATAACTAATTTTCTTCTTGTGTCATTCATAATTACTTTCATTCGCAGCTTCCAAGTTCCCGCGTGACGTCCAGTCCAATCATGTCCAACTGTCCGAGTAATCTTGTCCTGATTTTCTTGTTATTACGCAAGTAGCCAAGTATTGTGTGCTACTAACCTATTTTTAAATGCTTACTTTTATTGTGTGAAAAACTTTCTCTTCCATTTTGTCCTGCTAGGTACAGACTACAGACTACAGAATTAATTGTGCGATATCCGTGTAAGTTGAACGGCCAAAATTCAAGCTGATGTTTTAATTGTGATTTGCGTTAAATTAAATAATAATGATAAAATGTATTTATTCTTTTGGTCTTAGCATTGAACCTTATCCGCCCACATACATGGCGACACTGACGCGACAAAAATACGATGAGGGTTTATGGATTATTTTTACGGACATGTGTGACGCAAAGCAAAAAGAAAACTAAACTATAAATAACCCGTCGCTAAGGATCTATAACTAGCCAGATGGTTCATTCACCACTGATTTCAATGTCATATTTTATAAACCTTGTTGTGACACCGCCGTTATGCCGTGGAATATTTTAAGCTATCAAAATAGAAACAAAGAAAAGTAACATATCTATCATAATCAAGATTCTCCTACTTCCGTTGAACAATGTTCACCCGCCCCTTCTTTATCTCTTATTGTCTCTCATTCACCACCAGCACCTTCTCAAGTTCTCATCAAATGTCTATTCATCTTCAGATCTTTAACAATATCCCCTAATTAGTCTCATTATCTGATGTCTCCAGTGACCGCAGCAATCAACGCTATAGTTTATTCCACTTGAAGTAAGAGGGACCGTATGTATGTATTGATTAGTCAGCGTATTTGCTACTGTATATTGTAACATGATCTCCAGACATATTTGTAAACTCATGATTAGATAAGTTTGGATCTTTCAAACAAGTTTTTTTTTCGTGAATGACGAAATGTTCAGTTCGTGTTTCAATCGATATTTCCCGAATTGATTAAAATTGGCCTGTGCATTATATTTCAGCCATCAGAAACCTAAAAGAAAAATGTGAAACGATTTGCAGGAATGGCATTTATTGTCGTCCGCTTCCGAGGGCTAAAAGCTTAGTTTATCAAATAGAAAAATCTAGAATAAACGAAGCCGCCTCTATGAAAATATAATGATAAAGAACATAGTATACAATTGTGATGATGAAATCAAGGTCGTTTCCCCTATTCTTCAATTTTTGTTGCCTTTCATCATAACATACACTATAACGTGCGCACGTTTTTCTTACAAAATCCCATGGGAAGTGTCGTGTGAATTTTATCGGCAACCCTTAATGGAGTGGTCATTTACGAGCAGCTTCTGTAAAAATAGGTTGCACAACCCGATAAAAACCCTTTTGGCAACAGCAGACTGAAGAGATGTTCTGTGACTTGGATTTTTAGTTGAAAAGGCATTGCAGGTTTAGCTGTTGTCAAGTCCAGTGATTACAATAGACTGCTCAAATCCCATGTTTAAATTTATCTTTTTGTAATCAACCACAAGTATACTCGAGATTGTCGGATATTGAAATAGTGATATTATAGTTACTTAACGTAAGGATATTTTGTTTTTGTTTACAAGAAATGTAAACCACCCACTGCTGGATCATTGTTGATGTTCATTTCTTCTTTTATTTTTCAGTTTCAGAAAAAATGGGGCGATATTCCGGAAAGAAATGTCGCTTGCTTTCAATGATTGCCCTTACCACCAGTTTTTTTGTCATTGAGTTGGTTGTTGGATATGTCACAAATTCAATGGCCTTAGTAGCTGATAGTTTTCACATGCTCAGTGACGTAGTTTCAATAGTTATTGCCTTTCTTTCAGTCAAGGTAAGATGGTGATTTTTACTGTGTTGAGTTTGACCCATAATAACCGAGCCTCCTTTGTTCAGATGTCGCCAAAGAAGTGGTCAAAGAATACCTTTGGCTGGGCTCGAGCTGAAGTCCTCGGTGCCCTGGTTAACTCAGTGTTCCTTATTGCTTTGTGTTTCTCTATTCTAGTCGAGTCTCTGAAAAGGTAACAATTCTCTTCTTCCAACACACAATTTCACTTCTTCGACTCATCATTGCTATTATTCTTTCAGATTCATTGAAATTGAAGAAATTCATGATCCTCAGCTTATTCTTGTTGTTGGCTGTATTGGCCTCTTTGTGAATCTAATTGGCCTTTTGCTTTTCCACGGTAAAGTCATTTCAACGAAAATTCTGAGTAAATCTTTTAAACTATTTTTAAAAATATTAGAGCACGGCCATAGTCACGGAGGCAAAAGTCACGGACACAGCCATGGAGGCGGTGGCAGCAGCCACGGGCACAGCCACAGTGATGGTCATGGTCATGGCCATTCACACCTTCAGCATGGACATTCTCATCTTGCCCAGTTAGCCGATATTGACGACAATGAAAACGACGCTGTTTACGAGCTTGAAAACTCGCCTCACGCCAATTCCAAAACTGCCAAAACCAAAAAGTCCAAACCCAAAAACCTCAACATGCACGGAGTCTTCTTGCACGTCCTAGCCGATGCTCTCGGATCGGTTGTCGTCATTGTTTCTGCCCTCGTCATTTGGCTGACGGAATGGGAGTACAAACTGTACGTTGATCCCGCTCTCAGCGTGGCCATGGTCTGCCTGATTATGTGGTCCACTTGGCCATTGTGTAAGTGGAAAAGAAAAAAATCAATACTTTTACGCCATTGTTTGCCGTTCACATTATCATAATTTATGTTTCGTGTTATTCTTGGCGCAGTGCACGAGTCTGCCTTGATTCTACTGCAAACCGTCCCGACTCACATCCAATTGGACGACATTCAGCGCAAATTGCTTAGCCAAGTTGAAGGAGTTTTGGCAGTCCACGAATTTCACGTCTGGCAGCTGGCAGGAGATCGGATTATCGCTTCAGCTCACATTCGGTACGTGCTTTCCTTACATAATTCAATTGTTTCACTCTTTTGTTTCATCAGTTGAGTTTGTTCAATTATGAAAAAAGGTGCCGCAATCTGTCGGACTATATGAAAATCGCCGAGAGGGTGAAAGAATTTTTCCACAATGAAGGAATTCACTCGACTACGATCCAGCCAGAATTCACTGAAGTATTTTGTTTTTAAAACCTCTAATGAAATATAGAAAGTTAATTTTTAAAACTTTGTATTGATTAATTAGCTTCCGGGAGACGAAAGCGCCAGCGAGACAGAGAGTTGCGCATTGGATTGCCCAGCCAAAGAGACGTGCGAAGCCAACACTTGCTGCGGTCCATCCAAACAGGTAAAGGGCGTCGGCCAACAAAACCCGACCCTTGGTGACGGAATTGTAGTTCTCGAGGATGTAGGTAGTCACATTTAGTTTGGAGTTTGATTGCTTTATGACACTGCTATGCTCTTGCCACACACTTAAAGTGCACATTACTGCTACCTACCTGCCCCAACATTCTACACGAATCGCTTTTTTTTCTTTGGCCAACTTTTGATTATTTTCTAAATGCCCTTCTTCGTATTAATAAAAATTGTTTTTTCTTTAATTTCTTCACCTTCGCTCTATTGTTTTACCTTTTCTCGCATGCCGAAAACGCCTCAACTGGAATGGCGATTCGCTTTTCTCTAAATTTTAATTTGATCAAGCGGAATAATATTTGAGCTTTTTTCTGTGTTGGAACTTGGAGGGTCGAGAGACTGAACAGTTACTGGAAATCACTGCCAACGATTGCCGTCAGCGTTCGACAGCCAACGGACTGGCCAACCGGATCGCGGCGCCCAATCCATTGCCGAGAGCGGATGAAAGCGGAGCGGACGAGTTGATGCTGGCCAATTCGTGTTGCGCCGAGCAAGAAGCGGCTCATTCACGTTTGCTTCATGACGTCAATTCCATTGCAATCAAGGCCTGATTTTTATTCAACAGAATCCAGCGATCCTTTTGTCGTTTTTACCACAAGTTTGACTGTTTGAAACAAACTTGACAAAAGTGGAAATTTTTATAAACAAAAGTGCTAAGCGATCCCAACCTAGAATTTTCTTGCGTTTTTATTCGTTTGATAATTGTTTTTTAAAAAACAGATTTGCTCCATCCAAAAAATGAATTTTGATGGTGTCATGTTCCTCTCAAAATACGCGACGAGTCTCTCAATCCTCGACGTGTGTGTCACTTTTTTTTTCTGAAATTGTGTACAAACAAACTGCCGGCCTTTGTTGCCGTATTGTCTGTGTTGACTCGAGTAGTTTTTCTTTTTTGTTGTTTATTTTGTTTCACTCTTTTTTATCGTCTCGTTCTCCGTCGAAACAAAATTTTGCTTAATCCAATCCCTTTTGAGTGTGGCCTGAAATTGTTTTGTCCTTCTTGTCTATAAACTTTCAATGTCGTCCCCTCACACAATTTTTTTTTATCTTGTATTTGTGACATTGATATATAATGCAATTAGACATTCAAATGGGGGATGATTTCGAAGCGAGAGAGGAGAAAAACACAATTTTTGGATGATATTGTTAAGTTGAATGGCGGCAAGATTATACGACAACGGCGGGAGAATTCAAAAAGAAGCTCACACACACGAATACCAAAACAAGCAGAAAAAAGAAACAGTAAGAATTTTGTTTTCTTGAAAAATTAATTGATGAAAAAGTTGAGTATCTTTTATTTAAAAAAAAATTCTTTTCAGGATTGATGAGCTTATGTTTCTTATATTCAATTACAGAAACATTTTGATGATTGACTGGATTTGAAATCATTGGTTATTATTTTTAGCCTCATCAACAGTTGAAATGGATTGTGTGTTTTGTTAAACTGGCGTTCCGACTCGATTCTGTGGAACGTCGCTCGGTCCGGGAGTCTCTTGAAGCGGAACGCATTCCTCGCCGTCGTCAGCACCGCCTTTACCACTTTCGACCTTTTGACCGCCCAATTTCCTGCTTTTGTTTGAAGGGGGTGAATGTTGTATTTGTCGTGACTCTTTTGATTTTATTGGCTCATTCTATTACTTTTATTAGCTTTTATGACCAGCCATTTATTTAGTCAAATTACCTGTTGCGTCGTCGACAATGGATCACTCCCGCCAAGACGATTAGATTGCCCAGGATCAGTCCAGCAATGATGGAAGTAGGAACGATCAAATCTTTAGTAAAAATGAATTCAAATTTCCATTTAATTAATTCAAATTTTTTACTAATTAGATTTTTTAAAAATTACCGTATGTGAGGCTGTAGGTTAATTCGCCAGCTTCCGGTTCGGTAGCAGTTCGGTTAACTGCTTTATGATTCTTCGGAGTGTGATTGGATGATGGCGAAGATTTATTATTGTAATGTTTAATATCTAAATAATTCAGAAATTAATTTTAATAGGGGCCTAAGAATTTCATCAGCAAGTATTTAATAATACCAATGCAGTCTGGCAGGTCTTCGTTCCACCTGTGCCCTTCTTGGTCCAGGCAGGTGAGATTGCGGAAGCGTAGGCCCGTGTCGGGAAACACCTAAACAAGCGACGAATTTAATTACACGCCTATTAAATAATCGAATCCATTTGAAAACTGTAAATTGAATGATTACGTGATCGACAGAACAAATGAATTCCGCCCTAGACGAATTACTTCCGGTGACTAGGTAACCCTGTTTAGGAACTCGCGGCGTCGGACACCCCATCGCTATCATTTAAACAGCTGAAAATGAGTATAATTCTATCTATATAATTATTTAATTCAAATTACCAGTGAAATAGGCCATGAGTCCCCTCTTTGGAATGAAATGCGATTTGACCGACAGGGTGATGTTAATCTCATCGGAAGATGATTCAATCACCAGCGGCTCTTCCACTTGCCCGCATTTGTTGAGTAACAAGCGTGAATGTTCCGTCACGGTCAAAACATCTTTGCACTCGTGCTCTCCGTGCAGCACACCTGGTAATACCCGAAATAATCCCATTATTTATTTAATCAAGTGTAAATGGTATTTTTATTATTTTTACTTCTGATGGACAAATCGAGTAAAGTGAGTCGAACTCGACGTCCGTGAGTGGCTCGAACGGTCCACCGGCAATCGACCGTTTCCTCGGCTCCTGACGAGGCTCCTGTCGAGGCTCCTTTATTGCTTCCACGGTAGTACGAAGGGTATCCCATATTGTGTAGGTAACCCCAGCCAACGACCTGCTCCGGCCCTGGATACCATTTGGGTTTGATTGAAACCGGAGTCGACAAAAGCACTTCTCCCGCCGTTTCCATCGTTGTAGGCGCGACTCGGGAATCCTCTTCAGAGACTAGGATTTGCCCAGGAGCACTTTGCTGCTGCTGCTGCTGCATTTCGGGAGTAACAATCTCGAATCTCGATAATGGCGTCACAATCTCGATAATGGCGTCACAACTGTACCTAGCCGACTTGGCTGTTGCAAGAAAGAAAGAAAAGATGATTTGCCAATAAAGCGGAAAAGCGGATATTTTTCTCTTTGTGTGTGAGAGAGGATTGAAGCCCGTTGACGTGTAAAAATATATCTATGGGAAAGTAATATTATTGCTAGGGAGGGTGGGGGGGTGAGACAGCTTTTGTTTCTTTTTTTAGTCTTCGAGGGAGTCTTCTTCTGGCTCCTGGAAAAAAACACAAGGAGGATGTTGCTGCTGTCGAAGCCAGCAGTCGGATATCGTATATCACTCTCTCAACATTCTTTTCTTCTTCTTTCCTGTGGGCGCCTTTCGTATTCTTCGCCGGATGCTTTTGCGGGGTGTTGACAACACAAAGGGCAGAGAGAAAAACACACACACACACGTCTGTGTGTGTGTGTGAAAACGATTTATTACAGTTCCATCTATAAGGATTCATTTTGCGGAAGGGGTCTCATTTGAGAGTCAAATTACAAAACGTGACATGTGATCGATGAGCGTTGTAATTAACAATCGGGGTATATCTGATCCGATTCTATTCCGGCGGCTTATATACAAGTCCATCTCTTTCAGACATGTACACAGAGAAGTGGCGAGGCTTATTAATAAGTTGTTGTACGTGTTTTTCTCTCTCTGCTGCTGGTCTAGACATGTCAGAGAGTGAAAAAAGAGAGTGGCTTTTTGAGAGACTCTCACGTAAAAAAAGGGTGGCGGTGGTAGAGAGCGCGCTAGACTTTATTGATCCGGTGTATATCTATCCTAGACTACTATGTGTGTGTATGGGCTGCTGCTGCTGGATCTCAGCCGAAAAACACGCACGGACACATGCGCAAAGACAACAAGGAAAAGTTTCCGGTGGAGAGAAAAAACAAACTTTGCACTCTGAATAATTTTTAAAATGATCCCCCAAAATACTAACCTGGGATGCAGTTGTAGAGAACTTGGAGTTTGCCATCTCCCCATTGCTTGGCTTGCGGTTCATCGTTTTCCAATTGGACGGTGCAGTTGTTCAAGCCGCTACATCTGTTCAAAAAGAAGGAAGAAATGTTGTATTGATTATGCTAAAAGGAGCGGATGTACTACTGCACTACTACTAGTAGTAGACTAGTAGTTACTTTCATGTTTTTAAGTGGATGACAAATGCTTTACTCCATCAACGCTGACATCCCCCCTCAGACTACTAAAAGCCTCTCCTCCTTTTGTGTGTGTGTCCCCCCTCGACTACTACCGACGCAAATAAACTATTGAAAAAGTTGCCCGTGCGTGCTGGAAAAACCTCCCCTATAGCCTATACTGAACTTTATTCTCTCCCCTGTCGATATCCATCGAGATGATATTGCACAGCTGCTGGTGAAATCTTTTTTGAATCATCCATCAACCGTTGGTTGGACGACCCAAACTCTAAATAAGACTTGGCTCTACCTGATTAACGCGGCCAATTGACTTATTAATTGAGTGTAGAGTGGAGCGCCATTAGCTAAGTAGAAGGGACGACAAACCTACCGGCGGTTGACAGTCGATTGGACGGAGAATAATCGCCGGCGACTATCCAGTTCGATCATTTCCTGCAGTTCTTCCTGATCGGTTATATTCTTTGGTTGTTGTTGAATGGCCGATGACACCGGTGGCAGTAGGGACGAAATGTTGATCGGCATCAGGAATCCGCATCCATCCGAATCTTGACCGTCGAAAACCGCCCGATGGATAACCAAAACTTCCGTCTCGGACTCGCAAACAAGTTGCAGTATCTCCTCCTTGCAGGCCGTTCCATTTTTCAATTCTACAACAAAAAAGTTAAACATAAAAAAACAGAGGCCGTACATATTGCTGGGGTGATTTTTATACCTTGAGATTGCGCCGCGTGAACGATGACACAAAAGAGTAGTAATCCAATGATGAGTTGACGTGCCATTTTCTGAAATAACTTTGGTCCTTTTTTTAAAAAAAAATTTTGTTGTTTTTTCTCTCTGGTTTTCGGACGGATTTATTTCTTAGGTCATCATTGGCTGAAGCGACAAAACAAGTAGACGCACACACAACACTGTTTTTCGGTCGAGGAAACAAACGGAGACACGTGCGGATCTGTTAGCCGTCGCTGTGATACTGACGCCGCCGTGGGCCCCTGACGCGGACGTCAATATACACACACCGGATTGCAGTGCACTACTACCCCCGGATGGTTAACTCTACTCACAGAGAGAAGCAGCTGTGCTGTCACGCTCTCTGATATATATTTATGTATATGCCGCCGCTTCTACTAAAAGGTAATAACGACAATTGGCTCTTCTCTTATTTTTTGAAAGCAGACGGCTGCCGGGCGGGAATCCATGACGTTTCCGTGATTGCCAATTTAAGACCGAGATTAGATTTGTGGATTATTAGTATCTTATCCTCTACGTCGTCTCCCCCTTCTTCGCTTTGTCTTAATTAAAGTTTCCGGGGCGGATGGAGAGAAGAGAAAACACCTCCCCTCGATCTGGCCATTCGAGTGACTGTTTTGACCGCTAGATGGCTCACCAGAGCTAAATAGTACCGACGAAATTCACGGTTTATTCGATATCTACGTGGAATTTGTTTTAATTATTCTGCATTATTAATTACGAATCGTAAACGCTCGATATGTAAATGTTGACCAGGAGAAATAATAGATTTTAAAAAAATTTTGGATTTTTTCGAGTAAAAAAGTTTTTTAACCCAACAAGGTTGCCATGTTTCGATATTTGTCCGCCTGGTGGCTAGTTCTTGTGTGTCCCTCCTCCCTGTTGTGAGGATTTCGCTTTTTCGCTGCGAATAATAAAATTTTTTCCAACACACAGCAGCGAGATAGCACTAGAGCAGTCGAATTTCGTAATCTTTACATGTAAAAACTATTGTCTACGTTCATACTATTGAAACTCTCTTCCTTCCTGTCGTCGTCATAAAGAAGTGTGTGTGTCATCAAGAGTTTTGACTTTTTGTTTCCCCCCACTGAACAGCATCGGTTATTTTATCCCTTGTGTAAGTTTTGTTCGTGTCGGTAGACGCCTCTCGAAAAAATAACAGATTTTCTGCTATCTTTTTCCAATCAGCCCCTCCATAAAACTTTGATTTTTTCTTTAACTTATTCTTTATGGTCCCTCCCCATTCTACTTGAGAGAAAAAATTACGTGTAACATTTCCCGTATAATATCGATATACCCACCCCACTACCGTATGATGTTCAAGTGACGTTTCAAAATACCACCCCTGGCTGCTGGGTCTTCCGTCTTGTGTGTGGTGTTGTTTGGTGCCTTCATTTTTATAACGACGTGTTTTGCATTTCGTAACACTTAACAAACCAGCGGCTTGGAGGAATCGTATTTTGATTTTTTCCTAGAAATTTTCAAGTTCAGAATTCACAAACAGTTTCCTGGTTTGGGGTATATAGCTTTTTGTTCTTGTTTTGTTTTAGTAGGTCAGAAGCACAAGAAGCCAATCAAATTCTCTTTTTTTATTCCCAATATGTATAAGGATTCTACCTTGTCTAATTTTTTTGCACAAGGTTGTGAACTGATGTCTTTCTTGTTTGCAGCTTCAGTTTACAGCAGAGTCATGGCCAATCGTGGGAATCAAGCTGGAACAGCAACAGCAGCAGCCGGTGGAGCTGCACAGCGACCAAATGGTGCCACACAGGGGAAAATCTGCCAGTTCAAACTGGTGCTTCTCGGTGAGTCTGCAGTGGGAAAATCCAGTCTGGTTCTCCGTTTTGTCAAAGGACAGTTCCATGAATACCAGGAGAGTACCATCGGAGGTAAACATAATTTCATCTCCACTCTTTGATCAAGGTTTTTAATGTTGTTGTTTCTTTTCCAGCGGCTTTTTTGACACAGACAGTCTGTTTGGATGACACAACTGTCAAATTTGAGATTTGGGATACTGCTGGCCAGGAACGATACCACAGTCTTGCCCCCATGTATTACAGGTATGATTGATCATAAAACAAAAAGTGTCAACTTGTATCAATAACACCTGTGTTGATATTTGCAGAGGGGCACAGGCGGCTATTGTAGTGTACGACATAACAAACCAAGACACTTTTGGCCGGGCCAAGGTCTGGGTGAAAGAGTTGCAACGTCAAGCCTCCCCTAACATTGTCATTGCCTTGGCGGGCAACAAAGCCGACTTGGCCGCTAAACGTGCTGTTGAATTTGACGAAGCCAAAGGCTACGCCGAAGAAAACGGACTTCTATTTATGGAAACGTCAGCCAAGACGGCCATGAACGTCAACGACATCTTCTTGGCTATAGGTAAATTCATTACTCACATGCAATTATTCCCCTTTATATAACCATTTCTTTTTTCACTTGACAGCCAAGAAACTACCTAAGAACGACGGAGCTGGAGGTGTTGGCGGAAGCAGTGGGCAGGGTAGGAGGCTAGACAGAGCTGAAGACGGCAACAAACCAGCTTCCTCGTGCTGCAAGTGATCACGAAATAATTAAAAAACAAAAAAAAGAAACTAAACAAAGAAAAAAAAACATACTACACACACATTTATGAACGACAACAAAAACAACAAAAAAAACCATATATTAAAAAAAAAAGAAAAAATCATCCGTTCTTTGTTTTCTTTGTTTTTTCCACACGCGGGGATCCAATTCCTTTTCTTTCTTATTATTATTTTTCCCAAAATTTTTTTTTGTAAACCATCAAAAGGACTTTTATATCATACCCCTTTACAGCATCCCCCTCCCCCATCAGAATATAATTTGCAGCATTTAAATAGTTACAACCTTTTTTGGGGATTATCCGTTGTGTCGATCGTTTATTTTTTAATTTTTTTTTATTCAAACGGAGCAGCGACATTCCAAATTAAATGGCGAATTTGAATTGGAAAAGAAAACAAGGCAAGGGTTTACAAAAATAATGGCCTGACTCTGTATTATTAAATCTCCCGACCATCATCAACCATGTTTTTTTTTATTTTGGTTTTTACATAACACACCTTTTTTTCCCCCACGTTTTTACTTCAAACAAACTTGTGTGATGGTTCTTTTTTCTCGTGTGTAGAATTTCTTCCCCCGTTTCTTTTGTGTATACTCGAATCCCCCCGCCCTTCAAAACTTTTGTATATCAAGCTTTATGAAACCTTGATTACCATTTTTTTTTATATACAAATCAATGTAGGTGTTCCACACATTTCTCTCTATATACCTATTTAGCTTTTTCTCTCCTTGATCATGATCGTGGCCCTCCCAATATCTTTCGAATAATGTCCTAACTTGGATATCGTGTAAGTAACGCTGCTATATCAGGAAATGTACATTTCTTGCCTTGCCCGTTGATTTCATTTCATTCTTTTTTCAATTGGCTTTACTGATAAGAAGCTATGCACTTTGGAAGTTGAAATGAGTGGAGAAATAACGAGAAAAATTTGGATATTCTTGTGAAAAGGCGAATCTATATTGATGCACATGGTACAAATACGAATGACATTTCACAAGAGGTAATTTTTTTTACAGCCAAATTTCAGCAGCTTTTGTCCAAGTGGGAACTCGTGGTGGTAATTAGTTTTCTGGTTTTAGATGACAGCTGACCCAGAATTACCTAGTGAAGAACAAAACAGTTAGGGACAATCGAATGGCGTCATTAGAATTAGTAAACTTACCTAAGAATCAGACTGCCATTTGCTTCCATGTGACTGCGAGTGGTTGAGAATGGATTTACTTGGAGCGAGCACGCATCTTCCTGCGCTTACGCTTAAGCCTACGCATACGCTTCTTACGCCACTAAAGAAAGAAAGAGCCGGCCATTAGATTCACAAGCCTCGAGACAAGTATCACAGTACACCGATACATGAAACACATAGAATAGGTAGAAAAACGATAATTACCTTAGCTCTCATGATGCAGTCGGTCTCTAAATGAAACAAGGAAAACAAAAAAGTCGATTAGAGATGTTGAAAACGAGGCAATTGTTGGATGATATTGGATTTTGTTAACTCAGTAAAACCAAGAATGAACTTACCTAGGAAAGACTGCAGAGAAGAGTGAGAGAGTCAGTGGCTTGATGGTCTCCTACATTGCCTATTTCCGTTTCCACTCCTTTCTTGAAAAATAGTTGAAATATTATATCGTAAAACATATTAAAACCTATATTAATTTGATGCTAGAAAAATTAGCAATTTTATTATGGGTAAAGTATTGTTTTTATTAATATTTTAGTAAATAAATTTGATAACTGGCACAATGCAAACCCGCTGTCGGGGTTGTTTACAACGAAAAAAAAAAAAGGAAAAATGGAGTTCGATATGAATCAGATATCTCAAACAAGCAATTCAAACGCGAAAATTGAAGCATCTGAAAGTCAAAACAGTGAAGTTTCAAGTGAAAACAGTGCAGTTCAACCTGTAGAACCAGAAAATGTCGACTCCAATACCCTTGCGGCCGTATTACAGTTTCTTCAGAAGCACAACCTGAAAGTAACTGAAAATGACATGGTTATTTTGAAATTTCGGCGTCTCATTTATTTGCAATGTATTAGGGGACGGCTGATATTTTGAAAAAAGAAGCACGGCTCAAGGAGGATCAATTACGAGATGCACAAGCTCTTCAAGTGGATTCAGAGGCAACAAATTTGCTCTCATCATACAAGAGCGAAGGAGACCCAAATGCCTACGAAAAAGCTTACCTAAGTTACAGGAGATTTGTGGAAAGCTCGCTGGATGTTTATAAAGTATGGTCAAAAGATATTCAATTCAATTTCAAATAGTAATTTCAATTTGTTTACTTTTCAGCATGAGCTGTCCCTAGTATTGTACCCTTTGTTTGTCCACATGTATTTGGAAATGATCTACAACCAACATGAATCAGAAGCCGCAAAATTTATGGAACGTTTTTCAACAGATCAGGAAGATTATTATCAGGATGATCTTAAAAAGGTTTCTTTTATTACCAAAAAAGAACACATGAAAGGCAGTGATCTCATGGAGAATTTCAAGTAACAAATCACTTTTATTTAAATAAAATCGTCAAACATAAAATCTTAAATTGTTCAACAGATCAAGTCAGTTCACCGTTCGAATGTCCCGGGATACTTACTCGGTTTTGAAGCGGTTTTTGCAGGACAAGAACCAATCAATTGTCATGAACGTCATTCAGGAACACTTGTACGTCGACATGTACGAAGGAGTGCCGAGAAATAAAGCCCAAGTTGAATCCACAGCCGGAGCCATGGAAGGCGAGGCCAACAGACAAGGTACACAAATCAAGAGATAAGAAAGAAATCCCCAAAACAATTACCAATTCTCTTCACTTACAGTAAACAAGACCAAAATCTACTATGGTCTGCTCAAAGAGCCCGATATCCAGCTTCCGGTAGTTGAGGAGGAAGAGGACGGAGAACCCGGCGAAGGTGGTGAAAAGCCCAAAAAGAAGAAACCCAAAAAGGATCCGTTGCTCAACAAGAAAGCCAAGAGTGACCCTAATGCTCCACCGGCCAGCCGATTGCCATTACCAGATTTGTAAGATGCAGATGCAGTGAAAAATGGTGTGGAAAAAAGGAAAATGGTTGAGCTGTGAGTTTCTGTTTCAGGAGAGATATCGACAAACTGGAGAAGGTCAGGGCCCTACGAGAAGCCAGCAAGAGGGTGGCTCTTGGTCCAGACAATTTGCCGTCCATTTGTTTCTACACGATGCTGAATTGCGCGGAAACGTCAGTTATTCTAATTTACCTGATTTGCCATTCAATTTGAAATTAGAATTTTTCTTTTTTCCCTTTTTGTGAATCACAGGGTCACGTGCGTCGAATTCTGCGAGGATTCGTCACTATTAGCCGTAGGGTTTTCCGATTCCATCCTCAAAGTTTGGAGTCTTGTACCCCAGAAACTCCGGGCCATGAAACCGGCTGAGCAATTGGCCGATATCGACAAGGAGGCCGAAGATGTTCTCGTTCGTATGATGGACGACAAGACGGGTGAGACTATGAAAGTCCTTCACGGCCATTGCGGGCCCGTCTACGCTGCCTCGTTCAGTCACGACCGGACGTTACTCCTATCATCGTCGGAAGATGCCACGATCCGGCTGTGGAGTTTGCAGACGTGGACTTGCCTGGTGGTCTATAAAGGCCACATTTACCCCGTGTGGGACGTGAGGTTCTCCCCTCACGGCTACTATTTCTCATCAGTCGGACATGATCGGACTGCCAGACTTTGGGCCACCGATCATCACCAGCCTTTACGGATCTTTGCCGGTCATTATTCAGACGTCGACGTGGTCCAATTCCATCCCAATTCCAATTACGTCGCCACAGGTTCCAGCGATAGGAGCGTCCGTTTATGGGATTGCGTAACTGGCAACTGTGTCCGGCTAATGACTGGTCATAAAGTAAAAACATTTTCATCCTTTTTATGAGTTTGTTTTTCTTTACGAGAAATTTGTTCGTGTAGGGAACCGTCTCGGCGTTGTGTTTCTCCACCGACGGCCGTTTTCTGGCATCCGGTGGAGCTGATCAAAAAGTCCTGTTATGGGATCTGGCTCACGGTCACCTATTGGCCGACCTGCCTGGGCACACGATGACAATCTCCAGTTTGGCCTTCAGTCGAGACGGGACCGTGTTCGCCACGTCTTCCCTGGACGGCTCCATTCAACTGTGGGATTTCTTCCGGATGACGGATGAGTCCTCTTTAGAGGACGTCAACATCTCGGGTCACAATCCAGACCTTCTCAAGCGGAGTAACGCCATTGAATCGCTCCGCTTGGCTCGTTACCCGACCAAAGCCACTCCTGTCATGTCATTGCATTTCACGCGGAGGAATTTGCTACTCGCTGCCGGCATGTTTGAAGGCTAACGTCAATCCCTCGATTCACACCAATTTTTTTAAATAATAATAAGAATTAAAATACATATAACTTTGTCTCTTATTTCCACAGATCCATTTTGTTGTTATCAAGTCGGGAAAAACCAAATTCTGTCGAGTTGGCTGTATTTTTCGTAAACGTGCCTAGTGAACCTCGAGACCGCTGTATAAATAGAAGATAATCGACCTGGTTTTTTCCGAGTCGATCTAGAAGTTTCCAGTTTGAGTCAGTCCGAATGGTTAAATTCCTATTGCTACGCAGTGAACCTTTGAATTTGAACCAAACCTTGGAAAAATCCCAAAGAACTGTTCAAATATCAAAAGAAAAACGAGCAAAGTCTAGACCATAAAATGGAGACTTAACGGGATAATAAAATTCAAATTTCTTTGTAGCCCAAATAAGGGCAATGATGGAGCCAGACAAAAGTCACACACGTTAACTTGTTTCTCTCGACACGTATAGCGACCGGTCGGTCGTCATGTGTGCACACATAATTTTATTATTTTTTCGCCAATAATTAATTTTAATTGAATCATCCCGGAAATTTGATTTAGTTCCAAGTGTATTCAAATATTCTTATCGCGTTGTTGTTCAAAGATTCCTTCAACAGAAGAAAGGAACTGTTGATTTATTATCA
The DNA here is from genome assembly GCF_021234035.1 of Daphnia pulicaria. Classification (NCBI taxonomy): domain Eukaryota; kingdom Metazoa; phylum Arthropoda; class Branchiopoda; order Diplostraca; family Daphniidae; genus Daphnia; species Daphnia pulicaria. The sequence continues at coordinate 11,358,798 of NC_060916.1, forward strand.
CACATTTATAAGGGAATGACGCAATCGGCTGTGTAGGCCCCACACACAAAATGTGGCATAGCAACATTACATGTACACATTAAACAGCTTTGCGTAGGGGTAGCCAAAAAAAGGGATTTTAACTGAACGACGCAAATGACTCGACAGAAAGTCGGTTGGGGGGCTCGGTTCGACCAATGCCAAAACATAATGTGTGTACGTGTCCCAGTTTATCCGCACGTAACAATGTTCGTCAGCAAAAATGTTTACCATTCGTATACTGAACGTCAGCTGGCGCAGTTGCCATGCAAAGTCAACGAATACGTAATAGTTTTCGCCAGAAAAAAGGGTGTGTTAATAGGGAAAAGAAAAATGCTAAAAGATTTGTGTACGGTTTGGCAGCAGCAGTAAAAAAGCCTCCCTCCAGTTTTTCATGACACGAGTTGAGCACGTGAACAGCTAGTGGTTGGGCTCGTCTCTGATTGGCTGGCCATTCGCTTGTGGCGCCAATTTGATCGCGCGGGATATTCCGTCAGCGCGGGCTCAACCCACCACGTTTTTTATTTTTCCTCTCCACTTCCCCACGTTCTCTACACACACACTTGTGTGTGTGTTCCTTTTTTTATTATTCCCAAACATTTTCTCAAAATTTTACACAGTCAGACCCTGTTAAAAGCTAAAAGATTCGGTACTAGTGAACCACAGTCGTTCACGTCGTCTTCAAGTGTTCACACACACACAATCGTCTAAACTCCTCCAACCGTGTATCGTGCGATTATCAGGATTATTTCACGCCGCATTTGACAAGCAATATTTTTTAAATAAGTTTTTCCAAAAATGGATTTGACCAAGAATAATAACGAAGCAGAAGTTTTGATGACACCACCGGCCACACCGACCAACAAAACTCTTCAACTTCATTTCGATCAACATTCAGCTGTAAGTTATTCTTTTTTCTCCCAGTATGTTTTTAAATCTGTACTTATGTAATGCACGAAAATAGTTGGATGACAGCAGATTTTCTTGTTTGGTCGTGAGGTCATTGGGTACAAACATCACGTAGTCCACAATTGCGCGTGTGTGTGTAGGGCCGAATCGAATATGCAGCGTAATGCCAACATGTGGCGAATGGCACTAACAAAATTATCACGTAATTAAATTCGAATTTTTCAAGTGAACCAACCAACCCAGGAGGTGGGTGGGAAAAGCCCCCGTTGATTTTCTCTCCCGAATTTTTGTCTGTTGTTGTGGGCGCCTTCGTCACTCGCCGATCACGTGATACCCATTGTGTATATTATGTGTGTGTGGCGTTCGTGAGTGCTATATTTCGCTTTCCCGGCACCTTTTTTAAATTAAAAAAAAAAAGAGAGCGACTTTCACTGTGTGAGTTTACGAAATGTTTCGGCGGGTTTTGCAAGTTTTTTAAAAAAGATAAAAAGACCCCACCTGATTGGCTGTTGCTAGGCTCTTGATCCTATCCCTATATCCTTTCATGTGTTTTTGTGTGTATAAAACACGTGACTTATTTTATAGATTACAAACAAAACGGATATAAGTTTAATTGCACAATCTTTGATCATTTTTCAAAGAGGGGTTCAATGTTCAACACATGTATTTCAGGATATTACGGTCGAACAAGTTGAAGGATTTTGTGTCGATCGAGTCCAAGGTTGTTGCCGTTTCAGCGAAATGTGGAACACATATGCACCTTCGTCACCTTTATGTGTGTGTGATTGGGGATCAATTTTAAAAAATGGTTTGATTGCGAATGTAGGACGAAGAAGATATGGAAATTGATGCTGATTTGGAGGCCGTTCAGACGCTGTTGTCATTTTCACGCGCCGCTACCCGTCAACAACAGGCCGGGTCGTCATCGGATGAATCGCAAGACCAATGGGCTTCCAGCGATGATTCTAGCGATCATCTTCAATCCGCCAAGGTATATTTTTCTAATTGTTTAAAATAAAATAAAATAAATGTTGAATAATAATTAATAATAAAACAGAGATTGATGGCTTGTACGCCACCGAGGACTCCGAGTCCTACAAGTCCAGGCAGCGTCACTTCGATGCCCGTTTCGGTCATCATGATTGGCAAAAAAGACGGAACTGCCGAGCCTGTCCAGCAGCAACAGCAGCAGCAACAAGAATTTAATCACGAAGAGGCTCAAGATAACAAGGAGAAGCTGATGGGCGGTCCAGCATTGCCAGGCCGTCAAATAATATTCGTCGAAAACAAAAACACCAATCGGCATTTACGCAACGCTCATTTCGGAACCGAACAGATCTTTGTAGCCAACAAAGACACTAATCGGGAAGCACGGGAAATCACCAATCACAAGCCACCACCGAATAATAATAATAATAATAATAATATTGATAATAATGAAAATAGTAGTGATGTATTTGTGCAGCAATTTTCTGTATCTCGCTTTGTACCTGAAATGACTATGCCGGCAACAACTTCTCAGGTAACCCCAAAAAATTTAATTTGATTAGATAAGAGAAAAATTTTTTAACGTGTTTGATTTTTTGATTGATAGGCGATCCCGATAAAATCGCCAGTGGCCATTGCTCCCAAATTGATGCTGAATAGTGCGGCCTTGGGTAATTGTAATGTAATCAATGGATCGTCAGCAACTCGAGTGATCCCGGTCGTGCCGTTGGGGGCAGCAACCGGTGCCGATATTGGCTCGATGGGCGCCAATGGCGCTACTCTTTTCCTGGCACCCTGTGATAACAACGGACAAATAACGCATTTTGTTTTGACTACGGCCGGTATCCCATCCATGACCCTCATCGCTCCAAACAAGATGGTATATACCATTGATTACGATTTTTCAAACTCGGTCATATAAAACTAAAATCGAATGTTGGAATTCCAGGAAAGGGAGATGGATAAACGTCGGCGTATTTATGAATGCCAATTCGAAGGATGTGGCAAAAACTATTTTAAATCATCTCATTTGAAGGCTCACATGAGGACTCATACTGGTAGGTTATTTATTTAAAAGGTTTCTAACAAATTTTATTCACATTTTGGCCTAATCGACTTAGGTGAGAAACCATTCGTCTGCAGCTGGGATGGATGTGATCGCCGTTTCTCGCGTTCAGACGAACTGTCCCGTCACAAACGCACTCACACTGGCGAAAAAAAGGTATAATTTCAAATTTTTGTTATGTAAAACAATTTGAATTCTTTACAATTGAATTTTTAAAAACAGTTTAGCTGCCCAGTTTGCCAACGCCGTTTCATGCGCTCTGACCACTTGACCAAGCACGTCCGTCGTCATGCTCGCGAGCAAAAACCGATGGCCTGGCAGCTGGCCACTCGCAAACTAGCCTCAGCTAGTTCTTCTACTGCTGTTACTGCTCCTACTACTACTACTGCCGGCCCTGCTGTGGCTTCTCAATTGATCCCGGCGCAGATTATCCTCTCCGCCTCAACTGCCATTCCCTCAATTTAAGAAAAGAAAAAATAAGCAAAATGATGATGAAATGTTTATTATTTTTCGAATCCTTTTTTTTTGTTTTTACTTTGGGGGGTTAGTAGTTACATATGTTTATTTGTTTTTAAAAGCAGACAAAAAGGGCGGGACCTCTGTAGGACACAGTATATATACATCAGCTGTGTGTCTACGGTCGGTCAGTAGGTTATCTCTTCATAACAGCAGCAGCAGGGGAAGGGGGCGGATATATTTTGTAATGTCCTCTTGTTTTATTTCATTTTTCTTGTTTCAGTTGTCGGTGCAACGGCGACACAAATTTCTGTCCCGACCATCGACACGACACATTTTGTTGTGTTATTTGTTAAAACGATTCGTTCGAGCCGTCTAGAGCTTGTTAATTATTTTTATTCACACACACACACACACAAATGATTTATGATAACTATCGAGCTAAATAATAATCGTGTTTCGAACGAATGGACATAATAAATTACGATATTGATCAAGAATATTACGGGTCTAGAATATGAATACAATTAAATATTATAACAATATAAAAAAAAAGCTTTTCTTTGTTACAACATAATGTCGGGAATCAATCGACGTGTAATAACAAAACATAAGAAAACGAACACCCACGACCCACCGACAACCGCCCCCATTTCCCGACCGGTCTGAATTTTGTTTATTCGGCAATGCTCCACGTCACCTGGGCTGAAAAAGATGGTGGCCGTCGTGTTAGTTTATGACAAATTTTTTAACCGTGCGTGAACTATACTAGAGCATCTCTTTAATATATATATATATTTACAATTTACTTTTGTTTGTTGTGCGTGAATCTTTCTCGAAGGCGGCTACGAGTTTTGTTGTTAATCAAAACTCTTTGTTTCTCGAATTTTTGAAAAAAGTTACCGTGTAGCCATTCGGTGAGTGTTTTATAGACTTGACATGGTTTTTTTTTCTTCTCTGTTTTTCACGAACGATTTGTAAACTGTTTGGCTGTCCATCTGTATTCTAACAAGTGGGTCATTAAGGGAAAACAAAATTATTTTCAAGTAGTAGTTGACCTCAACCTATTGGGAATTTTGTTTGATAGTTTCCATATTAAAACTAAACAACATAAGATTTGACATTGATTGTATGCTTGACAATACAGGGCTGAACAACACCCACTACAATGGCTAATGCTATTAAGCAAGTCATCAATGAGGTGGCTGAAAAAGGTATGATAAGTCAAAGCATTTATCTTGTATGATGTAATACCCATTTTTGATTTCTATTATTCAGTTAAAATGCCCTCCACACCCACTCGTCTGAGGGATTTGATACGCCAAATTCGTGCTGCCAGGACAGCTGCAGAGGAGCGGGCTGTGGTGAACAAAGAATGTGCCTACATTAGGGCATCATTCAGGGAAGAGGATTCACAATGGAGATGTCGGAATGTTGCCAAGCTGCTCTACATACACATGCTTGGCTACCCAGCTCATTTCGGTCAACTAGAGTGTCTGAACCTTATTGCCTCACCCAGGTTCACCGATAAACGAATTGGATATCTTGGGGCAATGCTTTTGCTGGACGAACGCCAAGATATTCATGTCCTCATCACCAACTCCTTGAAGAAGTATGTCTCTGCTCATGTTCAATTTCTCTAATGAGATTACATTGTCAACCTGTTTTCTACTCTAGTGATTTAAACAACCCCGTCCAGTTTATCGTTGGTTTGGCCCTGTGCACCTTGGGTGCCATTGCGTCGCCTGAAATGTCACGCGATTTGGCTTCTGAAGTTGAGCGGTTGCTCAAGTCCACCAACGCCTACTTAAGGAAGAAGGCGGCCTTGTGTGCTTTCCGAATTATCGGCAAAGTGCCAGAGCTCATGGAAATGTTTTTACCCGCAACAAGATCACTCATCTCAGATAAAAATCACGGTATTCACTCTTGAACATTGTACATGTCTCTTTTACTGGCACTAAAAATTATTTGATGGAATTAGGCGTTTTAATTACGGGAGTCACACTAATCATCGAAATGTGCGAACGGAGTCCAGACACTTTGATTCACTTCAAAAAGGTACACGTCGGTTTTTAAAAAATCCTTTTCTGAACGAATTTCTATCGTTTATTTATGCAATCCTCGTTATTTTTAACAAATTATTAATCAATCCACATCCCTTAATTAATGAAATCGTGAAGAAAAACTAAATGTTAATACGTTCCCGTTTGTTTTTTTGTTTTGTTTCTGTTTCCTTGTTGCGGGATCATCTCTCTCTCTCCCCCCTACGTTGACAAAAACAAAATTTCTTTGCTTTACTTAGGAGCATCGCGAGGTAAAGCATCTTTCGATGTTGTTCGATCCTCTGCACACTCTTGCAATGCACCCTTTTGTTTGTCTGTGTCTGTTTGTTTGTTTGGGTCGCGTTTTTCGGTGTTTTAATTGGCGTCGTCTGGGCGCAATTTTAACGATTCTAATTGTTTTCTTTTATTTTGATCGTTCTCTCCGCAAATACCAGGTGGTCCCCAGTTTAGTGCGTATTCTCAAGAATTTGATCATGGCAGGTTATTCACCAGAGCATGATGTTTCTGGTGTGAGCGACCCCTTTCTCCAGGTACAATTTTTACGACTAAATTTTCTTTCTGAAATTAATAAACTCTTGAACGATACCCAGGTGAAAATTTTGCGGTTGTTGCGAGTCCTGGGCCACAACGACGCCGAAGCTTCTGAAGCGATGAACGACATTTTGGCGCAGGTGGCCACCAATACGGAGACGTCGAAGAATGTCGGCAACGCCATTCTGTACGAAACGGTGCTTTCGATAATGCACATCAAGTCGGAGAGTGGCTTACGTGTCCTGGCCGTCAACATTCTCGGCCGCTTTCTGCTCAATAGCGACAAGAATATTCGATACGTGGCGCTCAACACACTGTTGCGCACCGTTCACGCAGACAATTCGGCCGTCCAGCGACATCGTGCCACTATACTCGAGTGCCTTAAGGTTTTTATCAAATTCAAAACTACACTAGTGGATTTTAATTGTAAATGAATCCTTGGAATTAATTAGGATCCCGATGTATCCATCAAGAGGAGGGCGCTGGAATTGAGTTTTGCGCTCATCAACGGATCCAACATCCGAGTGATGATGAAGGAGCTGTTGGCGTTTTTGGAGAAATCCGACGCCGAATTCAAGGCCCAGTGCTCGTCTGGAATTGTCAGCGCTACTGAAAGATTCTCACCCAACCGGCGGTGGCATGTCGATACGCTGCTGAGAGTTTTGATTGCCGCTGGCAACTTTCTGCGAGACGACGTCGTTTCCAACACGATCCAAATCATTTCGGAGAGCGCCTCGCTCCAGGGCTACGCAGTCGGTCAGTTGTGGAGAGCCGTTAGCTGCTCTTCGGGCTCTTTACAGCACGACGGACAGCCGGGCGATTTAGACTTGCAAGGAGCTACGCTGCCCATCTCCGAACGCCAGCCTTTGGCTCAAGTCGCTTCGTGGTGCCTGGGCGAGTACGGCGACAGTCTCATTAATGGACACACCAACGCCAGCGAACAGGAAGAACCGGTCGTTGCCGGTGAGGACGAAGTGGTTGATTTCATTCAGGGCATTCTCTCGTCGAGCCAAAGTACCATCGTTACCAAGCAATACGCTTTGACGGCCCTCACCAAGCTCAGTACACGTTTCAGCGTCACTGTTGGGTAATTATATCTAATCAGTTGATTAGAGAGTCGTAAACCTACTAATCTCGATTGTTTGTTTTGCATTCGTAGTCGTATCGAAGATATCGTGACCAGTTTCGGCACTCATTTGAATGTTGAGCTGCAGCAGCGCGGTATCGAGTACGCCCAGCTATTTACCAAGCACGTAGCACTACGTCCGGCCATCATGGAGCGCATACCGCCCATGGAACACAAGACATCACACCAGGGACTGACGAACGGAAGTTCCAGAGGAAACGGAGTCAGCAATGGCGACGATGACATGTTAATGGATGATTTGAATTCTTTCACAACTACCAGCATCACAAGTAATTCGGCACCGGCCACTAAAGATTCGGTAAATTAAATTTCATCCATTCGGTTCCAAATGAATTTTATTAATTTTTGGGGGTTTTTAGAATTCTTTGCTCAATCTACTGGGTGGATTGGACAATTTTGATAATGACCCTGCCCCGATGGTTACGAGCTCAAAAGCCTCTACAGCTCCGTCTGCCTCGAATTTGGATCTGCTCGACTTGTTGGGCGGTTTGGACTTGAGCGGATCGACGACACTTTCGTCAGCTCCGCCACCCATCACTACACCTACTGGTTCTACAAGCAGCAGCTTAGTCAATAATAATTTGGCTAATTTGCTCAGTTCACCGACGACCCAAATGAGTGCCGCCATCCCGCCTAGTTCTAATTTCTTAATCGATGGGTTCCTAGGGACTGCACCTACACCCCCACCAAGTAATAACTATTGCGCTGGTTCAGATTTAGAAACTTTTTAATTACCAAATTTCTATTTTTCTAGAACTTCAAAATGTAACGGCCTATGATAAAAACGGACTCAGAGTGGATTTCTCTTTTGACCGTCCGGTCGACAACCCCAATTTGGTGATAGTCACATTGACGGCCAGCTCTTCGTACGGTTCCACACTGTGCGATTTCCTCTTCCAGGCCGCCGTGCCGAAGACATTCCAACTGCAAATGATGCCGGCCTCTAGCACGGTTATTAATTCTGGTATTCCCGTCACCCAAGTCATGCGCATTCTAAATCCCACGAGAGTACGTTCATTTATTTTGCTAATTGATAAATTTCTGTCGAAAACTCACACGTTCATTGTTTATTTCAGGCGGTACTAAAAATGAGGATCAAATTGTCCTTCTCTAGAGACGGGATGGCTATTCAGGATCAAGACGAAGTCAAAAACCTCCCAGCAGCCTTGTGGCAATGATTTTGTGTTATTTTCTTTTTTTAAATGGCGAAATTCAAAAGAAAAAAAAAATAGCCAAAAACCTTCAAAAATTGGAGTGTGGAAGGATGAAATGCTGAAAACAAGGAGAATCTTAGTATATTCGAAAGAAAGAAAGAATAAAAGAATAAACACACGTACATATACAATTATACATACAGTCGACGGTCTGCTGTTGCTGTTTCTGCTGTTGCTGCAAAAATCAATGCCTTGCCTTCTTTGCTATGATTTTCTAACTGTGGGTGATTCCCTTCTCTCTTCCCCCCCTTCTTTTTCCACCTGCACCCACCGTCTTCGAATTAAAAAATCTTTTTTTTTTCCTACTTCCTGCGGCATGAGAACATTAGAGAGAAAAAACAAATCGAATTCAAGGAAGAATAATCATCGTCTTGTGTATTTTGATGCAAAAATTACAAAAAAAAAATTCCGTGTAAAATAAGTTGAATTCCCTTTGCGAAGAGGATGCAAAGGGTCCACTTAGTGATGTCTAAAAACAACAACCAACGGTCTGCCCAGCTGTATTACCCACTTTTGTTTCTTTTTTCTTCTCCTTTATCCCCCACGTCCGCTGTTATTACTCGTTTTTGTTTGAATTTTTCCCTTGTGTATGTTTAAAAGCCTCCAAGGCCCTTTATACACCTTGTAGGCTTCAATTTGTACCTTTCCCTCTTTATTCCCTCATTATAAAGCACTTTTTTTTCTAGTTTAGTAGGCATATACCATGTGTGGTTCTCAACAATTCCTGTGAAACTTATTGAAGGAAACGATTATTAAAAAACTGTTAATTGTCTTCACATTTTTGGTCGGCAAGTTTTGATTTTTTAAATATGGCGCCGTTGCATACAGACGACAATAACAAAACTACTTTCAAAATGATGTAGGATTTTCGAGTCTTCACATTTTTCGAAACAAATGGAAGTTGACCTGATAAACAGGGAAATTTGTTACTCGGAATTTTACGAAGAATATCTTGTCAAGAATAAAATATGCATGTTGTCAAAGTCGTTTACAGATTCGTGGTCCTGCAGGAAACATTGGGTTGACAATGAAGTACCCAACTGGGAAAATCTCTTGGAGAATTATGGTAGGTTGTCAACCAATGTATGTCTTTTTCTTTTAAAATTAACTGTTTTTTTTTTGTGTTTTTTTTTTAAATTTCTCATCTGATTATAATTACTCATATTATCAGGTGACGCAGAAGTTCCAGTAGCAAATTGCGGTGAGGCATATTTTGATTCCCACTTGAAATCAAACTGGACTCTTAGAGACTTTATCACTTATATCAAGGAATATAGAAAGAAAAACTACTCCATTGAAATGCCCTGTTTATATTTGAAAGTATAACACCTATTGATGTATTGATATTAAAGTTGCTATTTTTAAATCTAACTATTAATCAGGATTGGCACTTGTTTAAAAACTTCCACTGCTCAGAAGGGATGTATGAGACACCCATATACTTTTCCGTTGACTGGTTGAATGAATACTGGATTCAAGGCAATAAAGATGATTACAGATTTGTGTACATTGGTCCACAAGGGAGTTGGTAATCTATTGATATACATATCTTCCTACTGTTTATAGTTACACTAGCTTCACAACTGATTTTAAAACAATAATCTTGTTAGGACTCCTCTCCATGCGGATGTGTATGGTTCATTTAGCTGGTCTGCCAATGTAGTTGGGAAGAAGCGATGGATATTTTTCCCGCCTGGCGAAGAACTGAAGCTAAAATCGTTATTAGGAATCTCTTCCCTTCCACGTGAATTGGGGGAGATTGATCTTCCATCAATGAAAATCACATATTTTGACTTAATCCAAAACGCTGGTGAAATTGTATTTGTCCCATCTGGTTGGTTCCATCAAGTCTGGAATCTGGTATGAACGACTACTAAAAGACGTAGCAACTTCTGATCAAATTATTATCAAATCAAATTATTATTTATGCAGGAAGATACCATATCTATCAATCACAACTGGTTTAATGGCGCCAATGTAAATTACATTTACAAGGGACTTGGCAAAGCGTCCAAGGAGATCCAAGACGAAGTATCCGGCTACGGAACCACTCTCGACTCGGAACAACTAGAAATTTTCCTCAACAGTCATTACGGAATGAATTTCCAGCAATTTCGTCAACTTTTACAAACGGTCATCGATCGAAGAGATTCGGGATTTTTAAAGATTCATTCGTCGAAACCTTGTCATTCGTGTTCCGGTGACCAGCTGTGCAAGGATCAGCACCACTGTGATGTAGACCGTCAGGTAGCTCTTCAGATTCTTAAATTATTGAGTAATATATAAATATTGAATATCCCTTGGTAGAAAACATTTATTACGAAAAGTTAGGCAGCACAAAATAAAAGCTTTCCCAAACAGGTTTTAAGCTGACGGAGTCTTCAGGAATCCGATTCTACGCAAATAACGCACAATAAACGGCACAGATCCTAGAGTTATGCTGATACGAATAGGCACCAGTACTTTGTGAACGGCATATGCTACGAGAAAAGTGGACGCTCCTGCTGCCAATCTTGAGTTCAACATTTCGCTGGAAACGCCCATCTGGGCTAGCATACCTGGTACGTTTAGTCCACTATAAAAAGAATAGCAAAAGATATTTCATCGATTAGAAAACGTAACTTTTTAAAACGGACGATATTTTTAGTAAGAAAAATCGTGCGAATAACCTTGCTACAGCTGCATAGCAGATGCTTAATGATGTAATTGATATAAGGACGTGAAACACTATGACAGTTGCGCCATAATCTTTAACAGCTCGCTTCAATTTACTTTTAGTTGATTCGGGAACCTTAGCATCGCTATAGTATCGCACCGAGCTCGTGTTAGGTATCCATGCATTGTGCAAACCATGCTGCAAGTACCAACAGTTACCTCTAATTTTCATGGTTCCTTGTTGCACACACTGACTACCTGGTGAATGAAAGAGTATAGTAGATGTTATAGAATTACGTGTGAATCAAACATACTTCCGGGATAAAGCGTTTCTTGCAGGTCACTGGAAGTGAATTTGATTTGCTGATCGGTGCAATTTTCTGGCATATTCATTCGAGGAGAATTTTCTTTCTCGGCACTAGGAGAAAACGGAAGTGGCACATTGGTCTGTGTCACAGCATTCAAGCTTAAAGAACCAAGTGATTCATAGTTTTCTAGCTGCTGTTGTCCTCCTGTTTGAACAAATCAGTGTTGACTTTTCATTTCCTCTGAGAATTTAACTCAATTGCTTTACCTTGACTCGACTGATCACTCATGAAGGAACCACTGAACATGGATGATGTTTGACTTTGAACTACCCCAAAACTTATGTCCTTGAATCTGTTGGCAGAGAATCCCATTCGATCCTGAGCATCCAACTCTTCCATGTTGGATGGTAATCCGGCTCCATTTTTCGAACTACTGTGAAATAGAGCTCCTGTAGAGAGAAGTAGAAATTTAAGTCATGGTTGTATTGACTCTATGCTGACTAGGATAACTTACTTAAAATCAGTTGATTTCTATGGACTAGATTTCGGTTGACACTTTGAGCGAGCAACATTGTTTTGTATAGTGAAAAATTGACTAGAGGTTTTACTTTGAAGACCTGTTTGGTACTGTGTGTCAGTAACCTCACGACTCCTTGCTTTATATACTGCGCACGTTTACGAGCTATTTTTATCCCGAAATAGAGAGCTGCCAACAAAATAACGCTAAACTGGGCAAGTTGGCCGTTGATATTGGTTTGCTAAACAAGCTAGAAACTCTCAGCTTCCGTTGCTAACGGAAAGGCAAACCAATTTATCTCTGCTGCTGAAGAACGTTTACATAACAAAAAAATTTAATATGGAATAACGTGTTTTAAAAAACGGAAATCAAACACCCATCGTGATAAGATAAAAACATTGCAGACGAAATTTCATGTATGTTGCCATGTTTTTAAATTTGGCGCACAGGGTGATTTTTAAAAATGAATCGACTGATTCAAATACGACTTTGCGATCATTTGTCTCGGCATTCGTTGCACACGTGATTTTTTGCTTTTTTATAGTTTATATTTACCAACACATTGGAGGATATCTCCGCTCACTTTGGAGGGCAGCCAATTGGCACAAATAAGAACCTCGATTTTCGAGAAACCCAAGTTCAAGTTCATGAATTGAAATGTCCACCGAATCACAGTTGTTTGTTTTTCATTGTTTACAAACAGATTGGCTTGAAATATAATGTCTTTCAATACGACTGTGCAACTCGTGCAACTTACTTTATTAAGATTCAAAACTCATTACTAGATGTCGCCAGTGTCACTCTAGTTGTTCTTACATCGTGAAACGAGGCGAAATTGGCGAAACAAATTGTTGCTAATTTATTCTTATATTCCTGTGATTTCAAATACCCAAATTGAACTTCCTATCATATGTAGTTTTATCTTGACCTAGTTTCCTTATTTTCCTACTGTACCAACTTATTTCTTCTAATTCTAGATGCATACTGTCAGTCGGTCGATGATATTGACACGGACTTTCTCTTGTCAATTATGTTTTTTTTTAGGCTATTGACAAGAGGTAAAAGTCTATTTTACCCGACCAACTTCTTACTTTACTTTACTTATCTAATTCACTTTACTTTACTTAATCTAGAAAAGTAACTAAGCGGGAATGAGCCCGAGCGTAGCGAGGAAATACAGGGGTTTTGGGTGGGTATAATAAAGTATAATAAAGCATCAAACCATACTTCATTATACTTTACTATACTATAACCAAAAACAACTATATTTTTACGGTATGCTCGGGCTTATTCCCGCTTAGTTACTTATCTAGATTAAGTAAAGCAAAGTGAATGAGATAGGTAAAGTAAAAATACCACTTACTTTATTTACTTAAAGGTAATCCAATTGCCGCAATACAAAACGAACTTAACAGCACAACTCTATGTCCCTTATTAAGGAATCAACATGATTTCTTCGTAAAAGCCAATCCCAAATTCTGCAGTTAAGATGGCGAGTTTTTGGTTCCACGAACAATCTGTGATACACTTCTGAGTCGTTATTAGCTACAAAAGGTCTAGTCAAAATACGCCCGTCTAATTCCTGAGATGTTGCACTACCACCGTCAAAAATCAAACTAATTCAGGTGTCGTCTGCTACGGAAATTCTCAGACGTTGCATGCATCACAATTTGAGCCATACTTATACTTTGAATATTAAAATTTTATTTGATAAGTTTTCCACGCAACACATGATAAACTTAAATATGAAAGTAAATTTTTTATCAATGTGCAGTGTTTGGCAATGAATCGCAGTAAAAATGTTTTTTTTGTGGGGGGGAGACCCCCCCAACCCCCCCTTTTTTTTATTTTTATCCAGATTGTCCCCCAAAAGCCCACCATTTCAACTTACGCTTTTTACGCTAAATGATTTGTTAACGAAAACAGCCAACAATCATCGAAATTTGTCAGCCATATTATACTTATTATAACCTAACCTAACCTAACCTAACCTAACCTAACCTAACCTACTATACTTTACTTTATCTCATAAGTATACATGAAACGTCAAAATCATAATAAAGTAAAGTAAAGTAAAGTATCTTCATCATGATATAATATAGTAAAGTTCCATGACCTTTATATGAATAATAAAGTATAGTAATATAAAGTAACAACTTGATTGCCACTTACAAGTTGTTATTAATACAGTAAAGTTTATAATGATTTGATGCTGCTTTCATCGATCGTGGATTTGAAGCACCAACCATTATGTTAGAATTCTAGTGCTATGCCACAGCGCTAATCGACACTTCTTCGATACGCAAAATGTTTTAATAACACTTACAGTTATATCATAATAAAGTGAACTGTAATAATTTGAATAAAGCTGTATTTATATGGCACAATGAACTTCATAATAAAGTAGGATAAAATAATATAACGTTAAAATAAAAAGTAAAGTAAATCTTGATTGACCCTTACTTTAAAATTAAAAAAAATTTAATTTATATATTTCACCTGATCTCGGATTTGAACCACTGAGCCATTAATTTGTTATCCAGTGCTATACCACAGTGCTAATCGACATTGCTTCGATGTGAAAATAAATAAAATAAATAATATTTCACTATTGTGTATTAATTATGAATTTTTGGCAACAGTGTTTTAATAATATTGACAGGATGCCAGTCTGCTACACGGTAGGGAACAGAGAGGTTGTACGTGAAATTTCTCGTATTTAAGTAAAGTGAAGTAAAGTAAAGTGAAGTGAAGTAAAGTGTAAATTAAGTGAGTGTGTAGTAATAATTGAGAATTAAGGAAAAAATTAAGTATAATAAAGTAAAAATAAAGTAGAATTAAGTAAGGTTTTGGTCGGCTAAAATAGACTTTAACCCTTACGTCCACACTTAGCAACATGACAAATTCTCATTTTAGTTAATAATAGAAACAAAATTCCAACACAGACGAAACACTTGTCAAAACAGTAGAGCCTTACTGTTGGGATGCAGAAGCAAACATTTTTGACATTACATTATTGTTCGAAATAAGTCTAGAGCCATGCTGCGTTGCCAGATAAATCGGCTAAATAAAACAGATGTGAAAGAGCCCTATAGTTCATGTTTTGTTTTGTACGTACGCGTACTTCCGGTTTTGAGAATTTTCTTGAACTATAGTTCAGGAAAATTCTCGATTTAAAAATTGGATTTCGTTTTAATCACACCTAATCGACCCCAAATTTCATGGGGATCACGAATATGTGGTTTAATTTGATGACAGCTCAATGGTTAAGGCGCCGTGGTTGCTTCCGGTATACTTCCGGAAATTTTCTTAAGACTAGCAAGTGAGCTTTGTTATGTCTACAGTTCTCATTATTGTTAGCTATATTTTAAGCAATTTAAAGCGCGCCTTTCAAGTTTTGAGCAAAAAAACCAGATCAATGTACCTATATGTATTATGTAACTATATAGGGCTTATTCACATCGCGAAAATCCGACTTCCAGAAATCTGGCAACGCATGATATTTCTAGTTTTTTTCGTTTACATGGCAAAGGCCATAAGAAATCTAAGTGGCTTCAATAAAAATAATCTAGTGGAGAAGAGAGAGAATGGGACAAATGGGGGAGAAGAGGAAACGTGGGTCCCCTTTTTTTCGTACGCCCTCCTCCCTCCCATTCTCCCTCTTCTCCCCGTTCTTCCCTCAAAAAAACCAAAACAAAGTTTTACATTTAAATTTTTAGCCCTAAACAATTTTTAAGTCCTAGTAAATTATACATCAAATTAACGACCGATATCTTACCTAGAGCACTGTGAAATTCTTTTGAAGAAATATTCCGAATAAAAAACACTAGATTATTTTTATTGAAGCCACCTAGATTTCTTATGGCCTTTGCCATGTAAACGAAAAAAACTAGAAATATCATGCGTTGCCAGATTTCTGGAAATCGGATTTTCGCGATGTGAATAAGCCCTATTATGTAACTTTTATTGGCATGTCACTTAATAAGAATTGTTTTCTCTTTATTCAGGTAATGAAGAGGAAACTTCGAGAAGATGGACACCAAAACGTCGCCGGTATCTCCAAAATGTCAGCGCGGATCATCATTTGTTATTGGTAATATGTTTGTGTTTGTGTTAGTTAACCCGTTGGCTGCCACGCCTTTGTTCTCCCCTAGCTCCTTAGCACGGGCCGCGCTGTTCGGTCTCGTGGTTTACATGCCGCGGGGTCAGACAGTCGCACCAGCCCCAGATTCGCCGCAAGGCCCCGTTAGGCAGTGCACCATAGGGACTTCCCCCTTTTCGATACGGTGATGGGTTCTAGAGGCGTGCATTCCATCTTCTCCTGTCACCGTGTCAGCCCGGACTTGTCAGCAATGGCAAGTCCCACTTTGGTCATGGATCCTTCTGACGTGGCGCGTAGAGTAGCAGAAAAACAACCTACGGGTTGTATGGCGTGGCAGCCAACGGTTTAACTTAAGTGTATGTATGTATGTATAATGTGTGTGATTGTAAAATGTGGTGGAATTGTGGGTGGAGGTGCGACAATAAAGCAATTCCTTTTAATGTGTTTGTTATGTCTTGATTTGTAACAAGATGTTATCAATATATTATTACAGTTTTCAAGTCTTACATTTCAAATTAGACATTTCAATTGCATTACAATCTAGAGTAAACATTGAACAGTACGTTTCTTTCGTATTTTATGAACGCAATGTTCCCAAAAATCAGAAAACTAGCGATGTTGAAAGGTTTGAAGGTGTTAAGAAGTCGTGCAAGATGATAGTTCGCATTTAAAAATTTATTTTCTCAGTCAAATATCAATAATAAAATTCCAGTGACCAAACCAAAACTAAACTGACTATGTGACCGACAAATCTGAACACAACCAAATAAAACACAAATTTTGATCGTAATATTTCTAGAACAGGGGCAGTATTTAGGAACCTCCTTGTAATAAGGTGAAGAAGCGGATGTTGTGGTGTAGTATCAGGTGTCTTACTGGAGTAGAAACTTTGGGCAGAGTTATACTTCGGTGTAGTAGGTAGGAGCAACGTAAGTAGCAGTACAAAACTGGGGTGCCTTGGTGGTGTAGTAAACAGGAGCCTCGGTTTGGTGGTAGCTGGGAGCAGAGTAACACTTGGATTCCTCGGTATATTGAACTAAGGCAGCATATGTGGTGGTTAAGTATTAGGACCTCTCGGTATAGTACTTTGGAGATCCGGTGTAGTAACGGTGTAGCGTAGGTTATGGTGTAGTAAACTGGAGCCTCTGTGTAGCATTTCGATTCAACGTAATACGAAGGAGCACCGACTGTGTAGTAAGTCGGGGTTACGATAATACTTGGCCGCATCAGTCATAGCTGTGTAGCTCGGGGCAGAGTAGTACTTGGGCGCTTCGGTGGTGTAATGAACGGGAGCCTTGGTATAGTAGCTGGGAGAAAAAAATTCTTGGGAACCTCGATGTTGTAAACTGCAACTTCGGTGTAGTAGCTGGGAGCAGAGTTGTACTTGGGAACCTTGGTGTAGTAGGATGGAGCGGCATACGTAGTCGTGTAGCACTCAGGCTCTTCGATGGTGTAGCTCGGGGCAGAGTAATACTTTGGGGCTTTGGTGTAGTAGGTCGGGGCAGCATAAGTTGTGGTATAATACTTTGGAGCCTTTATGGTGTTGGGCCTCGGTGTAGTAAGGTGTTGCATATGTTGTTGTTGTGTAGTAAGGCGTCGTCGTTCTTGTTTGGAATCCGCCACACCCAGGAGACATCGATACACCAGCGGTCGACGCAGCCATCAACGATAAAACACCCAACAGCAGCACGACGCAGTAATTGACTGTAAAATAAAAAATTTGAACATGAATACATATCAATGACAACATAAAACATTAAAAGCTAAAAAAAAAGTAGAACTGATTTGAACTGATCAATGAATCAATCAATTCTACAACTGATTTGAACTGATCAAAATCCAGATAATGACATAGCGCACTGCCGTTATCGTCGGAGAATCCCCATCCAACTTATATCTATCAACTTTTCTCTCCTTTTATGAAATTTTCTCAACCTTACTCAATTCTTAAAGCCTTGCGGCTGTTGTACCCACAGTTATAGTAGCCTGCTTGATAATGACGTAACACTTGTCGTTCTCACCCATCTTCTATCCAGCCTCGGTGTAGTACTCAAGCGCTTTGGTGGTGTAGCTCGGGGCAGAATAATACTTTGGAGATTCTGTGTAGTAGGCCAGGGCAGCATATCTAGTCGTGTAGTACTCCGGTGCCTTGGTGTAGTAACCGGTCGTTGCGTAAGTTGTTCTTGTGTAACAAATCGTTAGCGTTGCGGTTTGGCAGCCGTCATACCCAGGAGACATCGGTACACCAGTCGTCGACCCAGCCACACGATACAACAACCACCAGCAGCACGACGTCATAATTAACTAAACAATTAAATAATTTGAACATTAAATTTCAGCTATTAGTGGCATTTTAACACATGGAAAAAAAGATTTGATTCAAAAGTACATTTTAAAAAACGAATATTTACCCATGATGGCGAATTGGAAGAAGGCAGTTGGTGACAGATAGTGGGCTGCAGTTGTTACCGTGTCGGAAATGCTCACTCGATTGATTTCTTACGCCTTTTCTCTCTCCTTTTATACGATTTTTTCCTCACCCTCACCTTTTAAGCCTTGCGGGTATTGTACCTGCTTGATAATGAAGCAAACACTTCCCTTTCTCACCCAACCTCTACACCACTGCATGACACGTTTTACGCAATGATCTCCGTGACCTTCTAGTATGAAAGACACCAAACTGGCTTTTCCTTCTGGAGGTTTACGTTGCTGGAGATGGGTCTACAAAAACCAAAATCAAAATGAATACCAATTGCTTAGCCTTGAAGCTATTGTACCTACTTGATAATGATATACGTAACACGTGTCGTCCCGTGTCGTCCTCACCCAACCTCTCCGCCGTCGCATGACACGTTTTACGTAATGATCTCCGTGACCTTCGAGTATGAAAGACCTGCAAATTGGCCTTTCCTTCAGCAGGTTGACGTTGCTGGGGATGGGTCTACAACAACCAATATCAAAATGAATACCAAATGGTTATGGCTTAAACTTTTCTCACTTTATACTAATTAACATTTAAGTCATTTTCCTCGTTTCTTCGGTGAATGAAAAAAAAAGTAAATAGGCGATAGACAAATAATTCTTTAACAATAGAGTTCCCATCAAATAAGAAACTGTCAGCAGGCGCATAGATAGATAATTAGATATCTATTACACTCTGCATCAGGGATATTTTGAATTTAGTGGGAGATTTCATTCAAAATGTCACATTGTCCTCAACTGCTATTCCCTTCCCTTTCACGATATTTGTAATAAACTAACCTTCAACATTAAACCATTCGTTTATAATCCTCCAAACATGCCCTTGTCCGCCTTTTCAAAGATATGTCCAAGATCACTGTAATAACGATTATGTATGACATGGCTCCACCCTTAACGGAAGCCAATCGGGAATCAGATTCCAGAGAAAGAATTGTTTTTTCTTGATGACTCCACCCATATCTATACACTCCTAACATTACCCATTTATCAATAAAAAGAAACAGTTTCTACATTTCTTCGCTCAGTAGCACTAGCTCAACAGAAAACTGTCACTTGTGTGCTAAAGCTGCGCTAAATTACCCATATTGTGGTTAAAAGATTAAATTTTGCTAACATGCCGGAAGTCAAAAGCACCAAGTCTCTAAAAGAAATCTGTTTCCATTTTATTTTGAAAAACCCGGAATTTTTTTGTAAAACTTTTAGACTAGAAGATGGAGGACGGATGGAGGACGGTGAAAGCGCCTTGGAATCAGATCTAGTAAACCCCATCAACCAACTGCGTAAGTAATCAAAATTATCAAAAGATTTCATGATATTAACCCTATCATTTCTAAAAATCAGCTACTGTACTACTGGAAGAGCTTATGCAGATTTCCAGGGAAAAGAAAATTCGCTACGAATTCTTGAAAGCAACCGAACTTAAATCGCTCCTTTTCCTTGAACAACAGATGACTAACCACCTTCGCACTTTGGATTTCACTATAGTGAAGAGAGGCACTGATGTTTCTGATATTCTTCATTTGGCTACGATCAAAAGTCCGGTAAAAGAAGAAACAAAATGATTGCGTTGAAGCCGAGATTCTTTTATTCATTAAGTTTTGTTGGACTTTCAGAACTTGGAAACGTTGCGACTTGATCATTTCACATACCAGTATTTGGCAAATTTTAGCTTTATCCCAAAATTTAAAAAACTTCGAATACTGGACATTTCGTTTTATGAAACAGACGACGATTGCTTCCTCCTCATTGGTAAACACTGTCCAGATTTAAGGTAATGAATCAAACAAAATATTAATTTAGATTGAATTGGTTTTAAAATATGCGTTTCAAGGGAGCTTCATGCCAACAACAGCCTAGTGACGGATGATGGAATTCAAAACTTGTGAGTCATTGGAAATTGCAAATTCATCCGCAAACTTAATCTAGAGTAGCTATTGCTACAAAATAACGATCAAAGGAATTCGATTGGCTCTCGACAATTTACCCCAATTAAGAACATCGTGCAACGAATCTCTACTAGAAGGCTTGGCTGAGATCGCTCAATCTGCGACAGATCAAAAGTTAGACCTTCCTCAATATTCCTTGTCGACGCTATACGTTCTCTACCACACGGTCTACAAAAGTGGCAGCCTGCGACAATCTGTGCTGCTGTGTCCCAATGTGACAGAAGTGTATCTATACATACGACAAGAAGGATTTAAAGACACTGATCTTTTAAGCTTGCTATTATTGGAAAAACTCTACACTATTGAAATCACTCACACCGTGTATGAACCTATACATGGAGCAGAAATTCAAATGTATGGTGGCCTGACGTTTGATGGCGTTGTTCCGCTTCTGAAAAAATTTGGATACATTCTCAAGAGAATCAACATCGGAGAATTTCTTGTTGTCGATATACCAACAATCTTCAAGTTTTGCCCAAATTTGGAATCTTTGACTCTTTACAACTCTAAGACGACTCAGTCTACTGAAACCGACGTAGAGCGGCACAGATTACAAAATCTTAAAAATCTTTCTATAGGCTTCTCAACAATTTCGTCTGAAAATCTCGTTGCACTGTTGTCATCCCCTTCACTTGTATACGTATTCATAAAGAAATGTGATGCACTCAATGATAATGTATTTTACAGAGCTGCTAATCTTCATTATTTCTGTAATCTTGAGCATTTGCACATCTCTTGGTGTCATTCAGTTACCAAAAACGGGATTGACATTTTTTTAGAAGAATCTAACCCATTAAGAGAAATCGTTTTGCATTGCAGTGAGGATTTGGGTTCCAGTATTACGCGTGAAGATGTCGCCAATTGGAACGAGACTGCGATTTGGATTAAGAAAAATTGGCGATTCAATTTTATTCTTCAGTCTTCGCGCCGAAATATATTTTTAGGCGGGTACAAATGGGAACGAAGGAGAGGCGAATTCTGATCTGTTTTGGCTCCCCGAAATAAATTTAAAAAATACTTTCGTTCAAAAACTTGTCATTCTTTCTTGTATTTCGTACAGCCACAAAGTTTTTTTTTTTTCGAATGAGAATAGAATTGGGATCTTGTACTACTAAAAGGGGCATCTGAATCCTACACTGAATGTAACGGTCATTTACTGCGCACAAAAAAATTGTCAAGATTAATTAAATAATTCGATGTTACATTGTGTGTGCGCGTCAAAAGCTTAGTAGAACTCTACCTCAGATAAAATAAACTTTGTAACAGAAAAATCCCGGACAATACAATCAAGACCCGAGGTATAGGGCTCTTTGGGATCTCTTTTATTTAGCCGATTTATCTGGCAACGCAGCATCCCTACTAACACGGCCCATCCTCTTTATGTAAGATGTAGATAAATATGGGATGGATAGATCCAGGTCGCAATTGTGAGGCGGTAGTATAGCGTAGGTATAAATTTATTCGGATCTAGGATGGGATCAAATAAAGAATATTCATCGTAGATCCACCAGCGTATATTCATTAACATACTGATTGTACATCAAAGTAATATACTCGGGGGTATGATTTTGTTGTGATACCATTTGGTACATACACAGAATGTGCATCACAGTATAACCATATTAGGTACACAGTGGACGAAAAAGCTAAAAAATATCTCAATTTCCGTTACTCCCAAACGTTTGTTCCTAACTTGTACGAACAGTTGGTCAAATGGTTAGAGAGGTGAGCTACGGAATTGAGGTCAGTAGTTCAAGTCTCGGGGTAGACTTTTATCTTTTAATTTCTGACAGAAATCATATCCAAAGATGGATGTTATTTAAGGATACTGTGTATACACAAACCGGTATATTCAAGGGACATACAAATGGTACGTGCGGGGAAGGGGAAATAAGGATAAACATGAAGCATTCCATGGATATGCTGTTTGTATCTCCCTTATCCTTGGGAGTACGCTTCAGTCATATCCATGGTACATCGCTGTGTTAGTAGGGATGGCTCTAGACTTATTTGAGGGAAGAACGGGGAGAAGAGGGAGAATGGGACGAGTGGGAGGGAGGAGGGCGTACGAAAAAAAGGGGACCCACGTTTCCTCTTCTCCCCCATTCGTCCCATTCTCCCTCTTCTCCCCGTTCTTCCCTCAAATAAGTCTAGAGCCATGCTGCGTTGCCAGATAAATCGGCTAAATAAAAGAGATCCCAAAGAGCCCTATAGCCGATTGATTTTGTTGGATTAAATCTATTGATTCAAGTCATGCACGATTGAATGGTATTACCAGTAGTACTTCACGCAGTTGTCTCTGACAATTAAGATCCAAAGCCAAGAAAGTGCGGTCATTGCAAACTTGATAAACCAGATTTTGAATTTCATAATTGATATTTGTGCGATATTAAATTACGTACTATTTTCGTTATTCGGGATAAACATGATGATTTAGATTACGTAAGAAAACCGCGAAACAACGTAAAAAAATCTGAATAAACAAAGGCATTTCAACAATATTTAATTATTTAAGGTTGTTACGTCCTGACAAAAAGACCCAGTCAGAGCAGAACTGCAAACAGCTGTTAAAAAATGAGGGGGATGTAACCTTTAAACGTTTTCTAATCAGGTTTTAAGAAAAATAAAATCTTTTCTTTTTTCTAATTGTAGTAAGATTACATTTCGGGAAATCACACAGAACTGAAATAATTAAGTTGAAAGAAAAATAACTGGATGCACCGAAACAAGTCAGTGTTAGAGGGCTGACTTAACCTATTGCTATCTTTAACTACTAGAGACCATCCAATAAAAATACTTGCTGGGTCCTACCTTGAATCCTGGGAAATCATTAACATTCCCTGATGTTCCATTTATTGACAAAAAGAAGGTCATCGTCACTGCAACCACAGGACCCATGAATTTACACAAGGATGCCAAGAAGGGAGGGGATAGGTTGGCTGCTATCAGTGGAAGAACCAACCAATTGGACAATTGGTTGAGATGCTCTTCTAGACAATAAATACAGAAGTAATTATTATTTAAAATATTAAAAAGAATCTGGACAGCAAGAACTCAAACCGAGATGTTAGGTTATGCATTTCAATTTTCTGACTGCAATGGAAAAACATTCGGCATGCAAACCACTATAGAAAAAAATTCAGTAGTCAGTACTCAGTAGATTCACTCAACATCTTCGTGCAATTATTATCCATCACCGCCATCACCTAGGACTGTGGCCCGGAGCTTATTGGGCGGGTTTTTTTTTAATGGGTTGCCTAGATGGGTTTTTCTTCAAACACGGGTTGGAGCGGGTTGGGCCAACAGAGTAAATGGGTTCGGCCCGGGCCAACCCATGGGTCAAAAAATATTAACAGGATGGGTCACGGCCCGGGTTTTTAACGGGTCAATCATACTTTTTCATCATCTTTTCAGTCTGTTTATCAATAAATGGCAAAATTTCCTAACGTATAAAAATTGAATTTTTATTCTGTTTTAAATGAACCAAAAAAAAAATTAATACATGAGAATTGATGTAAACAAACATACATCAATGAAACGAAAAGAAACTTGGAAGTAAGTGGTTGGAAGTAAAAATCCGAATTAACTGTAGTTATCGAACAAATACAAAAAATTGTTTTTAAAAATCTTCTTCTTCGTTTTCCAAAAGTTGAAAAGTAAGGTATCAAAGTTTTCTTCCAAGAAATCGTAGACTTCTTTCACCCCCCCCCCCCTAATCCTGCTTTGTACCATGAACGTAGACAGATTAGGGCTTCAACGGTCTCAGGCTTCAAGCTCATTCTCGAAATGCAAAAAATATCCTTGCCAACAGTAAAGGCCCTCTCGCTAGCTGCGCTTGTCGCTGGAATGCTGAGGAGATCTCTAGCCATTAAACAGCAAATTAAAAGATAGACTAATTGATACCTTTCAATGGAGCTGAACTTGACTGATTGGTTATTTCTGTGCTTGTTGCAGGGAGTGAATCTGCATCATCCATCTCATTCTCATCATCACTTTCAATGCTAATGTTAATTGGTAAACTTCTCTTTTTCCCAGCAGAATTGCTCGATTTAGACAAACTTTGAGGTTTACGCGATAACTGCTCGCCATTATTAGAAGTAGATTTACGTTTAGACATACTGCCTTCACCACTTCATCTGTTCTGCCTTTTGAAGCTCTAGCGCGTGTCAGCGTCTACTTAAACGTGATGACTGAACATCGAATGTCTGCAACTCTGCATCTGCAATGCATGGATTTAAGCTATCCTATCCCTCCAGATCTTTCTGGCACTTTCTAGCTGTGAGATTCTTTATTTGACCAATAGATGGCGCCACATCTCGGGTTGACCCGCGGACCCGGCGGTTCGACCCATCACCCGCCCCGTTAAAAAAATTCCTCGATGGGTTGAGTCGGGTTGGGTTTTTTTTTCCTTTAGCCCGAACTTTGGCCCGGGCTTTCATGGCCCGGGCCACAGCCCTACCATCACCAATAGGCTGTGCACAAGCACAAGTGGCTTTTTCTTGCTCATTGGGCAACGTGCTAACAGCCTAACAAGTCAGCGTGGTACTGATTACTGAACGTACAGTTACAGTAATACATTTATTTTAAACGATATTAGAAATTTACTTTAAACCGTCGAAAATTTTGAGATAAACGCAATGCCTTTTAATGTATTACGCTGGGACCATGCTGGAATGCTGTAACTGGAACCAAACCAAACAGATTACAGAAAGTCAGAATAGAAACCTCAAGCAGCAGACGAACGAAATATTGTTTTTCTCTGCTCACTTCCCATACACGCACCTAGATGGCTAGATGTCGTCTTATTGCATGATTCGCAAATCTGCAGATATGCCAAACAAACAGTGCAAACTGCATTGCCTTCTCAATTACGAACCAATTTCCCAACGCATATTATATGACATTTAATTAGTGAATATAGACGAAATTTGGCTGAAACTAATATTCAAATAATCAAAACTATTTTCGTGTTTCGACTTTCGATACCAAGATATAAAGAATAGAAATAGATTTGTATTGAAATAATCTGAAACAAAAATACAAAATACATTTCCATTCAAATTGCAGTAAATCATGGGTAAATTCTTCCTGTAGGAGTCGGCTATTCAGTGGTAGATGAATTTCACCATCGAAAAATGAAGCGCAATTTTATTTATCTTGTCACTACCAGTCACTACATCTCCCTTTTTGAAACGAAGCGTAGCTTGTATTGCAAACGTTCTTTTGATTTCTTGGTCTCCGCTAGTTAATCTCGATACACCAAAACACCACTCGGCTCGAAAAAATGACTTCCTGACTTTGGTGCCACGAAGTTTCCAGTGGTCGAATCCATTCAGTCACTCACGTTCACGATTTCAACATCCCACGAAATCCTCGTCGTGAAAACTGGGCCTTCATCGATGATAGTCATGTCTCCTTTTGCTTGGAAATCAACTGGCGTGGGTTCGTTATCAGGAAATCCGCTAAGGACAAAATTTTCTGCCACTAGCTCCATTTGCTCCTCTGCGGATAAAGTTGGTCGATAACTCCTTAGGTTGGCAGCAATCACGCCAGCCGTCCAGCCAGGCAAAACTATTAAAACAATTGCGCAGAAGCCGGCCATGTTCTGTTGAAAGCCGAAATCTAAAAGCGCCAGCTACTTACGACGTTGTTGTCGGGAGAGTATTTGTTTTCACACACACGATAGGTATCACCCTTTTTATAGAGTGTACAGCCAGCACTCTCCCGAGGCTTTCCCGCTTTGAGCTGCACGCGATGGGCTCTAACATGTTTCCGCCAGAAGAAGAAATTCTAAAAGCTTTCCTTGTGTGTATAGCAGCCTAATGCGTGTTCGATTCCTTTTTTGGGGTTGCACAGTGAACGACTTTCTACCATCGTTCGTTTTTATACAGCCGACTCTCTCGGTTGGTGGCGCAAGGTCAATCACATTCCAGTCATTGATCACCAAAGACACTGTTGATTGATTCAGTCGAATAAAGGTCATAAATGACGTGATGGAGTAAGCAGCAGGCATATACAGGTAGCTTGGATAGAATAAACGTGTACCTATGTTTGTGAAAGCCAATTATTAAAATTATGAAGCCATTATTAAAGATGTGACGTGCTATAGTGGTGTGTATAATATTTACCGACCGTCTTACCTTCTTCCTTTGTAGAGCACAATTAAACCACGGAATGTTTTTAAAACAACCGAAAAACACGAATTTATCTCTTTTAATTGGACTGCCTATATTGATTATACTCACCAATAATTTGTTTTTAATAATGATTATACGACAGATGATGGTGATGATAACAATACGGGGTTGAGAAAAGTGCGTGTCTTGCTGTGCGCTCCGTTTTCATTTGAATCCATTAGAATTTTAATGAGGAGTTATCGATCTTGCTGCGGCATCTTTCGTCGTAGTTCCCAAAAATTCCAAAGGGAACGGCATGATTGACCATGAGGAGAGAAACATCGATCGCTTCGTTCCGGTCCCTGCTATGAAGTTGAAGATATTAGGAATGCTGTATCCGACTCAACACAAGGTCTGTATAAACAGAAGGTGCATATAGCCGTAGGAATGTATAAACACTAACCTACACAAATAAATCAGGTGGTAGTGCTGGTCTATTACGGGTCCTGGCTATGATGTTTACTGCCAAACTTTCGGCACTCTGAACATCAGATTGTTGTTTAAATCCTCCTAAAAAAAATCCCACAGGGCAGCAAAAAGAATCATTAGCTGAACTAAATAACAAATAATAAAGAACTGTAACTATACATACATAAAACAGTTTAACCATCCGGAAGTGGTGTAGTTGGTAAGATTAACAGTCTTCGATCGCGCTGGTCACCGAGCTAAATACGAGAAGGATTAACAGAATCTGACTTTATTTATTAGGTAACAACCCTTTGCTTTTCACGTAATCCTTTCCCCACCACTGATTTTGGCTTATAATAATTACCAGACCTTGTAAGAGGATCAGTGTTTAGTGGCCACACTCTGGAATTGTATATCTGCACCTTTTTACCAATTTCAAAAAGTAGTTTAATTAAGAATTGAAGCTTTGGGAGCTTTAATGATTAGCATTTAGTCAACTCCAGGGGTCAAATTTTCTGCTTGAGGAAGTCTTTTAATTTCAGTGCTTCTCGAATGTTAGATTAAAGAAGATCATAAGGTATATATACCTGAGTAAACTCTTCGTTTAGATTCTTCCGGGTTGTCAACGTTGACATTTATTCTTGGCATTCACGTCATTCGGTTGCGTATCACTTGTTTTCCCAGTCTCGAATGTCCCATTTATGAGCACACAAAAGTTGGACGAATTACCTCTCTCGTCTACTTGCAAGAACATCCACTTTGAAATCGAATGCAAATTTTTCAATAGACAAGTTTTGGAAATTGAATCGACACAGGATGTTATTACTGGCTTTATCCTACTGCGTTACGTCAAGAATCCCAAATGTCAATCCTAAAACAAATCAAATCAAAGTGATTCGACAGCAGACGAGATTTAAAAAAAAACAACAAATAATCACACTCAGAAAAAAAGAATTGATTTAGGGAAAACCACTCAGTCTAGATGTCACTGGAACTATTTACATAACACAATAGCATCATCAGTAGAATTCTTTTGTTTTCTTTTTAAAAAAACTCACGTAACAAAGGCGAAATATATATTTTACCGGCTTGCCTTTGTTGCAATTGTTACCTAACCTCCAGCCCCACCCATATTCGCCATCGGGGGAGCGCGCGATAGCACCGGATTATAATATTTCGCCTTTGTTACCTGTCTCCCCCCCCCCCCCCCTACTAAAAGAAGTGGGAATTTTTCTTTGATTGCATTCACTCCTCCGAAGGGCTGGGTATAGCCCATAGTCAACCTAGTGTCTGCATTGTGTCACTTTAAATCACTCTTCTCTGCAGTCTTCCAAAGGTAAGTGCTCCATTCTCTCTCTGCTCTAAGTGAATTTCTCATTTAATTTTTAAATATTTAAGTTTAATTTCTAAATTGTTTTCCGTGTCTTTATTGCAGAGTCCGACTGCAACATGAGAGCTAAGGTAAGAAAAAACTTTGTTTAAGTTACTATAGTGTTGGCGTTAATTAATCACTTTGATTAAACATTTCTCGTGCAGTGGCGTAAGAAGCGTATGCGTAGGCTGAAGCGGAAGCGCAGGAAGATGCGTGCCCGTTCCAAGTAAAACGAATTGTTTTACTCCACACGACGCGCTCGCAGTCGTCTGGAAGAAGATGGCAGTCTTTGATTTCGTTTGGTAACTTTTTTGTTAAACTTTTCGTGAAACATTTCGACTCAAAAACTCCTGAAACTTTTCATGACTTTGTAGGTAATTTCGAATCGACTGTCATGGATGGATATAATCAAGATCACAAAAACTAGTACTTGGAAAACCAGCTGATTTGATCAACAGTCAGCTGTAAGAAATTGCCACTCCGTGTTCTCGTTTTAATTGGAAATTGTAACGTTATCTCTTATGTGCAATGTTTCACGACCAATACAGACTTGTTCACATTGTATCTACTGCCACCATCGTGCTTGTTGATGAGTCGAGATTGATCGAACGTGAAAATACCAATCACAAAGTATTTACTTAGTCAAAGCGAAATTAATTTCCTTTTACTTTAATCAGTTTACTGGCACACTAAAATATTGTTTTGGGTTAACAGCAAAGTCGCCTGGTAACGAAAAACAAAAGCATCTTGTAATTAATAGTAACTTTGTTTGAGCAGCGCATTAGAATAAGATTTCGGGATTGTCTTTCGGGATCGAGGGGATCAGAATGAGTCTAAGCGACTCCGAATAACTTTGTTTGAGCTCCGCCGAAGAAGCTTTTCCATTTGGTTAATGAGCTAAAGAGTAAAGACACAAGGCCTCTCATCCACTCAACTTGTGCAAAACTATCCAATCCATCAATAGAATGTTGTCGAAAACTTTATCTTTTTTGGTCTCTACGTCTAAAATCCATCAGTCAAAAGTGAATTCATTTTCAATGTCGTCAACTTGATATTTCGAAACGAGAAAACATGTTTTTTAAAGCAAAGAGAGATGCATGGCATGGGGAGCTAAAATAATAATAACGACACGTCCGGGAATAATGGCTAGGAGCCCGCCGTTATGTAATAGACAACTCCCGGGGAGGATCGATGATAAATCGGGAGAAAGCGGCCGAGATTCGAATCAAATATCGCAGCACGCGCTGCCTACGTATACCATCTCATCTTGATATGTGAAGGCAATCTCTTTTCCCTTCAGCACATAGTGCAAGAGAGCAGAGAGAGTTTCTTTTCTTTCTCTAAAAAGCTTTTTTTTCCTTCTTCTTCTTCCATCACGCGGATTATTCCCGGGGAAATCCGCACACACACAAGTTGAGCATAGATCCCCCCACCCACCCACCCTCAGTTTGATGAATTGTTATACCATATAGATGTGTATAATATCTTTTTTTTTTGGGGGGGGGGGGGGTGCTTCTAGTCTGGGATGTACACATATAAATAGATTGGAGGACGTGCTCTCTCCGCCGGAATTCTTGATGAATTGCCATTGCGATCCAATTTATTTTCGCGTAGATTTCCCCATATCCTACGATCTATAGACAATCGCTAATAAATCGGATCGGCCATTTTGGTTTGATTCTATCCGCCCGTGTTATTTATTATTATACAATCCAGCATCCAGCAAAGGTTTCCATGGGTGTTGTCAAGGTGTATACAACGATCTCGTCGAGCTAAAATTAAAAATTGGTTCCGTCATTTAGACTTCCGTCTCGGCTTATAAATTTCCCCACCTACAATCCCCAATCCATCTGAAATCTTAACCGTTCCGGAGTTGAGAGAGATTATGCGCAAGATTTTGTCATACACACAGAGTGTGTATATCTAGGCAGCGTCAATGTCTAAGTAGATCCAATTCGGGTTGATCAATAATCCCCGTTCCTGTGTGCCATTTGATCCACTGGCAAAGAGTCTCCGTTTATTTTTCTACCATTTGGAAAATCTAAAATAAAAGAAGAAAAAACAATAAGAGAAATAAAAAAGGAAGAAACTAAACTGTCAGCTTGCAGAAATGAAAGTGGCCTTATTTGATGCTTACCGTGCTTCTCTTATTGACGTTTTTGTTGAACTGATTTCACTTTGTCTATTTGCACACACACACACACACACACACACACACACACACACACAGCACTCGCTCGCCTCTATTTATACAAGTCAGTCCTGTGTGTGTCTTTGCCTCCTTCTCGGCTGGGCTCTGTGTCTTTTTCACTTTCCGCAGCTCTAGTATGTATCCGACTGTTTGGTCCTCATCGTGTTCCCAGCTCATAAATGATGCATAGTGTAGACTACTACTGTACAGTGAGTTTTCCTATCAAGAGTCTCTCTCTCCTTTCTTTCTTCTTCCTCAACTATATCTAACAACGCACAGTGTGTGTCTACCCCGCTGCCGGCTGTGTCTCGACCCTCCGGGGACGACATCTAAAGACGCCAACGCAGATGATCTTTGAATGCTCGGATATTTTAGATGGGAGGGACGAATAAGAGTACAGAGATATTGTAGGATGAGTAGCAGAGTAGCTCCAGGGAGGAAAGCCCAACTCTCTTTGATGTCGCAATCCATTCAGATATGGCCAGGCTCTTATTTTTTTGTCGTATAAGAAGAGATAAGACAACGTCGACGATGTAGATGTAGTAGGCCTCCTTTTTTAGTTTTCCGAGATCTCGCCTCCCACCCGCGCAAATGGCGCACACACACACATATCTACCATAGAGTATGTGACAAGACGACGACAAAATAACGCTAGTGGGTGGTTTTCTTTTTAAAATGCTGTTGACGACGAAATTGAGAAATAAAAACGATGAGACGAGAGATGTTTTAAATATTTCCCGCCGCCCCTCTGGAGAACTATTATTCATTCGCCCCAGGAATTTTTTCACCAAACCGAACAAGTAGGCTAGTAGTAGTAGAGAGAGCGACGTCTCTATTACCGTAGTTTATCAACGTGACACAGCAGCAGCAGCAGCAGCAGCAGCAGCAGCGCTTGTAGTATAATCATAAGTATTTCGACTGGTCTTGGGTCTTACCGCATAAAATAGCCCGAGCGGACGTGACAACTCGGCGACGTCGCCCGTATATCAAAAACTGCGTCTAGTCTGCCGACGAGTTATGCGATTAGCACAGCCCACCACCGCCACTCTGAATAATGTTTATGCATGCAACTGCAACCGGCCGGCGCGTGTGTGTGTGTGCCAGTTAGATCGTCCAGAAGAAGATGAAGTAGAATTCCATCCGAGCGGATCATAAATGTCTCACGGCGTCGTGAATCACGAGGAATTAAAAACATGGAAAAAAAAAGAAAAAAAAAAAGGAAAAATAAATAAAGAAACGGGCGAGAGAGAACTCGATTAAATATTATAATATAGAAATTAATTTATATTTGTATATATGTAGCATATATATGTATATAGTACAGGATTACATCTCGTCCAGAGAAGTCCTCTCTTTTATTTACACACACAAAAGCAACGGCGAGCGAGTCCAATTTAGTTTAACCGAGTCAATAAGACGAGAGAGAGAGAGAAATGAATTATTGAATTGATTTAACATTATTACAAGTGGGGGTGGGTACGAGGTGCTAAGTGGGGTGGGTGGGGGAAATCGATACAAGGAATTTTTCTCTTATTGATGATAGTTAACAACACACATAATAATGATTCATTTTTTTTTTAGGAATAACAACGAACCCTTTTTAATTCATTTCATATCAACAGCGAATGATTTATTTTTTATCCCTTTGGCTGACGGTGATATATTTTTCAGTTTAAACAGAAATTTAAAAAAAAAAATGATTGAATCAATCCTGTCTGTGTGATCCTGTCTCGGCAAAGGGGGCTCAGTCAATCATCCCGCAACACCTTTTGAATTCTTTCCGGGACGGTCGTTAATTTGTTTTTCTTTGGTTCAATTTGAATTTCAGAGAAAAAAACAAATTCCGCGGTCCTTTTGAAAATTTGGAAAGAGTTGCGGGACTCGATTGCCGAGACAGAACCACCCACAAAGGTCAAATCCTCAATCCCGACAGCTTTAATTATGTACAACATTATTATTATTTTTTTTAAACTTCAATTACATAAACTTTTTTAAATATGGAAAACTCAAAAATCAATTCGAAATTAATTGTTAACTTAATAGAGATCACCGGGTTTTGAAATGAACGCCGAAAATAGTGGGGGATCGCACGAGGACGGATGCAGGAGGAGAGAGGAAAGGAACCCATTTCTGATCAAATTGGCAATCGAAATGAATAAAAGATAATTAAAAAAAAAAGAAGAAAAAGTCTTAGCTGCTGAGAATGTGTCGAGGTGCCGCCATCTGATAATGTCAAAAGATTTTTTGTTTCTAAAAATTGTTTGTTTCGAAATAAGACATGAATTAGTTGATGATGATTTGTCGATTGTTTTAGTTTTAAAAAAAATGTACATCTGAAATGTCTATAGATGAGATTTTTTCAACTTTTCCTGGCCGTTGATTTGAATTTAGAGCAGCACCTCGCACCTTCCCTAGCTGAGATTATTGGAATCTCGTTCGGCCTCGGCTCGACTCATGTCCGACCCGTTGGCCTGGACGGCCACTGTGGCGCTGCCCAGCGAAATGGTGGAAACGGCAACGCCATGGGAGGTAGAAGCTCCGCCGCCACCACCGCTGGCCGTCGCCGCCGTCGGTGTGGTGGGATTAGTAAAGCGACTGAGCGACGTCATCGACTGAGTGGCGCTGCTCAAAGTCGCCGGCGGATGGCTAATGCTGCTGGCCAACGGCTGCTGGCTGTTGCTGGGAGTCGCAGCGCCGCCGCCGCCCACGCTCACACCGCCACTGGTGCTGAACTTGTTCATCCCCCGGTGATCTCCACTTCGTTGAACCTTCAATTAAGACAAACAAAATTTTTTAGAAAAATTCCGGAAGAGGAGAATTTTCACTCCAAAATGAACAAAATGTTATTATTACCCCGCTTCCGGGCGTGCGGACGTTCTTGTACGGCTGGAAGAGGACGATGTACACCTTGGGGACAAAGAGACAGCCCAGGGCTACTGATGCGCTAATGTTGACGCAAACGCACAGAGTGGCCGTCTGGATCTGGAAATAAGAAATAAAAAATTTAGGATCAGGATCAGGATCAATTTTCTTTTTCAAAAATCAAAAGAAGACGGACCTTGTAGTCGTTGTAGGTGCCAAAGTAGATGGCCACAAAGGCCAGCCAGACGATGCAGGTGCTGTACATGGTGAAACCGATGTACTTGGCCTCGTTAAAGTTCTCGGGGATCTTGCGGGTCTTGAAGGCGTAGAAAGTGCACAGGATGATGAGGAGCATGTTGTAGAGGAGCGAGAGGACCAGCGACAAATTGCTGACGCCGCACGTCAGGATGGCCGTCAGCGGCTGCGGGTGCACCTCCTTGGTGCTGGGTCGCTCGAACATGAGCCAGACCAGGCTGCCGCCTAGCTGGATCGAGGCCAGGCCGCAGCAGATGACGATCTGCGACTTGGGCGACGTGTACGACGGCCGCTTGATGCCGGCCTTGGACCCGCGGTTGAAGATCCTAGAGATCCGGTTTGTCTTAGTCAGGATGGAACTGTAGCAGAGGCAGAGGGCGAAGCCCAGGCCGACGCGCAGGAGGCTGCAGGTGAACACGTTGGGCTTGGCCAGGATCGGGATTGCCATCAAGTAGCAGAGGAGGATGCCAGTCAGCAGCAGGTAGCACAATTCCCTTCCGGACGCCATAATCATCGGAGTGCTGCGTTTCATTTCAAACAAATAAAAATAAATAAAAGTTGGTCGTTTTGACAGGATCGGGTTTTTTTTTCAGCTGGGAAACTAAAAACCGATTTATACCTATTGTAACGCAAGAAGACGGTGAGCGTGAAGAGGGTGGCCGTGACGCCCAGGGCCGTGAAAACAAGCGGAACAATGGCCCAGGGGCTGTCCCAGGTCAAATGCTCGGCCGGAATCTTATCGCATCCGTTGAAGTCGCGATTGGGAGCGTAGCCAGGAGCGCAGGCCACGCATGTGTCGTTGAACGAGTAGCTATCCTCGCGACACGACACGCAACTCCAGCAGCATTGATCCTGCGGAGGAGGTTGACAAATAAATCAAAAATTGATTTTCTTTAGAAAAAAATAAAAAATTTCGATTTGAATTCCCGCCCGCCAATATTTCCCCTTCCCCCCATTGAAATTTCAATCCGATCGTCAAATGAAAAAGAGGAAATGATGAAAAACACCACGGACCGGAACTATTTCTGCCTTGAATGGAATAACCGGAAGTGGAGGGGGGCATTCAAGTGCACAATGTCAGGTGATGGAGAGCTAACCCAAAATCGATATTGAGATGTGTGTGTGGGCTAACACACACACATGCTGGATGGCTGGACATTTCAATATCCTTTCGGGCCCTATCTCACTAAACTTCCCCGGGGGGAAAAAAGAAAAACAAAAATGGCGGGATATTTGACACGATGAAACATTGTAATGGCAAACGACCGTCTGGGAGATTTCCCATTGGTCCCGCCATTTATCGTGACGTCATCCCCCCCCCCCCTTTTTAATATTTCATCGTAATCCCATCAACACGTGCCAAATAGATTAAAGACGGCGGGGAGCCTGTCATCCGTGTCTTTGATGATTATTATCACGACAACGACGACGACTCGGCCAGCCCATCATCCAATTCATTTCACCTGGAAGTTTCGGATGTAGCCGTTGGGGCACGAGTCGCTGCAAATGGACCTGGGGATGGTCCCTCTGGTGCTATTGGGCCAGGCCAGCATACTCATATTGAGGACCAACCTAAGACGGCCCCAGGAGTAAAAAAAGAAAAAGACAAATGTCAGAAGAAGAATGATAATCAAAAAGAAAAGGGAAAAAGCTAAAAAGGATGTTACAATAATAATAACACCATCCGGCCAAACAACATTCGACAATGTTTGGCCACCGATGAAGGCAATAGGCATTATGATAAGTGTGTCTATACAGGCCTTAAAAAGGATCTACAAGATGGGGAGCCAGAGGATATAAGAAAGATAGAGGAGACAAATGGGAAAAGATATATATAATAACGTCAAGTGTCGTCACAGGATCGCAATAAACAAGCTACTAGAGAGTATGTGCCGTCTGGAGAGAGAGAAAGATAGGAATTGGAGCTCAGCAGGAAAAAGAAAAGAAAATGTGACACTCACGAAGCGCTCCAATCACCGATGCGCACGTAGTCGTACTTGCTGCCGTGACGCTGATACTGATAGAAGCTGTAGCTGCCGTAGGCGTCGCCGTCCTTGTTGAACCGGACCGGCTGACCCTGAGGACCTATTGTTTGAACGGCCCCAATGTGTAGAGAATCAGAATATGACTGGGCAAAAGAAGGAAAAACGGGACCAAATGGGTGGGGGAGTCAAAAGTAGTTTGATGTTTGCCAATCCGAATGGAAGGAAAAGCAAACATACGTGACCCTTCCATGGCCAGCTGGAGGGATGGGTGAACAAAATGCCAAGTGGCAATGACACATTGACACAAAGAAAAAGAAAACGGCCGATATATTTACCGATAAAATTGACGTTTCTGATGTACTTGAGCAAGTTTCTGCCGGAGGGCGCCGGTTTGAGCTCGTCGCAGAGCTCGCGGGCGTCGTGTCCGCAGACGTCGGCGATCATCCGGTGAACGGCGTGAGCCATGGCGTAAACGGCATCCACTGCCGCAATCAATCACATCAAAAGAATCCAAAAGTCCATCCACGACAGCAACCGGAAGAAATCGCCCCCCAAAAAATCCCGAAAATAATAAAATAAAAAGGAAACGATGGATGAATAAAGTGGAACGACGAAAATACATCAAAGACTTTTAGTCTCGATAGTCTCGAGCGTCAGAGTTGATTGTAAAAGACGGACATTCACCATTTTTAAAATTCATTACACAACATCCCCCAATCGAGAGAGAAAAGGGGAAAATGAAAGGAATTTCGCGTAGAGTTTGGTTGGAACGGGAAGGTCCGGTCGTTGTTATTTTATGTGGGAGGGGGGTAAAAACAATCGCCAAGGCGATAGATAGACACTCACTCGGGTGTTGGAAAATAACGACCGTGAGCTGTGTGTGTGTGAAGCTCTCAGTGTCGGGTGTGCACATCTAGACTCGGGCGGCGTTTTGTCTAGTCTATCGATCCGTCACGGAGAGTATAATGGCTCGTTTCGTTGGAATATCTAACGAAATACTCGATTGAATAGAGCAGCAGAGAGAGTAAAGCGGATGGGAAAGGGTGAGCAGCAGCCGGAGGGAATTATTACGGAGTAGTAGTAGCAGGAGTAGTAGCCTACGCTCTCTACGCTCTAGCGCCTTGAATGAGACGAGTGAGAGTGAGAACTTGTTTCAACAATTACAAAGTCAACTTCAATTTCTACCTTTCTTCTTCCTCTTGGCCCGCCAACATTTCCAGCGATTGTTTCCTGAATCCTCCTCCTCCCATCCGATTCCGCACTAGACTTATTCAGCTCGTTCCCTACGACGCACCTATCCAGTATCCAGCCACCGAATCCTCAAAGGGATTTCACACAACTTCTTGACTCTCCAACTGCACAATGATGAATGATGATTGATTCTCTAAACTGGCTCAAATGCATTTGACTCAACTACCACCACCACCACCATCTTCTTCCTTTCCATCCAGCCAACCTCCTATCTAAATAGGGAAAATAGTTCAATATACTATTCAAGACAAGATAGAAAGAGGCCTAAACATCCAGTCGAATTTCTCTCCTACTCCATGGGGAGTAGCTTGCCTGCCCCAACTTTATCCGGCGCAGCAACAGCTCCTTTTTTCTTTGACTGATTGGATATTGTCGCATAATAAGACGTCGTCTTCGTCGTCGGGAGAGTGGGGAAGAGAGAGAGAGAAACTTGAGGGATGGAATCGCTCTAATTCCCCAAACAACCGTGTGAAGAGAATGTGGTTTCAGGCGGTAGTGGCGGCGGGTGATAATGACGCACGCTTGTGTGGGAACTGGGGGGTCTTGTTTGACGAAGACTACTCTCTTCCATCAACCAAAAAGAGGAACAAGTCTGGGTGTATAATGTATTCCGAGCCTCCGGAACTACTTGATTTGAGATACGACGACGACGTGAATATTTTCCCGCCATTGATTCGAAACTATTTCAGCCGAAACTCAATCAAACGGGGAAAAATAAACTCTTGCTCCTGCCAGGCTCCTGATTACGTATGCATTTAAATCAGACGCTTAGGAGTGAGAGAGAGAGAGAAAAGTTGCTGGCTGAATGGGGGTTGCGTGTGTGCAATCTGATTGAACTGCCAAATCATCAACGGGACCCGGACCCCCCCAAATTTCTGCATTTGAAATTGGCGCCTTCGGTCCAGTGGCTTCGATTATCGCGGCGGGAATTTTGAAATTCACTCGCTCAATCTAACTCGTCTCTGGGCCAATGTATTTTCATCAAAGGCATTTAATAGAATAGACGGATCACTCTATACTCTTTAAAGAAATCCCAAGTTCCACTTTTTTTTCCTTCTCAGGCCCTTTGTGGCTCCGGCGGAACTGTGGAGAAAGCGGATTCGCAAAAGTTTTGGACAGGACCCTCACACGCACACAGAGTCAGTTGACGAGGGGTTTTCAACTTTTACCAGTTAATGAAGAAGCTCTTCAAAGGAGGGAGGGATAAGACTTTGGTGGCTCCTCCCTCATCCAAAACTTTGGAAACATCTTCATTTGATTATTCAACCCCCCATGATAAATTGCATGAATTTTTTTTTTTTTTTTTTTTTTTTTAATCCAGCGGATGGAAAACAACAACAACAACAACTTACCGACAAAAGGAACCAGTCCCTCTTGCTCGTAGTAGGTGAGCTTGTCTCCGCCTTTGCACTCGGGCAAAGTTGACGAAGAATGTCCGGATGCGGCGGATGAGCTGGAATTGAACCTGCATTTGAAATGCTGTTCCCAGAATAGGCGGAACCACGGATTGCGGCAGTTGTAGATCCTCGAGCCCTTGACAGCGTTGCGATAGTATTGATTCTCGCCGTTGCCGCTGGCGTTGAAACTGGCCGCACCTGACGCGAATCCGCCAGCAGGTCCACCACCACCTCCGCCTCCGTTGTGATTAGCCGATCCGCCGCCGACACTGCCGCACACTTTGGCCGTCTTGGGCCGGAGAGCTTTGAAATAAGCGTCGAATCCTGATCAAAAATAGAACAGATAATATCATTAAACGGATATCTCCATAGCAACCGGATCCGACATCCGATTTCTATCAAATCAAGAAATAAAAAATGAAAATGTGTATATAGCGATGGAAGTGGAAGCCTTCCCCCTGGCAATTTGAGAAAGGCCAACGAATGATGTTGGAAACATGATTCCTTATAAAAAGACCTACAGTAGGCTACACTCTGGATGATTGCTAATATAAGGTGGTGGGTGGGGTTGGGTGGGCAGACGTCTTTCAAGTCGAGTGAGCAGTCAAGCCCTGAAGGGTGAGGGGGGCGTTAAAAGGTCAAGTAGCCATTTGCTCTCTCTCTCTCTGCTGGTGCTGGGTCCAAAAACTGTTAAGACGAGCCGGAGAGTCTTTTACCGGCCAATGAGGATCTTTTGGGCAGGATGGTAATGGCTCCTTCGGCTGCAAACTCTTGATCGCGCACCGGATGCAATTTAGCTCCCCACGAGTCGCTGCCGACCCAAAGGAATTGGCCCGTCTTGTTCAGACGCATCGTGGCCGCCAACATCCGCCTGGGAAAAAAAAATATATAAATTCCAAACATTAATAACATTACGATCCGAAAAAATTATTTCCAAAACATTTCTCGCTTATTTTTCTTTTTTTTCCTTCAAAAATATAAATGGCGGCGATCAATAAACGTCGTCCGTGATGTACACCACCACCACATCATCACCATCATCATTTCTGTGTTAATACGCCAACAGCTAAAGCGTGAAATGGATGGGCGTCATTCCGTCTCCCACCCTCTTATTTTTATTTGAAAAATGGGTGACACAAAAAAAAATTATTAAAAAAAAGGCGCCAGAGTTTCATCTAAAAAACGGAGCCGGTTGCCGAGGAATCCAGCCGAGGAAATCCGGCCATTGTACAATTTTACCCCCCCCCCACCGACATCACGACGATGATGATGATGATGATGATGTTTCACTACTCCATCATGTATGTTTTTTAGTTCCTCTTCTCCCACACACAAAAGTTTCCTGCTCCAGCTTTAACCACTTGAGTTTTTTTAAATTATTCCAGCGCTAGCGACTTTAAAAAAAATTCTGCCACTCACATTCATCAATGGATTTTAAACCCGTGGAAAATTGAATTTTGTCTCACCTGGTTTCGTCCTCGTCGGCGAACATGACGACTCCGCGGGCGCTGGATTTCTGCGAGAGCCGCTCGATGATGCGATCGTAATCGGCGTCTTCCGCCCGTCTCAGAATCTTCTCCGACACGGCGATGCAAATTCCGGCGGCCTCGGCCAGCGTCACGAACGAAGCGATACCCTTTTAAAAAATTCAAATAAAATACAAATTTTATTTTTCATTCGAGCACGAACTCTCCATGGCCATCGATTCGCTCCTGCTTTTTTTTTTTTTGGCTGGGCTCCTTTTGTGTCTGCATCTGTACAAATGATCGATCTGTTATTTTCTACCGTCTCGATCCCAGTCGACGACGACGACGACGACGACATGTATAACTGATGAACATTTCTACCCCCTCCACCCACCGACGCCAAAATCTAATGGCAAAGTTTTATTTTTTTTTTCTCAGGAGCCAGGAGCCAGGAACCAGCTCGAATTCCCTGAAGGTGTTATTCCGTCCTCCTAGTCTTAGGCTTCCTTAGTCTTCCAACGGAATCCATTCAGCCCCAGGGGAGACGAGCCTGTGTAAAGTTTAATGAAACGAGTGGGACGAAAAAGCGGGAATCCCTCACACACACACACACACGAAAAACTTGGCTCTATATTAGACGCTCTACACACTTTCACGCTGCAACATGCATGAAAATTCGGAGCAGTGTGTGTACGTGTGTAACTCGATTATTTATAGCCAATCTAACTGACTTTCGTCCGCCCCCTTTTTTCCATGGTGGTATAAAACAGTCTATCTGGGATAAGACTAAAAGCTAAAGGAGGAGGAGGGCTTTGTATTTACTTTAGCAGGAGCCCCAGGAGCTGGCAAAAGGCAGAGGGGGGGGGGGGGGGTCAATAACAGGAGCACACACACACACCCAAGTATATATCTAAGGAAAGCTGGACGCGGGGGGGCTCTTTACCGGAGGGATGAGATGTATATATGTATTTGTATTTATTTGTTAAAGATAAAGACTCTCTA
This sequence comes from Daphnia pulicaria, assembly GCF_021234035.1. Taxonomy (NCBI): domain Eukaryota; kingdom Metazoa; phylum Arthropoda; class Branchiopoda; order Diplostraca; family Daphniidae; genus Daphnia; species Daphnia pulicaria. The sequence goes on from NC_060916.1 coordinate 11,399,563, forward strand.
CTTTCTAATTTCTCCTTGGTCAATGTGTGGGTAGGACGTCCGTCCGGGGTAGAAAAACAAGGAAAGAAAAGACAAAAACTGTTGGAACAGGCACGTCACTTAGCGTGAAAAAGGGAAAGAAGAAACAGCAGCGGCCAAAAAAGAATCGGCTCTTTCTTCTCTTAAGAGAACAAATGCCTTGAGGGACGGCCCAAAGAGTTTCCTAGCCGCCCGCTCTTCCGTCTATGTGTGTGTGGATGTTTAATGAAGCTTTAGTACTACTACTATTACAGTATGTTTGCGCTCCAGAGGAGCTATCTCTTATTCTCCCGCCGCCGGCCCTGAAGGGAAAAGACAATAGTCGCCCGTTTTTCCGCTGGCCATGGCCAATGGACTCGATCCTTCTGCGCCAGTACAAACAGACGACGATGAAGTGGATGGATCCTTGTATATATATTTTGACAAGGAGCAATTGTCTGGTCGGCTCTTCAGCTCTGGCCGTACGAAACGTTCCGTTAAATATAAAAACACACAGGGCATTTAGCAAAGAAAAGATTATGTAATACTTTTTCTAGATATAACATTAAAGAATCATGGGATGGATGATCGAGTTGGATATAGGGGGACTAACCTTTTCTCCGTAGTCGCCTTCGACGGCCACGGTGGAGACGTACTTCCAGCCGAGTTGGCGGACCATTTCCACAAGGGCCTGGGCCTGGAAGTTATCGGGCGGGACGACGCGGCTGAAATACTCGAAACGCGACTTGTCAGACAGTTCGGCGCTGGTTGAAGCGTAGCTGATTTGCGGAATCTGCGGCCGGAATACAAAAACAAATCAAATAAAATTTCACAAAACAAGAAAAGCAGAAAAATTATTTTTTTCCCCAATTTAACTTTGGAATAAAAAATAAATTCACAAAAAAAAAAAAACAGAAAAATTCAATTTTGGCAAAGAATTTGGTTTCTTGTTGAAGAAATGACGCACAAAGGCTCGAGAAAAGAAAAACTTTGCCACCGACTTGTACGACGACGTCGGTTGTAAACAAACGACAGAAGAAAAAGAAATTGATGCAATAACGTATTGATGTTGTTTTCATCACAAAGAAAACCGAGGCAAAAGGTTGTTCTCTCCGTGTGATGTTTCTTTTCTTCCATTTATTATTCAAAAAATAAAAAAGTTGATAACTTTTTTCTTAGAAGGAGTTTGCTGCTGCTGCTCGGCCAGGTTTATTCAGCTTGGCTGATTCGCTACACGTGTGCGACGGAGGTGGCATAGGGTCTTGTAGACAACCCAGCCAATAAAAAAAGAGGATAGTAAAAACAACTGCTGTTGTTTTTCGCTACTTAAAACGGGCCAGCCGAAAGACGTCACGCTTTTCTTTTTGAAGCTTGCTTGCTCGTCTCCCAGGACAGATAAAATGCAAATCTAATAATATCCTTCCATTAACTGGCGCATCAGTTGAATGTTTTAACCGCTTTAGACAGGAGCTCTCTTGTTACTAGCCTTGCAAATTAATTTTTTTTTAAAAGTAAGAAGGAAAAGGAAATAGAACTCAATTCAATATAATTTGGTTTTCCGAAAAAACGTAATATAATTTAATAATAATTGAGTTTTTTCCCCTTTATAAACATTTGATTTATCGTTCAGTTTTAGCTAAGTCCTTAATTAATTGGGAAAAAAAAACCTGTATGTGGTTCTAAGTGTTTAAGTTGCTTCATCAACGAGAACCACCAAGTGACTTGTTCACAATTTAACATGGATGATGTTGGACAAGATGCCTTCATCATTTCCTTCTAATTCGGTCCTCAGCCTGGCCTCTAACAAGAAAAAAGGCTTCGTCTAGCTGTCTGCCTCTGCCAGCTTTGTACACTAAAAAATTCACGCTCTGGTTGACAAATTAAGAAAAACATATCTGCCTATTGTAAAGTACACAAACTGTTTCCTTGTCCGTTTTATATCTATGATTTCTAGTATTTTCTAACACTCGAACATTTCAAAAGCTTCGTACTTTCAAGTTAAATGTTTTGAGCTAAATTTTGTTTGCAATCTGGGCTTTCCTGGTTTTGCATTTGCCAATTGCAAAATTGGGAAAATGAGTCGAAAATTGACTCAATTTTTTTTTTTTAATTATCAAATTTTTAATTGAATTTGTCTTATAAAACCAAATATTCAATTTAAAAATGATTGAGTAAAAAAAAATAAAATTAATAAATCGAATAAAATCGGATGATACGATAAAACTAGACATTGACAATAAACTAGATTTGAAAAGCTACTTGTTAGTTTTGTTACACACTACACTAAAACATAATCCGATACTACTCCCTAGTGCAATATCATTTTTTAAAAATGTATATAAAGTCGCATTGAAATTGTTCGGGCGATTTCGTTCCTTTTTTGTGCGTGTGTGTCCGGGACGAATAATAATTGGCGCCTACCCCTCAAGTTTGGTAAATCTCCTTAGACGGCCATATAATAATACGAATAAGAAAAGAAAGTTTTGTGCTCCTTGAAAACTGATCGATTTCAAAGGGAATAAAAGAAGAGAGAGAAAGAAGATGAAAAAAAGGAGAGGGGCCTTGCACAGATTTGAGTTTGCTCTGTCGAATCTCCGCATCAAAGTCGAGAGATAAATGGGGGGTGGGAGACTAGATCGCACCCTGTGAGGATATGGAGAAGAAGAAAAAAACTCTTTGGCCCTTCCCATCATTTCACACACGAACAGACAAAGTTTTTTTTTTTTTTTTTCATTTCATTTTATTTTATTTTTTTTTTTAAAGAAATTCGCCATTTTTCTCCAGCAGTTCTGTTTTTTCCCGTATTATTATCGACCATCGTTCCATCTCTTGTAGTATAAAAACGGCGGAGCAAAAAAATAAACTTTCAGTGTGTCAACACCCAACATCCCCCTTCTATAGACTGCTAGTGTTACTACACCCACATAAGAGCGGTCTAGTAGTAGTAGTAGTAGTAGTAGCATGTCTAGTTGTAATAACATCTCTCGCATCGCACAATCGATCGACCATCAAAAAAGTGAAGCAAAAGAGAACGGCCTCACCCAAAAAAACGAACAAAAAGATTTTTGGCTCCTTGTCTGTAAAATGTAGCAGTAAACAAGGATCCGGCCGAAGGATCTCACTCCAAGATATTTTTTTTTCTCTCTTATTTTTTTTTTTTAGCACTTTCAATCCCGTGTGTGTGTGTGTGAAAAGACCATAGTAATATAGATCCAGACATACACACACACAGAGTCTGAGAGGAGTTGATTGATCCTCCTCCAGTCAAAGTGTCTCACTATTTTCCTAAGTGCATACAAAAAAGGACCAGGAGCTCGCAGGATACAAGTGTGCCAGGAGAGTGGGAGTAGTGCGAAAAGCAGCAGTAGGAGTAGGGAGGATGGGGGAGGGTGGACAATAGGTGCGTTACCTTGAAGAGGCGGAGGATGTTGGCCACCATGATGGACTCTGTCGAGAAACTGGCGCCAATCACGCCCGTGATGGGCTTGTGGGGCACGTAGCGCGGAGCGTCTCCCGATTCGCACTGGTACTCGGACGCGTCCTATTTACAAAAATAATGACCAAATTAATGACAACATTAAAATCATTCAATTGAAATTTATTTTTATTATTTTTATTATTTTGTAAATTCAAATGCAGACGCGGTGAATTTTAGGGGAACAAAAAAGAAAAAGAAAAAAAGAGAAAAAAAAAATGATTGGTGAATTGAAAGGAAATAACAGATCAATAAAGGCCCTTCATTTTTATCCCCTCCCCTCCCTGGATGAGAAAAGAGAAGACGGGGCGGAAACGGAAAGATGGAAAGGGGGGGGGGGAAGAGAAGGAAGGATCTAGAGTATATTAAGCCGAGCGTGTGCATGTTATGTATACACAGACACACGTACGTTCCGTTTGCACCCCCCCCCTCTCCGTCTCTCTCTCTCCACCATCCAGCCCCGTGTGTTTCGTGCAGGTCCTTCCTTCCTTCCTTCTCACGACGCATTTGCTTTTTCCGATTCATTCCGCTTGAAATGTACCGCAAAACTCATCGCTCGATCCGAACCAACGGACGACATCGTCATCTTCTTTTTCCCCCCATTTCCCGCCATTTATTTTGAATTTTTTTGATTTTCTTTTTAAATTCAAACTGAGCGCGCGAGCCATACCCTGGCGAGGGAAGGAAAATAGGAAAAGTCACGGACGATATACGAGGCAGAGTGTCGGAATGAAATAAGAAATAAAAAGAGGCGAATAAGGTTTGTTGTTGTTTGGGGAGGCAGGAGGAGGAGGCTGATTGCAAGGGAGTCGGCACATCACGTCCGCCCCCTGACTCCCGCGGGAATGACAATCCAAAGTTGATGGCGCTTTCCAACACAAAAAAACACACCAAAACGAATACAACGACATTATACCAAGAACGGGAGCAAATTTCGTTTGTGAAATTTTGAAATTAAAAAAGAAAGGGCGGGAACAGGCGCACAGATTTGAATGTTCCTACAAACAATCAAAGAAAATTGTGCAATCGCTTTTCCCTCTTGTAGGTCTTGTATAGAGATCGATTGGGACCTGGGTCTGTCTGTGTGTTTGTACAATTTTCGTTGCCTGGCGATGCCTTTTGTTCCTTCCTGACTTCTCCTCCATCTCGCACAAGGTTTGAATGATTGGAAAAAAAGGAAAATGGAGGCAGCAGCCAGAAATGGAGGGGGAGAAAAACACAAAAATAAAATACGAGAAAGGAAAAAAATAAGGATTGTGGGGAGGCATCACAATGAAGAGGCTCCCCTCAAAAGACGTCAAAAGAAAATCAAGAAAAAACGAACATTTTCAAATTTTCAAATTTCTCATTTTCGGAGGTTTCATCTCTGTCCTTTACCCGACGCCAACGCCTTGGCGGCTATACACAAGACTCGCAAGACACAAGATGCTTCATTACAATGTCGCCCCACACACACACACACCATCATCTTCCTGGGAATTGGTTCTATCGGGTGGGGCAGAGAGAGACAAGTCCTCCGCGTCTTCTTGGCTTTCTATTTCCAAGCCCCAAAGTTAGAGAGAGAACATGGGCTGGCCGATCGATAATTCAACGTTTTATCCAAAAAAAAAATATAGAAGAAGAAGAATCGGAGAGCTGATTGTCCGACCCACTCTACGTGATCAAACATACAAGACTAGGAGAGTCTCTTTCTCTCTCCTAAATAATAATCAAAGAAAAAGAAATAGAGAAAATAGACAAAAGAAAAATCGACAGTTCTTACGTTGATTATTATTTATGCTAATAATAATAGTTTCCGACGAGGGATTTTTTTTCCATCTTTTTTCTTCTTCTTGATTCTCATTTATTTCTCATATTATTTATCTCGACGGTAGTGGTGGTGGGAGCCCCACGCCATTAACTGATTGATTCCGCTGTTGCCTAGAGAAATTTTATTTTACCCCTCCCTCCCCACTCTTGCACATCGCATATTGATGACGGATTCTTCCTCAAAGGAATCAACCTTTTTCTCATCCGTCCTTCAATATTTTATTTTTCTCTCTTCAAAATCTTTACCGTTTCCTTCCTCTTCTTGCAGAGAAGAAGAACCTGCCCATATTGCACAATATAAAAGGACTGAATAACCTCCTCCCCCTTTCCCCCCCTCTCTCTCATCCCCCGGCCCGTTCTCTATTAGATTTGATATGAAAGAAGAGAGAAGGAGAGAGAGAGAGAGACTGGGCAAGTCTGCAGGATTGAAGTGAACTGCTGATCGATGATGGGCAAACTTTGACGATCGAAAAGGAGAGAGAAGGAGAGAGATAAGGGGGTCACCCGAACAAACTCAAATTGCGCGCCATCAAACGCCCGTCTGTGAGAGAGATACGCAGAAATTCGGGAGGAGCCCGAGCCGGCCAGACGGCCGAAAAGTCACGTCGTTCCATTTCCCAGACATCTAGACTAATGTGACCTCCGACACTCTCAGAGTCCAATCCAATAATTCGATCAGGATCGGCTGTAACGGCTGAAAAAAAATAAGGAGCCGGACAAAACTCCCATAAAATATGAAATGAGATTTCTGGCTCCTGTCAAATATTATTTGATGAGCGTGTGGCACACACACCAACAAACAACCCAGAAAAGGTCACGACCCCGCTTTCTTCTTCTTCTAATATTACGGCCACAATTTTCCAACGCCAATTGTTGTCATCGCTCCTGGCTCCTCCAGGCTCCTTGTGTGTATGAGCTTTTTCACCCACGCGCCACTTTTTTCTTTCTCAGTTTCTGCTGGTGGTTGGTGGGTTATTGACAAAAGAGGGGCAGACATCTTTTCTCATTTCCCAGTAGTTTCCCAGCCGAGCGACCGGCGTGAAAAAATGCGCCTAGGCAAAGACTTCATTGTCTCTGTAAATCATTTTGGGCTCCTTCGGGCTAGGAGCCCCGGTTAGGAGCCAGGAGCTAGGAGCCAGTTAATAATCAAGCAACGACGTTATTAAAAGGACCGAGTGTAGTTTAGTCTCCTTCTTCTTATTGTCTATAGACACACACACACACAGACAGACACACAAAAGTGAATTTCTGCGGCTCCTAACCCGCAATCAAATTGTTCGACTGGAAGGGAGAGAACTAAACTATTCCAGGGCTCCCTAGAAGTATGTTTTTTCTTCTGCTCCTTTCATCAAAACATTGGCCCGTCGTTTTATTTCGATTGCCAACCCGCACACACACACACACACACACACTGGGCGTGTCCATCTGCTTTGCCTCGTTACGTTACATTAAGACCCAATTTCCAGCGTCAGCTCCTTAAGCTCCTCTTTTCTCTGGAAAATGCACGAGGGTATGCAGCAGCAGTATCGCGTGCAACGTCTAGTATAAATACACAGCAGCTCCTGTCACTGACGTGTTAATGGCAGAGCTCCTAAAAACTTCTTTTTCACGTTTTCAGTGTCGAGTCCGGGCCGTCCAAAGGGGATCAACACGCAACTAATACGAGAGAGAGAGACAATACGAGAAGACTGTGGACTGTGGACTGGACGAACCTTCTCAGCTGGCAATGAGAAACGACTTAACAAAATCAATTTTCTTTTTTTTTTCTTTCTTTTTTGGCAACCGGAACAACATCCCGCAGTGTGAAAACACGTAAACGTTTACTTCCTTTTTTTTGTTCTGCTTCAAGGAAAAACCCGCAGGCAAAAACAAACGATCGGGAAAAGATAAACGCCTTTAGCCCTTGCCCTAGCCAACAAAACAACAAAATGCCAGTCGGCACTTCCGTGAAAAACTGGAATGGAATTTTTGTCTTTTTTCCTTTTGAAAGTTCCTGTTTTTCGGTCACGGACATGTGTTGGAGGTTGTTTTGTATAAAGTGAGAAACAACTTTTTTCTTTTTGCGGTGGTCGGAGCCGGGCTAAAAATAACGCCTACGGAGAGACGGATGGATGGGCGTACCTTGTTCATGTAGGATCGGACGAATTCCATCGACTGGTCGAGGGCGTGAGTGTCGCTGGAGCAAGTGTCGAGGATGACGGCGCCGATGGTGATGTTGGGCAGGATGTGCGGGTCGTCGTTGATGAGATCCAGAGCGTAGAGCATGGCTTCCAGTCGCTGGATGCCCTTCTCCTCCTTGATGGCTCCGCAGGGGAATTCCAGGCCACCGCCGCCGAGTCCGGCAGCCGCGCCTCCTCCGCCGCCGCCGTGGTCCGTCAGCACCAGGTGCTCGTGCATGGGAAACAATCCGCCAAAGACAATGTCGCCCGGAATGCGGATCAGGTGGTGGGCGTACTCGCTCTCCCGCTCCGGCTGCTGCTGCTGCGGCGGGTGGTTCTGCTGGAAAGTGAAGGCCAACTGGCCGGAGGCGGCCGTCACCATCACGAAAAACACGGCGGCCGACAGCCTCAGCCATCGCCAGGAGCGACACAACAATTTCTTCTTCATGGCTGGCAGCGACGATGATCTTGTTCTCCGGATGTCTCCACTTGTCCGGTCATCCGCTTCAACTCTCTCTCGCAACCAGCCCGGCCAGCACCAAAACCACTAACCTTTTTTTTTACACCGAATTAAATTCCTATTTTTAAATTTCTGTGCGGATTTAAAACCGATCGAATTTGGGATTGGCGAGGGATGTGGGGGAAAAAAGGATCGAAATTTATTGAACGGTCCCCGACGTGTCAAGTGGCCGTCAACGACGAACGACTCGGTGTCGAAGACATTCAAATAAATTTCTCCTTTCGGGGGAAAAAAGAAAAAAACGGCGGGTAAATTCGAAATTTAAAAAAACAACCAAAAACCCAAACGGAAATTCAGATGAAAATAGAAATGAGAAAATGAGTTGCTTTAGTAAGATAGGAGAGAAAGAATTAATGAGAAAAGGAGAGAAAGGAGAAAGTGAAAGGAGTTCCGAGCGGGAGGACAAAAGGCAAGGATCCTGCTGGCCCACCTTACGCCAACCGACTACCCGCTCGCAAGGTGCGTGCAGTCGCGGATATTCCGGGACTGGGATGCTGCGCGCTCCTCTCTCTCCTTCCCGACCGTTTTTTTTTTCTCTCTTTTTCCCGTGTGTGTGTGTGTGTGTGGACGGGGATATCACCATCATCGTCGCCGAGAGAAAAGAAGAAGAAGAACCAGCCAGATACAAACTTCCAACCCCAAAGGGAAAGGGAGGAGGAGTAATGTCAACTGCGCCGGCGCTGCCATTTTCTTCATTTTTATTTTGGAGGTTGTTGTTGTCTTTCCTTCCGCCTAAAAAATAAAAAAAAAAATGGAATAAAACATTCCGCCAGTACTTCCGGAAAATGTAAATTTCGTCTGCTCAAAAAATGGCAGAAAAAAAAGGGGAAGTTGTGACGTCAAAAGGTTTTTTTTTTTCAGGATCGAACGACGGCCAGTCGCGCCGGAAACAAAAAATAAAACAGTGTAGCAATAAATAAACAATCGTCTGGCAGTGGTGGTCATCCGGTCGGAATCGAATTCGAATTTCAAATGAGCAGCTCAGAAAAAAAAATCGTGTAGGGTCTAATCCGGACGATACACGTGGAGTGGATAGTACCCGTATAGGATCGCGCCAAATGAATTTAGAATAGCGGTGGATTACTATCTACTGTGTGGTCTATTTCTGGTAATAAATAAGCCGGCAGGATCGGATCCACCTGGAAGATAATTGCAACATTCCCGGCCCCCCCTCCCCTCCTCTGCGTTACTCACCGATTCTTATAAATCCTCGGCCGCGTGTCTAAAATTGGGAAGGCCTATCACTCCTAAAAGATCGCAGATTCCATTTCGATTCGGAATGAAAATGGCGAAATCCGTCGTCGGCCTCCATCCATCCATCCATCCATCCCCGCCTCTTCATTTTTTTTCCAACATCCTCATCTCTCCCGCAAATGAATCGATCGCTTTTTCCCGAATAAAAAAGAAAGAAAAGACGTTTTCACATCAAACGAAAGATTCGTTTCTATCAACACGTGAAGTTCCGGAGTTAAAAAAATAATAAAAGAAGAAGAAATGATTAAATATAAAAAAGAATTAAAAAAGATTCCCGCTTTCTTTTTTAAATTCCCGTTTGATGTCATTTCTACCTTCCTGGGCGAGTCACGAGGGGGGAGAAAGGAGAATCTTACCGAGTGTGGGAATCCCGACAGGAACGACGCGTAGGAAGAACAAACACCTCGGCGACACGGGAAAATCAAAATTTTCGCTCCCGCTCGTTCCTCACGTCAATCTAAAAAGAAAGAAAGAAAAAAAAAAGATAGAGAAAAGGAAATGAGATCTCCGTTGCAGATTCGAGACTTTTCTTCAATAATAATTTTTTTTAAAAAAGTTTTTATTTTTTAAATCCGGAACTCGTCCGCCAAAATATTCCGACCGAAAAACGACACCCACCGGGGATGAGCGATTTATATGAAGATCCTGCGAAACATTACACATTTTTGTGGGGCAGCAGCACGGACGTGTAGGTACAGTGGTACACAAAGAAAGATCGAGATACTTTGGTACGCACACGACATCAAAGTTCCTAGTAGCTTTTTTTTGTTTCTTCTTCTTCTTTTATTTGTCAGGGGGGAGGGGGTGCAATCACAAGGGGAGACAAAAATCGTTCCAAATGCCCACGCAATGCGACTGTGGGCAGAAGGAGAGGCCGCCAACTTGATGATGAAATCATTTCCTGATCTCTTGACAGGAAATCAACAACAAAACATTCTTGTTGGCGTCCCCCCACCACCACCAACCAACACATCCTTTCTTATTAACCCGCTACACACGGCCAGGATTGAACTCGATCCTTAAAAACAAATAATCCTTCTAGGATTTAAAAAACAAAAATAACTTTTTCTCGTTACTGAAACAGCAAAATCCCAACGAGAATAAAAGAAAACACTTGGAAAAACTGAAGTTGTAAAAAGTCTAAGCTTTTCAAAAGAAAAAAAAATCAAATTGTTGTAAAAGGAAAAGATCCCTCGCAGGAATAGAGAGAGAGCGTGTGGAGTTGTATATAGTATCTCTTCAGCCTGAGACGTCTTTTTCCTGCTGCGCCGCTAGATCCTCTCGTTTCAATTTGTGATTCGATTGGCAGCTCCGAGTGAGAGCCCCGGTCAATAGCGCATCAGCAGAAATGTTTGGTTGTTCTTCTGCAAAGGAGAGATCCTTCTAGTAGGTATAGACTCCAATTGCTTTACACAAGATATCCAAATATAACGTCGGCGACATAGAAAGAAAAGAAAAGAGACCCCCGGATCTAATGTAAACATGAGCAGGGAAAGAGAAAAGACATCCGCACGGCCGCCCCCCCCAGCTCCCAATGAAAAAGAATTACACGCACACATTTCTTTCTTTTTTTCTTGCCGAATCGGCTCAAGTGACGTGACGCGTCTGGAATAACTGCACTGCATTGCATTTGTTATGTACCCGCACACACACACACACACACACACAAAAGAAAAAAATTCCCCTTCTCCATCTCTGTGGTGTGTTACGGAGAGAAGGAAGGAAGAAGGAAAAAAAGATTTGCAGCGGATGAATCAAATTCCCCGCGCTGAATATAAATCAGCCAGTAGTCGTCGTCGCACTAGTACTAGTCTAACACCGAAAACGTGTTCATCTCCGAGAAGAGAGAGAGATGAATAGAAAAGTGCCGGCCTTCCATCCTTCCATCCCGCCAGCGTTTATTGAAAATCACAAAATTGCCACGAACGGGATCGTCTTTTATTTTCTTTTAGTCGCTCGTCCGATGTATAAAAACACACACGACGACAGGGGCTGAGAAACATGGAAAAGATTTCTATGGAGAGCTCTGCTGCTGCTAAGACGGGAAAAAAATACTGACAAATAGTTTTTCTTTCTCAGCTCCTAAGAGCTCCTATTTAAATAGCTGATACAAGCCTCTCACACTCGACGCGCGCGTGTGTGTACATTAGGAAGAGGCAAACAGACAGACGGGCTGGATGAATGCGAAACTGTCGATAACAAGGTCCAAGACATGAGGGAATCTGAAAGGAGCAGAGCAGATAGGATTCGGCGGCATCTATGGCAGGCCGGTACCTGTCATGTCCGTCTCTCGCCCTACACATCATATCGACCCGTCAAACACACACACACGGGCCTCTCTCTACTCTCCTCTCATTCCCGTCGTGAAAAGCTTGTTGACGTTGTCCGTGAAAAAATATATAAGGAGCTCTCCCGCTCCTGCGTGTCTTTGCACAGGCCGTTTGCTGCTGCTGGTGGTACTTTCTCTTCATTTAGGAGCGCCGGGGCCCCCCTTTTCATTTCGTATTATATAGAGCACCCACTCCTGATGGGCTCATGGCTCCTGCCTGTCCTTGTTAGAGTTGAGATCCTCCCCCAGCTCCTCACGCATCAAAGAGGGGGTGTCATCATCCGCTCGCCCGCCGGCGCAATGTCAATTCACACTGGACTGTGTGTGTGTAAAGCTCGATCCTTGGGTGAGTTTATACGACCGACACACGCAATCAAAAATGGATGAACCCAAAGGATTAAGTTTTGACGACTTTCCAGCTCTCCTGAATCCCAAACGACAACAACTTTTCTTGAGGCGGTTAGTTTGAAATGGCGAAGAAAAAAACAACAAAATTGCGACGCGCCACTTTGGCTGTGTGCGAAAACTCGTCTCGCCGGCGGCTGATTAGGATATATCAAACCCCGACCACACCCGCAAGTCGCCAGCATCAGGATTCCTCTTCGCCGGAATGAAATTTTTTTTGGGGTGAAAAGTAGAGCAGCAGCCGGACTCTCTGGCCCGGCTTGTCAACCCGAGATAAATGGGAAGCTACTAACACTACCGACATGATAGTTTTCTCGTGTGTGCCATTTCCTTTGATGTGTCTGTGTGTCGGTTGGAAGAAGCAGTTCCCATCCAGCGCAGATGTCGCTCTGGCCGGAACATGTCCGCGTGACGATGACGAGACAAAAGGAGCTAGACGAGAAGGAGCGTCTCTTTTATAATGAGCGATTTCTTATCAGGAGCTCACACACAAACAACTACAAAGGCGGGATTTCCGACCGGCGCCGATTCCTTTTTTTCTCTTCTTCTTCTTCTTCTTCTTCTCGGTAGGAAAATTTGGAAAGAACAAGAACAAAAAAAAGTTTAGCAATTACAAGTAGGGTGAGACGACGACGACACTGTTCGACTCTCTACACCGACGTCAGGGTGGGAAGAATAGGAGCCCCTGTTGATGTATCAAAGTCTCTTTTTTCTTTTGGGATTAACTTGACACAAAGGAAGGAGGAGAGAAGAAAAAGTTTCGACGATCGAAAGTTCAAGTTTATGAAAGGCGGAAAGAAAAGTTAATCCGGCGGAGAAAATAAAATTCCGGAGGCCTTTTGTTTTGTTTGTTTTTTGTTTGAGTCGGTTCGTTATTGAATTCGAGTTCATTTAGCAATCGAGCCGAGTCGACGACAAGGATGGTCCATCCGTTCTCCTTACGACAGCAAGTATCCGCTGGATGGTTTCGGCAGAATGTCGTCTCCCCCCACCGGGGAGGGGGATGATGACATGGAATCGGTCGTTCCCAATTCTTTGCTGAACGAACCAAGGCCAGAACAAAAAAATAGAATTCCAAACTTTTTTTTATCGAGGATCTAACTTTGAACAGGATCTCTAGCTCCTAGCTGCTCGCCGATGGCCCTCCCATCTGAATAACAATTCCGGCCGCCACCCAACCCTGTCCCATTTTTTCTCCCGCTGCTGGATAAAGTCAACACACGAACAACTGAGTCAAGAAGAAGTAAAAAGTAAAAAGTCTTGAGAGAGGGAAAAACCTCTCCAAATCAAAGTCTACCTCGCCAAAGTAGAGCTCGAAGAAAAAGACAAGAAAAATTCAACGGTGCGGAATGAATGCTGATTTATAGTCCCCCCCCCCCAATCCAACCCACCTCCTTCAGTAAAGTCACAGGGGTTTTCCGGATCCTTACGGGATCGAAAGGCGAAGCTCCTGAATTGCACACCACAATCGAGAGAGGGGGGAATTGAAATACGAAGATTGAGGAATGGCAATTTAATGTTGTTTTTTTTTTTTTCTTTTTCATAAAAGATAAATGGGATGGAAATAAATTACTCCCGAAGAAATAAACAACAACCAGGTCGATTTTTTTCTTTTTGCCTCCCTTATCAGCGATCGATTAATCGACTAACGTCCAGACGATCTAAAAATCTAAAAATAAAATTTTTTGTTTTCTCAATTTCGTCTGGACGAACGAAATAATCCGAAAAAAGTAAATTTTGAATTCCCTCAAGATGCCAAAGTTATAAATATCAAAAAAATATCGGGAAAAAGAGAGACGGCAAATAACAAAAACGAATATACAAAGACATCCATCAAGAGTTCGGGGGCATACAACATTTGCATCCCTGGAAGAGAGCTCCGTAGAAAGAATCAGATTCAATATAAAAATTTAAAAAAGGCGGAAATATACTACTTTTTTTTCTTTTTCTCGATTCCCCCCATTTTTCATCATCTGAAGTTGACATCGATCGTGTTTCCCATACATCAAAAACCCGGGAGCCACTCGAGTCGGGGTGGGTCACAGAAAAAGAAGAAAGAAAAATTCTTAATAAATATATCGTCGAAATTGGTGGAAGTCCGACGACTACTTCCAACAGTTATATAATATACGTTTTGACTGATTGAAAACGATGCCGCCGAGATGCGAGGATCGATACACGAATATTTATAGCCAACTGGACGATTTCCTTTTACCCTTGGACTCAATCGATCCGCTCCTATTTTCTTTTTCAAACTTGTTTACGGGCCCTGGGAAATACTTGTAAAGGGTTAAGGTTACCATAATATTCACACACACACTTCTTGTGCAATGCCACTACTTGTGCCGTAATAAAAACGACCCCCCAACCAACCGAGTAGGAGCTGCTGGGTCGGATGTGCGGGGAGTGAAACATTTTTCGATGATTCCGTCCTTCTATTATGATTGGGAGGATATGACAAGCTTTTTTTTTTCTTTCTTCTTTCCCCTCAGCGTTTAGGAGGAAGCCAATGCCGCTGAGCTGTCAGAATCTATCGACCGAGGTAAAAAGGGGCTCAGTTGTCTCTTTTCCAATCCACCAAAAAAGCTACGCCATCAGACAGGAGCTATTTTTTTCTTTGGCTCCTGCGATATCGATAACAAGGAGCGGGCGGATAACTCGGATGGAAAACGTCGAAACTAAAAAGAAGAAAAAAAAATTTACTGGCGGACGGATGGATGGATGGAAGGGGAAATGGATGGTTTTTCTCCTTTCCCCAGCTGACGAATGTGTGGCAGCCGGATAATAGCCAAACATTTCGGCGGAGTAAGCATCGGCTCATTCCCGGGGCGCACTGCGCTGACGGCAGAAACGATCAAGTCGTTCAATCGAGCGATAGCCAAAATGAGGACCGAAAGAAAGAAAAAAAAAAGAAGAAAAATACCGCGTGACGAAGAAGGAAAGAAAAAGTCCAAAAATATTGACTTGATGAAATACCAATCAGATTCGCCGAAAAAATAAGGGCGAAAAATCGAGAAAATAAAATAACCTAATACAGCAGTTGTCAAAAATTTACATTTTCTATCCGATAAAATAAGGAGGGAGGAAATCTGATGGATGATGAACTCGATCCGCAATGGCGGCCGAGTGACGTATTTCACCGAGAGTTATGCCGTCATCCGATATTCGGTCGCATCCGTCCCGTCGGAATACTTTAGGCCCCCAAAAAAGAAAATCCAGCGCAACCACATTTGGGACTCCCGATGCGAATTTCACGGAACGACGAGAGAAAAAATATAAAATAAAACTTTTTTTTTTTTTTTCGCCAACGGAATTCCGCCCAATTGCCTTGTGATATCGTTATAGATTGTAATAGACTTGGTAAGGTCCTTGACTTACCGTGGGGATGCGGAGAAGCGGATCAAAGAGGAGCTGGACGAGATTCGATATGCCCGACGCTGACCATCCTGCAAGAGAGAATCGCAAAATGAAAGTTGATTCCAGCCAGAATGCTGGAACAGGGCCGGCCTCTATAGCCTCTTTGACAAACCAGACAACGTATTATTATTACTTACCCCCAGCGTCATTCCGATGGTTTCCTAGTGTGTGTAATAGGGTTTCCCATTTCCTCTCGACCGACATCCTGCCGTCGTAATGGCCGATGGTGATGGCCTTTCTAAATATACATCACATTTATCACATACAAATATAGGAGCAGCACCCAGCACCAACCACCAACCCACTCACTCCAACTCGTATACCGTCGATCCTTCAAGGCTCCGCTCTGCGCTGGCGGTTGGAAGGGAATTTCTTCCTACTTTTATTTGCTTCCATCGCCAATAAATAAGGAGCCAAAGAGCTAGAAAGAGACCGGCTAAATTTCCACTCGAGCTCAAGGAGGCTTATTAGGCTGCCAGGCTGAACGGGTCGCCCAGGGCAACTCTTTTGATAAGGAGTTGCAAAGCACGTCGTCGGAGATGTTGAAAAACTAGAAAGAAAACAAAACAAAATCAAACCAAACGAAAATAAGGAGCTCGACTCTTTGTTCTTCTTCTTTTTCACCAATAGAAGCAAAAAAAAATAATAATAACAGAAATCCTTATGCAATCCTTACGTTCATGCCAAAGTGGACGGGTGTGTGTTTTTTGAGCTCATCCGAACGGAAAAATAAAAAGAAGAAAATAACTGGCAGAGGCTCTAAATCAGTTCCAAGTCGGAAAAAATAAATAGCAAAACTAACTGGCAGATCGTGAGCAAGTAACCTAACAGCCAATTTCACTTGGGCGTTTGTGAAAGGTTTCGATGTAATGCTATTACTCAACTGCTCTTTCGTCGGGATTTTTTTTTCCTGTTCACTCGTTCTGATTTGGACGACGCCAGTATCTTGTGTATTTTTCTTAATTTTTGTTGTTGTTTTTTTTTTGGGGGGGGGGGGGATTTTCACGGTGCAGGGAGTACAGCTGGATGTATTCATCCGGCAGAGAAGAGATTTCGCTGTTTCGACCCCCTTGAACCTCCTTCTCTTTTTCTCTTTTGTATCGCTAAAAAAGCATCTCGTCAAGGCAAAAGAAGAAGAAGGACAAGTGGAGACAAAACTTTGGGGGGGCCGCCGGCTCTTTTTGATTCGATTCGACGACTTTTACGCTCCATTCCATCTCGTTTCTTTATGGTCACGTGCTTGACATTAGCCCATTGTATTTTTGTGCAACTACAAGGAACCCCCCCACCCACCCAACGCCGCTCCGGCCTATCCTCCCTCTGTCCTCGTCCGACCGTTGCAGATACACATGTGCCATTTAGGACGGAAGAAAAGAAAGTTTGCCATAGACATCCATCAGCGAAATGGACTACCGCAACGTCTGCTGTCGCCGTGGCTCACGCACACAACACAATAAGTCGCTATAGACAAATATTGATCCATCGGAACACTCCTGGATCCGCACATCAACTTCTATGCGACGCGATATATTCACCTGCGTGACAGATACCATGACGCAATCGCTTCAGCCTCGAAACTTGAATAACGACATTTGCGAATTTTAGAACATGGAAGAAAATAATGCCGGGGGAAGAAAGAAACCAACTGTGGGCGGGTGTCATCGTCGATATTTTTCTCTCCGGCAGCTTGGTCGTGCAATGCAGAATGTGACATCACGGAAGGCCTTTGAACCGACAAATCAATTACAAGTGACTTGATTTCGTACGGCGGTGAAGCCACGCGACGCCTACAGAGCCAATTACAGTGGCTTTCACTATAGTCGACATTATTCTGTGCATTACATTTACCCGACGAATCCTGAGCTGATGGATGGGAAAAGGTAAACACGGGAAGAAAAATGGCGAAGAGATGAAAAATAATCGCGACTTACATCACTGCCTATAGTACCCTGCGCCGCCCGAGTCGAATGCTAATGGCGTCGTAATTGAATGGTACCATCACGACAGGCAGCAACAGCTCCGTCTTCCTAACTTGAAGTGACGTGGAAAGGAAGAAAGTGGCTCCTAGCCTCCTACACATTTATTTCGCCAATATTTCTCAGAGTATAAATGGCATTTCTATGGGATGGCAAAATGGCTTTTCACTAAATTGGGCTTTTGTTCTGCCAGTAAATGTTTCCTGCAATGATACAAAGTTTTCATCTCATTAGTTCGACAAAAAAACTTTTTAGTTTTCATTCAAAGGAGAAGAGGGAGGAAAGATGCAGCACTCTTCTCCATTTCATCAAATCAATTTATCTATACCGATGAAGTTGAGTATCAATTCACCAATAGGATTCTTCATGCTGGGTGTCTATAAATATACTCGCTTCTTGAAATGCCTTTTTTCCCTCTTGCTGTCAAAGCTTTTTGTCTTCCATTTCAGCATCACGACTGCAACAAAAACAAAATTATCTCTCCAGAATACACTGAGTGCACTTTAGTGTATGTGTGTGTGTCTATATACAGGCCTACATATTATCTGCAGACTAGTACATCATTGTTGATCTGGTTTAACGAGCCGAGAATGTAAAATCCTCGCCATGTATTAGTTTACAATGGAGTCGAGCCATGATAAAACAAGAAGAAAGACAATAAAGATACATTCAGTGTGTAAATCGTGAGTGTGCTGAAGAAAAAAAAGAGGCGGGAAAGTCCTGTTTTGGCTCGGCTGCCAAACAATGAGAACCAATGAAACATGAATGACACAGACCTTATCTTCTCTTCAACCGACATCTTCTTTTTCTTTCCACGTCTTGTTGATTTTGATTCGTTGCAAAAGGCTCTCGCATTCAACTTTGATGGACTTATCTCGATAGATACTACACGAGATAAAACAAAAAGAACTTACGTCCTTTCCTTTTTGAAAGTCGTCGAATTGCAGAAGATTCGATTACCCACGCGACGTTGCCGCATCAACTGGAAATGCATCTCGAAAATAAAATCAAATCCAAATAAAATCAACTAAAAGAAAACAAACAGACAAACATTGTTCAAACCGAGTTGGCGGAAATCAAATGGAAATCGGGTATAGCTGAACACTGGGAAACGGGGAAAATGTCGTTTCAGTTCCTTCCGTCACTTTCGAATCGAGAAAGTGGTCCACCAGCCCTAGTCTCTACTATACATTTCCAGTCGGCTGCATTCGCAGATTCACATGACATAAATAATGCAATTCTCTCTAGCTGAGACTGGTATATCAAATCCAAACATGCCCGACTCTTTTTTTCTCTCTCTAAAAGATGGCAGGAAAAGAAACTGCAATTTCATTTTTTCGGGAAATTGCCAGTCAAAAAATAAAAGAATGAAGGACTGACGTCATGTCTCTCGTTCAAACAATGAAACCAGCAACAACCCATCCACCAAACCAACAGCTCGGGAGACCTCTTCTTTAGCTCGAGCTTCTCAATGTAGCGGGAATTACAAATCCCCGGGAGCCGAGCGAAATGAAGACCACACCCAAATGCGCCGTTCGTGATTAAGACTGCCATTCACTCATTCACAACACCAGCCCAGCCCAGCCAGTCTAAATAAAAACCAAAGTTGTCTTTTGTGCATGTATAGAGTCATTTGACTCTCTCTCTCTCTCCATGGCGTCATATTCGCCAATGCAATCAGCTGATTGAATTTAGTCGACAAGATTTCTTCTATTCGGGATTGGACTTGTTTCCGAGCTCTAACACACACACACACACACACCGACGTGATGACTGCGCGGAGGCGTCCGCAATTGATGTGGCGGTTATTAGGCTTGAAAAGCCCAGCTGATGACGCTTCTAATTTTCGTCGAAAATATATTATTATATAAGCGGGCGCCTCCCGCCGACGACCGAGCTCTGCTAGTAATCAATTATTACTCACTCCCGAGCCATTTGAGGCGCTGGCGGCCGGTTTGTCGCCGTCTGGCGTTGGCAACTGATGATCTTTTAAAACTAATAATCAGAATCGTCAAATGTTGAATGTACGACGTTCTTCATCACAGCTGGCCAATGGAAGAAAACAAAACAGGATCCCAACGAAATCGATCAATTGAAAATAGGAAATGTCTGCGAGAGTTATACGTTCGGATTTGTAGTAGATTCGATCGTGCGTGAATTTCCTCTGAATTTTCGTTGATTCGGTTTGACGGATGGATGTCGGGGCGGGGGATATTATTGCGTCTATATGTACATTACGCCGAAGGGGGGAGGTTTGGCGGATGCAACTGTCAAAGAGAGCCCTGAGACTGCAGCGATTCATATGTCGACAACTTCGGCTGATGGCGTTTGAAATTGCGATGGCACAGCGTCACGTTTTCCTGAATGGATTCCGCCGCAAGCAGACGGATGGATGGATAATTCAAGATAATTCGGTTGTTGCTATATTTTTGAGACTTTTGCCCATCGCTCAAGTTTCGCCGCATTTGCATCCGTCAAGCTACACGGCTCGAGCTTGACAGTTGTTGGAAGAAGAAAAATTGGAATTGATTCGAATCAATCAGAGTGAATAAGGTAAACAATTTCACCGGGAAATTCAAATTCATTTTGGGTAGAGGGGAAACGAATATAATTTAGCCGATTAGGGTGGGGTTGATGGAGATTCATAGAAATAGCCCACCGGCTGAAATTTAATTAGTTAATTAGGAGTTAGGTCTTGAATTTCGCTCTCTCTCTCTCTCTCCGGTGGGGATTAGACGTCCCCCCTCCCCCGCAAAAGTTTTGATGAAGCATTTGTGAAATAATGTCGTAACCGCTATACACTATACCTGCACTACACACGGAGCAGGTGGAAAATTAATGAGTAGCCCTTCATCAATTATTTCAACAAACTAATTAAGGGGTACATGTACACGTACGGCCAAAGAAGAGAGTATTTCTGAAATATGTAGAGTAGTCGACCAACTTGGAACTTCAACTGAACGAAGCTATCTCATTTCCTAAGCCGCCAAAAATATCTCCGCCCATCATCATCCAAACTTTCCTTTTTAAACAAAAAGGACTGGGCGATATCTCCATCAGAGCATTCAATACATGATAACCCCCAAGTGGACCAAGTAGATTTAAATATAACCGTCTATGACGTCAATATTCAAGTGAGCAAACTTTGCAGAGTTCAAATTTCAAAATAGGCACCACCTTGGCAATTCACCGCGAGATGATGTTGACCGATAAAAGTTGACGTTTCTACTACGGATGTGCACTTGAGTAAGTTTCTGGCCGAAGGTTTTGAGCTCCGCAGTACGTCGGGGGTCGGGGCGATATCTCATCCGGTGAGCGGGCGGCACCCACTGCCGGAATCGATGGCGCCGGACCCATCACATCAAAGAATCCCCCACCCCACCCAACAACAACCGGAATAAAAAAATAAAAAGAAGAAGCGATGGATAAAAAATGTGGAACGACGACGGAATTATTACGTTGAGCTCCCAAAAGTATACATCAAAGACTTTTGTCTTCGCATTTGATAGCCCAAGAATATTGCAGACACATTCCCCCCCCACCATCCACCCCATTTTAAACTCATTACAGCATCCAATAGAGAGAGAGAGAGAAAAGGAATTGCGTACAGTTTGGACGTCCGGTCGTTGGAAAACAATCGGGGGGAGATAGTACTCGGAGAATAAATATATAAGGATCGTATAAAAATATAGGCGGGTCCTTTGCAGTGTCGGATATCCGGTATAGCTATACTATACAAGTGCAGGCGACGTAACGGTCGTTTTCGGCAAATGTAACGCAATTTGTAAGGCATTGCGTAACCCTCTGCTTTCTCAAGTTTTGATCGGGGGGATAAAAATAGGAGCTGGCAGGAGCAGCCAGATTTTTATGAAGAAGAATGTGTAGAACTTGATGTCACTCCATCCAATAAATAATATCAAGTCGACCCCTCCAGTAAAAAGTTCGCTATTTCAATCATCTTTTCTATTTTGTGTCGGAAATTCTCAACATTTCTCGCCGTCTCCATCAATCGTTTGATTGATCGTGTCAACTGGCACGCATTTTGTCTGTCTAGAAAGAGTGCTCTCAGTGTCTCTCTCTTTCCAGCAGCTTCTCTTTGACGATCTTTTGAATCGATCAGGAGAGAGCCTCTCGGCGCATTGATGCGATTGCAGTTGCCAGACTCAATTTAGCGACTTGTATTCCGACCCTATCTCTCTCTCTCTATCTTTTTGCCATTGAAACATTTCGATGGGAAATTGTGCTGAAACAAATTCGAATTTTAAAAATCAGAATCGAACGGCGTTTAGCTAACATTTCATTCTATTCTATTCAGAGGCCGTATAAAAGATCTCGAGTCAGTAAAAATCACCGGGTGAAACCCAAAGAAAATCGTTTCCCATCGAAAAAGTAATCGCATTTCGAATCGGTCAAGCGCACAACCGAAAAAGATGGATGAAATTGATGAAATGAAACATTTCGTGTGAAAAGCATCGAACTTTCCCAACGAATAAATGCGAGCAATCAATAAAAAGCGATAAAAAGTTGGCAATTTCTCGAGACGTGAATGAGAATGATTACGCAATATTGCATCAGCACGGACAAATAATAACAAAAAAATAGGCCGGAGAAAAGACTGTCATGACGTGATGCATATGGCTGGGCACTTGCGCAATTAATCCAGCCAGCCAACATGCCATTATAACAGCCGGGCTATAATAATAATAATAAAAGAAGAAGATGAAAATTGCAATTGAATCAGCCCCCCTCCTTCAACATTCTATGTAGCAGACCCCGACTCGAATCGATAGGTATTAGATATACACGTTCTTACGTAATTTATTTTCTGTTGTATTTCTTTACTTTGGCGTGTATTATTGTTTCCCTCACAACCGTTATTAATAATTCAAGGGTTTGTGCTGCGTCGGCCCTACCCAGGGGTTTTCTCGCGGGACTCTTTACGCCGAGCCAACCAAATTGGCCCAACGCCGAGCCTCTTTCCCACCAGAGTAGAGAGACTCTTGATGGCCAATTGATTACCAACAATTAATGATTGATAAACGCCGGCCACCACGCACGCTCCTATAAAATGTATATACATACAGGAACCCAGAGTTTCACAAGGATTTGATAGGCTTTTAGTGTGTGTAGTTGAGGATCGATGGGAGGGGGGTTTCTAGCATCTCCTTTTGTCCAAGGCTCAAAAAACCTGCCGACTAGCGCAGTATATACACGCAGTCTAGCACTTAATAACACTGTAAGCGCATTTCAAGATCTCCCCTACCGGCCCGAAAAGATCTATAGATCTAAGGTGTATAGTATACGTGGGTGATGGTGCTTTGTCACGGATCTAATCCACAGCCGGAGGAGGCTGCCTCTGTGCTCTGTATAGATATAAACTACAGTGTGTACAGTGGTGGCGCTATCGCAATCTATCTCTCCTTCTCTCTCCATAGTTTTAAGACGAGTACTCTAGGAGCCCCCGGGAGGGGCGCCAGACGGACTCCTAAGAGCACGTCTCTCGTGTTATATAGTCCTCTTATTCCCTAAAGCTTTTCTCACTCTCGTCTTGTGCTGACATCATTCATCCAAATGGAGTAGTAGACCACCACCCGAATCAATGGAGAAGATATTTTATTTCATCCGGCGGAGAAGAAAAAAAGCTATTAGCGAAAATGTCCAAGGACATCCGCCAGGGGTCTTACTGAAGTCATTTTCAATCAACACTTTGTGATCAAACGAAATTCAATATCATAGCGCAAAATTAAAATCAAATAAAGTTCGTTCCAATGTCCGAACCAGCTCGTGCGCGAGACAATAAGAAAATGTTGATTGATTTAAAAGATTTGGACCATAAAGTTTCTTGGGAAAATTTTTTCTTGGGCGGTCGGCGGGACTGGGAGGGGCTTCCGCGGTTGCCGCTTTCTTCATTACGAATCTCTCCGTGTTTTTTCCCCTTATCGCACACACGGGAGGCAAAAGAAGAAGAAGAAGAGGAAAAAATCCAATAAGCCAAGGCGTTCATCTACAGCTGCTCCGGGCCTGCTCGTCTATATCGAGAGCTCAGCTCAGATGGAAACGTGAGAAAAATAAGACATTTTCTTCTTCTTCTTTTCTTCTTTTTTGGGATGGCGAGGTTTATTGTTTCCAGCCCACACCCAAAACAAAAAAATCGATTGATATAGGTTATGGCAACGACCGGCACGTGTTTCAGTTTTCAGTCAAAAGGGCTTTCACATCTAAAAGAAAAAACCCAAATGATACTAACGCGCAGATGCTACACGGTTGTCGATTCTGTTGTCGCCGGAGAGCCGAACGAACAATGACGCATGTACTGGTCTGAGCTGCCAGCGATAATGACGCAATTTGTGATCCACCTACTTCATTATAT
Source organism: Daphnia pulicaria (assembly GCF_021234035.1). Taxonomy (NCBI): domain Eukaryota; kingdom Metazoa; phylum Arthropoda; class Branchiopoda; order Diplostraca; family Daphniidae; genus Daphnia; species Daphnia pulicaria. Next base: position 11,423,274 of record NC_060916.1, read on the forward strand.
CGAACTTTGGTGTCCAGTCATCCGTCATTCCCATTTGAGCTGCCCCAGGAGGCTATTTTTGGGTTGGCGCAATTTGAATTTCGCGGGTGTACCGTCAGCCGATTCTAATCCAAATGAAGCGGGAAAATTCAAATTTGCTTTAGAACAAACAAACGGCCATACAAATTGCTGTCGTCCAGCAAGTGTAAAGAAAAACTCATTGCCGGATATGCCGGTGGGCTTTTAGGGCTGCAGCGCATGCGCATCTGATGAAATCATCTCGATACCAAAATCGAATTGGCCCTCGGTAAATAAATTAACGAAACCCAAGAGGGGGGAAAGAGGTTCAAAGTGACGTCAAAGGGATTCATCAAGATTAAATGCATCCAGTACACACAAATATAGCCATGGGAAAACGCTCAGAGTACATCCGCGTATGACGCAGAAACTCACTCGGCATTTATCCTCCGTCCCATCGCGTCCGCTTTTCCTATTTTTAGACCCACTCGAATGAGGAGCCAATCTTTTTGAATCAAGAAACGTCACACATCACCTGAACGACGATGACGTCTCTCTCCTTGCTCAAAAGATTGAAGCGAAATTGGATTGTTATATTGGGGAATGTCCCCCATATAAAAACAAGAAAATAAAAATGAAAAATCCGCCGGAATAATATCAAAAGGCATTCGAGAAATTCGTCAATATAATCCGCCAGTCGACGTCGACATCCTTTTTGTTGTCAGCGCAGCAACAGTAAACGTTACACATATATAAAAGAGACAGAGAACAAATAAAGAAAAAGATAAAACATTCCGCATAACTATTCCGGCCGGAGCGCCTACATTTGAAAACATCCGCGCTGGCGCCATTTTGCGACGACGAGTCACGTTCGAAATGCGCGCCCATTTGATTGAGCTCGCAGGAACTCAGCCAGCGACTGTCAAAAAAAAAATGACGATATAACGACCAAGGCGGACGAATGTCATCCGGGTACGAATGCGACAGCTCGTCGTGTCGTCGCCGGATGATTCGCGCGCCATCATCTCATTTGAAAAACAAATTCGTTTCGATTATCGCCCCGTCAAACGCGCGGAAATCCCATCAACCCCCCAAAGTTACAGAGAACGGACAATCGCGTATCTATCTATGTATAATACATATCCATGTAATAATGTCGACGTGTTTTATTGATGGAACCACATAAATCTCCGGGGAAATAATGAGAAAGGGACACGGTAGAAAAAAAGTGACACGGATCGTGACAACGTCAGACCCACTCCGGAATAAGTTTGAGTCCCGGTGCTGGACACTAAGTCACAGGGAATGTACTATCTAACGTTATCACAGCGTGTGTTACGCAATCAACCGAGCTATACACACACACATAGGACTTTGAATCGAGTTGGATAGATTGGTTTATAGAGACTGGCAGGGTTTGCTGAATCAAATTTGATTTTAAATCGTTTTGTCCAATTAAATCAAAAATTAAATCAAAATTTATTTAATTAAAAGAATTAAATCATATGAGAAAATTTAATTTAATTCGTGATTTAAATCGTTTGAAACACAGTAAATCACTGGTAAATCAAAAAATTGTATCAAGACGAGAAAATCTATAGGTTTTAACGTCAAATTTCCTCGGTTTCGTATCAGGTTCTTTTATTATGTATGGACCATTCTAGTATCTTTTCCTTCAACAAAGTAGAAAAGAAACGAAACATGTTTTTTTGACCACAGATTTCAGTTAAACATCACAATAATTCAATTTTTTTGGCCGAGAAAATTTAAAAAAACAAAAAACAGGAGAAATTTGATTTTGATTTAAGAATTAAATCAAAAATTTTTTATATTTTTTATTTAATTTTTGATTCGTCTAAAATTTCAAAAAAAATTATTTGTGATTTCGATTCATAAATCAAAATAATCATGATTCAGCAAATACTGGAGACTGCAAGTCACAGTGAGTAAGCAGATCGTATCATGGTTCATGAGAAGAATCTCTTCCACCATGATCGTATCAAGTTGGAGTTGGTTTATAGAGACTGCAAGTCACAGTGAGTAAACAGATCGTAATCAGTCGGGATGCCGGCCTATATATAGACACACACACACTGTCAACATTCATTTAGTATTATAACGCTGTCGCCAAGTGTGTCGGCAGAAAAGAACATGTCCAGCTGTAATAAGAAGAAATCGAAATTTCCCGTGGCCAAAGATGTCGTCCTCTTACATCAACTCGATCGTGGAATATTCACGCCGAGTATTTCGCCGTTCCCCTTGAAATTGGAAACTTACATGCGCATGGCCGGCATATCTTACGAGGTACAAAATTTAATTCATCTTCTCATTTTTTTTTTAAATTAAATTCGATTCATTAATTCGCTGGAAATTTAGAACGATTTCAAAAATCCAATAGGACCTAAAGGTAAAACCCCTTGGATGACTTTCAACGGCAAGGACTATTGCGATTCTCAACTGTGTCTGGAAATGTTGGCTTCCAAGTTCCACAAAGATTTCAGTTCGCATTTGACGGCTGAGGAACGAGCCATCGCCCGGTCGTTTCAAATCATGACGGAAGAACATCTTTACTGGTAACTTTAATTTCAGCCAATTTTTAAATTAAAAAAAAAGTGAATTAATAATCAATTTCGAAGGGTCCTAGTACTCTGGCGATGGGTTTACACCAAAGGGAAAACCTTGTTGGACATTCAGATCAATTTTCCGACGGGATGGCGTTTGGTGATGCCGCTGGCAGTTAGGAGAATCAAGGCCCAAGCGTCCGCCCAAGGAATGGGCCGTCACAATAAGGACGACGTCATCGAAATGGGCCGGAAAGATTTGCGTGCCATTTCCGATTATCTCGGTATATCATCATCATCATAATAACAATACAGATTAACCCACCTATACATTGTAGATACGTATAAATATTTTCCCAGGGACGAAACCTTATTTCACGGGGGACAAACCCACCGAAATGGATTGCGCCATGTTCGGCTGTTTGGCCCAATTAGTGTGGAGCATGCAGGGATCACCTTACGAGGAACAAATGAAAGGTACAATATAATCGAGTATAATACATACTGCTGGATAAAATGAAAAAACAAAAACGATTTTGAAATTTTCCCAGGAGAATTCGCCAATTTAAAAGAATTTTGCGAACGAATGAAAGAAAAATTCTGGCCCGACTGGGACCAATGTCTCTCACCTCCCAGACTGAACGTTTCGTGAACACTCTCGTAAAAATAAACTCGCTCTATTTTGAAATTCAAAAGCGGACTCAAATTAAATTTTAGTTAGTCGCTCGACGAAGGAAGATAATCCCGTTAATTCAAATATTATAGAGGGGTCTTGACGGTCTTGTATTTCATTTGTGATCCTTTACCGTCTCGTGTAATCTGTCGCAGCTGGATGAAAAGGCGATTTTGAAGCAGGAGATCTAAAGTTTCCCCACGATTATGAACGACTACCGTAGCAGACACACATTTGAGACGTGCTTCCGGAAACCGGCTGTCCGGAAGAATAATTCCACTTGACAAGACTCTGCTGCTGGATCACGGCAACAGCTCGTCACAGGGAAAATAACTGCATCGGTTATAAATATACGCCATCGAATGGATCGTTGAGACCGAATGGGGGACGTGAATGGCAACCGCAGTAACCAAATAGATTCGGGCGACCTATTTCGCTGACTACTAGACTGTGAAATTGGCTGTTAAACGGAGAAGTACTTCTCTCTCTATTTACACACTCAAATGTCTTATATTATAACAAATCGAATCGAAATAGACCGGCAAAGTGACCAACAAGAATAATCGGCTTTAGACGGGGCTGTATCTCTTGAAGGATCGATTTTCGATTGTCCGCTGGGAGTGAGCAACACTCGCACAAAATGACATGAACAAGGACGACACTTTCTCCGATTCCCTTTTTATTTGTTCCCCTCTACCCGCTGTAAGGTTCTCACGGGACAAGCGGAGAAAAGGAGACGAGTTTTGTCTCCGTTACTTTTATTATTCCGGTCGGCACTTGTAACGGGCAAAAACATCAACAGAGCTTTTTTGTGTTGTATATCTCGACATCACTTTGATGTAAAACGTTTATTTTTCGATCCTGCCTCCCAAAAAATGTTACGTAAGATGCAATTCTGCGCTGTTGTTGACTATTCGCAAGTGCAATAAACAATGGTCAGATGTGTTCAAATGTTTTGATTTCCACTTTAGTTTGGCCGATGCGGAAGCAAGGATCTTGTTTACTTTATAATAGAAACTCGGTCCGTTTTACTGTACAAACAGTCGAGATAGTTTTGTTTGGGTTCCGGGGGTAGGCCAACATTAGAAATTAAAACAAACGACGGAGGTGCCGGTGTGGCGGCAGGTCTCTCTTGGTCATAGGATTTCACTTTTGCTTGAAGTGTTTAAAGTTCAAGTATTTTTTGAATTTAATTGTTTATACTCACTGAGAAAAGTTGTGAGGTACAAAACAAGCCTGATCTGAAGTCGTTCTCCAAACGAGTAATTGAATGAATCCTAACTGAGTCAACACAAAACTTCAACAGTCAAACCGCCTAGTTCAATAATATTTAATCGTACTCTGCAGCCTATTAAGTAGCGATTTATAATCAACGGCACCAAATAGCCCAATAAAGGAGAGTAGATATCATTTATTCCTACCTTTAAGCCTGGGAAATACGGCCAGGCATCCACAGTTGCTCCATCCGCTGAAGAGTTGAATCCACCAGGCTGGATAGGAAACAGGGGGTCCTCGTGAATACACCCACATTCACATGGGCGTACACGAGGACAGAGGAGATTCAAAGGAGAGGGAAGAAGAAATGAGTAGCCCGACATCGGTGGATTCTTTAATCAAAAGGGATGCTGTTTATCTAAATCGAAAATAAAAATTAGGTTACGAAACATTTTGACAGAAACTACAAATAAGAATAAGGCAAGCTGATAATGGGATGGTGGCTAGACCTAAATTGTTAATTAACAGGAGAATTCAAGGTTCCCATGTAGCAGACTGCATTATGCAAGTCATGCATCATTAAAAATACCTATAGCAGGTCAGAGGAATAAAAGTAATGAAAATCATTACCCGATTGATGATGAGACTTTCTTGCTGTTGGTGACAGGTGAATAGCAGCACAAGCAAAACTTGCATATCTTGCTGTTGTGATGGCTGGCTCAGGTCTAAAATAAGCACAAAGAAATAGGTTACATAACAAACTGCCATGCATCAACAGGAAGCTTACATGACAATTTATGCTAGTCTAGAACTAACACTGCACAAATTTGGAATGTATTTAACTCTTCTATTTAAGCTCCCGGCAAGCTCCCATAGTCATTCCATTTGAATTTTAGTTTTTATTTACCTGCCAAACATGGAAGGGGTCGAGATCCATAGTGCCGCGAAACCGTGACCGAAACAAGAGTTAACATGCAGACAACCACGACAGAGTTCACACGACGACCACATTCTCAGTAATTCTAATTGTCATTCTATTTTTCGTGCAGCCACTATAAACGTTTGTCAAAATGGATAGTTTCGTTTGCTTTGTCATCTTACTTTGAAACTCAACTGAAAGCAATGCAGACGACATTAATATTACCATATTCTAATTAGCCATAAGATATCGATTGAAAGTATTAAAAATCGACTCATCCAATCCAAACTGCTCAAAAACGATCAAAGCAGTTTTCTAACCTGATGCGTTCGACTTTCGCTGAACGGATCGGGATTCGGGATTATTTTAATTATTGTAGTATCCAATTAGTCTCTTCATGTTATTAAACTGAGCCCCTCCCTACCACAGTCAAGATAAAAGACAAAATTTGCGAGAAACCCGCAGATAATTACTTTTTAGACCGAAAACCCACCACCAATAACAATCCCCAGGATGGACCCTCTTGGAATAAGCAAAGAGCGAATAATCGATACGTATCTGGAAATAGCTTAACGATTTTACTCTGAAACTTAAAACATGTTCGATTTTCATAGGACCGACCGGACTGACGATGTGTTGGCATTCCGCTGACAGCCGCTGGTATACCCAGTGCATGCGGAACGATCCAGTTGTGTGTCCACTCCGGAAATAGTATCCCAGTCGAGTTGTACACCAAAGTTCAGCCCAGTGAATGCTGCTGGTAAGGGGGAGTTCCATTTTAGATTTCTAACAATACCTCGACGTCTACCAAATAATGGAAGGATGGCAACGTTTTGTCTGGGTATTGTAGCATCGTAATTGGCGCTGGACCCTGGAATCCAGGGTCGCAGCAGAGTCCTACGTTTATACCAGTCATTCGCTATAGTGAAGAACGGAACGGATGATGGGCGGCAAATTCAGTTGACTATTTCTCTCGTTCAGAAATTTCAAGTTTGAAGTTGATCGAATTGCTGGATGTTGATCACCAATCGCTTGTCCGTCAAGATCGATCCATTTTCTATTCAAGTCGAGAAATTTGAGAAGTTCAACCTTCTGAATAAAAGTATAGTTGCATTTCAACAGTTGCGCTTCACTCCATGGATATTTTGAAAAAAAAAAAAAAAACGTCGTTCTAAAATCTAAATCTAATTAAGCCGAAAAACATTTTTTGCAGGTTACGTCATATTCAATTTCGATATAATTATAGCCCCGGAGAATATACAGTTGGCGTCGTATAAAGTCGCCAACTTCTTACACGAACGTCAGAGCCGATTCAAGTTAATTTCTCGGTATAACTCATCGACAGTATAGACACTGCTGATGTGCTCCGGCCTTCCGGCAAGATTCACTACGTAATTTACTCTGGCTAATTACGGCTAATTAGCTCGCCCTTTTATTTTTCGATTTAACAGCAACTTCCAGACTATGGCAACTTTTTTCTTCACTAATAAAATTTCTTAGTAAAGTGAGTATCAGATATTCAAGTACCTAGCTAATATTAAATAGGACTCAAATTTAAGCAGCATGCCAGCTGTATAGTATGTGTATATAATTCTTGGTACATATATATTACTATGAGGGAATTAAATAAACCTCCAGTCGACAAGCTGCACAAGTTTGGCTTCGTTAAAAAGGAGAACCTGATTACTAGTTGAGCATACCTTGATGTCTAAAGGTTACACGCGGCTTCTTTGAAATGTTTATTTAAGAAAGGTTGATGGTTTCGTCAAGCTTAATGGCATTAAATTGGTAGTCAAAATTAATCCGCGCAGAAATTAGCGACAATCACGGACAATCAAGTGAGCAAAATGTCAACAAGGGTAAACATGTGTCCATGCGTTACTAATTCATTGTATTATTATTATTGATCGTGGGTATTATACATACTAAGTAATAGCCAAAGCCAATTGAATGCATCAATATAGTTGTTTACACGTATTGCTGAAAATATTATAGGTGTAAGACTAAATTTGGAGGATTTTTTTTTTTCGATATTTGCTAGAGATTCCACTCTGAATCGAGTAGCTATATCTCTACATGGCAATTTTCACATGCGAGGTTTGGCGGGAAGATGTTCCGTTTGAAATATTATACGGCCGGGATACCATGGTAAAAAGATTTGAAGCAATAAGTGATAAACGATATTTCCTTTTTGAATTCTGAAATCGTCAGCCATGTACAGTCCAGAAGAGTAGATGTCCAGTCCGGAAACCGATATTAAGGATAATAACTAACAAAGTAGGTTAACTGATTCAAATTATCTGAAAGCTAGAAGGGGAGTGAAATTATCCGTTTATTGTAACTTTATAAGCTGAATGAGTGGCACTGGTTTTAACTTTGACCGAATCGCTGTCGAAGCGACAGTTGAAGCCCAACAAATTTCGATACACCCCAAACTTATATTATTGATGCGTCAGTCAAAACAGTTCACGCGATACGACTGCAATGCACATTTGTGAATGGTTGAAGCACAAACAAGTTGAAAATATAGCTGGATCATCAGGTGCTGTACCGAAATTTGTGCATCATTTAAAATTTTGAAGAATAATCAAATTCTTATGTAGCCTATACAGGTATCTGTCCTTTAACCACAAAGAATCGACAGCGAATTCGAACGAATCAGCTGATAAAATTTTCTGAAAAATAGTAGTTTAATTCGTTTTTCACTTTTCTTGAAATAAGCTTAGGCTAATCCCAAACGAATACTTTTATATTATTGCAACATTGTTTAGAAGCTTTCCTATTAGGTGCGATGATTCGATGAACAGGCTAACCATTTCTCCATTCGCCATTTCTCCTAACCATTATACATTCGCCAGACAAACAATTAGAACATATAGGCTGATGAAAAATGTTATGGAGGATTTTCTCATCCGATTTATTAATATACATAATCCGTACACGTAAAAATGAAAACAATGAAAACGAATATACGACTGACGTACCTGTGTTATGCAAAAAAAAAAAATTTTAGTGAAACGTCTTATTTGCTCTATATTATACCCAGTAGTAAAAGGGATTTTGAATTGGGAGGATGAAAGTGGATTACAAATGCTTTACTAGTGAATTTTAGGAATGTCAATTTTGCATAACCCACTCTACATCCAACATTCCACCCAGCAGGGCGTACATAATATTCATTCGCCCACTCCAGCAAAGGGAAGAGAGGACAAGACAACCCAACAGAGGTCATGAACCTGGTTGAATAAATTAAAAAAAAAATCCAGCTGCTCCATAATTGTTAAATTCGGTATATTTGATACGCAATTAGACCCAGCCGGATATCAACGTAAAAACGTAATCGCTCTCATCGCCGCGGCTGCAACATTTATAGGACAGTATTATATATGGGAACTGTCTACACTCTACATATAGCTCTCGTCGTCGTATGTATTCTCCTAATTCTGAGAACGTTCTCAACTTACTCGGCGAAACTCGGCACTTTAGAGCCAAATAATTGCGCAACAAAAGTTTGTCGTCCATTTTATTCATACACATTCGTGATTCTCCTTTCCACACGTGCCGTCAAAATCAAATCTCTACTGCTGCCAATTCAGAATGGTTTTATCTTTCACGCCCAGTAAAGCGGGAAGATTATTATATTGTCGGATTAGTCGCGGTTGTTGGTTTAATTAACTCTGTAGTAGAAAGACTGCGGCCATCATGCACCTCCCACCATGGACTTGTTAATATGAGGATACGATTTATTTCTTAGTCCTTCGGTGAATTTATCATTTTTTTTTTAAGTTCAGATGTATTTGAAACCGGCAATAAAACGAAATGGGAATCCGGAATCTCCAGTGTCGACTCACATTGAAATCCATCGGTGGTCGTAAATTCGTCATCAGCTTTCAGTTATGGTCAGAAACCATATGTGATCATTTTTATTCAGCCAAACTTATTTAGCATCAGTCATAAATAATGACACATATACAAGACTAACAAGAGTGTGATTTCATGCATAGCTTGATGTAATATAATAGCGCAATTCAAATATACATACTGGTTTACATAATATCCTTGAAAAGCTTAACAGTCCCTAATTGACGTGCTATTGTTATTAGTTGCAGTGCACTGAAATGTATACCAATAAGACTATCTAATTGTTATATGCTGCACTAAATTATTACTAACTATTAATTTTATTTTTTTTGTTATCTATATAGAGGTTGTCCTAATAGTCGAATAGCACTACCTTATATAGTTTGATTTTGACAATCGGTGTTTAGTCGACTGTTCTTAAATGCTGGGTGAAATGGGACTATCAGAACTACAAAGTTATCGAGAAGATATAAAAGCTTCGGCGATTTTATCTCTCTGAATTCCAAAAGTCGTCAGCCTTGTTGAGAGCAGAATGTCCAGTCCGGTGAAACAATGTAGATATTCGAGGGACAATTATTGAAATCATAATTTTAAGTGTGAAATCATTAACCATTAGAAACGGATAAACCAAAAGAGAGCTGGAAGGAACGAAATGATCAAATTATGTAACTAAAGCTGAGTCAGTGGCACTGGTTTTGGCCGAATCGCTGTCGGACGAATGATTAGGACCTTTCTTCTTTTCAACGACGATGCAAAGCCACGGGCAGATTTCCTTCAGACATTCGCGGTACTTTGGATGAGACAGGGCGTAGATGATTGGGTTGTAGACGGCAGAAGTTTTGGCGCAGACAATTGGAATTTCCGATACCAGTGCGGTGATGTAAGTTGGACTACCCCATGTACCTAAAATGCAAATAACGGTGAAGGGAGTCCAGGCGAAAATCCACAGCGTGATGTTGATGATGGCGATTTTGGCGATGCGCATTTCGGCCGTAACGGCGTCTTGCTCGGCGTTGTTCCTCAGCGATGTCACGTTCATCTTTTTGGCTTGTTGGCGCAATTCTTCTTCGTGATGGAACACGGTCTTGACGATGAAGAAATAACAGCCGACAATGAAAATAATGTTACCACCGTACTGGAAGAAACAGGATGCCAGGATGTAGCTCTTGTGGTTCAAAGTTAGCGTGTAAGAGTCGAAAGAACACCTTTGAAAATGTTATAGAAAATGAATACAGCGCTTGATTCGATTTTACCGCGATAATAGTAACTCACGTTCCCAACATTCCATCCAGGGCATAAAGGCCCCATCCGACAAGAGGCGTAAGGGCCCAGCCAAATGACCAGATCCAATTGAATAAAATTAATCCGGCAGCTTTGCCGAAAGACAATGGATTTCCCTTTAGGCCATTAACGATGACATTGTAACGATCCCAGCTGATGACTTTTGGTGTAATAATTGAAATAAAAATATTTTATTATTACAACACTTACAGAACAGTTTTGTGTACTTACTGGTTAACGTGGTAATTTGACTGTATCCGAAAAACGCTCCTGTCATAGCCAAAATTCAAAATCCATTAATCAAGCCATTCAAAATAAAGCGGAAGAATAAAACTGACCACAGAAAGCGTGAATCTGACAGCCGAGTTCTCCAAATTGCCACGGTCCACCATTAAAGAAGTTGTAAACAGCTTCGGGAATCAGGGCGAGCATGAGGAGAAGGTCTGAAATGGCCAAATTCATCACCAGCATGTTGGCCGGCGTCCGTAGAGACTTGTAGCGGCTGAAGATTTTCAGAACGAGGATATTTCCAAAGATAGCGCAGGATCCTAACATTCACATAAATAATGTATGCCTTTATGTGATTAAATGTTTGTACTTGAAAGTAATAAAGCCTGTATATTTCTTACCCATGACCAAATAGTACATTCCAAAGAAGTAGGCGTAAATGGGATGAACGGCCTTTTGGGTCTGCCAATGAGGATGCAGGAGCGGTTTGACGTAATCGGGAGCAAAATTATAAACGGTGTAGTCATCGGGTACCGACCAAGGGTTGAAATCGTGTTTCCGCGCCAATGCCAAGGAGACGTTCCGTCCAGCGTTCATCGTGATGTTTTCCATTTTTCAGCTGATTAGAATTTTCGAGTTTAAAAAATAATGAGTGTTGGAGCGTTAAAGGATTAATTGGAATACTAAAAAGTTGTTGGTGTTCAGAAATGAAAATGAATAATTGTAAACTCTATAAATTCAAGATGTTTTCTGCCGAATGACTCGCTTCGGACACAACCTACTGCCAGCTACTCCAGCAGTGCGTTTACGATACTACCAAGAACAGACCGTGTTATTTATACCACTTCGTAAAGGTCTTGTTCTGAACTCTGGAGACGACGACAAAGTCGTTAACGTGCTAAGAAACTTGTATTGTTTCACAACATTACTAGCCTATGTACACACACATTCGCAACTCGTGTGTTTTTTCGACGGAAGGTCAGCTCATTTGCAAAGCTCTTGACCCGTTCCTTTTCTTTCGTACCTTATCGCCTGCCTCTCCTTGCGTTTCTGACTCGACGTAAATTTCTAAATGTCATTTTGATTTTTGTCTTTTTACCTTCCCAAATCGAATTTCTGAAGAACCAAGGATTTTTGTTTGCCGGTAAAAGTTTATCATTTTTTTATTGTGAGCTGATGCCTAGTCGCTCATCTGAGAAACGATGAAATTGCTCGATTGTTTTTTTTTTGTTTCTATCTCTCAACTTATTCCCAGGATGAATTCATTTAAGCGGAAGGCTTGCATTTCTGTTTTCACGCAAGATGATCAGTGTTTTTTTTTTTAATGTCAACAGACTGGCGAGCTTATTGGATAGACAGCTATTTAGTATTTACCAAGGTAATTCAAATCAGTCACAAGATCTAATGACATAATCTATTTTGAAGTGATTTGAATCGGCTTATTCAATAGGTAATCGAAATGAGGAGAGGGTCTGTAGCGAATCAGAATTTTGAATCCGACCAAAGATGTGAAGGTTGTAAAACAATCTAGTTCTATATTTTGATACGTATTACATTTAACAATGTGATAGCCATCGCTTGAATAAGCTGGAAACCTGCTGGAAACATACACAACTTCCGAAAAGTTCTTTGGTGACCCTCGTTTCATGTTTCCTTTATCCTCAGCGTCCAGTAATCATGTCAACGTTGACATGATTACTGTACTTAGGAGAAATGTGGGTACGTCGTATACCCATAGCAACAGATGAAGCCAACCAATTTTTAACAAGCCGAAGGAAATTATTGAAGCGTCTAAGTTTATACGCTGTATAGCTGGGATTCATGCGTGAAATATTGTTGCCATGCCTAGTCATAAAATAAACGAAGGAAAAAGCCTTAAGTGTACGCTTTGGACTAATTGGTTCCGCGTTAGATTCTTGGCCCCTCCTATTTTTGTGTAATAATTATGTAAGTAAAGTAAGTAAGTAAGTAATTAAGTACTAGCTCTTTTCTCAGTTTAATTTTTTTAATTTCACATTATTGTGTAAATTCTTGTTGAATTACTTTTTGCAGCTATTGGTCTCTTTTTAAAAATGTTTGTCCAGTTTCTCCTTGTATTGTTTGGTTGTTTGCAAATGCAAATTAGTTTTTTGGTGGGAAGGCCGGGAGCGAATAGAGGATTAGAGGTTACATTTGACAACGTCGTTAATGGCTGCACGAAAATTAGTACACCAAGTTAAAATTACGAAAATGTACTAGTCGTCGTCTCTCGTAGCTCTTGCTGGTGTTCAGTGTTCACCACAGGTAAATCACTTTAAAGAGTTAAAACTGAGAATTGAAATAGTACAATAATAGAGGTTGTTAACAAAAGGATTAAACTAAAAGTTGTAAAATTTTGGTACCTATAACTAGTACTTGCAAGCATGTATCAGCCCAGTCTATTTATATGTGTGGCATGCTTTATTTGCCATGTTTTATTTGCAATGCAAGTTCATGTTTCATTTCTTCTTCTTTGTGCAGATTTTAGTTCTGAGCCAGCCATCTCTATCAACATCAAGTTTTGCACTTCAACATTCAACCCATCATCAGCAGCTCAGCAGCAGTGTCAGCTTCATCAGCTTCACCAATCGGGTATTTATTGTGTGGAACTCTTACTCGTTTCACCTGTAGTGTATTTAAATGATTTGCTTGCACAGCGTGTTCTCTTGTCTATCAAAAATGAATGTTGACCTAGCTGTCTCACTATATACTTTTCCTTGTACTTGTTGTGTCTTCCATAACAGTTATAAATTTTTTAATGTAGGTAAACAGCCACCTGTTTGATAGGAGAATGCACATGATTCATCTCTTCTTCCCCCTTCTTTTTCTCTTTGTCCTCGTGTACACCCATGCGAGTGTGGGAGTATTCACGAGGACACCCTTTTTTGACCTTATTTCATCTTTTTGTTTTCAACTTTTCTACGGAAGGAACACTTGGAAATGCCTGGCTGTATTTCACCGGCCTAAAAGGTAGGACAAATTATCACTATTTTCCCTTTTTTTAACCATTTTGTGGCGTTGATTTCCGTACATCCCCCCCCCCATTGTGTTATGCAAATTTTCCAACTGCCCTTGGCAGTAAAATACGAAAGGTAAACATGTCCGAAATATCCTTAGGAATTATTCTGCAGTGAGTGTGAGCCAATGCGATTTTTCATCATTGCCGCTTACAAGAATTTCGGACTTTCACTTTAAAATGTTTTAAGGCATAATTTTGGATAAGGTATTTTTATTAATCGTCGCTGAAAATACCCACTCCAATCACCCGAGTTTCTTTTTTCGTTCAAACCTAAAGCAGTCGCCGGGCGTCGCACTTGAAATTTTGATTGCCGAAATTTGTAAGATTAGCCCAACTCGTGTTTCACATTGACGTCGGAGTTTGATTTCATATGGCGTTTTGTCGTTTTTTTTCCACGTTTTCACTTGTCCAAGAAGCTCTCCATTGCCGTATCCGTGACAAGTTTAAGGTCAGGCAATAACTGGGATCAGTGTGATTGATCGATTCTGGCCAATCATCTACAATTCCGATTTTCAAACGGCTTCATACAGTTTGCACTGCTTTTTTTTCTCAATCGCATTTATCCGAAGGATTGGCAACTGCTCATCTTTTCTCCTCGTCTTGTTATTTCACGATAAAACCGAAAATGTTTCGGTATAGACTGAAATCAAGACGTCCTTTGTGTACAGTCAAATTATGGGTTTGCAGAAATCAAAACGGCCAGTTTCTGTAATTACCACGTCTAGATCTTTTGTGTTTTTGACAATCCAATCCATAACTTGCTGCTTTGGTAAAGGAGTTCTGTGCCTAAATAGAATTTCAATCCCCCGTTGAGTGTGCGGGTATACAAATAAAATTAAAAAGATTTGATTGAGAACTGTTATTTGTTTGCCCGCATTTGTTTTTACGACCATATTGGTAATTGTCGAGGCTAACATTTATTTTTTTTTAAATAACAGTGGTTTTTACGGTATTGACGTCATCGACAGAAAAGTGAAACATTCACATGATGAATTTCAAACATTGTCTGAATGCCTGCTTATAAGTAAGGGACGAACTCAATTCAATCCAATTCTTCCCATTTTTATTCACTTGAGAAACAGTCGGGGAAATTCTCAGAATTATTTTGAGGGTTTTTTATTTCAACTTTCGCAAGTCCAGGAAGAGTAATACATATGTCGATGTATACAAGACGATAATTATTACATAACGCACACACCATTTACCTAATGTGAAAACTGCTGGAGAGTATTTTCACTTTTTGTTTTGTCTAGCCTGAAGCATGAGAAGTTTTTGTAATGCTTGATTCTTAGAATGTAGAAATTGTTGCATAACTCACATGCCCAATATTCCATCCAGGCCATGGATAATTTTGTACATTGGTACACTACCCATCCAACGAAAAAGTTTGGACGGATTGTCTGTCTGTCTGTCCGGACAGACGGATTGTCTGTCTGTCAGACAGACTGCCCCAGCCCCAGTTGAAAAATTAAAATCCAATTGCGAAGTCAATATATTTGAAACTCGATTAGACTCACAAATGTAGTCAATCCCTTCAGTTGTAAAAGAGATTAAAGCTAGGAATTATCATTTTTTTTTGCAGTCTCAGTCGGTTATTTGTTCAACTTTTGTCCCAAGAAATCCGCCGCTAAGTTTCAAACGTAGAAACGCTTGTAAAATTGGGTTATGCATATAGTGAATCTCACACTCGTAGTCCGAATCGTCCATTTCAAACGACAGTAAACGTTAATTGGATCAGCTGTTTCCATTGGCCTACATGCGATAGGTTTCCATCCTTTTTATGTCTTTCGTCCATTTAGTGGTAGGTAAATGAGATTTAAACGGTTCGAATCTCGCCTGTCTATCAGTAAGATTTAAATATGTTCGCTTTTTTACCAACCAAATGTCTGTAAATTCTTAGTTTTTTTTTTTAACTTTCGAATTTTTATTCCGTGTCCCTGGGATTCAAATCGGCTTTTACAATTTCATCAATCGGTACACATCAGTTTAGTGAATTTCAAAAACACTTGCAGCAATAGCTCAAAAGATAGTTATAATGAACCTTGCTACGCTGGGATATTATTATTCGAAAGCGTCATGGGATTTAAATCTCAAAGACATGGGAATCTGCAGGTGTCGTCTCACCTAAAGTTTTGTGTGGGGTCTCAAACTCGTGATTAAGCTTCGATTGCAGGAAGAAACCGTGGGAAAAATTTATATGATTCATCTATGAGAGTATTTTCAACCGTTTTGAATAATTATACCGTACGAGTGGTGTTTAATTCCATGTATTGGTAGATGTAATAATATTGCAATTCAGATATACATACTGGTATAAATACACATCATGCGCATGAAGTTCCGAAACATTTATCAACGATGCTATTGTTAATCGAAGTGTATTGTAGGCCTATCAAATATAGACTATCTAATTGTTACATGCTGTTGATGGAAAGTTGTCCTAATGGCACTACATTTGATTGCTACTTAGAGCTTAGTCAATTTTTCTTAAATGCTGGGTAAAATATGCTTGTTTTTAAAATGATCGAGTTATCGAGGAGATAAAAGCTTTGGCAATTTTATCTCTCTGAATTCAGAAATCGTCAGCCGTGTTGAGAGCAGATGTCCAGTTCGATGAAACGAATTTTGTTTTGGGAGGGTAGTAATGATCAGTAATATCAGTGTAAAATGATTTTCTAATTGGGAAGGGAAAATGAAATTACACATAGGAGAGCTGGAAAGGAGCGAAATTATTATTTTGAACTTAAGATGATGCAGTAGCACGGGTATTGACGGATGCGTCGTCGGACGAACTGTTCGCTCCTTTCTTCTTTTCGACGACGATGCAAAGCCACGGACAGATTTCCTTTAAACATTCGCGGTACTTTGGATGGGACAGGGCGTAGATGATTGGGTTGTAGACGGCAGAAGTTTTGGCGCAGACAATAGGAATTTCCGAGACCAGTGCGGTGATGTAAGTCGGACTACCCCATGTACCTAAAATGCAAATAACGGTG
Organism: Daphnia pulicaria; assembly: GCF_021234035.1. Taxonomy (NCBI): domain Eukaryota; kingdom Metazoa; phylum Arthropoda; class Branchiopoda; order Diplostraca; family Daphniidae; genus Daphnia; species Daphnia pulicaria. The sequence continues at coordinate 11,440,042 of NC_060916.1, forward strand.
AATGGAGTCCAGGCGAAAAACCACAGCGTGATGTTGATGATGGCGATCTTGGCGATGCGCATTTCGGCCGTAACGGCGTCTTGCTCCGCGTTGTTCCTCAGCGAAGTTACATTCATCTTTTTGGCTTGTTGGCGCAATTCTTCTTCGTGATGGAACACGGCCTTGACGATGAATAAATAACAACCGACAATGACAATAATGGGACCGCCAAACTGGAAGAAACAGGACGCAAGGATGTAGCTCTTGTGGTTCATAGTTAACGTGTAAGAGTCGAAAGAACACCTTTGAAAATGTTATAGAAAATGAATACAGCGCTTGATTCGATTTTACCGCGATAATAGTAACTCACGTTCCCAACATTCCATCCAGGGCGTAAAGGTTTCATCCAACGAGGGGCGAAAGGGCCCAGCCAAATATCCCAGATCCAATTGAATAAAATTAATCCGGCAGCTTTGCCGAAAGACAATGGAGTTCCCTTAAGTCCATTAACGATGACATTGTAACGGTCCCAGCTGATGACTTTTGATTTCATATTTAAAAAATTATAACGGAAATGTTTTGTTAATAAAAAGATTTGTTAACCACATCAATTTCTAGCACATAAACAGTTTTGTGTACTTACTGGTTAACGTGGTAATTTGACTGTATCCGAAAAACCCTCCTATCAGAGCCAAATACAAATTTATTAAACAAGCCATTCAAAATAAAGCGGAAGAATAAAACTGACCACAGAAAGCGTGAATCTGACAGCCAAGTTCACCAAATTGCCACGGTCCTCCGCAAAAAAAGTTGTAAACAGCTTCCGGAATCAGCGAGAACATGAGGAGAAGGTCGGAAATGGCCAAACCAACATGTTGGCTAGCGTCCGTAGAGACTTGTAGCGGCTGAAGATTTTTAGGACGAGGATATTTCCAAAAATGGCGCAGGTTCCTACAGAAAGTTCACATAAATATGCCTTTATGTGATTAAATGTTTCAACTTGAAAGAAGGGCCTATATATTTCTTAGCCATGACCAAATAGTACATTCCAAAGAAGTAAGCGTAAATGGGATGTACGGCCTTCTGAGTCTGCCAGTGAGGATGCAGGAGGAGCTTGACGTAATCGGGAGCAAATTTGTAAACGGTGTAGTCATCAGGCACCGACCAAGGGTTGAATTACTGTTTCTGCGCCAATGCCAAGGAGACGTTCCGTCCAGCGTGCATCGTGATGTTTTCCATTTCAGCTGATTTGAATTTTCGAGTTTAAAGAATGAAAGTGTTGGAGCGTTGAAGGATTAATTAGAATGCTAAGTTATTAGTGTCAAAAATGAAAATGAATAATTGTAAACTCTTTAAATTCAAGATGTTTTCAGCCGAATGACTCGCTTCGGAAACAACCTACTGCCAGCTACTCCAGCAGTGCGTTTACGATTCTACCCTAAAGAAACTTCTGTAATTTATACCTGGCCATTATTCCTAAGAAAAAGTATACACAGTGTCAAGAAACTTGTATTGTTTCACTTCACCACACTCTGTATAGCTAATAGCCTGCAGACCTTTAACACGTTTGTTGCGGACGAAAGTGCAGTTCATTCGGCACTCGTTGGCACAGCTCTTTGCCCCATTCACCTTTCTCTTTCGCTTTGTCTCGTCTAAATGTCATTTCATTTTGTTTCTCACGAAAAATCTCTTGTGTAATTGCCGATCTTATTAGTCATCACTCATCAGTTAAGTCAATGAAATTCTGCAGAGAAGAATTAATTGCTCGGTAATTTTGTCTATGTCTTTAATAATCAGGGATGATTACGAATTTATGATGTTTACGGAAGGCTTATTTGCTGTTTCCGATGCCTTCGCCCGTGTCGTTAATGTCAATATAGATTGACAATTGGCTAATTGTATATATAGACAGCGAAATATACCAAAAGCATACAAAAGTTTCAAATATGCTTATTATCCAAAGGTTGGCTTATCAATTTATTCTTATCCTTGTGCAGTTGTTCTGTTCGGCTGTTTGCTGTTGTCGTCAGCATACAAGACGCAATATATACCTGTCATTTTCACCGTGACAAACAGGAGTGGTATATTACAAATGCCAACTTTTGATTTGAACGAATTTTGCCTGACATTTGATTAGCAAGCGCTTCTCTTAATTGGATTCAAAGAAGTAAACGAATTAACTATATTTAGCAGCGCGCTGTTACCTCTTGGGACCGATTCAATCGGGATCGTTCGTTTGTTCGAAACGGTCGGTTTGGTAATATACTATAGTCAGCATTTGGAATATTCTTTTGTTTGGCGCGTTTCTCCGTCGCTATCTATACTATCTACTACTTTAGCCACTCAGCAATACTGAAAATTATTGTTGATCTTTAATTGATGAGGAGAGACCTTAAATACTATATAATTTACAGTTAAGAAAGTTCAAATCAGCAATCATATTAACTTTATGGGAATCTGAATGTTCGCAAACATTCGCTTTACGTTCAGCTTTATCGTTATACGCGAGAGAATTCTTTTGGTGGCGGAGATTAATCCAGAACCACAAACACAGCACATTCGCTTTAAATTTATATAGTATTACGGACATACGTAGTATATTATTCGTCTTTTAAATTATAAATGTCGTTTCTATCAGTTACCCGTCGATAACAAAATAATTTTATAACGATTGAATTATTACGAGTAAACGGTAATTCAAACGATCGCGCTCGCGTTTACAAAAGAACGGGTGTGTCCAACATTTGCCACTGTTGTGTCTCCAACAGAGAAAATGATACAGGTACGTATCCTAACAGCAACAGTTGAAGCCAAACAAAATTTCAATATACACCCCAAACTTATATTATTGACGTGACAGTCAGAACAGTTCACGCGATACGACTCCAATAATGCATATTATTTGTGAATGGCTGGCGCACAAACAAGTTGAAAATATAGCTGGATCATCAGGTGCTGTATCTAATACATTTGCGCATCGATCATGTAAAATTTTGAAGAATAATCTTCTTATGTTGTAGCCTTACCTGCCGTTTAACCACAAAAAATCGATAGTGAATCAGCCGATCAAATTTCTGAACAAATAATAGTCTAATTAATTCGTTTTACTCAAAATGAGCTTAATCCCAAACGAATATTTTTTATTTGCAACATCCTTTATAGAAGCTTTCCTATTAGGTGCGATGAACAGGCTAAACTTTTCTCAATTATACATTTATCACCAGACAAACAATTAGAACATATAGGCTGATGAAAAATGTTTTGGAGGATTTTCTCAGAATACGATTTCTTGATATAAATTCACATAAAAATGAAAACGATTATTCGACTGGCGTACCTGTGTTATGCAGCAAAAAAAAACTTTAAAGTAAAACGGTCTTATTTATACCCAGTAATAAAAGGGATTTTGTATTGGGAGGATGAAAGGTGATCACATGTTTTACTAGAGAATTTTAGGAATGCAGTCATTTTTGCATAACCCACTCTAATACATCCAACATTCCATCCAGCAGGGCGTACATAATATTCATTCGCCCACTCTAGCAAAGGGAAGAGAGGACAAGCCAACCCAACAGAGTCCATGAACCCGGTTGAATAAATTTAAAAAAAAAATCCAGCTGCTCTATAATTGTTAAATTCGGCATATTTGATACGCAATTAGACCCAGCCGGATATCAACGTAAAAACGTAATCGCTCTCATCGCCGCGGTTGCAACATTTATAGGACAGTATTATATATGGGAACTGTCTACACTCTACATATAGCTCTCGTCGTCGTATGTATTCTCCTAATTCTGAGAACGTTCTCAACTTACTCGGCGAAACTCGGCACTTTAGAGCCAAATAATTGCGCAACAAAAGTTTGTCGTCCATTTTATTCAGACATATTCGTGATTCTCCTTTCCGCACGTGCCGTCAAAATCAAATCTCTACTGCTGCCAATTCAGAATGGTTTATTTATCTTTCACGCCCAGTAAAGCGGGAAGATTATTATATTGTCGGATTAGTCGCGGTTGTTGGTTTAATTAACTCTATGTAGAAAGACTGCGGCCATCATGCACCTCCCACCATGGACTTCTTAATATTAGGATCCGATTTATTTCTTTGTCCTTCGGCGAATTTATCATTTTGTCTAAGGTCAGATGTATTTGAAACCGGCAATAAAACGAAATGGGAATCCGGAATCTCCAGTGTCGACTCACATTGAAATCCATCGGTGGTCGTAAATTCGTCATCAGCTTTCAGTCATGGTCAGAAACCATATGTGATCATTTGTATTCAGCCAAACTTAGCATCAGTCATAAATAATGACACATATACAAGAGTGTGATTTCATGCATAGCTTGATGTAATATAATACCGCAATTCAAATATACATACTGGATTACATAATATCCTTGAAAAGCTTAACAGTCCCTTTTTAACGTGATATATTGTTATTAGTTGCAGTGCACTGAAATGTATACAAATAAGACTATCTAATTCGAGATCTAATTGTTATATGCTGCACTAAATACTATTTTTTTTTTGTGTTATCTATATAGAGGTTGTCCTAATATTAGCCGAATAGCACTACCTTATATAGTTTGATTTTGACAATCGGTGTTTAGTCGACTGTTCTTAAATGCTGGGTGAAATGGGACTACCAGAACTACAAAGTTATCGAGAAGATATAAAAGCTGCGGCGATTTTATATCTCTGAATTCCAAAAGTCGTCAGCCTTGTTGAGAGCAGAATGTCCAGTCCGGTGAAACGATGTAGATATTCGAGGGACAATTATTGAAATCATAATTTTAAGTGTGAAATCATTAACCATTAGAAAAGGATAATTATAAACCAAAAGAGAGCTGGAAGGAAAGAAATGATCCATTTATGTAACTTAAGCTGAGTCAGTGGCACTGGTTTTGACCGAATCGCTGTCGGACGAATGATTAGGACCTTTCTTCTTTTCAACGACGATGCAAAGCCACGGACAGATTTCCTTCAAACATTCGCGGTACTTTGGATGGGACAGGGCGTAGATGATTGGGTTGTAGACGGCAGACGTTTTGGCGCAGACAATAGGAATTTCCGAGACCAGTGCGGTGATGTACTTTGTATTACCCCATGTACCTAAAATGCAAATAACGGTGAAGGGAGTCCAGGCGAAAATCCACAGCGTGATGTTGATGATGGCGATTTTGGCGATGCGCATTTCGGCCGTAACGGCGTCTTGCTCGGCGTTGTTCCTCAGCGATGTCACGTTCATCTTTTTGGCCTGTTGACGCAATCCTTCTTCGTGTTGGAACACGGCCTTGACGATGAAGAAATAACAGCCGACAATGACAATAATGGGACCGCCAAACTGGAAGAAACAGGACGCAAGGATGTAGCTCTTGTGGTTCATAGTTAACGTGTAAGAGTCGAAAGAACACCTTTGAAAATGTTATAGAAAATGAATACAGCGCTTGATTCGATTTTACCGCGATAATAGTGACTCACGTTCCCAACATTCCATCCAGGGCATAAAGGCCCCATCCGACGAGGGGCGTAAGGGCCCAGCCAAATGACCAGATCCAATTGAATAAAATTAATCCGGCAGCTTTGCCGAAAGACAATGGAGTTCCCTTTAGGCCATTAACGATGACATTGTAACGATCCCAGCTGATGACTTTTGGTGTAATAATTGAAAAGTTATAATACAAATATTTTATTAATTACAACACTTACATGAACAGTTTTGTGTACTTACTGGTTAACGTGGTAATTTGGCTGTATCCGAAAAACGCTCCTGTCATAGCCAAAATTCAAAATCTATTAATCAAGCCGCTAAAATCAAGCGGGAGAATTCATAACTGACCACAGAAAGCGTGAATCTGACAGCCGAGTTCTCCAAATTGCCACGGTCCACCACAAAAGAAGTTGTAAACAGCTTCGGGAATCAGGGCGAGCATGAGGAGAAGGTCTGAAATGGCCAAATTCATAACCAACATGTTGGCCGGCGTCCGTAGAGACTTGTAGCGGCTGAAGATTTTCAGGACGAGGATATTTCCAAAGATAGCGCAGGATCCTAACATTCACATAAATATGCCTTCATGTGATTAAATGTTTGAACTTGAAAGTAATAAAGCCTATGTATAGGCCTATTTCCTACCCATGACCAAATAGTACATTCCAAAGAAGTAAGCGTAAATGGGGTGAACGGCCTTTTGGGTCTGCCAGTGAGGATGCAGGAGCGGTTTGACGTAATCGGGAGCAAAGTTGTAAACGGTGTAGTCATCAGGCACCGACCAAGGATTGAAATCGTGTTTCTGCGCCAATGCCAAGGAGACGTTTCGTGCAATCATGGTGATGTTTGCCATTGTCAGCTAATTAAATGAGTCTGGAAGAATTCTCTTTATTAGTAACGTAGAAAGTGTTGCTGGAGTGCTTGACGAAAAATCTGCGGACTTAAACTGAAATTTAATTTGTTTTAATGAATGTATATAATTGAAAAAACTAACATGTTTTTGGGTCTACTAAACAGAAACGACCTACTGCCAGCTACTCCAGCAGTGTGTTTACGATCTACCCCGACCAGACTCTGTTATTTATACTAAATTCGTAAAGGTCCTGTGTAGCTACTTCAGTCGAAGACGACGTGTGCTGGAAAACTTGTACTGTTTCACCGCACTTGGTTGCCTACACATTTTAAACACGTCTAGTCTAGCGACGAAAAGTCAGCTCATTTGCAAAGCTTTTCTGTCTCGTTGCCTCTTCCACCTTTTTCTTGTGTGCGTTCCTCAAATGTAATTTGACTCGAGTCTTGCATCTTCCGCAAATCCAATATTCGAAGGACAAACACTTTTGTTTGCGGATATGAGTGTCGAATTCGTCTAACTCTAATAACCCCGTGTGATTTTCTTTGTGTCCACTCATTTCCATCAGACCTTTGTCCGTTGCTCTAATGCCAAATTTGACTGGCGAGGTAATTGGATATTTGAAATTTGTTTGCCGCCATTTTTTGCGCACCGTCTGACGCAGTTGTTTCTTCAGACCTTTTTGTGAGGTTAGCAGAGAAGAATTGATCAGTTGTGCTATAAATGCCACCACTCAAAGGTGTGCTAATGTTTAATGGTTCCCATGGTGACAATGTTTGACAATCCAATTTCTTATTCGATTTCGCGTGCTGACTAAAAGTAAATAAGTACACTAGTCGCATATTTCCAAATGAACCGTAACACTAGGGTGCAATTTTATTTTGGGGTCCAATGTCGAATATTATTGTTTGTTTTTTTTATTTTATTTTATTTTTTTCATTTGCATCCGTAATGGATGGAGAATAGTTTTTCTCTTAATAACTGCCGGACGGGATTTTTTAAAAACACCAGGTGACTTTATGCTCTATAGTTCCTCCAGCAGATTATCCGTCATTTATAATAAAAGCCGTACTTTGCCTACGTATAGACTTCCTGCTATTTCACCAGCGATGTGAGAAATGTTTCAAAAGTAGCTAAACGTCAGATGTACAGGAACAGTTATACAAGCTGGGTGTATTTCAAAAATTCGCATTGGAATCGTCACTGACCCGTATTGAACTTCGTACTTTCAAAATTGGACCGTCCTGTACCCTGTGCATAGAAACCCAACTATGCCAAACATATTTGTGCGACGCATGAGTGGCCAGCAGCTGTAACACTACATACGTAGTGCGTACGTCGTGTACCATACGCGGTAAGTTACATTTATCAGACATGCTCACATTAGCATATCGATAACGACGTAATAGATGGGCCAACAATCCGCATTACTTTAAAATAACTATACCATTTTTCTTCTCGGTATTAAAGCTTTCCCACCGTTTCTCACTTATACTTTTCCAAGCGTCACGAATTTTCACGGTGATTTCCAGACGCTTCCATCCCAAGCTATCGACTAATTGCGCGTCACATGAATGATGGCCCTCTGTTCTAGGATCCTGGGCATTCGCATATTCACGGCATCATAAATTATCGCTTGTTGCTGGGGAAACATTAACTAATGAATAGTTGTTGTTGTTTTTTTGTCCTACGACCAGTTCCACTACATGTCAAGCTGAAATTTGGGCCCCACTAACTCATTTGTTGTCCCCCGACGCTTAATTTCTTGTGAAAGGTTCTGGGCAAAACTTTACACGAGTCGTGAGTTTGTGCCAGCATGTCGCTGTGTAATGTACGGCACCCAAGTTTGTTATTTGATTTAGTGTACAACTTTTTCACATCAACATACCGTACGACTGGATACGGAATTTTTTTCCCCTCTCTCCAACGTCAAATAACTATTTACGTATGTTAGCGTTCATCGTGGTTATGCAAATTAAATCTCTGGCGACATCTGCCAAATTTGAATAACATTTTCCAAACGTTTACACAAATTGCCGGCAATACAAACATCATTTCATACATGCGATCCCGAGAACGCATCAAGTAAAACGAGGTTCAAAATCACCCGGGCTGGAATGTCTCAATATCCAATATCGTCAACGATGATTTGAAGCACTTGCAAATAACAACGTGTACAGAAATCGAATCAGCTCTTCCGCCCGCTTCCGCCTTTTTGTTCCCTAGCAGTAAAATAAACTTTTACGACAGCCAGCACAACCGTTTCAGTTAATATGAGAATTATTCTGGTCCATTTATAAACGCTCCTCATCGATCCGGCGATGAAATGTAGGCAAATAAATCTTGCAATCGTATTTTGGTTTTAGGTTTTTTTTGCGGGAAATTTGAAAAATTTAAATAAACGGTATGTTGATCAAACAATAATAGCGCACTCATTTTGCGTGGAAAATCCAGTTAGGAAAATCCCTTAGCGGGAAAGCGCTGGGTGTTCCGACAATTTTCCAGCATTGTTATGCTTCCTTTGTAGGAAACCCAAAAAATTAAAAGGGGGAAAATTCTAACTGCAACAGGGGAAAACTTCCGTTGGAAGAGGCTAAACGGTACGCCGAGTTGGAAAATGTAGTTACTTAGCAACAAGAGATTTGATTGCTTTTGCTTCCCCCCCCCCCCCTTCAGTATATATCTAGGCCTGATTGTATAGTGGGGGAATGTGACTCGACAATCTGCAGATTGTCAATGCAGGCGCATGCACATAGTTGCGGTTATTCGTTCCCAAATTCGATTCAACGTCGGTGTGTTCACTTTGTCGAGTTCAAAAGCTCCCGCAACGATGGCGCCAGAAAGTCCTTCATTCGGGAAGCCGTATATATAACTAGCGACCGTGTATCGATCCGACACGACAAACTATCTGATTGCTATATACACACGTCTTATCATTGCCTCTCCCCACCCCAAGTGTTTCTGATGTACTACTACGCAACAACTTGGCTTTTTAAACATGGAGGGAAAAGTTACAGTGTGCCAAACTAGGCCGCCGCCACCACCGCCTTAATCAACTTCTTGTTTATGTGCTCTGGCTGTTTGGTTTTATTCGTGGGATTCGCTTCTTGGAAGTCATATAATTAACTTGGCGCCAAAATCGCAACATAAACATCTTCTTGTCGCTGGGTAACAAAATTTGCGAAGTCCCTCCAGGAATATATTTTTTGGGGGCCAGTTTGTTTTATTAGATGGATTGGATGTCAGCGTCTAAGAGATAAAAACAAAATATTGTCCTATAATTAATCGATCGCAATTTTCTCCGAGAGTTTGAAGACTTTATATCGATGTCAATTTTCTGGTTACATTTTTGGCTCGAAAGTGGAAAAGACCTTCCGGATCGATGCGTTTCATTTGTTAACATTTTTACCGTAGCCGCTGTGAGCTGGTGATGAGACGGACTTTGAAATCACGTGACTCGCCAACTAATTTTTCACCCCGCTCTGATCAGCCGGCAGCTGACTCAGGTTTCAATTGAGTTTCCGCTGGGACTGGCCGTTAATGCTGACGTCTTGTTCTTTTTGTTGATTAGTCAGTTCGTTTCGTCACCCCTCACACGCGGAACCCAGTGGCAGAGGAGACTCAATTTGTTCCTTCCGCCTGTAGTAGATAATTCACTTTTTTCTTGCCCGGCGTACAGCAGAAAGCCCCGGACCTCTCCAACGGGTCGGCCGTGGATGAGTACAATGAAAATTGGATGGATTGAACCACGTAGTTTACGCTTTGTACATTTTAGAACTGCCTTTTGCCTTCTAATTATTTCGCCCTTGACGCGTAGCACTATCAAACAATCCTTCGCAAATGTTCACGTGTGCTCAAGCGTCGAAAAACAAATTCCTTTTTTCTTTTTAAATGCCAAAGGTTTTCGGGGACGAATTCAACTTAAGTTTTCCATATATCAAGTTGGGAGTAGTTTCCCGTATGGAAATGAGTCAATGAAAATCACTGCAGATCAACGAAAATCATAAACAAATCAATAGACAGTCTGAAATGTCATAGAATGTCAGTAAGAATGTCACGCAAATATCACTGGCGATGATGTTCTATGATAAATCAATTTACAAAGTCAGTAACAAATCGTTGGAAAATCAAAGATATTTCAAAAATTAGAACAGAGTCCAAAAAACTCATTGGTTTATCATTAGATCCAGAAAATGAAGTATTTTGCAGTGATTAAACTTAACTTAGTCATTGAACTAATCAATGAACATAACGTAAAAATCCATGGAATATTTTCTTTTGAAAAATTACTGATTTTCTACTGATATTTACATTTTCAGTAATTTTCAGTAAACCTTTGAATTTCTTATCATTTTATTGCCATACTTCATTGACACCTATAAATCAATAATCAGCATCTATTTATCACTAAGAAATCATTCCAATGATTAATAAATGATTGTTCAATGAGTCCCAAACGGTCATTTTGATTTTATAATGATTTTTATACAGCTTGCTATAAATTTTTATAATTACTTCTCAGTTCATATCACTGAGCTTTCCTCAGATTTCAGTGATATTTCATGGATTACCACTGAGAATTATCACTGAGAATGATTTTTTATCCAGTGATTTCTATTGATTGATTGAATACTGCTCAGTTTAAATCACTAAGTTTTCCCAACATAAATTTTAATGATATTTCAGTGGCTAGCAGCCTAGCACAGTTGACAAATATCACGACTGGGATTTCCAGAATCATTTGATTTTCACTGATTATCAATGTAAATCATTAGTTATCCCGATTAATATTTTCCTGATAGTTCATTGACTTTATTGCCGATTATTACTAAATAGTGAACATAGTGAATGAAATACCATTACAAATGATTTCTCAAATATCAATAAATTATCACTGAAAGGCCTTTGGAATGCTTTTCACGTTCTTCTTATGAAGAATCATTGACTTATATTATTTTGTTGCGTCGAAATCAATGATATTAAGGGTGAATTTCCATATGTAAGAAACATACGGCGTTGTCTACATGGTTAATATAGAATCGAATGTGCAACCATAGGCCAATGGTTATCGCACGCTCCTATGGATCGAAAGGTACCGTGTTCAATCCCAGATCGGGGCTTATAAATATGAATCAATGAAAATAACTCTGAGTATGATTTCAGTTGGTATCTTCTTCATATGATGATGGTAAGACGGGTGGTAGTCTTGGTTTAACGCGAAAGCGACTCCTAGGCGAACAGCGCAATCATCGTAAATATGAAGGAAGATACCATAATTTTGAGACCTACTTTAAACGATAATATCCTAGATGACAATATAATGATGTTTCTAGTGATAAATGAATGATTTGTTTCGGGCTCGGTTATAATTTCTATCCGCTAATTGATTTTGCAATGACAAATATTTCGTTACTGGACTCTATCCTATTTCTAGCATTTTTCTTATATGTTATTTCATGATTTTGTGAAAGATTTTTTAATGATTATAAAAATACCAAACACACCACCAACACATTTTTCTTTTTCTTCGAAAAAAAATTGTTTATCACAACGCCTGATATAGATACGTATGATTTAGATCCTTTAACTGACTACATTTATCGATTATCCAACGTCATAGGTAGTTGGTTATAGAGTCTGGCTACCACTCAAAGTTGTGATGGTTCAAGTCCTGATACGGGAAATTTCAACCCGTGCTACAATTAATTCTAACAGATAATATTATAATAGGTAAGTAAGTAAAATAAAAAAGGAGAACAAGGGTAAGGAAAACCGCCAACAGGAGTTCAAAACTGGTAGAGAAAGAAAACTATTATAGTAAAATTTAGCTTTTGAATTTTATAGTCATTGGATACAAGCATTGAAAAATCAATCAATAAAAAAGCATTGAAAAACTAATCAATAAAAAAGCATTGAAAACTTCACATTAAATCAGTCAAAAGTAAGTGAATATATGATTTGAAAATCAATGAAAAACCATTCATTTCTCAGTGATAAATTTATGCTTAGTCAGTAATAATCATGTCCCAATTTTGATGGCGATAATCATTGGATAATTAATCAAGCTAATATCCTTCAATTATCAGTGATTAATCAAAGGGGCGTTTTCATACGGGTTAGGCCAATTATTGCGAGTCAACCTGTTGCTAAAGGCTCTGCGCCAAGGGAATCATCTTCTCGAGAAAAGCCAGTTGATATGGAAACTACAAACTTGTGAAAATGGCATGAAGCAGCCACGGGCATAGTACATTGATAAAGGCTCACATCATATTTTCAAAATGATACGTTGGGGTTGACTGAAAAATGCAACAGTCAAACTTCTAAGTACATATAACGATTACATAGGATTTTTGGGAGCACTAAAGTCTACCTACTGTCTGGTGATGATGTGGGCTGGGCAGAATTGAAACTGAAACCCACCAACATTCACAATTGAACGCATTGAATTGCATTTGGTTTAACCAACTAAACGTGTTGTCCAAACGGCTTAGTTGTTCTTTTGCTCTTGTTATCTTTGTCTTGACGTACTGTAACGAGATGAGGTGACGGGATCTCATTTTCTTTGTATCTTGGGAGACGGCACGACCTGTACAGTGGAAAAATGGGAAAAGTGTTTGGCTAGCACTCTGACGTGTTTGTACAGAGTTATACCACATTGTTTCCTTTGTCCAACCGCTGGAATCGTCACGCATCAACTGTCGTTCCTATACGTATACATAATCCTATATAACAACAACTCTTATCTCATAAATCAACAACATTTTGCGAGGGCTTGCTTATATAAAAGACGGGGTGGATTAGGGACCAAGTCGGAGATCCCTTCGTTTGTATTTATAGACTAAATAAATGAACTTGGTCGGCGGTCAATAAATTAAATATCAAGGGCTGCAAAGTCTCGTTGTATTTCATTTGTCGATCGTTATCTAAATGATGGCTTTGAGTGATAGGGAAACATCTTCTTCGAGAAGGAAAGCAGTGAAATGTGTGTAAGAGGGACCGAGCAGACTGATGCCTGAAGTGATGTACGTAACCTGAGTCCAGACTTGATCGCCAGCTTTCAGATTTAATATCGATTGCATCGAGAGTGTTTCGGAATTGGCTCCGTCATCGGCCGCTGCTCTGGCGACGTACTGGCCGTTCTTTACCATCTCCACGTCTAATGTGAAATCGCCTGGAGGGTTATACGATTGGGCTCTTCCAGTAAAAGAGAAGAAATATCTCCCAGCCACGGGTGCTGTGAATTTTCTTGTCGTTCGGTCGTAAGCTCCTCCTTCGTTTAGTACGAAGTTGTCGTATGCAATTGGAATTCCGACAGAGTACCAGTTGCTGTTCACTTGACCGTAGAAGTATGTCGGTTTGGATTGGACGCCGGCGTAACCGACAAAAGTCTGGAAACCTAATTAACCAACGAATTAAATCGTACCAGAAGTTGGAACTGAGTCTGCCATGATTTTACCGGGGTCGGTGTTGGGTTTGGTGAAATCGCAGTAAACAGTTTCCACCGTCGAGGCGCCAATGACAGAATAGACGCCACTCCAGAGGTGCCCAGTACTTTTGAGATCGGCGCATGAGGTTGGCATCGCTCTAGTGGCGGCCCTCGATTCTGCTGCAACAGATTTTGATCCAGTGGAAGACTGGTCGCTTTTCAAGAGAGCAGCCAGTAAGATTTCTTGCTGCTTTACTTTAGCCTCTAATTGCATGATTTTCGCAGCGGAATCTTCTTTAATTTTACTCTAAAACAGAAATTGGTTTGATTTATTTTATTGACGGAAAATAGATCAGTTATACCTGCTCTTGTTCCAATGCCTCCAGACGAGACACTGTGGCGTCCATAAATTTTTGAAATGGTTTCTGTTCAACGAGTCACGTGTATCGTTAACATATGCATGTGAATAAAACTATAAAAGCCATTCGTGTGATTTATCTTACGTGATTGTCTCGCAGTTGTTGCGATGACTGATCCTCCAAGGAGAAGACAGCGCCCATCCAGAAACATGTCAGAACCAGAAAACAGAAATGAATACGTACAGTGGCCATTTTAATTTCAATCAACTGTCTAATCGTTATTTTTTTCTTCCCTCCAAAATGAGTGAGAAGTCGTCTCAATTTATAGTTTGCTTGGGGGTGATCACATGTACTTGTTTGTCGGCAGCCAAAACGGATAAAAATCGGCCTCTGATACGATTAATTTTTCTGACCTTTTAAAAATCCGTGATTACGAAACTGGAGTTATATTTTTTCTTTTTCTTTTGCATTATCTGTTGTGGATAGTAAATCATCCCTTGTTTGTTGACGCCAAAATTTTACTTCGTGCTTATTCTGTCACGGCCGCTTGAAATCCCCACAGTTTGTGTGTTGCAGAAACAGCGATATGTGGCGACTAAGCCTTTTGTTGGGAGTAGTATTACTCCAATCCCATAGTCTTGCTTGCCGTATGTACGTGTTTGTTTGTTTTGTCAAACTAAGTCAGAACTTTCCTCGGTATTATACCAAAGTTCACTTCAGGTGATGGTTTGTTACACCACATCTTAAGTTGGAAGCAACAAGCGGAGCCCGATCATTGCTCCATTTACGTTGGAACTATCAAGCGCTGGCGACCGTTGAAACGCACAAGTTACAGCCGGGGGGTAAAGCCGATTACGGGATTTATGACTTGTCACGCAACAGGGGATTTTTAGGGCAGCATAATCCATTTCAGAAAGGTCTGGCAACTTTACCGGTTGCGTATCTGTCCGTCCGTCAGTCGTGGCTTGTTTAGTTTCGTGGGTGGATTAATTGTATTACGGCGGGATTCATTTTGATAATTTGATGTTCAATTATCGTCAGAATATTAATTGTAGGATGTGACGATGAAGGCGGACATTGCATCCAAGTTGATTTATTTGTAATGTAAATCAAGTAGACTCGTCATGTGTATTTTGAACAAACGAAAAGAGTCGAGGATTTCCGCCAGATGTTTTTTTTTTTTTAATTTTGAATAGAATTCCAGAATGATTTCCAAGCTGGCATGGCATTCACCGGCTAGGAAACTAAATGACTTCCTGGAATGCATTCATTTATTGCATGGAATAATACATGGGAAGGGCGACCAATTAAAGACTACCCACCTCCGAGGGAACTTGAGAGGGAAATTGTTTCGCCAGTAATAGGAAACCTGTTCTTGTTGAGAGCAGCTGCTTCTTCTCATCAATGGCTTCCGGTCTTCCCTTGACAACCCGAAATAGAAACAGGACTGGTGTGTAGCCCATTCACGGAGACACCCACCCACTTGCATTGAAAGTCAATCGTCGTTCAATTATTAAAGAAAAGGAGCCGGCCTCACTGACTCGGCTTTGGGTAGGGGATCTAGTTTCCATTTCCACAGGATTATGTTATATGTTTTAGTCCATGATTCCTTGGAGGGAAATTCAAATACAATCCGGAATGTCATCGAAGTAAAACACTCGTGTATTAATGCATACATATAGCTGCTTTAATACTTGATATCTTCTCAAACAAGCAAACTGTCCGTAGGTTGTCGTCAACAACGTGATTCGATGCCAACTGTTGCGTGAATGGGTTGGATGACTCCTATAAATCCATCTTCGAATTGCATCTCCTCCTGTTTTGAGAAAACAAAATTTGTTTATTCGCGTTATTGCATCATAGCTGTTGATATAATAACTTACGGGTGTCTCCGCTACTGGGAAGAAGCGGAAGTTTTTGACGAGTGTGCACAAGGCAATTTTCATTTCCTCTATGGCGAATCGCATGCCGACGCAATTGCGGGGGCCCATTCCGAACGGCATGAACACGTTGGGGTTTGGCTTGATTTCACTTTCAGAGTCCCATCTGATTTAATTTTCCCATCAAGTAAAGATTAAAATCAATTTATTTTCACTGAGGACACATTAATGACATCATTTCACCTGTCGGGATTGAATCTGTTGGGATCCGGGTAGTACTCCTCGTCGTAGTGAAGGGCGAAGGCTGGAACAGTTACTATCATGCCCTTCTTGATGTGAACGCCATTATAAGTCACTTCCTTATTGCACATTCTCTCCACTCTGAAGAGTCAAAGATGAAGTAACTTTACACTCTTAGCAACAGGTATTCGTGTTACCTAAGTAACGGAGGATACATGCGTAGAACCTCGTGAATAACGTGATCGACGTACGGGAAATCGAGAATCATTTCGTGATTAACTTCGCTCTGTAGAATTGAAAGGAGAATAAAATATTTGTTAATCGATTTGAAATGGGGAAACGAATAACGCTTACGAATTGTTCGTGTTTTCTCACAACTTCGTCGTACAATCTCTCTTGGACTTCGGGGTTTCTGGCCAGCAGGAAAGCCGAATTGGTCAGCGTAGTAGCGGTAGTGTCAAAGCCAGCCAACATGAATAACATCGACTAATTGACAGTTTCCGTCTTAAATTAAATGAAATAACTATCGTAGTCTGAATTGTTCGTGGTTATACCTGAGAGGTGACAATTTCATCGACCTCTTCTCTAGTCCAGATGGGCACTTGCTTGCCATCAACCGTTTTGGTGTGCTCCAGAATGGCCTCGGTGGCAACTTCCACAAAGTCGTGGTATTTCTGTGCGAAATAATAAAATTCCTCTGATTGATACATTTTGTACGTTTAATATGATAAGAACTTACCTCTGTCGAATTGGAACGTTGTTTGATTAATCCCTCCAATATGTTGATGAAGAAATCAAATTCCTTGGGGAAAAATATGCTCTCTCCCACGAATCCTAACACATTCGGTAACATGACTAGCAGAGAAATATCCAAATGAAAGAACACCTTAATAATAATTATAGATGTTAAACAAATACGCTAGGATATTTTTTCATTGTTACACGGAAGAAGAATAAGCGGTGACTTGTTGGCTGGAGGGCTGAAAAGCACCTTGGCTTTTGTCATGAACGGATCGTCTTTCTCGCCCAAATTATCGATGGCCATTCCAAAAGCGCATCGGGCAATCACGTCCATGGTGAATGCGCTAAATTGCCTGCACAACATATTAATTCTCTTGATTATTCATTTAAATACCCTGGTAACAATTCGGTGTTACATTTTAGCATTCAGTTTCCCTTCAGTCTCTGCTATCTTTTGAAACTTGATTACCAGCCGGTTGGCACACTCTGTTATCATCTTGGACATCTGTAAATAGGGAAGATGATAAGATTAGACCATCGAGGCTACAATGGATATTTAAAAAAAATTTCATACGAGTTTGATCTTGCCCGTGGTGAACACGGGAGTGACGGACGAGCGGACGTCTTTCCATTCCTTATCTTGAATAATAGTCAACATTTTGCGGAAAACTTTGCGCTTGACTGAGAAAGTCTGAAAAAAAAAAATCAATAACCAAATGCCTTTCACTTGAATTTGTAAAACATATTTTTGAAGTCGGACTTACTCTACGATTGACGAAGTGGTCGAAATCTTTCACGAAAATAGATTTGATAAGATTGATGTCAGTCGTGTAAAGATTCGGCAGAGTTCCGTCGAAATAACCAAAGGTTCGGCCGTACTTTGCGGCCAATTCCTTGTCGTATTTCGGAATGTTCTGCCAAATAATTTAATCTTAATAATTCTGCGCAGGTCTTTAAGTACTTTTAAAAATTCATTTTACCTTTTTCCACACACCCCACATGTTACCGAAATACGGCAGGGGTTTTGGGCCGTTAATTCCTTGTGACTTAAAATAGTCGAACGTCGAAGTCCCATACCTAATAACGAATAATTTGTTTCAAACTTTTGCGGGGAGAATTGGAATCTCATATGAGCCTTACCAATAGAGGATGCACAAGGCTGGAATTATCCATACTGTCGGCGAGAATAAAAGAGATAAAGCGTCCATTATACGCCAATTTGAGAGGAAAAAACTAAACAATTGGTTGGGTGCACCCCCAAAATAGAATTAGCAGTGGAGTGCCGGGTATATGTACTTTCTTCTGCCGAGTTTCAATCTGAAATGTCTGGGTCCGACAGCTTTTTATGCCTCTAGTAGACTAAATAAGGCATCACTACGCGCTAGTCATTTGGGTAAATATTTCAGAGATAGGACAGAGTTGCTTGATAGCGCCCATTACCAAATTATGACGCAGTAGTAAAAAAACAAAGGAATGCATCAGAGTTTATAGTTTGCATAGGGTAATTTTTTGTGTGATTCTCATGTCAGAATGATTCAATTCAGGCTAGCACAATTGAGAAGAAACGAACACGTTCCACATTGTTGCAAACAGTTTTTCCCTGGTCATAGATTTGTCATGAGTCAAGCGGACTAGCACTTTGGTCCATTTATCTTGCCAAGTGCCAATAAAGTATTAAAGAGGATGTGTACAGTTCTTCGGGTCGGTTATCTCCCATTGTCATGTCCCTATTGATCGACGACATTTGGTTTGATGTGAAATTCTATTTTTATGTATCGTTTTGAGCTTTATTCCGGTTTCTCGTGTGCATTAAAACGCCGTGCCCGACTTGGTTAGACATCCGCCCACGTCAGGTATATGGCACGTGAAATAACAGATAATTGTTGTTAGATTGCGAGCATTTGTTATATTTATTTTTTTGGTTCAGCACATAAATCGAATTTTTTTAAAAGGCTAACAGATATAAAGCCGATATAAAGCAGATAAAGAAAATTGCTCATGAACGTGATTCGATGCCAACTGTTGCGTGAATGGGTTGGACGACTCCCAGAAATCCATCTTCGAATTGCATCTCCTCCTGTTTTGAGGAAAGAAAATTTGTTTATTCACGTTATTGCGTCATTGCCTGTTGATATAATAACTTACGGGCGTCTCCGCTACGGGGAAGAAGCGAAAGTTTTTGACGAGTGTGCACAAGGCAATTTTCATTTCCTCCATGGCGAATCGCATGCCAACGCAGTTGCGGGGTCCCATTCCGAATGGCATGAACACGTACGGGCTGGGCTTGATTTCACTTTCAGGATCCCATCTGATTTTATTTCCCATCAAATTAAGGTTAGAATCGAATACTAAACGAAGACGCTTTAATGAAATTATTTCACCTGTCGGGATTGAATCTGTAAGGATCCGGGTAGTACTCCTCATCGTAGTGAAGGGCGAAGGCTGGAACAGTTACGACTATGCCCTTCTTGATGCGAACGCCATTATAAGTCACTTCCTTATTGCACACTCTCTCAACTCTGAAAAGTCAAAGTTTAAGTAACTTTACACTCTATGCAACAGGTGGGTGTGTTACCTAACCGCTGGAGGATACATACGTAGCACCTCATGAATCACGTGGTCCACATACGGGAAATCGAGAATCATTTCGTGATTAACTTCACCCTACAAAATTTAAAGTGAATTAGAATTTTAAAAATTGATTCAAGAACATTGAGGAACAGGAGACGCTTACGAATTGCTCGTGTTTTCTCATAACTTCTTCGTACAATCTCTCTTGGACTTCGGGGTTTCTGGCCAGCAGGAAAGCTGAATTGGTTAGCGTCGTAGCGGTAGTGTCAAAACCGGCCAACAGAAACAACATTGACTAATTCACAATTTCAGACACTTATTCATGAAATTCAATAACTAACTCAGTTTGAATTGCTCTTGGTTATACCTGAGAAGTGACAATTTCATCGACCTCTTCTCTATTCCAGATAGGCACTTGCTTGCCATTGACCGTTTTGGTGTGCTCCATAATGGCCTCGGTGGCAACTTCCACAAAGTCGTTGTATTTCTATGCGAAATCAAAATTCCTCTGATTGGATACATTTCCTACGTTTAATATGCAGAGAACTTACCTCGGGCGAATTATAACGTTGTTTGATTAAGCCCTCCAAAATGTTGATGAAGAAATCAAATTCTTTCGGGAAAAATGCATTTCCTCCAATGAACGCTAACAAATTTGGTAGCATGACTAGTAGGGAAATATTCCCAAAAAAGTACATAGCTTATTAAGAAATGTGAAAGACAAACATTAGGCCTTTTTATTACATGGAAGAAGGATAAGCGGTGACTTGTTGGCTGGATTACTGAAAACCACTTTGGCTTTCGTCAAGAACGGATCGTCTTTCTCACCTAAATTATCGATGGTCATCCCGAATGCGCACCGGGCAATCACGTCCATGGTGAATGCGCTAAATTGCCTGCACAACATATTAATTCTCTTGATTATCCATTTAAATAGCCTACCCTGGTAACAATTCGGTGTTACATTTTAGCATTCAGTTTCCCTTCAGTCTCTGCTATCTTTTGAAATTTGATTACCAGCCGGTTGCCACACTCTGTTATCATCTTCGACATCTAGTATAAATACGAAGGATGGTAAGATTGAGCCATTTAGGCTAAAGTACACATTAAAAAAAAAATACAAGTTTTATCTTGCCCGTGGTGAACACGGGAGTCACGGACGAGCGGACGTCTTTCCATTCCTTGTCTTGAATAATAGTCAACATTTTGCGGAAAACTTTGCGCTTGACTGAGAAAGACTTAAAAAAAAAATGATTACATAAAATGCTTTCCGCTGGATTTGAAAAAAATTTTAAAGTCGGACTTACTCTACGATTGACGAAGTGGTCGAAATCTTTGACGAAAATAGATTTAATAAGATTGATGTCAGTCGTGTAAAGATTCGGCAGAGTTCCCTCGAAATAACCAAAGGTTCGGCCGTACTTTGCGGCCAATTCCTTGTCGTATTTCGGAATGTTCTGCCAAATAATTTAATCTTAATAAAACGGATTAAGTCTTGAGGTACTTTTATAAAATTCATTTTACCTTTTTCCAGACACCCCACATGTTACCGAAATACGGCAGGGGTTTTGGGCCGTTAATTCCTTGTGACTTAAAATAGTCGAACGTCGAAGTCCCATACCTAATAACGAATAATTTGTTTTAAACTTTTCCTGGGAGAATTAGAACCCATATGAGCCTCACCAGTAGAGGATATACAAGGCTGGAATTATCCATACTGTCGGCGAGAATAAAAGAGATAGAACGTCCATTATAGGCCAATTTGAGAGAAAAAACTAAACAATTGAAATGGGCGCTTTCCCAAAATGGAATTAGCAGTGAAGTGCCGGGTGTGTTCTTTTCCTCTGTCGAGTTTCAATCTGATATGTCTGGGTCTTACAGCTTTTTATGCCTTTAGTAGACTAAATAAGGCATCACTACTCGCTAATCATATTGGGTAAATATTTCATAGAGATAGGACATAGTTGCTCGATGAAACCATTACAAAACCATGATGCAATAGTAACAAAATATGAAGTAATGCATCAGAGTTTATGGATTTCTTAGGGTCATTTTTTTGGTGATATCTTGTCATGATAATGCAATTCAGGCTAGCACAATTGAGAAGGGACGAACACGTTTCATGTTGTTGCAAACAGTTTTTCCCTGGTCATAGATTTTTAATGAGTTAAGCGGACTAGCACTTAATGACTTAAGTCCATTTATCTTGCCAAGTGCCAATAAAGTATTAGAGGATGTGTACAGTTCTTCGGGTCGGTTATCTCCCATTGTCGTGTCGCTATTGATCGACGACACTTTGTTTGATGTGAAATTGAAATTCTATTGTTATGTATCTTTTGTGCTTTGTTTCGGTTGCTCATGTGCATTAAAAGGCCGTGTCCGACTTGGTTAACTGCCCAGTTATTTTCAATCGATAACATCCGCCCACGTCAGGTATATGGCACGTGAAATAACAGATAATTGTTATTACATTGCAAGCATTTGTTACATTTATTTTTTGGGTTTTAGCACATAAATCGAATTTGTTTAAAAGGCGAACAAATATAAAGCCGATATAAAGCAGATAAAGAAAATTGCTCATGAACGTGATTCGATGCCAACTGTTGCGTGAATGGGTTGGACGACTCCCAGAAATCCATCTTCGAATTGCATCTCCTCCTGTTTTGAGGAAAGAAAATTTGTTTATTCACGTTATTGCGTCATTGCCTGTTGATATAATAACTTACGGGCGTCTCCGCTACGGGGAAGAAGCGAAAGTTTTTGACGAGTGTGCACAAGGCAATTTTCATTTCCTCCATGGCGAATCGCATGCCAACGCAGTTGCGGGGTCCCATTCCGAATGGCATGAACACGTACGGGCTGGGCTTGATTTCACTTTCAGGATCCCATCTGATTTTATTTCCCATCAAGTAAAGGTTAGAATCAAATAATCGTTAAGAACGTATTAATGGCATCATTTCACCTGTCGGGATTGAATCTGTAGGGATCCGGGTAGTACTCCTCGTCGTAGTGAAGTGGGAATGCTGGAACAGTTACGACTATGCCCTTCTTGATGCGAATGCCATTATAAGTCACTTCCTTATTGCAAGCTCTCTCAACCCTGACAAAAGTCGTAATTTTTAGAGGACAACTTTACTCTGTAGAGTTAGGTGGTGTGTTACCTAGGCACTGGAGGATACATGCGTAGCACCTCGTGAATAACGTGATCGACGTACGGGAAATCGAGAATCATTTCGTGATTAACTTCGCTCTGCAGAATTCAACACTGTTAAAAAACTTAACAACTATTTCGGGGTTAAACGCCCTAAATTCTCGGCAAGCCAGATCTGGGGTTCCCAAACCCGAAATATTTGTATCGTATCGCAATACGAAACGTTCGGGGTTGTACAGAAGACAAATAAAAGTTTCGACCAGGGCCAGGATCGAACCTTGAACCTTTAACTTGCTAGCTCAGCTCGCTAACCACTAGACCATTTGACTTATTAATAAGTTAGATATTTATGAATCAGATTTGATTTCCTGTACGTAAGGACTTAGAAAAGTTTTATAGTCTTTGTTAGTATAGAAAATAAGAGTTAGAGGGTAGCGGGCGTGTTTGTCGAGAATACTAGCACTTAGACTTAATATTATACGTTAGAATACTTACGTTTTCAGAAATCGATATAATTTTTAAGGAAAGGGATGCATGCTTGAAAATATTTCAAGTTGAAAAATTTATCTACTTGACAAGTAGTTTGCAAATACTTTGATTAATATAAAAATGAATAAACTATAAAAATTTTAAATGTACTTGAAATAATTCTATCGCTGCTGCATAGTTTATAGAAAAGCTGAACTTGTCATTATGTCTCTGCCGGTTGCCGACGGGATTACTTTGCTAATCATGACTAAAATCTATGTCCCAAGTATGCTTATATATTATGCACTCCCTAAATGTCTGGCCATGCCCAAAAATTTGGGGGTAGTTTTCCCCAAATATTTGTAGTTAAATTTGAAAAAATGAAAGTGGTACGTAAAACCCCAGAATTTTCGAAAAAAGTCAAAATTTCGTGCATTTACAAATTTTTGGTGGTTGGCAACCCCCAAAAATTGGTACCCTTTTTAACAGTGAAAGTCAATTTGAATTAAGATATCGATTAAAGAACATTGTGGAACAGGAGACGCTTACGAATTGCTCGTGTTTTCTCATAACTTCTTCGTACAATCTCTCTTGGACTTCGGGGTTTCTGGCCAGCAGGAAAGCCGAATTGGTCAGCGTCGTAGCGGTAGTGTCAAAACCGGCCAACAGAAACAACATTGACTAATTCACAATTTCAGACACTTATTCATGAAATTCAATAACTAACTCAGTTTGAATTGCGTGTAGTTTTACCTGAGAGGTGACAATTTCATCGACCTCTTCTCTAGTCCAGATTGGCACTTGCTTGCCATTGACCGTTTTGGTGTGCTCCATAATGGCCTCGGTGGCAACTTCTACAAAGTCGTTGTATTTCTATGCGAAAGCAAAATTCCTCTTATTGGATACATTTCCTACGTTTAATATGCAGAGAACTTACCTCGGTCGAATTGGAACGTTGTTTGATTAAATCCTCCACAATGTCGATGAAGAAATAAAAAGCTTTCGGGAAAAAAATACTGTCTCCAGCGTACGCCAACAGTTTTGGGAACACGACTAATAGACAAATATTCCAATGAAAGTATCCGTCTCATTAAAAAAGAATGAAATCAGAATATTTCTGTTATTACATGGAATCATAATAAGCGGTGACTTGTTGGCTGGTGGATTGAAAACAACTTTTGCTTTTGTCATGAACGGATCGTCTTTCTCGCCTAAATTATCGATGGTCATCCCGAATGCGCATCGGGCAATCACGTCCATGGTGAATGTGCTAAAATTCCTGTACAGAACATTGAACAATTATTCTCTTGATAATAAGCCCCGGGTGAAAATCTTGTGTTACATTTTGGCATCCAATTTCCCTTCACTCTCAGCTATCTTTTGAAATTTGATTACCAGCTGGTTGGCACACTCTGTTATCATCTTTGACATCTGTAAATAGGGAAGACGATAACGATTGGCTTTCTAAAGTCTAAAGAAAACGTTTATGCTTTATTATCAGTTCATATACCAGTTTAATCTTGCCTGTGGTGAACACGGGAGTGACGGACGAGCGGACATCTTTCCATTCTTTGTCTTGGATGATACTCAACATTTTGCGAAAGACTTTGCGTTTGACTGCGAAACTCTGAGAAAACATTCAATCAATCAGCGAAGTGAGTTTTGCTTGTTTACAAAAAAAAAATAAAGAAAAGAAATCAAATTGAACTCACTCTGCGATTAACGAAATGGTCGAAATCTTTGACGAAAACTGATTTGATAAGATTAATGTCAGTCGTGTAAAGGTTCGGCAGAGTTCCGTCAAAATAACCAAAGGTTTTCCCGTACTTTGCAGTCATTTTCTTGTCATACTTTGGAAGGTTCTGCAAAATAATTCATTCGTACCTTACACACGAGTCTGTGAGAAACATTTAAAAATTCATTTTACCTCTCTCCACATACCCCAAACATTACCGAAATATGGCAGGGGTTGGGGACCGTTAATTCCCTGCGATTTAAAGTAGTCGAACGTCGAAGTTCCATACCTAATAACCGATTTTTTTTAAACTTTTCACACGGTTAGAAAATTAATTGTACAAGCCTTACCAGTAGAGAAAATACAAGGCTGAAACTGCCAATACGGCCGGGTGGAATACAAACGACAAGGCGTCCATTACAAACCGCAGAGAGAGACGGACTGAGTTAAAAAAATGGGTGTGTTATTTTTGCCAATAAAAAATGAACTTCGTGTACGTGGCGACGTCGTAAAACTACGTCCCGGATTGCCAGCTATACACTTTTTTTTTTTTTTTTAAAGTTCTGTGAGAGTTTCAATCGACAATGGCCGGGTTCAACAGCTTTTTGCGCCTTAAATGCACCAAGTTACCAGTCATCGCTAGTCGTGAGAGTAAATATTTGAGAGAGATAAGAAATGTTTTTTTATTTCTCGACAGTGTACAAAAGAAAATCATGACGCATCAGTAAAGAGCGAATGCAACCAGAGTTTATTCATCGTTTCCATTTTTTTTTTTTTTGACAGTGTGTACATTAGAAAAGCATGACGCAAGAGTAAAGGGCGAATGCAGCCAGAGTTTATAGATTATTTAGTGTCTATTTTTTTTGTTACGTCACATCCGATGGTGCAATTTAGCAGGTTTGAGGACAACTAATCTTTATTGGATCTACCTACAAAATCCATTTTGTTACAGCAGATCTTTCCTTAATAGATTTTTCAAAGTCTATTGCGCCAATTCAGACTTAATGAGGATATCCGGCTGTTTACGTTTATTCGGATCGCCTGTATATATTTCCTTATGTCTCAATTGATCGAGGACATAACATTTAATGATGATCTATTTAAACGCCGTGTCCGATTTCATTATAGGCTGCACAGCTGTTGTCAATCAAGAGCAGATCCGCAAACATGAGGTGCGGCCCATATGAAATATGGGTCGTAAATTGGGCGGAGCGTTTATTCCGAGCTTCCGGGCGCAGGGAGGAAACGGTGTGTACGATTTATCGCTAAATGATTTGTTTTGGACTGCTATAAGCGCTCTCTCTCTTTGTGTGTGTTTTTGTTCTTCCGCTATTATAAAAAATGGTGCTGTAGGTCGTGAAATCACATTTGATTGCACCTAAACACCAGTCGTCTTCCAAGACGGAATCGGACCCGGGGGTCATATACAAACTAGATTGCGGCTGATGTGTGATCAAAATAAGGGAATCATCCGGCGTCTGCTGTTGCCATGGGAATCTCCCAGCAACCCAAGTGTGGGCTAGAAAGGCCATCCACTAAATTGGGATTTCCGTGTAAAGAATAACTGCTCTGCCTAAACAGCACTTTATTTCATTAAAATTTTTGACGAATATTATTATTCATTGATAAGATTGATGTCAGTTGCGCCAAGGTTCGTTCCATCTAAAAGACCAAACGTTTTCTCATTATTCTCTTGTTGAATTTCGGAATGTTGTGGATGCCAAATTAGTTTTTCGCGCAGAGCGCAAGTCGGCGCTGTTTTCGCATTATCGCCCCACGTCCATCATAGACAGATTGAAGAAAAGTGATATAACTCTCCTACGCAGTTTGTATTAATTTGTCTAGAGAGTGAAAACACTGGCGCCCTTTAAACTCGTGTCTGAAAACGATTGAAATTGATAACGGACTATTCCTGCGCCCTGCGGACGCTACACAAAGTATCACATTGCAGAGAAATCATATTGGTGGTGCAACTGCACAACTTTGGTCTATCGATTCCAGAGTCCGAAATGAATGTTTACAATTTTCCTTATCGGTTGGCTAGATGCACACACACATCCGCAGCAGTTAATTATAGCTTGCCTTTTCCTCCCTCCCCGCTCTCTAAGCGCAGTATGATTAACCTGGTGAAAACGCCAAGCCCTATCGAAAGTCAGTTGCCATTCAAAAATGAATAGGGTTATGTAATATATAACAGCGCGTCGCCTGGACGCCCAGAGAAGATCTGGATCTATACAGTATACCGCCAAAGTAGAGAGCGGACGTTGTGATATTATCCATCCACACGAAAACTTTGGGGGATAATGCGGAATAAGGATCGCAGCCGGGCAGTGACACCCGAGTCGCGCGTCCATCCAGGACGCGGTTGCCATGGAGTTCAAAGGCCACCAAAGTATGCCATGGAACCAAGTCCCACCACCAGCAGCAGCTCGTCGCTTATTATGTGCGTACAGATAGTTGTGTGTGTTTACACCGCGGAAAAAGTAAAAACAGGATCGATCTGACGAGGGTAAGACTGCCGTCATTTGTGTGCGTAACCTCTCCCGGGAATGATATCGACGTTTCCGTCTCTGATCTCCGACATTGTTCGTTAGCATCTGCATAATAACAAACAGAAAACAGCCTCACTCTCGCAATGAAATTGTCATTCGTTCCGAGTTTTCTAGCCGCGAGGAAAAAGAGAAAAAACTCATTTGCATTTAGAGCTGAGCCTGGATGTTGTGTCGTGGATGAAAGTTACAAGATCCTACACTCTGCGCGCCGCCGGAGTCGGGAGAGATAACGATTGATGTAATGAGCAATTCTTTTGCAGAACTTGACTTTGACGTGTCTATACCAGCGTTGCTCGCCCTTTTGTCTCCTCGACCGTCTTTTAACAACCGCCGTTAAACTCCCGCAAGAAGAAGAAGAAGTTTAGCAATTACACGGCGTTGGCCAGGGGTTGATGAAGCCAAAGGATCTAGTACTTTTTCCTTTTTATTTCCTGGAAGTGCTGGGCTGAACCGTGACGAAACACCAACAAAAAAGTTTTAGAATCGTACGTGTCCCTTTTTTTCTTTTTTAATGCGTTGCACCTACGCAAATGTCTGGCAAGAAATTGCGCAAATGTCAAGTGGAGAGATGATTCGATTCGACGTTGATGTGTCTAGATTTATTATTACAAGGGTCTTTGTGTTCTTTCACCGACATTTTTGACGATTTGATTTTTTTTTTATTCGGGTTGACTCTCTCGTATAACTGTAATGCGGCCTACACGCCATCCGGTCGGCGCAGCTATTTCCGTACAAATGGCGAAATTCCGGTAAAAACAAGATTCAGACGATTGCAAGCAATTTGAGGAGATTGCCATCTTTAAAAAAGGAAAAAAAAAAAGCTGGATGATAAGAATATAAACAGGCCAGTAGAAATCGTGTGGGTGCTGCTACTCCGCCCGGATGGCGGATTTTCTTTTGTCGTCCTGGAAATCCCCCAACAAAAAAAGGAAAAAGAAACCAGACAATTTCTTTATTCTCTTCTATTTCTGGTCCCATTTGAATAACAATTGAGACACAAACACTAGTCGTCGTCTCCATCATCTGAACATGCTAGGCTATAGCAGCAGCAGCCCCGTTTATTTCCGGCTGCAAAAGCGGCATTGGTATGCGCCATATTTACAGCGGCAGTTTGAGTGCTGCTGACCCCTTTTTTGCTAGGGAAATGCTCCTCTCTCGCTGAGAAGAGCGGAGGAAAGATTTTATTCAACGGCGCGTGGAATGCGCATCAGCATAACACAACAGCGGTGATTTATACATCAGCCCCGGCTGCAAGTCAACATCTTTCCCCTCATTCGCTTGCATCGACTCTATATATTCCGACCGTATAAAAAGAGAGAGAGAAACGGATATCCATTGGGCGGATGATGGTTCCATGTATGGGGAAAACAACAACTGCGAGATCTGTTTGCCGTCGAACATGCCGGAATGTGTGTGCACAAAGATGAGCTTCGATACGAGATTGACAAATCATCGCCAGGGCGACATTTCATACGAGACGAAAATGTTGAGCAAGTCGAGATACTAATAAGGACCGTCGATCGATAAATGCGCGCACCGGATCAAATATGCAAATTGGCCGTTGACACTCGATATCGTTTTGGAGAGAGAAAATAAATGCTGAGACTGCTGCTGCTGCTGTCAGAATATCCGACCATCGGTCAGAATTATTATTTCGTTTTTTTTTTTTAAATCTTCCTTTTGCGTCACAACGGACATGGGCAGTTCATTTAAAAAAAGGGAAAGGGATTCCCTTTACATAGGCTCCTGGTTTCTATAACAAGCGGATAATTCGCCTGCGGGCAAATACGAAATAAAACGCGAAAAAAAAAGATATGGGAAGATTAAAAAAAAAATGAACTAGAAAATTGGGGCGAAAGCACCGGAAGGAGGGGGGGGGGGGAGTTTTTCTTTTTTTCCAACTAGCTACACATTTCGGTAGAGTAAGCATTCATTCCCGCTGACAGCAGAAACGATCAAGTCGTTCAATCGAGCGAACGCGGCTCAGCCCGGGAAAGAAAGAAAAACAGATGGAAGCTGCCGACTATTTTCGAACGATGGCGGAAACGTCGCCTCATATGGATAATATCCCGCCGACGAATAAGCGGCAGCACGCAACACACCGCCGAAGGAGGGATAAATAAAAACCTCAATATATCTCTCGATCGTCAACATTTTTCAATATGTTGACGGCGTGTTTGATTTGGTAGTAAATGATTGCGCGGGGACGTTAGAATATGCCACACGATGAGCGGCATTGATTAAACTCGACTTCTTCAAACTTGGCGCCTTATTTCTTGGGCAGTGCCGTTGCTCTGATTTTGTTTGGGGGAAGTTACTGGGGCCGCGAAAAAATTGGCCAAACTCAGAAGCAGAAACTTATTTGTCTTGGAGAGCCTTAAATCCTCAAAACGCCAAGAAAAATGGCTAATAAATACGCTGTAGAATGTAATTGAGGAATTTAACCACTTCTCTTGTGGGAATTGGGAGACAGACGGGGGAAGAAAAAAAATCTATTATATGCGGCGGAATAACATAGGCTTGTGTGTGTTATTACTGTCTGGAGAGAAAACGGAAGGCGCCGGATAAAAACGATAATACAGTGGCGGATGACACGGAACACGTATAAAACAAAACAAAAAAAAGGGTTGGGATATGTGGCAGTCCAATTTTGGAGAATGCGAAATGGAGAGACAGGGATATAAATAAGGCGAGATATTATTATAGGAATATAAGAAGGATGGCTGTAGCTACTGGGATGAATCAATAATTATACCGGGAATAAAGTCTAGTCGGTCGTCGGCAAGGATAGATTCTGTATTCTCCTGGGCATTTTGAGAAATAGAAAAAGTTTATTCCTTTTGTTATTGCGTATTATTTGCTGTAATGGTAGTTACATAGTAAGTCTAGGGGTATTTATTTTAGCGGGATTATTTCCATTCATTCCGTTAGATTCCTATTTGACATTCTGATTTATCTGTGCACGATAGGGCAATGGTCAACTCTTACGTCATAAATTTATATATAGTCTCTGATCCATATAATATTAATGATCACGACTAAATTTCAGTCCAAGATCAAGAGAAGTTGTTTGCTGCTGCTCAGTCGCCCGGACAACTTTATGATATGAACCAATGCTGAAATGTTGTTTTTTATTATTTTTAAATAGCCAAGCAAACAGTGTCATGTGAACAACCTACTCTATTTTACATTAGCCGGCTCTATAATAGCGATGAATTGCATCAGGCGTCAGAATAAAAGCGAAAGAAATTCGATTTCTTGAGCTTCTACTTGAGCTAAAAAATAAATACTATTACGGCCGGCTATTTTGAGTTTGAGATCGGGGATTTTCAAAAAGTCTTATATAGCCTTTATAGGTATAACAACCAATTTCGTTTGCTAACAACTATGCTGGATGGAAAATAACGTTGCAAAGCTTTATATAACTCAACCTTATTTCTTTTCCTTCTGTGCGCTGCAATAACCCTCGAATTGATTTTGTTTTCCCAGCTAAGTGTATAGGAATAAGAGATGAGAGTTGAAGTAGCACATACGGGGGATGCTGATCGTTACTGTGTGTACATCCGGCGGAGAACGTGAGTGAAACCTTGAACCATTATTGTAGCCTATACTACACACACAAAGGTAGTAGGGTACAATACATAGGAATACGTCTAGTAACAAGCGGAAGAAACAAAAAACAAAGCCCTAATGGCTGCGAAGCTTTTTAATAGACTCGGAAGACTTTGACGCTCTATCAATGTGTTTGCGGATACACACACTGGATTGATTGATGCAAGCCGAGTACCGTACTTTCATCAGGGATCGACGACATGTAGGCTATACGTCTATACACGAACCCTAACGCATATACTACACTGACACAAGTAATATACTTGAGGCATTGTGGGACGGAAGAAAAGAGGTTTGCCGTGTACGTGCGTGCGTATGTAGACATCCATCAGCGAAATGGACGGCCGCAACGTCTGCTGTCGCCGTGGCTCACGCACACAACACAATAAGTCGCTATAGACAAATATTGATCCATCGGAACACTCCTGGATCCGCACATCAACTTCTATGCGACGCGATCTATTCACCTGCGTGACAGACACCGTGACGCAATCGCTTCAGCCTCGAAACTTTTAACGACATTTTCGAATTACAGCACGGCTTTCACTTTAGTCGACATCATTCTGTGCATTACATTTACCCGACGAATCCCGAGCTGATGGATGGGAAAAGGCAAACACGGAAAGAAAATGGTGAAGAGATGAGAAATAATCCCAACTTACATCACTGCCTATAGTACCCTGCGCCGCCCGAGTCGAATGCTAATGGCGTCGTAATTGAATGGAACCGTCGTGGCAGGCAGCAACAGCTCCGTCTTCTTAACTTGAAGTGACGTGGAAGGAAGAAAGTGGCTCCTAGCCTCCTACACATTTATTTCGCCAATATTTCTCAGAGTATAAATGGAATTTCTATGGGATGGCAAAATGGCTTTTCACTGAATTGGGCTTTTGTTCTGGCAGTAAACGTTTCCTGCAATGATACGAAGTTTTCATCTCATTAGTTCGACAAACTGCATATTCCACTCTTTTTTTATTATTCAATAGAATAGGGGGAAAATTGGAAATCAAAGCTGGGAAAAAGTCAAAGAGAAAAAGGCGCAGCACTTTCAATTTTCGGAGATGCTACTCCTTTATTCCGGCGGATGTAATTGGATTCCATCTTTTTCTGGGTGTCTGTTTGACTGTAAACCTATTTTTGATTTCGCCGATGCATACCCAGCTGCTACGCTGTTTGTCTTTCGCTTCCAGCTGTATCATTTTTTGACATTATACATCCTATCATACAGACTAACTATTTTTGTAGAGATAGACACACACTATGTAACAAGAGGAATATGCATCACTGCTGATTTGGTTTAACGAGTCGATAATGCCCCATTTTTCCCTGCGTATTGTTTTCCAACGGCGCAGTTATTGACACGGTGAAAGAGAAAAAGGCCAACAGCACAAAGTGATTGTCTGCGCGCCATATAGAAAAGCCGTTTTGTCGCGATGCCAAAATAACCTACTCGACAACGGGAATCAACGAAACGTGAATGGCCCTTGGCTGTTTTGTTTTTCTTTGTCGAATAGTTTTGTTGAATACGTCGCATTCACTTTTGACATTTTCTCACCTTTTTGTCAAAAACGCTATAGACATTGAAAGATTTCTATATCGATTGCAAGTGAAAGCGACAATCTATAAACGGCCGTAACTTGAGGAATACGCAAAAAACGGTGATGGCGACGCGGTGATTGCGCAACAAATCTTTTTTTTAAATACCTGTTTGGTTGCGTTTGGCTCGTGAGCAGTCAGCTGTATAAAGAAACCCTCATTCTGTCTATTATCCCGACACGGCCGACTCCGGCATATATAACACTTGAATGAAAGTAGTTTTATTTTTTTAATTTTTGAAATGGCGTCAAACGTGATTACAGCAAACTTGGGTGACGCACAGCACAGCGCCGAGCATTCACAAAATTATTGGAAAACCGACAAAACGATGAGTATAATACATAGACGTATGTGCAGCTCAAGCCTCAAAGGTATAGTAGCGTCCGACTGCTGCCGATTCGGCTGTTTTCCGAAGCCATATACAGGCAAAATACTATACGATAAGATGACGTTTGAGGCTATATCAAATCACCACCAAATAACGGCCGCGGGGATATTTACACCGAAAAAATTCCTCGCCTTTATATAAGTGGCGCTTGTTGTTGTCATTATCCTGTCATTATCTAAACTTTTCAATTCCATAATAAGTGTATTGCTTTGTTTTTGTCAATATAAATGTTGGAAAGGGACTGGCCCCTCAAAATGTCTTAATCCGGTGTCTTTCCAACATTTCAGATATTAAATTTTAACAGCTGGGAAGCCATCTGTCTTCTAACAATTTATTGGTGCATATTTAAAAGCTTGAAAGACTCAGTCTCTTTCCATATTTCATACTTACAGCATGTATGAGAAATGTTGGAAAGAGAACGGTTTAAGGAATTTTTAAGAGACTGGTCTCCATCAAACATTTTAGTTATTACATGATAGCAGCTGGAAAGACACCAGCCTCTTTCTATACTTCAACTTTACAGCATGTATGAGAAATGTTGGGTGGAAGAGAACGGTTTGGGAAATTTCAAGAGACCGGTCTTCTTTAAAAATTCCAAAGGACATGTTGGATGGGATAAGAAAATTTTAGAAACTGACATCGTTCTCAAATTTACCATTGTCTATTAGTGAACTATAAGTCTATAATAACAATAAGTAGATTCAACCATCCAGCATTCTTCGAAACAAATATTGCAGCAGCGGTAGACTTGACGCTTAATTAATAATTATGCTGAAGAAGTTGATATGCCGTTACAAAGAAACACAATTTCAAAATTCACCCCCGTCTTCATCGTCGATCTGTTCGACAAAAAAATCTTGATGAGAAACCACTTTACTAGTAAATAACTAAATACCATTTTGATAAAATAACAAACATCCGATCTTAAAAAATATTTACGTTTAATTTTTAGTATTAGTATCAATATTTTTAGTAGTAACAAATCCTTTTTTAATACCTGTTTTGTTGCGTTTGGCTCGTGAGCAGTCAGCTGTAATGCTGTATACAAAAACCCGCACTCTTTCTATCCCATCACGGGCGACTCCGGCATATTACACTTGAATGAAAGCATTTTTTAATTTTTGAAGTGGCGTCAAACGTGACGACAGAAAACTTGCGTGACGCACAGCACAGCGCCGAGCATTCACGAAATTGTTGGAAAACCGACAAAACGATGGGTATAATACATAGACCTATGTGCAGCTCAAAGGTATAGTAGCATCCGACTGCTGCCGATTCGGCTGTTCTCCGAAACCCATAATAGACAAAATACTTACGATAAGATGACGTTTGAGGCTATATCAAATCAGTGAAGAAGAAGTTTTCTCCAGCTATTGAAAAATGTTTGAAATTCATCGAATTACTAAATACGGCCTTTCTTCCGCTTTCTTCATATCTTCTTTTTCACTAACTTTCGAGAATTCTATTTAATACTAATGCATTTCTGAAAACTACACACATGTGCGGTGCCAAGGGATTTAAAGAAAATATTTTATCCCCGCGACCTTAATAGCGAGCATTGACCTTCTTTAGTTTTGCGCGTTTTCTATTCCCGCCGGATGAAAGTAAAGTCTGGAGACCCCCATTCATTCCTCCGGCTTACCTTGAACAATTTCTTTTCACAGGGTGGTCAAATTTCTAATCCCTTGGGCTAAA
Source organism: Daphnia pulicaria (assembly GCF_021234035.1). Taxonomy (NCBI): domain Eukaryota; kingdom Metazoa; phylum Arthropoda; class Branchiopoda; order Diplostraca; family Daphniidae; genus Daphnia; species Daphnia pulicaria. Next base: position 11,474,770 of record NC_060916.1, read on the forward strand.
CTGCAGCACATGTCATTTCTCTTTGAATGACCTTGTTTCTTCCCGTATAAAAGGTGGGCCATCCGGAGCCTTCATCGTCAGTCTTCATCCAGCTGTTCATCGAGTAAGATGGAACTTTCTCGGTGAAACTAAACTGGAAAGACTCGACCAGTTGACCCAATTTTTGGTTTGTGGGTCAACTTTAAAAAATTCTTTCCGTGTATTTCTTGTTAGTAGGTCGGGTGGATTCGGTAGCTTACTGAAGAGTCCACTCGACCGACTACTGGAAATGCACTAAAGAATGTATGAATCCTGCACAGATTGGTGTGTTTGAGCGTTTCATCCGCTTGCGGAACGCACACGACACTTTGAAAAATGGGTCCAACACATTGCTTGTCCCAATTCCGATCAAAATTCGATGCTCAAGTTTCTTGTCACATCAGGGAGCGTTCGACATCCAGCTGCCCATAGCTCGATAAATTTTTCCATCTCCTTAGTTGAGATTATTTTTTAATAAGGGTTACATTAAATGGGACGGGGGGGGGGATTGTTAATTGTCTAGCAAACTACTAGATTTGTTTTTTTAAACATTATGTCAGCTACTTATTTGAAGAAGACTTGCAACCAAAATATGTCAGCTTCTGCTTTGAAGAAGAAACAGGAAAAAAACAAAAATCTTCAACAAATTCAGGAATGGGGTGTTACACCGCATTCAAGAAAAACCCGACGCAAAAAAGTTGTTTAATTCCGCAACTCTAGTTTCTAGTCGAAGGAAACGAAGTGCAACAAACAAGGGGAGGGGGGTTTACACAAATGAGAAAGCAACATGAAAATGAGCAATTTTCAAAGAGTGGTAACCATCGCGATTAAAGAACGCGATCGATGTTTCAAAAACCGCAGTAGAATTTAGTCAATTTTACTTTTATCGAAGAGAAAAATAGCATGGTTTCCAAATCTTTAAGCTTCAAGATTGGTCTACAATTTAAAAAGAAGCTTTTCCAAAAAAAAATAACACTTTCAGGGTTACTCCACATGCAATAGAATTTAATCGAATCTATAACACCAAGCAACACGAAAGGGGACTGTAAAACCAAATAATAAAAAGACTTAGAAGATTTTTGGTTCGATGGCCGAAACAAAAAATAATAAAAGTACTTTAATGGCTAGACCCGAAAAATAATAAAAGGACTTAGAAAATTTCTGAAGTGATGACTGGTGTAATCGAGGAAAAGAAAAATGTGTAAGCTGTACATTTCCATAGTCGATCAGGCGAACTTCGCCAGAATCAGAATCAGAATTAAAATCAGATTCAGCATCAGAAAAACAGTTTTTGGAGAATAAGGATCGGTCGTTTTATACGTCCAAGAGAGAAAAAAAATCAGATTTCGTTCACCTAATAACTTCCTTGGGTAGAATTCCGAAGGTTAAAGAGGACAGTAAAAAAAAATGGGTAACATATTGATGACATGTTTCTCTAAAGAAACAGAAGAAAGGAGAAAACTGGTACACATTTTGTACATGTTTCCCTAGCGAAACGTGAAGTTGTCACGGGACACATTGGGTAACATATTGATGACATGATTTTCTGTCACAACCGAAACGCCGTAATGTTGCAATCAATTTGGGAAAGAATTTCTAGGGGATATATGTACATAATTCGGGTGTGATTGCCGAACCAAAAAATAATAAAAAGACTTAGAAGATTTTTGGATTGATAGCCAAAAGCCAAAACAAAAAATAATAAAAAGACTTAGAAGATTTTTGGTTGATAGGATGATAGCATATTGATGACATGTTTCTCTAAAGAAACAGAAGAAAGGAGAAAAATGGTACACATTTTGTACATGCTTCTCTAGCGAAACGTGAAGGTGTCACAGAACACATTGGGTAACTGGGGAATTTCTAGGGGATATACATAACACAAATCTGCACCAACCAGCAGCTTCTCAATTTAATTGAATTTCCGTGTCTTGATAAATTATCGATAAAGTTAATTACAGAGTAGTTTCTCCAAAAATCAATACAGAAGACTTCAAGGGTTCTTCTTTGACTGAATTTTAGCTCGGGACCTCTGGTCCAGTTGGGGCTGAAATGAAATATTCCTATTTCATTCGATGTTGAATGACGCAACGTCGAGAGAAAAAACGAGAGAAAATATTCACGGCACCTCGAACGGGAATTTATTTTTCCTAATTTGGGGTATTTGTACGGGAATGGGGTAATTTTGACGATTAAGGGTATTTCCGGGAGCTTCCATCCAGCTACTAATGCGGCCGGTTAAAAATAAAGAGATCAACACACAACGATCTTTAATTCGGAGAGACCAAATTCATTATCTAAATCTGAAACCTTTTTAGGTAGACTACCAAGAGAGGGTAACTGTTGGTGAATAACTTCATCCACTGAAGTTAGTTTTAAATATGCACATCGTCCTCAGCAGCAGAAGAAATTAACTTGGTTAAACAAATTATTTTTGACCGTCATTTTGATGCTGCGAATGAGAAAGCAATAACTCTTTCTCAATAACTAACTTTATGTAGATATTCCTAAAGTTTTTATATAAAATAATCATCCTTGTTTGTAACATGCTCATGTATTATTCAATAAATTCATTTCATAGAAAAAAACGTGTAAATATCTCTTATTTTTCCTCGTCTCTTCGACTTTTTCGAATTAGCGGTTACGGATCAGAAATTCAGAATGCGCGCTTACATAAATCTATTCGAATTAACGGAGCAGTCTAAGTATTGTACCAACATGTCTACGGTATTTAAATAATTAATTATTAGGAAAATTTTAATTGTTATTATATTGTAGCGTTTCTTTAAGTTAAATTTAAGTTATAAATTTATAATTCATCGCTTTATTTTTATCCAGGTTCCGGCTATCCTACAAATGTTCAACCGTTATGACGATCGTCTAATGTTTTTAATTCAATGAAATCCGCGAGCTGAAATACAATTCAAGCGAAGTACAGACTTTTTCTAGGAGAAAATTACTTATTCACGCTGACGCTGTTTTTCGTTTTTCCATATTCGCGTTTGACAAAATGGCAGCACCGCTTACTAAACCTATATATTAGAGAAGTTCGTCTGCACTCGTGCTGCAAAAGCAAAAATAAAAAACTGAATCGAAACTTTTATCCCTTTTATCTCACGTCGGCCGTTGGCTCAAACCAACAGTACAAATATAGTGAGCCGCTGAGCCGCCAACTCAGCATTAAATTTTCAGCCGTTGAATTATTCGACTATAGTGAGCATTTGATAAGCAAGTTTTGTTTTGTTTCTCCATCGTAGTAACTGTTTTATCCATGGATGTCCCGTCTCTCTACACGTGGAGGAAACAAACCGGTCAAGTCCAGAAAAAGTTTAAAACAGCCCAGGATTCCCCGGATCACATAAGTGCTAAAAGAAGTGAGACAGGTATTTGTTTAACACCTCTCCTGTATATATATGGATCAACATGGATGACATTCCACTTCAGGTAACCAAATATCACCGTTGAAAGGCAATAAATTCACTGTCATAGAGGAACTGCAGAATTTTGCCAATTGAGACCCTTTTTAAAAATGCCCTGCAGGTTGTCTATGCCCATCTTTGTGGTATGTGCTCTTTCTAGTGGAAATGTGCTCTTAGACAGACAATGGGTTTCTTATCTTTTTCGCTTTTGTTGTTTCATTTTGTGTATGCATTTTGTGAGAAGGAAAAGTTTTTTTATTTCAACATTTTGGTTTAATTTTTCTCTAGATACTGGCTGCCAACACACATTGACTGGCCACTTGATGTATCAGATATCAAGTGTAGTGGATTTCTTGCTGAAATGTCAACCATATCTTTCTCAGCACTTTGCGACCATCACTATGCAGCTTCAGTGTCTTGACAGATTACAATTAAGCTGGATGACGACTTTTAAAATTTGTTTGTTTCTTTTCACTAAAATTTTACATTTGCCTAAATCCTTTATTGCTTTATTTTATATTTGTAGGTATGAAGAAACGCTGATGTCATCTCCAGTATCAAATCAAAGTGTTTCGTCAGTAGTCAAATGATTTGCTTGTGAGTCTCCGATAACGAGGCTTTTCACGGTCTAATTGTTAGACATTTCGTTACTAGGTGAATGCGAACTGACTGCTTCGCGCTATTGTGAGACATAAATCACTACCGGCGAACATGAAAGTCTTTTATTGTTACAAGGATTCTGTTATCATGGTGATATCAACTGGCGAAAAAGTTAATTGATTATACCCGGCCGTAGTAAGTGACTCTTCCGAGAGCTGGTTTGAGTCTCTTTCCTTTAAATTTAAATTTAATAAATATTCCATTCATTTCTCGTTTATTTCTGTAGGATTCGGTTGATATTGCGCTTTGCTTAGCAATCTATCCGTCCGCTGATGCAGACCACTGAAAAGTGTGTTCACATGATGGTGATAGTGTTCATTTGAAAAGGAGCGAATTGCTGAGCAAAGATGTGTTACAACATAAATCGTGCTGTTTGAGGTTTTCATATTAAATATTATAAAGGTAATTCTTGTTTTGAATTCCTTAAGCTACTGAGTGTGCAATGTGAAAGTATGAATTTACAGAGGCTACTTTTCATCCCACTCTTCCATCTCATGCGTTAGCGAATCATCCAACATGATACGTTACGAGAACCGTTACACTGGTTAGCGAATCATGCAACATGACATGACATCTGGTGCGTGACTGGAAAGTGAGCAGAGGAAAACAGTCTTTCGTTCGTCTGCTGCTTGAGGTTTTGAAAATTCGAGTTCAGTTTTTTTCTTTCAGTTTTATACTTCACGGTGCAATGACTGCAATCCAGGCTGCTTCCTGACTGTTTCGTTTATCTTCAAATTTTCGACGGTTTTAAGGTAAATAAGTTGTCAATATAAGATTCAAAATTAGTTTTTACTGTAGAAAATTGCTGTCCCTGTTGCGCAATGAGCAAGAAAAAGCCACTCAGCCTATTGATTTTGGTTTTTGAAATCATTGCTAAATGAACACAAATTGTTCTGCTGCACACAAATAATTGCACAGATATTGAGTAGATTCATTCTACTGAATATTTTTCATAGTGGTTGGCAGTCAGATAATTGAAATGCAACATTTCAACCATCCAACATTTCACTTTTATGTTTTTGTTGTCCAGATTCTTTTTACTTTAATAATGTTTATTTTTTGCATATATTGTCTAGAAAGTAGAAACCAATTGGCTGGTTCTTCCACTGATAGCAGCCAACCTATCTCATCTCTCCTCTTCTTTGCATCCTTGTTTACATTCATGGATGCTGTGTTTGCAGAGATGACCTTGTTCTTTTTGTCACTGAATGGAACATCAGGGAATGCTAAGGATTTCCCAGGATCCAAGGTAGGACCCAGTAAACAATGTCGCTATTTTTCCCTATTAGATAGTCAAGTAACCTCTTCATTACAGCGCATTACAGTCATACGATGACGGTGACCAACAAGACGAGTCTGTAACAACTATTTCAATGGCTTATTTTGCCAGATTGGCATTCGGTATTTTTCAGAAAGAAACGATCTGATTAGGGTTCGGCTTTGGCTTTTGAGTTAACAAGATTTTAAATAAAAAAAGATTCCAATGTCATGTAATGCCGGTAATGCCAATCAATCGTGAATGATCTGAAGCAATAGCTTTAATGCATCAAAATTAAACAACTTCATCAGCCATATTTGAAATTTCCCTTCACCGCGGGTCTTTTCTGTTCTCCGGGATTTTTATGTTACGCTTTTTTAAGTTTATTTTATCTGAGGTAGAGCTTCTACTTAGCTTTTGACGCGCACAATGTTACGTCGAATTGTTTTAATCTTGACAATTTTTTGTGCGCAGTAATTGACCGTTAAATTCAGTGTAGGATCCAGATGCCTCTTTTGACACGGATTACATTTCTTTCAAGTATCGTTAATACTTAATAGAGACATAATAATGTGTCGATTGAGGTTTTTAGTTTACTTTTTTTTCATTGAGTCAATTGAGTTTGAGGAGAATGTACTTGTACTTGTTAGTACAAGCTCACAAATCTATTTTCATTTGAAAAAAAAACTGCGTGGAAAAACTCTGTACGAAATACAAGAAAAAATTCAAAGTTTTTGGAAGAAATTAAGTTTTTGTTTTTATTTTGTGACGCCAAACAGATTATAAGTACTACACCACCAAGGTTCCAGAATATTGCACGAATACTTACGCTGCCCCGAGCTACTACACAGCCACTACACCGCCCAAGTACTACAACCTACGCTGCCCCAGCTTACATCACTTACACCACTAAGGCATCGGAGTAATACACCACAACCTTCGCTGCCCCAGCTTACTACACCGCCCCGAGCTACGCAAACACATCTGAGGCGGCAAAATATTACTACACAGCGGCTGCTCCTTCGTACTACGTTGAACCGGAATACTACACTGACTGATGCTCTAGTTTACTACACCACAGTCCACAACCTACGCTACACCCAGCAACTAAACCGAAGCCCCCAAGTACTGCACCGACGAGGCTGAATATTACACAACCACGTTTGCAGCCCCAGTCTACTACACCGAGGAACCTAAGTATTATTCTGCTCCAAGCTACTACCAAACAGAAGCTTCTGTTTACTACACCACCCATGCCCCGGGGTTTTACACTACAACCTACGCTGCCCCCAGAACTACACCAACAAGGCACTCGAGTATTATACCACTACTACGCTGCTCCGACCTACTACACCGGAGCTCCGAAGCAGTACTCTTCCCCGAGTTATTACTCTACTAAGGCATCTGAATATTACCCCAAAACCTACGCTCCCCCAACCTACTACAAGCAGGCTTCTAAATACTAGAGCCGAAATTTCTATTTGATTTAATTATGTTTACAATTTGGAGGTTATATCTTCATGGTTATTTGTCACTGGAAATTGTCAAATTGATTGTTGATCTTTAATGAGAAAATAAATATTTTTAATGCGCGTAACTGTCTTGTAAGACTTTTATTAATACCTTCCTAGCTTGTCGACATTGCGACAGGTGTTTTTATTCGTGTTGGACTTATTCAAGGCCAACATGCTGGCATGCTGCGCTGTGTTTATTTCATGTTTTAAAGATGACTGCTACCTTAGTCGCTCTGCATGTGGACATATTCTGGTGCGTGGACGATTATGTTTTTAGGGTAAGTTACGAAAAAGACGTACTGCGTAGTGTAAACTCTTAATTTCTATCTTGAGTTGAATTTGTTACGGAACAGATTCATTTTCAGAGATAAAAAATTCCTAAGTTGTGAATGTTTATTTCTTAAAGTCTTATCATTAATTTAGCAAGTGGCTTGATAATTTTGTTTTACAGGAAAGACTTCTAAGTCGTAAGAAATATATTGACGCAATAATAACAAGATTTTGTGTACTAGGAGATAATGAACAAAAACATGAAAAGTAATTGCTTTATTTTTCCACCTTCACCCACAATTCCACCACATTTTAAAATCACACAATCACACAAATTATACGTACACAGGTGCACTTAAATTAACCCGTTGGCTGCCACGTCATTCAACCAGTAGGTTGTTTTTCTACTACTCTACGCACCACGCCCGAAGGATCTAAGACCAAGGTGGATTACACCAAATGCGCTAAAAATGATCGACTTTGAAGTTGTTAGGTTCGGCCATATCCACTCAGCGATGCTCTGTATTTCCTGAACACGAACACCAGGCCGGAAATAAGGGCCAGGTACAGTACCTACACAAAGTTTGGAAACACGGCGAGTGTTTCCGCGCTTCTAACACAGCGGCTTACGGCCAAAGTGTCTCCCTTTTTTACGTGATAACTCACGTTTGAATTATCTCAAAGCAAATTTTAAAAAATCTTCTTGGTGAGGAAAGAATTTACTTTCACCATGATTTTTTGTAGATTTTAGTGAATTGAAGTTTATCCCCAAAAGACTAGATATAAAGTTTGGAAACATCGGCGCGCTCGCCATATGTTTCCAAGCTAAAGTGTATTTTAGGGGGTTATGAGTTTTTAGGACCACGTGGCCGCCCTTACGATTTTCGTAGTTTTCGAGAACAGAATTTTCTTGATTATCCGTACGGACCACACAATAGATTCCCAGCTTTTAAGGAAAGATCGCCGATCCGCCGGGACCCCAGGTATCAGTACGATTTTGGTGATTATCAAGAAGGGTACTTTAGGAAGCGGGAGTTGAGGCGTGAGTATTTTGAGCCTGACTTCTATCAGGAAGAGCAGTTCGTTCCAAGAGAAGAGCAGTACCGTCCAGAAGAAGAACCTCAGTTTTATCAAGAGAGAGAGGAGGGTTTCTATGGGTATAGATCGGAAGATGAAGGAGGCTTGGAGAACGATCAGAGAGAAAATAATTGGCCATGGAGGCCACCTCGTCGTGAAGAAGTAATGGATGAAGCTCTTCACCAACAGCAGCCAATACAACGTGAACCTCCTCCTCCTCAGCCAAGTCCGCGTCATCTGCCGTTGCAGCAGCAGCCACAGCAGTCGCTTCCGTCATCTACCTCCCAGGTTTCGCCGCAGTAGGTCCAGAGGCTCGGGAGAAATTGTTCACTGGAAAGTTTCTCGAGGCCATGTTGAAGGAGGCCACTCAGGACGCGACGTTGGCACAGAAGGATGCGGCAGTGTGATCAGCAGGTCGTGCATTATCGTCTCATAGGCCAGCTGGTCGAAGACGAGTTTTAAGACAGCCAGCCCCATTCCAGCAGCCCTATCAGCGCCAAAGAGAAACCAACAAGCAGCAATCGCGGTAGACGAGGTCGGTTCAGAGGAGCGAGAGGAGCTGGCGATAGCTGGTCACGCATCGGTCAAAGGTATGATTTAGTGTTGAATTCTTTCCCCGGCCAATCTATTGCATCTAGTATCAATGTTAGGCTGCTAATAATATATATATATATATAATAATATAATAATGCTAGGTTGTTAAAATTTGCAAGAAACTGGGAAGTAATTACGTACGATAAGTGGGTTTTGAATTCGGTGGCTGCAGGGGTGACCTTAGATTTTCTTAAGCAGCCGCGGCAGGATTCCATACCTTGTCCGATACCTATGTCCAAAGAAATGGAAGCAGTATGCGATCAGGAAGTGAAAGATTTGGTTTTGAAAGGGGCAATCAGGGGAATAACAGATGATTCGGAGGGTTTTATCTGTTCTCTTTTGGTATCCCTAAAAAGATGGGGGGTTTCAGGCCCATTTTAAACCTCAAGCCTTTAAACAAATTTATCAGATATGAACATTTTAAGATGGAGAATTTACAGTCGGTCCGTTTTCTGCTGAGGGAGGGGGACTGGATGGTAAAATTGGATCTCAAGGATGCCTATCTTACAGTTCCGATCCATCCCTCTCACCAAACATTTGTAAGGCTGGGTTGGAAGGGGCGTATTTACCAGTTCTTATGTCTGGCCTTTGGCCTTGCCCCAGCCCCTAGGATTTTCACTAAGATCCTTAAAGCCGTTATGGCCTTTATGCGTAAGCAAGGAGTTCGATGATGATAATATATTTTGACGATATATTGATCTTGAACGAATCTAGGGAAGGAGCGATCGCAGACTTAGAGATGGTTATGCGACTTCTTCAAGATTTAGGTTTTATTATTAATATCGAAAAATCAATTCTGGATCCCACGCAGAAAATTTAGTTTCTGGGCATATTAATTAATTTGACTCGGTTGTCGTTGGCGCTTCCCTCCGGCAAAACTCAATTTATTATAGACTTGTGTAAAAAGATCTTGGAACAGGAAGTCAGTTCATTGAGAGAAGTTGCGGCAGTTATGGGCAATTTTACCTGGGCTATTTCTACAATACCATTAGCGCAGGCGCACTATCGCATATTTTTACATAACTCAAGCGCAGAAGGTGGGATTTGATTAAACGGTAAAATGTAAACTGACACGGAGGCGAAGGCGGATCTCTTATGGTGGATTGAAATTTGAAAACCTGTATTTAATGGGAGATTGAAAAAATTTTTCCTAAAAATCCGGATTTGGAAATTTATTCAGATGCTTCGCAATCGGGGTGGGGAGCTGTATGTAATGGAGTGACCACAAACGGGTCCTGGACTTTGTCAAAAAGTCATAGGCACATCAACGAACTATAGTTGTTAGGTGCCATGTTCGCTATTCAGGCCTTTGTAGGCCATTCATGTGGTATATCGGTTCGGTTGATTTTGGATAATGCCACGGCGGTGGCGTATATCAATCACGGGGGAGGGACAAGATCGCAGTCTCTCACATCGCTAACAAAAGAGCTTGTGAATTGGTGTGAGGAGCACGAAGTTTCGGTAGAAGCGATACATATCGCGGAAAAGTTAAATACGGACGCAGATGCGGAGTCCAGAGCCGGCCCAGATGAAAGTGATTGGAAGCTGGATCCCTGGGCATTCGACAATATTTTTCGGCTATGGCCAGCCGATATAGACCTTATTTCGCGTCGCCATGGAATGCCCAGCTAGACTTATTCGTGTCTTGGAAGCCTCAACTGGGCGCATATGCGTCGAACACTTTCACGCTCAACTGGGGATTGTGGAAGGCATTTATTTTCCCACCCTTTTCTCTTATCTTTAGATGCCTGCAAAAAATCAGAAAAGAAAGAGCAACAGTTATTTTTGTTTGCCCAGTTTGGACAGGTCAGCCCTCAGCCCTGGTACCCGCTATTGTTAGAGCTGTGCTGCGACGTTCCGCGACTTTTTCTACCCAGACGGACTCTGCTGGCATCTCCGATGGGGGAATCACATCCACTACTTCTAACGGGAGGCTTACAGCTAGCCGCTTGGAGTCTCTCAGGAGTCGTTTCCGCTTGCGAGGTTTTTCGGAAAGAGTGGTCGAGCTTCTCTTGGCAGGATTTAGAAAGAATACCCTCTCATCATTTCTCATCTTCTCATTTTTCATTAAAAACGCTTCGTAAAACTCAGCGTGCGGGCCCGTTGGGCTCTTTTTCAATTACAAAATTTTCTAATTTGCTGTTGTGTCCAGTGGAAACCATTAAAACCTTTATGGAAGCCACTGTGGCTTTTCGCTCAGGCTCAGAAGACGAAAGATTGTGGGTGAGTGTTAGGCCACCACATGGTGCGGTAACTGCAAACACAATAGCGAGATGGATAAAGAATTACCCATCGGGATCACTACGTCATCCCTCTGGTAATTCTCAATGATTGAAAATAAGGAAATGCATGTCTAAAATTCTTGTCATTACAACGCAGGTGCTGCCGTCGATTAAGGCACTTCAGGAAAATATTTGTGAGTCCTGCATCCATCAACGGGAAATAAACATGTATCGCCATTTCTTCGATTATTTGAGAGAAATGCGCGTCAACCACCTGATTCCGCTGGATGTTCTCTATGTTTACTACGCCCATTATGAGGAGCCTGCAGACAAGGACGGATCGGAAACTTGTACCCTTCTAGAGTATCTCAAAGCTGAGGGTTATCGTATGGTCGATAAAGTGGAGGGCCTAGATTATGAACACTGTAAAATGGCACTGACGTCACTGGCCCATTACCACGCCTTGACGATGAGTGCAGTGAGAAAGTGGAAGGCCGACTACTGGCGAACAGTGTTCGGAACGTCACGGAGTTTTCAGTGACTTAGAAAAAATTTGCACGTCATACGTCATTTGAAAACCTAACGTCAAAAGTCAAAAAAAAAAGTCAACGTAACTGCCAAAAAAAATTACGTCACCGTCATGACTTAAGTCACAAAATAAGTCATGTATTTTTACGCTATTTGACAGGTGGTTTTTACAAGTTTAAAGCAATTTTTAGAAATATTAACATTTCCAACATTGAATCGGACAACTTATTTCTTCTTATTGTTAAAATTAATGCTGCTAAGCTAAAAAGACGCTCTACTGGAGCGCTAGTTGGAATGACAGTATTATATTTTACAAACAAAGATTTAATCTGTGGATAATTATCAAGCATTCCTATAGAGGTGTCGCGATCTTTTAAAAATCGGTCTACCTCGTCATCCGGTCTGCCTGAAGGTTGAATTTCATCAAACAGCAAAAACTCTTCGGCTAAGGATGTTTTGCTTTTTTCCAAAACTGGTGAACACGTAGAGTCCTGGATCAGCTGCCTGAGTTTTATTTTGGCTTCTTCTTGGCTCCTTCTGTCTTTTATCCAATGACAACCCTTTTATCCTTTATGATGACAACTGATATGTTTTACGAAAATTACAGACGAAAAAATCTTCCGATCCACGGCATTGTTCGTCAACATTGCCAGATGACGTTTTTATTTTGACTTTTTTTAAGATTCCAAATTTTTTTCACGTCAAACGTCAACGTAAAAGTCACGCATAAATTTTATTTCAGTCGCAGTCGACGTATACGTCAAAATTTGACTTAAGTCATGACTTAAGTCAAAATTTGACTTAAGTCAATTGGTGACGTTCCTAACACTGCTGGCGAATTATTACGTATTCCCCCGACGGTCAAGTTTCTTGTCAACGATACTTCGGAGTACGATATGGAAATCTTAGAAATCCTTACAGCCTTTTCATCCGGGCCGATCGTCCAATTTTTAAAAAATATCGAAAGGGAAAAGCCCTATGCGAGTATAAACAATTTTTCTGTACATCACTGGCATCCCAACTAATTTATTTTATTGTTATCAGCTACTTGAGTGGGTGACTAAATTTACACCTAAAATGTCTAAGGTCAACATAGTGGAAACGTTGGAGAGCAGTGGCCCGTTGGTGTGTATTGTGCACGGAGATTACTGGAGCAACAACATGTTGTTCAAATACGAAGATGGTATCCCAGTCTCATTGCTGATGCTCGATTTTCAACTATCAAGGATCGGCCATCCACTCGGCGACGTCGCGTATTTCCTGTACACGAGCACCTTGCCGGAAACGAGACAGAAGTACCTGCACGATTTGCTTTGTCACTATTTCGACACTTTGACAACCGATTTGCGACTTCTTGGCATCTCCCTCGATAATTACAACATGGACAACATTTGGGCTGATTTCAAGAAGAGTTCCTTGAAGTGGATGTTTAGGGGTATCATGGCCCTTTCCATGTCTCAGAACAAACAAGTTGTTACCAATTTGAAGGAAGCGAATGCAAAGCAACTTAAACAGCCCAAACTAGAAGGTATAACAAATTCGTTTATATTTTACTTCTCTGCTTTTATTAGAGGACTAGGGATAATGGGATATGATTGTTTTGTATAGATCAATCCACCCGGGAAATGATGAAAAAGGTCCCGTTGAGTGACAATTCTTCTTTATCGGAACGAATACTAAATTTCATCGAAGAAGTCTACCGTCTAAATAATTCCCAAACACCAATCTGATCCGTCAGCTCACGGGTCATTTTGGGTCAGGTGACGATGATCATATCACTTTTTCTTTGTTTTCATTTTTGTTGGTCTACACGCAATTGACGCGTGTGTGACGATTTTTGTTTGCAACTGAATGGCCGATTATTTCTACAGGAAAAATTTCAGGCATGGAGAATCTGGCTACCTTTTCCACTGGTTACCGATGGGGGCGACACTTGCTACCCCGACAGTGGCTACCTATATAAAGTGACACCAGCTACCCACAGATGGCGACACTTGCTACCCGTTGCTTAGCTACCCAGTTCGGAATGTTACGGGCAAACGGAAAACAGCATACACAAGGCCACCAGTTTCTGAGAGCCTATACGGAATAACGAGCTTCTCTATGTGACTATTAGATGGCGCCACCGCTCGGGTTGGCCCGCGGTTAAACCCGTCGCCCGGCCCGTACAAAATATGCCTCGGTGGGTCGAGTTGGGTTGGGTTTTTTTTCTTTCAGCCCGGGCTGTGGCCCGGGTTTTCATGGCCCGGGACACAGCCCTAATCTTGGTATCAACTATCAAATCACGAAAATAGTTTTGATTGTTTGAATAATAGTTTTAGCCAAATTTTTTCTATGTTCAGTTGTTCACCAATTATATGTCATATAATATGCGTTATTTAAAAATGGTTCGTAAATTAAGATTGCAATGCAGTTGCACCGTTTCCGTTTGGCATCTCCGCATCTGTGATTCTGTGCAGTTTGCCGTTTGCGAATAGCATGGCCATCTATAGTTCACGGCCCATCATCGTACGCTTCTGTGTGGGACAAATTTTGAGTTCCCTGCCCCTTTCCTGTTGTCATAGTACATAGCCAGAGGGTCGTAAGTATCGGTTTTTGTTCCACATTTCCGCAGATTCTTTCCACCCTTTGGATGCCTGTGTGTCTGACTTGTATGGCGATATAGTCAGAATTATTCGAAAGTAAGCAATTGACGGTCTAGTTGGTATAGCGGCGGATTTCCACAAGAGTAGTGATAGGTTCAAATCTATGCATATCCTAATCAATTTTTCATAATTTTTCCTTGTTTTTCTATATTTTTAAAGGGAATTAGATGGAATGCCTAGATTCTGTAAAAAATGCGAGTTTTTTCACATTTTTTTAAACAAAATCTGAATTTTTTTCTTTGGCAAGAACTTAGAAAAAAAACAAATTCAATTTTGTTTAAAAAAATGTGAAAAAACTCGCATTTTTTACAGAATCTAGGCATTACATCTAATTCCCTTTAAAAATATAGAAAAACAAGGATAAATTATGAAAAATTGATTATAATTTACACAGAATTGAACCTATTGCTTCTCTTGTGGGAGTCTACCGCTATACCCATTAGACCGTCAATTGCTTACTTTCGAATAATTCTGACCATATCGCAATACAAGTCAGACACACAGGCATCCAAAGGGTGGAAAGAATCTGCGGAAATGTGGAACAAAAACCGATACTTACGACCCTCTGGCTATGTACTATGGCAACAGGAAAGGGGCAGGGAACCCAACATTTGTCCCACACAGAAGCGTACGATGATGGGCCGTGAACTATAGATGGCCATGGCGAATAGCGAATCATTCGATAAGACATCTGGTGCGTGAATGGGAAATAAGCAGAGAAAAACAGAAAAACAATATTTCGTTCGTCTGCTGCTTGAGTTTTGATTCATTTTCATATTCTGTATGTTTGGTTCGTCCACTGACAGTCTGACAAGCAATTGAGTTTATCTCAAAATTTTCGACAGTTTTATTAATGTTAATTCCTAATATTGTTTAACTTACATTTATTACTGTAACTGTAAGTTCAGTAGCCGAATCAGCGCCAGACTCTGCTGTCCTCCAAGAAACCACACGGACTCCACAGCCGATTTTGGTGATGGATAATAATTGCACGGACATGTTGAGTGGATCCACTGACTACTGATTGTTTTTTTTTATAATGGTTTATTGCAGTCAGAAAATTGAAATGCATAACCTAACATCTTGTTCGAGTTGTTGTTGTTGTCCAGATTCTTTTTATTATTTTAAATAAAGTTTACTTGTGTATTTATTGTCTAGAACTCCAGATATTGTTTTCTGTCACTACAACATGGTTTGAAAATTATATCTGAACATACTCTCCTTTCAGGTTAATCCCTCTCTGCTGTTATAGTTTTTTGGGAACTGATGAGAGATTGCTGGAATTGAAGACTGAAAATTTGTTTAGACTTTAAGTTATATTACAAGTGCATATCTGGGCTCCCTTATTTTCTGTGGCCCCGTTTCCCTAACTAACCACTAAACAAAGCCGGCCGGTGGTCACTCACCCGCTGTGATAACCAGGAGGATGAGGAGGGCTCTGGTCGAACGGGGACTTGGAAGGCGCGTGATCTGATGAAAACTTTTGGAGGGCCACGAGTTTAAAAAGAATCCTACTATGACTAATCGCTCCCTAGCAAAACTGGCCTCGTACTCTTCTCGTTCTCTTCTTCATTGCCAGGTAATCTCCCTGGTCTCAGTCAAACAAGGCAGCGTTTCTCCCTGTCTTGATTGATTGTACCTACAAGTCAGCTATTCATAGTCAAATTATGTTTACGACCATTGAAACTTCGGTGGAATGTACACGTTAAAAATGTATGAAATATTTTTTATTGAACAATATTTTTATCTGGTTTGATAGTTTTAAAAGTTAAATTATATAATTTGTTCATGATTATCATGTTTATTTGAAATCTTTATCAGTTTAATGCGAATAAATTGATTAATAAAATATTGCATAGTTTTTATTAATATTATATTGATTACCAATTTTTATTTATTTTACTTAATCGTTTTATTTATCGTAACTTAACTGTTCTTCATGTTACAATTTAATGTACAGCGCAGAATTTTCTGTTATGGAACAATTAACTATTTATTTTGCGTGTCAGGATTTAACTTATTAAAATGCGCGCATCTAAACTAACCTTATCAACTAACCTTATTTAACGTTTCCACTTTTCACGCATTTTAGAGCGTTTACACGCAAAATCTAGAAATTTTTGGGGTGCTTCCTAATAAAGTAATATAAAATTAAATACTTCATACAAACTTGTCTCAAATCAGCATTTCACAATCTTTTCCCATTCTAAGTAGACCTAAGACGTAATAAACTCTGTCGAGAAGACACAAAAACAACAAACAGAACGAAACAAACTTTTGCTCAAATTACTTGCACACACTTAATGAGTAACAAAAGTGGAAAAATGACCGGCATCGTAAATCTCCTTCTGTTTAAGTACTCCTTATACCAGGGAACAGGCTTCATCTCTCAATAAATGTTTGCCAAATCCAGCATAACCCCAGGCAAGCATCAGTAGTTCAGCACATTGGACTGCAACACCACCGGCATTTTCAGTCATACCTCAAACATCAACAAACAGTGGGAAACCTATAAAACAAATCAGATGTAATAAAGCAAAAACTACTAAACAGCTGCATTGTAAATGTGCAAAAATGGCAACTTACCATTTTATGCAGTTAGCAAGCAGCAAGGTGGCAAGTAAAACTAAGACAGCAACAGCAAACAGCTTTAACTTAACCTGGTTGACAGATCCTATCAAAGAAAAAATATATGTATATATTGTTAGTACATATTTTTCAAAGAAAAGTAGCAGGAAAAATTCAATACTTTTGCCAACATTTTGTAAAACATCTGTAGAAATATAATTTTACTGAATCAAGAGCAGTTAAGTGATTTAATAACCCAAACATTTAATGGAATATGTTTAAGAAATAGACTAATTTAACAAACATTAATTACCTTAGTAAAACTAATGATACCTTACTGAAGATTTCTTACCAGATATCTTACCAAGAAACAATCAACGCACCACAAACATCTAAAACTCCAAACCTGGAAGTGATAATCGGCGTCAGTCCTTGAACCTTGAAAACAAAAAAACAAACAAACAATAATTAAACAACAATTAATGAACGTCAATATGAGCGTAGCTTAACGCAAGTCTCAACAAATTCCTATTAGTAGAATAGTATGGAATTTCGCTATGACAAGCCTTTTCTCTTTCGGTGAAAAGCAAATAGTTGCAATGTAAACTCTGTCCTACCTTGAAGCCTGATGGGAAATACTGCCGGGCGTCTTCTGAAGCTCAATCCGCAGAGAAACTAAAAGTTGACATCAGGTGTGAAAAACGGGAAGGACGCCCTCGTGAAGACATTCACACTCACAAGCTGCCACTTTTGATTGCTGGTCGCTCTGTCGGAAAATGCTGTGGCCGGCAAATGTTGTTGCTCAACTCCAAGCAACATTCATTCTCAACTGTCCTAATTTTCAAATTATTAGAATAAAACAAACAACATTGAACCTTGTACAGCCCATTCGATACGGTTTCAAATTTAATGATGGCTCTTCAGACGGTCGTCTAGGTTTCTTTGATGGCCTAACTAGAATTTCCCTATTGTTTTATTAAAATGTTTAAAAACAAACAAACAAAATGTCAACACATTAAGTTCATGAAGAAGGTTAGTTAAGGACGACTTGTCGGGTGTACCTGAGGTGTCATGCTGATGAGATCTAATTGAATATATCATTGCTGCCAGCCTGAACTATATCAATAAACATGCTGACACATGGATATAGATAAATATAATAATTAAACACTATATAACATCAATCATTTGAGTTCTAAATACCCGCTAATCCAGTGTAGGAACACATTTTTAACTGGTTGCATTTCATGTATCTAATAAAATAATTTAAACAATTTTCATTTACTTTTTTTCTCTCTATAAATAACTCGATACGAAACTTTGTGAATAGCAAAATAATAGAAACGTTTCCTGAACTGTTCATTCAAATGTTAACATAACCGCTTCTACTGCAGATTCGCAAATTAATTCGGCACTTGCACTAAACTAAGAGTCGTCTTTGATCTAATAAAAGTTGAGGTTGAATAGTTTGAATGTTATTGTTGTTGCAGATTAGACATTATGCGAATTTCCTACAGCTGGCAGAATCCATTTGTCTGTCACAGTGTCACTCGGAAAAATAGAAATCAATATTCAATAATAATACGAGATCTGGACAATGCTTACGAGCTAAGATTAATTGACAAGAGTTTCCTCAAAACGATCAATTTTATGGAAAATACTTGACTGTTATCGACGTTAGCAAAGACTAGAAAAATTTTTCAGTTCTTACCGAAATGCCGCGTTACGATTCCACGACAGGACTGACGAACGTATGCAACTGCACAAAGTATTAATTTGAGGGAGATCACGTTGAGAGTGGACGGACGCAGTCGATTTGCCGGATGTGGTCTGATGTGGTCGTCCGTTCATGAGGGAAGCCTTGTAATTAATCTTCACGGCATCCACCCGATGTAAAATTGTAGGTCATCTTACGACTGACGGCAAAAGATGGCCAATAAATACGGTTGGTGCATCGTCCGATTCGACTGCAACTGATCCAGCGGATGCGGGACTTCCAACAGACCGGATAAGAACCTGTTGCCCATTGACTGAGCTAAGTTGAAGTTGTCCACTGCAGTGTTGTTCCAGTATAACAATTGGACTTGTTTTCTGTCCATCGAGTGTTCCACTGTTTTACAAAAATAGTTTTGATTCTCGTTCCGTTGTTGGCAGCAGCAGGTTGTGCTTGGGCCTGTGCTTGAGTTGGGGCTGGTCGGGCTTCACCAGGAGCTGGGCAGGTGGGGCGGACGCGAAATCTTCATCTCAGAGTTCCAGAAGACATTGACCTGTGTAAGGCAATAAATTTAAATTTTGAGGTCTGGCATACGAGAGATTTTAAGTTTAATAATTTCTGGTGTAGCGGAAGTGACGTCGAGCAATTAGTCGGTCGAACTAGGAGCAATTAGAATAGTACACTTAGGGAGAGTCCCGAAGCTGAACACACCATCAAGTTAACAACCTAAAACATGCTTTTCCATCTTCGGTGATAAGAATACGCCAGCCCATAAAAATTCCAGTTGTCCTAACTGCTGCGAAATCACCAACTATGTCAACTTGTTTCCGCCGGAAAATGCTAGACGATTAACACGTGTTGGTGTTCTTCAGTCGATGGGTTAGGGTAGCACGTAGTACACGCTTTGAATTCCTTCATGTTGATTGATTTCGGTTTATCACAAGATTCAAAAGTCTCTCGTGTGCCCTTAAGTCGAGAAATATGGTTCTTGAATCTTGAACGACAATATCAATATCCGGCTAAATGCTTACCTCTACTTTTTGATACGGTTGAACTCGATTGACCCTAAAGACAAATTTTGGGTCTGGTTTGGGGAATGGCCTCCAATGCCGAACTTGAAAATGATGGCGGTTGAGGAAGGAGATTTTGATTTGGAAAAGGATTGCTTTCCTTCATGATGACTCCACCGGAACCATAAGTCGTCAGCAAGGGCAAGACATAATAATGCCTTCTTGGGGAGCGTAGAAAATAAGTTCCGTTGGCTTTTGGTGTAGATGGTTATTCAAGCTCTACTTTAAGTTAGGTTTCTTCTTCTTTCTCAACGTTTTTTACCGTCTGTAGACATCTCTAGCAAAATTCCAGATAGGATTTGCTGTTGCCTAAATTATAAGGAAATATTAGCAGCTTTTATGACAAAACTAGGTGTTTAATTTACGCACTTCAGTTCTTTTGTCAACTTTGTTGTGGGAGCGTCCTGCCTCAATATCTTGGCTCAGTTTGTATTTTGCTTTTGACAAAAGGGACTTTTCAAATTTCGTCGTGGCCAAAGCTGCAATCAACTGTTGGAATTGATGGAGCTGCTCGAGAAGTACCACGTCTTACGATACTCCACGACATTAGTTGCTTCACACCAATCACCATATTCAATTTCTTTCTGGGAACTGAACCAATATTTGGGTCCATGTCGGTCGTAACTCTATTATGCGAAGGCTGAAAAGAAAAATAAGAAATTCAGTTAAAATATCCAGAAAATGTAATTATTTGAAAAAAGCCCGCGTAAGACGACATCTATGAGTCGAATTGAAAACAACTTACTTTGAACGTGAGTTTGTTTTGATCCTTGCACTGGAACAAGGGGTTGCACATTTTGAAACAATAAGGGGAGAAGTGAATTTAAAAAAAAAACTAGCAATAGCTAATCAAATTATTACCGGTCGAAGGGCACCGTCGTCCAAAAGAGCGAAACCCTTGGGAATTCGACAAGGAAGAGTTGGATCCTAATCATGACGCGTAATTCGAGATCGCGACTCCAATCAGAGGGAACTTGAAAGCCACGCCCATTTGCACAACGATCTTCAAGCCGACCTCGTCCAATTCAATCAACAAATCTTGAACCTGCCGAAAGACATCCGACATCGTGTCCTGTTCATTCGCTGAGCTGCTGAGGTCATGAGATTGCATTCCACACACCTCCTCCAATGGTTGTCGAACCGGGGAAAAACAACGTCGAGGTAATCGTGTAAGCCATGGGTGAAGCGAAGAAACAAAATAGAGCTTTTAGTTCTGATAAGACTGGGTTCTTTTAAACGTGAGGCAAACTGTTGTTCGTCTGGTGATGACTCGGGTCGACTCGAGGCAATGATTCCATGTCGATTCGGCAAATTGCCGTTTCGGCGAATCACTGATTGTCGATTCGGCAACATTGCCGAAATGGTACCCAAATTATGTCATTTCGGCAAATTTATATGTCGATTCGGCAACTATGTAATTTTTAGCGGTATTTCAGTCAGTTGTTTCTCTGCTTTCACTTAAGAAGGTTATTCTTGCTGTTATCCCTTTCTGCTTGCAATGGCGGGAAATATCTGTGTTACTTGTGCAATGGAGATTACTTCGAAGCGTATTGTGCAATTTGTGAACTGTGTGTCATGTTCTCTTCCCATTCATATTGGATGTATTATAATTAATGTATTATGTGTTTCAAAAAATGTTCCATTACCTACAAGAGCAAATTCTTCACTTATTTGAAACCGATTTAAAAGACAAAAAAAAACTGAGAAAACGCTTCTGAAGCGTTTTCTCAGTTACGTTGATAATAATTGGATAGTAGGCTCTGTCTGGCCACCAATTAAGTGGTCAGTTTTTAATCAGCCTATAAGAACGAATCCAGCACAGCCTATATAAACAAAAACAAAATAATAACAAAATTATTCGGCAAGTTTTGCCGAATCGACAATACCATTTCGGCATTATGTCGATTCGGCAAATCCAATTCGGCAAATCCATTTTTTTGCCGAATCGACCAGCACCCGAGGCGCCAATAGAAAGCAACTAGAGAAAAACCAAAAGGTGAAATTAGGAATACGAAAACTGTAACAACTGTAAAAACTGTAACAACAAAGGGTGGCAAACAAAAGAAACCTATTCTCAGTTTAAGTGCAACATCTCCATAAGATTAACACACAGAAGGCCACAGACAACCTACAAATAAAAAGCAATACTTAAATGGAAAGATATCAGCAGCTTCTTACTGACAGTAAACTAATTTTCTTTCAGCAGCGATATTCGGTTGGCAGATGTGGAACTGTGACCAATATTGATCCCCATGTAGAAGAGAGATCGGATTTGTTGCGGATTTGTTTGAAATCCACACAGCCTCCCTTCTTGTGTCAATGTGATCTGAAGAAATCTGTTTATAATTTTCAAAAATTTCCAACCACGCCTCGAGGAACGGTCTTCACCCGTGGGAGTGGATAGATTAGACAAACGAGAAACTAAAGAGAAAAAAACAAAGAAATCTCTGTTCTGTGTGAATGGGATTTTTTACTAAGTCACTATAATCAAATAATTAAATGTTTGGAGTCTGATACCATTACCACTATGCTGAGTCCTGAGTTGACAGCCTCACCGGTCACCGACCTTTCTGAGTTTTGGCGCTGCAGACGAACTTCAGAGTTCAGTCTCCTCCGTGACATTTTTACGTGATCGATTATTACACACACATTTACATAATCGATTACACGCACAAAATTCACAAATAATTTAGGCGCAAATTATAAAATGTCGAAAACACAACTTCAGTTTACATTAAAGGCGTGTGTTGTATTCTTTCTCTATATAATTTCCTTTACATCTCTAAATTGTTGTTTCTTCCAGGCTATCTTTTAAAGCTTTCTTCTTCTAGCTGGTCATTATTACATAACATAAAATTTTTTGACACCAATCAAGTTCAACGACAGTCGTGAGGCATAAAAAGAATAACTGGCGCGTGTGCTTGGCTTGGAATTTTGTCATATATACATTTTATTGCATATGGTATAGAATTATAGTTATCTCGTGTATCCGTATATTGATTGTAGCATGTAGCCTTCTAGAATCCACATTCAATACAAGTTCTGGCTAGGTTCTATACATTTGTCTATTCGAAACCATTCTACCGTTAGTTAGTGCGGCTTGTATTCAAAACTTGCTTGCGCCATTACAATCTACACAGTCGATCTATGCAGCAGCTGGATCCGCTTCGTTCGAGAGCTGTGTTTAGAAATGCTTTCGCAGCTGGGCTGTTTTAAACCACGTAGTATGCATAAGTATATCATATATGCTGTACAGGGAGTGATAAACCCAGAGAAACCTAAACAATGACAATACCACTATAATACTATTGGCGATCCACTCCACATCATCCGACTTTTTTCGACGCTGAAAAATGAAATTTTTCTCAGTTTTTCTCTTTTGTGTTTGCTTCACTCTTGTCGCCATAAGTTTTGAAATCAGCTTTATTTTAAAATTCAGTGGCTCACGAGTGTACTAGTGTCTTGTATAATTTTAATACATTTTTCAATGAAACCGCTGCAATTGGATAGAGAATTTAGCTAACAAGTTTGAGAGAGATTATTTTAATGTGTCATTTGAAATTTTCAATGCGCATATCTGTCTTGCTCTTTGTGTATATAACAGGAGGCCCAGACTACAACGAAACCAACGGCGACAACGAGCAAGATGACAACTTCAACAAAAAAACCGACTACAAGTACCACGCAAAGGCCAACAACTTCCACAACGAGAAAGACAACAACAAAGCAGACTACTTCAACAACAAAACAGACCAGCACTTCAACAACAAAAACCGCTTCGACTGCTAAACCAACTTCAACAACCAAGCCAGCTAGCATAGTTACATCGTCAATTAAGCCAACAACTTCAACAAAACCAACAAGAACCACTTTAACAACCAAGAAAGCCAGTACAATAACTTCATCGTCGATTAAGTCAACGACTTTGACAACACCAAAAATAACAGCGTCAACAGCCAAGCAAGCTAGCAGCCTAGCACAGTAACTACATCGAATAAGCCAACAACACCAATAGTAACAACAGCCACTTCAACAATAACGAGGCGAACAACTGCGGCAGTCATAACAACGACTGTGAAGCCGACAACGTCTAGTCATTGGACAACATCTAGTTCCACTGTAGTGACAACTCCAACTTCATTAACTGAGAATCCCTACTGTAATATTTCAACATACTCTGTGCCCTGCGAAAACACACTTTGCACATTTACGGTATTAGTTTATAATTCAAACCATATAACTAAATTGACAGCCCAAAACGCACATTCAATATCTAATTTTGGTTTAAATTTTCTCTCTCATTTCAGAATGCTACTTGGGGAACAGCGTGTCAACCTCCGCATCCGAATCAATCCTTCGTCAGCCTTAGCGATATCTCGCTAATCTTGAACACGCACAACAGTTACAGAAGTAAAGGGGCAAAGGGCCTCGAGACTCGTGGAAACCCAGGACCTCAACCCGCAAGCCAAAATCAAAAATCGATTACGTTAATAAATAAATATTTTAGGGTGATAAATAAAGTTATCTTTGAAACGTTGCCATTAATTTGTGTAGCATAACAACAGTATACAGTAAGACTATAATTAGTATTTAAATTGTTAAAAAGTTTGAATTAAAAATACTTATAGTTTTCTTTTCCTTTATAGTTCTGGGATGATGAGCTAGCCGCGATGTCAACAGCGCACGCTCTGCAATGCGTTTACGAACAAGACATTTGCAGAGATGTCGGTAAGATCAAAGTATAGCTAATGCTGAACTCTCCAATTGGTTCGGTAGCCTGAAATAAATTATAAGCCTTGTAAAATAAATAAATAAAAGCAGACCGCGCAACGCAATATAACCCGACTGAACCTTATATAATTGTCCATAAATAAAGGTCGCTTTCGAGTGGGTCAAAATATTTACATCGTTGAATCCTCCGTCGACAATCTTGGTGCATCCAACTGGACCGAAGCGATGGCATATTGGTACGATGAAGTTCAATCCATGACGAGTGGCTATGTTTCAAGTTTTCCGTAAGTTTTACGTGTCAGGCAAAATGTCTAGATAAATCAATCACACACTTACTTTGCTTTAATTGTCTGCATGATTTGATTACAGATTAAACCCAACAAACAGCATTGGTCATTACACGCAATTAGTGTGGGCAGAGACTTATAGTTTGGGCTGAGGTGTAGCTTACTATCAATCCAATTTCATAATTAGAGATTTTCTACTTATTAACAAATTTTACCTTGAAAACGATTACTCTA
Organism: Daphnia pulicaria; assembly: GCF_021234035.1. Lineage (NCBI taxonomy): Eukaryota > Metazoa > Arthropoda > Branchiopoda > Diplostraca > Daphniidae > Daphnia > Daphnia pulicaria. The sequence continues at coordinate 11,499,579 of NC_060916.1, forward strand.
CTGCTGGTTCTTTTCATGTATAGACTGCGGGTTATTCCTACAACCGATTATACGTGTGTAACTATGGACCGGCTGGTAACTGGATCGGCTCTTCGGTTTATTCACTAGAGACAACAGGATCTGGCTGCCCTTCCGGAACTATAGGAAACAGCGATGGGTTGTGCGCTTAAACCACCAACAGAAAAAAAGGTAAACTTTAATTCCTTAAAATTACATAGTTATCTAGGGAATATAAAGATAAGGATCTATCTTATAAAGGTATAGGTTTAGGTTTCCGATATCAGACGGATTCCAACTCTTACTTCATTTGATGCAATGCATGGCGCTCTCTTCTAAGAATAAAAAGAAATTTGAAATCGAATAAACCGTCGAAAGCGAAAATAGTGAATGGTTTTTTTAACTTAAATCCTTCAAGCGTTTTACTCTAGTTGAGAAATTTGATTTAAGTCACTCTCACGAGAACGCTGTGCCTACCTTAGTTTTGGCCCGTTGCCAGAAGTGTTCAGTGGCTGTTTTCGACTCGCCGTGTTAACTAAACACTACAGTACACAGAAAAGATGACGGCGATTTCCAACGCGCGCAAAACCGGTTTATTTCGGCCCATCAGGGATCACTAATTTGGGCTTCTAAATTTTAACAGACTTTCAAAACCTCTTTACCCGAGAACTCAGTCCTAATATGCACAAGAAGCAGCCGTTGTTCCGCCCACTAGTGAGAGAAATACGAGTGATGGGTGAAGAAATTAAAAAGATTAAAGGCGCTCCAAACATTTTTGGGGGGCGGATAGATGACTAAAATAAGGGATAGGGATAGCATTATGTTTCCACGACAGAAGAAAAGGAATGAGAAAGAAAATGCACATTAAAAAAAAATATCCTGCTTTAAATTCGTCACAAAGAATTTAAACAATATTTTTTTGTTTTTAAAAATGATATCAAATAAGGAAATATATAATTAACTAACCCTTTTTTTGGTTTTTAATTTTTATTATCTATCCATATTTTATCGACGCAGTTTCTTAAATTCGCTTAAATTTATTTAGTTGAATTTCGAAAAAGCTAAAACAACTCGAAAACAACATAAATTTTTTAGTGCCAAGGTTTTCTCAAGCCGACTGTTTTTCTCGGTTTTTCTAAGTTTTTGTAAAACACCGCACATATGCTCGTGTTCAGGTGCAAACCGTCGAAGTTTTCCATGAACGCATGTGCGGCACTTATGGCAGTTTTCACATATGGACCGGATTCACGCAGCGCTCTCCTCGACTTAAACTAATGCCCACTGCGGCAGACTTTCTGAATTATTAACCATTTCTTAATTCATCAGAATTATTGTACCGTAACTTGGTGCAGTGTGCAGATCTTATATATAAAAAACGAAAAAAACTTAGCTACTGACGTCAATGCAATGCATGCGGCTGCCTCCGCCTCTTTCGAATGAGATAGAAATTCTAACTGCGTACCAAAATGTATACGTGGACATATTAAGCGTATAAATAAGAACCTTACTTCAGTTGAAGTTTCAGAAAGCGCTATAAGTTTCAAACGTGGACGTTTAAAGATGAAACTCTTGCCAGTTTTTGCTTCAATCCTTTTCTTCTATGCGATCGTCGTAGCGGTAAGTAGCCTTATACATTTTATGACTGCGTCCTTTAAAGTTAAGCTGTTGAGAATAGCGCTATACACTTACAATAGAATAGAATGAATTTGCTTTCATGTAAATGCGAATAATGTTATTTAATGGAATTAATGATGTAGCCCCGAGCGGCCGAGCCACACTGCAATCTTTCCTCAATAGATTTTTTACCTATGATACGATAAGTTCCAGAATTCACTCATCCTCTCCCAATCTTTGGGATATTTTGCTTCTTGGAACTCACCAATCAGTTTCAATAAACTTAAAGAAACCGTTTTTGAATTTTCCTTAATTTTTATTTATAACTATTCCATTTACGAGTAGTTTGGGAACAAATAGACATTGATTATTTATGTGCTTCAAAGTTTGTTCAAGTTTCATTTTAAGTTACCTTCGGTCACTCTTTCTAAAAGAATGACTGACAAATTGAGTTATAAAATTTACTTGCACGAGTCGGAGTCTATGGCAATACTTTAGTGCCATTTTTCGAACATCATAAATTAAACAATTTTTCAAACATATTTTGTAAAGTAAAAACTAAAAGTAAAAACTTTTGTTAAATGTTTGTTAAATTTGTAAATGTAATTTTAAAAGAAAAAACTAAATGTAAAATCAAAAGTCTATTTTTAAAAGTTAATTTAAAAAGCAAAAGCTAAATGTTAAAGTAAAAATGAAATGTAAAAACCATTGGCTATTGTTAAAAGATAAATGTTAAACTAAAAACTAAACTTAAAAACTAGTCCGCGAGCTATCCCGCCCCTCCTGTGCTGCCATCTAGCGACCGCTACTGCAAATGCCCATACAGACTAGAGATCGGCGTCTCTTGCTCCCCTCACTATAGACCGTTGCGCCCACTACATAAAGAGTGTGCGGATTCAAATTAAGATCTGATGCGTTATTTCAACTTTTTCCCCCATGTCATTTCAGATATTCATAGTCGAGAAATACATAACTGTATTTTTTTTCAACAAGAAAAAAAGAAAGCAAATCAGAGCATTCCTTTGTATTCGGTTGTGTTTCATTAATAGATTTATACATTGTTTTATAGTTTTATACCACTTTAACTGAAATCCATGTTCAATTCGCTGGATACTCCTGCAGCATTTCCGTGATGTCTGGAGCTATCTTTCTGGATAGAGTCGAAAAGAATCTGAAAAATAATTGGTGTTAGCACATTCATTTCTAAGACGAAAAAATTGAAACAGTAGTTATTTTATTACCTGAAGATGAACGAATATGCAGAACGAACTCGTTAAGTTGTGGGTTGTTATCCGAATCAGGAATGACCAGCAATGCAGTCACAGCTCGAATGGATGAACGCTGTTCAAATCATTTTGTTGGAGACGCTAGTTTTTGATAATATAAAAATGATTCTAGGAAGCTGAACCCACATTCAGTTCATTTTGCATTTCATATTCTTGTTTAACAGCGTTCGCCTTGACTCTGGCGGTGCAAGTATTTCGTAGATGTTCGACAAATCGATCAAGTCGCTGAAGAACAGCCGTAGGACATAGATTGGCTAGACGGGCGACCGTAAATACGTCAACATTTTAATATTGTTATGAGCTGCAAATAAATTTCAAAAGAATGTGAACATTGAGTTACGTTTTGAGTGCTTTTTGAAAGAAAACACAGCAAACCTTTCAATCCTAGTTCAACGTGATTCAAAAATTCGAAAACATCCAATCGATCAAGACACGAATCCAGAAGGTTGTACATGCATTCGAAAGCGGCCTTACCACGGTCTAGACCATCGTCAACCGTGTGCTTGAAGGGACCCATTTCAACTTCGCGGACTAACTCTTTCTGTGAATTAATTTTTTTTGATTAATTAAGGATAATTCGATCGTCAAAAAAGACTCCAATCATTGAATACTTACTCTAACTTTAGTTTCATTATAAAGCTGAGGCAAAACGGAATCGATTAAGTCTCTGACCAACGAAGGCTTGTTGTGTGCTGCCGAATTGAACGCAATGAATACCACTCGTCGCACATTCAAGTCGTCATCCTATTGCAGATTCAATTTGACGTTCCGTTTATGTTAATCACGATGAAACCTTATTATTTACCTGTAAGGTTTGAAGAAAATCGCCGATGCATTGCTTCAGCAGAGGATCAATGGTTTGAACTTGATCGGAAATGCTGAATTTGGCTGCTGTGACGATCGTACTTCTCATCAACGCAGAAGGGCAGTTCAGAGCAGCTCGAAGACGTGGAAGCAATCCCTCAGGATCTGTCAGCGTAAGCTTTCCCAAACACTCGGCTACAACATTGCATGTTCCTTCTTCATTACAATCGCAGTGACGGAAGAGAAGATCCCAAATTCGTGGGACAAATGGACGTAATTGTGCAATGGCCTCGATTCCAAGTGATAGCGAAGTAATCACTTCCTATAACGAGTGGAGCAGCAAATACTGGCGCCGCGATTGATTTTCAATCTGAGTAAGAATAAAGGGCAAGAAACCTGGAAGATTTCAAACTGTTACAGATCCGAGGGCGTGCGAAGTTGCAGATTTCACCTGTAGAAAACGGATATAGATTGATTCAGATAGTTGAGAAAGTAATAGACGTACTTCCTTATTTGGTGGGTCGAAAGAATCGCTGATTGCTTGTCCTAACCCTGGAACCTGGTTAAGATCAATTCGTTTGCCGATCTCTCCAATACAAAGGAGCGCAAAAATGTGTTGCCAATCAGAATGAGGTCTCTGAGCCTTCTGGAGGAAATTCTGCACCAATGTAAAAGCTTCAGAAACTGGTTGAGTTACAACCAATGAAGCAACAGTCTGAGCGACAGAATGATGAGCAGTATTATGAAGACCAGGTTTCGACGCCAAATTCATCATAAACATCAACAGATCGCGGCAGCCAAGACAAGATCCTGGGTGGTAAATATTTGTTGCCATCAAAGGATTTCAGTTTAAACTAATGAAAAAGCATCACTAACCAGGTGCATTAAACTCGACCAATGCCTGTAGAAAATCGAGAAGGGAGCCCAAAGCCACACCTTGAAACAGAGGTGAACGCAAGAGATTGAAAATTTCAGACAAAATGCCTCAAAATGTCTGTAAATGGCTCCGTGGATGATGAATGAGTAATAGCTGTAGGAATTCTCTCATCTGTAGCAAAAAACTTTGAAAAGCATTAGCCTGAAGGATTCTCCAGTTTATGGAGACGGAACTAAATGATATGTTTACCAAGATATTGTTTCACTTTCTTTACGTCCACATCTAATTTCTTTCTCCTTTGTACTTCAGAAACAGACCGCTCATTTAGAATTATGCTAGTGGGAAAATGAGTTTAGGATGTGAATTTATTCAATATATTATTATGATGTAAATTACCAATTGGACACATGGTTTTCCAATAGGGACAATTCTACTGAACATCCACATGTTAGACAGTCCTCAAAAATGATGTCTCGAGACATAATGAGATAGAGATATTATGACAATGAAATGACAAACTCTATGGAATAAATAGAGCAAACTTTTGGTTGAAGAAGCCGTGAAATGTCAAGCAATTGAGTATGAAGTATTTGGACTTTTTGACATCCGTGACTACGCCATCACAGACTGCGAGTTTGGCTAAACAGCACTATTCCGCACACTCTTTATGTAGAGGGCGCAACGGTCTATAGGGAGGGGAGCAAGAGACGCCGATCTCTAGGTCTGTATGGGCGTTTGCAGTAGCGGTCGCTAGATGGCAGCACAGGAGGGGCGGGATAGCTCGCGGACTCGATAGTTTTTAAGTTTAGTTTTTAGTTTAACATTTATCTTTTAACAATAGCCAATGGTTTTTACATTTCATTTTTACTTTAACATTTAGCTTTTGCTTTTTAAATTAACTTTTAAAAATAGACTTTTGATTTTACATTTAGTTTTTTCTTTTAAAATTACATTTACAAATTTAACAAACATTTAACAAAAGTTTTTACTTTTAGTTTTTACTTTACAAAATATGTTTGAAAAATTGTTTAATTTATGATGTTCGAAAAATGGCACTAAAGTATTGCCATAGGAGTCACATCAAAGAGTAAAAAAAAAAAAAAATCTTGTACAACCAATTCTCTTTTTTTCCAAGACCAATATCACAAAAATGTCACATAACGTCAGAGCAGTGGGCCAGTGGCCAGTGTCACTAAATCTCGTCGACCTCTTAATTGCAACATTTTATGAATTGAAAGATAAGCCTGAAAACCCCTATATTTAAAGAGATTTGAACGGATTTAAGATAAATAAGAAATTTTGTCTGGCTTACGTGTTACTTAATAAATAAGAAATGCCTGTGAGGGATAAGCTTTATTGATCATGACATTTATCTGTCATGTCAAGTATAGCAGTAAAAAAATAATTTAAAAAAAACGAATGTAATGACCAAAATATTTTTTGCATTTAAAAGGAGGCACGGACTACATCGAAGACGACTAGTACTGTGTCGAAAACAACAATCACTGCAATACCAAATACCAAATACACATGTTTTCTTTGGTGGTGTTGGGGCGCTCGTCCAACTACACAGCCCCCAAAGACGACGACTAAAACTACGACTACTACAAAACCAACCACAACAACCACAAAACCAACCACAACCACCAAAAAACCAACCACAACCACTAAAAAGCCAACCACAACCACTAAAAAGCCAACCACAACCACCAAAAAACCAACCACAACCACTAAAAAGCCAACCACAACCACTAAAAAGCCAACAACAACCACCAAAAAACCAACCACAACCACTAAAAAGCCAACCACAACCACTAAAAAGCCAACCACAACCACCAAAAAACCAACCACAACCACTAAAAAGCTAACCACAACCACTAAAAAGCCAACCACAACCACCAAAAAACCAACCACAACCACTAAAAAGCCAACCACAACAACTAAAAAGCCAACCACAACCACTAAAAAGCCAACCACAACCACTAAAAAGCCAACCACAACCACCAAAAAACCAACCACCACCACCAAAAAGCCAACCACAACCACTAAAAAGCCAACAACAACCACAAAAAAACCGACCACAACCACTAAAAAACCAACAACAACCACCAAAAAACCAACAACTTCTACACAGACACAGACTTCAACAACCCAACAAACGACTTCAACGTCACAGCCAACAACTTCGACGTCACAGACGGGAACTTCTACAACAAATGCAGAAACTTCAACGACCCAACCAACAACTTCAACGACACAGACGGCAACTTCTACAGCCGAAGCAGGAACTTCAACAACCGCACAAACAACTTCAACGTCGCAGACGGGAACTTCAACAACCCAACGAACCACTTCAACAACACAGTCAACAACTTCGACGACACAGACGGGAACTTCTACAACAAATGCAGAAACTTCAACGACGCAACCAACAACTTCAACGACACAGACGGCATCTTCAACAACCCAACCAACAACTTCAACGACACAGACGGCAACTTCTACAACCGAAGCGGGAACTTCAACGTCACAGCCAACAACTTCGACGTCACAGACGGGAACTTCTACAACAAATGCAGAAACTTCAACGACACAGACGGCATCTTCAACAACCCAACCAACGACTTCAACACAGACGGGAACTTCAACAACCGCACAAACAACTTCAACGTCACAGCCAACAACTTCAACGACACAGACGGCAACTTCTACAACAAATGCAGAAACTTCAACGACCCAACCAACAACTTCAACGACACAGACGGCAACTTCTACAACCGAAGCGGGAACTCCAACGTCCCAGCAAACAACTTCGACGTCACAGACGGGAACTTCTACAACAAATGCAGAAACTTCAACGACACAGACGGCATCTTCAACAACCCAACCAACGACTTCAACACAGACGGGAACTTCAACAACCCAACCAACCACTTCAACCTCACAGCCAACAACTTCAACGACACAGACGGCAACTTCTACACACAATGCAGAAACTTCAACGACCCAACCAACAACCTCAACCACACAATTAGAAACTTCAACAACACTCCCGACAACTACTACAACGGACCAATCAACTTCAACGACACAATCATCTACAAAACAAGTAGAAACTTCAACGACTCTCCCGACAACTTCAACGACACTCCCGACAACTTCAACGACACTCCAGACAACTTCAACGACACTCCAGACAACTTCAACAACTGATCAATCAACTTCAACGACTCTCCCGACAACTTCAACGACACTGCCGCCAACTTCAACGACACTCCAGACAACTTCAACAACTGACCAATCAACTTCAACGACACAATCATCTACAACACAAGTAGAAACTTCAACGACTCTCCCGACAACTTCGACGACACTCCCGGCAACTTCAACGACACTCCAGACAACTACAACAACTGACCAATCAACTTCAACGACACTCCCGACAACTTCAACGACACTCCCGACAACTTCAACGACTCTCCCGACAACTTCAACGACACTTTCGACAACTTCAACGACACTCCAGACAACAACAACTGACCAATCAACTTCGACGACTCTCCCGACAACTTCGACGACTCTCCCGACAACTTCAACGACACTCCCGACAACTTCAACGACACTCCAGACAACTACAACAACTGACCAATCAACTTCAACGACTCTCCCGACAACTTCAACGACACTCCCGACAACTACAACAACTGACCAATCAACTTCAACGACTCTCCCGACAACTTCAACGACACTCCCGACAACTACAACAACTGACCAAGCCACTTCAACGACTCTCCCGACAACTTCAACGACACTCCCGACAACTACAACAACTGACCAATCAACTTCAACGACTCTCTCGACAACTACAACAACTGACCAATCAATTTCAACGACTCTCCCGACAACTACAACAACTGACAAAGCCACTTCAACGACACTCCAGACAACTTCAACGACACTGCCGACAACTACAACAACTGACCAATCAACTTCAACGACACAATCCTCTTCAACAACTTCCTAAGTTTAAACTTCCACAACTGAAGTTGTCGTCAACGACAGAGCTGAGCACCTCAACAACATCCCAAAGTCAAAGATAACTACGCTCATATAACTGAACAGCATGCTAAAATTAAATATTTGGTAACAATCAGCAAACTTACACATTTATAAAAGTTGGTTAGGGTAATGGTTTTTTAGCTAAAAATGTATCGTTGCTCTGGATGCATTGATTAGATTTTAAAGATTGGTTATTGGTCAAATTTTTAATTTTTAAATATCATAAATAATTGAATGCTATCGATATTTATCAGTTTATAAACCTAAATGTGAACAATACACTTATAATCGGCAGTAGTTTTCTATCATATCGAGGTCCTGTACATTGTTTCAAAAAAAATCAATTGTTAAATTGTTTGAGTATATTATACTTTCAAGAAAAGGCGCGGATAAATAACACATCAAACGACCTTAAGAAGAAATCGAAAATTTGTCTGTAAAACAAATTGAACATATGTTCATCAATTAGAACAAATATGGATCGATTTCAATAGAAGAATGATAAGAAAGGGAAGCATTTCTTTTCACTGGGTTGCAGGCTACAATTACATTTTCAATTGTAAAAGCATTTGATGTAGCATTTTACTTCGATTGGAGTAAAATGACGACGTACGTTATGGTCAAGCTTGTAATAGTTAGCAGAAAAGAAGGCGTCACATTGTAAAGACCCAAAGGAGATGCAGCCAGGGGATCGGTTTGAAGCCGGCCGATGAAGACAATGAGAAGCTCACGTTCCCCGTTCGGGATCAAATCCCAGTATTTGGTCAACAGAACCGTCAAAACGGAGCGCAATCGATCGGAGGCGCAGTAGATTTTAGTGGTGAGCAGAGTGCAAATGACGAGCTCGTACACGTTAGTCAAGAGATTGGCCAAATAGATTCCCGCGTCCTCGGGAGAGCTTTGGAACATGTAGAGGACAGAGTAGAGCATGATACAAATGATAGACAACCTCATGCAGTGATTGAGAAACCACAGAACGCCGAACAGAGAATTGGAACGAGTGACAAAACTTCGCAGCGTTTCGTAGTAGTCAAACAACTGCCGCAGATGCGTGGCAAACAAATAGCCGCGATTCAATTCCAATTGATCCGTCATTTTTTCATCGTGATTTGGCGGATCTAAAATTGTGAAAATGCGTTCAAATTCGTGCAGCAAAACCCGCACCTCCAGGGCGATGTGGAAGAACGCCAAAGCGGAAACGGAGTCACAGAAGGAAGCCAAAATAACCACGCAAGTGATGTTGACAAGGTGGATGGAACAGAGAATAGGAACCGGAATGATTTGACGAAGAAACTGAAGGTGCGACAGCAAGTAGGGAACATCCGGTTTGCGGAAGACGACAAAACCCATGCCGACCAGCAATCCGATCAACATCAACAGCCTAGAAGTGTAAATGAGAGCCCGCGTCTTTTTCATCGTCGAAAACATGTCGTGGTGATTGTAACCCAACATGAGTTCCTTCTCAAAATGGCCCCAATCTCTGAAAAAGTCGAGAAATTCACGACGGTAGTAAACGTACCACAACTGGGTGAACAGTGCGAGCGGAATGGCGGAGAGCCAAAGCATGTAGGGAATAATCGAGTGCAGCGTCGTCATCACCAGGATGGCCATCACCATTTTGGTGAGGTGGAAAATCATCATCAGGGAAATGAAACCCATGACGACGGCGATCCCGATGCAGCGAAAGGCGTTCAGAACGGGACGCTCCCGGTCGTGATACGGATGGCACCAGTCGGGCATGATGCTGAAGTACCGCGTCAACACCCACCACGGATGCAGAGTGTCTTTCAACGTCAGTCCGCGAGTCCGGCCAATTTCGATGTGATTGGTTTTCTCCCTAACCATTTTGCGACGAGAGATAATCGGCAATGCGCGAGACTAAGATAATTTAAACTGTATAAATAAGAGAGAAGAATTAATTCACCGTAAACGAGCTATTTAGTTGAATAATGAATGGAGCTGTTACTTTTATCGAGCAGAGCTGTCGAAGGTTCAGTGTCAACTGCACATCAAAGCCCAAAGCAAACGAATGGCTCCAACTGTCAAACAACGAATAAATATATCGTCATAAATATGAACGCCCTTTCCTGAAATGAGTCGCTGTGTGTTCCAGCATTTACTGATGAGACCCACCCAAAAAGAGAAAGATAATTTGAAAGCTTTATTTCACTCTGTAAATGCTCCTTTGTTAAAAAACAAGAGTGGCATCGCAAAAATTAATGGAAACATGGCAAACCAAAAAAAAAAGGAAACACGTAACGATGTTGCGTGACTGAGCGTAGCAGAAAAAGGAGGGTCGATATTAGTTGACATGCTTGCCATCATTACCAAACGTATAAACAGTGAAAATTACTTGGGCGCTGTTGACTTCAACTAACAAAAGAGTCAATGACTTGCAGTTTAAATGGCTATAAAATGTCGTTTAACTATTTCTATAGTTGTTTACCTCATGAATTCCAAAATCAGACTTGTTTGAATGGCCGCCACTCACCAACATACAAATCGATAGAACTTAAGAATCGACAATTTGACTAGTTAAATGAAAATCAATTTTTTTAAAAAGGTTTTTCACTTGGATTGGAGTAAAATAATGACATAGGTGACACCCAGACTGGCAACGGTCAACAGAAAAGAAGGTGTTACATTGTAAAGACCCAAAGGAGTTGCGGCCAGAGGATCAGTTTGAATGCGGCCGTTAAAGTGGACGAGAAATTTGCGTTCCTCCTTCGGGATCGAGTCCCAGTAGCGAGTCAACAAAACGGCGAGATGACTGCGCAAACGATCTGAGGCGCGGTAGAGTTGCGCCGTTAGCAGAGTCGAAGACACGAGTTCGTACAAATGAATACAAAAATTAATCAAGTAAATTCCCGCGGTCATGGGGGAACTTTGCAACAAGTAGAGGACCGAATACAACATGATGCAAATTACAATCAACCTCATGCCGTGATTGAGAAACAACAGGACACCGAATAAAGAATTAGCACGACCCACAAAACGCCTCACCGTTTCGTAAAATTCAAACAATTGGCGCAATTGGGCAGCGAAAAACAAGCCCGGATCGACGTCCAATCGACCCGACAGCTTGTGGTAATTACACTGGGAATTGAAAAGCTTGAAAACATTATCAAATTCCCTTTGTAAAACGTGGATCTGACATTGAAAGTGGAAAAAGACCAATGCCGGGACAGTTTCGCAAAGCGTCGTCAACCCCAGAACCAAAATCATATTTACTAAATGAATAAAACCGAGAATAGGCATCGATATTACGTCATGAAGTGCTTGAAAGTTAGATAACAAATAAGGAGCATCCGGAAAATTGAAAATGATCATGCTCAGCCCCACTACAAGTATTAGCAACGTCACCAATTTAGAGGTGTAAACGAGAATGCGAGGTTTCCTAACCATGGGGTAAACTAATTCTTGGTGACTGTACCGCACGGCAAGATATTTCTCAAAAAGGTCCCAGTCTTTGAAAAAGGCAAGAAAATCACGGCGACAGGCGATGTACCAAATCTGAGTCACAACGGCGAGAGGAATGGCGGACAACCAAAGGAGAAAAGGAATGACGGAGTGAACGGTGGTCATCGACTGAATGGCGACCACCGTTCGACTCAGCTGGAAAATCATCATCGCGAAAACGAAAGAGAAAACGAAAGCAACGCCGGTGTAGCGAATAAGAGTCACCGCTACAGCATCAAGTCGCTTGCGGTCGATGTTGTGCGGATGACAGCACCAGTCCGGCAGAATTCCGCAGTATCGGGTCAATACCCACCAAGGTCTCAGAGTTTCTTTCACGGATGCGTAGTCTTTGGTTCGCCACGCTTCGACGTGATACGTCTTCTTCATGTTTCACGGTTGCAATGCGATCGAGATATGGAAACGGTAAAACTCTGAGACTGAAACAAATCAAAAGCAGGATCAGAATGGCGGGGATTACTTCAAGATTTTCATTGAAATACTTGGCTAGAGATTGGCGAAACGTTGGCTACATGTTTGGATTGTCAAGAGGAGCTGTTGAAAATTCACTGTTGTCCATCGGAGACAAGAAAGCCGAATGGATGGAACTTTGAACCGACTGTAAATAAATATATAACGTCGAGTAAAGGCTACAATTGGGTACTGGTGATGATTGAAAAGCTTTTTTGTTGACACGCTCAAAGTTTCTGGTTTCTAAAGCAACCAGGCGTCAACATCACATTACCCATAAGAATAGGGCTACGACAAGGAGCCTCAGTTATAGAATAAAAATGCGCAAAAATAACTTGTAAATTATGACTGCAAACAAGCAAACAACGACAGCTTGGCGACGCACACAGTTATTCGCAGTTATTAGATAAATGAAGTTAAAAATGCGGTATACGGTCACACGGGGAAGGTGTCTAGTCGAAAAGTTTATCAAAAAGATATTGAAATTTCGATCGATCAAATACTTCAAAAAATTTGAAATCCATCAAGAAGTAAGACAATAAAACGTCAATTTTCTTCTAGATTTCTCAACGCTGAACCGAGGAAACTTTAAGATTTGCCATCCAAAATTGAAAGAGAAAAAAAGAAAGAAAACCAATTACAACTGAATGTGCTTCATTTGTAACCAATTGACTTGTTAGTATTTTTCATTGCCTAACGTAATTATTTGCCTTACGAAATATGAAGACACTTCAATCAACTACGCCAAAGGTATAAAAAGCTGCCCCTGCTGCTTGATTCCGTCAGTTAAAAAACTCCAGCGATGAAGACCTTATCAATATTATTCTTCGTACTAACTTATTTTCACCTGTCTCTGAGTCAAAAGGACAATAATTGGGACCTTCAATTCGACTTTGAACCTACGAGGCAAAATAAAGATTTTCTATAATGAAGAGCTGCCCGACAAACATCAAAGACAACGTCGCCCAAACAGGTACCGCTAACTGAAATCACTTAAAGTCTATTCTCAACGTCAAACAATTTTTTTAAACAGTGAAGATGATCGAAACATGTCTTCAAAAGAAAGCGCTGGAATTCCCCACGAACAACAAGGACAAGATTCACGTCCACTGCGTCAGAGATCCGCTGATGGGCAACGTCGTCGACTTCACCATCTACAAAGGCGACCACGATTTCACGAGAAAAGACGACCGGGAGCGGGATGGAAATGAAGGGCAAAGAGGACGGTAAAAAAGGAACGAGTTTCATTTTCGCATGGTGGTTCAAACTAGACCCGAAAATGAAGAACACGTTCAACAGTTTTTTTTCCACATTTTCCAAATTAAAACGAGCGGTAGCCCAGAACTGACCAAATTTCCTCTCGCCACTCTGAGTTTATCGGAGAAGAATGGCTTCTACTTGCATCCCAACGACTTGAACCCAAATGGAGACAAGTCTTACAAGTTGCTGGACCTCAAAGACGTCAAAGGCAAATGGATTCAAGTGTTTGTCGAGGCCGTTTTCAAGAAAAAGGAGAACGGCGGATACATTCGCGTGATTCTCAAAGACGAGAACGCCTAACGACCGAATTAAAAATCTCTCACGAAGTATGAGCTGGCTTATCTATCATTGTGCTGCTTGTCAAGGTGACTATTTAATGTGTTTGTTTTTTCTTACCAGATGTGATGGGAAGGAGCCAATTTCAGACCGAAATGGGGCCTGTACCGCAAAAAATCTTCCGTCTATCAGCCGTCCGATTGGGAGCTATTCCAAAACGTTCAAATCTGGAAGAAGAAATAAAGTAAAATATAATTATAAGATATAATTTGTTTTAAGTCAAGCGGTTACGCAATTCAATACTGTTGGCTGCCGAGTCTGGCACAAGAATAAGGGAATAAACAACGCAACGCAGAATAATAACAAGGCCGAAATGGCTTGGCAGAATTATTTCGTGGATTCTCCCTACCACACGACCTACCGAAAATGTTGCGTGCGTAAGATATTTGAAGAAGACTATACATCATACATCATCATACCTATACGATATATAGTGTAATACGTAGACGCCAGACGGGTAATATAGAACGATATAGAAAGGGAATAGTTTTAGGGAATATTTTAATTGTACGTAATAAAGAAATAACTATAAGGTATCAAATAATTGAATGTGAATTTTTACTTAGGCTAACGTATATAATATTCCGGGATGGAGTCAACGCACTAGTACAAAGTCACGGCAAAGTCAGCAGTTTTCGTTCACTCATATCTCTAGTGGATCTCGACGATTCGTTTGAATTCCGGGGATGGATCTGCTAATTGGCCTGGTTCCTTCTATCACAGCAGCTAACAAAAGAAACACAAATAAATTGAACGTCGATTTCAAATAGTACATCAATCAATTTAAAGTTAAAGTAATCAAGACAACAATAGAAATGATTTTCTATCAATATTCGTTTCTCCATGAAATAAAAATCCGGATTTCGTAAGGGAAAGAAAAAATACATTTTCCAAGTTTGAAACTCACTTGCGATTGACACGCGAGACGCCTAGTAGGGCAATGGTATTTCCTACAACAACGTACCCTACTCTCCACGTATAAGCGGCGTAAAAGTTAAGCGCACGCTCCAGTGTGTAGCGTGCGCTGCCAGCGTTGATTTCTTGATTTGCTATATCCATCCCATAGTTTGAAATATGCGAGACCCACAACACCGAGCAAAGCCGATGAAACTCCCTCTCCATTTGATGCAGTCGATCCGCCTATATTGGCCAAGAGGTAAAAAAAAAAATGTGTCTGGTGCAACTAATTCCGCTAATTCCTTTCAATCAGCCATTTCAACCATTAGGCAGGATATTTTGTTTGTTAAGATATGCTTGCTGCGTAGATAAAAACCTCAAAGTGCATTATTACAGTGAGGTGCTAGACAACGACCTTATTTTCATACGGTTGAACCAAATTCAAAATTGTAGGATGGACCTTTACAGCAGCTTATCTAAAGTAAGATAAAGCAATCAAAGGGAACACACACAACGCGCGAGGAGCCATTTTTTTTATTGTTCCCGCCTAAATTAATATCACTCGCATTAGTCAGTATTGTGATCTGTTTCGTTTCGGTCGCTAAGGTTCTCATTTCTTTTCAGTTGTGTCTTTTCTTGTGCTGTGACTGTTTGTTGTTGATTTCTTTCCAACAAACTTTTGACGTATGCGATTGAAACAAGACAAGGACCAAATAAAGGATGTGTCTGGTTTATGTGTCTGGCTGAAACGTGCGTGTTTGAACTTTGAATAAGTGATCACTGCATTCATCCTAATAGACCGTATATTAAAGCGCTGTGTAGTGAAATCGTGTGAAATTTAAGAGCCTGTAAAATGTCTAAAAGACTAAACCAAAACGATAGTGGCGATGAGCCAATAGGTTCCGCTATTAAGAAAGCCAGAATTACTACGGGACTCGCATCGACCAGCGAGAACACACTTTCATCTTGTGGACTGAAAAACACCTTGCACGGTACTGTGTTTCAGTTGAAACTGTTGATGCTTTTCTTAATTCGAGGAATTGGTGCCGGTTTCCAATTCCGTTTGGGAACGGAAATGCCCGGAATAGGCGGCAAATTCGACGATCTGATTTTCAAGTTCAAGAAAAGTAATCAAACATCAGAGAGCTATCGATTCTTACAGGCCAAACACAAACAGAACGAAGATAAGGAAAAAATCACGGCAACTGATCTGCTCAACGACAATAATGGAGAATTTAGTCTACCGAAATATTTCCGTTCGTACTACCGTGAAGTAATAAAACAAGCTGAAGGAATTCTCCCGGAGACTATTCAGGATTGCATCATCTGCACCAACATTGGCTTCGACAATGAGGAGAATCTGAAGAAGAGCGGGATCGAGCTGATACGTCTGGACGATCACGATAACATTTTATCTTTCGATAAAACGTTAGATAACAAAACCCCAGCTCGCTACAGGTTAGAGAAAACGGACAAATTGCGTCGAATAATGGCAGGGTGGTTAGACGTTCATCTATTGGCCAAAACGATGCTCGATTACGTCACCGATAACAGACAATTAACCCTAAGCTCCCCCATATTTAAAAGTTATCACGTTGCTTTGATTCACGAGAAAGTGATTGACAAAATAGGAGGTAAACTTTGCACAACCTTTCTAGAGGGAGATAATAGTCGCTTCCGTGAAATACTTTCCGAGATAACGTTCGTTCATTACTGGGAAAAATTGTCGTTTAAATCGGAAAAAAAGCAAACAATTCGAACTGATGGCACTAAGAAACTAACTCTGTTTGACGGCACGTCTATCGAAAAACATCTGCCGAAATATTCCACTACGATGGAATTTGATTTTGGCGTATTTGAGGACTATTATAAAGATTTAGTCGCACAAAAAGTTATTGTTCCAGAATGGCGAACGAAAACTAAGAAACCTTTTACTAAAGAGTTCAAAAGGGGAATTAATCAAACTCAAGAGGGATTGCAATTTCGAAAAAAGCTTTGCAATGCCGTTTTTATTCACTATTGGAAAGACTTGACTATTCAGCTAAGCAAATCGTTTGGTATGAACAGTAAAACAGATGAGAATAAGTCCCTTAATGATTTAGTTGCTGATGATAAAGAAATTGACGATTTCTTGGACAAGCTCGTCTTTGCCGTTCACACACCAAACGAAGTGGAACTGGATGAATCCTGAAAGAAGAGGTGAGCGATCGTTACAGTCTCAACGAAAGTGACTTTCAGTCGGATTTTTTCCTGAGAAACGTGTTGGACTGGTTAAAAAAGAAAGACTCGAAATTTATGTCATCGGAAGAAGGGATGAAAATTTTAGAAAATGGAAGGGAAAAGATGGAATCGTTGCGTGTGACGGCCATTTCAATCCACTACCAAAAGCAGCTGAAGGAAGTGTTGGAATTCAATGACAAGGCAATTAAGGATATGAAAGAGAAATTGATGCTGTTGCTGACAGCAGATAACAGAATCGGGCGTATCGCTACTTCATTGCCAAAACGCACGGCCGTTAAAGTCATTGCGGCACTTGAAAACCTCAGACTGTCGAATACGAATGACACAATACAAAAATATTTTTGGTATGACGATAGCTACTTAGTGACGTCATCAAGTCGATTGCAAAAAGACCGCGCAAAATTCAAAAAGGCACTCGAGTCGAAACATTCTCATCATCTTCTCCTTGTCGTTTGCGAGGACGGACCTTCGACAGAAAATGAAAGCGAACTCTTTGAAGAGCCGGTGAAAGAAGGCGAGAATATGAAAGGTGAAGAGATACAGAATAAGAAAATCATTATCATTAGTCAAGGCGGAGCTGAAGTGGAAGATAAATTAAAGTTTGGCGACCTAAATGAGAAATCCAAAAGAGCCTTACTTAAAAAGAAAATAGAATTTCAAGGTACGATTAAATCTGTGGGAGATTTAATTAAAAAGGGCGGTACTACCGTTAAAAATTGTGACGCAGAACAGGTGATTGATTTTAATTCAATTGAAGAATTGCTGATAGAAAAAGGAGAAATTACAATTCCTACGTGCAGCTCTGCACGTTTCGAGCCAGAACTTTACGTCGAGAGGCAGATGGAGCATCCCTGGGAAAAAAATTTTTATGGTGAACTAGCTGCGAGTATGAAATGCACGACAGATGAACTCCAGAGAGACTGTATCGTTCATTCGCAAGGAAACATTGAATGGTTTGCGGATGGTCATCGGAAAAAAAGGATTTGGGAGAAAATGAGAAATATCATAAATGAAAATATACGAAAGGCTAGAAATTGTCATTTATCTAACGGTGTCGTCGTCTCAGAGAAAAAACTGACTAAAAAAAACAGAAGCGGACGAGTGTTCATCATTTCCGACTTAGCCGGAACCGGAAAATCGACGATCTTATCCAACTATTACGAAATAATCAAAAGAGACAACCCGGATATGTGGGTTATCAAAATAGATTTGCTGGATTACAGTAAAGAGCTAGCGGAATTCAACTTTTCTCTATTTAATGATCAGGCAAGCGCTTTTGCATTTTTCGATGACATTTTCGCCAAAAAGAGTCCATTTACGCGCTCGCTTTTAAGTCACCGGTTTCAGACGGATGGTCGAATCGTCGTCATGCTGGACGGGTTCGACGAAATTGACGGTAAACTCCACGAACAAGTGCTTCACTTGATTAAAGCTATCACACTGACGAAGTTTTATGCAATCTACATTACTACTCGCCCGCATTTAATGGGAAAACTGCAAGATGAATTTTTCCAGTTTTCCTATACTTTAAAAAAATTCAGTCAAGAAGATCAAGTTGATTGTCTGTCCAAGTACTGGGGGAGCAAACTGAAAATGTTGCAAACTACAGATGGGCAAATCCGATTGTTTGGTAAATCGTTAGTTGAACGCCTGACAACAACTTTGAATGACAGAGAAAAAGATTTTATTGGGATTCCATTACAATGCCGAATGCTGGCCGAGTGCTTTGAGTCCCAACTCCAAGATACAATCCAAAAAGGATTACCAATCGCTGCTCTTATTAAAAATATCTCAGAGAACGATTTGAATTTGACAAGCCTCTACTCTCTCCTTATGAAGAAGAAAATTAAAATTTATCGCGAAGAAAAATTTAAGGCTAATCCATATAACCACCAAGCAGATTGGATTATTGAAAACACGATGAAAAATTTGGAAACATATTTAAGAAAATTGGCGATCAAGACAATTGTTTTCTATGCGTCGGATGTGGACGTTTTGTTGGGCCAGCCTTCATTTCAGTCCAAACAACAAATTTGGCAAGAAAATGAAGACTACACTAGTGGTGGCGTTTATTTTGGCTTCTTGGATAAAAACGATAGAGGCGAAGTCAAGTTCGTGCACCGGACGTATGCCGAGTATTTCTTCGCCAAATATTTATATGAGGGATTTCTTCCCGAAAACAACAAGAATTGCAATCACTTACTCACTTCGGAATCCGTTCGAAAAGTGATTTTTAGCAAGATATTGATAAACGATAAGTACAACGGAGTGCGAGTGTTATTCAATTCAATGTTGAACGAGTGCGTGCAGCCAATGGGCCACTTATCTCCAGAAATCGAAAAATCTTTAAAAATTTTGGGTGTCGCTATCTACGACGAAAATTCAAAAATATTTATGTTCATGTGTGATTGCCTCGACCTCTCACTCCGGAAAGTCAAAATACGGCAGCTTCTAAGCTCTAATTTGTCTTTGTACCCTGCTATTTCTATGGATTTTTCCGCAACTTTAACTTACAGAATGTACAATAAAAATAGCGCAGTATTTGAACGATTCATGAGTTACTACGACAAGGACACAGAGAAGGAGGAAGTGCGGTGTATTACACTCTCAGTTTTTTGGGGGTATTCGAGGGTATTCGAACTAGTAGCGTTTTGGTTTTTGCTACTAATAGTATAGGGGGGGTATTCTATTAGTAGCATACCTGTTCTAGAATAGGGGTTCGAATATCCCCCGAATACCCCCTATTCCATGCCTATTCTAAGAGTTTTGCTGAGTGGGGTAAGATCAGAAAAAATGTGTGGAGCGTCCGGGTATTGAACTCGGGTCTCCCGCATTCCAATCCGAGCTTCTTCCATACGGCTATTCTGACTGTATGAATCTTCTGTATTATCGATAAAGTTATTTATACGTTTTGATACTTTTGGAGTTGGGACTTTGTTGGGACGGATAAATTTTCAATCTGAAAATTAAAAAAAGTGTGCTGGGAGGCAACTCGATACACCGACGCCGTATGTGCAAATGAAACATTCGCCCACCCAGGTATTCTATTCGAATATGGGGTAAGGTATTCGATTCTTCGAATACTGGGGTATTCGAAGGAAAATCGAATCGCATAAGGGTTCTACTATGGGTATTCGAAGCTTTCGAATAGGGTTGAACCTATTCTAGACCTATTCTAAGCAAGGGTATTCGAAGCTGGAATATCCGTCGTAGAGGGTTAGAATATCCCCTGAAAACTGAGAGTGTATGCTCGATATGTTATACCTTCCACTACTTTACTTTAATGATTACGAACTAAACAGAGAAGAAACCAAAAAAACCATGGAGCTCGTCCTCAGTTTCTTAGTCAGGACCCGTGAAGTGTTAAAACAATTTTCAGATCCAAATTTTCAAAATACCACCAAAGGTATACTCAAGGCTTTTATTAGTAAAAAATACCTCAAATGCAATTTAAAACCAGTTTTAGAGCTCTTTTCATTCGTCTATTCCGATGATTCTTTGTTGGCAAATATTTTGGTCGATGCATTCCCGAATCATTATGATTGCATTTTACATGAGAACATTGAAAGCACCTTAAGAATTTTACGCGATCTTGGAAGAAACAAAGTGCTGGAAGGAATATGTCGTCAAATCCTCAAAATGGATATTCAAATATTTAAAAAAATTTACCAGCTGAAAGAAGAAAATAAGACTACTGAGGATATCCTATTACCAGTAACTATTCAATCGCTATTAGTACGAGATTCTCATCGAATGACTCCTCTCCACAGAATGGTTCTGTACGACGATGGCGAAACATTCGATCGGATACTAGAAAAAATTCGCAACAGTTATTCGTCTAATGAAACGGAAGCTAAAAAGTGGGGAAAGGAAGTGCTGCACAATGTCATTGCTAGTGACGAAGAAGGGGTTACACCCTTCTACGTGGCCGCCGCGTGTGAAAGCGAAAATCTTTGCAAACAAATTTTGAACTTTTTAAAAGAAATGTTGTCCGAGGATGAGCTGCGGAAATACTTGACCGAAACAAACGGATTCTTGAGCAATGCCTTGTGGGATGCCATTAAACTGGAGAAATTAAAGATGTTTCGAATCATTTTGGAATCCGTCCAAAAATTCCTCGGACAAGATTATCTCATCGCCTTAATGAAAGACGAAAATGAAAGATACAGTGGTGGTAATATATTTAACGCGTGTCATAAATTAATTTTATTCGAAATTGTGGTCAACGTTACCGCCAACGGTGAAAAGGGCTATGAGCATTTGTACGAATTGCTTTTCAATTACAGGGAATCGAGTAAATATGACATATTCTTAGGTTACCAACTTCAACACTTGGATGATAGAAATTTTCAGAATATGCTGTCAGTGAATGGACTGTATGCTTTTGTGATTAAGTTACTGAACTTGGAGTGTCCGCATGGATTTGATTTAGTGACAAAATATATGCTTGAGAAATTTACGGCTGAACAACGCACTCAGCTGTTCAAAATTATTATTTCAGAGGATTCTGGTACAAAAAGTTATTTCGACAAGTGGTTCGATGCAAAAATAATTAGCCACGGAAATTACTTCAACGATTGTGATTTAAAACAAATTATTTCAAATATTTCTGATAATCTGGGTCAAAGTGTCACCGAAGAACTATTGATTCGCAACAACTGTGAAGTCTTCAAAAGTGCACTCATTTTTAGAGGTGAAAACCTTGTCGCTATGATGCTAACCTTTTTAACAAACAACAAAGACGGAATTGTACAACATTTGGCCAACATAGCGCCTCAATTGATTCTAGAGGTAACGGAGAATTGCGATCCTCCAACAAAGGAAAGAATCCTTCGGATATCAAACATCCTTAATTTTGTCTTTAATTCTGTCGAAAATTGCGATTTGCCAGAATTAGTCGACGTAATTTCCAACAAATACATTTACGATGATTCACTCAAAAGGGAACGCAGTATATGGAGTAACTATCTGGAAAAGAACAGAAGTTCCAACCTTACCACAAGTGTACCGAAAAAAGTTGACAATTTCTTGAAAAGCGTTTTGCATAATTTAGGCCAAAACGCTGTTGAAAAACTTGTGGTAGAACACGAAGATGGTCAAGTTCTAACGCAGTTTTTAATGCGTACTAGTGATGAACAACTTGTGAAGGTTCTCTTACGTCATCTATCAAAAGGGCAGCGACAGGAGGTTAAATTCAAGTTAATGAAGAAAGCTCCGGATACAATAAAAAATTTGATCGAAACGAACTGGTCCGAAGCTGTAAACTATTGGATGAATATCCTACACCTGGAATATGTTATAAAATATGCCGACAGTGTTTTGCTACTGGAATTATTAGAAATCATTACCCAAAGTCATAAAAAGCCGCATCCCTTCAACAATGAAACAATAATGAGTGTTTGGAGTAGCTATCTTTTGTGCGACCAAAACATAGATAGACTGTCTCTAAACGTAGACAAATTCTTGCTATGCATTGCCAACAAGCTGAGTAAAAGTAAAGTCAAAGAACTGGTGCTTCACGAATATCACGACGACGAAGTCCCAAATTCTGCCATAGGTCATGCGGTTTCCAACAGAGAAAAACGTTTAGTTGACGCCATGCTGGCCCATCTGACGGAGGAAGATCGTGATGAAGTTCAGCGCGATCACGTCGATACCGCCGTAGAAGAAATTGTGGGGGAGCCGTTTTAAAACAAACAAGAGTGACGAAGAGACGGGCAACACTTTTTGGTCTTCTTTGCTCCACTTATACTAATTACGCATCGCAAAAAATCAGAGAGCGCTGAATCAGACACGTCGAAAATTGGCTTCGTCAGAGGATAGCGATTCGCCTTTCAAAACGTAAAACAAATTCTATCAATGCGTGTGCTAAGCTGGGTAAAAATAAAGTGAAAGCACTTTAGTCCTTCACAGTTGCCATTGTTATGGCGATCGCCCGCGATCGCCACTCCGTCATAAACTCAGTGGCTTCTTAGGGAGAAAAGGATTTAGTTGAAGCCATGCTGGCCCATCTGACCGAGGAAGATCGTCAAGAGATTCAGCGTGATCACGTTGATACCGCCGTAGAACCTGACGCGGAATCACTTACGTCCAACTACAGCACTGATGAAGAAATCGCGTCTTCGTCGGACAGCATTGACGACAACAGTGACGAAGCGATTAGCAATCGGAAGTAATCGAAAAGTTTCTTTTTTTTTATAGCTCCAGTTTCCAATTTGCAATTTTAATGTTTGGAATGTATAATAAAAGAAATTCTATATGGATATTATTAAAAAGAGAAGGGAAAAAGGTCTAAAAACCGACCGCCTAGTGGCCCCGACCTTATGTTTCTGTTCCGTTTTTCTTATTCCTTGTACCGTGTCGTGCCCGTGTCGTTTTCCCATATTGTTCACGTTCTACGCCACAAAAACGTCATCCATCCCAAATCCTAAAAGAGGCCTGGCCACTCCCATTGAAACAGCCATCCACAAACACAGGCTGAAGCTCAAGCTCAACCGAATCCTGCCTCTGCTCTGGTGAAACAACGGAAGCAGTCCATCATGTCCTGTTTATCTGTCCATTCTTATGCAACCCACTGAGCTGATCCCGTATCAACGTCCAAGAAACTCCAATATCACCACACACCATCGGTATCAAGCGCTCCCGCCGACTACAAAACCCTCTAATATGTCTTGTAGTACTTGTAGTACCCCCACATCCACTCTCCTCCCAGCCACCCTACACGACACGAATCCATCAAATGTTTAATTATAAACACAGCAAGCGTGACCTAGTCCCGCATCCTCCTTCTCTCGACTCTGCATCTATAAACGGTGGCATGGGCCGAGAGGTAATCATTTGCAGGCCCGAGTGGCCGTGTTGCAAAGCGCGGACGCGGGCCGGCGGGTGAGGCTAAGGCGGACGCTGGTCTACATTGTTCGCAAACAAGAAGAGAAAGCAACAACTCCCCCCGACGTCCTCCTTGTCACGACTCTGCATCTATAAACGGTGGCATGGGCCGTGATCGTCTTCATCTGTTCTTTCCGTGTGGCCATGCTACCAAGCGTGGGCACGGGCTTGCAGATGTCGCAAAGGTGAACGGCGGTCAGTAATTGCAAATCAATAAAAACTCTTAATTGTCTATCAAAAGAGCGAAACGGACAGAGAAGCTACAAAAAAGCTTCCGTGTTTTCGCGTGGCCGTGCCAGACTTGCACGGGCCGATAACGGCCAACAAACACAAAATGCCGATTCCCACAATTCTCTTGCCTACCCACCGAATTTAAACCTCTTTGTGACACCCCCTAAGGCCTTCAGTCGATTCCTAGAAACTACGCCCATCACTCCAACAAAAAAAAAATAAAAATAATACTTTATATCAGTTTGTTCTTACCGTGAATGTAATAATTTTTTAAATCCCCATCCGCACGACGATGACTGCTACAGCAACGCCTGCGGAAGCAATTGGGAGTCATCGCCTTGTTTTTAGTGTCCCTGTAATTTGAAGAAAATGTTGGAAGTGTTAATTGAAATGTTAATCATGTGAAAGCAATAAATATGAATCTTGATGGATAGTTTCGGTACTCATTACAAGTGTTAAATTTAGTTTTCTTTCTTTCACTCATTGATTAAATTTCAAGTAAAATATCAAATCAAACAAATTTTTTCAACCCCACAACTGTCCCGTTGGACAGGCTGGAAGTCATTCCAAAATGTAATAGCTTCCAGTGGCAAATAAAGTATATCTTTGTCTAAATTTTAAACTTTGCTAAATGAGAATTTTTCACTTGAGAGAGAATGAGAAGATTCACTTTATATAAAATTACAGAATTAAGGAAAAGAGCATGCGAAGGGTAAACTTTTAGGAAGTTTTAAAATGAAAGTCAAGTTAAAGATATTGCAATGGTGGCAATATATTCAGCGAGTGCCATATAACAATATAAAAATTTTCGTTAGTAAAAATATCCGTATACAACAGTCGTTGTCGGAGATGAAAAGGGATACAAGAATTTGTTAGATACGTAGCTTTTCTAGAACTGCTAGAAATCAATAAAACAAGCGCGAAGGATCGATAATGATCCTCTTCAAAAAATATTGTCACTGAACGGACTGAATAGACTTTATGAAGCTGATACCTGATCTACGATAAGGAACTGATTTCGTGGCATGCCTGATCCTTGATAAAATTACCAGGTGGCGAAAAACATTTGGGACCAACTCACCAGCGCTCACGTAAGTAAAATTGGTAATAGTTCAACTTTACTTGCCGCGAGATGATACATTTAAAAAAAAATTTCCATACCCATTCTATCACCTCTTCACAACACGTCGTCTGCTAGTCCAGCAAACGTCAGAGTTTTTAGTCTCCAATCAATCACTGTTTACCTAGTGTTCTTTTTGCCCTACATTCTCGCCTGTGGTCTCTTTTTGTTGACTGAAAACCCGTGATCTCGGTGTAACAGGACCAAATTTTTTCTGTTGATTGTAAAATTCTGTGTGCTTGAATTTGCTGTCCCAGCCACCAACATGAGTCAGGTCGACGGTGGCGACATCTCTGAGCCTGGCTCGGCAACTTCTGCCATAACTTGTGGCTTTTGCCATAAATCGTTCAAGGGAAAGAAAAGTCGAAAGTTCTGCACCACGAACTGCTTTCAAGATTTCCAAAAAGCAAACAGCAAGCAGTCAACCAATGCAGCAAGTTTTCTCACCCTAGCCACTAGTGACCAGGATGTCTTCTCAACTCCAAAATCAGTCCCCAAGCCTAAACGTCCACTGTCTGCGGATTCCAGCCCAGATGTATCCATGTCGGATTCTAAGAAAATTCGTTACGAAGACTACAGCAGCCTCACCGACGACTCCGAGCTTTCTCACCTTGATGCCCTCACCAGAGAAGATATTTGCAAGAAATTAATGGCGGCTATCGACTTTGTCAAGACCCAGCATGAACGTATCTCCAAGCTGGAATCCGACCTGGTGGATGTAAAGCTCGCATTCGCGGATGCGATGACTCTTCGATTCGTCGACCAGCGTGCTTCTTTGTCTTCTCAACCTGCCGTTCCGGTTCACTCGGGTAAACCTCTGTACTCACAAGCCGTCCGAGGCCAGCAAGCTCCCGTCCTCGTAGCAAGTTACTCAACCAGCGCCAAGCCTCCTGACCGACTCTCCCTGGCTGGATTGGAGAAGCTCCTTGATTCCGGCGCTGGTGGCCCGGTTCCAGCGTCAGTCAGGCAAAAGGACAACAACATTTTCGTCCGGCTTAACGACCCAGCTGACCTTGATCGTGCCAAATCTATTCTGGAATCCAAGGCTGGACCTGACAGTGTAAATATTTTTAATTCTGTGTCTCGTCCTACCAAACTGTACCCTGCTGTTGCATTGTTTGTTGACTTGAGCTACCTACCAAGTTTGAAAGATGAGTTAATGTTGAGGAACTTTGGGTTGAAGGGTAAAATCGATTCCGTTTCACAATTGTTTGCAAAGCCTAACTCTTCCAAGGGCCATGTCAAAATTCTTTTCAACTGTAAAGAGACCCGTGATCTTGCCATCCTTAACGGTGTGGTTGATTTTTTCAACACCACCGCCCGTATTGTTGAAATTCTTTTAGACCGAGAGGTCCGCCGATGCTTTAAATGTCAAGGATATGGCCATGTTTTGGCGACATGTCGTGATCCTAAGCCCAGCTGTGGTAAATGCGCTGGTCCACATCTTACTAGAGACTGCTCTAGCAAGGTATGGAAATGTGTGAATTGCAAAGG
This sequence comes from Daphnia pulicaria, assembly GCF_021234035.1. Lineage (NCBI taxonomy): Eukaryota > Metazoa > Arthropoda > Branchiopoda > Diplostraca > Daphniidae > Daphnia > Daphnia pulicaria. The sequence goes on from NC_060916.1 coordinate 11,526,610, forward strand.
TGATCATCAAGCTGGTGATCGACTTTGTCCCTCCCAAATGAAAGCCGTGGCAAGATACAGGATTAGGATGGAGCGTGCTTAATGCCTGACAATACTTTAAATCCTAATCGCCTTTTCAGATGTTTGCAAGTGAATCTTCGTCATTCAAAGGTTGCATCCGCCTCCTTGGCGGAGGTGATTTTAGAAAACAAATTTGATGTAATCCTTATTCAAGAACCTTATGCTAAGAACAGTAATTCTCCCACAGTTTCAAATATTCCTCCTGGCTATATATCTTTTCACTCTCTCTCCAAAGATCATGCATATGGGTCGGCTGTTCTTGTCAGGCTCTCTCTTGCCACTACCTTCCGGGCAGTTTGTCGCAGCCAGTCAAACCACATTGCGGCCGTCGATTTGCACACTCCACTTGGTACCTTTCGTTTTATTTCAGCCTATCTTCGTCCATCTATCAATGACGTAGTGACTCAGTTTATCTCTGGCATCGGTGGCATTCTTACCAAGCTGTCGATCGTCGCAGTTGATTCTAATGCCAAGAACAAAATCTGGAACAGCAAATGTACCAACGCTAGAGGGACTGAATTGGAATCTGTAATTTCAGATAACTGCCTGCAAATCTTAAATCAGCCTTTAGACCAACTTTCATTCGTTCCTGCTGGCACCTCATTTCTCGATCTTACGCTTGCTGGGAGCTCTGTCAAAAGCTCTCGTTGGTTTTTTCCATCTATTCCCTCCATGTCTGACCACCCCTACATTTACTTTGAAATAGATCAACGGTCAGCTTCCTCTAGCCCTTTCATTTCCGTAAGAACTAAGGTCCGTACTCCTCATATATCCCGTATCAACGTGGAACAATTTCGTGGCAAGGTCTCTGCTGCTATCAAGCTTCTTTCAATGCAACCCTGTGTAACGACCCATTTTGCTCCGTCAACTCAGGCAGTTGATACTATGGTGGAATCACTGACCACAATTATCGCCTCCGCTGCATGCAGCTCAAAGACTCGTAGCCAACACTCCTCCACCCCTAACAGTATGCCATGGTGGACCAAAGAGCTGTGGTCACTCAGGCACAAAACACGCCAAGCTTTTAAATTATGGTCGGTGGATCGTTCTACTGCCAATAGACAATCGTTCTGTATTTTAAAATCTTCTTATCAACGCGAGATTCGGCGTGCAAAGCAGTCAAGCTGGAAGAAATTATGTGATTCTCACCCTAACAGTAGCGACCTTTTCTCTGCCTTGAAAACTGCATCTGGCAAGTCGTCCAGCATTAGTCTACCGTCCACTTTCACTTTCGACGGCTCCACAACTTCCGATGCATCTTTCATCCTTAACAAATGCGCAGAACACTTCTTCCCGTCTCCTATCCCATCAAATGCGTCACATGCTCCCGCCGAAAAGCTCTCAGCTTCCTATTCATCTCCTTCCCCACATCTTGAGCCTTTGCCCCCCCCGCTGATCACAATTACCGAGCTGACTGACGCTGTTTCATCATTAAATTCCAAGTCGGCCCCAGGGGTTGATGGCCTCTCTACTGCCCTTATCAACGCTTGTTTTAGTAAAATTTCCGTTGTCCTCTTACTGATCATGAATGCTTGTTTTTCGCTCTCGTACTTTCCTAATTGTTGGAAAGTCGCCAAAGTGACAATTATTGGTAAACCAAACAAGTCGTCGTACGACACTCTAAACAGCTTCCGCCCAATCAGTGTGGTCAACACCTTCTCTAAAATCCTTGAAAAACTTATTTTGAACAGAATCTTGTGGTCTGCATCCATCTCCCATTGGTTAAGTCCCAATCAGCACGGCTTCTCTCAAGGCAAATCAACCGAGACGGCTGCCCACTCCTTTGTATCTTTTTGTGAAACTGCTAAGGCAAACAATTGTGTGACGGCATGCGCGTTTCTCGACATTAAGAGTGCCTTTGATGCTGCCTGGCATCCAGCAATTATTTCGGCTCTAGACAGTCGGAAATGCCCGCGCTATCTGACGCGAATTATCCTTGGGTTTCTTTCCAACCGCACTGCAATTCTCTCTCTTGGCAGTACTGTATCCTCCGTATGCGTTGATCTCGGCTGTCCTCAAGGCGGCGTGCTCTCACCAATTCTTTGGTCTATCCTGATTGATGACGTTCTACGTCCTAAATTTCCATTTCCCTCGCTGTCAGTTGGGTTCGCCGATGATCTCACTATGGCCACCTACCACAAAGACCCACTAATTGCTACTAAAAACCTGCAGATTATGTGCAATAGTGCCAGCGACTGGTGTTTGAACAACAAAATGACCCTGAACGCTGTAAAAACGGTCTTCATGATCGTGTGTAAAAAACTTTTTGACTGGTCTCATCTCAACTTGCTGATTAATGGTGTGGTTATTACTCCTTCCACTGAAACCACTTTTCTCGGTTTCATTGTTGACTGTCGCTTGAAGTGGGACTTGCACGTTACCAACAAAATCGCCGCTGCTAAACGCGCGTTTTTTTCGGTTAGGTCAAGCCTAAAATCTACTTGGGGTTACGACAAGAGAAGACTGAAATTCCTCTTCCATTCTGCGGTTGAACCAATTTTATTGTATGGGTGCTCTGTCTGGGCCCCTTTTCTTGCCACCAAGAAAGGAGTGAAGCAATTAAGATCCTTCCAGCGAATCATTACCCTCCCCCTAATCAATGCGTTCAAAACTGTCTCTTCTGAAGGTTGCCTAATCATTTCTAACACCCTTCCAATCGACCTACGCGTGCGTGAGATCACCTACCGTCGCTATTGCACGACATCCGCTGGGCATTTCTCAGCTGCCTCTTTGAACTGGCTTACTAGGCTTCTGCCTTGCTCCGCCCCCCCTCCGAAGTGCGACTCAAACAGGCGGCATTTCTGCCACTCTTGGCCTCCTTGGACCCACCCTCTTCAACCTTCATTCCTACGGGAGGGCTGCACTTTGTTACCACTCGATTGCTCTGTCCAACGTATCTTTGTCGCTTCTACTTCCTCTTCGTCAGCACACCAATGCTGCCTCGTAACAGCTAGCCATTCCCAAATCCTTGATTTCACTAGCGGCCCACTACCAGCTGACACTGCATTTTTTGCTATGCAGCTGTCCGTCCTGCACGCAATTACTAGGGCCTGCCGTGTGGTGAGAGAAGGGGGGTCCGCTGAAATTGTAGCCTACCATCCTTCCTCTTTCGAGTTCGTTCGACACAACTCTAAGCTTTCTGAGGTTGCCCGTCTCTGTCTGGACCATTTGGCACCATATCGTGACAAAATCTTACTATGCATCTGCCAGCCTTCTAAAGCAGAGGGTCTTCAGCTTGCCATTGCGGGTTGCTCCCTCCCTGGCGATAGCCTTGAGGTCCTACCCACACTTTTATCATCTAGAAGTTATTGTAATAGTACCATAAGAAACCTGACCCAGGGTGTGTGGCAGTCCGAATGGCGGGCATCTCCAAACGGCCACTCAGTCAGAGAATTTTTTCCAACGGTCAAGTCAGCCTCTGCAATTCCCCTCCACCAACTCTCTGCCGAAGTCACCCAAATCCTTACTGGCCACTCGCTCCTTCGCGCACATCAACATCGGTTCAATTTCGTTGCCTCCCCATGCTGCCAGTGCGGCAGCTTGTCCGAATCAGTCGAGCACTTTTTATTCTTCTGCCCCGCCTTCTCCAACCAACGTATTTTATTTTCATCTTCCTGCCGTTCTACTGATGGCCTTTGGCCTAGACCACTTTCGTCCATCCCGTCTAATCCAGTTGTTTGGAAAGCTTTCACTCGCTTTATTCGATCAACCAAGCGTCTGCGTTGGAACGATGGCTTGTGACGAGTCGCTCCCCCGTTCTCTTTTCCGGCTTCTCCTAGAATTGCCCACCCATCCACTGCACTGCTTGAGATCTTCTCTCCTCTTGTTTTGATAGGCATGTTTTAATTGCTTGAATATTGGCTCTGGTCTCTATTCTTCTCCTCCCTTCTTGTACCTTACCGCTCTCGATGTTCACTCTTGGCCCTAAGATTTACTTAGGTTGCCAAGGAGGTCATCTCGCGGTTCTTATCTTGTGTAAATTGCGGCTCTGCTCCCCTGCTGGTCAGGAGAGTGTGAGCCCTTGCGATTTAATTGTACATATTGATCTTATGCCCAATCTCTAACTTCAAGCTAGCCAGAGATTTTCCCGCTGTAACTGTGTTCACCGCTCTCTGCTTGGTGGAGGCTGTACCGGTGGCCGTCGGCTGATGGTCTTGAAGGTGCAACCAAACCGGGTAGACTCCAAAAAGCCAAGCAGAGCTCGCGGATGATCGCCCGCCCAGCGTGGTGTAAATAGGCCCAGTTTCCCTTTTTCGTGTTGTCTTATTCGTGTTGTTTTACTCGTGTATTAGTTTTCGCCATGCACTATGTTCCCTGTATATTGCCCTTATCCTGGCCTCTAATCCCTCCCATGTGCCTCTGGTTCCAACACCACCCGTGAGTGGCGCCACGGGAACAAAGTAATGTACATATGTGTTGTAACTATATTGCCATGAAACCGTAAAATACATTCGAGCGACACTCCTGCAGGAGGTAACGCTCAGTTAAAAAAAAAAAAAAAAAAAAAAAAAAAAATACCCATTCTATCAGTTCCGCCGATTCATTCAGGTCCGCCCGCCGAAAGTGACCAATCCGCATCCACACGACGATGGTCGCTACTAATAAGAAGTCATCAAAACGAGTTTTGCATTCCTGTAATTTAAAAAAAAATGTTGGAAAAGTTAATTGAAGTGCCAATTATAACGAAAATAAATTAAAATGATGAACAACACATTATGAACTGAAAATGAATTCGAATACTCCAGACATGCTTTTGCACAATTAACAATTAAGCTGTCAGGTGTACCGACTGAATTCACCTAACAGTTATGGACTAAAGATAAGTTTCGTGACTACTTGATAAAAATCGATTCTGGGGAAAAAAAAGGGAAACCACACAGCAGTTTCGACAAGGCTTTAACAAAAATCGACTTGGGTAATTAAATTAAACGAAGCAGCAATTAATAATAAACGTGAAGAGACTTTCACAGTTTCACTTGTTGAACGACAGACCGGCGGGAGCAGCAGACAAACAGACCCGATTCGTGGCGTCCTCTGCGGTCACCATTTGTCACTACGTTCAAAACTTTCGAATCTGCGCTTCGATCTGTTGTCAACTTGCAATACAAAATTTAAAAAAAAATTTAACGGTTAAAAATTGACACGCAAGACTCCTAGTAGAGCAATGGTATTTATTACAACAAATCACCTACTCTCCAAGTATAAACGGCGTAAAAGTTAAGCGCACGCTCCATGGCTCCAAGTGGGTAGCGTGCGCTGCCAACGTTCATTTCTTGATTTGCTACATCCATCCCTGAGAGGGAAAAATGCGAGACCCACCACACCGAGCAAAGCCGTTGCTCTACGTAATCTATCCGCCTATATTGGTCAAGCAGTTAAAAATGTGGCTGGTGCTACTAATTCCCGCTGGTTCCTGTCAGCTACTTCACTCATTAGGCACGGTTTTTTTTATGTACACGGATAAGCTTGCTGCGTAGATAACCAACCCTCAAAAAGCAGGTTTTAGACAACAAGACAACAACGTTACTTTCGTACGATTGCACCAGCAGCTTATCTCAAAAAGATAATGCAATATCAAGGGACATACGCACGCAGTGCGTTTCATTTTTATCCACCCAAATTAATATCACTCGCGTTAGTCAGTATTGTGATCTGATTGTTCTGGTCGCTAAGGTTCTGACTTCTTTTCAGTTGTGTCTTTTCCTGTGTGATTGCCTGTTGTTGATTTCTTTCTAAATCACTTGTGACATTTGCGGTAGCCTACGTGTTTCAATAAGTGAACACTGCTTGCATTCATCATAATAGGCCGTATTAAAGCGCTGTGTAGTGAAATCGTGTAAAATTTAAGAGCCTGTAAAATGTCTAAAAGACTAAACCAAAACGATAGTGGCGATGAGCCAATAGGTTCCGCTATTAAGAAAGCCAGAATTACTACGAGACTCGCATCGACCAGCGAGAACACACTTCCATCTTGTGAACTGAAAAACACCTTGCACGGTACTGTGTTTCAGTTGAAACTGTTGATGCTTTTCTTAATTCGAGGAATTGGTGCCGGTTTCCAATTCCGTTTGGGAACGGAAATAACCGGAATGGGCGGTAAATTCGACGATCTGATTTTCAAGTTCAAGAAAAGTGATCAAACAGAGAGCTATCGATTCTTGCAGGCCAAACACAAACAGAACGAAGATAGGGAAAAAATCACGGCAGCTGATCTGCTAAACGACAATAATGGAGAATTTAGTCTACCGAAATATTTCCGTTCGTACTACCGTGAAGTAATAAAACAAGCTGAAGGAATTCTCCCGGAGACTATTCAGGATTGCATCATTTGTACCAACATTGGCTTCGAAAGTGATGAGGAGCTCAGAAAAGGCGGGATCGGGCTGATACGTCTGGACGATCGCGATAACATTTTATCTTTCGATAAAACGTTAGATAACAAAATACCAGTTCGCTACCGGTTAGAGAAAACGGACAAATTGCGTCGAGTAATGGCAGGGTGGTCAGACGTCCATCTTCTGGCCAAGAAGATGCTCGACTACGTCACCGATAAAAAACAATTAGACCAAAGGGTACCCATATTTAAAATTTACCATGTTGCTTTGGTTGCCGAAAAAGTGGTTGACAAAAAAGAGGCCAAACTTTGCCCAAGCTTTCTGGAAGGAGATAATAGTCACTTTCGTGTAATACTTTCCGAGATAACATTCGTTCATTACTTGGGAAAATTAGAATTAAAACGCGATGACACGAAAAAGAGTGTAGTTGATAGCAGCAAGAAACTAACTGACTTTGACGAAACATTTCTCAGAAAACTGTTGCCCAAATATTCTCAAACCCAACCAATGGAGTTGGATTTGTGTATATTTGATGAATTTTATGACGAGTTAATTAATAAGAAGGTCATTGATGGGGAAGGGCGAACGTCAAAAAAGGAATCGTTTACTGATAACTTTTTTAACGGAATAAATCTCTCTCCGGAAGGGCTGGAATTTCGAAGGAAACTACGCAACGCCGTTTTTATTCACTATTGGATGGACTTGACTATTCAGCTGAGCGGTTCGTTTGGTATAAACAGTAAAAAAGATGAGAATAAATCGCTCAATGACTTGGTTGGTGATAAGGAAATTGAGAATTTCTTGGACAAGCTCGTCTTTGCCGTTCACACACCAAACGAAGTGGAACTGGGTGACATATTGAAAAAAGAGTTAAACGACCGTTACAGTCTGCACGAAAGTGACTTTAAGTCGGATTTTATCTTGAGAAAGATGCTGGACTGGTTCAAGGAGAAAGACTCGAAATTCATGTCATCGGAAGAAGGAAAAAATATTTTTAAAGAAGGTAAAAAGAAGTTGAAGTCATTGCGTGTGACGGCCATTTCGATCGACTACCAAAATCAGCTGAAGGAAGTGTTGGAATTTAATGATAAGGCAGTTGGGGAGATGAAAGATAAAATTAGTAAGATGTTGACATCACCAGATAGAATCGGGCGTATCGCTACTTCATTACCGAAACGAACAGCCGTTAAAGTCATTGCGGCACTTGAAATGCTCAGAAAAGAAAAAACCGTCACCTATCACACAAGGATGATGCAAGAATATTTCCAGTATGAGGATAGCTACTTAGTGACGTCATCAAGTCGCCTACAAAAAGACCGTTCAAAATTCAAAAAGACACTCAAGTCGGAACATTCTCATAATCTTCTTGTTGTCGCTTGCGAGGACGGAATTTCGACGGAAAATGACGAAAAATTCTATCAAAAGCTGGTCAAAAAGATGCCGAATAAGAGAATCATTATCGTTAGTCAAGGCGAAGCCGAAGTGGATGATAAATTAAACTTAAGCGATCTAAGTGAGGAATCCAAAAGAGCTTTAATTGAAAAGCAAATAGATTTTCAAGGTACGTTAAAATCTGTGGGAGATTTAATTAAAAGGAGCGATAAAACTTTAGACGATCTAATCGCATACGGAGACCTAGAAGAGGTGATTGATTTTAATTCAATTGAAGAATTGATAACAACAAGTACAATCAAAATTCCTGCGTGTACCTCTGCACGTTTCGAGCCGCTCCTTTACATTGAGAGGCAATTGGAGTTTCCCTGGGAAAATACATTTTACGATGAACTAGCTAAGAAAATGAAATGCACGACAGATGAACTTCAGAAAGAGTGCACCGTCGATTTGCAAGGATGCATCAAATGGTTGACTGCGGAAGATAGTCACAAAGAAAAAATATGGGAACAAATGAAAATTATTGTGGGAAAAAAAGAATTGCAAAATTCGAGAGATTCTCAGTTGTCTAAAGGTATCGTCATCGCAGAGAAAGATCTAATTAATAAAGAAAGTAGGAAAGGCCAAGTGTTTATTATTTCTGGCATAGCTGGAACCGGCAAATCGACAATCTTGTCCAACTATTACGAAATAATCAAAAGAGCCAACCCGGATATTTGGGTTATCTGTTGGAAGTTATACTGATTAGAATTGATTTAACACACAAGATTTCCTTTTATTCTGTTTGAATGTCTTTCTTTACCTTCTATACAGTTGAAATTGTGAAACACAAGAGAGCGAAATTTCAGAGAGACACTTTTCAAGAGAAGAGAAGAGAGTAGGGAGTTGACAACTGGCGGTGACAGCAGACAGTTTTTCTTTGATCGGTTTATGCAACCAACTTTGGTTCAGCAACGCTGACGCGCAATTTTTGCACCAACACTCCCACTCAAAAATTAAAGAGGAAACATGAGGTAAATACGACATTCAAGGCAGCAATTATGCCCCTTTAACTTCTTTAGCGGGTGGGCTGTTACTCTGGAAGAGGTCGAACCCGGATGAGTTCACGAAATCTTTTGAAGTCGGTTGACGGAAGAGGTTTAGTGAGGATGTCGGCCAGGTTGTCCTTCGTATCCACCCGTTCAGCTTTGATCTGGTGCGCCTCTACATAGTCACGGACGATGTGGTATGCAACGTTGATGTGTTTCGTTCTTGATCGAAACACAGGATTGCTGGCTAGCTGTATCGCGGCGTTGTTGTCGCAGAAGAGGGTAACGGCTCGTTTACTCTCAACACCTAGCTCCTGTAGGAGCCACATAAAGAAGGCCGCTTCTCTTGACCCGTCGCTCAGTGCTTGATATTCGGCTTGAGTGGTGGAAGATGCGGTCGACGGTTGTCTCCTGCTACACCAGCTGACTGGACCATTATTAAAGAAGAGAATGTATCCTGTTGTAGAGCGATAGTGATCTAGGTCACCTGCGTAATCAGAGTCGGTGTAGCCAACTAGGGCACAGTCACTACTCCCACTACTTCCATTAAAGCATATGCCGTACTGAGTGGTTCCTTTGAGGTACGCCAGGATATGTTTGACCGCTTCCCAGTGTTGGGGTCCAGGATTGTGGCAGTAGCGCGAGACTTGGTTCACGGCAAACGCAATATCTGGCCGCGTAGCGTGTGTAAGATAGTTCAGGCAGCCCACTGCTTGTTGATATGGCACCGTTTCCATCGCAGCCTTTTCTGTTCTCGTTGAGGGGCACATTTCTTTCGATAAACGTACGTGGGGATTCGCTGGCGTCGACTTAGGGTTGCAGTCTGACATGTTGAATCTGGATAGAATTTTCTCGATGAATCCAACTTGATTTACAAACAGCTTTTTTTCCTCCCTAATCCTTTCAATCTCGAGTCCAACGAAGCGGTCTGTTGGCAGTGTCCTCATTTCGAAATTCTCGCCAAGGAAGGCCAAGACTTCAGCGATTGCTGTCTTGCTATTGCTGCACACGAGGCCGTCGTCGACCCAGATCACGATGACCAAAATCTCCTCCTCTCGGCGACGGTGGTAGACACAGGGGTCGTGTTGGCTTCGGGTGAAGCCGAATTTGAGAAGGAAGTCGTTGAATTTACAGTTCCACACCCGTGGGGACTGTTTCAGGCCGTAGATGCATTTTACTAGCCTGCCAACTAGATGCTCCTTGCCTGGTACGATGAACCCTTCCGGCTGCTGGATGTAAATTTCTTCTTCGACTAGGCCGTAGAGAAAGGCCGTTTTGATGTCCAACTGGGCCATGTCTAGATTCAGAGCTGCGCACATTGATAGAATACCACGTAAGGGGCCGTAACCAATCACTGGGGAGTAGGTTTCAGTGAAGTCAATACCTTCGATTTGGGCATACCCTTTGGCGACCAGACGTGACTTATAGCGGGCAGGTGTGCTCAGGTGGCCTGGCTTTACTTTGTAGATCCAGCGACATCCGATGGCCTTGCGTCCGGGAGGTAACGGTACGAGAATCCATGTGCCGTTCTGAATGTGTGAGTCGTATTCGTCTTGAACGGAGGGCTGCCAGAGGTGCGCTTCCTCACAGCTCATAGCCTCCTGGTACGTGCGAGGCTCAAATGGCTCGGAGTTATGGACGTCGATCGACTGCATGCTCTTGATCACTTTTGGTTTACGATCACGTAGCGGATACCGTCGATTGGCGCAGACAGGAATTTCTTCGTGACTGGTTGCGTCGTTGAAATCTTTATCGGAAACCAGTTCGTCTCTTTGGTGGTCAGCATTTCCGTCTTGTTCAGATTGAGCATCATTCGCCTTTGTTTGGGTCGATGGGACGACGGAGGCTTCTTCGTTATCTTTTGACGGTGTGTCCTTCTCGTCAGAGGGTTGGTTTGCATCATCTGGTTGCTGTTTGGTTGCAAATGGGAACTTTGGAGGAGTGGCGTGGTTCTGTTGCTCCGTGCTTGGAACGTTTCCTTCGTCAAATGTGACGTCGATGCTGACTTTGATTTTAAAGGTTTCTAAAATCAAGACACGGAATCCAGTGGAAGTGTCATCATATCCCAGGAACATTCCCTTTTCGCCTTTCTTGTCCCATTTGCGTCTTGTTTTATCTGGAATATGAACATAGCAGATACAGCCAAACGGACGAAGATGAGAAATGTTTGGTTTATTACCGTGATATTTTTCATAAGGTGTGACCATTCTGGTGCGGGACAGCGTACGATTAAGAGTGTACACGGAGTACGCAATTGCTTCAGCCCAGAGCCGTAGTAACACTTGCAGAGAGACAGGGTGTCTCTTCCCGTACAGGGCGCTTCGTGCTGATTCTACGATTGTCCGGTTGTCTCTCTCCGAGGTTCCATTTTGCTGAGGGGAGTAGGCAACGGTGTACTGTCGAATGATGCCTGCTTCTTCAGCCCAGGTCCAGGCGATGCCTTTGAACTCGGTGCCATTATCTGTTCGAAGCGATTTGATTAGTTTACCAGTTTCGTTTTGAAAACGAGAAACAAAGCATTTGAATTTACCGGCAACTTCTGATTTGTTTTTGAGGAAGTAGACTTGTCGATGGCCGCTACATTTATCTTTGAATGCAACATAATAGTTGGCACCACCAAGGGACGACTCTTGCATGGGGCCGCCGACGTCTGCTACGATCACTTGTCCTACTTCAATTGGTTTTTCAGAACGGGAGTGAAATGGGCAGCGGCTGAATTTTCCATAGATGCATCCCTCGCACACCTGAGGTACGTCGTGGTTTGTGATAACGAGTCCGTCCACTGCGTTGGTTGACGCCATGCGTTGAATTGTTTTGCAGTTGACGTGACCGAGACGAAAGTGCCAGTTGATTAAGGAGGTAGCTGATTGTCTTGCGACACAGGCTTGCTCTTCTTGGATTGACTGAATGATTGCTTTGATGTTAAGTTTATAGAGAGTTCTGCCTGCTCTACGACCAGTTACTTCAACAACGTCGTTTTTTATAAATGAAACCTCTTCACCAACGAATGTAACTTGTGTACCGAGAGCAGTGACAGCGCCAATCGAGATCAGGTTGATCCCGCCGTCTGGAACATACAGTACTCTTTTGAGTAGGCCATTCCGTGTCTTTCCATTAACTGTTGATTCAAATAAGACATCGCCGTAGGCGTGGACGTTAGCAGTTGACTGATGAATGCCTTGTATGACCCAGCTGCCTACTGGAACAGTGACGATGTTTTGAAGAATATTCTTCTGATTTGTAAGATGGGCCGTGGCTCCAGAGTCAGCGAACCAATCGGTTAAATCAAGGCGAGCTAGGGGACTGAAGGCGGCTGGTAAGCCAAAGTCCACGGTCGGTGAGTTGATAAAGGCGGGGTTAGCTGAGTCTCGTTTAGCTGCGTGAGTCCGTTTTCTACATTCTGAGGTTGGATGTGCTGCGGTAGTGCCCATGGTTGTGCAGAAGTCACATGGTGGACCAGTGTACCTGGCTCTTTTGGCAGGTGGGCCGTCTTGAAATCTGACACCGCCCGAATGGCCTCCTCTACCACCGTATCCTCCTCTGCTGCCACCTCGATACCCTTTGCTAGCTGCAAAGTATCCAAGATCTTGAGGCTGAAACATTTCGTTTTTACTCTCTTCGTTCAGAATCTTTGCTGTCAGCAATGCAATCGTCTGTTCTTGTTCTGGAAGAGCCTCCCATGTTGCAATGAATCCACGCAGGTGAGGTGGAAGAGTGTAGATAATTTTGGTGCAGATTTGCAAAAGAGTTGGGGCTTCACCCATGTTTTTGAGTTGTTCGACAAGGTTCTCAATGGCCGAGATGTGGGACATGGCGTCATGGCCTGGACAAAGAGAGGGGCACAAATTAAAATATGGTTTGCTGTATGAACAGACTGAGTAAATTACCTTGTTGGTAGTCGTAGTTAAGGAATTTTCGTTGAATTACGTATCTGTTGTTGGCTGCACATTTGTTGTGTTGTGACGAGAGTCTTGTCCATATTTGGAAAGCTGTCTTGCATCCGACCAACGTATTCTGCAGTTTTTCCTCAATTGTTGAGAGTAAGATTCGACGTGCTATACAATCTTTCGTTTTCCAATCCTTGATTGCATCTGCATTTAGGAGTGGTCCTAGCATGACTGGGGCTCCATCGATCACAGCTTGTCCTTCAGCAGGTTCATGGACAGCTCGCATCTGTAGTGTTTTGTACATGAGTTAACGAGATAAAAAGGATTTAGTCTTAGTTAGACATCTTGAGTTAAAGTAGGTGGAGCGGGTCCAGACAAACTTGTGATTAACTATGAAAGAGGGGCTTTTGAATGTATACCTCAGGTGGCATGAGGCAGGTGCCATCGGTCACACTCTGAACATCATGTTCTTCTAGTGCAACGTCCAGGCCCAACTTCCAGAGTGGTAAGTTGCTACCATCAAATTTGACCACATGGCTTAAACTTCTGTTTGAGCACGCCATTTTCTCCTTTTTGTTTCTTTCTATTCAGTAATATCAGCTTGCACAACTGGGCCCATAACCTGTTGGAAGTTATACTGATTAGAATTGATTTAACACACAAGATTTCCTTTTATTCTGTTTGAATGTCTTTCTTTACCTTCTATACAGTTGAAATTGTGAAACACAAGAGAGCGAAATTTCAGAGAGACACTTTTCAAGAGAAGAGAAGAGAGTAGGGAGTTGACAACTGGCGGTGACAGCAGACAGTTTTTCTTTGATCGGTTTATGCAACCAACTTTGGTTCAGCAACGCTGACGCGCAATTTTTGCACCAACATTATCAGAATTGATTTGGTGGATTGCAATAAAGAGCTTGCGGAATTTAATTTTTCTCTAGTTAATGAGTCAAGCGCTATTGCATTTTTCGCAAACATTTTTGCCAAAGACAGTCCTTTAACGCGTTCGCTTTTGACTCATCGGTTTCAGAGAGACGGTCGAATCGTCGTCATGTTGGACGGATTCGACGAAAGTGACGGTAAACTTCACGAACAAGTGTTTCAGTTAATTAACGCTGTTAAATTAACGAAAATGGACGCACTCTACATAACTACTCGTTCACATTTAAAGGAAAAATTGCAAAATCAAATATTTCAGTTTTCTTACAATTTCAAAAATTTTAGTCAAGAAGATCAAGTCGCTTGTCTGTCAAAGTACTGGGGAAACAAACTGAACATGTCACAAACTCAAAACGGATCAATCCAATTATTCAGCAAATCATTAGTTGAACGCTTGACAACAACTTTGAATGACAGAGAAAGTGATTTTATTGGGATTCCTTTACAATGTCGAATGCTGGCCGAGTGCTTCGAGTCCCTACTCCAAGATACAATCCAAAAAAGATTACCAATCGCTACTCTTATTAAAAGTATCATAAATAATGATTTGGATTTCGCAAGTCTCTATTCCCTTTTTATGGAAAAGAAACTTGAAATTTATCGCAAAGACAAATTTAAGGCCGACCCTCACCATTACAAAGCAAACTTGTCAATTGATGGAGAAATGAAACGTTTGGAAAGGTATCTGAGAAAATTGGCGATAAAGACAATTGTTTCTTATCCAAAGCATTTGAATGTATTGTTGGGGGAATCGAACTCATTTCAGTCCAAAGAAGAAATTTGTCAAGAAGAAGAAGACTGCACTAGTGGCGGCGTTTGTTTTGGGTTCTTGGATAAAACCGATAAAGGCAAAGTCAAGTTCTTGCATCGAACCTATGCCGAGTATTTGTTCGCCAAATATTTGTACGCGGGATTTCTCCCTGAAGACAACAAGAATAGCAACAATTTACTCACTTCGGAATCCGTTCGAAAAGTGATTTTTATGAAGATTTTGGGTTGTGATCGTGATGATGGTTCATATGATTGCAGTGGAGTGCGAGTGTTTTTTAATTCAATGTTAAAAGAACGTGTGCAGCCACGAGACAACATACCTTTCCAAATCAAAAAATATAATTTTGTCTTGAATACCGCTATTGAGGAAACCAATTCAAATATCTTTCTGTTTACGTGTGATTGCCTTGACATGAAATTTAGTAAAGAAGAAATAGGAGAATTTATTCGCAATATACGTTATGAAAGGTGTGACGCCTCGGATTATGATCTCTTTCTTGTTATGTACCGTCTTAAAAGCAAAGTTATTGAACGATTCATGAGTTATTATGACAGTAATAATGCAAATCATGTGGAGGAAATTTTTTCCGACTTGTCTTGTTTTCTAATTGGTTTAGATCCTGAAGTAAACAAAGAAAAAAATTTAAAATTTGTGAGCTTTGTCGTTGATTTCCTAGACCAAAGCCAGGAAGCTTTTTTGCAAATTTCACAAAAGAATTTTGAAGAACATAATTTCGAACAAGTTTCTAATATTTTAACGTTTTTATTTACTAATCAATACTACGACAGCCCTTTGAAAAAAATTTTAAAGTTCCTGTCTTCGGCCTATTCCAATTTAAAAATACTATTTAAAAATTGTTTGTTTGAGTCACTCAAATCTAAATCTCACTCACGAAATATGTCACAGGAAACTCTCGATTATATTTTGGAAAATTTACGCATTCTTGAAGAAGAGAATAAAGAAAAGGAAATACTGAAAGGAATATCTCATCACATCCTCATAATGAATTCTCAGTTATTTAAAAGTGTTTACAAGCGAGAAGAAGAAGAAGAGGGCAACTCGTTACCAATAAACCTCGCAATAAACATTCGATCGCTTTTAGTGCGAGATCCACGTGGAATGACTCGTCTCCACCGAGCGGCTTTGTGCGAGGATGAGAAAACCGTCAATCAAATACTTGAAACCATTCGCATCAGTTACTTGTCTAACGAAACGGAAGCTAAAAATTTGGGAAAAGAAGTGCTGCATAATGTCATTGCTAGTGACGAAAAAGGTGAGACGCCATTGTACCTGGCCGCCGCCTGTGAACACGAAAAGATTTTCCAAAAAATGTTGAGCTTCCTTAAAAAAATGCTGCCCCAGGACGAGTTGCGTACATGCTTGACCAATACAAACGGATTCTTGGGCAATGCCTCATGGAACGCAATCGACTGGAATAAAGACGAAATAATGTTCCAAATAGTTCTGAAATCCGTCCAAAAGTTCCTCGGACAAGATTATCTTATCGCCTTATTGAAAGCTGCAAATCAAACATACAAAGGTTGCAAAGGAGAATACAGATGTTGCAATCACGAAAAATGGTTCGAATTTGTGCTCGAAGTCACCGCCAATGTTAATGTTGAAAATGGTAACAAGCTATTGTTTGACTTGCTCTTTCAAAACACGAGTATTTGTCTGTATAGACAGCTCCATCACATTGATAACAAAAGATTTCAGGAAATGATTTCAGTTAACGAACTAGAAGCCTTTATGGAGCGACTTTTTGGCATTGATGAACAAGACTTGGCAATGCATTGCGTGGTATGCGGAATCCTCGATAAATTTACAGATGAACAACGTGTCCAGCTATGTCGCATACTTATTAAAGAGGAATCCTACGGAAAAAGTTATTTCAACCGGTGGTGGTTTGATTCAATAGAAGGCTATCGCCGGTACTATCGCTATACATCACCAGAAATCCTCAAGTGTATCTCTGACAATCTAGGCCAAAGTGTCGTCAATGAATTACTCGTTAACAACGAACATGAAGTCATCAAAAGGGCATTGCGATCTGGCGGCTTTTACGGCGCCGAACTTGTTGATTTCATGTTGACCTTCTTATCAAATAAAGAGGAAGAGAAAATACATCATATGATGATTATAGTGATGCAACTGATTGAAAAAATAACGGAGAACTGTGAAAATAATTATTACACACGAAACGCTCTAGAATTTGTTTGTCCGCGAGTGGAAAATTGCGTGACAGAAAACGATTTGTCCAAGTTAATCGACCTTATCACCAACAGAGCTTCAATAGAATCAGAGGAAATAAACATATGGATTGACTATCTTGTGTGGAAGGGGGCATCATGGCAGCCTTTTAGCATGCGGCAGCACGCTATTGTTGACAAATTTTTGAAATGCGTTTTGGATAAGTTTGGTCAATTTGCCGTCGAAAAACTTGTAAAAAAGGAAGCTGTTACGCAGGTTTTAATCAAAAAAGATAGCAAAAAAGTCGTGAACGCTCTCTTACGTCATTTATCAAAAGAGAAACGAGAGGAAATTGAACTCGAAGTCATGAAGAACGCGCCGGCAACAATAAAAACCTTGATCGAAACGAAACCGGAAAACGTTGAACAGTTTTGGAAAAATATCCTACATCTGCAATACGTTACAAAATATGTCGACAGTGTTGTCCTACTTCGATTAATAGACATCATTACCCAACCTTACAAGTCATACAGTGATTATACAAATAGTGTTTGGAGTAGCTATCTCAACCGCCGCCGAAGGTCCGAAAAGGTAGACAAATTCTTGCTATGTGTGTCTGACAAGCTGGGTACAAATAAAGTTAAAGAACTAGTTCTTCACAAGCATACACTTTCTGGCGTTCGCCGATCCGTCATAAGCTCAGCAGCTTCTTACGGAGAAAAAGATTTAGTTGACGCCATGCTGGCTCATCTGACCGAGGAAGATCGTCAAGAGATTCAGCGTGATCACGTCGATGTCAAGTCAGTTTCGTTGATGGAGTGCGATGACGACGACTATTGGTGACAACAATGACGAAGAGGAAGAGATGAACAATCGGAAGTAATTGAAATGTTTTTTTTTGTTGTTGCTGTGTTTTCCAAATGATATGTTTAATTAAAGAAAGTCTAGATGGATAGTATTAAAATAATGAAAGGGGAAAAGACTGAAAACTGCTCGGCCCGTGGCTCCGACCTGACGTACGTATCTGCTCGTTTTTTTTTCCGTTTTTCTTGTACTGTGTCGTGCCCGTGTCGTCTGCCCATGTTTTCACCTTCTACGCCACAGAACCATCAGCCATCCCAGATCCTAAGGGGCCTGGCCACTCCCCCTTAAACGGTCACCCAAAAACACAGGCTTCAAGCTCAGCCCAAACCGAATCTTATTGCCTCTGCTGTGGTGAAACGACGGAAGCAGTCCCTCATTTCCTGTCCATTAAAATGCAATACACACAGATCAACGTCCAAGGAACTCCAATGTCACCACGTAATCGGTATCAAGCGCTCCCGAAGCAAAACCCCCTAATAACTGTCTTATAGTACTCCACACGGCCACACCCACTCTGATCCCCCCAAACACCCTTAAAAAAACACACACACACAAATCCTCTGCATCAATATCGAATTATAAACAAAGCAAGCGTGACCTAGTCCCGCGTCCTCCTTCTCTCGACTCTGCATCTATAAACGGTGGCATGGGCCGAGAGGTCATCATCTGCAGGCCCGAGTGGCCGTGCTGCAAAGCGCGGGCGCGGGCCGGCAGGTGTGGCTAAGGCGGACGCCGGTCTCCACGGGTCTCCATCATTCGCAAACAAGAAGAGAAAGCAACAACTCCCCCCGACGTCCTCCTTGTCACGGTTCTGCATCTATAAACGGTGGCATGGGCCGTGATCGTCTTCATCTGTTCTTTCCGTGTGGCCATGCTACCAAGTGTGGGCACGGGCTTGCAGATGTCGCAAAGGTGAACGGCGGTCAGTAATTGCAAATCAATCAAAAACTCTTAATTGTCTATCAAAAGAGTCAAAAGAGCGAAACGGACAGAGAAGACAATAAAACCTTTCGTCTTTTTGAGTGGCCGTGCTAGACACGGGCCGATACCGGCCAACAAACACAAAATGCCAACTCTTAAAACCCTCCTGCCAACCCACCAGATTTAAACCTCTTTGAGACAGCCCATAAGGCCTTCAGTCGATCCCTAGAAACTACACCCACCACTCCACCAAAAAAATAATAAAATAATACTTTGTATCAGTTTGTTCTTACCGTGAATGTAAAATCCCCATCCGCACGACGACGGCTGCTACAGTAACGCCTGCGGAAGCAATCGGAAGTCATCGCCTTGTTTTTATTGTCCCTGTAATTTGAAAAAAAAAAATTTTATTGATTAATTGAAATGCTATTCATGTGAAATAAATGAATGTGAATCCTGATCCAATTTATTTTTTTTAGCTTATTGATACTCAGAAATTAAATTTCAAGTGGAATGTAAAATTACAAAAAAAAACTTGTTTGATGTTCACTATGCCGCATGCGTCTCAGTAGACAGGCTGGAAACTATTCCACAATCTCCAGCTCATCTGGAAGTAATATAAGACCTTGATAGCCATAACCTAGTGGCAAATAGGCTAAAGTAGTATCAATTTGTTTAACTTCTAAACTTTACTTAATGAGAATTTGAAAGTTAAGTTTTACTTTATAACAAGGGGTTGTCAACTCTAATACCCCTCGGATTTTTGGATAGTTTTGAGGGATGTTTCCAAAGTTGGAAACCAAGGAATACTTGAAAAAAGGTTAAAAGGGTAGGGCCATTATTTGACTTGGGAGAAATGGCAGGAAAGTTAGGAAAGGTAAAAAAAAATAAGGAAAGGGGAGATATTTGGAAAACCCACGGAACATTTGCAATTTTTCTATTAGAAAAACTGGAAAAAGGGGCGGATCAGGGGTAAAAACCAAAAAAGAGTCAGTAGCAAAACTAACGCAAGTAGTATCTGCATGGAAACTTGGACAGCCGCTAGGGGTTCTACACAGGATACTCGTAAGAGCCACCTAGCGGCTGTCCCAGTTTCCATGCAAGATCTTCAGGCAACACAAAAGTAGCCATATTCAAATTTCGCGCGGACATCGATAGTGAAATCTGACAACGTTTTCGACGAAAAAATGAGGGAGTAAGGAAAGAAAATGTGGTAAAAAGTGGGGTATTATCTTGTAATATTTCCAGTTTTTCCAAATTTTCCAATTTTTCTAATGGAAAAGGGGAAAAAGGTAATAAGAAAAGGGGTAGAATAAGAAATGGACATAGAGAAATTTGAAATTTGTGAACAAAGGTTAGAGAGGGAACAGTACGGAAATTTAACAAGAATACCGCGCTTTTTTGGTTACTTCACTGTGCGTGGTAATAACAATTTTCTAGAAAAATTAGAGTTGACAACCCCTTGCTTTATAACGTTCCAAAATTCGTAAAGTAAAGAGCAGGCGAAAATACGCAATTTAGTTACCGGTAATCGGTCAAGTTGAGATGCTTGACCCATTATGAGTACCAGACCTGCCAGACCATCAAATGTGTAAAATTTAACAAGTTGAGGCTAATAGAATAGGTAAATAAACGAAAACGAAAGTAGTTGCAATTTCAAGTTCAAGTTGACGTCGAAACGCCAACTTCTCTTCCGGAATGTCGGAATCGTTAGAAATCTCGACAATTCCACAAGTGAGATGTGTTATCATGTCAGCCTTATCACCAAATGAGTCAAAAAGCTATGAATCGGATTTATACTTGAAAAGGGCAGTTACGGTATTACCTGTCCAAGGCCATAGGATCATAAGTAAAATAAACTTGTTTTCTGGCTATTGCAATAGTCGACCTCAAATATTAAGGTTTAATAGCATCAACTGATTATACTTACTACATTCGAGTAAAAACATACAAGTGATTACATTATCACAATTAGTTAAGAATTTATGGCTGTCAGAAAGTGTACACTTACGATGTATTATTCCGGGAATAAGTCAGTCGTATAAAGTCAGCACATTTATTTTTCTCAAAACGAAACCATTACTCGTGAAAAATGGGCCACTGTTCATACAACAAAATAAAAGTTTTAATTTATACTTCATATAATTAGATTTTACAAGAGATTTTAGGAATAACAGTGATGAAAACCATGCAGCACCTGCAACAAAATCGACTTGAGTAGTTAAGTTTTTGCCGAGTAAAATGAAACCATGAAATGCACCAGTCAGACACTTTTTGAACGGCAGACATTTTTGCTTAACGATTCACGCTCTTTACGTCCTCTGTGATCGTAATTTTTCACCACGTTTTCAAGATTTTTTAAATTATGCAAACAAACCTAACCTAAACTTACAACTTAGTAAAATAAATAACTAGTAAATAAACATGATTAAAAAAAGTGCCATATCATATTAAACAAAGATTAAGTGATGGGAAATATTATTATTTCACAACAATT
The DNA here is from genome assembly GCF_021234035.1 of Daphnia pulicaria. NCBI lineage: Eukaryota > Metazoa > Arthropoda > Branchiopoda > Diplostraca > Daphniidae > Daphnia > Daphnia pulicaria. The sequence continues at coordinate 11,547,492 of NC_060916.1, forward strand.
TTGTGCTGCAAAACAATTCTTGCTATTGCAATAGTCGACCTCAAAGAAATAAGGGAAAGGGACTGAAAACTGCTCGGCCCGTGGCTCCGACCTGATGTACGTATCTGTCCGTGTTTTTTTCCGTGTTTTTTTTTTCGTTTTTCTTGTGTCGTGTCGTTCCCGTGTCGTCTGCCAGTGCTGTTCACGTTCTGCGCCACAGAAACATCAGCCATCCCAGATCCTAGGGGATGTTAATTGCGTATTAAACGCCATTCACATACTTGATTATAGCTCAGCCAAAACCAAATCCTGCCTCTGCTGAACTCCAATGTCACACGCAATCGGCGGTATCAAGCGGCCCCGCAGACTACAAAAGCCTCTTAACTCTCATGTAGTACTCCCACATTCACTCTCCTCCCAGCCACCCAACACAAACAGAAAATTCTCCGTTTCAATCAATGTCTAATAATAATAAAAAAAAGGAAGCATAACCAAGTCCTGCGTCCTCAATGTCACGGTTTGTATCTATAAACGATGACATGGGTCGTGAGCGTCTTTATCTGCTATTTCCGTGTGGACATGCTACCAAGTGTGGGCACGGGCTTGCAGATGTCACAAAGGTGAACGGCGGTCAGTAATTGCAAATCAATCAAAAACTCTTAATTGTTTATCAAAAGAGCGACACCGGACAGAGAAGCTAAAAAACCCTTTCGTGTTTTTGAGTGGCCGTGCTAGACACGGGCCGATACCGGCCAACAAACACAAAATGCCAACTCTTAAAACCCTCCTGCCAACCCACCAAATGTAAACCTCTTTGTAATAATAAACCGCCATGCCTTCAATCGATCCCGGCGAACTAATCCGGAGACTAAACGAATCCGGCCCCACAAGAATATACAGTCGTGGCTGAAAGTTTGTATACCTTGTGCTCAAATATACGCCTTTTTACCTTGTATTGGCGGGTAGTGTCAGCCTATCACAAGAGAAAGGGGTTGTTATTTGTGCGCATTTTTCCTTGGGTACCCAAACCCCTCTACCCCCCTCTTTTCTTAACTCTATTACTAACTATTTTACCGGGAAACGGGAGACGGTTCAGCAACCCTTTTACGGAACGCAAAGTGAAATTTACGAACGCTTGATTAGCAAGAGTTCTAGAATTAAACCGCGGCGTGACAGAATAATGGCAATTAATAGAATCTGTCTATCAGCCTTATTTTCTATTCATTTCGCGTCAGGTAAAAGGGTTGCTTAACCGTCTGCCGCATCGCGGTAAAATAGTTAGTGATGTTAAGAGGTAGAGTTAAGAAAAGAGGGGGTAGAGGGGTTTGGGTTAACAAGGAAAAATGCGCACAAATAACAACCCCTTTCTCTTGTGATAGGCTGACACTACCCGCCAATACAAGGTAAAAAGGCGTATATTTGAGCACAAGGTATACAAACTTTCAGCCACGACTGTATATATATATATATTTTTTATAATTAAATAAAAATCAGTTTGTTCTTACCGTGAATGTAGTAAAATCCCCATCCGCACGACGATGGCTGCTACAGCAACGCCTGCGGAAGCAATCGGGAGTCATCGCCTTGTTTTTAGTGTCCCTGTAATTTAAAGGAAATGTTGGAAATGTTAATGGAAACAATAATCATGTGAAATAAATGAATTTGTTTCTTAGTGGATAGTTCCTGTATTCTACTCGTTGCAATCCAAACGTTTTTTTCGCTTATTTTTACTTATTAATTAAATTTCAAGCAAAATACCAAATCAAACCAATTTTTTCAACGCTCTAACTGTCTCGGTAGACAGGCTGGAGACTATTCCAAAAATATAATAGCTTCCAGTGGCAAGTAAAGTATCCCTTTGTCTAAATTTTAAACTTTGCTAAATGAGAATTTTTCACTTGATAGAGAATGAGAAGATTCACTTTATATATGGAACATTACAGAATTAAGGAAAAGTGCAAGCCAAGGGTAAATTTAGAACTTTTAGGAACTTTTAAAATAGCAGTCAAGTTAAAGATAATGCAATGCTGGCAATATATTCAGCAAGTGCCATAACAAAATTTTTTGTCAATAACAATATTCGTATAGTACAACAGTCGTCGTCGGAGATGAAAAGGGTTACACAAATTTGTTAGATAGCTTTTCTAGAACTGCTAGGAATCAATTAAACAAGCGCGAAGGATCGATAATGATCCTCTTCAAAAAATATGTCACTGAACGGACTGAATGCATGAAGCGGATACCGATACCTGATCTACGGTAAGGAACTGATTTCGTGGCATACCTAATCCTTGATAATCTTACCACCAAACAAAGTACGTAGGTATCCAGCTACTTCACACATTCATTTCAATGGATTCCGGAACAAAAAATTCTTTCGACCGGTGGTTTGACTTAAAAGGGAGATTTCGAAGGAACGTTTTGCGGGACGATTACGAACCTAAAAAAAAAATTTTATGTTTCTCTGATAATCTGGGCCAAAGTGTCTTGGAAGAATTGCTTGGGAAGAAGAAGACAAGCGAGAAGAGAAAATGAACCGTTTTTTTTAAATATCCAACATCCTCAATTTTGTTTTTCATTGAGTCGAAAATTGCAGCTTGTCAAAGTTGATCGACTACATCTTTTAAAAAATTCATTTACGATGATTTAATCAAAATGCAACACAGTATGTGGAGTGTCTATCTCGACAACAATAGAAATTATAATCCTGCTGACAACGCAAACGAAAAAATTGACAAATTCTTGAAATGTGTTTTGGATAAGTTGGACGAAAATGCCGTCGAAAAACTCGTCATAGAACACGAAGACGGTCAAGTTATTACGCATGTTCTAACACGCGACGATGGCGATAGACTAATGATCACATTCTTACGTCATCTATCAAAAGAGAAACGAGAAGAGATTGAACTCAAAGTCATGAAGAATGTTCCGGCAACAATAAAAAAAATTGCAACGAGATAAGAAATGGCAAGAGGCTCTAACCTATTGGAAGAACATCCTGCACTTGCAGTACGTTGCCAATTGTGCCAACCGCGACGAACTATCGGAATTAATTGAAATCATTACCCTACCTCACAAGCCACATCCCGATGGTGTTGCAAAGAGTGTTTGGGGTATGTACCTCTTAAGCAAATGTAACCGAGATGTACGGGCCCAGAGCGTCGACAAATTCTTGCAATGCGTGGCTGACACGCTGGGCAAAAGTCAAGTCAAAGATCTGGTCCAGCACGAATGCAACAACGGCGTTTCAACAATCAAACTCGTAGCTACTAATGAAAAAGTATAGAGGTCTAGTTCAAGCCATGCTGGCCCATCTGACCGAGGAAGATCGGGGTGAAGTGTGGCGTCATACTGACGCACAAGTATCTGATGAAATAAGTCATCCCTTGCATCAACGTCCACTGAAAATTCGTTTGCGCCTTCCTTACAGCAGTGACGAGGAGAATGAGTAGATTATTGTTTTTTTTTCATCTTCGTTATTTCACTTCAGTGCTGATTTCATCGTCGGCAAAGTGCGAAAAACATTTGGGCAAACTCACAAGCGCTCACGTAAGTAAAATTGGTAATAGTTCAACTTTACTTGCGAGATGATACATTTAAAAAAGAAATAAATTTACATACCCATTCTATCAGTTAGGTCCGCCGTCCAAAAGTGACCAATCCGCATCAGCACGACGATGACCGCTCCAACAACGCTTGCGGAAGTAATCAGAAGTCATCCAAATGAGTTTTGCATTCCTGTAATTTCAATGAAAATGTTGGAAATATTAATTGAATAAGTGCCAATTGTAATGAAAAAAAATCCAAATCCCGGTGCCGATTATGCATTCCAGAATATTGTTAAATTTTAATACAGGTTGTGACTGAGAAAAGTAGTTTTATTAGGTAGGGGACACGTTTTAGTTGCAGCAATGACCTCTCTAAGCTCCAACGGAATAAACGACGCAATGCGGAGTAATAAGAATGCAGACGCGCGTGGATTACCCGATGAACACATTTTTCAAAGTACAAATATTCCATCCAATAGTCCAATACCGTTTTCCAAACAATCTTTTATCATCCCTTTGGGAAACGTACGCCTGAGAATATTATTACAGTGAAGTGATAAACAACAACCTAATACGGTTTAACTGCAACATTCAGCAAGGACGGATTTTCCAGCTTATCCAAATCAAATCGGTAAGGTATTAGGCCGAAGGGAATAGAAGAGTTCTTGAAGGCCACTTGAATTGTCCCAACACAGATTAAATACCAATGACATTGGCCCATATGGGGGTCTGTTGGGGTGACGTACGTATATATAGAACAAGTCTTTTATAATGGAAGAGCATTTGACTTTTTCTCGTTGTCCGCAAAAGTTTCTCATCTTTTCCTGTGTGCCTTTTCTTGTGTTGATTGTTCGTCTTTTGAAGACGATACCACTACAGGTGTTTCATTCCTATGATTGCGGTGGAAAAAAGACAAACTACAAACATCGGATGTCAATGATAATCAATTCAAAGACAACAAGTGTTCAATAAAAAGTGATCAGTGCATTCGTGCACGAAACAGATAGTGTGCAATAGTGTTGCGTGGTGACATTCTAGCTTCTGTAAAAAAAAAAATGTCCAAAAGACAAAACCAAAAACGTGATGATGATGAGACAACCGGATCTGCAAGTAAGAGAGCCCGCATTACTCCGGGAACCAATTACACGACTGAGAACCCACCGGCGTCGTGTGGATTGAAAAACACCTTGCACGGTAATGTATTTCAACTGAAACTGTTGATGCTTTTCTTGCTTCGGGGGATTGGGGCCGGTTTCCAGTTTCGCTTGGGAACGGAAATCCCAGGAATGGGCGGCAAATTTGATGATTTGATTTTCAAGTTCAAGAATGTCAGGAATACTAATGAAGCTAAATCGTCTGATGAACAAACAGAGAGCTATCGATTCTTGCAGGCCAAACACAAACAGAATGAAGATAAGGAAAAAATCACGGCAGCTGATCTACTCAACGACAATGACGGGGAATTTAGTCTCCCGAAATATTTCCGTTCGTACTGTCGCGATATAATTAAAGGGACTGAAGGAATTCTCCCGGAAAATGTGCACGACTGCATCATTTGCACCAACATTGGCTTTGACAGTGAGGAAAAGCTCAAGAATAGTGGAATAATATTGATACGTCAGAATGGCAAGGACGAAGTTTTGACGTTCGATAAAGTGGCAAATCTCAATAAAATACCGACTCTTTATAAGTTGCGAAAAACGGACGACTTGAGTCGAATAATGGCAGGGTGGTCAGAGGTTCATCTTCTGGCTAAATCGTTACTCGACTACGTCACTGATAAAAAACAATTGACCCTAAGCTCACCCATATTCAAAAGTTACCACGTTGCTTTGGTTGAAGAAAAAGTGATTGACAAAGGAGAAGGTAAACTTTGCGCATCTTTTATGAAAGGAGTTAACAGTCGGTTCCGTGAAATACTATCCGAGTTAACGTTCGTTAAATACTGGGAAAAATTGTCGTTTAAATCGGAAAACAAGAAAACAATTCGGGCTGATGGCACTAAGAAACTAACTCTGTTTGACGGCACGTCTATCGAAAAACATCTGCCGAAATATTCCACTACGATGGAATTTGATTTTCGCGTCTTTCAGGACTATTACAAAGATTTAGTCACAGAGAAAGTTATTGTTCCAGAATGGCGAACGAAAACTAAGAAACCTTTTACTAAAGAGTTCATTAGGGGAATAAATCAAACTCAAGAGGGATTGCAATTTCGAAAAAAACTTTGCAATGCAGTTTTTATTCACTATTGGAAAGACTTGACTATCCAAGTAAGCGGAAATTTTGGAATAAAACCATCCGATTACTCTGATACTAAATCGCTCGAAAATTTTGCTGGCGACGAGGAAATTGGCGATTTCTTGGACAAGCTCGTCTTTGCCGTTCACACACCAAACGAAGTGGAACTAGATGACATACTGAAAAATGAAGTGGGGAATTATTACAACCTACACGAAAACGATTTCCAGTCGGATTTTATCTTGAGAAAGATGTTGGACTGGTTCAAGGAGAAAGACTCGAAATTCATGTCATCGGAAGAAGGAAAAAATATTTTTAAAGAAGGTAAAAAGAAGTTGAAGTCATTGCGAGTGACGGCCATTTCAATCGACTACCAAAATCAGCTGAAGGAAGTGCTGGAATTCAATGATAAGGCAGTTGAGGAGATGAAAGATAAAATTAGTAAGATGTTGATATCACCAGATAGAATCAGGCGTATCGCTACTTCATTACCGAAACGAACAGCCGTTAAAGTCATTGCGGCACTTGAAATGCTCAGAAAAGAAAAAACCGTCACCTATCACACAAGGATGATGCAAGAATATTTCCAGTATGAGGATAGCTACTTAGTGACGTCATCAAGTCGCCTACAAAAAAACTGTTCAAAATTCAAAAAGACACTCAAGTCGGAACATTCTCATAATCTTCTTGTTGTCGCTTGCGAGGACGGCCGTTCGACGGAAAATGAAGACGAATTCTATCAAAAGCTCATGGGAAAGATGCTGAATAAGAGGATCATTATCATTAGTCAAAGCAAAGATGAAGTGGAAGATAAATTGAACTTTGGCGACCTAAGTGATAAATCCAAAAGAGCCTTACTTGAAAAGCAAATAGATTTTCAAGGTAAAACAAGATCTGTGGGAGATTTAATTAAAAGGGGCGATACAACTTTAGACGATCTCATTGAAAACGGGGATGCAGACGAGGTGATTGATTCTAATTCAACTGAAGAGTTGCTGATAGAAAAAGGAAAAATTTTAATTCGTACGTGCAGCTCTGCACGTTTCGAGCCAGAACTTTACGTCGAGAGGCAATTGGAGCATCTCTGGGAAAACAATTTTTATAAAGAACTAGCTGAAGGTATGAAATGCACGACAGATGAACTCCAGAAAGAGTGCACCGTCGATTCGCAAGGATACATCCATTGGTTGAACGTGGAAGAAGATCGCAAAGAAGAAATCTGGGAACAAATGAAAAATATTGTGGAAAAAAGAGGTCAAAATTCGAGAGATCTCCAGTTGTCTAAAGGCATCGTCATCGAAGAGAAAAACTTGATAGATAATGATGAAAATAGAAAAGGCCAAGTGTTCATTATATCTGACTTAGCTGGAACCGGGAAATCGACAATCTTGTTCAACTATTATGAGAGAATAAAACGAGACAACCAGGATATGTTGGTAATCAGAATTGATTTGGTGGATTACAGTAAAGAGCTAGCGGAATTTAACTTCTCTCTAGTTAATGAGTCTAGTGCTGTTCGATTTTTCGTAGAAATTTTCGCAAGAAGCAGTTCTTTCACGCATTCGCTTTTGACTCATCGGTTTCAGACGGACGGTCGAATCGTCGTCATGTTGGACGGATTCGACGAAATTGACGGTAAACTCCACGAAAAAGTGTTTCAGTTGATTAGAGCTATTACTTTTACGAAAATGGAAGCACTCTACATAACTACTCGTTCGCATTTAAAGGAAACGCTGCAAGATAAATGTTTCCAGTTTTCTTATACTTTCAAAAATTTTAGTCAAGAAGATCAAGTCGCTTGTCTGTCCAAGTACTGGGGGAGCAAACTGAACATGTCACAAACTAAAAACGAGCCAATCCAATTATTCAGCAAATCATTAGTTGAACGCTTGACAACAACTTTGAATGACAGAGAAAGTGATTTTATTGGGATTCCATTACAGTGTCGAGTGCTGGCCGAGTGCTTTGAAACCCAACTCCAAGATACAATCCAACAAGGATTACCAATCGCTACTCTTATTAAAAGTATCTTAGAGAATGATTTGGATTTGACAAGCCTCTACTCCCTCCTCATGGAAAAGAAACTCGAAATTTATCGCGCAGAAAAATTTAAAGCTGATCCTCACAATCATCACGCAAACTTGTTGATTGATGAAAAAATGAAAAATGTGGAAAGGTATCTGAGAAAATTGGCGATAAAGACAATTGCTTTCTATCCAAAGTATGTGAACGTTTTGTGGGGGCACTCGAACCCATTCCAGACAAATAAAGAAATTTGTCAAGCAGAAAAAGATTTCACTAGTGGCGGCGTTTGTTTTGGGTTCTTGGATAAAACCGATAAAGGCGAAGTCAAGTTCTTGCATCGAACTTATGCCGAGTATTTGTTCGCCAAATATTTGTACGCGGGATTTCTTACCGAAGACAACGAAAATTATAACAAACTTCTTGAGTCGAAACGCCCCCGAAAAATGGTTTTCCGCAAAATTTTGGTAGAGGAACCATATAATGGCGTAAGAGTTTTTTTCAATTCAATGTTAAATGAGTGTGTGCCAATGGCTCATTTATCTCGAGAAATAAAACAATCAGAAGATATTTTGGGTGTGGCCATCGGTGAAAAAAATGCGAACATATTGATGTTCATGTGTGATTGCCTCGACCTGGCATTCGATAAAGTCAAAATTCGTCGGATTCTTAGCTCTAATGTGTTTAATCCTATTTGTCATGATCCGTTTTTTTACGATGAATCAAGTTCCAGTATGTATACTCAAAATAGCAAAGTATTTGAAAGATTCATCAGTTATTATGACAAGGATACAGAGCATGAGGAAGTGAAACGTATTCTGAACGAGATGTTATATCAACCACTAGTTTACTTGACAGATACAGAACTAAACAAAGAAGAAATAAAAAAAATACTGGAGCTTGTCCTAGGTTTCTTAGGCCGGAGCCAGGAAGCGTTAAGGCAAATTTCAGGTCCGAATTTTAAAGATGAAATGAAGCATATTTTTAAGGTTTTTATATGTAATGAATACTACGACAATCTTTTGGAAAAGTTGCTAGTGCTCCTTTCATCGGCCTATTCCAATGACACATTGTTTACAAATTTTTTGGCGGATACAGTGAGAATTCACCATAGAAATATTTCACATGGGAACTTCGAAAAAACATTAAGAATTTTACGTGAACTTGGAAGGGACGAAGTGCTGAAAGGAATATCTCGTCAAATCCTCAAAATGGATATTCAGTTATTCAAAAGATTTTACTCGCTAAGAAAAGAAGGCGAGAGCACTGAGAAGATTCTATTTCCAGCAAACATTCAATCGCTATTAGAGAGAGATTCACATCAAATGACTCATCTCCACCGAGCGGCTTTACTCGACGATGAGAAAACTGTCGGTCGACTACTTGAAACTGTTCGCATCAGTTATTTGTCTAACGAAACGGAAGCTAAAAATTTGGGAAAGGAGGTGCTGTACAATGTCATTGCTAGCGACGAAAAGGGCATCACGCCACTGTACGTGGCCGCCGCCTGTGAACACGAAAATGTTTGCCAAAAAATGTTAATCTTCCTAAAAGAAATGCTGCCCGAGGACGAGCTGCGGAAATACTTGACGGATACGAATGGATTCCTGGCCAAGTCCTTGTGGGATGCAATAAAATGGAAAAAAGTCAAAATGTTCCGAATAGTTTTGGAATCCACCAAGAACATTTTTGGGCAAGATTACCTTATCGATTTATTAAAAGCAGAGACTCTTGAAGAAAATCAACGGTCTAGTTTTCCCAGCTTGTTTAGCGCATGCTATGATAAAATATTATTCGACATCGTGGTAAAAAATATTATTATCATCGATGATGAAAAGAGTTACAACCATTTAAACGACTTGCTTTTCCGAAACAAAAAGTTTTCTGTATACAACCAACTACAACACTTGGATGAGAAAATTTTTCAGAAAATGTCGTCAATGAACAGACTGGATGACTGGATTAAATTCCTTCTTGACTGTGCACTTCAAAAAGGAAAGGAGTTAGTGTTTTGCAATCTACTCGAGAAAATTACCGCTCATCCCCAACTATTTGGCATGGTTTTTTTAGTGGAATCTGATACAGAAAGTTATTTAGATAAGTGGTTTGATTTAAAATTCAAACCAAATAATGAAAACATCTGCAATGAAGATTACGTATGTTTAAAAAGAATCCTCAAATGTCTCTCCGAAAATCTGGGCCAAAGTGACATCAAAGAATTACTCGTTCGCGACGAATATGAAGTCATCAACAGCGCATTATTGTTTGGGGGTAAAAGTTTGGTCGATGTGATGTTAACTTTCTTACCAAATCAAAAGGATGAGATTACAAAACAATTGGTGAACGACATACCTAACTTGATTCCAGAGCTAATATGTTGTTGCAATCAGCCCAATAACCGTTGTTGGTTCCCGAATATCCTAAATTTTGTTTTTGATTTCGTCGAAGACTGCGACTTGTCAAAGATAATCGACCTAATCTTAGACAAGTGCATAACAAACGATGATTCACCCAGCAGGAAACGCAGTATATGGAGTGACTATCTCGATATCAACAGGAATCATAACTGTGCGGAAAACGTGTCCGAAAAAATTGACAAATTCTTGAAATGCGTTTCGGAGAAGTTGGGCCAAAGTGCCGTTGATAAACTTGTCGTAGAACACGAAGATGGCCAAGTAATTACGGAGGTTCTAACGCGAAATGGTGATGAAAAACTCGTAAACGCTCTCTTGCGTCATCTATCGGAAGAGAGACGAGAGGATATGGAGCGGAAGTTAGTGCTAGATGCGCCAACAACAATAACAAATCTTATGGACACGAATCAGGATGATTGTCCATTTTATTGGAAGAATATCCTACACCTGCAATACGTTATTAGATATGCCGACAGTGTTGTGCTACAGCAATTAATAGAAATCATTACCCAACCTAACAAGCCACATCCCGCTAGGAATGAAACAACTAGTATTTGGAGTAGCTATCTTTTTTTCAGCGACTACAGCCTAGACCGGACCGAAAACGTAGACAAATTCTTGCTATGCGTGTCTGACAAGCTGGGTAAAAACAAAGTGAAAGAACTAGTTCTTCACAGTTGGTATCACTATGGCGCTCTTCAATCTGTCATAACCTCAGCGGCTTCTTACGGAGAAAAGGATTTAGTTGAAGTCATGCTGGCCCATCTGACCGAGGAAGATCGACAAGAGATTCAGCGTGATCACGTCGATACCGCCGTAGAACCTGACGCGGAATCACTTACGTCCGACTACAGCACTGATGAAGAAATCGCGTCATAATTTTTTTCACTAAGGTAAGTGCTGATCTTGAGAGCACAAAGTTATACAAGATTGGAATTGCGATTAGCTGCTTAAATTTGGTTTAAAACGCTACATGTAAAAACATTTACATACCCATTCTAGAAGTTAGATCCGACTGCTGAAAGTGACCAATCCGCATCCACATCACCATCCACGATAGCCGCAATAACAACGCCCGAGGAAGTCGTCTCATCTCTGTAAATGAAAAGAAAATGTTGGAAATGTAGATTGAAGTGCTAATAACAAAAGAAATCTGGTGTGAAAGTTAACGGATGGTGCTTTCCTCATGAATGAAAGACACAATATCACAGATTAAAAATATACAGTGAAGCACAGTATACATCCTTCTGTATTCCCTGTGGTAGCAATACAATATCTCTTTGACCAAACCTTTAATAGTAATTTAATGAGATTTAAACTTGAGTGCTTGAGTTTCCAATGCCCAAAAGAATGAATGAAATAGGCAAGAAGCACTCGAATTTCAGAATAATAGCATCAATACTGAAGGCTTAAAAGGATAAGTCAACACAAATTATTTTTCTTTTACTCCCCAGAGCCCAAATTGTACAAAAAGTCTGTTACATGTGAAGCAAAAATTAAGAAGACTAATCCAAATTAAATTAGAATTTGTCAGTTTTTGAGTTTCAAAGTGATTAAAGTTATAAGAGCTGAAGGACACATTATAAACTGAAAATGAATTCGAATAATCCAGACATGCTTTTGCACCAAAAACAACTCACAAAAGCTGTCAGGTGTACTGATTGATAATTTCGCTTAACAGTTATGGACTAAAGATAAGTTTCTTACTTGATAGAAATCGATTCTGGGAAAAAAGGGAAACCACTCAGCAGTTTCGACAAGTCATCAACAAAAATCAACTTGGGTAATTAAATTGAACGAAGCAGCAATTAAGAATCAACGTGAAGAGACTTTCACTTGTTGAACGATACGATAGACCGGCGGGGCAGCAGACAAAACAGACCCGATTAGTGACGTCCTCTGTGGTCACCATTTGTCACTACGTTCAAAATTCCAAAAATTCGAATCTGCTGATTTCGATCTGTTATCAACAAATAAAAAACTTGAAAAAAAACTGTAGGCAGCGTACGTACGCCGCAAGGTACCCGAAGGGATTGGAATTTAAATTAACTTTAATTTTACCAATAAATATAAAGTTACGACAAATATGCAGGCATCCGTTATTGGGGTTGCAAGGTTCCCGTTGGAATATTAAAAAAATTAATTAATATCTCAAAGTTTTAAGTAAATATATATGCAGCTTATACTAACTCCGTGCGATTAATTAATGTCTCAAAGTTTTTAGTAATATATATGTAGCAAATAATACAAACACCCGTGCGACTTTGGTGCTGCGGGGCTGGAGCCCCGCCGCCCCACGCCACACGGGGACGGGTCTTTATTTAAAGCTCATATTCTCTAAATATCCATTGAGATATTGAAATCCTGAATCAATATTGAATGAGATATTAGAATCCTGATTTAATATTGAATGCGATATTAATACGCCTCGTGGCGGGGCAATCCGCAAACTGTTGAATTATATGAGCCCCGTCACCCTATGTCGTAATAAATTTTTACTTTGCAGTGACGGTAGAAATTAAGTTTGGTGGAATTGTGCCCATAACTAGGCCTAGTTATCAGCCTAGAGATAAAACTATAGGCAGAAACTTTATAAATGATTGGATTTCTCGTTTAATCCTATCCTATTTCAAGTAACGTTTACTTTTAATATTATTTATCCCTGCCATCTGTGTTATCGTTTGTTTATCCCTCCCATCTGTGTTATCGTCTGCTATAACAGCTACTGATATTCTGTGAAAAAGTAGCAATTTCTCCGTCTGATCAAACGCCTGAATAGATTTCAGCCAAATTTTCAGAAAAGATGTAAAATATCCTCAGCTACGTAGTAGAGTTATTGAAATGTAATAAAAATGTTGATTACAATCAATAATTGTAAAAAACTAGTGCATCCATCTATGTAGTGTTACGAGAACTGCAAAAAGCCATCTGTGTAGTGTTACGAGAACTGAGGGTGCCCATGTAAAAACCATACCAATGTAAACCATACGGCAAACGAAACTTTGACCAGTAACCCTTCGGGTAATTAAACGGTTAAAAATTGACACGCAAGACGCCTAGTAGGGCAATGGTATTTCTTACAACAAGTCACCTTCAAGTATAATATATACTTATATAAATACTTAATATATACTCTCCAAGTAGGCCTATAAACGGCGTAAAAGTTAAGCACACGCAGACACGCTCCAAGTGTGTGGCGTCATGGCGTGCGCTGCCAACGTTCATTTCTTAATTTGCCAAATCCATCCGTGAGAGGGAAAAATGCGAGACCCACCAAACCGAGCAAAGCCGATGCTCTACGTAATCGATCCGCCTAAATTGGTCAAGCAGTAAAAAAAATGTGGCTGGTGCTACTAATTCCCGCTGGTTCCTGTCAGCTACTTCACTCATTAGGCACGGTTTTTTTTTATTTACACGGATAAGCTTGCTGCGTAGATAACCAACCCTCAAAGTTTAGGTTTTATACAACAAGACCACAACTTTACTTTCGTACGATTGCATCAGCAGCTTATCTAAAAAAGATAATGCAATAGCAACGGACATACGCACGCAGAGCGTTTAATTTTTCTCAACCCACGCCCAAATTAATATCAGTCGCATTAGTCAGTATTGTGATCTGTTTTGTTCTAGTCGCTAAGGTTCTGACTTCTTTTCAGTTGTGTCTTTTCCTGTGTGATTGCCTGTTGTTGATTTCTTTCTAAATCCCTTGTGACATTTTCGGTACGTGTTTCAATAAGTGATCACTGCATTCATCATAATAGACCGTATTGAAGCGCTGTGTAGTGAAATTTAAGAGCCTGTAAAATGTCTAAAAGACAAAACCAAAACGATAGTGGCGATGAGCCGATAGGTTCCGCTATTAAGAAAGCCAGAATTACTACAGGACTCGCATCGACCACCGAGAACACACTTCCATCTTGTGGATTGAAAAACACCTTGCACGGTAATGTGTTTCAGTTGAAACTGTTGATGCTTTTCTTAATTCGAGGAATTGGTGCCGGTTTCCAATTCCGTTTGGGAACGGAAATCCCAGGAATGGGCGGCAAATTCGATGATTTGATTTTCAAGTTCAATAAAAGTGATCAAACATCAGAGAGCTATCGATTCTTGCAGGCCAAACACAAACAGGATGAAGAAAAGGAAATCACGGCAGCTCACCTTCTCAACGACAACGACGGAGACTTTAGTCTCCCGAAATATTTCCGTTCGTACTGTAGCGATATAATCAAACAAAACAGCGGAATTCTCCCGGAAAATGTTCAGGATTGCATCATTTGCACCAACATTGGCTTCGACAGTGAGAAGAAGCTGAAGGAGAGCGGGATTGAGTTGATGAAACCTTTGAGGGATGGCGATAACATTTTATCTTTCGATCAAACGCCAGATAACAAAACCCCAGCTCGCTACCGGTTAGAGAAAACGGACAAATTGCGTCAGATAATGGCAGGGTGGTCAGACGTCCATCTATTGGCCAAGACGTTGCTCGACTACGTCACCGAGGGAAAGCAATTGGCACTAAGCTCTCCCATTTTCAAAAGTTATCACGTTGCTTTGGTTGACGAAAATGTGATCGACAAAAAAAAAGGTAAACTTTGCGCATCTTTTCTGGAAGGAGATAATAGTCACTTTCGTGAAATACTTTCCGAGATAACGTTCGTTCATTACTTGGGAAAATTAGAATTAAAAGGCGATGACACGAAAAAGAGTCAAGTTGATAGCAGCAAGAAACTAACTGACTTTGACGAAGAATCACTCAGAAAACTCTTGCCCAAAACCCAATCAATGGAGTTGGATTTGTGTAAATTAGAAGAAGTTTATGACGAGTTAATTGCTCAGAAGGTCATTAAAGGGGAAGGGCGAGCGTCGAAAAAGGAATCGTTTACCGATAACTTTTTACACGGAATAAATCTCTCTCCGGAAGGGCTGGAATTTCGAGGGAAACTACGCAACGCCGTTTTTATTCACTACTGGAAGGACTTGACTATTCAGCTGAGCGGATCGTTTGGTAGAAAAATAATCAGCAAGACGAATAAATCGCTCAAAGATTTAGTTGGTGATAAGGAAATTGGCGATTTCTTGGACAAGCTCGTCTTTGCCGTTCACACACCCAACGAAGTGGAACTGGATGACATACTGAAAAATGAAGTGGGGAATTATTACAACCTACACGAAAACGATTTTCAATCGGATTTCATCTTGAGAAAGATGTTGGACTGGTTCAAGGAGAAAGACTCAAAATTCATGTCATCGGAAGAAGGAAAAAATATTTTTAAAGTCAAAAGAAGTTGAAGTCATTGCGTGTGACGGCCATTTCAATCGACTTCCAAAAGCAGCTGAAGGAAGTGTTGGAATTCAATGACAAGGCAATTAAGGATATGAAAGAGAAATTGATGCTGTTGTTGACAGCAGATAACAGAATCGGGCGTATCGCTACTTCATTGCCAAAACGCACGGCCGTTAAAGTCATTGCGGCACTTGAAATGCTCAGACTAGAAAAACAGATCACTAACCATGACAACATATTACAAAAATATTTCCAGTATAAGGATAGCTACTTAATGACGTCATTACATCGTCTGAAAGATAAATATCTCAAATTCAAAAAGACACTCAAGTCAGAACATTCTCATAATATTCTTGTTGTCGTTTGCGAGGACGGAATTTTGACGGAAAATGACGACGAACTCTTTCAAAAACTGGTAAAAAAGATGCAGAATAAGAGAATTATTATCATTAGTCAAGGCGGAGCTGAAGTGGAAGATAAATTGAACTTTGGCGACCTAAATGAGAAATTCAAAAGAGCCTTACTCCAAAAGCAAATAGATTTTCAAGGTACGTCACAATCACAATCTGTGGGAGATTTAATTAAAAGGGGCGATACAACTTTAGCCAATCTAATGCAAAATAGGGACCTAGGAAACGTTATTGATTTTAGTTCAATCGAAGAATTAATAAAAACAAGTACAATCAAAATTCCTAAGTGCAGCTCTGCACGTTTCGAGCCAGAACTTTACGTCGAGAGGCAATTGGAGTTTCCCTGGAAAAACAGTTTTTATGATCCACTGGTTAAGAGTTTGAAATGCACGAAAGATGAACTCCAGAAAGAGTGCACCGTCGATTCGCGAGGATACATCCATTGGTTAACTGCGGAAGATAGCCGCAAAAAAGAAATATGGGAACAAATGAAAAATATTTTGGGAAAAAAAGGAAAATCGTCGAACAGTGTCATCGCAGAGAAAAACCTGATAGATAATAAAGAAAGAAGGAAAGGTCAAGTGTTCATTATATCCGGTATAGCTGGAACCGGAAAATCGACAACTTTGTCCAATTATTACGAAAAAATAAAAAGAGACAACCCGGATATGTTGGTAATCAGAATTGATTTGGTGGATTACAATAAAGAGCTTGCGGAATTTAATTTTTCTCTAGATAATGAGTCAAGCGCTAATACATTTTTCGCAAACATTTTTGCCAAAGACAGTCCTTTAACGCGTTCGCTTTTGAGTCATCGGTTTCAGACGGACGGTCGAATCGTCGTCATGTTGGACGGATTAGACGAAATTGACGATAAACTCCACGCGAAAGTGTTTCAGTTGATTAAAGCTGTTACATTAACGAAAATGGACGCACTCTACATAACTACTCGTTCGCATTTAAAGGAAAAACTACAAGATGAATTTTTCCAGTTTTCATATCATTTCAAAAAATTCAGTAAAGAAGATCAAGTTGATTGTCTGTCCAAGTACTGGGGGAGCAACCTGAAAATGTCACTAGACGGGCCAATCCAATTATTCAGCAAATCATTAGTTGAACGCTTGACAACAACTTTGAATGACAGAGAAAGTGATTTTATTGGGATTCCTTTACAATGTCGAATGCTGACCGAGTGCTTTGAGTCCCAACTCCAAGATACAATCCAACAAGGATTACCAATCGATTGTCTTATTGAAAATATCTCAGAGAATGATTTGGATTTGGCAAACCTCTACTCCCTTTTTATGGAAAAGAAACTTGAAATTTATCGCAAAGAAAAATTTAAGGCTGACCCTCACAAAGCAAACTTGTCAATTGATGGAGAAATGAAACGTTTGGAACAGTATTGAGAAAATTGGCAATAAAGACAATTGTTTCTTATCCAAAGCATTGTAATGTATTGTTGGGGAAATGGAACTCATTTCAGTCCAAAGAAGAAATTTGTCAAGAAGAAAAAGACTTCACTAGTGGCGGCGTTTGTTTTGGGTTCTTGGATAAAACCGATAAAGGCAAAGTCAAGTTCTTGCATCGAACCTATGCCGAGTATTTGTTCGCCAAATATTTGTACGCGGGATTTCTCCCTGAAGACGACAAGAATTGCAACGATTTACTCACTTCGAAATCCGCAAGAAAAGTAATTTTAATGAAGATTTTGGGTGATGATTATGGTTCATATGATTGCCGTGGAGTGCGAGTGTTTTTTAATTCAATGTTAAAAGAACGTGTGCAGCCACGAGACAACATACCTTTCCCAATCGAAAAATATGATGACGTCTTGACTAAAGCTATTGAGGAGACCAATTCAAATATCTTTCTATTTACGTGTGATTACCTTGACATGAAATTTAGTAAAGAAGTAACTGGACAATTTATTCGCGAAAATTTTCAAAACTTCTTTTTTCCTTTTTACTTTAATAATATCAAAGTTTGTAAACGATTCATGAGTTATTATGACAATATTACAGATGCAGGTGCGACGTCGCAAATTTTGGGAGAATTGTCTCGTTTTCTACTCGAATTTGATCCTGACGAAGAAGACGAAGAAAAAACGTTAAAATTTGTGATGCTTATCGTCGATTTCCTAGACAAAAGACAGGAAACTTTTTTGCAAATTTCACAAAGGGATTTAAAAGATGTTTGTGATATATTAAAGTTTTTATTTTTAAATAAATACTACGAAAGTCCTTTGAAAAAATATTTAAAGCTCCTGTCATCGGCCTTTTCTAATTCAAAAATCCAGTTTGAAGATTGTTTGGTTAAGTCACTCGAAATTGACTGCCCATGTGCTGAGGATTACATACTGCGATGCAGCGATTCATGCTATTACTCACTCTCACAGGAAACTCTCGACTATATATTGGAAAATTTACGGATTCTTGAAGAAGAGAGTAAGGAGAAATATATACCGAAAGTAATGTATCATCACATCCTCAGAAGGAACACTCAGTTATTTAAAAGTATTTACCAGCGAGAAGAGGAAGAAGAGTGCGTCTTGTTACCAATAAACCTCGCAATAAACATTCAATCGCTTCAAGATCGAGATTCACGTGGAATGACTCGTTTCCACCGAGCGGCTTTGCGCGACGATGAGAAAACCGTCAATCAAATACTTGATTGGTTGGTTATCTTGGATATGGATATGGATTGGATATGGATTGGTTATTTGTCTAACGAAGCGGAAGCTAAAAACTTGGGAAAGGAGGTGCTGCATAATGTCATTGCTAGTGACGAAACAGGAATTACGCCCCTGTACGTTGCCGCAGCCTGTGAACACGCAAACATTTGCCGACAAATGTTGATCTTCCTTAAAGAAATGCTGTCCGAGGACGAGCTGCGGAAATACTTGACGGATACAAATGGATTCTTGAGCAATGTCTTGTGGGACGCGATGAAATGGAAGAAAGTTCAAATGTTTCGAATCATTTTGGAATCCGTCAAGAAAATATTTGGGCAAGATTATCTTATCACCTTATTGAAAGCTGCAAATAAAAAATACAAAGGTCGCAACATGTTCAGCGCATGCAACGACGAAATGTTTTTCAACATTGTTTTTGAAGTCATCGTCAATGGTGAAAATGGTTACAAGAATTTATATGACTTGCTTTTACAGAACTGGAAATCAATTAAACAAGCAAAAATGATCGATAATGATACTTTTCAGACAATATTGTCATTGAACGGACTGGATGATTTTATTAAGCGGATATTTGACATTAATGCACACAAGGGAATGCATTTGGTGGTATGCGAAATCCTTGATAAATTTACACTTAAGCAACGTAAACAGCTATTTCGCATTCTTGTAACAGAGAATTCCGGCACAAAAAGTTACTTCGCTCGGTGTTGGTTAGATTTAAAAAAAAAAAGTTACTCGCAATTTTATTCAAAAGAAATCCTCGAGCGTTTCTCCGAATATTTAGGCAAAAAGGCCGTCAAAGAATTACTCGTTCGCAACGAATATGAAATCATCAAAAATGTATTGTATATATGTATATATACATCCAATTTTTTAGGGGGGATATTTATATGTAGATATGACGACTCCCTTGTTGACATCATGTTTTCCTTTTTATCAAATAAAAAGGATAAGGTAATACACCATATGATGATCATAGTGCTGCAGGTGATTGAGAAAATAACGGAGACCAGTGATCAAAAAGATAAGAATTATGACAATGATGCCACACGAAACATTCTCGAATTTGTTTTTAATCGCATAGAAGATTGCGTGAAAGAAAGCCATTTGTCCAAGTTTGTCTACCTAATCACCAACATCGCATCAACAAAATCAAAGGAAATAAACATTTGGATTGACTATCTTATTAAGATGAGCTCGACGCACGATATTATTGACAACTTCTTGAAATGCGTTTTTGTCAAATTAGGCCCAAGTGCCGTCGAAGAACTTGTAGAAAAAGAAGCTGTTACGCAGGTGTTAATTCAAAAAGATAGCGGACTCTTGAAAGTGCTTTTAAGTCATTTATCAGAAAAGAAGAAAAAAGAAATTGAACACTTAGACATGAAGAATGTGCCGGCAATAATAAAAAATTTGATTGATACGAAACCGGAAAAGGCTGTAAACTTTTGGAAGAATATCCTATACCTGGAATACGTTACTAACTGTGCCGACAGGGATGTGCTACTGCGATTAGTAGAAATCATTACACAACCTTATTATCCCTATAGTTATACAACAACTAGTGTTTGGAGTAGCTATCTTTCTTTCAACAAAAGCTGCCCCGAAAGGGTAAACAAATTCTTGCTATGCGTGTCTAACAAGCTGGGTAAAAATAAAGTGAAAGAACTAGTTCTTCACAGTTCCCATTGTTATGGGGTTCACAAATCCGCCATACGCTTTATGTTTATTTGCGGAGAAAAGGATTTAGTTGAAGCCATGCTGGCCCATCTGACCGAGGAAGATCGTCAGGAGATTCAGCGTGATCACGTAAACGACAAAAGTGACGACAACAGTGACGACAACAGTGACGACAACAGTGACGACAACAGTGACGAAGCGATTAGCAATCGGAAGTAATCGAAAAGTTTATTTTTTTATTGCTTTAGTTTTGATTGCAATGTTTGAAATGTACAAAAAAAGAAAGTCTATATGGATAGTATTAAAAAAGGAAGGGAAAAAGGTCTAAAAACTGACCGCCTAGTGGCCCCAACCTGATGTACACATCTGTTCAGATTTTCTTATTCCTTGTACTGTGTCGTGCACGTGTTGTTTGCCCATGTTGTTCACGTTCTACGCCACAGAAACATCATCCATCCCAGATCCTAAAAGGGACCTGGCCACTCCCACTTAAACGGCCATACGCAAACACAGACTGAAGCTCAGCCCAAACCGAATCCTGCCTCTGCTCTGGTGAAACATCGGAAGCAGTCCATCATGTCCTGTTTTACTGTGCAATTTATGCAACCCACTGAGCTGATCCCGTATCAACGTCCAAGGAACTCCAATATCACCACACGCCATCGGTATCAAGCGCACCCGAAGACTACAAAACCCTCTAACTGTCTTGTAGACTTGTAGTACTCCCACATCCACTCTCCTCCCAGCCACCCTACACAAACAAGAATCCTCCGCATCAAATGTCTAATTATAAACAAATCAAACGTGACCCAGTCCCGCGTCCTCCTTCTCTCGGCTCTGTATCTATAAACGGTAGCTTGGGACGAGAGGTCATCATCTGCAGGCCCGAGTGGCCGTGCTGCAAAGCGCGGGCGCGGGTCGGTGGGTGTGGCTTAGGCGGACGCCGGTCTTCATCGTTCGCAAACAAGAAGAGAAAGCATCAACTCCCCCGACGTCCTTCTTGTCACGGCTCTGCATCTATAAACGGTGGCATGGGCCGTGATCGCCTTCAATCTGCTATTTCCGTGTGCCCGTGTGGCCATGCTACCAAGTGTGGGCACGGGCTTGCAGATGTCGCAAAGGTGAACGGCGGTCAGTAATTGCTAATCAATAAAAAACTCTTAATTGTTTATCAAAAGAGCGACACCAGACAGAGAAGCTACAAAAACCCTTTCGTGTTTTTCAGTGGCCGTGCTAGACACGGGCCGATACCGGCCAACAAACACAAAATGCCAACTCCTAAAACCTTCTTGCCTACCCACCAGATGTAAACCTCTTTGTGACAGCCCATAAGGCCTTCAGTCAATCCCTAGAAACTACGCCCACCACTCCACCAAACAACAATCAAAAATTGTATCAGATTGCTCTTACCGTGAATGTTGTAAAATCCCCATCCGCACGACGACGGCTGCTACAGTAACGCATGCGGAAGCAATCGGTAGTCATCGTCTTGTTTTTAGTGTCCCTGTAATTTGAAACAAAATGTTGGAAATGTTAATTGAAATGCTAATCATGTGAAATAAATGAATGTGAATCCTGATGGATAATTTCTACGGTATTCTCATTGCAATCCAATCCCTTTTATTTTTTCGCTTACTAATACTAATAAATTAAATTTCAAGTGGAATGTCAAATTAAAAAAAAAAACTTGTTTGATGTTTACTTTGCCGCATGTGTCTCAGAAGACAGGCTGGAAACTATTACACAATCCCCAGCTCATCTGGAAGTAATATAAGACCTTGATAGCCATACCCTAGCGGCAAATAAAGTATCACTTTGTCTAACTTCTAAACTTTACTAAATGAGAATTTGAAAGTTAAGTTTCATATTATAACGTTCCAAAATTCAAGTAAAGAGCAGGCGAAAATACGCAATTTAGTTACCGGTAATCGTTCAAGTTAAGATGCTTGACCCATTACGAGTACCAGACCTGTCAGACCATCAAGTGTGTAAAATTTGACAAGTTGAGGCTAATAGGTAAATAAACGAAAGTAGTTGCAATTTCAAGTTCAAGTTGACGTCGAAACGCCCACTTCTCTTCCGGAACGTCGGAATCGTTAGAATGCTTGACAATTTCACCAGTGAGATGTGTTATCATGTCAGCCTTATCACCAAATGAGTCAAAAAGCTATGAATCAGATTTATACTTGAAAAGCCTGGCAGTTACGGTATTACCTGCCAGGCCATAGGACCATAAGTAAAATAAACTTGTTTCCTGCTATTGCAATAGTCGACCTCAAATATTAAGGTTTAATAGCATCAACTGATTATACTTACTACATTCGATTAAAAACATACAAGTGATTACATTATCACAATTATAGTTAAGAATTTATGGCTGTCAGAAGGTGTACACTTACGATGTATTATTCCTGGAATAAGTCAGTCGTATAATAAAGTCAGCACATTTATTTTCTCAGGACGATTCGGATCGAACCAAACCATTACTCGTGAAAAATGGGTCACTGTTCATACAACAAAATAAAAGTTTTAGTTTATACTTCATATAATTAGATTTTAGGAATAACAGTGATGAAAACCATGCAGCACCTGCAACAAAAATCGACTTGAGTAGTTCAGTCAGTACTCAGTAGTCAGTAGGCCATGAGTTCAGTTAACCATACACTTTTTGAACGGCAGACGGCAGACATTTTGCTCAACGATTCACGCTCTTCACGTCCTCTGTGATCGTAATTTTTCACCACGTTTCCAAGATTTTTTAAATTATGCCTAACCTTTAGTAAATAATAACTAGTAAATAAACTAGTAAATAAACATGATTTAAAAAAATGCCATATCATTAAACAAAAATTAATTGGTAATGGAAAATATTTCACAACAATTTTGTGCTGAAAAACAATTATTTTAAATAAAATTGCGTCAGTCTGGTCTCTGGCGTCAATCAGCAACATTTTTCATTTTCGCTTTTCGTCTAGTTTTTATAAATGAATTAAACATTAGGCTAGTAAAATTTAATAAATGAAATTCCTATGATTTGGTAAAAGTAACACCAAAAGCATTGAAGTGCGATGGATTCTATTTCATGTCCTCCATAAAGCTCCAGAGAATTCTAGAATTTCTTTTCGGAAAACTCATCCAACCATTTTTCAAGGATTTTAAAACATGTTATCATACAATAGAAGCTATTGAAAAGGATAGCAGGGTTATTGACCGTAGTGACCTTGTTCTCTATCCCTGAACTAAATCCCCCCAGACACACCCTTGGAAATAGCAAAGCGACCCCAATACATTCCTCAAGTTTACCTTGGGCAGTTCTTTATTCACGTGCAAGTAATTGAGGCCTGGTTTCTTTTCCTCCTTGGATGACCTTCTTTCTTCCCGTATAAAATGTTGCCCATCCGGAGCCTTCATCGTCAGTCTTCACCCAGCAGCTCATCGAGTAAGATGGAACTTTCTCGGTGAAACTAAACTGGAAAGACTCGACCAGTTGACCCAATTTTTGGTTTGTGGGTCAACTTTAAAAATTCTTTCCGTGTATTTCTTGTTAGTAGGTTGGGTGGATTCGGTAGTTACTGAAGAGTCCACTCGACCGACTACTGGAAATGCACTAAAGAAAGTATAAATCCTGCAAAACTTGGTGTTTTATTTTGACGGAGCATTTCTTCCACTCGAGAACAGCAAACAAAAATGAGTCCAACAAACTGCTTGTCCCAGTTTGTGCCACACGAACGAAGATAAACACTTTTCGTTCGAACATAAAGCATGTTGCTTAAGGGAAGGGAGGGAGGGACCTGAACGAACGAGTGAAATCTCTTGACATTCAAGCGAATGGATCTTAAGCATCCGCATTCCGCAATTTCTCCCAAAAAATATGTAAAACAGTGGTGGAATTGTGGTTGAACAAAAACGCGATTCGATTTTTAAGAAAATGGGACAATAAAAAGCAATTCCATTTATTTTCTGAAAAGAATTGGGACAAATAAAACACAATTCTTTTTATTTCGCCGAAGAAAAAATTCTAACTCCGATCTATCATATAATAGAGAAACAAAATGGGACAATAAAACACAATTCTTTTCATTTCGGTGAATCAAAAATGGGACAATAAATGCAATTCCATTTCATTAAAAAAAAATAGTAGAACTTTTGTCAAACTTTTGTTTGAACCCAATATTTTCATCTTGGTGAATTTAATTAAAAAATTGGGACAATAAAAAGCAATTCCATTTCGATGGAGAGTTACGGTGTGAAAAAAATGAGATGAGAAGATATGAGATGAGATAAGCTCATACCGATAAAGGTGTGAAAAAATGAGATGAGAAGATATGAGATGAGATGAGAAAAGTTTAGATGAATTCAGAAATTTTCTTCTCTCGTCTTGACTCTGCAAGGAGCCAAATGGGTAACACGTAAAACAAACAACACAAACACAACCAGGGGAAAAAAGGGGGGGAAATTCAAAATTTGTTAAGTCACTTCGAAAAACTTTACAGAAAAAAAGGAAAGCAAGTGCGAAGAAAGCCATTATCGGGGTTACACGATGAATTTAGACGTTGATTTATCCCTCTATTCTTGCTTGCTTTTAAAAGCTTTACAGAAAGAAAAAAATGTTTCCATAGTCGATAAATTGAACTTCGACACGCGAAGAATTGGCTCGTTTCTCTACAATTCGTTTACGGGGGGACGAAAATGGTTTTGGCTTGGTCGATTTGATCAAAAAAACAATTGGAGGAAAAACTGCAACAACTTCGAAAATTATGTAAGAAAGTTTTTTTTCTTTTGAAGGAGACACGCAGATAAAAATAAGATTCAATTCAAGAAAGTTACGGGGCTAGAAGAAAAAAGCTACTTTACTAGCAAGAGGAAATTAACACTCTGCCCAGCAGTTTGTTAATCAAAGGCCGTCACAAATAGTCGAAAAAGTCTCCCTTCCAGTTGGGGCGGACTTCAAAGGTTTTCGGGCCACAAAACCAATCAGTTGGTGACTGAAAAAATACCTTGTTGATAGAGCGCAATCGACTTTACAAAATAATGTGTAGAAAATAAAACCATTACCAGCTGAAGGCTGGAGGGTTTAGGGTTACCCAATCATTTTAGTTACTTGTTGGTTCATTGGGAGGTTGTGGGGGGTCAACAAAATTCCACCAAAACAGGCGGAATCATGATGAAGAAAAATCATTGTTCAAGGAAAGCGGAAAGTATCCGCAGGAATCGATCAAAAATAAGTTCTACTTTTACAAAAAGTTCTCCTTTTGTAAATTTCAATGGCTTACAGATAGGTAATTCATCATTACGGATGATTCTGGATTAAAACGGACGGAAAAAATAGGATGCAAGAAATTTTCTTGCCTGAATATAGTGTTCGCTGTCGACGGAATATTGACCGTTTAAGTTAACGGTTAATCGATCGTCAATCGATTGATTATTCGCGCAGATACAACAAGGTTTCGATTGAGTCACTTGTACGGCAATCAAGAACTATAAGTGACAATCAAGACGGGCGGAAATCAAGATCGACGTTGGACTAACAGGTTCGCTTCCGCCCGGAATTTTAAAAAAAGAAAAGAAGAAAGAAATGTGTTACATACCTATCGCCTTGGAACGTGCGGGATGCATGGCATCCGCCGCGTGCAATCCGCAATACAGGAAACCTCTCTCATTTTCAGATTCCCGACAGCTACTCCGATTGGATTCCGGCGCTGAGGATGTGGAGCAGAAATCACTTTCCATCGATCCGCGTGCTGTCCTGCTCTGCGAAGGAGGAACCAAGAATCCATCTAATTTCCTTACGTCACTTTATTAAAGTTTGTAAATTATCCAAATTGTTCGTGTCTGTCGATTTTGCCCTGAATGTATACTTGTATAATAATCATGCCTGCGTTTGAAAATAAATTTGCTTAACCGCAACCAAATTGTACAGTTTTACTTGTCAAATGACTCATGAGACGAACAAGATAATAAAGTACTTAATTTGCTACTAATTAACTAATAAACTTTTTTCACTCTTACAGATTCGGTGCATTTCCTTATTTACTTAATTTATTCTCTATAGGTAAAATTTTGAACGTGTTTACAATTGCAGAGCCCAGGCTGTCGTGAAACTTTTACTACTCCACGGAACTATTCTGGTTACAATGGTAAGTAATTCAGGCATGATTAGCACACATTGATATTCTCTTTTAAAATTTGTGTTTTATTATTCAGGTTCGACTGAATCCAATATTTCGTACAGTGGAAGGATCAAGAGTCAAAATCAAAGAAAATCTGTGTCAAATAACTGTGAAGTGCAACAGTTTTCAGTTCGGCTTTCACCCAAGGTATTATGGACTGACGGTCGACTTGCTGGCTTGATACAGGTGCGTGAAAGGTAAGTCAAATCCCAAGAGGAAAAGATCCAATCTTCTTGTATCTTTAAATCTTTTGATGTTGAGTTGAATCTGTGTTGTCAAATTTATAGTACAGTGCCAAACGACCACAGCTCAAATAGTGCAAAATTCAATTTTATACCTGACGGAGGATATCCTATTGAATAAGAGTTCATCTTATTCAACATGACAGCTGTTTTATTCTGGCTGGTGGAGGTCCAATGTTGAGTGTGGTTTGAAGATCTGGTGGTGAAATTTGTGGGCTCTAATAACCAGTTTCACATGCCTCCCAGCTGTTTCCGTAATTTCCTGTCTATCATAGCCTAGCCCCTGCAAGAAGTTTTCTGCACAAACTCAGGTGATTAGTTATTTATTGGTGCCATCCAAAGGGGAGCCAATACACATTCACCATACTGCAATCAAGTTCCTGTAAGTAACGACTGACAATAAGGTGGTAGGTGCAACATCCCCTCTGCTGAGACACCCTATTTTGAATAACAAATAATTTATCCAGTTAACTTGTATGAACAAACCTCAGAATTACCAACTTGTATTGATCGCCTTTAAGTGTTATCACGCTGGTACCGTTCTAATAATCTGCAGTCCATTTTAAAACCTAGTACAAACAGCAGTCAATCAATAAATTAGCAAGTTATGCATAATCTAGATGATAATTAGTTAATTAGGTTACAAAATTCTGCATTCCCAGTGGTATTTAACTCCTAAATTCGTCTCGTTCAACTATTCCCGTCTGATTGTTGACTTCTTACACACGGCGGCCATTACAAAACAGCTATTGGCTGTTGCCAATCACGAAAAATGTTATACGGAACTTCTTGTTGTTTAGTCGAAATCAGCGCAAATTGTTGGTGTTGAAGCAGCAATGTATCATCAAACTTAAAGGAAATTGGAATTCATTTTTCAAATTTCCTTAGCCGTCCATCAATTGTGAAAATCAATAGCTGGAGCAAGCGCATCCAAGTTTGATTTCTGTCCGTAGTGAAAATCAATTTGGCGTTTCGATTGACATATTCATCATTGTCAGCAGACGAGAAATCGCAACTGTCAATCCATCGACCGCGTTCTATCCAACATTCAAAAAATCCATTCAAGAATTGCGTAACAATATTTAAATTAAAAGAAGTAAAATAGTGAATTAAATTTAATTGTATTTAAAAAAAAAAGTTTTGTTTTGCGTGTCGGGCATTTTATTGCCGTCCATCAGTTGAGATGAAAATTGTTCGATAAACGAGCCGCCCGCTTTTTAAAATAGAGTGCGGTCACAAGAGTGCCATAAAGAGTGGGCGTGGCCAAAATGTGTGGAGCCGTTTATTATTATTATTATTACGTACGTACACAATTCCATTTTTTTTTTAGTTGTCATGTCAATCGATTGTCCATCCATTCTACAAGTCAAATATATTTATATAATATTTTCTATGATGACAAAAAGAGAGGGGGGCAGCAGTGGCATCAAATCATCTCCATGTGAATTCGATCGCGTTTAAAACTGATCGAATTCAACGGCGTGAAAATTTGCGCGCCAATTTCAAATTTGATATCATTATTTTTGTTGTTGTTTTCAAAATTACAAACACAACTGAAAAAATTTTTTATATTCATATATGCAAATCGATCGGCTGACCGTGACGTGGAATTATTTTGAATAAAATAAAATAATAAAATAAAAAAGTTTGTTTTTTTTAAAACAAAAACTGGACATGTACATTGGCGGGAGTCGGGGCGGGAGAAAAAATTAAAATAAAAGTCGATCCCCTCCATCCATCCGGCGATCGATCGTTGACTATACACACACACGAATCGATCGCCGCTCTAGAGAGACTCTCTCGCGAGAACAGATTGAGATTGAGAGGATGTCTGCGGTATTCCGATTGGATTCAACCACGCGTGAATTTTGTATGGCGGCGGGGTGAGGGGTGGTGGATAGTCGTGAATTTGGGGTGGGGTCAATTCATAAATAAAAAGGAGGAGCGGGGGGACCGAGGGCAGCAGCAGTAGCAGCACATGACATAGTGAGCAAAAATCTTCTTCCATTTTTTCAAATATAGTCACGTCATATTATTATTATTATTGTAATTATTATTTATAATAGAAAGAATTTAAATTTTTTTGGTTAATGTCAACAAACAATTGGGTTTAGTTTCAGAGGAGCGTCACGTTCTCGTGATCGTCCAGCAGTAGGCCGTCGGAGGAGAGTCCGACGTGAACGACGTGCTGCCTCCGGTTTGATGGGATTGGCGTGTTGTTCTTGCTGGTGTCCGTCTCCTCGGCCGACTCGTTGCACATGGACGAGTTCTCCTGGTCCACAGGAGCCACTATGATGCGAGCCGCTCCCGTGTTGTTGCTGCCCGTCTGATTGTTGGACGACGGCTGCTGCTGCTGCGACGACGACGACTCTGGCTGGGTCGCCGCCGTCGGCCGCCCTTTCTCACCGCCCGTCGAGAATTCCTGCCCGCAGTCGCAACAATATCCCACGCCTATTTATGCAAATGAGTTTTAAAATTAAAAATTTTTTTAAAATAATTTTTAAATCAAATATTTACCCGGGTGATGATTTTTGTTGTTGGCGGTCGGGGTGGTGGCCGTGCCCTGTCGGACGGGCGCTTTCCGGTAGGTGGCAGTCATGGTGAGTTTGCGGACGTTCTTGTCCGGATGGAAAACGATGATGTACACTTTGGGCACGTACAGGCACACCAGCGCCACCGTGGCGCTGAGGCTGATCGTCAAACACATCGTCGTTATTTGAATCTGACAGCAGCGCATGCAGAAAAGTCAAAAATCAATTTCAATAAAAAAATTCACGCAGCCCGAGCCTGGATGAAGCCACAGCACAAACCTCGTTGGTGTTTGCCGTCCCGAAATAGATGGGCAGAAAGGCCAGCCAGATGATGCACGTCGTGTACCTTTGGTGGTCGAAATTAAATCGATAAAATTAACTTTTTGGCGATTGGGTTAGAAATAATTTTGGTGTGGCAATTTTACATGGTGAATCCGATGAATTTGGATTCGTTGAAATTTTCTGGAATCTTTCGCGTCTTGACGGCGTAAACGGTGCAGACGGCGATGAGTAGGACGTTAAAGACTTGGCTGAGCAGGAAAGAAGAGTCCTCCATGCGGCACTTGAGGATCGTTTGGTCTCTTTGAGGGTAGGCCGCTCTTATACCCGGCGGTTCCATCCACATCCACAGGACCGTGCCCAGCATCTTTACATTTCAGCCACATCGTTTATTTAAATGTTTAGAATGAATTCAAGCGGAAATATTTTTAAAATACAAACCTGGAATGAAATGATGCACCACGTGATGACCATCTGAGATTTCGGGCTGATGAAACTGGGCCGTTTGGCAGAGCGGGAAGCCTGATAATTCAAATTGAAATTCAATTAAAATTGTGTTAACTTATTGATTGAAAGGGGGGCTGGATTACCGAGTCGAAGATGCGGGAAATGCGGTTGGTTTTGGTGAAGAGGGCGCCGTAGACGATGGAGAATCCCGTGCCGACCGAGAGCCGCTGGATTGCGCAGGTCACCACCATCGGTTTGGCCAGCAAAGTGAACGTGTTGAAATAGCAGAGCAAAATGCCGCCCAGCAGCACGAAGCTCAATTCACGTCCGGAAGCCTAAAAACATTAAGTGCCGCATAAATTTAAAAAAATGTTAATCATCATACAATACCCAATTAATTCAGCAGTTCTAGAAATAATACAATTTCACATTTATTCTATAGTCCTATCCCACCACCCACGTCAGTAGTCTTTTGAATGACCTAAAGTTCCTTATATGCAAATAAGCTCCTATAGACGAGTACTACCCCACGTCAAGTGCTCCTGATGGCTCCCATTTCCGATCAGCGAGCATATACAGAGTCAGGAGCAGAACCTTTATGTTGCCGGGCATAGTACAGAGAGAGTGCCGGATTGCTTTTATATGTCAACCGGCGCCTGGATTGTTTGTCAATGGATGGCGTCATGATCCTGACTGGACTCATTGAATGGGATCGACGACTCAGGGAGTTCCAAGTGGGCTGGATGGTTATTATTTGATGTATACCTTGACGATGGGCGTTTCGCTGTGCCGGATGAAAATGGAGATGACGGTGACGGTGAGGAGGATTCCGCCGCACGAGACGCAGACGGGCACGATGGCCAGGAGCGAGTCCCACCTCATGTACTGCATGTCCAGGTCGAAGCAGCCGTGCTTGTCGTCGTACGGCCACCTGCCCGGCCCGCAGTCGGCGCACTTGAACTCGTTCTCCACGTACTCCCAAGGATCGCACCGGTCGCAGCTCCAGCAGCAAGTATCCCCCTGTTTGTTAAATAAATTCAGGAGCAATTAAAAAACAAATGCAAAATACCATCAGCACCCCTAGAGCCGGAAGGTTTTGCGGGTCCTACTATTGCGCAATCGATGGCGGGGGATTGGCAAGGATCATTAAACAAACATCCGGGCCCCTATTTCTTCCTTATAGAAAATCCTGATGACGACTAGGGGGTAGGGATGGATCTATAACCCACCACCACCCCGTTTCCGCCCTGTTTCTCATCAATCGAAAATCAGGAGCGTCCCATTTTGCTGCCTTCCGGCCGTCTGAATAATCTCAAAAGTCCGTCGTCTATACACACGGATGGCCTGCGGAGACTTTTGATTGCCCTACCCACCCTCCTTCATGTATACACACAGCATACATAATAAGGAGGAGAGGGGGGGGGGAGAGAGAGAAAAAGGAGCCAACCATCACGTTCTAATAAATATATATAAATCACGCCCAGGAGCTGATGCAAAATGATGAAAGGAGCTGGCGATCGAACTAGCTAGCTATCTAAAGAGAGAGTTGACTTTTCTAGATTTATTTATTTAATTTTCCAAGATATGAAAGAGAAATGGAGGAGGAGGGAACTTTGGCTAATAGTTGTGCACATTATCACGCTCGCCGTAGCAGCCCGGAATATGATGATGAGCTATTAGACGATAATGCACAGGAGCGGAATAACCGTTGGTTCCTTTCTTATTTTTTAGATTTTTTAAAATGACGTTAATAGATATCGTGCCGGAGGCCAATTTATCTTTGATGTCTTTTCGTCGTTTTTGAACACCGGGCGACTAATTTCCACCGGCCGGAGGAAGGAAGGAAATAATTAACATATTTTATTCCCCCCCCCCACTCCTTTTTTTTAATGAAAGGGCCTTTGTATTATAATCGACTTTTTTCTATTCCATCGCTCCTGATGAAATTATCAAGGATATCAATTGATGTAATAATTCGAGTGGCGATGATATTATACATCGGCTTTTACGAGCCTCTTCGAGCCTGTGTAAAACTGCCGGAATACTAAAAATGGAAGCCCGGAATAAAATGTAGGAGAGAGCGGGAATTTCAAATGAATAAGAAAATAAAAAAGGGAATTGATAATCGAATTCCCCCCGCCCCTATTAGAGACATTTCCATCTGCCCTTTTTGAACGTTTCAAAGCTCTTTTTTTCTTTCTTCTATTATGCAAATAGATAAGAGAGAGAGAGTCTGGGGAAATCGAATTTTCCAAAGTGTTAATTAATAATTCACCTGCTGGGTAATTTTGACTTGGCCGACGCCGCAGGGCTGAGAACACACGCTGGATGGGATGGCCGATTGCTCGCGGGTCCAGATCACTTCGGCCGGATCCAGTTCCAGTTCATTGTACCATTTGCCAACTTCCTGTCATTTTCAGAAACATCATCATTTGCATATTATTACAATAAAAGCGGATAGAGATCAAGATAAAGTTGGAATATGAATGAATTCAAGACCTTGTAGTCGTAGCCATTGTTGGCGCTGTTGGGAAGTCGTCGGTAATTCATGATGGTGTAACGGGCCAATCCGTCGCCCCTGGCATCGAATTTCACCTCACTCCCGGCCGGATCTACACATGAATATCAAATGAATGAATTTTTAACGATTTAAAAAAAAATAAGAAAAATTGATGGAAGAATAAAAAAATTCCGGTATCGATCCAGCCATAAAATCTATTTTGAAAAAGAAATGGAACCTTAAAGGAGACACATTGAGGAGACAGGCCTTGCCGGCCGTGTAATAAATACAATTATACACTCTATCTCCCAGTTACATTGAGTTAGAGCTAGAGAGAGCCCGGTGCTGGTCTCGGCTATTATATGGCCATGGTGTATATAACATTACATCTAAAAATAAGAGAAAAAAGAATAAAAGAAGAGTCGCGTGGACATAGGGACAAAAAATACGACAAGACAGCACTCAACACGGCACTCTCCCGTATTTATTTATATATAAATATATATATATATATATAACACAGTGTGTAAAGTGCTTTTTGCTGTGTGAGCGCTGATATGTCAGAACACGTCTGCTTTATCCCAACAGCTTGAGATTTACAGCCCTCAAAATGTGTAGTATATCTAGAACCTACTAGATATATACTATTAAAACCGATCACATTTCCTCGATTTAAATACGTCCGTCGCCCCACTTTATTTTCTGAGTGACTTTTCCACCTATGGAAATATAAAAAGAAGATTATAGATTCTCCAGAAAGCTGTCAAGTGCATACAACGGCCGCAAAAGACAAATGGATGCGGTGGCGATAGAAACGCCGGGACCTGATTGATCGATACTGTGAATAATTCAAAAAAGAAAAAGGTAGAAAACTACAACTAGGCTACTCCGGATGATGATGGACGGGAAATATAATAATAATAAAATGAAAAAAAAGGCTATAGTATAGCTGTATATTATGTCTCTACTGTATAACCTGGGCCTGCTCTCCACCTAAACTCTATTATGCACAATCGGAAACTAATCTCCCAAAGTTTTCGGGGCTCTGCCATCAAAGTTTGCTCGCACAATATATAGATCTATCTGTACATGTAGAAAGCGCCAGCAGCACACATGTCTCAAACTTTGGTTGGCTTTTAATTAAACATGTTCTTGTTTTGCGTTTGCTATTGTGTGTGTGTGTCTGCCAACGCCAACTATATAGTGAGAGAGAGAATATTACATTAAATAATAACGACATGTATACTGTATAACCATCTAAAAAAAAAAGATGCAGACTCAGCCCAGGCTTTCTTCTTATTTTCTGTGTGTGTGTGTATAAAATAAAGAAAAGAAAATAGTGGGGGAGAGAACATGGCGTTGCCAATTTTTCCAGACAATATCTCTTTTGATCCCCCTCTCCATTTCACGTAGGAAAAATCATCAAAATACGGAGCAAAGTATATCTGCATTATTACGAAACGTGTTGTGTATGTGCTATTATATAGGCCATGTATAAAGCAACTCAGCTCACTCCCCCTCTTCCTTCCTTCCATTTGTTTGGCATTCTCGGAAATAAATAAAAATCCAAACACGTCACAATAGGCAAATATTTAAATGTTATTTCTTTTCCCGCCTCCCCTTTTCTACGAGACTAGACTAGACTTGTGATGTAGACAGATTGGCGCAGACTAGCTCTGCTCCAGTTCGTTTCATGTGAGAAACGATTAGATTGGCAACAGCCATCGGGGCCTGGCGATGATCAAGCAATGTTGAAACATCTTTCATCTTTTGATACCACCAGCCTGCGCCTACTAAGGATCGCTATCAAAACAATTTTTTCAAAAATACAGCGCGCAATCAAAAATACACAACAATAGTCTCACACGTTTGACCTTTTGAAGTCGTAATCGATTTCCCTATATAGACGTGATTCGTGCGCAGCTCTGATTGCAGGAGCACGCGTACACACTTGCGATTGATGAATTCAATCGGTCAGAGTGTGCATGTGTGTCGGTTTGATATCAATCAAAATAGAAAGAAAGGAAAGAGATGGACCTGCTGCTGTTTCGCATGAGTAAATGAAAATAAACCCACCGCTGTGAATGATATACAATATATATGTCTATAAGTAATAGGCTACTGCGGTCCGGCAGACATTTCTTTCTTTTTTTTCTGGGCCGGCGGCACGTGCGGGAGAGACGTCACGCAGCTATTATACATAATGGATCTCCATTCCAACCACCCCCCGTGGGACGGGGTAAATGTCTATCTGCACTACTACGAATAAATGCAGTTACATCTAAATAGGCGACGGCCATTTTGTCGACTCCCGTCACTCATTTCTCTTCTTATCTAAAAATGAAAAACTAAAACTTATTCCCGTTAAAAACATCGTTAATGTTCATCCTCCAGCTCCATTATCCAGCGGATGGAATCATAACGAAGATAAATGGGCTGGTATAGTAGCTAATAGAAAATCATATTAGTTAATGTTAAGATATAATACCCAAGAAGGAAACGTTGAGGAGATATTTGGTGTAGAAATCGCCTCCGTCGTAGCTCAAAAGCTGAGGGCAGGCCCCGTAAACGGGCGGATGGTGACGCTGTCCGGCTCCGTTGTGCGGCTGGCCTCGACGATGTGATGATCCAGCCGAAGAAGAAGTAGAAGTGTTGTAACCGGAGCAGACGTCACGCTGGAGGGCCGAAATGGCGTGAGCGAAGGCGTAAACGGCGTCGACGACAAACTGGATCTTAGAGTCCTGCTCGTAGCCCAAATGGGTCAGCCGCAATCCGGCCGGACAGATGGAAATGTTGCCCGGCTGCTGGAGCGTCGACTGCTGCTGTTCGACGCTGCTGGCCGCCGACGAGTCCGACTGCGGCTGGAGATTGTGGGGTAGTAAACAGCCGTGCACTTCCTGCCAATAGTCGCCGTACCAAGGATTGCGCTGGTTGTTTTGCGGAGTCAGCGACAGCATGTAGTCGTCAAAGCCCGGAACGCTTTTCGACTCGAGATCCACCGTGACGGCCCCTTCGGCCACGTCCTCCAGGCCTTCGACCAACTTGTGCTGGCGTCCCCAGCCGTCGCTGGCCACCCAAATGAAGTGCGAAGTGATGGACAGCCGTTTGGCAGCAGCTAAAAGTCCCCTGTATCAACAGAATCAAAAGAATCAAGACATTAAAAGGGTGGTTGATGGATCGATCGATATAATTGTTACGTTATCGATTTACAGGGTTAAAGAGAGACGAGAGAGAGACAGTTGGCTGGACAGGGGGGGGGGATTATTCGATGGGAAAAAAGATGAGCTGCTCTCCTATTTGTCTGAGCTGTGGGTTGAATAGATAGGTTCCAACTTCCCTTTTTGTAGAATAGATATGTGTGTAGGCCTAAGCTCATCTCTAAATGAATAAACATTTAGTCTTGGATTAATTTTGGTTGGAGAGGGGCTGGTTTTCAGGGTCAGTTTTAAGGAGGGGGGGGCCCAATTACAAGGAAACGATCCCTTTAATTCTCTACGTGACCGTATTCCCATTTTTAGCTTTCTGATAAAAATAATTGGACATGTACCAAAAACATCTTAATTTGCCCCCTGGGTAAATTGGCTTTTTGTTTGGTTATTGATTTTGACATTAAGTGCCTTGATTATGTCTCAAGGTGACAAGATCAGGATCAAATTGGTTACAATGAACAATCAAAATTGCAATATGTGCAAGGAACATTTTGGCTGAAAACATACACACCTGGTTGGCATCAATTCCATCACATAAATAGTATGGAAAAGTAAGAACTTGCAAACTTAATAACATATTAATGTTGAAGATGTAAGTAATAGACAAACTGAAACACTTAAAATTTTTCAGCCCTGTCATAACTACATCGTTACAGGCCTTACAGTTCACACTAGGCCATTTCAGCCACTTAATTATTTCTTACCCACACTGAATCATTAATTGGACACCTGTCACGACAGAATTCAGATTAATAATGGATCTAATTTTTCCTAGTTCAAAATTCCCAGACAACTTACATCTTGGGTCAGCCTGTCAGACCACTTACACCCAGCACTTAACATACCCCAAAGTGCATGAGCTGTGAGAAAACATCCAACAACTTTTCTTCAAAAAATAAATGACAAATGGATTCAATCTTTCTTATAAATAGCGAAACAAGACTTTCTTCTAGATCCATTTGCACTCGTATTTCATCCCTTCAAAAAACACGATTCTATACTATTAGTCAAACGAACTTGTGAATTTGACCGACTCACGTGTTTTCGCTGCAACTTGCGTTTGGCGCATCGTCTAACTTTTTCGAACAAAAATGGGTGCCAGTCAATAAGGGTTTGAATTGTTTCGATATTCTCAACTAAGAAAAACGTCAACTCAGAACTCAACCCGACAAAGTCTGTACCAGCCGACACACGAGATATCTGCATTTATTGGGGGGCCATTTAATAGTCGATAGAATTTGGCCAAAGTTTTCAAGGGGGGTTTCACATGTATGCGATTGGTTAACTCTTTTATTTAGCGATCTAGACTTCAAATTGACAAATAGTGTGTAGAGAGCTCAACTCGGCTTGATCGATAAACTCCCCCCCCCCCCACCCCACCGACTAGTACACGTCTAAATAATAATAATCCACTATAGAATCGGATCGAAACATTGAGACGTCAAAATGTTGCGATCAATTTGACAGTTGCCGGATTTCAAGTTTAAATAAAATAAATAGTCAATAAATTCTAATCGTATGATAATGAGGCGGGCTCCTGATATTCAATCTGATTTGAATCTCAAAAAAAGAAAATGTTTACGTCTACACACACAAGACAAGAGTCAGCACACTTTTGTTCGACACACCCAACTTTGTGTGTACGACATATTATGTACGTTTGAGAAAGGGAATCTCGTTCAT
Source organism: Daphnia pulicaria (assembly GCF_021234035.1). NCBI lineage: Eukaryota > Metazoa > Arthropoda > Branchiopoda > Diplostraca > Daphniidae > Daphnia > Daphnia pulicaria. Next base: position 11,584,826 of record NC_060916.1, read on the forward strand.
CTTTTTTTGCCAAATAACAAACGAGCAGCTAAACAAAAAAACAATCGATCCCGTTGACGTTTCTTCATTTTTATTTATCGGCGATCCTCCTTTTGCTATAAAGAAAACTACTGAAAGAAATCGATTTGAAATCCTTTACAAAAATAGATCCTGTGGTCTGCTGGGCTGCAGCTCCTTGGCGCGTCACGCATAGAAAAAGAAACCCCCAGGAGCACTTGATAATAAATTTCTCGAAAGGTTTTTTTTCCTTCCCTTTTTGTCGAGTTGTTTCCAGCAATCTGGCGGCCCATTCAAACACATCACGCGTCTCTTTTGTTGCTTGAAACTCCACTATGGCGTCATCGCCTTTCATTCCTTTTTTTACTAAAGTAAATCGAGATTTTTCATATTATAAATATAAATACAACGTTTTCTGTCGAGAGATGTTTGATGGGTTGATATACAGACAGACGGACGGACGGGCGGGAGGGATATCTAATAGAGAGATGATGACGTCTATTTTATAACATGCAGCTCACACAACACGACGGGCGAGAGATTCTAATAATAGGCTGGGCTGCTGCTGTTGTACGCGCAACAAGTTCCAATCAACAAGAAAATTGATTTCGATTTAAATCCTGTCAAAGTTAGTTTCCTGTGAATTACAAGTTGGTTGTTTGTCAGCGTCTATTTACGGGGGAAACGGGCGGGTGCTAGCTGCTGGCCCGACTTGTTATCGTCTAGAAAAGAAGCTTATATAACCAGACGGACATCTGCGGCTCGAAATGCACACCCCTCCCATCAGCTGTGGGTGTTGGGAGAGCTGGGCAATTTGGTGGCGGTGATATCGATCGAAATATTAGACAACCGACATATTAAATAATATGTGCGATCCTGGGGGAACAAACAAATTAAACCTGGCGCGCTCCTATTTTTCAATTACTTCCTAGGGCGTGGCTCCTATATTTTGTTTTTGCCCAGATCGAAATGGTGGAATGGTGGACGACGAACTAACCTGGCGTCGTCTGCCCGGGTGAAGAGGACGATGGCCCGGGCGAATGGTTTGCGGTAGAGGTTGCGGATGATTCCGTCAAAGACCCGCTCGTCGGCCGTCGAGGAAACGCGTTCGGCCACGGCGATGCAAATGTTGCGGGCGCCGGCCTCCCGGTGAAACACTTCGATGCCCGACTCGCCGTAAGAGCCTTCGCTGGCCACCGTCGAGATGTAAGTCCAGTTGAATCGCTCCACCAGATCCACCAACGTAATGGCCTGATAATCATCCGGCGGAACTGAAACATTTGAAACAATTTGAATTAAAAAATTTTTCGCGCCAAAAAACAAAATGACAAAAATTTCAAATTTTCAAATTTTTGTTTCGCGCCAAATTTTAAAAAACTTAAAAATATTCAAATTCAAACCTGTCCGGGCGAAGAATTCGAATCTGGACTTGTCGCTGAGTACTTTGGCCGTGGAGGCGGGCGAGATTTGCGGAATGCGGAAGAGTCTCAAGAGATTGGCCACTTGGATGGAGACGGAACTGTAGGAGCCGCCGACGACGCCGAAAACGGGACCGAATCCTTTGCTCTGCTGACTGGGCGGCCTCCGGTCCCTGGGCGTCGATCCGTCACGGCACTGGAAGGAAGCCGAACTAACAAACTGATTGCCACCAGCACTAGCACCGCCGGAACTGAAACTACTGGACGAATGATCCATGGCGTTGAGTGACGCCCTGATGAATTCCAGCGATCGGTTCAGGGCGTAAGTGTCGCGGGAGCAAGTGTCGACGACGTTGACACCCAGCCGGATGCCGGGCAGGAGCCGGCCCTCACGGTTGATCTTGTCCACGGCGAAGAGCATCGCCTCCAGCCGCTGGATGCCTCGGTTGTAGACGGCCGACCCGCACGGCGTCTTTTCGCCCTTGACGTGGACGGGAAACAATCCGCCCAGGATGATGTCGCCGGGCAACTGGATCGATGCCCCCGGCGAGTTGGAAGGTGACGAGCCAATGGTCGACAGCATGGGCTGTTGCTGGCCAACGACCTGAAGGACGGCCAGCCACAGGAACGTCCAAACGATGAACCACATGAATTGACGTCCGTCCGGCACGGCTGGACACGGCTGATCCATCATCATCCGACGATGGCGATAATTCCTGTTGGACACCATTTTTCCCGCGACTCCCGACTGGATCCGGCGGCCACTCAAACTCGACTGGTGGTCCGGCTCACTTTGATTGTCCAGGGCGTTTGAAACTGAATTTCACAGGTGTCGCACTGTTAATCATTTGTTTATATTCGTTTTCTATCTAACGGTCAACGCCCCTGAGTGAAAATTATGATATTCCGTCCGTCCGTCCTGCTGCTGGGCTGACAATAAACAAACAAACAAACGAGGTGTGTGGGGTGTGTTTTTGTTATGCGGGCCGGCAGTTAATTGGAATTTCTGGAGGGCGCTTGTTGGCGATAGATCATCACCTGCGGCAATGCCCCAAGGAACGGGCTCGTGTTATTAAGCCGGACGACGGGCCGGCGGCGGAGGACTGATCGTTGATATTGTCCACTAATAGTAACGAAGTAGAATCGATGCTGCTGGCCAGCCTCGCCATCAATTCCCGGCACCTCCACGATAAATTCACCTCTGCAATGGCGTCAACATCCAGTTGTTGTTGCTGTTGTTGTTCCAGGCTGCTGGTTGTTATCACAGAACGCAACGACACTTGTTCCGGTTTCATCATTCTGCCGGAATTGACACATTCACGCACTTTCACTAATCACTGGCCAGTTGTCGTCCCACTGCTGCCGGAGGGCTCCATTTCCACTGAATAAAAAAAAATTTGAATAATCATTTTTTTGAAATTCCCGCGTGAATGATTGAATATTTATAAAAAAAAGGAGGTGGGTGGGTGTGGGTGGTTGTGGGTGGCGGAAGAATTTTTTATTTGAAGAAAGAAGAGAACAAAGGGCATCGGCTATCAATCGATATAGAAAGAGGAAGGAGCACACATATCTATTCTGTCTAGCTCCTAGCTCCTTCTAGCTTCTTCCTCTTCTCTGATGTTGTATATGTATATACATATTGCAGACACACAGCAATTCGGATAGTGGAGCTCCTATATAGGAGCTGGGCAGAGCCGCACATGCATTCATCAATGGGTTGGATAGACAACCTTTAAGCTATTCTCCAGCAAAGGAGGAGAGATGCTAGGAGCCGTACATGTTATATAGCTCCTGACTTTGGCCCTCCTTAAATGATTCAGAGCCGCCAGGAGCCAAGGAGTTGTGTCTGCTATTGATGTTGTTGTTGTTGTCAAGTCCGTCTCTTTTTGAGTAGACTATTCAACCCCTTCGGGCGTCAATAAATAAAATAAAATAAACGGCTCCTTGAATCCTATTCCAAAAAGGAGCGATGGGAAGAAGAAGAAGAAGAAAGGACCAAAATGTTTGTATTTCTAAATCGCAAAGTCGGCGCGTATTTTCAAATGACTTTGGATCAGAAAAACAACAAAACCCTGCGGCACTCGGGCGAAAACAACAACAGCCCCCGGGGAGGATTTGAGGAGCATCGCAGCACAGACACAGCACAGAGGTTGGATTGCGCTGTGATTGCGTTATTTGACTTTTTGATTATACATATATGAACCAGGAGCTGTTCTCTCTGTGTGTTGTATGTGCAGTTCTATCCATCCATCGGCCCTTTTCTTTTTTAAGGAGCCAAACTTTTCTTCTTCCGTTTGTTTGCGGATCGATTATCTCTCTGCAGCAACCACACACACACACACAAATAATATTCAAGGAGCCCAGTCAGCCAGGAAAAGCATTTCCTACATATATACGCCAAGCTATAGACTGTGATGAAATAATCTTTTGACAGCCCCCTCCCCATTTACGATCAAGGAGCCCATTATGACGAGGCTTTTGAATCTAGTGAACGTCACGCAAGTCAAACTCGACGCATTCATAATAGGAGCCAATCACACCCGAATATAACTACTAGACGTCAATCAAAAGCAATCAAATAGATTCAGCCTACTACATCTCCACTACAACTACACCAGTTTAAATAATAATAATAATACAAAACCCCGTAGGATAATTTAAAAAAAAATCGTCCACCCATCCGTGAATGTTGTAGGCGCTCCTTAACATTATTATATAGGATCCATCTTTAGCTGATGCGCTAGAGAGGGCGTTGTATATAACACACACACACACACACTAGCCCCCCGCAAAGCTTTCTCATTAACAGAACTGGGTGGACGGCCAGCCAGCTATAGAGAGATCTAGATGTGTCGCCGGGCGACACTAAAAGATCCATCAATTATGGTTTTTTGTTTCTAAAAGAGAAAACATTCTTGCACATCATTAAGAAGATTTATAACACTATACCGCGTTCATTCTCCTGATACAAATAAAATGATTTAACTATCTAAGGCCGGAAATGATTTCAAAGTTACACTCACCTAAACTGCAGCAGCGTCAAATTCTCAAAGTGGTGTAGTAGAGTAGGCAGGAGTCTCAGGAGCCTCGTTCAGGGTAGGGAAGCGGTTATCTAATAAACGGCGGGACGGGCGAGCGGGCGGGAGAGATGCGAAGAGCGTCGATCCGAGCGTCGTCGGATGAGCCCCCAAACTCATCGGAAGGGACACTCACGCACTGGGCTAATATCTATCGAGAAACTAGACACACACAGAGACACGCTCAGACATCTCTTTGGCTCTGGCCGTGACTGGCCCAGTGGCCGGAGGGGGGTTGCCCGCGCTTGCTCTCACGTCGCCCGGTTATATTGCGCAGCAGCAGAAAGGAAGAAGAAGAAAGATGCGCTGACTCTCTATAAAAAAAAGTCTTTGGTTCGTTCGTTCGTTCTCTTTTTTCTTCTTTTTCTTCGCTCCATTTGATATCCCCAATAATTCAGTTCTTTTTTTTTATTCTTTTGGCCGGCCCATGCCATCGATGGGTTTCTTCTTTTTTCCGGCAGAAATGTCACCCCCAAAAAATTTGGTAAATGTGTAATTTTCTTCGTTATATTTTTAGATGTAGAGTTACCCAACCACCCTGGGCCGGTATGTATACATCTGTGAGGATGGACGTCGAGCAGAGTTGAGGCTATGAATAAAAAGCAGTCGAAATCACGTTCGTTCTTTATAGATCGAAGAAAGAAGAAGAAGAAAACTGGAAGCGATGGATGGAAAAGGGGGGAGAGAGATTTCCTATAACCCCACCCCACCCCTCTCCTCTTTTTCCACCCAGTGTGGGATGATGACGAGTCTCTCTTGGCTCACGAATCTTCTTTTTCGTTGGTGATGCCTCGACTCAATCGATGAAAATGCTGTTGGAGGGCCACCAGATCTTTGCTAACAAAATTTTCGGGGGTGGTGGACAACTCTATACGGAGGAGGAGGAGGAGGAGGTGCTGGTCGGAAGGTCACACGATTTTCTAGTTGCACTTTTTGGCTTCGTAGTGTTTGACGATCAAATATCTTTCGAATTCGATTTGTTGGGTGGTAGTAGACACAATAGCGGGGGACCTGATCTGCAGTCGTTACTGCCAATGAATTATTTAATGAACTCTGACTGAGAGTCAACGTCACGATAGAGAACAGTTCCACAGCAGTCAACCGCCTAGCTCAATAATCGTCGCCTACTGAGAAACGATTTATTTATCAACTCGATCCAATAGTCAAAAAGGAAGAATAGAAATGCATCTGTCCTACCTTTGAGTTTGGGGAAAAAACGGACAGGCATCTCAAACTGCTCCATCCATCCGGTGAAAAGTTAAATCCCAGCAGGCGGGAAAATGGGGTTCTCGTGTATACACCCACAGTCCCGATCCCACACTCACATGACGTACACGAGAATAATTAAAGACAGAGGAAGGAAAGAGATTGGTAAACTCGAACGACGTTGGTAGTTTCTCCAGTCCAAAGGAATGCTGTTTAACTAAATCAAAAAACGAAAAATTGGGTTACGAAAAATATTGACAGAAACAACAAGGAAAAGTTGAGAATATGAGACTGTGGGTATATATAATTGTTAATAAACAGAGAAATTTAATGATTGCATGTAATACTCTGCATTGGTGCAAGTCATGCATCATTAAAATATAATAAAAGTAACGAAAAATCATTACCCAAGCGATGATTTGTTGAGATTGTTGCTGATGTCCAGCACAAGCAAAACTTGCAAATGTTGTAGTTATGATGGCTGGCCCAGGCTACAAATCTGCACAAAGGGAAAGGTTGCAGAGTACAAACTGCTATGCATTGACAAGGGGCTTACATCATCATGAACTAATAACATTTCAAAAATTTGGGGTTTACACAACCAGAGGTTTAACTCTTCTACATGTAAGCTGCCATAATAATTTCATTTGTATTCTTTAGTTTTAATAAGGTAATTAATTACCTCCCAAACATCATGGAGTGGAGAGCATGGAGACACCAGATTCCACAGGACGACCACATTTTTGTAAATTTCATTTCTTTTCCTTTTATTTTTCGTGCAGCCATCGTCTCTTTGTCCACACAACTCGCAAATAATGAAAGCAGACGACACTCATTTTCTAATTAGTCAATTTCTAAGATATCGATTAGAATTGATTAAAAATCGAACTCCATCCCCCCTAAATCCAATCCGCTCAAAAACGAACCGATCCAGGATTATATTTAGTATCTATAATAGTTCGTCTCATCAAATTACACTGAGCTCTGCTAACACAATCAAGACAAAAGTAAAAATTATAAGTGTATTACTTCAAAAAGACCGAAAACGTCCAGAACACTCCATGGTAAGCCAAAAGTGGAATAATAACTCGACATTAATAATTAAAAGGTGATTCTTTTTTCTGTTTTCATGCATTAAATCGATCATAAATAGAAATGGAAGACCGCCGACCTTTTACATAGATTGTTCACGTGTAATTGGAAATTGAATATTTCATCGAAAAAGAAGGAAAAATGATGGAATCTATTCTTACACATATTCGGTTGTCGAGAGTTAATAAATTCACGAAATCACGTCGCTCTTTTCTTTTCCTTTCGGATGATTTACCTCTGCGTTGTATATATAATAGACCCGGGCGCGTATTATAGTAGAAATGGAATGCGGTTTTCGCTTGTCCCGGCTCAACTATAGAAATCTCAAATGCACAGCACGTGCTGCCAGAGAAAGATCTGACGCCCACACACACGCAGAGATCAGAAATACACATATACAGCCATACAGCCTTTATGTAATATATTCAAATCGCTCAGACTCCTATAATACTGGCAGATTGTCAATTTAACAAGAGCAGACATGTCTCATATTTATATGTTGGAAATTGCCAATAGGCCTTAACATGGAGTGGCTCTATAATGATGTAATCTGCTCATTCCTTTACATATAGACATGTCTGCACACACAACACGGGCTGCAATACAATATATCTAGTTTCGAATGTATAGCCTAGCTACATACACACTACATTATATTACGTCTATATACAATGGAAGAAAAGATGTATGCACAGAAATGGAAACTATGTGTATGTGTGTGTCGAGCTGGGCTGCCAACTCTGCTGAGACTGCTGGCCGGGGTTATATAGTTATTCTCAAAACTTTGTTCGACTCTCTCTGCTCTGCTCCGAAGGAGAGTTTAGACGTTAAGAGCTATACGCAGGCTATACGACACGTGTAGACGGGAGATATGTGTGTGTAATATAAGTTGGTACCCTCCTTTCGTATTACAATATAATCACGATGCTAGAGTTACACAAACTCCTCCTGCCGTGTATGTATATTTATTTTAGCATTGTTGATTTCATATTATATAATCTAATTGGAATTGAATTAGTGAAATTGACTGTGCACCTTTTAAATGGCGACATGTATGCAAATGAGGAGAACAAAAGGAATATTATAGAGATCCTGATGTGGAAATACTCGACGCTCCTAACAATCACGAAAGGAAAAAAAAAGGAAAAGTTTTGAAGTTTTTTTTAAACTTTATAATGTCAAAGTGGATACGCTGCGTTGTGTCACAGTTCGATTTTCTGACTAAACTCGGCACACAGCTCCGGCCTTTTTAACTTTTATCCAACTCCCTCTTCTTTTCTTCCATTTATAATAAAAACCGGAAAAAATATATTTGATCAAAATCCATCCAGCGGATGGAAAAAAAAAAGTTTTCAACACGAATTTGACACCAAACTTCCGGCGATTTATACGGATTCCGGATTCAAAAAACCCGAAAAGTTTATTTTTTCTGTCTGATGATTTTTATTTTAAAACTTTGTTATTTTAAAAAAAAAGAAGAAGGGCGTGGCGCTTGAAGATTTTTTGACACTCGCGACTCAAAGCAAGTGGTGTGTGCAATACTACTCCATTTTCTCTTTTTTGATTTAATGAAGTTGTAGTATTATATCGTCCCCTCACCCCACCCCCGGAGCACATAAATATTATACAGCTGTCGGCGCACTTCATATAATAACATCCTTGACGTGTGTATAGAGCTGCTGCTGCTGCTCGAGAGACTCATCTGTCATCTGAGCTATTTAATGGGCCGGACACTGGACCTGTTCTGGGTTGGACGCAAGATCTTTCATCATCTTGTGTATAAAGTAGGCCCCTTAATAATTGACTTGACATATTCAACACAAAAATAAAAAAGATATCCCGCCGCCGTGTAATTGACTCGAGCTTTGATTAGATTTGAGTGAATTCCAAAATGTCCAGCAGCTCACAACGTACGAGATGTAGGTACGTACAACATCAAGTATCGCATCCAGACTAAAGCTTTTGAAAATGATAATAAAAGAAGAAGAACTTGAAAGACTTAACCAAGTGTGTGTGTGTGTATATGTATCCCCGGGGCAACCCCTCAACATCAAATGCCTGGCGCTCGCTCGTCTCCACGACAGCCTCAACAACCCCCAACAACAAACTCTTTTCCAACTTCGCGCATTTCTCTTTTTTTTTCTTCTAAAACTTTTGAAAAATCATCTGATCCGCTTTTAAAATAAAAATAAAAATGGCGGGAATTTTGAAAGTGTCGAAATGTTTGATGAACGACATGAGGTACTGACACGAGTAGACGACTCTTTTTAAAGTGCTTTCTGGAGCAACAACATTTCGTCCATTAGTCGCCAACACGTTTTCATTCCTGTTGGCCAGTCGACTTTATTAAATAGGCTAGTCGCTACCCCCACCGCACAGACCAAGTTGTCGTGGTGACGATTAACAATTCAAAAAGGCCAGGACACACACACATAGACTAAAAAACAACTACAAATTGCGTGTCTAACTTCAATAATAAATAAGAGCAGCCAGAGGTTGTTCCCCCTGACTTGTTTTTTCGTTCAGAGATTTCCCTCCGTCCACTAGACGACCGACGCCCCTCCCTCTTGCCATGGCAAATAAAAGATGACGTGCCACACCCTCCAACGTACATTGTGAAAAGACTCTCTCTCCCCTCCTTCTCCCGCGTTCACGACCGCCGTTCAAACAAAAAAGAAAGGGAACACAAAAGACGCCCGGGAGAGAGAGTCGAACGAAATAGAGAAGAACGTTCAAGAAAAATCATCAAGACACACACACACATAGAACATAATAGTCGAGGACACACACATGTACCACGATAACCTTCCCCCACTCCCCCCTACTCAATCAAACCCCTTTTTCTGGGGTGTGGAAAAATTCCGACGTGTAATTTTTTTTATTGATTTGAATTATCATGGCGATTATTTCACCTTTAAAAAAAAAAAAAAAAGAAAAGATTAAGAATCGATTGAGACGTCTTCTTCTAAGAAAGGGGTGTGGCCTATCACTTCTTGGGCGGCGCGACGGCAGCCTGGGCCGATTTTTTGGCGCGAACCAATTCCACCAATTCCTGAAAAAAATTTCGTCGTGAAATAATTGGGGGGAAAATTTCATTTGACACGAATAAAAAAGAGACGGACTAAAAAACAAACAATACCTTGTAGCGCTTCATGCACTCTTTCTTGGATCGATTGGGAATAGCCTCGGCGATCCTTTCCCAGCGATCAGACAACGATGCCGGATAAGTTTTCAATGCCTGCTCCAACAAGCGCTGCTCATCGGCCGTCCACGGAGTCAAATTGATTCCCAATTGCTCGGCAGGAGCTGGGCACAGGAAAATAGCAAGAATCAAATCGGTGAACATGACGGATCCGTTTATAACGTGACCGACCCCTACAACAACAAGAAGGAAAAACGGGACACTCACTTTCGTAGCGTTCCGACGGGATCGATTCCTCGCTGGCGGCCGGGCCGGCCTTGGACTCTTTTTCGAATTTGTTGTAAGCCGCTTTATTGGCCGCTTCCTTGAGAGCCGAACGTGAAAAGTCGCCAGACTGGAGCTCCTTGGCCTGGGCCAAAACTTCCTTGGCCGCACGATTGCCGCCGTGATGTTGGTTGATAAAGTTGGCCACCACTTCCCAGCGCTGATTGGTGCCGGCCGGGAAGAGATTGACAGCCTTGATTAGCAAATTCAACTCCTCGGGGCTCCACTGGTTGGAACCACCTTTCTTCTTACTGCTTCCACCGCTTCCGCTGTTGCCTCCGCCGCTGTTGGAAGCAGCAGATCCAGGAGCTAATCCGCCTCCTAAATGTTGCTGTTTCTCTTCGTCAATGCGGCGATTCAATTCGTCGACCGCCTCGTCAAATAGCGTCCGTCCCTGGTCGACGCAATCGAGCGACAGGACGGCCATCTTCTTGTTGAGTTTATCCAACCTGGCGGAAAATAAACAAAAATCAAAACCACACACACACACAACCGACGGATGGGCGGATTGGACCGGTAAGAAAATTTTCTCACTCGTCGATGGTGAGGAGCTCGCAGAGTCGATCGAGATCCGCCATGCGCTTGACGAGTTCCGCTTCATCCTGGGCAGTAGTGGTCGGGCTAGCGGCTGATGCTGTTGGAGGAGCAACACCGGTGAAATAATTGAATTGCTTGCCGTACTTGTGCAACTGCTCGCGCTCGCGTTTTAACGCCCGCTTGGCATTCTCCTTCTCGCGCTTGGCCGCATTCTGCCGGGCACGGGCAGCCTCTTCCGCTTGGCGCTTGATCCTCAACTTGTTCTCCTCCTCTTCCCGTCGTTTCTGCGCGCAACAACACAAAAGGCGGACCAACCGAGAATAAAAAGAAGAATGAAAAGAGAGAAAAAAGAGGGACTCGTTAAAAATAGGGAGAACCCTCCGATTAAGATCTCGTTCTCTCTTGTTGGCCTGGCCCAGTTGAGCAGCAGCAAATGCTCAATCTCATCCACATTTTTTCCTTCTTCCGCGATGGAAGAAGAAGAAGAAAAGTGATGATTTTCAACGGACAAAAAGAGAATAGAGGGCTGGATTGATTGCCAATAAAGGGGAGCCAATGCGATCGGCGGATAAATGGCGACACGAAATCAATCAAAAGCTAGCAGAGCCAGCAAAAACATAAGGCCAACCCAACCCTTTTTCTTTCTTTTCTCTTTTTTTCCTTCCGGAGTAATCCGATTTACTCCGGAAGAAAAAAAAGATTTTCTCCCTTGAAAAAACTTTCCCGGCCCTCTCAAGTACTTAATGAAACGGGTGGGGGGCATTAATACACACACACACACACACACACACACACACACATCATGTCATCATCTCCACGCTGCTGACATTATATGTACGCTCTCACATACCCGTTCCTCTTCCTCTTTGCGAGCTCGCACCGCATCCTGCTTGGCTTTCTTGTCGTCCAACTTCTTTTGTTTGTCTTCCTCTTTGAAACGGAGGATGCGAGGGTCGCAGGCGTAAGCCGCATCCACCAACGATCGCAGCCGACTCATCTCTTCCTTTTTCCTACGGGCTCTTTCCGCCTTGTTCTGCTTCTCGATCCATCGGCGCTCTTCCCGGCTGCGGCGAAAAACAACAAATCAATACATTTCTCTTCTTTTACTCTTCCATCTTTTATAGAAGACGACTCACTCTTGGCCTTTGTCTTTCTCCTCTTCGTCGAGGTACGAGAATTCCCGCCACGATTCGAAATTGTACCAGAAATCGTAAAAGTTCTCGACGTGATCCCGAGATGAATTCACGTCGCCCAACAACGGAACGTTGCTCCTCACCGACCAGCGAGCGTTGGCCGCTATCACCGAACTAAAGACCTGCGGAATATCAAAATAAAATAATCAAATTATCCATCAAAGCCCAGGAGAGGGGGGTGGGGCTATTAGTCAAAGTCTTCTTTTTTCGTGAATGAATCAACGTCTTTTCACGAGTGATAAATGGAGTGTATACCTCAAAGAAACGAGATTTGTTTGCCGCATTGCTCGATGGAACATCGTCGTCAAACTCTGAATCGACCGAGTCGTAGGCCCGCCTCTTCGAGGCCACACTCAGCGTTTCGTAAGCTTTCGTTATGCATGTGAAATAGTCGTCATCAGCTCGAACCTCCTCTCCAGCTGCTTTCCGCTTGTCGGGGTGGTGTCGTAAAACTTTCTGCCTGTCTGTTTGGGCGGCAGGAGAGAGAGAGAAAATGCATTGAATTTATAATAAAAAAGGAGAGAAAAAGGAACTGCTGCTGCTGCTGGCAAGGACAATGATGCATCATTTGTTAAGCGACGTCGTCTCACATGCTAGGTGGCCATTCATCACTTACACGCTCGTTTGATGTCGTCTTCTGTGGCGATAATCCGAACTTTTTTGAGTCCGAGTACTGCGTAGTGATCTTGATCCTAACGGCAAACAACGAGTGGCGTGGATTTCAGTAATGAGAAAAATAAAAAGTGAAACCGAGGAGAATTTTTGTAAAGGCATCAAACTCACTTTCCACTCTTTGGGGTCCAGGCTTCTGAGGTATTCCACGTCGTCTTCAATTTCAACAGTGGAGCACTCCACTTCTTCATCAGATTGACTGCCGGACTCTGCCACAGACAGTCCCTCACCTGAGAGGGCCCCATTACGTTGGTGGTGGTACCACCAGGCCCTGAACCATCGTCCAACTGGCTCGACATCTGTGTGACATGTACCTGGAAGCGAAAGGAAGGATTGACGATTATATTCACTGCCCAGTAATCTCTTTTTCCAACAGGAATGCAATTAACATTTCTGGTATGTCGAGAACTTTCATTCAACCCTTGTTTAACAGGGGATCAGATTGTTGACCCTCTCATAGTATCAAGTTTTAGGATTTAGACAAACTTTAAGGATACATGAACATTTCAAAATTCTTTTGTTAACAGATGAGACATGCCGGGAAAAGATGACCGAGGTACTTCCACACGAAAAAGTCGTTTGCATTCCTCTCAAACTTACCAGATAATTTGTGAAAAACTTCACTGTGTCCCACCGTCTGAACTTCACCCATTTTTTTGTTTTAATTTGATTTGATCTTGAACGCTTTCCGATTCTGAAATAAACAAGCAAAACTACTAAGGAGACATAAGAATATTCGCCGACTAGAGAAGCATGCCGTTGTAGCAGACAGAATTTTCAAGTCGACGTTGCCGGATATATTTTTCTCGTTCTTTCCAAAAATAATCCACATTTATTGAAATTTGAAATCGATTGAAAATTTGAAATTAACGATTAATAAAATAAATAGTTTCATCGATAAGCTGCAAAAGAGCGACAAATTAATTATTCCTAGTTTCCTACCCATTTCTTTTTGCGTATGAAAATAAAATATGTAAAACAGTTTTGTTTCGTTTCACTGCAACATTTAGTCGACTGTCGATAGAAAACTGAAAAAAAAAGTCAAGGACAAACATTAATTCGTAAATAATTTTACAGCCGGACCCAAAATGATTAAATTATTACTCGACTAGAAGGGTTCTGGTTCATTAATGGCCCTCAGGGGAAGAACAAACCAGACGGCTATGTATCCCAGTTAATATATTTAAAAAGTAGACAACGACGTCAATAAAAAAATAAAAAAAATAAAATCAAGATAACGAGGCGGGGTAGGGAAATAGAGATATAAGGGTGCAGCGCATAATTATTTTCCAATGCCTAGTCGTCTGCTCCACGGTGGAACAATAGACCCGTTAATAATTCCGTCGTCGTCGTCTGACATTATACATTTCCATTTTTAAAAAAAACACGAGTATATAACTATAAGGGTTTCTGATTTCAGTAGCTCCTCCAGCCAAAAGTTACACAGTCCGTTGGATTCACCGAGCGGCACTTTTGATCCAGCTAGAACTCAGCCATACCCCTTATAACGAAATGGTCTAAATAATTCCAGTCAACAATCAAAATTGATTGATGTAATACTACTACATAGTATAAAGAATTAGTACATCTCTATATAACTCGGACAGCCTAATATGACTGGACTATATAGCGAGAGAGAAAATAAGACGTTAGTTTGGATTTTGTGTTTTTCTTATTTTTTATTTGTATTTCCTGGGAACTCGTTCGTTCGTTTGTTGCAGCATGTATAGCCAGAGTGCCGAGTCATCGAGTTATTGAAGATCCGCACGTCGATTTTATAATACGGGGCCCGTTCCAGCCTCGGCACACAAACAAATTGGCCTGACGCTTCCGCCTCACGTTCCGAACAATCCCATTAGGATTTGTACTGACGAAGCGCGTCCAGCGCCCGGCCAGCGTCGTCTCGATTGTCTGCCGGCCCGCTCTCGCTCTCTCTCGCCCGTCTTATTCACAAACATGTACGAACTTGCTGAGTCCGCTTCAATGCACATATATTATAGATGTACTAGTATAGTACCCGCGTCCAATGATTGGGAATAAAATTACCTTTACATCCCATCGCATCTAAATAAATGTAAGTTGCAATTTGTATTTATTTATTACCTTGACCGGAATATATAATATCTATCTGTACCGAATAATTCCAGCTTTGGAGAATAAATTGGATATAATTGAATATTCTATTTTGATTTTATTTATTTTTCCCGATAGGTTCCAAGGTCGACAAAATGTATTTTGAACTTTATTTACTTGCTGATAAATCTTTATCTCGTTATTATCGATCGGTTTGCGGCAGAGTGCGCACATCGACGACCCAAAAGTTGTTTTTAAAATTGCTGGCCATTTTCCGGGCTGCCCACCATTTCATTCCGAAATAAATTTTCTTCTTTTTATTTTCAAATTTTCTTACCAAACAATTGGGCCGGGATTGGCCAGGATTGGCCGGGATAGGAGAGAGATGATTGAGCAGTTTTGTCAACAATCAAAGACGCAATCCTTGAAAAATTCAGTTTATTCAGTTGCAGGTGACCCAGTTTGCGCCAGCAAATCGACTAAATCGATCGATTTGATTGAATTTTAAAAAAGGCGAATTGTAACAAAGGTAAATCTGATTATCGATTCGCCCAATGGCCTTGATGTCCGTGTTTGTTAACAAACGGCAGACCTGGGGATAAACAATTTAAAGTTTTGTGTGTAATCTTCTTTTTTCCCGACCAAACAAGTTTAAATTCTCATGTTAATTATAACTAAGGTCGGCGGTAGGCAAGGGGAAAATCCTCATTAAGGATCGTCTACTCACGACCTATCCTTGCATGTGCGTGTGCTAGGCAGACTAGAAGTTTTAGCCTAGATGTTTTGTGTGTAGGGGCGGCTAAATCATTGGCGGGCGATTTGAAATTCGAGAACCTCATTACCGTGGTTGATGCACACGCGAATTAATTATACACACACACAGACCGAGCCATTATAACGAAGAGGAGGCCGTGGCAGACGACTGTGAGTTTCAACTGCTTTTATATTTCACGATTGAGAGGTGGAGACTCGATGTCAGCTCACGGCGGGAGAGAGATTTATCCGTCAGCAGCACCGACGGGATTACGCACGTCGATTACGTGGCCGATGTAATAGACACGGCCGGTGATTAGATTTCAAACATTGAAAACAGGAGATCGTACGACGACGTATAGGTACCAGCGGAAAATAATTATTTTTGGAAAAAATTGTTGTTCAGATTTTCTAAAGAATTATCCAATTCACGCGGGGAAAAAGGCCTTGCGCGTTATATAATACTTTGTATATTTGCAGAGGGCTCGATATAGGCCTAATCAAATCGATTTCAATGCAAACAGAATTTATTGCTTGGGGTGACGATGGAATCTGTTAGTGCGCACAAATATAATACGCCATCGCCGAGATATAATGAATTAAATGAAGCGTCGTCTTTAATATTGTGTGATGGCCCTTTTGGAGTCGACAAAAGGACGTATTGCGCAACACAGCACCTATGGCGCAATTTGGCGGACTATTGTGAACGATATGCGCTTGGTTTTTCCAGATCGAATGACGCCGCTAATTGATTTATCTAATACTTTCATCACTCCACAAATAAGATAGATCCTTATAATAAGAGCGAGAGACAAACAACCGATAAGGATCGATGCGGAAATATTTTATTAATGACTCACTGTCGGGATTCCCCGCTTGTTATGGATAAACAATCAATAGATATCGCAAACGAAACTTTTGGTATAAAAACCGAATGTGTTTGTGGGGAAAGTCACGTAGAAACCAGTTTAATGGTTTACCTGTTGTTTAAAATGGCTCGTCAATTTGGTTTTTGTTTTCTATTTTTGCTATTGTGGGCCAATTATTCGGTCGGAGCCGATCTTCCGTTGGAGGAACAATTACGAGAATTAAGGGAAAATTACGTAAGAAATCTAAATGTTTTTTTTTAAGAAGAAAGAGAATAAATAAAAAAATGTTATTGACAAAATATAGATGCAATTTAAGGAATCCATGGAGGTGAAAGTTTCCCGGCTGGAAATGGAAGACGCTCGATTAAAGGCGCTGCTTGAGCTGAAGGATCGGCAACAGGAAATTCTGGCCGAAAAAGTAAGTCGACTGGAACTGCGAAACGAACGGGAAACAAGCCGCCAATTAGCGGGAAGGAGCGCCATACTCAGAACTTGTCGGGAAATTAGGGCGGCTGATCCTTCCACTAGTTCCGGAATGTACTGGATCGATCCTGACGGCCAAGGAGTCGGCGATGACCCGATTTACGTCCACTGCGACATGGCATCAGGTAACTAGAGACTTTCATAAAGGAGATAATAATAACAAATTGATTGAATTGCATGTCATTTGGCCGTCAGGATCGACTGCCATTGCGCACGACAGTGAGTCGTCGATGGATGTTGGACATTGCGCCGACCCCGGATGTTATTCCAGGGCAGTTAATTACAATGCCACAAGTAGACAAATGTCAGCATTGGCCGAACTCTCCGCCGAATGTCACCAGTCAATTAGAGTATAACGCTAATTATTTTACAAGCAAAAATCAACACCGATTATTTAACCAATTTTTATTTGATTGGTGGAATTATTGGATTTAGTACGATTGTAATTTCGCGCCGTTAGTTTTCAATGATATAACCTACTCCTGGTGGAACGACAGAAATGGAAATTCGAAATTTTTCTGGACGGGTGGCAACACGGACGTCCATACGTGCCAGTGCGGATTGGATGGAAATTGCGTCGATCCTTCCACCAAATGTAACTGCGACTCCGCCGCTCCAGTGCAGTTAACCGATGATGGTAAGCAGCCGTTATTCAGGTACTGAAATCTATTTCATTTTCTTCATTTCATTTGATGGTTTCTACAGGTACAATCACGGACAAAAATGTTCTTCCCATCACTCGACTGAACTTTGGCCGAACGCAATTGGAAACTTCGTCCGGTGTCCATACACTGGGCCGATTCGAATGTACCGGACAAGTGGCCGTCAGTGGAATGCCAAGTTCATGTCAAGATCTATGGCGGATGGGACACACCTTGAGCGGATTATATTCCGTCGTGGGAACATCAATGGTCGAAAGTGTTTACTGTGACTTTACCAAGTTACCTAGCGACTCTGGTATGCAAATTCAAATTTCATTCAATTCTTAAACTCATGTTTACGGATAAATGTCACTAATTATTAGGTTTCCAGACTTGGATCGGGTTTGAAGATGTCAAATCATCGCCCACTTACTTTTACGTTCAGATATTTAACTCATATTTTAATGAATCAAATGTTCCTATAACATTTGACACTGGACGACTAAACGTGGGAGGAGCCATGGATTTACAAACGGGAAAATTCACGGCGCCACGAAAGGGCAAATATTTTTTCTCGGCATCCGGACTTGGGTTTATTTTTGCATCTTCAGCTAGATTTTTTGGTGACATTCATATCATGCTGAACGGCAATCGAATCGGTGGTAGTTCTCCTGATGACACCTCAAATGTTGGCCAATGGGAACCATTTACCTTGCAATCGACACTCAATTTGCAACCGGGTGACCAAATCTGGTGGCAAATAGGAAACATGAGTCCAGGATTTAAATTATGTAACAGCGGCTATAATCATTTTACCGGTTTTCTCTTGGAAGAAGATATTACCGATTCACTCAAAACATTTGATAAATTCACTCAATCACATTAATTGTTATTTTCTTATTATTCATTTATGCCAGCCTTTTATCGAATACAACTCGTGCAATTTATCCCCATAATTAATTCACGTTCATTTGCGGTATAAGGTAATTGCAATTCCATACGTTGAATCAGCACACACCTTTCCCCTGGCTCACCCCCAGCAGCACATCAATTAAACGTTTCAATAATTATTCAAACGGCGTCGACGAGTATATAAGAGTAGCACTCGACGTCGAAGCCAATCAGCAACGTCTTTGAAGATACGAAACGAGTGTCGCTGCTGCTGCTATTACACTCGGTACTTTTCTACTTTAGCGCGAGTACACACAACCGAGTAGCGCAAAATCGCTGCATCAATCAAAAAGTATTTCAACGAGAATACTACACCCGAAATAATCATCTCCGTGTTTCTCCGCAAAAATAACATAACGAGTGAAGCGCCGCTAGCGTTTGATGACGCCAATCCCTTCCGGTCTGATTGGCGCATCACTCTCTTTTCTTTGGTCGCTGGTTGGGGGTGACATATGTATACGTATATACAACACAGGTGCAATCGCACTTAATTATTTTCAAAGAAGAAAAAAGAAGCTTCGTTCCATGCGCATCTCATTTCGTCTATCGATTTCCCGCAGTTATTTCACATCGAGAGAGCGGAGACATTTGATGATCAAATTCCATCTGCAAGCGATCCGTTATTCACGCGTGACGAGACAGCAGTTATACACCAAGTCCCGCGCGCGTTTGATGGCATCACGGCGGCGACAGCAGCGCAGTTCCTTTCGTTCGTCCGTCCGTCTATATATCCCGAAAAAAAAGAATGGCCACTTATTGGTCGGGAGGGATAGAAGAAATAACCTGCTGCTGCTGGGAACCTTTCGCCACAGTTTATTAGCTGCGTCTTTCAGAGCCACGCCGACCGTGAAATCTGCGCTGCCGTACTACCCCCCCCCCTTATAGACGTGATGTGTGTGTTATGCATGGCTGTATAGTCACGAAACTCTATTGCGTTGCTAGCTATAGCTAGCTAGCTCTCCTGTCGCTATATAGAAGTAGACGAGTTAGCTAGGAGCTTCGGTTTCACGTCACATCTTCGCTCCAGGTGACGTATCAGACGAGAAAAAATGAATTCCCTTTTTTCTTTTTCCCCACGGAATTCATTTAAAATGAATGCGATAAAGTTGTCCGTAACCTTCAGGGCCATCATTCACGAATTCCCAACAACTTTGAACTTCTCCCGCTCTATACTGTCAGCACAGCACTTAATGGCATTTATCTTTTGAAGAGATTGATATCAATAAACGAGATACTTTATATACGTACTGTACGTGTGTGTGTGTGATGCTCTCAAAGAAAAGCGTCGTTTATTTACATTGCCCCCCACCCACCGTCCGCCATCAAACGTCAGAAAAAGTTGCGTGATGGTCTCGAAAAACTTTTAGACTCCCCAAATGGAAATGTAAATAAAAAGATAAACTGTGCCAGCCATTTTGTTTCATCTATTCTTCATCGCCACGTGCAGTAGTTGCATTACATATTTTCGCCCGGAATCACATTTAATCTAAATATGATTTTAAAAAAAATTGAATTGAATTCCAATTCAAGGCTAATAACAAAAGAGATATGAATTGCTGTAATCATCAAATTCAGCCATCTCTCGACAGTTATGTCGTAATGAAATCGGGAAAGGAATGACGAGGTGCCGGGAATAAGAGAGCAGCGCACGGTAGCGCATATTCACGTCGAGTAATTACTACCTGACTGCTGTCAACTATTCAAGTA
Organism: Daphnia pulicaria; assembly: GCF_021234035.1. NCBI lineage: Eukaryota > Metazoa > Arthropoda > Branchiopoda > Diplostraca > Daphniidae > Daphnia > Daphnia pulicaria. The sequence continues at coordinate 11,604,961 of NC_060916.1, forward strand.
GTTTTCTATACATACGTACACATACCCGCAAGCTGTTTCAATTGGTTTAACCTTCTCTCCACAATTTCAAATTGGGAAATTCTCGACCGGCGAGGAATTCCTAAACTTCATAATACGTTGATTATATTCCGAGGTCTTTTAAACTTAATTAAACCAGTCAAACAAAAAAGGTGGGGAGGAGCAGTACCAATTACAGAGATATCGCGTGCAACTTCTATTATAACAATTCGCCAACTTGAATTGATTATTTTCCTTCCCCTTTTTTTAAATAATTTTTTGATGGAAGAAAAATTCGCGCCATTTTTAAAAATTGCAATTGCAATTCCGCATCAATTCTAAATTATAGTTATCTCAGATGATATCATGGAGTGAGTGCGGCTGACGCCCACAAAAAGACCCACAGGCGGAATGGGCATAGAGGCCGGGGGTATATAAAACATGAACCCCCCCACCACTATACAGCTGGATGTAACTGATCAACCCGAAAAAGATCAACGTGTGGAAAAATGTTGTCGTTTCTATTTCTGTTCGTCTGCTGGGTGATGGTGACGCTGTCGGCCGGAATTGCCAAGGCGGAATTCGCACTATCGCCACCGTACCCGGCAACTTTGATTCACTCCGGAAGAGGAGCCTTGGCTGCTGGATCATCTGATTATTCCACTCGTCATCATCTCTACTATTCCCAGCTGGTGCCTTATTACTTTTCCGGGAATCGCCGATTGGCAGCAGCAGCCGGATCAATGCCCACCAACCACTACGGGTATCACCAACAAGGTGAATTAGCAATTTATATTATCTTTTCTTTATTTCTTTTCTTTTATATTGGAAATGAATGTCTCGAATTGGATTTCTATGTTGCACAGCTGGATCGAATTATTACGAGGTCGATTACCCGTCGTATTATCCCGTTCATCCGCCAGCGCCTATTCCGCATCAATATTACCAGCAGCAGGATCCAGTTAGTGAGTATCGGGGTAATATGATGACGGGCTCTGCTGGACAGGCCGAAGGACCCATGTTGAGGGAGCGACAAAGTAATTTTTTTTAAATTTAATTCATTTTGTCCAGCATTAGTCAATGATGTCATTTCTAATTATATTATCCAGATGGGCCATTTCAATTATTCTCCGCACTAAGAGGACCACCAGGTATAACATTAATGATTTAAAATTACGCAACTATTCACTGCAATGTATAGTCAAACGTTATTTTGACAGGTCCACCAGGTCCTTTTGGTCCTTCTGGACCAGCTGGAGCAGCGGGTTCTCCTGGATCGGCCGCCGGTACTCCTGGCCCTGCTGGACCCATTGGAGCGCAAGGACCAGACGGAATTCCAGGTATTTTAATCAAATTAATTCAATTTAATCCTCGTCAACAACAGAAATGAATTGACTCAAATAATTCAAATTGCAAGGCACTGACGGCGTACCCGGAACGGACGGCGTTCCCGGTACGGATGGAGTACCCGGCACAGACGGCCTAGTCGGACCGGATGGAGCCACTGGTCCGGATGGAATGCCCGGTCCGGATGGTCAACCAGGTCCGGATGGTCAACCCGGTACGGATGGAACACCTGGTACGCCCGGAACGGATGGAATCCCTGGCACACCTTGAAAATGAAAGAAAAATTTGGAATTGGAATTTATTTTTAATATTGTCAAGGGAATGGGGAACACATATTTCTTTTAAATAATCGAGTAAGATCTGAATAAACAGTTACCTTGGATATTATGATTATTTGCGGGTTTTTTCTTATATTATGACTTATCTTTTTAAAAATAGTTAAGTATGGCAATATAGCTAATAAATGAGTGTCGTCTGCTTACAAGTTTCGAGGAAGAGACCAAGTTTAATAAATAAGATGACAAAGAAAATGGAATTATCAATTTTCGTAAACGTACGTACATACGTGGCTGCACGAGAAAATAAAGCACTCAACAAATAAAATGACTAATTAAAATGTGGCCGTCGTGTGAACTCTGTCGCGGTTATCTCGTGTGAACTGTCTCGGTGTCGTGGCTCACTCCAGGCTCTCGATCCACTCTATGCTGTTTGGCAGGTATATCAAATTAAGAATTAAAATAGAATGATTATGGGAGCTTGAATTTAAAGATGAGTTAAACCTGTCGCAAATTTGGTAAATGTTAGATCCTCATCACTACATCATTTAAAATGTAATATAGGGTTCTTTTCAGTGTTTGGAAGTTTGTTTACACTTGACTAACCTTTTCTTTTGTGCAGATTGGAAGCCTGAACCAGCCATCACTACAAAATGTGCAAGTTTTGTTTGTGCTGTTCACCAGCAACCATCTCAGCATATTATCATCGCTGGGGTAATGATTTACGTATTATTATTATGCAACCTGCAACCTGCTAGATGTTTTAATGAGGCTTGACTTGCATAAATGCAGTGTGTTTGTGGAAACCTTGAATTCACCTGTTTATTAACAATTAAGGTGTACACTCACTGTCTCATTTACAACTTTTCCTTGTTGTTTCTGTCAATATGTTTCGTAAACCAAAATTTTTCATTTTTGATTTACAGGCAAACAGCATCCCATTGAGGTTTTCTCTATTCCGCCTGGTGGATTGAACTTTTCAGCGGATGGATGACGCACTTGTGGATGGATGCCTGGCCGTATTTCCCAGGCCTAAAGGTAGGACTAAATGCATTTAATCTATTCTTGGTTTTTGACTATCCTCACAACTTTTTTCTGTGGGTTTAAACCATCAAATTCGAAAAATATGTCTTAACTTTAAACACTTCAAGACAAGTGCAACTAGAAAATGTTATATGGGGACCTGCGGCCCTGCTTCTCGTATAAACAATTAGGTCTTTGTAATCGGGTTTGATCCAATCATCATCAAATTTTATTGCGCCGGAATTCTTTCTTATTATGTAACTAAGGGGATTCAATAGAGAAGAGATAGAGGAAATAACACTGCATTACGTCCGAAGCGTAAACTTAATTGTCAGAAATAAAAAGGGATGGCATCCTCGGACATCTGTTCCGAATTGTCGATGGATCCAACTAGGCCACTGGGCATTCATTCCGGCGGAGGCTCAGGACTATCTACTATACTAGCCTTGGCTGGGTGTGTGTATACAGCACACTCGAGAGTCTAATAAAATCTAAATGCCTTGACGGAATTGTCGAATTGAATCACTTTGATTGGCCACTCTTTTTCGCCTGTCTTGTAGAGCTCAGACAAATAAACCGCAATGTTCATTTCCTGGATGGAATCAACTAAGCGGAAGTGCCGGAGAGTATCATATCGATCGATCCGGTTATATACACTTCCGTCAAATGCAACTGTACTACTACTACAACGACTCTATATAGCGCCCATTATGTGATATAAATTGATTTCCTCATCAAGTCGAGCTAGAAAAAAAGGAAGAAATAAAATCGATCGCCTATTTAATCAGTTGCCGATCTAATCAAAAGTGACGTAAGCTGATGGGGGAGAACAGGAACGTCGTTTGCGTGGGTATTTTTTTGACAAAAACTCGTTTGGAAAACTATTACTCGCAAGTCTATCTAGACGAAATTGTTCACTAGAGCGGATCAATTCCATTCACGAACCTATACATTAGCCGCTGGAAGAACTAACTAACTAACTAACCAACTCCTTGACAGGTCATTAATGCAAACGGCTCTTGTCCTACATTCGACCTACACATCCGCATCGCTTGCGCAACAACAGCCATAACACGAACCGCGGACAATTGACGCAAAAATATCCCTTCCCCAAATTAAACAATTTGTTTCCCCCCGGTTACGTAACAAATGAATTTATACATGTCGCAGGATCGGCCTGTGTAAGTCGATCCTGCGTCTCCACCCAACAAAACAATTACGTGAAGGATAGGATTAAGCAACTGCACAATCACTGTCTTTTGAATAAGAAATGATATGCCTCATCTAGATCCTTGGTACCGTAGTAGACTACGTGTATATGTACCGCGGGATCGCGTGTTGGCAGGTTCACCGAGCACAAACATCGTCCGAAAGAAAATAGAAGAATAGGAAAACACACGACGAGAGAGAAATATTCGTGAGTTCATCTTGATCGGTTGATGCTGATGGCTGACCGATCCATCATTTGCACGCGGGATTTTGTCCCAGCTGTTTCGGATGGGTCCTATACACAATCGATCTTATATAATGTAAGAAACATACATCAAAAGTCTTTTCTTTTCTTCTTCTTTTCTTCTGTTAACGTGTGAACCTTTAGAGATTCCGGATGCCCTGTGCTCCGTTCGGAACAGCAGGTGATGCGACACTTCCGTGACGGGAGGGGGGAAAAGAAAAAAAAGATGGGCGTGTCTATCCGGCGATCGATGGCGACTCTGTTAGATAACGTCAGAAAAAAATAAAAGACAATTTCTTCCAAATGAAATTCTAATGAAAACATTGACCTCAATCAGTTTCTCTTTTGACTCTATTGAGCCTCACTTGTTCTCATCTCTAAATAGACTCAAAGGCATCAGATAGAATATCAGTTGATTAGCATCTCTTTCACAGTCCCGCCGAGCGTGAAATATCTGCAAAAGGTATTTAAAAAAAAAAGAAATATGGAAATGTTGATACATTTTTCATGGGGGGTGGTCTTTTTGCTGGCCGCCTCAACTGCCTTCAAGGGCCTCGTATAATCTCGTCGTTGGCCAGAGTCACGTGACTCGAATACATTTTTTCCCGGTCAAAAAGATTGAGGGGAAATTTTTTTTGATTGACTTGAATAAACAAAAGATAAAATGCGAAATGAATTTTTATCTCTTACGGTCAAGACGAGCGTTTTCTTGCGTATTTCTATGCAAATGGCGGCGTGAATCGCCTTTGATCTCGGAGATTTGACGCGTCCCGTACACACTTGCACTCGGGTTGCACTTGTTGTTTTGAAGTGGAACTACACAAACGAACCAAGAAAATGTCTGGAGATTTTAAAAGAGAAAGACGAAAGTCTATAGGAGTCCCGTCGGCAGTTTCACGCTCCCGAATTTCAACTGCCCGATGGTATAATCGCATAGTATTCGCCTTGAGATCCGAGCGTCGAACCCCCCTCAAAAATAGTTCACTACAAATTCCTGCGAGAACAATGAGAGCGACTTCATTTCGATCGTCGCTCATCATCTCTCGCTCCTTTTGTATTTGGCGGGGTTTTTTCTATTTTTTCAAAATTCACGCTCAAGTGGAATTGACTCAATTTGATGGCGTCTAGTAGAAAAGAGAGGAATTTCGGGGCGTTATAAGGAGTTTAATGTTGCTGTGAGCGAGTGGGCGATATGTGAAAGGCATTTCGATCGGTCTAGCCGACGGGAAAAAAACAAAATCAAATTTCCCGAGCCTTGTCTATGATACAGTTTCCGGTTGGAGAATCTATCGAATCCCGAAAACAAAAAGTTTGTCACTTTTTCTTACTTTGTTGTTTTATTTTTGTTGGCATTTTGATAAGAAAATTCCTAGCGCAATGTCATTCGGAAGTTTGGAATGTTCTTTGTTGTCTCTTTGCACGGGTGATGGCGCCATATATGTTGAGCTCATCAACTTTAGTAATTAAAACTTGAGATCGGCACGACTTGATTTGTTATATCCTAGCACGTGTGTATAACTTGTTATTAATAGAAGGTCGATGACTTGTTTCTTGGGCCATTTAGGCTGTTATGTGTCTTATTATATGTAGAGATTAATCACTTTGATTTCTGGAATTATTATTATAGTCGGTTGGTTGTGGATAATGGCAGTTCGTTAAAGGAACGCCAGGTTTCATTTCGTCTTTTTTATTTTTATTATTTTTGCTTTTTTTGGCGCGGTGAATAACCTTTTCAAATCTTGTTCGCCATTACGGAAAATCCAAGGTCCCGTCGTATATTTCTAGTCGGGAAAAGACATTTCGGGTTAATTTGACGGCAATTGTCAGTTTTCTGAGAATTTCTTGTGATGATTATTAAGAGTCCCTTTTTGGTCAATCGAAATGCGACCGAACGGCCAGCAGCCGCTGACGTGTAATTCATTGGTGGATTTTTTGCTTGTTATTATATTTGAGGGGGACGACTGGAGGGACCAGTTTTGTGACCCGTCCCGTTTTCTTCTAATCGCCGACTAATAATCCGTTCGTCAGCGTATGCATTAAACATTAGACTCACGATCGCAACTTAAAATATCTTCCCGGCCCGTCTGCGTGACTTGCAAGTCAAGACGGGCGTTAAATAAATCGCCCTAATTTAATGTGTCGTCCTCGAATGTTTCCAAGAGAAAATCATTGTCTTGTCGTCTCTCTCTGGCGGGATTGATGATTTTATTTTTCAAGGTTATTGACGCAACCGAGCAGCACCAACAACAACGACGCACACGACAATTTGTTACAACTGACGCCGGTGAGCCAAAATGTCATAGAAACAAACAACAAATTACAACTAACTGAGATTTTAACAGACAAGGGACTGAACCGAAATTCCTCGTCAACTTAGTTCAAATAATGAGCGTGATGATAAAATCTCGTAACTAGGACCAACGCGCGTAGGTATAAATAAAAGCTGCGTGCTGGGCATTTGTGACAATTATTCGATCGCCGGACATTCATTGGAAATGTGGTCGCAATTGTTTTGGCTCGGCGGCTTTTTCTTGGCTGTTTTGTCCGTCGGGACTAAGAGGCCTGACCAGAGAATAACTAGGCAGCTCGTTTACCATTCACCCGAGAATCCTTATCCAGTACATTCGTATTGGCAATTGTTGGACCCTTATTATTACGTGATGACCGCCGGCAATCGACTGATGGAATCGCCAATATTCGCCCATCAAGATCACCACTACAATCACTTGCAAGGTATCATTGACATTTGATTGGTATAGTCATTCAGGAGGAACTTGATTCATTTGAAATTCCAGCTGTTGCCAGACCGTATCATAACGATTGGTCTTCGATCATCCGGCCGAGTTATCCTCGTCGAGTTGTTGGTCCTCACAGAGGAATTGCGTACAGAAATTATCAAGAAGAAGTATTGTACCCCCAAGGTGAATTTTTTGAAAATCATTTCATCAATTCATTGATAACTTTTGTCTTGATTTGAATTTAAATTACAGTCAGAGGTCGAAAATTCAAACCCTTTCGAAAAGGACCAGCCGGTAAATGAAATTTCAAAATATTTTTATTCTTCTTGATTGAATTGTAAACGCCGACTGTCACATTCAATAAGGTCCACCGGGTCCACCGGGTCCAAGGGGTAATCCCGGAGTGGCTGGCCCACCGGGAGCCGACGGTGCACCGGGAGCCGATGGCATTCCGGGAGTTGACGGTGATCCGGGAGTTGACGGAACTCCCGGGTTGGACGGTCAACCTGGAGCGGACGGCAATCCGGGACTGGACGGAGCCCCAGGGGCCGATGGAACACCCGGACTAGACGGAGCTGAAGGCCCACCGGGAGCCGACGGTGCACCGGGAGCCGATGGTTTACCGGGAGCTGATGGCGCAGATGGAGCGGACGGTCCACCTGGTGCTGATGGTCCGCCCGGAGAGGATGGAGTCCCTGGTCTGGATGGCGCTCCCGGGGTTGACGGTCAACCAGGACCACAAGGAGAACCCGGAGAACCCGGACCACCAGGCCCTTAGGCCGTTAAGAATTAAATAACTTTATTACAAAATTAATGGGGGATTGAGTAAATGTTGGTTTCGGTGGTGGACAATTTCGAGTTACAAATTTAAATGGTAGAAAATTCAAATAAAACGACCGGTCCCGTATTGGAACATCTGCGTATTCATATACATTTTAAGCAACAAAAATTAGGTCAGTTTTTCACCCGCGACAGTTTCTAATGTCCCGCTGTCACCGCAGTCTGTTCAACTCGGAAAGAAAATCGAATCATTTGATTTACATCGTCAAGATGAAGAAGAGATATTGACGGTCGAAAAATCTCTCACATTTATCGATTTTCTATTTTTTCCCCCCTGTTTGAGACTTTCTAGCCGTGTCGCTATGCGCATTTCTACCCGGCCAAAGCGGCAAGAGCAACGTCAATCATCATTTGCCCCCCTGACGGCCAATTAAATTCCAAAAATAACAACACCAGCGCGTAGAATATCGAAAATGTCAATTTCGAATTAATTTGTGTCGATTGAACGCCAGCATCGGGGAGTATAAGGGCGCCTGACGATGGCACATATTAAATAGTACATCTAAGGAAAAAGAAAAGAAAAGTGGATCGAACCTGTGAATTATATTAGCTTGTCTCCATGTAGTATATAACACGACACGTGACTAGTTTTTGTAAGCTGAGCAAGTTTTCTATTTTTATATCAGTCTGGAATTAATTTATTCCCGGTGTCATATCCCCCTTTTTTGTGTGTGTTAGACACACACACCCCAGCGGCCAATGTCTGAAAAGAGAAAAAGTTATGGCCAAAATGGCAACTTTATCTCCCGAACGAAGCAGAGGAGGAGCAGACAGTTCAGACAAGTCGCCAATTAGCTGCTGTCGGACGTCACTCGTTTTCTGTCCTGGGCGGGAGAGCGCGTGCCGAGAAAAAATAAATTTCAGCAGCCATCAACTTTGATATATTCTTCTTATTCTGGATCGAATCCGTTTGTCGACGACGAACCCGTTCACCTCTCTCTCTCTGAGTGAAACAAGGGGGTAATCATTTCGGTTCATTTGGATCGATCCTAATTCTGCCCAGGGTTAAGTTGGTCGTTATATAGTCCGTGAAATGATTTTTTGGGCGATCGAAAACCACACAAGGTGTAAAAAGAAACAAAAGGGGCTGGATGGTGATGAATGAAACGCGGCCTTTGGCTGTGGTGGGGTGTCATCGGAGGTGAACGATCGGTCCCCAATTGAACCCGCGGCGGTGACGCAATATAGACCGCTCACCGCTGATCGATCAGAGCCCCGGCGCGCGATCGTTGTTGAATTATTGAGTAGCTAAACGTCAAGATTATATAGAAAACATTTTTTTTTTTTTCGGCTTGTACATACATGCATTAATCATTTTCAATGTTACTAACAACAACCCAAAAAAGAGTTAAAGTTAAATTATTCAACTGGCAGATGATTTATTCATTCAAATTCAAATGAAATTGATTTGACCTTTTCAAACTCTCTCTACATGGTCAGCCATTTACTTCAATTATTATTTTTGTGGTTGGCCCCAGAATAAAATTCGGATGACGCACGTCTTTCAACCGCGAATCGATTTGACGTAATCGAATATTCAAATCGCTTTGGTTTGGGAGTAGAGTTAAGATTTGCCAGCAGCAGGCTGTTAAATAATTTCCTCCTTATTCTGCAAAATGACTACGTCAGTCCATTATATAAAAGAAAACTTTTGATGCCAATCTGGCAATTGTCTCTGCTGCTGCTGCCGCCACCGGCGTCATATGTCACCCGTTTCTTTCTTCCGGCGCTCACTCTATATATAATATTGCGATAAGCAATTCATTCACGATTACATTTTCATGTTGAATCACTGCGACAGCAGCTGTCGCTCCTTTTTTGTTCCTTTTTCTCTTATTCGCTCTGAATCTATTATTCATTTCCAGTCGCGTTCACCCATGACCCAGCCCACCGTCTTTTGAATAAAATATTTGACTTTGGCTTATCTATCTACTGGGATTGGAATGGAAAATCCTGGGCAGGAAAGAAAAGATTCCACCACCGCCGTCAACACCACCACCACCCAAAAAACAATAATAAAATGTCCCGGGTTCTAATCTTTTGTTTGGTTTTTATTCTCCAGCCCACACACACACACACACGGAATCCGCAATGTTGAATAATCTCACACACACGACTCTTCTGGGATTTTTTCCAGCAACTGGAAGGAGAGCAATCGATAAAAATGGAACGGAGAATGCGAATGATTATTTTCTTATGTGATGAGCAAATCTTTTTGGATTCCGGCCGGAAGCTGTGCATCCTAGGAAACAGCAGGTGATACACATGCGGGTGACATTAACTTTTTTGGTTTTCCCTGGAAGAAGAAGAAGAAAAGCACGTCGGGTGGTCGCCTGATGTATAGATTGTCGATTATCGATCGATTGTGTCTTAAATAACAGCAGACGCCCCAAAAGCGGATGATGGCGGATCTCTCCGCCGCATCCGCACACACATCTCTCTCTACACAAGACGTGAAATTTTCGTTGGAGGTTTTCTGATATTCTTTGGGTGATACACACACACACACAAACGGTCTATATAGATCTTTAATCAAACAGAACCGAAAGGGTGGCATCAGCTTGTCAGAAAATCTTTTTTAAAAAAGTTACTTTTTTCTTGGCCGTTTGTTAGCCTTTCCCTTATCACCATGCGAACGGAGCTGTAGCTGTTCGCAAGTTCTTCTTTGCTCGTCAGGAAAGTTCAACATGTACACATGTCGATAACAGCTCAGATATTTATCAAATTCTATTTATTTTCATTTTTCAAAAGCACTAGGCTCGAATTGATTTCAAATGTCGTAGAATTAAAATTATTCGACTATATTAAATCAAAAAGAAATGAGTAATGGGCAATAAATACTCATTCACACGTATACCCAGTCTAGAGCGATCATCATTATTCGAGAACCAAAGTTACTAGAACTCTTTATCCAGCCCGGCAGATTCCGTCAAGCGTTAAGAACATTTTATAAGAGCCAAAAAAAATAGAAAACGAGAAATGTAATTATCGAAGAATTAAAAGCAATGTCGTGTATCTTTTCGTCGACTTTGAGAGAGAGAATTGTGTGATCTGTCAGAGAGATATAATACAGCTGCATAATGCAATTCCATAGTTTATTTTTATTAAAAATATAAAAGGAAATTTGGTGATGGATCAAGACTATAAAATATAACTGGCCCAGTGGCCCTGGAAGGACCCCCAACCCCCTGGTTTTGATGGGTCTGCTGGGAAATAGGAGCCAGAGAGGCTCGTCAAATATTTTATCTGCCGATGCATGCGGGCTGATACACATTTTTGGCCAGTAATTTGATGAAAATATTATCAGGAGAGTTATTGTATGTCTAGATATAACTAATACTAACACAACACTGGAAATGTTTCTCAGACTAATATAATAATATTTCTCCGCGACGACGGTCCAACTTGGCTTTGAATATTACATTTTGGGTTGACAGTGATGGTTTATTGAACGCCGATTCGTGACCGATAATATGCACGATGACTTGAGCTTTCATTGACGACGAGAGAGCTGAAGTCAGCGACGAGCTATATCCTATTCTCTCCGGGAGTCGTTTTTCTCGTTTTCAAATAAGCAATAGGGAGTCGGGGTGGCGTCTCTATTGTGTGTGTCTACAGACATTGACGAGCACACAATCCTTTTTTTCTATTGACTAGCTAATGACTGGACAGATCGCGGGATTGAAGGCGACCGCATCATTATCCGTTGTCAAATCGATCCTGAATATTTTCTACCCGTTCCGCTTTTATTTCTTTTATTTCTTTCAGGGATCAGGAAGTCAACGTCAAAAGCTGCAGCATTAGCATTTGAATCGCTTTATGCAACCGACGTATGAGATACATGCACACACTCACACGCACGAGAGAAATGGAAGAATATTATCAAGGAAGACATTGATGTCAAAAAGTTTGATGTGGTTGACTGTAGTCATCCATGCATAATAAACCGATCGTTATTTCTTTCTTTTTTCTGTCCGAAATATGTTGCGTGTTTATGTGCACACACACACAAAAAACACACACAACATGAAATGATCGTGGTTGCCATGGGCAACATGACGCTATTAAATCCCCCCCTCGCCCTCAACAAACAAAAACAATTGCGAATAAAGCTTTCGAAAATTATTCATAGATGGCGTATGGATACAGTTGGAGGAGATAATATCGAAATAATCAAAGTCCAAATGTTCTTAAGTTTTGCTACTTGTTAGCCTGACGTTATCGTACCAAACAGTCGTAATCCGAATTTTTTCCCCACAGATTATTTAGGTAAATAATGGAAATTTATTAGATTTATCAGAGTGGTGGAATCGGTGAATCTCTCAGTCTCAGGTGTGTGATTTCGCACGCCGTGAGCAATTGGGCAATGGTACGGCGTATTTACCCTACGGAGTGATCTCATATTTCGTCTGCAGGTCGTTTTGTTTGCCACACGTGGCAGTCGCTGGGAAAACGTGGACGTGTTGGCGTCGACCGTTGATGCAACCACAATTGTTCATCATCAGCTTGAGGTAATTGCCACGCTCAACTCTTTCTACTCATTATCATCGATTTTCTTTCATTGTTCCGAGATTAATAATTCACTTTCTGACGCATGTAGAGAGAAAGGTTCATTGTCACCGAAAAATCGATCACGTTTGATACAGAAGCATCATCACTCTGAAATCAAATTCAGGACTACCCAGAAAGATGCCAGCCAATACTTCGAAAGCCAAAATGGAGAGAGAAATTCGTCACCAACGTCTCATCAAGTGGACTCAAGAAATGGAGGCGAAAAAAATTAAGCAGCACGAAGCACGAAAAAGTCGTCTCGAGTCGCGTGAAAATCGTCGATCTGAACGTCCCAAATCCTGTGAAACAGTAGAAGAAGAAGAAGATGAGCAAACGCCAAAGCACTTACTGGAAACTTCCGATGAAAATGTTTCGGTGAAACGAGTCAAAACTGATGTCATTCCACTGTCCCAAAATTCAAATTAAAATATTCCTCGTTGATGGTTAATTGAAATCATCACGATAATGAATTTCCTTCCTAATTTTTTTGTTACACCGTTCCCCATTTTTACTGTCGATTCTTATGTATTCGTGTCAAGGTTTTAACCGTTTTCTCAGGGGAAAATAATATAATCCAGTTTCAAACCGTTTGCGCCATTGTCGAAACGCCATCTATTTGTAATTTTAAGTTCGTCTGCTGGGTAGTACGATCTGCCACTACCTACCCGCTCGCTCTACCTTGTTTTGATTTAAACTTTTTGTGTTACGGCTTTCAATATCCCGATTTATTTTCAAATAGTAGTTTCTTGAATCAAGGGTCATAGAGAAAAAGAAAATGCGCATCTTGGAACTTTATAGTGGAATTGGTGGTATGCACTATGCAGCTGAATGTAAGTTTATCTAGGTGTGAATTTGAAAAATTTCAACTAATGTATCCTACTTGTTTGTAATAGTTGCCAATGTTGGGGCCGAGGTCGTTTTCTCTGTAGACATCAACACATCTGCCAATGCAGTTTATCGCCATAACTTCAAACAGACCAATCAACAAGCAAGGAACATAGAATCTTTGAGCGCCAAGGAGATCAACAAACTGCGACCAGATGTTATAATGATGAGTCCACCTTGCCAGCCCTTTACTCGTGTTGGGTTGAAACTGGATGTTGAAGATTCCCGATGCTCATCATTCCTTCATTTGCTTGATATCCTTCCCCACCTAGAGACAGTTTCTTTCATATTGATGGAAAATGTTGTGGGATTTGAAACATCTGAAATGAGGAATGCATTTACTAAGGCACTGAAAAACTGTGATTTCTATTTTCGTGAATTCATACTCTCTCCTGAAAGCATAAAAATACCCAATAGCCGAAGCAGATACTACCTTGTAGCTAAAAAGTGTACAGACTTCTTATTTGGATCTGAAAACGACATTGTAAGTACCATTCAAATTCAATTTTTATTAATGATTTATTCATCATCTTATTTGATTATTTTTTTTATAGATGTCCTCCTTTCCTAACAGTAGCTGTGACATTGAAATGCCGGTGCAAGAAAAAACGTTAGACCCCTATCTCGAGAAAGATATGTCTGATGAAGAATTGGCACGTTATTTGCTTACTGATAAAACATTATTAAAGTATTGGCGTATTCTCGATGTACGACAAACATCCGACACATCTTCCTGTTGTTTCACCAAAGCGTATACCCACTATGCAGAAGGAACTGGTTCTGTACTTCAACACGACCCGAACGAGTCATTTCACCAAAAATTCGCTGAGTTTAAAGAAGATGAAGATATTGCTCATTTGAAACCATTAAAATTAAGGTAAGATTGAAAACCTAATAACTGAAATTGCCTTATAACTAACCCAACGTATTATTTGTTGTAACCTTTTCTGTTTCTTAGATATTTCACACCGCGAGAAGTCGGAAATTTAATGGGCTTCCCTGCTGAATTTACCTTTCCTGAAAACACTTCACTTAAAACTCGGTATCGACTCTTAGGGAATAGTTTGAACGTGTTGGTAGTCTCTAATCTTTTAAGAATATTATTGGGATGAAATATCAAATAAATAATAAAACGTTTAAATGTTTCTTTGCGGTAATTTATATAGTAAACCAAATTAAGGGAAACATGGCTAGCGTTAGAGTGGAGATTAACAAACAGACGGGTATTTTCACTGTTGGCCAGGCGTCGATCCCTTGCCTCGACTCACGTCACTGATGCATACCCATTGGCCTTCCACTGTTTCCTTCCAGAGACTAACTTTGTTGTCCCCACCAGAGACCGCCAAGATGTTTCCGGTCACGGACCATGAGACGTGCCAAACAACATCTTCGAAGGTGTGAAGAACTCGTTGGTTCCAACTGCTGGAAACACCGTCGTTGGTCCATAGAATCACTCGACGATCTTGAGAACAGCTGGCGATGACAGTACGCGAGAGTCCAATGGATGGAGCCCAAGCTGCATCACGAACCCAATCCGAATGACCTTCTAGTTTAGCTTCCTCGACCCATTCTTTATCTTCCCTGCAAATTCGAAAAAAATCCTCGATTTATCACGGAGATTTACTTTTTAAATTAATTATACAACTTACCGCCAGACTTTGACAAGATTATCACAACCCCCACTAACAAAACGCTTGACAGGAGCAGATCGTGAACCGGTAGTTGAGTCAAAGGCCGCGTTAGGTCCAATAGCTGGAGCCCAGCTAACTGCATTGCACCCAATCTACAATAGCATCACATGCATTAGGAAATATTTAAGACTTAATAAAGATGGTGAAATGTATACTGTATGAGCATTGTTGATCTTCTTGGCCTCCCAACCTCCCGCAGCTGTAGCAGAGAGAATGGAGATGGATCCATCAGAACTTCCACAAGCGAGGATAAGGCCATAGTCATGAGGAGCCCAGCAAACAGAGTTCACAGATGAATCATGGTTAGCATATTCATAAAACTTGACCCATTGTCCATTCATCTCTTTCCAGATAATAACTTTGTGATCATAAGAACATGATGCTAAAATATTCCCAAATTTGGGATGAGCCCAAGCAATTTGCCAAACCTGATAAATGAATGAATTGTCAGTATAACCACCATTTGTTGTATGATATTAACAGATCATTCAAAATTAACATACTGGTCCTTCATGTCCTCTCAAATCGGCAGCCAATGTTTGTGTTCCATTTTTCACATCGTAAATCCTCACAGACCTGTCAGATGAGCAGGTTGCAAGCCGACAGCCATAATAGTCCATTTGCGCATCATGCTAATAATCCCCATAAAACGTTAATACCATGTACGAAATTACAAAATCAACATCAGAATGATTTGATACTCACGATCATGTCTTCATGTCCAGTATCGACTGTGGAAATGACTGACACCTAAGAGGTAATAATTGAATGATAATTTTACAAGTGCCTTTAAAAATGCATCCAAATTATAACAAAGTACCATTTTTACTGAGAACTTGTAGATAAGACAGCGAGTTATAAAATATTCCTGCGTAAAAAAAATACCGACAAACTCACACAAACGAATCTGTCAATTTTCACTTTTCAGTCGACGTGTCCCCAGCGCGTTGCCAAACATCAACAATTCAACCAATTTTAGTGAAAAACGTTTTGGCGCCACGCCACCGCCATTTAAATTTTCATTCAAAAAAAGGGTTAGATGGTTAGATCAATAAGATGACGTACAAATAAATACCAGGAACAAATGTGATTTATTAAGAATTTCAGAACGGAAGAAGTACAAAGGTGACGTGCAACAGGACAAGTACAAAAATAATTAACGCAGTCACAGTGGAAAAAACGTGAAAAAGGAAACGTAGTCACGAAAGTAATGAAACCAAAATAAATATTTCTTACACAGAAAATGAAACAACCGCAGCCTAATATAAAAATTTGTGTTGGGAAATAGTTTGAGAAGACCGAAAGAATTAAACATCTTTACTATAATATTGTGACAATTAAGATGCAAAAAGAAGGCTGGGTGTGTTAACATTGTTAAGAAGAAAAGCTGAATATTTGTTGACACTCGAGTTCATAAAATAATTGTTCTCTCTCTCTCTCTATATAGAATTAGTCCGGTTCGTCGTAAGAAGAATTTTGCAACTGTTTTGGAGAACATGAATTAGTTCATTGGTGTGATGGAGTCGAAAGGAACGCAAAAGGCGTCGAAAAATCGTTCTCATCTGCTTTCGCTGAAGTTTCCGGTGACGAAGGAGGAGTCAATATCTTGCGGTGCTTTTCGAAAAGATCCACCCCATTTAAAGTAAAGAGACGAATGTGAAGGGCTCCGTCGACGACCTTAAGGAATTTAACGGCGAAGAAAGCACGTTTGACGAAGCGATCTAGAAAAGCATCGGCGGCGACTTTCGAGAAAGATTCCGCTCCATCCAGGCAACACTTGAATGCCAACGCCGGTTGCTTGGCGTAATCCGAGGGTAAATCTCTCAACAAACTGGTCTGCACCTCACAAGTGTGACCGTAATCAAAATAGTAGACTCTGGCGGTGTCTCCATTGACGCTTTCAACCACGGCGCGATACCATTGTCCGTCATCAGGGAAGAAATCATCTGGCTCACGGTAAAAAGCCAGGCACGGCTTACCGACGGAAGCAACAAAGTTCTTCTTGTTGATAAATTCCGGATGGCGGCCCAACACGTCAAGGCGTTCCATAATGGAATTGACGGTCTTCGGCTCCAGCTGAATCCAAAGTTCGGTCAGCGACTTGATGTACGAGGCCACAGCACGAGAAGAAATCATCTGCTCTGGAGCGAAATTGACGTTCTGTGGTGCGTGACTCAAGGGCGATGTGGACAATTGGCGCTGGACCAGAGACACACCATCAGAAGTGCTGAGCTGAACACGAAGGAGTCCATCGACGGTTCCCAAATATTTGACGGGGAAGGCAGAGAGTTCAACCAAACGACTTTCGAAAGCTCCGGCAAAATCCTTGTGAAAAACATCTGCCCCATCAAGGCAGCATTTGAAAGCCAAGGGCGGCAACTTGATCAAATCCAGGGGTAGTTCGCGCAAATAGTTGGTTTGTAAAACTGAACTGTTGCCGTAGTCGACATAGCAGACGGTGACGGAATCTCCATCGATCGCTTCGATTACCGCACGGTACCAGAATCCATCAACGTTGAAGAAAGCCAGGCAAGGCTTGCCGATGCTTGCGGAGAATTCCTTTTGGTTGACAAACTGGGGATCAAGGATAAATTTGTCGATGCGCTCCATTATGACGTTGACCGATTGAGGTTCTAGCTGAATCCAGAACTCGGCAAGTGACTTGGCGAAAGGTGCAACGGCATGGGTAGAAATAATCTGCTCTGGAACAAAAGCCATGTTTTGAGGAGCAAATTTCGACGGAGCATCCTTGGTTGGCTCTAAAAAGATTTAAAATATAATGAATAAGGTTACAATTTGTTTGGTGTAGGTAAAGAACAACAACTTACTAGTCTCCAAGATCAACGGAGGCGAAGCTTCTGGTAGAACAGACTTGGGTGCTAGTGGTAAAGAATACCGTTTCGTATTTGGTATTTCAACTAAAAATTTGACATAACAAACCACAATATTATTACTCGTTGAATACTAACGTGAAAGACAGTAAAGCTTACCTTTAGTAATAGATGCAGGTGTGGCCTTTGCTCGAACGACATCTGCAACCTTTTTATTGATTGAATTGTCTGTGAAAGTGACGGAATAGTTTCCTTCCTTGCACTCTCCGACATTTACTTCGACCCATTTGTCCAGGACGAGGCTTTTCCATTCCAAGGCAGTAAAGGAGAAATTGCCATCCAGTTTGCAATGGATGCCGTGCGGTGGCTGGCGGAAATGGTTCAAACAATCCAGAGGGGCCAGGATTTTGAGGCGTGGTATCCAGAGACTGTTCCCGAAGTCGATGAAGTAGATTTCGACGAGCCCGTCTGGCAGCTCACTGATTATGAAGACGCGACGGAAACGATGGTAATTTTGGTCTTCGTTCCATTGCAGAACACCATGATGACCCAAGCGACTCTTGCCATCGCCATACAAAAGGGGAGGATTGGGTAGCGAAGAGTAGACGTTCAAAAGTTCAGTCGCCATTTCGTCTTGATCTTTGATCGGTATTCTTCCCAGCTTTCCAAAGAAAGAACCAGGCTCCCCTGAGAAAACGACGAAAAGGACCTCATGAGCAGCCAAATCAACATCGGGGATCTGAAAACACGGAAGGTTAATTATGCCTTGAAAATCGAGAATATTCAAGTTGTTTTTCACATTGTTACCTCAGTTATAGTAGTTGGATTAGCTTGGGGCGTTGAAAAAGGAGCCTGTGGAGTTTTCGTGCTTGTTAGAAGATTAACACTACCCACGGAATTTGAAGCAGAGCTGAAGTCGCTACTCGAAGTGTTCATGCTCGATAAAAGATCAGCAAGTGAATTGCGGCTCATATTATTACTCTCTGGAAATGTTAAAACAAAAAGAGGTTCTTGAAAATTTGAATGTCGATGGAAATGAAATGACAATTTTTACCGTCGAATCCAAATGACCTTGTGATGGCTTCAATTTCGTCAGGGAACATGAAAGGGTGGCGAAGGATTTGACGTAGCTCCAACATGGTCAACACCTGTGACAGGGACAGCGTGGAAGGCAGGTGGATCTTTTTATAAACTTCCGATCCCTCCAGACTCTCGGGGCTGATTGGAACAGCGGGCGAGTTTCTTTTGTAGACTCGCTTGGTGGCCATGATGAAGAAGTTATCCTCTTCTAGTACACCGACAACATGACGGTCTCGCAAGCTGCCTAGCAGGTAACTCGTGTAGTAAAATGGCATGAGCCCTGGCTCCTCGTATGCAGAGTAATAAGTGGTTCGGCCATCGATTTCGTCAACTGCGTTGAAATTGGTAGCCTGCCAACAGGGATACAATTAAGAAATGAAGAAGATAAATGCCAACAAAATTTGGAATGAATTAAAACTCACATCTTCGGTGGCTTTGGGTTGGCAGTACGAATGAGAATGGAAAGATCCCAGTTCACCATAGACTACTTTGACTGATCCCATGGGCTGAATTTTCTGGGTTATTCTCTCCACACTCTTGTTACTGATTGGCTAATAAGAGGAACAAAATAAACAAATTTGTTATGATTCTTTTAAAAGATTACATAATAAACTGTTACCAATGCTGTTTCATGGTAGAAACTTGTTGTCAGTGGTTCTCGCAGCAGATATATAACCCGATTACTTTCATTTGACATGGAAACAACCTAATTGAAAAGTGAATTTTTGAAATTAAAAAGCTCTCAGTATTATTTGAATTCAGTAAACTACTATACGTTGTTTTGCTGCTGTAATGTAGACATCAACATATCCTGAGATTTTGTTACCAGCTCTTGATAACACTCACTAACCCTGTGAAGAAAGTAATCTGGAAACGGCACCAGATTTGGATTTGCAGTACCAAAAAGAGTCAAGTGACTATGATCTGGAAATATGACAATAGAACAAGATAAATGGGATAATCAACTACAAAAATTCCAATAAAAAATACTGACATAGTTGGATGTCCAACAGTGAGAAATCTGAAATAACTGGTTCTCTCAAAACAGGATCAAATAGGAAATTTTTTTGGGTGACAAAATGCCCGGCGTAAGCAATTATTTCATCAGCATTCACCAAGTCAAAAATGATGCAAGCTAAACTGGTTTCATCGATAGTTGCCACAACTGCAGCATAACTGAAAAACTGTTGGGTTGGTATAAGTGCAGTTTGCCTGATCTTCAGTGCGTAAGGCTATAACAATACAAAAAATAGTAAAACAGTTAAATGCCAGTTATTTTGTTAAAAGAAATTCCTCCATACCGCGATTTTACGAAGAGAAGAATGCCCCAAATTCAACTCTTCAAAGGAAATGAAAGAAGGTCGACCTCGTAAACGATATTCCAAAAAGTTTGATGGATTGTCTTCAATGACAATGACTGGGGCATTTGCCATTATTTTCAGCTCAAAGAAAAAAACTAGAAATTCACTGATCGTGAAAATAATCCATCAAACGTAAAAATGTAAAATAAACAAGCACGCCCGGCTTTCAAACTCGTCGACCATATGATACGATCACTAGACTATTCAAACGTTCGAACTTCGAAATATTTGGGCATGGGCATGCAGGGAACAGTGCTGCCAATTTGAAAACGAAACATATTATAATTTTTTATTGCACTGAACCACTAACTTAAAATTAATTGAATAGGGTAATAATTTTTATTTTCAATATTGACTCTACGTAAAAGTTTTTAAAGTAAATCGAAAACTTTTAGCCTAAAGCTTTCTGGCAACCTCCAGAGTCCAGTCGGGATCATGGCTGAAAACATGCTGAATCACGTCAAACAGTTTGTGATGATTTACGTTGTATTTTGACTAATAATTTTCAGTTAACGTAATGAAAAGTAAAAAGGATAAAAGTAATATGAAAAACATTTTTTTTTAAATTCTACATTTTGTATAGTGGGAGCAGATAGGATTGGGGTAATTTAAGAAACTTAATAGATCGTTTTCGTGAAGATGCTTCTAGGCTGATTAATGTATTGGCATCTGGCCCCATGGAGAGAAAGAGCCGCCATTGCTTTCGTAGACCTGTTCATTTGCGTGATCATGGTACACCTGAGTACACAAACCGGAAGAAAATATTTTTTTAAAAAAGATATGTTAATTTTTAATGTTTTTGTTAAGTGAAATAAGTGGGAAATTGTTGCAATACTGGAGGATGACGATTATTTTTGGGAAGGGGGGTTCAGTTACCGTGATTTTTTCGTGATTTCTGTGGTATTTCGGCTTATATTTGTAGCCAGAGTATTCCGGTGGAGCGTATGGTGGTGGGCCATAGCTCAACTGAGCCGAGATGCAAATTGAGACGAAAGCGACCAAAAAAACAAACTAATTTAGATAAAAGGATCGTGTTATTAGTCTTCAAAATAAAATAGCAGATTCAGCGGTCTCCTACCACTTTCAGCAAAGACATGTTGCTGTGAGTCGTTTCTTCGGCTTGAACTGATGGACTGATGATTATTGACGCATTTTCACCTTACCATAAAAACAGATCCTGCCTTACACTTAATGATCCGTTCCAGATGCCATTGTTTCCTTGTTTGTCGACTCGTTAGTATTCACCGTCACGGCCATACTTGTACTGCACACATTGCATTGTACAACAAACAATTAAGAAAACAGAGCTCTGGCCTTAATTTAGAAATACTCGAAATTTTCAACGTACGTCATTCAGTCCATCTTTTCTTACCAAATGCATTAAGCAAAAAATTGATTAATCATGCAGTGTATTTTAAAATTCTCAAAACTCCCCAAATAACCATTACCCTTTCTTAAAATCGAAACTTTTTGCGTTTTTGAATTCACGCCCTTTCCATTTTGATTAAGCCGTCTTAATCGAGCGTGAAATTTCTTCAGATAGAAGCAATCCCGAAAAGTGAGTGTAATGGGAAGGGTCGTCATAGAGATACTCTCCATACGATTCCCACGCCGTGAGCTCTACCCAAACTTTATCTCCCGCTTGTAAATTCAATGTAGATTGCAGTGTTAGCGGACTGTTTTGAGTTGCTTTGGTATTGGCCTCTTCAACCCATCCTCTCCCGACTTCTTTGCCGTTCAACAGCAGACGTGCCCCGTAACTGAAGACGAGCGTTGACGATTCCGGGAATTGCACAAGTCCAGAGAAGGAGAAAAAGTAAATTCCCGCGCGAGGAGCCGTGAATTTCCCTGATGGTAAATCCATAGCTCCTCCGATATTGACCTGAGCAACTTCGAATGGAAGGGGAGTGTTTTTCTTATCGAAAGATCGGTTTTTCTGGACGTAGAAATAGGTAGGCGATGACTTAATTTCAGCATAGCCAATAAACGTCTGGAAACCTTGGTAGATCCACCACAAAACAAAACAAACGTAGTAACAATTAGAAATTATTTAGACCGAACATAGTGTAGATGAAATGAAGCTTACTAGGATCGTTTGGCTGTTTACGGAAGTCGCATAAAACAGTTTCGATATATTTAGCTCCGATAATCAAGTTGATTCCGCTGGAAGGCTGTCCTATTGTCTTTAAATCCGCACATGATCGTGGAATTTTCAGTTTTCCCTGCCTGAGAACACTAGCGTTCTCATCTTCTAATTCAAAGCTATGTTTATTGTTGCTTTCACTTCGGCTCTGTTGAGCGGTTGGAAGTGATTTTTGTTGTCTCGTTTGAGCATCCATTTCAGCAAGCTGAGCTTTCATTTGTGACGCTTCTGCTTCCAAATGAGTTAGTTGGTCTCCTAATTTTTCCACACTTTTTTTCTAAAACGTATTAGAATGCAATACACAAATAGGCCTATACACTAAGTATAAAAGTAGAATATTGAAATTTGAGTGGCTTACATGCTGTTGCTTAAATTCTTCTAACTGAATATCTTTCGCTGTCAAAACGCTCTTCAATTCCGCCTTGCATAATAAAGAACACATTTTTCAGTACAATTTTATAGGTTGATGGCAACGCGTACAGTTCAATGATTATCTTACGAAATGTTGTTGCATCTCTACCAGTTGTTGCTCTACGGTGAGGACAGCAAGAGCGTAGTTCGACACAGCCAATACGAAAATTCCTAAACGGATTGCGGAGAGGCAAGCCATGTTGTAGCAAAAAAGTAACGTACCTGCTGAGAATCCTCGAGTAGATCTGTCGCAATTATTAACGTTACCTTGTTTTTTTATAGAGACCAATCGACAGTAACCCCTTATTATTCAGATTTGGGCCAAGTGACCAGGCGTAACACCTGCGGAGTGCAGATGTTAAAACAAATTGTGTGTCAATACTCTGGGCATGCACTACTATATGCCTAACAACCTTGTTTTTTTTTTTATAGAAACCAATCAGCAGTTAGTACCTGTTAATCCCTTATTATTCAGATTTGGACGAAGCGACCAGGTGTTAAAACCAATTGTGTGTCAATACTCTGGGCATACACTAGTGTGTAATATGCCTAACGACCTTGTTATTAATACGACAATTTGCCTTGAAGGTATTGTGTGAACAGCTGCGCTACGCGGATGATAAACGAAACGCCGAAATTTTTGTATTCGCAGCTACTAATTTCCACCCAGGCAGCCTTATCGATGAAAAGCTGCTTTGCGGTTAGTTTTTGTAACATCAATTGAAATCCCTTCCTTGAATAGATTGTGAAGCTTATACCCAGTAAATCGAATTATCGGTTTTCGCTGCAAGTGTTGAAATGTGGGTTTTTTGTAAATTCGGATCACGATTTAAACGTTAAAGACGAATTTACTCAAATTTGATTGAGACGATGATAACGACTGTAACTCTGTCGCTCCAGATTCACAGCATTACATAATTTTTTTAAATGTTGAATAGGCGCTTGAAAATGTCACTTTTTCGTTGTGTTTCCACAACTCGCATTTAACGTAATAATGTTGAAACGTTCATGTAAAAAAGAATTTCTTTTCCTTTTTTTGTGTTGCAATACTTGATAAGTTATGCTTTAAAAGCATATTATTATTGCTAGGGATTTCAGTCTGTTGTCTTGGTCCATTTAGCGTTGCCATAACGACGCTACAAAATTGAATGTGCATACGATACGAGGACCCTACACAGTGGTTAGTATTTCATTCAGTGATTCATTTGCAAGATGAAGCCTGCTGATAATAGATGACTGAATTTAAAAAAAAGCGTTGTATTTTCGGGAATCGTGACACGATGCTGTGCGAAGGTTGTGCGGAATTGATAATAACGATTAATTAAAAAAAATAAAATCGAGTTTGAATTTTTTTTAAATAAATTCCGAACAGAGGTACATAGAGTAAGTTACTACACATGTAATTGTTACATGTAAAACGAAGGATTACGAACGAAGATGTTAGTTTGAACATCCATCGCTGTTTAACTTGTTCTATAATTAATGCTGTATATAGTTAAAACTAATCACTTTGAAGTATCATTTATTTACAGAGATTGAAGTCGTTTTGAATCTTTCGACGTGCCCTGCGAATATTTTTGTGTAGGTAATTTCATTTCTAGATTTAAAGACACCAGTATAACCATATTTTTTAAAATGCAGGATCGCAGGTATCCGGATTGTTAGCTGACAGTTTCTTGGACGACCTCTTCGAGAGCTCGATGGCGCTTTTGACACAGCATTGTATAATCGACATGTGCAGTTGTTTCATCTGTCAGTCTTCCCCATGAACAGAAGTAATAGGTATGTAAAATTCTTTTCTATTATAAATGTTGGTGGCCCTGAAAAGGGCCGAATTGTTGGTATAAGGGAATCGAATTGCTTAAGCACGTTCACCACGGATACGGCGAGCGAGTTGGATGTCTTTTGGCATGATGGTGACTCGCTTAGCGTGGATGGCACACAAGTTGGTGTCTTCGAAAAGACCCACCAAGTAAGCTTCGCTGGCCTCCTGCAGGGCCATGACGGCCGAGCTCTGGAAACGCAAGTCGGTCTTGAAATCCTGGGCGATTTCTCTGACCAAGCGCTGGAATGGCAACTTGCGGATCAGAAGCTCGGTCGACTTTTGGTAGCGACGGATCTCACGAAGGGCGACGGTGCCGGGACGATAACGATGGGGTTTCTTGACTCCTCCAGTGGCCGGTGCACTCTTGCGAGCAGCTTTAGTGGCCAACTGTTTGCGGGGCGCCTTGCCACCGGTGGATTTGCGAGCGGTTTGCTTGGTACGAGCCATTTCGAGCGACTGAAATTTCAGATGTCCTTTGCTAGTAAAAGCGCTTGGTATATGTGGGGAATCTACGGACGTTGCGGAGCTAAGGGAGTTCACTGGCTAGGGATTGGTTAGTTCAAAAATGGGAGGGAAAGAATTGATAACGGAAATTCTCTCTTTGTTAGAATGATGGGCGTTGCGGAAGTTCCCACCAATGGGCGTTAAGCTTGAGGGGACTGGAGCGAGTATAAAGCACAAATTCTTCTACAATCATTCTGTTTAGTAGTTTATCAAATTTCCGAAACTCATATCAAAATGACTGGTCGCGGTAAAGGAGGAAAAGGACTCGGCAAAGGAGGCGCCAAACGTCATCGCAAAGTTTTGCGTGACAACATCCAAGGTATCACCAAGCCGGCCATCCGTCGTCTTGCTCGCCGTGGTGGTGTGAAGCGTATCTCTGGTCTCATCTACGAGGAAACCCGCGGTGTTTTAAAGGTGTTTCTCGAGAACGTGATTCGTGACGCCGTCACCTACACTGAACACGCCAAAAGGAAGACTGTGACGGCCATGGATGTCGTCTACGCGCTGAAACGGCAGGGCCGCACTCTGTACGGCTTCGGCGGTTAAGCACTGATTTTCAAACAGACTCCGATCTCATAATTCAATCGGCCCTTTTCAGGGCCACCAACTTTTAAAGGAAAAAGATTTCGTTTAACTTCGTGGCCTCAGTTAAAAAATTATCTTACTACTCGCTACTCGCTTACTAACTCGTGCGTGGGGTAGATATAAATCGTTATCGCTTAAATATGCTAGACTTGACAAAAGTAACCAACTGATGAAAAAGTATTATCGGTTTAGGATTCATTCTAGAACATTCCAAAAGGTTTTCCGTCACTGATTAAGTCCTAACTTAAACAATAAATTACAATTAAATTAATGTTAAAGCTAAGCAAAGCCAAGCTTGCGGCTGAAGACCAATGGTTGTCGTAGGGTTCAATCGTAGGGTCTCGATTTCAATTTTAGAACAGTCCTAGAAAATCAATTATTGAAAATCCTAGATCCTAGATAGAGTTTTCCCCCTTTTATAGTGAATTTATGGTTAAAAAAGGGTATCCTGGCCTAGGATTATTCATTTCAGAATAAGACAGGCATTGTTTATTGTGAATTAGAATCTCTTCGTTCAGAGGCGAGGCTGTGTGACTAAAGCAGTAGTGCTTTTTCTTTTCTATAAAGTTTGGTGGCCCTGAAAAGGGCCGTTTGGGTTGAAAGAGAAGACCGGAAATAATCTACTTGGTGCTGGTGTACTTGGTCACTGCCTTGGTGCCTTCAGACACGGCGTGCTTGGCCAACTCACCGGGCAAAAGCAGACGGACGGCCGTCTGGATTTCCCGGCTAGTGATGGTCGAACGCTTGTTGTAGTGGGCAAGACGGGACGATTCTCCAGCGATGCGCTCGAAAATGTCGTTGACAAAGCTGTTCATGATGGTCATGGCTTTGGAGGAAATGCCAGTGTCTGGGTGGACCTGCTTCAACACTTTGTAGATGTAAATGGCGTAGCTCTCCTTCCTCTTGCGCTTCTTCTTCTTGTCTCCTTTGGCAATGTTCTTCTGGGCCTTGCCGGCCTTCTTCGCAGCTTTTCCACTAACTTTGGGGGGCATTCTAGGACTTGAGTAAATCTGAGAAAGTAACGGCCGTCATTTCAAATTTCGCTTTTATATTGAAGCTGGCTCCCCCTCACAACTTGATGGTAGCCAAAACTCGCGTCTCCAGAGACTTACGTGTAACAGATAGATGTTCAGTTGGGGGCGGAGCTAGTAACACAATTAGGGGAGAGATGAAAGAAAGGCGGGGCAAATAAAAGTTTTCTGGTTGGCTACCAAAATTGTGTTCCGAATCCAACTTCAAGTCCCTATATAAACGTCGATTTTTCAAATTGTATTCATCACTCGTTCCTAGATTTTAGGAACCGCGTTTACTTACTCTACATCTAAACATGTCTGGTCGTGGCAAAGGAGGCAAAGTAAAGGGAAAGTCAAAGACCCGTTCCAGCAGGGCCGGACTTCAATTCCCCGTCGGTCGTATCCATCGAATGCTCCGCAAGGGCTCATACGCTGAACGCGTTGGTGCCGGTGCCCCCGTCTACTTGGCTGCCGTCATGGAGTACTTGGCCGCTGAGGTTCTCGAGTTAGCCGGTAACGCCGCCCGTGACAACAAGAAGACCCGTATCATCCCTCGTCACTTACAATTGGCTATCCGCAACGACGAAGAGTTGAACAAACTTCTCTCCGGTGTTACAATTGCCCAGGGTGGTGTGTTGCCTAATATCCAGGCCGTTCTCTTGCCCAAGAAGACCGACAAACCCGCCAAGGCTTAAACTTCTCCCGTCTTTAAACAAACGGCCCTTTTCAGGGCCACCAATTTATTCTTGAAAAAAGGAATTTGCTTAGTGCTATAATGTACATTTCAATTCTGATTGTGATCATGATAAGGTGCGCAAATTTGCTGATTCATTTCAAGGCAACTCTTGGATTGTTTTGATTCAATCTAATTCGTCTGCGGTATTTTGTTTGTCCGATTATGAGAGAAAAATATTTCATTTGTGATATTTCATATTTTGGTTAATTTGGATGTATTTCAAATTTTACATGTTATTGTCGTATAGATTTGTTTGTTTCCTTTATATATCTCTGATCTGAATGAAATTCATATCTGAAAATCAATTCAGTATGAATTTTTGATCCACCTTATTCAAATTCATGCAACCTTGCCCCGTCCCCCTCAATTTAGTGCGAAACATTCAAAATGGTCGCCGCTTGGCGTGTTGGTGGTAGCTGTGTGACAACGATCCCTATGCCAATGGCAATTCTCATTCTCAGGAATTTGGTAATCTGTTAGATTTTTCGTGTGTAATAGCACTATTAGATTATCTCTCTGTCTGGTATATTGCTCTTTTATTATGACACCTATTGACGAACATGAAAAAGATCTTGATTGGCTATAAAGAAGAGTTCACATCACAGATTTTGAATTATTTAATAGATAACACTATTCAGATTCTTATTTCATTCTTGACTCAATATTTTCAGATAATATCTTCAGCTGAAGGTTTCGAGTGATCTGGGTGCTTGTGATAACAGTGATAAAATGGTCCAATTCAAGCTGTCTTCATAAACCACCATGGAAATTCAAGGTTTTTGACTACACCTTTTTATTTTGACTAACATTTGTTTTTATTCGTGTGATATTTAAGACAGTATAGTATAATTAGGTAAAAAACCTTTCTAAAAAAACATGCTTTTCCATTCGTTGCTGACTTCCTGGATAGATTTGTTTGGGGGTTTGTCCCCATGTCTAATGTTAATCCTAGCTTACATCCCACAATTAAAAAATGTTAGCCTGGTCGCTCCTTCTCTGTCTCTTTTTAAAACTCAAGTGGGCAACTTGTTTGTTATATTTGTATAGCTAACTCAATTATGGTCAAGATGTGGCTCCCACAGTCCACATGTATTTACTAATGTGGAAAGCTGACTTCCTTTTTCATTCACTTAATAGTCTAATTTTCGTAATGTACTCTCTGGAGCAAATGACACTGTGAATGAACTGGAATTTTCACTTGGTGAACATTTTGGTATTCTTTTTCTATTTTTAACTGCCTAGTTTTCAACCTATCCTATAATGGTAATTTCACTTGTTCGCTAAATGGATAATAACATGATTCCTTCTTAATTTTCTAAATAAAATTCCATTCATTTCTCGTTTACTGCTCTTGGCACATAGTTCTGTTATGTTTCATAACATTTAATTTTTCTTTTAGAACGCGAATATGTTTCATCGGGATATTCGGCCACATCATCAACAATCACAAGCTATTCAAATATCTATGCATTACCTATTTATGTGCCAGTTCCCGTTTCACTGCCTTCACAAATCAATCAACCGGAGCCAGTGGAACGTTTGGATTCAAAAGAAAGAGTTTCTCAGTTGGAAGATCCATAGCGGATGCTGGAACTGCAGAAGAAGATTCAGGAATTGGAGATTAGTTTGCAGGAAGCCAAAGCCAAACAGGCTGTTCCTCCCAGTGGAATTAAGAGCCAGCAGGTCGTCATCGACAAATCGATATCTGCAGCTATTTCCACTGGAGCCACTGAAGCCGAACTTTGTGTGTTCCTAAAAAGAATCCTTCTACCTCATCTTGTGTCTCTTCTAAAATTCTGAATGAAATTGATCTTCTGCACGACCGATTGAGCAATATGATCGCCTCAACCGGAGCTGTCGCTGTCAACCGTCGTCGCATTGGAAAGATAACCGACAACTATCAGGAGCCGATTGGGCGTGGAGGATTCGGCCAAGTCTTCAAAGGAACTTGGCATGAACGTCAAGTAGCCGTCAAAGAAATCCGCTCTCCTTGGCGTTGCAGCACAGTCGTCGAGGCTCAATCGTTCGCCAAGATGATTCAACGAGAGGTTGAAGCCCTTTCAGCTGTCCAGCGCCGCAATATTATTGGACTGCTCGGTCTTTGCACGGATAACGAATCGAGTGATGGTGACTCATCGATTAGAGTCTGCTCATCTTTGAATTCGCCAACGGAGGGACTCTTTTCGACTATCTTTTCGGTGGCCAAGCAAAAAACAACAAATTCAAATCAGACGTGAATCAAATGATACTGATCGCTCGCCATCTCACCGCGAGGCTCTCCATCTACTGCAATCCACTCAGCAGAAGCCGGGCGGTTCAGTTATGGTCCACCGTGACGTGAAATCCGCCAATGTTTTACTGCAACGGGATTACGAAGGAAGAGTCGTGCGAGCTGTTTTGGCCGATTTTGGTTTGCCGGTTTTCATTTGGATCTCAACGAAAGTGGCTCCGGCTCTGGCCTAGCAGCCAGTTCCATGACAGCCTTGGTAGGTACCCACGACTGTGTTGATCCTTTGTATGCGGAGGTACTGTATATTTTCAACATGTTCCAACTGATGCAGTGTTTATTAATTATTTTTTCAATTACCATTGTAGAGTTTAACCTGCAGACGGGTCGGCCAGTTTGCATGTCCTTCACGATTGAAGGTCGCGGGGAATATTACGTTAAACTGTCAATGCGGTGGTGTAGAGGTTGGGTGAGAATTGGACGTGTTGCATCATTATCGAGCAGGTATTCAATAGCCGCAAGGCTCAGCCATTTGGTATTCATTTTGATATTGGTTGTTGTAGACCCATCCCCAGCAACGTCAACCTAAAAAAGGAAAGGCCAGTTTGCATTTCCTTCACGCTCGAAGGTCACGGTGATCTTAACGTAAAACGTGTCCTGCGACGGCGGAGAGGTTGGGTGAGGACGACACGTGTTACATCATTTTCAAGTAGGTACAATAGCCGCAAGGCTTAAGAGAGGGGTCAGGGTGAGAAAAAGTCGTATAAAAGGAAAGAGAAAAGGCGTTTGAAATCAGTTGAGTGAGAATCTCCGACACGGCAACTGCTGTCCTATTCGTCACTAAATGCATTCTTCATTCTAAAATCATTTCGCAATAAGTAAATATCCTTTAACTTTTTGTGTCGAATTTTATTGTTTTTTTTTTCTTTTCAATTGTTAATATGCTATTTATTGAATATATTTAATATTCAAATTGTTTATTGTCTGTCGTATTAAAGGAGAAAAAAGGCCAAAGAAATCAGTCGAGTGATCATCACCGACATGGCAATAGCAACTGCAGTGCACTATTTGTCATCAATTGATTCTTCACCGTGTAATCAGTTCGTAATCATGAGTAAATATTCATTTTTATTTGAGTCATGAAACAATTCTCATTCCTAGTTTATATGATGAGCTATAATTGAAATTAATTTTTAAATTGTTTATTGTACAGTTAATTATGGCGTTGTGCTGCTGTTGGGTCGACCGCGAGTGTACCGATGTCTCCTGGATACGGTGGCCCCGAGTTCACCAAAGCGCCTGAGTACTACATTGAGGCTCCCAAGTACTACACCATCAAAGCTCCAGAGTATTACACTGCAATCTACGCTGCCCCAGCTTACACCACCAAGGGACCGGAGTACTGCACCACAACCTCCGCTGCCCCAGTTCACTACACCGCCCCGAGACACAACCACATCTGAGGCAGCCAGTATTACTGCACAGCGGCTGCTTCTTAGTAACAACCTACGTTACACCTAGATGCTACACCGAAGCCCCTAAGTACTGCACCGGCAAGGCCGAATATTACATAACCACGTTTGCTGCCCCAGCTACCCTGCTACACCGAGAAACCCAAGTATTTCTCTGCTCCAAGCAACTATCGAACAGAGGCTCCTGTTGACTACACCACCCATGCCCCGGGGTTTTACAGTAAAACCTACGCTGCCCTATCTACACCACCAAGGCTCCAAAGTACTACACAACCAAGGCACCCCAGCTTCTACTTAGGCTGCTCCGACTTTCTGCACCGAAGCTGCGAAATATTCCACTGCCCCGAGATACTACACCATCAAGGCTGTTACAATGTTGCATCACAACCTACGCTTCTCCAGTTTACTACATAATGGTGAAGCCAGAAATGGAAACAGGTATGGGCCCAACGGGTCTTGCTTTATTCCTCTTGTGTCTCTTCTACAAGATTAACGTCTGGAATATTTGTTAATTTTTTTTTTTTTAATGTGAAGTAGTCAGGGTAGAGACAATATTTTGATAAAGGGATAAAAGTGCTTTCGACTTATTTTAAAGAAGTTCTACATAACACGTGGGTTTTTGTGTTGAAATTTGTTGGTATAGTTAAATGTGTGCGGCTCATGAGTTGCCAGGCTGAAGCTTATTTTCTGCTAGAAATCACTTGAGTAGAATAACCAATGAAGCGTTGTTGACACTTAACTTGCATCTGACCGTGTGGAAGGCCTTTTTATTTTTTTCATGTTACTTCATTTTTTTCAATCATTCTCATTTAATTTCTCCAATGTCAATTGCTAATTTGAAGGTGACGGAGATTATTCCGTAAAATGTGCCATGTAGTGGTGTAGAGGTTGGGCAAGAACGGGACGTGTTTCATCATTATAAAAAAGGTAGAATTGCTGAAAGGCTTGAGTTGAGAGGTAAATCGGGGTTAGAAAAATTCGTATAAAAGGAGAGAAGGAAGGTGATAGAGATTAGTCTAGTGAGCATCTCTGACCCGGCAACAACTGCTTTCTTCCAATTCTCAATCATGGGTAATTCGTTTATTTTACATGGAGTTTTGTATCATATAGACTATCTTACATTTGTTCATGTGTCACTAATAGTTAAATATTTTAATGTTCACATCTAGTTAATTTATAGTCTAGTGCTGTTGTTTGGTGTATTGTTGATGGTCGAGTCGTCCACTGGTGTACCGGTGTCCCCTGGGTGTGGCAGATACCAAACCGCAATGCTACCGTCTTACTACACAACAAACATACGCGACCAGTTACTACACCTAAAAGGCCGTATGTTACACAAGGACGTATGCTACACCGGTTTACTATACCGAGGAATTCAAGTATTACTCTTCCCCGAACAAATACCAAACAGAGGCTCCTGTTTACTACACTTACCATCGCCCTCGAGTGTTACACTACAATCTACGCTGCCCCAACTACTACACTGTAGCTCCGAAGTGCTACACATCAATGCACAACCAATTCGCAATTGGTAAATCTGCTGTTTTACATAATTTGAATTATTCCACATGCTCTCTAATTGTTAATTAATAACTGAAAATGTTTTATTTTATTCATTTACAGTTTATTTTTACGTCGTGCTGCTGTTGGTTGTTCTATCGTTGCTAACGTGTTGACCACTGTACCGAACTCCACCGACTTTGGGTATTAACGACAAGTGATGTATGTCAATAGGTGCAATAGCCTAAAGTTTATAATGTGAAACAGGAAGAGAAAAAATTGGATAAAAGAAGAGAGAAAAGGCGATTTATCAATTGAATGAGCATCTCCTACCCGGCAGCAATTGCATTCTTCCAATACTCAATTAAAGGAGTACTACACCACCAAGGCAGCGGAGTACCAAACGACTGCGTATGCTGCCCCAGCCTTTTAGTCCGAGGCTCCCAAGTACTACTCCGTTCCCAGCTACTTCACCGAGGCTCCAGCTTATTACGCCACAACGCGGTCAAAAACTACACCGAAGCGCCCAAGTATTACTCTGCCCCGAATTACTTCACGCGGCTGCTCCTTCGTACTACGTTGGACCGAAATACTACACTGAGGCTCCAGTTTACTACACTACAACTAACGCTGCACCTTGATACACCTAGCTAATACACCAAGGCACCCAAGTACTACATCGACGAGTCCGCATGTTGCACTACAACCCACGCTGTCCTCAGCTACCATACCGAGGCTCCGCTCCCATACCGATGCTTCCAAGTACTACACAACCAAGGCACCCGAGCTACTACTTAGGCTTCTCCGACCTACTGCACCGAAGCTGCGAAGTATTCCACTGCCCCGAGTTACTACACCACCAAGGCACCTGAATGTTGCTTCACAACCTTCGCTTCTCCAGTTTACTACAGGGAGGCTCTTAAATACCAGAGCCGAAATTTCTGATTTATTTATTTGTTTTTAGATTTGTCGGTCATATCTCAATAGTAACTAGTGACTGGGAATCGTTGTTGATCTTAAATGAGAAAATAAATTTTTTAATGGTAAACATCTTTTACGAAATCTCTTAACACGACATATTCAAGTGCTTGGACGAACTTCATTTTCAGGGTAAGTAACGAAAGAGACGTACTGCTGATTAGTGTTAACTCTAGATTTTTGAATTTAAGAATTCATTTTTAACTGAAGTTGGCGGAACAAAGGAGTTGCAGATAGTGTTGGGTTTTCCATAGAAATTTGGAGTATTGAAATAAGTAAGTATGTAAACAAGTCACTTGCCCAAACTTATGTATAAACGTATAAGTGCCCATTTTGTTACAAGTGTCAAGAGACAACAAACAAAAAACTTCAAAAGGAATTGCTTTATTGTCCCACCTCCACCCACAATTCCACCACATTTTACAGTCACATACATACATAAATACATACATACATACACACATACACTTAAGTTAACCCGTTGGCTGCCACGCCATACAACCCGTAGGTTGCTCTCTACTACTCTACGCGCCACGTCTGAAGGATCCATGACCAAGTGGGACTTGCCATTGCTGACAAGTCCGGGCTGACACGGTGACAGGAGAAGATGGAATGCACGCCTCTAGAATCCATCACCGTATCGAAATGGGGGAAGTCCCTATGGTGCACTGCCTAACGGGGCCTTGCAGCGAATCTGGGGCTGGTGCAACTGTCCGACCCCGCGGCATGTAAACCACGAGACCGAACAGCGCGGCCCGTGCTAAGGAGCTAGGGGAGAACAAAGGCGTGGCAGGCAACGGGTTAACTAACACAAACACAAAACATATTACCAATAACAAATGATGATCCGCGCTGACATTTTGGAGATACCGGCGACGTTTTGGTGTCCATCTTCTCGACGTTTCCTCTGCATTACCTGAATAAAGAGAAAATAATTCTTATTTAGTGACATGCAAATAATAGTTACATAGTACAGATAGAAACAATAGTCAGGTTTTTTAGCACAAAGATTTAAAGATGCAATTTTTTAAACTTAAAATCAAGCTTGCAATATTGAGAACTGTAAACAGAACAAATCTCACTTGCTTGTTTTTTGAAAATTTTCCAGAAGTAGACCGGAAGTAACCACAGCTCCTCAACCATTGAGCTGTCATCAAATTAAACCACATATTCGTGATCACCATGACATTTGGGGTCGATTAGGTGTGATTTCAACGAAATCCAAAATTTGGCCAAAATCGAGAATTTTCCTGAGACATAGAGCTGTATTTCACGACGGCGTGACAAAGACATATCATTATAAAAGATTAGTAGATGTACGATGAGGAATTTCAATTGACTAGGCGAAGTTAGACGAGAGATGGAACAATGGAAATAGTATACAGAGCGATGAAAAACGAGATATAATACACTACGATGCAACGATGGAGAACAAATTCATGCGATACATGTCATATAATCACATGCAAAACCATTAAGGAGCTGGAGTATAGGCTTCCTGGTCATCCCCATGTCCGCGGATGTGGTGATGAATAATGGAGACAGATCCCTGGATAGCCATCAGACGGCACTTCCTCCGGAGGCGGCGCCAAGGAGCCGGGGGGATGTTGAGGGCGACAGCAACCTCGTTGTTTGAAGGGAGCCAGGATCCCAAGGCGCCAATAACGAAGGGGAGAGTTAACCCCAGGCAGCTGTATTTCTCTATTTTTCTGGCATGGCCAGCGTCGAGGGACTCAGGAGCGTCGAAGGTGATGGTGAGATCAATTATTGTTGGTGGGTCGGTCGAGAAGATGACTATGTCCGGCCTCAGGGTTGAGCCAGGGAAGACTCTGTTGACAGACGCTGCATGGCCGGCCCTGGTGATGGTTTTCACAATTTCCGCCAGCACAAGGTCGTGTCGGCGGCCAATGGCCGGAAGATTACTGCGGCAATGGCTGGTCACGTGTGAGGTAGTCTCGGCATCGACCTTGCATCTCCTGCACTTGGTGTTGGGAGCAGAGCAACCAGGATTCCCGAGGAGCGGAAGCAGGCCGAGGCGGCTCTTGTGGATGAGATTCCACTCGTTGAATGAGAGGCAGGTCCGATGAGATGAGAGGCGGGCAACGTCGTTAGATGGGTCAAGTAGTAGCCCCCTTGCTATCCTGCCCTGATGCAAGGCATTCGTGAGGGAGATTGTCCAGCGTTTCCGGATGACTGTGCGGAGGCCCCTTACAGCTTTCAGAGAGAGGCAGGAGACGTCGTCGGCGATCACTTTGGTCGATTCATCGCCGGATACATCGATCCTAACCTCAAGTCTTCGTGCTGATTTCCTGGCACGGGACCAGGTATTGGAGCCGCACTTGTAGAAACGGGTGTCATAGAGTCCACCTTCTAACGAGCCAGAGAGGTAGTTAGAAAGAGGCAGCGGATCAGGTGGCTTGCCGTCGAATCCCCTGGAGATGTTTTGGCTGAGCTGGGCTCTGGCAGTGAGGCGGACAACCGGATCGTTGCTATCGAGGAGTTGAGTGGCACGAGCGATGATCCAGATGTCCGAATCTTTTGCCAGTTGAGAGGCACCTAAGCCGCCAGCCCTGCGATCAGAATAGAGGAAGCCGTTATGAGCAGTGTGGGGGACGTTGGCAACGAAACGGAGGAATTCGGCACAGCGAGCATCCATCTCATTGAGAAAACCGCGAAGGACCCTCCCTGTGGCGAGATGATGAGAGAGAGACGGCAGTAGGTGGGCTCTGTAAACCTCCAGTTTTTGCCAAGGCGCCAAGTCAGAATCGGCGACCTTAATCAGCTTGTCGGGCAGATCACAGACGGGTCGAAATGTTAGACGAGTGCCCATGGGGACTCCTAAGTAGCACTCGCTCTCTCCTTCCTCCAAGCAGCGAAGAGAGGTGCCATGAATGTGCAGGAGAGATGAGTTGGTGGCCTTACCCTTGGACAGGGAGAGGAAAGAGCATTTTGCGACGTTGAACCTGAGCCCGAGTTTCGCCGCCACAGCAAGCATGGCGTCATGAGTAGGCTGAAGCTGATCAGAAGAGGATCCAATGAGGGAGAGGTCACCCGCGTAAGCAGTGGCCTTCAGCAGGGAGCCGAAGAGATTAAAGCCTTGGTTGGTAGGATCCTTGGCGCAGCGGATGAGGGGCTCAGCGGCAAGGTTGAAGATGATGGAGCTTAGTCCATCTCCCTGACGGACACCGGACGTGGGATGAACGGTGACCAGTTCCTTGTTGACAACAAACTGGAAGATGCTGTTGGTGTAGATGTCAGTGAGAATGTCACGGAGCTCTGTCGGGATCGGAAGACTCTGAAAGAGTTGATGGAGGAAATCGTGGGGGAGCGAGCCAAAGGCGTTGGCAAGGTCGAGCCAGCAGATGGTGAGTCGGCTTTTCTTGAGCTTGGCCTGTTCGATGGCCGATTCCAGCAGCATGGTGTGTTCTTGTATTCCATGGACCCCAGGAAGGAAGCCCTTCTGTTCAAATGACAACCAGTCATTGTCGGACGCGACTGCGGTAAGGCGGGATGCTATGGAGCTCGAGAAGAGCTTGTATATGGTGGAAAGCAGCGATATGGGCCTGAAATTGCCGTAGTCGTCAGTAGGGCCCTTCTTGTATACCGGGATGGTGCGAGCCGATTTCCAACAGGCAGGAATGCCGTAGAGCCAGACCGCAGCGTAGAGGAGCTCAAGCAGCCGCCCAAAAGGGTCCAGACGAAGAATGTCTTTGTATTCAACGCCGTCAGCTCCAGGAGAAGTATTGGAGGCCCGTTTGAGCTTGTGTGCGACCTCCTGGCTCGATGGTGGAAGTGAGAGCAAGGAGAGGTCGTCATCGGACAGAGGGGCCCAAGAGCATGCGTCGTACGCCGCTTTCGCTACCATAATGTCCGCTTCCGGAGGGCGAGGCTGCTCATAGGTGGCCTTGAGGAAGAGTGTGGCGGACTCGATGGAGCCAGTGTAGCACTGCGATGTCTCGCCCAGAACCTTGCGTACGGCCCTCTTCGGGTATCTTTTGAAGAGTGCTTGGAGTTTGCTGGCCGCCTCCCATCGCTTGGCATTGTTCTTCTGACGGATTTGCTGTTGTTGCCTGGACTGGTGCCTATGCGTGTTGGACCTTTGAGGTGACGTACGAGGAGGACGAGGAGGTCTAGAGGCCTCACTGCTAGGTGGGTCGTCTTTCGAAGTGCGAGAGTGCCAGTCGGCAGCGAGATCAGATGCGATCGTGTCCAGCTCAGTCCTGGAGGAGCACTCCATGATTATGGGAGCCCAGTGTTCGTAGAAGAGGTTGGCAGGAGTTGGACCGTCTTCTTCGTCAGGCAAGCTGCCGTCCAGATCGTCTACTCCTAGTTCGAGAGAGGGACTGGAAGCGCCGGAGTTCGTGGTAGGCGAAGTCCCGAGAGGAGAGTGAGGCGAAGAAATTGGCTGGTATGGAACGACAGGGCCTTGGTGAGAGACGCATGCTGGCAGATTGATGGTAGGTGGAGCAGGAGCTCGTCTTGTCGCTGGAGGCGTTGGCTGTGGCCTAGCGTGTGAAGGGAAAAGAGCCGGATGTGGTGCATCAATGCCTGCCAGTGGGAAGTTAGCCGAAGGAGCAGGATCCCGACGGGGCCTGCCAAAGCGTGCCGTGGGGGGAGAGCAGCCCGAGTGTGGTGATGGGATCCATGAATCGTCCCTTGTCTTACGAGTAGAGGTGTCATCGGGCGTCTCGTAGTAGGTTGGAGCAGGAGTATGAGCAGGTGTAGTCCTCACAGTATCCAAAGAGGCACGGTTAGTTGCCCCAGCCAGGGCACCATTCCTGCTGGCCTGTTTAGCAGCCGCACGGGCAATGACAGAAGGGTAGCAGCGGTTGGAGCAAAACTTCTTCTTGTCGTTGTGGCAGATGAAGGTATTTCTGCAGGCACTGTTGCCACAGGCTTTCTCCATGTCGACGGATAGACGGATGGCCAGAGGCTGCCCCGATTCAGTGAAGTAGAGTCGGAGTAGAAGAGTCGGTGTAGTAGAGTCGGTGTAGTAGAGTCGGTAAAGTAGAGTCGGTGTAGTAGAATCGGTGTAGTAGAGCCGGTCAGTTGACGCGGGCCAACGAGCCGGACAAACTGACGGATGAAAAAACCAGCTGACACTGGCCGGAAGGCGGACAAGCTGGCGGAAAATTAATCAGCTGACGCGGGCCAACGAGCCGGACAAACTGAGCGGAGGTGAAGAGTCAGCTGACGGGCAATGAAGCCGGACAACGATGCTGGAACAACTGGAACGTAGAAACAGCAGACGGAAACAGATGACGGGCTGAATAGCTGGACACTGACACTGGACACTTGGACACTGGACACTGTTACAGCTGACTGGAAGGGCGTTGACGAAAGACGACGGAGTGAAACAAGATTTTGCGGACGGTCCGGCGGAACCGACCAACGCAATCGGGCGGGAGATAAAAGGAGAAATCACGGACGATCTGGCGAGATCGACCAATGAGTTCAAACAAACGGGGGGAATATCCACGGACGATCTGACGAGATCGACCAATGAACTCTCGTCACACGACACACAGCAATTATTATATTGAACAGGACAAACGGACGATCAAGAATGAAATATAATAATTGTAAATGTTGCTTTCTTCGGGTTGAAGATCTGGACGACTGCGACGTAAACTGCCAGCTGGCCAGTTTCTTCGTGGTTATTTTGTACGTCGAATGAATATTTACTGAACTACTGAATAATTTTCTCCCTGCCACATTTCACCCAGAAGCCAATCGCAGATCACAACAGACGAAATTCCCAGGTGATGATGGACGCCAGTCTAACTTCTACTTCACTTCCAATGTCGTCCAAATTCGCCAATGTCGCAGTAGTAGGAGGGGTGGTGTAGTTTGGTCGGTGTAGTAGCTCTGGTGTAGTATGATCGGTGAGTCAGTGGGAGTTATCCCGCTAGGTGTTGGT
The DNA here is from genome assembly GCF_021234035.1 of Daphnia pulicaria. Taxonomy (NCBI): domain Eukaryota; kingdom Metazoa; phylum Arthropoda; class Branchiopoda; order Diplostraca; family Daphniidae; genus Daphnia; species Daphnia pulicaria. The sequence continues at coordinate 11,644,347 of NC_060916.1, forward strand.
CTGGTCACTGAGAGAAAAGGCGGCTCCGCCGGCTTGATTAAATGAGAAGAGGAACTGTATAAAACTTGACTTGCCCAATCACTCGTGCCGAAGCAATTAGGCGAGTGCCGAGTAAGCCTAGTGAGCAATTCGTCCAATTGGTTGATCAGTAACTTCCAATTCCCATATGCCAATATGGTTTCTCAATATGAAGTAGCCGTTCAAGGAACGGTGGCTACTGCCATCTAGTGGCGTTGTTGGCGTGCTGGATAGCAGCCATCTGGCGGAGAAGAGAGATGACTCGAGCCGTAGCGTGGTGCGTAGGGACGAGATTAGCATGGAATGTCAAAATAAAGTATATGCAGCAAAGTGGACAAAACTGAGTTCAGATTGAAGAGCACTGCAAGTTTAATGTTGGTGGTGGATTACACAGCACAGAAATCAAGTTTTTCCACTCTAAAAATTCAATCCAGGAGGAGCACCTCTTACACACGTCCGATCGGTTCGACAGCTGTGCTGACTGTCGCCCCCAAATATTAACTGAACTACTGACTGAAATGAGAAAACCGGAAGTAGAAAAAAATAACACATTTTTAAAAATCTAACAAGTGAGCTTTGTTGGTGGAATAGTAATCGTTAATTATCACTAAATATTTCAACAAAATAACTGCTGATAAATGTTTAAAGAGATAACTAAGTACAAAGTAATTGACTGTTTTGACAGCTGCAAATTATTAAAAAGCCATCTAGCGTTAGAAAAAAGAAACGTCCAAGTAAAACTTCGTTTGCGCGTAAGAAGGGCCTGATTTTGGAAACTATTACACAGACAGAGTTTAACGCAACTAGACTATTAGTAAATAACCTACGAAAATAAGTCAATTGTTGGGTACCTGGGCATAATCACGTGGTGAGTGACTGCAGGTGTGTAACAGCGGACGGAAGCGATCACTGAAGTGGTCCAGAAACTCGCCAAGTCGCCAGTGAAGTAAAACAAATTGTGTTTAGAAGCAGTGAAGCTAGATGAGCGTGCGTCGCGAAGATAAGGATGGATAAGAACATTGGTGGAAGTCCCTCTTCCGTCATGGACAAAGATTAGCGTTGGCTCAAGAATTTCCGTGCCAGGACCAGACGATTCCATAAAGAAACGAGTTGTAGATTGAAACTGGCGGCCGACTTGCGATCTCAGAGGACTTCACAAATAGTGGCTTTTGCCAGCATAAGGATGTAATGGATGGAATTTGACTGAGTACTAAGTCAACTTGTTGAAATGACGGACTGACTTTCTAGAATTTGAAGAAATGGATGTAATATACAAAAGTGAAATATACCAAAAAAAAAATTATAAAGTGATACGAAACTCCATGTAAAAACAGAATAAAAATAATTTTGCAAACTGGTACTACGTTGAAGTATGCAATTGTTGCCGTGTCTGGTGTATTAACTAGGTGTAGCTAGGAGCACCGTAAGTTGTTATGTAGTAAACTGGAGCCTCAGTGTAGTATTTCGGTCCAACGTAGTACGAAGGAGCAGCCGCTGTGAAGTAATTCGGGGCAGAGTAATAGTTTGGCGCTTCAGTGTAGTATTTGACCGCGTGGTGGAGTAATAAGCTGGAGCATCGGTCTAAAAGGCTGGGGCAGCATACGGAGTCGTGTAGTATTGCAGTGCCTCGATGGTGTAGTACTCCGGTGCCTTGGTGGTGTAGTACTCCGGTACCTTGGTGGTGTAGTACTCCGGTGCCTTGGTGGTGTAGCTATTCGGTTGTTGCGTATGTTGTTATTGTGTAGTAACACCTAACACGGCAGCGTTGCGGTTTGGTATCCACCATCCCCACGAGACATCTGTACACCAGTGGTCGAACCAACCATCAACGATTCAACACCCAACAGCAGCACAACGCCAAAGTTGACTAGCCGGTACATAATTGGAATATTAATTTTCAAAAATAACTGACATTAACACATAAAAAAAAATTATAAAGTGATACGAAACTCCATGTAAAAACAGAATAAAAATAATTTTGCGAACTGGTACTACGTTGAAGTATGCAGTTGTTGCCGTGTCTGAGATGCTCACTCAACTGATTTCAAACGCCTTTTCTCTTTCCTTTTATACGACTTTTTCTCACCCTGACCCCTCTCTTAAGCCTTGCGGCTATTGTACCTACTTGAAAATGATGTAACACGTGTCGTCCTCACCCAACCTCTCCGCCGTCGCAGGACACGTTTTACGTTAAGATCACCGTGACCTTCGAGCGTGAAGGAAATGCAAACTGGCCTTTCCTTTTTTAGGTTGACGTTGCTGGGGATGGGTCTACAACAACCAATATCAAAATGAATACCAAATGGCTGAGCCTTGCGGCTATTGAATACCTGCTCGATAATGATGCAACACGTCCAATTCTCACCCAACCTCTACACCACCGCATTGACAGTTTAACGTAATATTCCCCGCGACCTTCAATCGTGAAGGACATGCAAACTGGCCGACCCGTCTGCAGGTTAAACTCTACAATGGTAATTGAAAAAATAATTAATAAACACTGCATCAGTTGGAACATGTTGAAAATATACAGTACCTCCGCATACAAAGGATCAACACAGTCGTGGGTACCTACCAAGGCTGTCATGGAACTGGCTGCTAGGCCAGAGCCGGAGCCACTTTCGTTGAGATCCAAATGAAAACCGGCAAACCAAAATCGGCCAAAACAGCTCGCACGACTCTTCCTTCGTAATCCCGTTGCAGTAAAACATTGGCGGATTTCACGTCACGGTGGACCATAACTGAACCGCCCGGCTTCTGCTGAGTGGATTGCAGTAGATGGAGAGCCTCGCGGTGAGATGGCGAGCGATCAGTATCATTTGATTCACGTCTGATTTGAATTTGTTGTTTTTTGCTTGGCCACCGAAAAGATAGTCGAAAAGAGTCCCTCCGTTGGCGAATTCAAAGATGAGCAGACTCTAATCGATGAGTCACCATCACTCGATTCGTTATCCGTGCAAAGACCGAGCAGTCCAATAATATTGCGGCGCTGGACAGCTGAAAGGGCTTCAACCTCTCGTTGAATCATCTTGGCGAACGATTGAGCCTCGACGACTGTGCTGCAACGCCAAGGAGAGCGGATTTCTTTGACGGCTACTTGACGTTCATGCCAAGTTCCTTTGAAGACTTGGCCGAATCCTCCACGCCCAATCGGCTCCTGATAGTTGTCGGTTATCTTTCCAATGCGACGACGGTTGACAGCGACAGCTCCGGTTGAGGCGATCATATTGCTCAATCGGTCGTGCAGAAGATCAATTTCATTCAGAATTTTAGAAGAGACACAAGATGAGGTAGAAGGATTCTTTTTAGGAACACACAAAGTTCGGCTTCAGTGGCTCCAGTGGAAATAGCTGCAGATATCGATTTGTCGATGACGACCTGCTGGCTCTTAATTCCACTGGGAGGAACAGCCTGTTTGGCTTTGGCTTCCTGCAAACTAATCTCCAATTCCTGAATCTTCTTCTGCAGTTCCAGCATCCGCTATGGATCTTCCAACTGAGAAACTCTTTCTTTTGAATCCAAACGTTCCACTGGCTCCGGTTGATTGATTTGTGAAGGCAGTGAAACGGGAACTGGCACATAAATAGGTAATGCATAGATATTTGAATAGCTTGTGATTGTTGATGATGTGGCCGAATATCCCGATGAAACATATTCGCGTTCTAAAAGAAAAATTAAATGTTATGAAACATAACAGAACTATGTGCCAAGAGCAGTAAACGAGAAATGAATGGAATTTTATTTAGAAAATTAAGAAGGAATCATGTTATTATCCATTTAGCGAACAAGTGAAATTACCATTATAGGATAGGTTGAAAACTAGGCAGTTAAAAATAGAAAAAGAATACCAAAATGTTCACCAAGTGAAAATTCCAGTTCATTCACAGTGTCATTTGCTCCAGAGAGTACATTACGAAAATTAGACTATTAAGTGAATGAAAAAGGAAGTCAGCTTTCCACATTAGTAAATACATGTGGACTGTGGGAGCCACATCTTGACCATAATTGAGTTAGCTATACAAATATAACAAACAAGTTGCCCACTTGAGTTTTAAAAAGAGACAGAGAAGGAGCGACCAGGCTAACATTTTTTAATTGTGGGATGTAAGCTAGGATTAACATTAGACATGGGGACAAACCCCCAAACAAATCTATCCAGGAAGTCAGCAACGAATGGAAAAGCATGTTTTTTTAGAAAGGTTTTTTACCTAATTATACTATACTGTCTTAAATATCACACGAATAAAAACAAATGTTAGTCAAAATAAAAAGGTGTAGTCAAAAACCTTGAATTTCCATGGTGGTTTATGAAGACAGCTTGAATTGGACCATTTTATCACTGTTATCACAAGCACCCAGATCACTCGAAACCTTCAGCTGAAGATATTATCTGAAAATATTGAGTCAAGAATGAAATAAGAATCTGAATAGTGTTATCTATTAAATAATTCAAAATCTGTGATGTGAACTCTTCTTTATAGCCAATCAAGATCTTTTTCATGTTCGTCAATAGGTGTCATAATAAAAGAGCAATATACCAGACAGAGAGATAATCTAATAGTGCTATTACACACGAAAAATCTAACAGATTACCAAATTCCTGAGAATGAGAATTGCCATTGGCATAGGGATCGTTGTCACACAGCTACCACCAACACGCCAAGCGGCGACCATTTTGAATGTTTCGCACTAAATTGAGGGGGACGGGGCAAGGTTGCATGAATTTGAATAAGGTGGATCAAAAATTCATACTGAATTGATTTTCAGATATGAATTTCATTCAGATCAGAGATATATAAAGGAAACAAACAAATCTATACGACAATAACATGTAAAATTTGAAATACATCCAAATTAACCAAAATATGAAATATCACAAATGAAATATTTTTCTCTCATAATCGGACAAACAAAATACCGCAGACGAATTAGATTGAATCAAAACAATCCAAGAGTTGCCTTGAAATGAATCAGCAAATTTGCGCACCTTATCATGATCACAATCAGAATTGAAATGTACATTATAGCACTAAGCAAATTCCTTTTTTCAAGAATAAATTGGTGGCCCTGAAAAGGGCCGTTTGTTTAAAGACGGGAGAAGTTTAAGCCTTGGCGGGTTTGTCGGTCTTCTTGGGCAAGAGAACGGCCTGGATATTAGGCAACACACCACCCTGGGCAATTGTAACACCGGAGAGAAGTTTGTTCAACTCTTCGTCGTTGCGGATAGCCAATTGTAAGTGACGAGGGATGATACGGGTCTTCTTGTTGTCACGGGCGGCGTTACCGGCTAACTCGAGAACCTCAGCGGCCAAGTACTCCATGACGGCAGCCAAGTAGACGGGGGCACCGGCACCAACGCGTTCAGCGTATGAGCCCTTGCGGAGCATTCGATGGATACGACCGACGGGGAATTGAAGTCCGGCCCTGCTGGAACGGGTCTTTGACTTTCCCTTTACTTTGCCTCCTTTGCCACGACCAGACATGTTTAGATGTAGAGTAAGTAAACGCGGTTCCTAAAATCTAGGAACGAGTGATGAATACAATTTGAAAAATCGACGTTTATATAGGGACTTGAAGTTGGATTCGGAACACAATTTTGGTAGCCAACCAGAAAACTTTTATTTGCCCCGCCTTTCTTTCATCTCTCCCCTAATTGTGTTACTAGCTCCGCCCCCAACTGAACATCTATCTGTTACACGTAAGTCTCTGGAGACGCGAGTTTTGGCTACCATCAAGTTGTGAGGGGGAGCCAGCTTCAATATAAAAGCGAAATTTGAAATGACGGCCGTTACTTTCTCAGATTTACTCAAGTCCTAGAATGCCCCCCAAAGTTAGTGGAAAAGCTGCGAAGAAGGCCGGCAAGGCCCAGAAGAACATTGCCAAAGGAGACAAGAAGAAGAAGCGCAAGAGGAAGGAGAGCTACGCCATTTACATCTACAAAGTGTTGAAGCAGGTCCACCCAGACACTGGCATTTCCTCCAAAGCCATGACCATCATGAACAGCTTTGTCAACGACATTTTCGAGCGCATCGCTGGAGAATCGTCCCGTCTTGCCCACTACAACAAGCGTTCGACCATCACTAGCCGGGAAATCCAGACGGCCGTCCGTCTGCTTTTGCCCGGTGAGTTGGCCAAGCACGCCGTGTCTGAAGGCACCAAGGCAGTGACCAAGTACACCAGCACCAAGTAGATTATTTCCGGTCTTCTCTTTCAACCCAAACGGCCCTTTTCAGGGCCACCAAACTTTATAGAAAAGAAAAAGCACTACTGCTTTAGTCACACAGCCTCGCCTCTGAACGAAGAGATTCTAATTCACAATAAACAATGCCTGTCTTATTCTGAAATGAATAATCCTAGGCCAGGATACCCTTTTTTAACCATAAATTCACTATAAAAGGGGGAAAACTCTATCTAGGATCTAGGATTTTCAATAATTGATTTTCTAGGACTGTTCTAAAATTGAAATCGAGACCCTACGATTGAACCCTACGACAACCATTGGTCTTCAGCCGCAAGCTTGGCTTTGCTTAGCTTTAACATTAATTTAATTGTAATTTATTGTTTAAGTTAGGACTTAATCAGTGACGGAAAACCTTTTGGAATGTTCTAGAATGAATCCTAAACCGATAATACTTTTTCATCAGTTGGTTACTTTTGTCAAGTCTAGCATATTTAAGCGATAACGATTTATATCTACCCCACGCACGAGTTAGTAAGCGAGTAGCGAGTAGTAAGATAATTTTTTAACTGAGGCCACGAAGTTAAACGAAATCTTTTTCCTTTAAAAGTTGGTGGCCCTGAAAAGGGCCGATTGAATTATGAGATCGGAGTCTGTTTGAAAATCAGTGCTTAACCGCCGAAGCCGTACAGAGTGCGGCCCTGCCGTTTCAGCGCGTAGACGACATCCATGGCCGTCACAGTCTTCCTTTTGGCGTGTTCAGTGTAGGTGACGGCGTCACGAATCACGTTCTCGAGAAACACCTTTAAAACACCGCGGGTTTCCTCGTAGATGAGACCAGAGATACGCTTCACACCACCACGGCGAGCAAGACGACGGATGGCCGGCTTGGTGATACCTTGGATGTTGTCACGCAAAACTTTGCGATGACGTTTGGCGCCTCCTTTGCCGAGTCCTTTTCCTCCTTTACCGCGACCAGTCATTTTGATATGAGTTTCGGAAATTTGATAAACTACTAAACAGAATGATTGTAGAAGAATTTGTGCTTTATACTCGCTCCAGTCCCCTCAAGCTTAACGCCCATTGGTGGGAACTTCCGCAACGCCCATCATTCTAACAAAGAGAGAATTTCCGTTATCAATTCTTTCCCTCCCATTTTTGAACTAACCAATCCCTAGCCAGTGAACTCCCTTAGCTCCGCAACGTCCGTAGATTCCCCACATATACCAAGCGCTTTTACTAGCAAAGGACATCTGAAATTTCAGTCGCTCGAAATGGCTCGTACCAAGCAAACCGCTCGCAAATCCACCGGTGGCAAGGCGCCCCGCAAACAGTTGGCCACTAAAGCTGCTCGCAAGAGTGCACCGGCCACTGGAGGAGTCAAGAAACCCCATCGTTATCGTCCCGGCACCGTCGCCCTTCGTGAGATCCGTCGCTACCAAAAGTCGACCGAGCTTCTGATCCGCAAGTTGCCATTCCAGCGCTTGGTCAGAGAAATCGCCCAGGATTTCAAGACCGACTTGCGTTTCCAGAGCTCGGCCGTCATGGCCCTGCAGGAGGCCAGCGAAGCTTACTTGGTGGGTCTTTTCGAAGACACCAACTTGTGTGCCATCCACGCTAAGCGAGTCACCATCATGCCAAAAGACATCCAACTCGCTCGCCGTATCCGTGGTGAACGTGCTTAAGCAATTCGATTCCCTTATACCAACAATTCGGCCCTTTTCAGGGCCACCAACATTTATAATAGAAAAGAATTTTACATACCTATTACTTCTGTTCATGGGGAAGACTGACAGATGAAACAACTGCACATGTCGATTATACAATGCTGTGTCAAAAGCGCCATCGAGCTCTCGAAGAGGTCGTCCAAGAAACTGTCAGCTAACAATCCGGATACCTGCGATCCTGCATTTTAAAAAATATGGTTATACTGGTGTCTTTAAATCTAGAAATGAAATTACCTACACAAAAATATTCGCAGGGCACGTCGAAAGATTCAAAACGACTTCAATCTCTGTAAATAAATGATACTTCAAAGTGATTAGTTTAACTATATACAACATTGATTATAGAACAAGTTTTACAGCTATGGGTAATTTAAAATGTAAAACGTGTAGAAGCAGTATTTGGCAATTTGGTGTGCAAAGGGTCGAAATTTAACACGTTTCTTATTTTATTTTAATCACAAAACACAATACAGTTTTGAATTTTTTCCTTTGAACGAAAAGAAAGGACGTTACCATAATAGCAATGAGTCATGTGGCATAAAAATGGAATGACATTACCATAATAGCAATGAGTCATGTGGCATAAAAATGGAATGACATTACCATAATAGCAATTTGTCATGTGACATAAAAATGGAATACACACAAGATATTTCTTAATTAAACTTGATAAAAATGAAATAATAAGAGAATAACTTCTTAATGAAATGGTACGAATTATTAACGTCCCAACAAATCCACAAACTGTATGACTGACGAGCTCCTCAGTCCTGAACACCAATCACCTCCCTTCCAGCCCTTCTCACCCATTAAATTGATGCATTGGACCAATGTAACAGATTGTCCACATTCTTTCTTCGTGAGACCAGTGCAAAGCAACTCAAGAATCTCATGTTCACCGAGAAAAAAAGATTCGATGAACGATACTTTATCATTTTCACATCTCCCACACACCAACTTACACGGAGTTCGAGGATAGAAACACACTCCATTCAGTTTCTCTAAGACAACTGGTGTTAATTCTACTGGCTTCCAACTAGTCTTAACGCGACACCGGATCGCAAATGGAGGAATGCATTGAAACTCATCAGGTAATGCGAAGATTTCAGCAAAAGAGACAACTTGGCTATCACCGTAATCCAAAAAATAAACAGAGGCAGTATTCGTAAAAATTTTGTAAAGCAGTCCACGGCGCCAGGCGGCAAATTTGGGGTGTTTGATTCCGTAGATCAGGTTATTCTTTGGCTTATGTTTGTCGGAAAAGAAATTGGCGTCTCTTTTGCACAGTTGATTTAGTTGGTCCTCCATTTCCTTCATTTCAACTTTATTCCTTTCAAGATGGAACCAGAAAATGTTGGAAGAATAGTAGCTTATTTTTCCTTCCAATTCAGTGAATACAACTTCTGGGATCGATTCAACTGATTCTTCTTCCGGTATTGGTGGCAGAGACAATTTTCCGCTGCTGAGTTGCTTGATAAGGTTTATCCCACTAGAAGAGTAGAGACGAACGCGAAGGACTCCGTCGATGACATGCAAGCACTCAATGATAAACGCAGGAAGTCCAAACATGAGAGTCTCAAAAGCGGTGATGGCATCCTTAGAAAAACCTTTACTTCCATCCAAGGAACACTTAAAAGCCAGAGCTGCCTGTTTGCTCAATTCAATAGGTAATTGACGCAAATCGGACATTTTCACGGCGCAATTGTTGCCATAATCGAAATAGAAGACTTGGGCAGTGTCTCCGTTTACAGCCTCAACTGTAGCGCGGTACCAGCGTTGGTCATCAGGGAAGAATGCCAAACAAGGTTTGCCTTTGAAGACGGTGAAATTATTTTCGTTGGTGAAGGCGGGATCAAGGACCAATTTATCAATAAGATCCGCGATGAGTTCCAATGATACTGGATCTAACTGAACCCAAAATTCAGTGGGAGATTTGATGTAAGAGGCGACAGCATGGGTAGAAATTATTTGATTCGAAACGAATTCTAGATTCTGGGCAGGCAATTTCGGATGTGAAATACGTTCTAGGATATTGTTTCGAATTAAATATTGGGAGACATCGCCTATCTCGGGAACAGCCAAATCCACTTCAAAAAACCCTTTGTTTCCATCTGAATGATGCAAAATATTTCAATAACGGAATAATTGTATGAAGTCTTAATAATGAAACAACAAACCTGAACCTGTAGAGTGAAATGTAGCAGTAACTGTTTCCCCGGTTAAAAAGCAAGCGGCAAGATATTTTTTTGCTTCGGGATTGATGGAGAAAATAGTCATCTTTTTTACTCCTTCTAGTTTGCAGTTCCATGCCTGGAAAAAATAACGTATTATTAAAAACAGCATGAAAACATGAATAACATTCCTTCTTACCAATTTGGGAAACCCCAAGAAGCGTGGGACCATGCGCTTCACCTGCGACAGAGGAGTGGTTTGTTTATTACCGAAATCCACAAAAAGAAGCTCAGCGATTTCGCCACGAATCGTCAGAATTTCAGAACGATAGAAGCGATCATCTTCTGTAAAGCGGGCAACGCAAGGTAACCCTAGACTGGGTTGCTCCTCCATAAACTCTTCGGGAGAAAGTGACGAATAGAATTTTTCAAGCTCCTCCAAGCAGTTCTATTTAAAGAAATAAATTAATAATTAAAATACAATGAAGAACTACAAAAATCAAAAGTACTAGAAATGGAATTTTTACCTGATATTTCGAGAGGTTTACGGGGCTTAAGAAAAATTGGCCAGGATTATAAAACCAAGAGACACAGACTTCCATCGGTGTTTCCGAAACAGGAAGACTGGTAAATTCAGAAAACAGTAGAAGAGTTCCAAAAACATCATTGACGGCTAGGTTGTTTGTGACAGCAACATCTTGAACTAACGATTCAGCTTGAACCACGGCGCCAGATATAATTGGCTCTTCGGGTAAAGGTTCAGTTTCAAATGGGCTGCAGAGTTCACAAAGATCACTTTCACCATGAGAGAGTCGAACGCATAGAACTCCATCGACCAACTTCAAGAACTTGACAGAAAAGCTTTCCAAATCCATGACGATTTCTTCAAATAACTTCGAGGCGGTTTCTGAAAAATTTTCGGAGCCATCCTGGCAACATTTAAAAGCCAGGGCCGGTTGTTGCGCAAATTCCTTGGGTAATCCACGCAAATCGCAGGTCTTCACGTCGCAACTGTTTCCGTAGTCAACATAGAAGATCGTGACACAGTCTTCGTTGACGGCTTCGACCTTCGCGCGGTACCAACGGTTATCGACCTCGTAGAAAGCCAAACAAGGTTTGCCAACGGAGGGAATGAAGTCCTTTTTGTTGAGAAACTGAGGATCGAGAGCCAGTTTGTCTAAGCGTGCCATGAAATCATTCACGGAACTCGGATCAAATTGAACCCAAAATTCGGCTGGTGATTTGAAACACAAAGTGATAGCATTGGTAGAAATGATTTGCTGTGGAGAAAAGTTCACATCTTGGGCAGCCAATTCCACATCTGCTTCCAGCGATACACGTTCAACGACATTTTTTTCGATCAAATACTGGGAAGCATCGCCAATTTTAGGAACAGTTAAATCCACTTCAAAGACTCCATTGTTCTCGCCTAAATTACAGAATGTTCACTAGTGATTAAACTAAATGAAGTCGTAGAACTAACCTGGACTTGAAGGATGAAACAAAGCAGAAAGCTCCTCATTAGTTGCAAAGCATGTGTCGATGTGTTTCTGAAAATCGGGGCAGATCGGGCTGGCCTTCTTCACCCCTTTTAATTTACACTGCCAGGTCTATGAAAAATTAATACATTAGATATAATTACTTCAAAATATAAACGGAATAAAAATACCATTTGCGGAAATTCCATGAAGCATGGGGTTATTCGTTTTAATTCAGACAGAGGAGTCTTCTGTTGATTTCCATAATCAACAAAAAGAATGTCAGCATTATCATCAACAATACTGAGGATTTGCGAACGATAGTAACGACCGTCTTCGGCGAAACGAGCAACGCAAGGTAATCCTAAACTGGGCTGATCCTCGTGCAAATCATTAGGAGAAAGCGATGAATAGAACTTTTCAAGTTCCTCCAGTTCGTTCTAAAATTAAAATAAAGAAAAAATGTACAATAAATTTAGCTCGTCCTCATTGTGAAATAAATTTGGAAAATAAAAAAAAAAATACCTGATATGCGCAGATAACTGGACTTGAAAGAAAGAATCGGAATGGATGAACAAAATAACTGACGACGACGCTGATCGGTTTATCAGAAACGCTTCTACTGGAATACCCAGCACTGGGTGGTAGGATGTTCGGAAAACTTGGTGCTCCCAAGTTATCTTTAACCACAATTTTTTCTTTCTTCGTTTCTTCCACCAATCGCACAAGATATTTTCCTTCTGAATCCAGAATAGTGAAAGTCGCTGAGAATATTTTTCCCATGGTGCGACTTTGAAATTTGTCTTTCTCCTCCACTGTCCAATCGCGAGACGCGTCTTCTTCATCCAGCTTGCAGTGATACGCAAGTGGAGGTAGTTTTACGAGTTCCTCGTCGATGCTTTTGATTTTCTCGACAGGAGCAAGTTGCGTGTTTCCACAGTCGACGAAAAGAACAGTGGCTCCTTGATGAGCACAGTATTTCACAATTTGTCCGCGATACCATCCGTTATCTTCTTCATATTGAACCACGCATGCAGAGCCAGGTTTCGGTTCTTCAATTGAAGGTTTGGATTCATCTGTTAGCAAAAAATCAGTTAACGGTTATAATATTTATTAGATAACAAACTATAGAAATTGTATAGTGGGTTCATCCATCAAAATTTACCGGAATATACTTCGTTTAGGTTTTTTTCTAATTCTCCTAGGTTGGTCCAGGATTCCAATTGCAGAACGTAGAAACTTGATTGATTGTTGACATAAACAACTTTAACTGGTTGGTTTAGTGGGACCGGTTGTACTGGATAACTCATCGGGTGGCATGAATACGTCCGTGTTTTGGATATCTTGGGCAGATCCACTTCCTCTAATCTTCCGACATCACTGCGGGATCCCCAGAAAACGGTTACGGAGATGCTGTTTTCTTGATTTCTCATAGATCTATCAATAGTCCGGAGTCGACCGGATGAAGGAACTGAAGTCTGTAGGTAACATTCTTTTCCCATTTTTGGTTCTATAACAAGAAATATAAAAAATGAATTAGATTTTATTATTCAGCAACGCATCAGGTAGTAACTTACCACTTTTCAAATCTTTCGATTCCGACAAAACAGCTGGGGAAAGAATCTTTGCAATTTTGTCATTGCATGGATCATTTGTGAATTTGACGGAATAGACACCATCCACACATGTTCCAACTTTTACTTTTAAGAATTTGCCCACGATAAGGTCTCTCCATTCTGGAATGGACATGGTCACATCGTTCTCTAGTTGGCAATGAACACCAAATGGAGGTTGACGAAAAAGAGTTGAACTTTGAAGTGGGGCCAGAATTTTGCTACGCGATATCATGACGGTACTCCCGAAGTCAACGAACATAACTTCGGCATGGTTAACAAATTCCTTGGTTATTCGGACTCGATAAACATGAAATTCATCCCATTTCAGCACACCATATTCCAACAAGTGGCTTTTTACATCCGCATAAAGAAGAGGAGGATAGGGCACTGAAGAATATAATTTATCAAGCTCCTTCGTCATTTGGTAAAGATCTTGAAACATCTTCTGAAATTGACCAAAAAAATAGCCGGGTTTCTCAGTATGAGTAATATAGAGATGCTGCTTATTAGCCAATTTAGCAGCGGGAATCTGTAAACACGCGATAAAACAAATGTATTTAATACAAATACTTACATAAAACTTTAAATGTTCCAAACTACCTCAAATACACATGTTGGGATGGTTATGTTGATGTTCTCCAATTTATTACAGCTGTCATCAGTGGTGGTGTTGGAAGTCAGTTTTTTCACATTGTCTCCAGTAGTGTTAACATTGGGTGAGGCTATTACATGAGTGTGGTGAGGATCCTTCGTTTTAACCACAACTGAAGTATAACTTTGCATATATTCTATGTAAGTTTGTACAGCTACACCCATTTTTCGTTCGATCATGATGGTGGCCAAAAGTTGATTATTTGAACCAAACAGTCTCACACTCTGACCCTCCTTATAGTTCTCAATCAATATTGCTTTCCAGATTTGTTTTTCAACATGCATCTTAAAGAACATCATGGCAGCCTCACTCCACTGATGACTTGAACTAAAAGATTCACGTGGGGCAGTGATATCAGCAAGGAGAAATTTACTAGCAAGTGGAGCCCATGTTCGAAGGTTCTCTTCTTCATTTCCAGGATAATTCAAAATTCGAACAAAGTTTGGAGGAATTTTATGAAGCTTTCCTGTATCAATACAGAAAACATCTAGTGTTCCATTTTCACTTAATTTCACATGAGTAATTCTTGCACGCTGCCACTGATTGTTGATGAACACACAGCAAATCTGATTGATATCTAGTTCCTTTAGATATAATGGTGGAGGCCTGGTCTCCAAACTATGTTGTATAGTTTCAATGAATAATTCAATCAGTATGCGAAAGCGATTTTGAGGGACGCCCCAAAAACAGACGAATGGCTCTTTCCGACGTCGAGGTGAATCGTCGACGTGAGTAATGTATAGCGACATGTTCGCCTTTTTCGATTGTCACTATTCAACTGCAGCAAAACGAATGAAATGATGAAAATATGGTTAGAACAACGAATAATCTCCTAACATATATAACTAATAAGATAACCTACGTATAAGATACGATGAACAATAACTATTTAAGACGATTGGCTTGGCTTGGCTTGGCTTCGCATTGGTACAGCAATAACACGGTACGACTACGACGCAAACTGCAGTGGTAATTATCTAACCGGTAATCAGTCTAGCCACTCACTTCACTAGCCACCAAGCGTCAAAGCCATCAAAGATCCGACAAAGAGTGTTTAGGGATTCTAAATTTATACCCCACTACCATCCTTGATAGGAAGAACATTATGCTACGCGCGACTGGCGCGAGACTAATAATTCTTCGAAAATCGAAAGGTCTTCATTGTTACCCCCATTGTTATTTTACGAAAATAACATTTTTGAAACGTGTGATTTGAAAATTTAGATGACGCAGTTGAGGAGATAATGACAAGATCGTTATCACACTTAAATGTATTACTGAAATTTATAAAAACGATACATTGGAGTAGTTAAATGAGAAGAAAGAGAGAGAAAAAGTGTAACGGAAGTTTGTCTGGAGTAGTATCTGACTTGAGTACGCTTGTACATCATTGACTCCGCACTGGGCCTGAATTGGGCCGATTTGCATACTGAGTGAACGGCAATGGCAGGGCATTTGTAGGCTATCCGAGTACCCGCAGATAATAATCGATAATCGTACTACTCTCAGAAGTCAACTTTGAAACGTGATTCAACAAGTGAAGAACAAGTCAAGCGAGAAATTGATGATCAAAAGAAATGGTTTAGCTCAAGCATAGGTCATCAACAAAATTCACAAAACTTTTTTTTGCCGTCGCAGTCTTCGTGATTGCCCCTAGAGGCCAGTTTTAGTTATTGGAGATCTGACATTTGAGAGAGATCAATCCGTTAACCTGTGTTATCGGTTTTCAATTAAATTTTCAAAACAGAACCTTATTTTAGGGCGCGTTGTTGTTGACTAAATAGTTTTTTTTACTGCAAGTTTGTGTCTACTACTAATTACAATTACCATGTTTGTACGGGATTTTATTGTTTCAGTACTAAGTTGGATGGGTAAACAATCAATCAGACGTTGATCTCGCTATTTGAACTTTCCGAAGCAATCAAAATTTATCCTGTTTTATAGGTCTATTCAAGAAAGAAGTGAGATTGTTGCTGTTAGGACTGGATAATGCTGGCAAAACAACGTTATTGCGTATGCTTAAGAATGGCACAATGGGACAGCACAGCCCTACTTATCAACCTGGTTTTAATTAGACTTTTTTTTGTGACGCTTTTGCTATATTAATATATTTTATTTCCAAAATAGTTGTAGAAGAAATAACAATTGGAAAGTTAAAGTTAATGACATTTGATCGTGGTGGACATCAACAGGGTTAGTAGTTTAGTACATAATAAAGCATTATACAGTAATTTAAAATATTGTAAGATGCTATTATTTAATATTTATAGCCCGTAGGGTTTGGAGAGATTACTATCCAGCAGTGAATGCCCTTGTCTTTGTAATAGATGCTTGTGACAAACAACGTCTTCCTGAAAGCAAATTGGAGTTGGATTTGATTCTGAGTGATGAATTGCTGAAAGACCGTCCTGTGCTAATACTGGGTAATAAAGTTGATCTTCCAGGGGCTGCAAGTAAACAGCAGTTGCTTAATGACTTAGGACTTAACCATCTAGTTTCTGGCAAAGTATGTTCCATTGAAATTTAAATCTGATTAAACATAATTTATCCTTTCATTTTCATTTATCTTACAGGATAAAACAACTCATTCTCAGCTTAAATCACACCCTGTTGAACTTTACATGTGCTCCATATTGAACCGACATGGCTATAAAGAAGGCTTTGAATGGTTAGGTCAGTACATTGACTAAATCGGATGTTTGGAATGTTCAATATGAACAGCAGTAAACATATTGCTAGTTATTTGAGAAAATTGATTTCATTTACTGTTTTTGGTTTGGTTTATTAACTGCTGGACTGTACTTCCCATAGTGTCACCTAAAATTGTAAAAACAATAAACAAAAAAGAGATGTGAAAAATTTTCAACTTGCTTTGAATTAGAAATCTTTTATTTTACTTATGGGGAATCACACAGAACAAACAAGAACACAAACTTAGAATAAATAACGAATTCAGGACCCTTGTTATGCTAACCATTTGCAAAAGAGTTTAACGAAACCAAAACGGTGAAACACATTCCAGATTTTGGGAAATATTTTAGCGTGTAATTAACGCAAGACAATCTGCTTCCAACAAGGTTGTTTTGTTTCCGTTTCCATGCGTTCGGGATCATCTCTACATTTCTAAAATTTTACCTCATCTGCCACTCACAAAAGGAGTGTAACCTGAACTGCGCCTGATTAGTGGTAAAGCTGGTTAACAATAAAGGAATAGTGTGTGTTTCACTTGTAAAGACTGAAATTGAAGGTGTTACACTACAAGCTATTGAAATTAAGATAGGCCTAACTTGCTGATAGTTCTCAAATGCCAAACCAAACAACTATAGGGAATAATTTATCATATGCAACCAATACTGATAAAAACACAATCGGTCAATGCATTAATAAAAAATTAAGGCGTGAGTCTAGATTGAAATGTCTTTTATTGATAAAAAATTCCGAGTTTAAAAGGATTGAAAACGACATTTAAAAAAACGACACTTAAAAAAAACATTTTCCGGGTAATTACCGATATCCAATAGGACCATTAAAACGTTAACTCGTGATAACGATTAACACGACAAACTAATCAGAACAATTTTTGGAACATAACATTGCTTTTCTTCTTTAACGGTCTCCATTAAATTTAGAGACCGACCAACAAATCAAATATGTTTTTGTTATCGTCTCCGACATGAAGAGAATCAACAAATTGAAGCCCGTTTTCTTTAGCTCCAAAGACAGCTCGACTATCCTTTCCAGTGCAATCAGTGACAAATTTGTCAACAGCAGCTTCCGACCAGTCAATTAGGGGTTTGTTCAAACTGCAGCAAGTTGCAAAGACTGGGATGTCAGCAAAGAGATCTACTAAAGTGCAGATATTCACAAACGGAGCCTTGCAAGAATCCCCATAATCCACAAAAAAGACATCAGCAGTATCACCATCGTAAACTTCCTTAATCTGCGCACGGAACCAGCTTTCATAAAGGGGATGTAAAACTCCATAAATCTTGCCGACTGTTGGTTTCGTTTTGATTTTTAATGAGTCGGAGTTCTTGCTGTAATCTTCAGATATTTCGGCTTCCAATTTTATTAATTCCTCTTGGTCTTTCTTCAATTGCACCCAGAATTGGCCAGGAGATGACGCGTAGACAATCACAACTTCCACAGGATTGGTAATGGATTCGTCCACCATGACCGAATTTACCGACGATACGGGACCTAGTTCTTGAGGTACTTCATGATCAATAGATACTTTGGGGGATTCCACGACCGAAGGATTTGCAACATGATCATCGACAAAAACTTTGTCTTGTGCGCCTGAAGATGCTGAAACCACGGCGCCAGATTTAACTGGCTCTTCTGGTAAAGGTTCAGTTTCAACTAGGCTGAAGAGTTCACCAAAATCACTTTCACCGTGAGAGAGTCGCACGCATAGAACTCCATCGACCAACTTCAAGAACTTGACAGAAAAGCATTCCAAATCCACGACGATTGCTTCAAATAACTTCGAGGCGGTTTCTGAAAAATTTTCGGAGCCATCCTGGCAACATTTAAAAGCCAGGGCCGGTTGTTGCGCAAATTCTTTGGGTAATCCACGCAAATCGCAGGTCTTCACGTCGCAGCTGTTTCCGTAGTCAACATAGAAGATCGTGACACAGTCTTCTTTGACGGCTTCAACCTTCGCGCGGTACCAACGGTTATCGACCTCGTAGAAAGCCAAACAAGGTTTGCCAACGGAGGGAATGAAGTCTTTTTTGTTGAGAAACTGAGGATCGAGAGCCAGTTTGTCTAAGCGTGCCATGAAATCATTCACGGAACTCGGATCAAATTGAACCCAAAATTCGGCTGGTGATTTGAAACACGAAGTGATAGCATTGGTAGAAATGATTTGCTGTGGAGAAAAGTTCACATCCTGGGCAGCCAATTCCACATCTGCTTCCAGCGATACACGTTCAACGACATTTTTTTCGATCAAATACTGGGAAGCATCGCCAATTTTAGGAACAGTTAAATCCACTTCAAAGACTCCATTGTTCTCGCCTAAATTACAGAATGTTCACTAGTGATTAAACTAAATGAAGTCGTAGAACTAACCTGGACTTGCAGGATGAAACAAAGCAGAAAGCTCCTCATTAGTTGCAAAGCATGTGTCGATGTGTTTCTGAAAATCGGGGCAGATCGGGCTGGCCTTCTTCACCCCTTTTAATTTACACTGCCAGGTCTATGAAAAAAATTAATACATTACATAGAATTACTTCAAAATATAAACGGAATAAAAATACCATTTGCGGGAATTCCATGAAGCAGGGGGTTATTCGTTTTAATTCAGGCAGAGGAGTCTTCTGTTGATTTCCATAATCAACAAAAAGGATGTCAGCAATATCATCAACAATACTGAGGATTTGCGAACGATAGTAACGACCGTCTTCGGCGAAACGAGCCACGCAAGGTAATCCTAAACTGGGCTGATCTTCGTGCAAATCATTGGGAGAAAGCGATGAATAGAACTTTTCAAGTTGCTCCAATTGGTTCTAAGACGAGCAGAAACACAATAGCACAAAATAAATTTTACTTGTAACAGGCCAGGTCATTGTTTGCAGCAAAAATTTACCTGATACGCATCGTCAATAGGACTTAGATAGAATCGAAATGGATCAACACAACAACTAACGATGACACTGATTGGTTTATCAGGAACACTGCGACTTGTATACCCAGAACTGGGTGGTGGGATGTTGGTGAAATTTGGCGCTCCGAATTCCTCGTTAATGGCAATGTTTGCTTTCTTTGTTTCTTCCACCAATCGCACAGGATATTTGCCTTCGGAATCTCGAATAGTGAAAGTCGCTGAAAATAATTTTCCCATAGTACGTCCTTCAAACTTCTTCTTTTCTTCTGCTGTCCAATCGCGAGAAGCGTCTACTCCATCCAGCCTGCAGTGATACGCAAGTGGAGGTAGCTTTATGAATTCTTCGTCAATGCATTTGATTTGTTCGACAGGGGCAAGTTGCGTGTTTCCATAATCGACGAAAAGAACAGTGGCTCGCAGAGGATCACAGAATTTTATAATTTGTCCGCGATACCATCCGTTGTCTTCTTCGTATTGAACCACGCATGCCAAGCCGACCTTCGGATCTACAATTGAAGGTTTGGATTCATCTGTTTAAAAAAAAAAGCACAAAATTATTTGTGAATCATAGAAGACAATATAATTATAACCATCTAATAATGTGTAAAATTTTACCGGAATAAACTGTGTTGAGATTGGTTCCTAATTGTGCAAGGACGGTGCAAGATTCTAACAGCTGAAGGTAGAAACTCGACGGGTCGTTTACATAAACAACTTCAACTTGCTGATTTATCGGAACATCGATTTTTTCTGGATAATTCAACTGCTGTTGGTGAGATGTTAACGGCCTTAAGCGCCCTGATGCATCATTAACTTTCTTGAGTTCTTGAGTTGCTGCCTCAATGTCGGATTTTACAGCTGGGAGGTTTTCAGTCAGTTCCTGTTTCTCTTCTTGATTCAAAACTTTTGGTATCTCGTTGTCAACCGAACTGGATTGTTTTGGAATAGTTGTACAGGTACTAACTGGACCAGGAATAAGCTTTGAACTGAATTCTGGTTCCTTGCTTAATGGTTCCATTTCACTTGTTTGAGGTAGAATTTCCGGTTCCAGCAAATTCGTTTCCTTAGCTTCCGTCTCGACGTTGTCTTGATTAGACCCATCGTCAATTTTGCGAAGGTCGCGAGGAAGATCAGATTCAATAAAGGCCGGTTGAGACAAACGCTTATCCGTTTCGATAACTGAAGAGAAAAACAAACCATTACACAACATGTACTTTTCACTGAGCAATTCAAGACTCACCAGTAGTTTCCGAAATTTTCTCGTCAATACACGGACTATTTTTGATCGTTACCGAGAAATTTCCGTTGTTGCTACTCTTGATAAGGCGGTCATCACTGATTGGGATCGAAGTCAGAATTTTGGCCACCGATTCTAGAACAGCAGATTCTGCCTGTTTTTTCTGTTTGTTAACTAGTTAAAAGACAAATTTATTAGATTACGTAAATTGTTAGCCAACCATATGTGATAACTTACCAGGTTCTACGGCATTCGGTCTAGAAACAGCATTCTGAATTTTCGTGGCAATGATGCCATTGCCTAGATCACTAGTGAATGTGACTGAGTATATCCCTTCCACACAACGTCCGATCTTCACTTTAATCCATCGATCCACGATGAGATGCTTCCATTTCTGGGAGGGAAGAGCCACGCCTTCTTCCAGCTTGCAATGAATTCCATACGGCGGATGGCAGAAGCGAGTCAAAGATTTTATGGGTGACAGAATTGTGTTGCGTGGTACAACAATGGTATTTCCGAAGTCGATAAATAGTATTTCGGCCTCGTTTCCCATTTCCTTTGTTACTCGGACGCGATAGTATACACCATCTTCTTCCCAAATAACAACTCCATGGTGGCCCAATCGACTTTCGCTACCAGCATATAGAAGGGGAGGATTCGCTTGAGTAGAATAAGCATTTTTAAGCTCATCAGCCAAATCGTTGAGATCCTTAAGGCCGCATCCTGTCTTTGAATTTGGTAGCCTTATTTCCTCAAGCTGCCCAAAAAAATAGCCAGACGTTCCAGCGTCAGTAACAAAAACGCTCTCCTCCGCAGCCAAATTCAAAGGTGGCATCTGAAATCGTTCAAAACCATTAAAATAAATTAATTTACTATTGTAAAAATACTGTTTACCTGAATCACAGAAAAGGGAACAGCAACTGTTGACAATAGGAGAGTAGATGTTGACGTCACACTTGAAATGGGACTGTTATCCTGGGGATTCGAATAAATTGCAGCAAGAATATCGCATATACTGCGACCAGAGATGTACAGGCTGATTTGCTGCCTTTCGTCGTCTTCAACTTCGGCCTTGAGATTACTTTCTTTGTTCACCAATGCAGCGAAAATTCGATTCAGACCAGGCAATTTCGAAATATTCTCCACTCCAAATAAAGAGACGCGATATGCACAGAGGCACGGTACCAAGAGCTCGTCTGGGATATCATAAATTAAGGCACGATCAATAGGAATCTGTGTTCCGATATCGACGAAGAAGACGGAGTATTTGCAGGACGGTGTTCCAAAATCCTTCATACCCGTTATCAATCCACGATGAAAGAGTTGGTCAGATGGGGAGACCGCGATACACGCCGAGCCAAGAGGCGTTCCTTGAAATGGAGTTGGAGCCATGGAATCTAGATGCTTGCGTATTTCTTGAAGATTTTTAGTCTCGCTCTTCATTCGAACGAAGAATTGAAAAGGCCCTTCTGAAATATGCGTGACAATGACGTCATAGCGTTCTTTAAGAGGAAGATTGTTGGTCACGTACGTCCTAGTAGAAACCGTTGGCAAGTTTTGTTGGGCAGAAGGGATGGCAAAATTAGGTCGTAAAGGACCACTTAGAGATGAAATGTTGCATCCAGCAGGAAACAATTTCATTACTGGATAACTGTAGAATGCAGGTTTCATGAATGAAGGTTGCTTTTCCATTGTCTCGCACATGGCTAAAGCTTCATGGTAGGATTGAGCTGCTACGCCTAGCCCTTGTTGGACCAGGGCACTTGCCAGAAGCTGATTGTTCGAATCAAACAACCTTACACCTTGATGTTCACCAAACATTGCCATGGGGATAGCTTTCCAGATTTCATTTTCGACATGGATTTTTAAAAACGTCATTGCTAAATCACTCCATTGTCGGGTATGAGTTCCAAGGCCAAATGGAGCAACTGCATCAGCAAGTATGAATTTACTAGCAAGAGGAGGGCAGTCACGGATGTTTTCTGCTTCATATCCAGGAATGTCCAGAGTCCGAAGGAAGATGAGAGGAACTGTGTGTGTTTTCCCAGAATCAACACAGTAGACTTCAAGCATTCCAGTACGGTTTAACTTCAATTCAGGTACTGTTGCTCTATGCCAACGGTGATTGATGAGTACACAAAAAATCTCGTTACTGTCCAGGTCACTAAGATTCATAGGTGGAACTTTCGATTCTAAATGTTGCCTGATGGATTCCAGATACAGCTCCATCGTCAAATACAAACTGCGATCATGTGTAGAACCCCAGAAATAAACACATGGCCCTTGACGACCACGAACGGAGTCGTCAATATGGGTCACGTTGACCAACATGCTAGCTGCAGCCATTTTCAATATCTGAAAATATTAAATAGAGTTCAACATTCGAACTGTCCTACAAGTTGAGTAAATGTGAAAACGTTTACATACCAATATTTAAAGAAGTGGCATGCAGCAAAGGCAATATTGGACTTTCAAGGGCTGCAATTGCGATTGTGCCTCGTTAAGCACCTTTTAAATCAACAATAAAACAAGTTTGAAGACGTTAACATATTGGTTACTGTGATAGATTTAAGACAAAAAAGAAAACCAAAAAAAAGAACAATAGGTTTTAATTAATAAAACTTACCTGATTAAAAAGAGATTGTGAAATTTATTTCTGAGCACTGAGATCTCCTACCATACTTCTCACGACTCGCGTCTCTCGTGTTATGGCTGTGCTTCTGATTTTTTACCAGACAATAAAAGAATGGCGGATTTCTCATTTCCGGAGATAGCAGCGTTGCCGAGTCCAACACAACCAAACGCGAAGAATATCAACAAAGAAATGGCGGGTAGCGTTATTTTTTTGTTTTCTTTTTATCGAAATTATTTAAATTGGAGATATAAAATTCGAATCTTTTTACCTGATAAATGCAAGTTCATTAAAATTTTAAAAATCAATTTGTTTGGATTTGCGGAATGGCGCGAAATTTGTATGCCGGGTATTCCCCACTATTGCCAATTTCCCATTTTAAGAGGATGGCGTTGTTCATTTTATTGATTTTATATGAATACCAACAAAGGCTCTTTTAAATCCACATCTAGATGTGACACCGTTTGACGGAACAAGTCATCAGCATTTCAATATTAATATCCGTTTTCAAATCCTTGTCCCTGAGTAATTACCACCCCCACAAGGCCCACATTAAACTTACTGGAAAAATAGAAGGACTAGACATAAAATTTTCTCCATCTGAGAGGAACTTACTAGGAAAAAAAATTATCAATAAATTAGTAACCATGAGATTCATGACATATGAATTATGGAAGTCATCTTTGTCATCTAAGAAACTATTACTAAATTCGGACTTAGTAATATGCTGTGCGTGATATTCCAAGTATTTTCTGATTTTCACCTGCTGCTTATCAATTTTCAGTACTTTTTTATTCCAATATTAGTTTCTATTATTCACTCACTAAGTTTGATAAATGTTTACGATGTGCATTTGAATTGAGGAATCTCCTCTTTTTTTATTCAAGCCCCATGTATTTCTCATTAAAATATCAACGAAAAACAGGGAAGATGACAGGAATCGATCAAGAAGGCCGCTGATTCAGACATGATCATCATCTTGATTGGACGCAATGTTAACTTTTGCCAGCATCTTCTTTCAGCGAAACAGTTCGATTGAAGACCATCTTGAATGGAAACAGAAGCAAGTCAGTAAGCAGAATTTTTGAAAAACAACAAAATAATGTATCACCTTGTCTTTCGTTGAATCAGGATCAACCGAGAAGTAGCCTACTCGTTCAAACTGGAACTTGTCGTAAACTTTAGCTCCACTTAACGATTTGTCGGCGGCTGCTTCGACTACCGACAAAGAATGTGGGTTAATGTCAGACAAAAACCCACCAGGTACCTCGTTGATATCTTCAGGGTTACTGTGCTGAAACCTAAATTAAGATTTGTTTTACTGTCGAAAAATCATTATCAGCCAATGAGATATGAAAGCTTACAATCGTTCATAGAGGCGGACCTCGACAAACATTGGATTTGATACCCAATGAATAAAGGCTTTTGGTTTTTCCGTGCAGGTGGCAGACGTGGTACACGTAACCTCCAGCTCAACGACTTGACCACTGGCATCTTTCTTAACGTTCTTCAAACTAATAACGAGTCCAGCGTATCGCAAACCAACGGCTTGGCTCTTGGTAAGCCGACGGTAGCCTTTCTCTTCAACCTAAAGTTTGGAAATCAATTAAAATAAATCAGAGTTAAGAATAGAGTTGGTAAAAATCAAACCTCTCTAAAGTCCGATCGATCGATGTAAATCACTCGATCAAGAGTTACGGAGTGGGATCCACGCTGAACCTCCTTGGGGAAATCAGGGACATCGATTGTAGTCGGTCCCTCGGATGGAAAATTGAGAATGGTGACTTTCAATGGCGCTAGAACGACCATTGAACGCGGAGCAGTGAAATCGAGCGTATCCTTCACAACGGCTTCCAATTTCTGGGGATCGACTCCCATTTGAGCTCCCGTCACTCCCATTCCCGCACAGAAATTGTTGATAGCTTCCGCTGGAAAGCCACGTCGACGGAGAGCAGTCAACGTGAATAAACGAGGATCGTCCCAATCTACCGTGACAAAAAGGAGATAACAACGCTTTATCAATAGCCTTAATCACAATGAATTCGTATTACCGTGAACAATCTTCTCGGTGATAAGTTTCGCAATTTTTCGCTTGGATACCACAGTGTAGTACACATTCAAGCGACCATACTCCCACTGGACTGGGCAGTAAATGTCCAGAGCATTACAAAGCCAGTAATAAGAAGAACGTCTAAAGCGGTCAAATTAAATAGATGGAGGATAAAATTTTAAAGATTACTTTCATTAGGTAAATTACCTCGACTGAAATTCTTTTGTGCACAATGAGTGGGTTATGTTTTCGATAGAATCACAGAGGCAGTGAGTGTAATCATAAGTAGGATAGATACACCATTGGTCTCCAGTACGGTGATGGGCAACATATTTGATTCGGTATGCCACCGGATCGAGTTTACCCTCTTCCAGAGTCAATTTCATTCTCATAGTAGCTGCACCTTCCTCAAACATGCCATTTTTCATATCCTACAGGTGATCGATATCATTAAGGTTTCGTTTATGATCGGCAATAAACTATTTCTCTACCTCAAATAACTGAAGACTCTCTTCAATTGGGCGATCTCTAAAAGGAGAAGGAATTGGGTTGAATCCCTTCATTTCCTCAGCTTTTTGGTGACAAACATACGCGAGTCCTTTTTTAATGAGCACTTTGGCCCATTCGTAAAGCTGATGGAAATTGTCTGACGAGTGAGTAATTTGGTACGGCTTGTATCCTAATCGATGCAGTATAGTTAAATCAAACGTTTAATTATGTGAAATTCAATTAAATGAATTACCTAGCCACTCCACCATATCTTTAATGCCAACGAAAAATTTCTCCTCCTCCTTTTCAGGATTGGTATCATCGTAACGTAGGAAGCACACTCCATCATTAGCAGCAGCGTAACCGAAATTGATGTTGATGGCTTTGGCATGCCCAATATGGAGGATACCGTTAGGTTCAGGTGGGAATCTGGTTCTCACCTACAAAGAAACAAAAACAATATTATTTAATACATCTGCTAAATAGCTTAAAATTATTGAATTACTTGGCCGCCAGTTTCTTTTAAATGTTGTTTCAGTAAATCCATAGTCTTGTCATGGATGACATAGCCATCAGTTTTGAAATTTTCACCAGGCTTATGAAACTGAACCTTTTTCATCAGCTCAGTGATTGTAGAGGCACTGTCTGAATCCTGTTCTATGGGGAGAAAAACCAAAAGTGTTAAATTTGGAACTGACACTAGCAATTTTCAATATCTTGTACCAGTGTTTTCTTTGTTGCTTGATACTGGTTTAGCAACTTTGGGCTTGGCTACTTTTTCAACTTTTGGAGGTGGTGCAAGATCAGCTTCAGTCTTAGGTCCCAAAAGACTTAAAACTTGAAGTTCAATCTCAGATTTTACCACTTTACCATCACCCCATTTCAGGGTGCTGCGAACTTCACTCATTAAGGGACCAACATTAAATCGGTACCTAAACAATTTTTTAAATTATAAATATATGGTTATATGGTTTTAATATGAATAACTTATAACTAGGGCAAAACAGACCTTTTCTCCACTAATTCAGTGTGATATTTCTTGATAACCTTTTCCACTTCCTGTTCTATTTGTTCAGGTGTCACCACGATTCCTACTCCACATGATTCTTCAAAGGCCTTGATGTCAACATCACCCAGAGGATTAGAAAGAAGGTAGTCCATTGCAGCTAGAGTAACACAAACAAATATTAGACTCAGGATAATAAAAATATTTCAAAGGTTGTTTAACATACCATTCAGCCTGAGCTCAGAGTCAATCTTTCCTTCAACCACATAACGTGAGAGAAGAGGGAGTTGCGCACTGATCTGTGGTTTCACTTTTGTTGCAATGTTGTACAACAGCACACCGTGAGATTTTGAGATTTCACCTGCTGACAAAGCCTGCAAAAACACAATTTGTTTTAAAGCACAACTTTTGTTTGACATAAATGAATACTAAAGTAAATAAGCGGCATGACAGTCAGTAATAAAAGAGGTGCCTTACTTACCGCATCAATGCAAGTTTTAAGATTTGTTGACACATTTGAGTTCTTCGCCGTTTCTTTGGCTTTAATTTCACTCAACCCAATGCCGACAAATAATTTTACGAGATCTGGACCGTCCATTTCTGTCTGACGCAATTTTTTTATTTTACGGAGAGAAACGAAGAGAATTGCAAGCGACGAAGTGCAGCACTGAAGAGTCTGCAGACGACCTAAATGAAAATTCAAAAGGTTGCAGACGACACGAATCACGCAGTGGCAACGCGGGATTACGCGTCACTAAAAAAAATTTTATTATTTGTTTTTTAAAATAGGCCTAATTACCGAATTTAGGCCTAGATGAATAAGCAATAAAAAAAATTACGAAAAAATACAAATGAAATTATTTTGGACAAATATTTGATCCTACTCGTCTATATCCGAATTATCATTTTTAAAATACAATATTCACGACTAATTTTACTTTAGTATTTTAATTAGTGATTGGCATAAATACAACATTTTTTCCATGAATGATTTCAGGGATCAGTGATGCCGAATTTGGATAACGGTAACTTAACGCTGAAGAGTTATCTTCAACTATAGTAGCAGAGAGCCAGATATTCGTCAATTACAATTGACAGCGGTAACGGAAAAAAAAATATTCTGGCCGATAATAAATAATTTGGTAATAGCGGAATAACAGTAGCCTATAATATGTGCGTTTTATTTGCAGCTGTATAGGCCTAGGGCAGATTGAATTCAGACTGGATTAATTTGATTTAGAAACATAACAGCGACAACAACCGTTTTACGAGTAGGAAAAAGGTACAAAGGTAAATTTGACGGGCGCATGGGTGTGGTCGATGGTTGTATTGGTTCCATTTGAATTGGTGACGAAACACTGGGTCCTATTGGCGTAGAAATCGTCGGTTGCTACGTGGGAGCTGTTCATCCCGTCGCTGGTGGTAATGACCCAAGCGACATAATGGCGTAGACGGCAGGGCGTTGATAGGTCGGAATTGGGCATCGAGTAGAAGCTAATAATTCAAAGACAAATCAGTAGGCTATTGACGAAACGAACCTATGAAATCTATTTAGGCTAGTAGCGCGATGATGAATGCGTCACCTAGTCGATGCGGAAGCAAACTGCAACGTCACGCCGTTCCTTTCCGTGCAGATGCCAATGTAGTAGACGTCGTCGAAAGGCATCATGGGCGTCGTTTGAAAGGCAGCCAACAGCGGAAGGATTGAGCTTCCCGAAATGGCAACGGCCTGTCCATTAAAGTAACGGGGGTACAGATTCCATGGCCACTCTTGATGCGTAATGTTCCACTTGCCCTCTATGGTATATATTATCAAAATCAATCAAATGGTGATTGCTTTCAGCTTTTCATAAATTAGCAAAATGAATAAGTCTATACTCCTTGCCTCGATTGGGAATGTAGTCGCTACCGTAGCCGTAATAGGAACCAAACATGCTGCTTTTGTTCGACCGGTGCTGGACTAGGAACTGGGCGAGATTGCGGACGTTGATGTAGACGTCGTCGTCCACCTTGTAGACAAAATCAATGTCCGGGCAATGGTTGATCAACCAGTTGAAGAGGCCGGCCACTTTGAGGGATAAGTTCCGGTAAAAATCGGACATTCCTATCTGGATGATATCCCCGTGAGTTTGGCTCTCCTCTTGGATTTTGGATTGCGTCTCATTGTTGTCCGTCATGCCCAGAATGAAGGCGAAGCCAACCAGACTGAACGAACCATTCTTATTCCTATTTTCTTCTTTCAAATGATTCAACCACGTCTGCCGGATCATTTTCCGTTTGTCAAAATTATCCGGGGCCGAATTCACAGTCACGAATAAACTCGGTTTGCTGGCGGCGGTGTTGGCATTCAGACGACACGCTGGGACGGAGATGGGATAGTGGAATGACGTGACGTCATTAATCACGGGACCGTATTCTGGCTTGAGCGGCTCCATTCCGGCCAATTTCGACAGCCCTAAACGGGCCACCGAATAACGGGTGTAGTTGCCCACTCCGGGATAAGGCGTTCCGCGCAAATAAGTCGCCATGTAATCGAATAACTTTCGATCGAGCCCTGCTGATGCTGATGCCGACAACGCGCTGTTACTTTTCGAATGAATTTCTTTTTGGCGTTGATTCCTGATGTGTTCCGTTTGATTCGATGCCTGTTTCCTCACCTGTTCACAGAATTTTATATTAATTGTTCAGTTTTGTTAATAGCACACAACAGACTGTCAATCGAGCGATTGTCCACCATCAAATTAATTAAAGGGGGGAGGGGGAGACCCTGAATGAAATTATATAGCCTAAATCTATCCTACGCAATCATGTATAATAGTGTATAATAAAAGTGCATTTTAATCCATACAACAAAAGTGTTCTGATATCCCAAATGTCATTTGAAATAAGTTTGAAATGAAATCATTTGTGCAATTTACCTGTTGATAAAATTTGATGGGATGATGGCGAAGGAGGACGTAGATAACACTGGTGCTGACCAGCGACACTACAAAAATGATGCTGCGTAGGTGTGACATTCTCCGCATTTTCGTCACACAATTCAAATAGACGATTGCGCTAATTTTGTATCCGAATAGGCTACTATATGGAAGTGTGCTTATTGATTGAGAATTGGATGTCACGCTGACTCTCAGATTTGAGTGTTTAAAACGGTTTTAATTGAACGCTTTGCGTTCTTGTGAGGCACGTATAAAGGATCAATGATTTCATATACGTGATTCAAATTTCATTGTACTTCCGCGCACCTGTCATCAAAGTGTAATTTGAGCGTTTCTAGAACTGCGCAGCAGTCATTGAAATGTTTGGGTATATGAAATATGATGTTAACTAGTTATAGCGTGTCCCATTGTGTTGCATTGCTATATTCGAGTAAGACCAGACCTGAATTTACTTAGCTAGAGCTTTTAGTGAGAGTAGCCGTTAGTCCAGTTGATGCTGTTCACAGTTTTCTTCCCTTCTTCTCTTGTTTATTTCGGTATGTACAAACTTCTTTTAATTATAGTTTAGCGTCCTTTTCCCAAAATCCTTTGTGGAAACGGAACTATTACGATACTTTTATACAATACTGGGCACTTGATGTAGAGTTCTATAATTTCAAAAAACGCGCCTTTTTGTGATAATTTTCAGTGGGGCATTATTTAAGTATTTGATTGGACATGTCGTCATTTTTCGAAGCGGCCGTTGCCTATTTCTGGAAAAGTCTTTCTTGGCTGAATTCCTGGTGCCGATCGTTCCGACCAATGTGCCACCTGATGGTCATTGGCTTTTTCCTCATCTCCTACTGCGCCTATTCGACTATTTCTTTCAACCGACAAGTCGTGTCCGTCTGGCTAACTGACAGGTTCGTTCATCATCAAATGAGGACGAAATATAATGCGACGACGCCCAGCAATCAGAAAATTAACCGACGGACCTGTTGCCTTTTAACCGATCGAGCGGTCGACATTTGCGGCCGACCCAATTGCACGTCTCCATTGTGTCTGCCTCCTCATATTTTACATGAGCTGAAGAGCGACGGGTCAAACGCTTTTTTCATCGAAACGTCCGGCAGCGGCGGTTTGAACATCCGCCAGGCCTGCGCCGTCGAGTCGCTGGCCTTTCACAATCCAAATTTGACCGTCAACGTCCTTTTCATGATGGACAACGGCCATCATCAGAAACAAAATAAAAGCAAAGTGGTTAAAACTCTGGAAAAGTTGAGGGAAAAATACGAAAATGTCCAGTTCATCGTTGCCGATTTAGGCGAGTATCTGGCCGGAACTCTGCTGGAGAAATGGTTCCACTGCACTGACTGGCGGACAGGGCCCTACCACGTCGCCCACCTGAGCGACGGCCTGCGCTTGTTGACTCTGCACCAGTTCGGCGGATATTATTTCGACCTGGACGTCATCCTGGTCCGGCCCGTCACCTTTTACCGCAACTTTGCTGCCGCCGAGTCGGGCAGAGAATTCGGCAACAGTGTCATTCACGCCGACTACGGACATCCCATTATGCAACTGGCCGTCAACGACTTCACTTCCAACTACAAGTAAATTGTGCATAAAAATACAAGATCATTCAAATTCCAAAATTTTCCGAATTTGTCTTTGAATAGACGAGATGTTTGGGGCCACAACGGACCTGATTTGTTAATGCGGGTCATGAAAACCTTTTGCGGAGAAGAGAATTTCAATGCCATCAATTACGTCAGTTGCCGAGGCTTTGGTGCCCTGCCGACCTCGACGTTTTCTCCGATCCACTGGAGCAATTGGCGATCGTTTTTCAGCCAAAGGCCGGCCAATGAAACCGGAGCGCCCGGTTGGATCACCAAACAAGTCGTCGGCGTCCACGTTTGGAACAAATTGAGTTTCAACGAAACGGCCTACAAGAATTCGACGCAGGAATACGTCCGGCTGGTCAGGCACAATTGCCCCGTAATGTTCTCCATCGCTCCCGAAACATTTTAATCAAGTGGAGTCCTTAATATCCAGCAAGTCGATGTTATACACTCCTGTGTAAATCCACTATTTCCGTTGATGATATACATACTAGGCGTTGTTGCCCGGTCTATAATATAATATCACGCAGAACAATGTTCCGTTTAGTTTGTCGGTTCGTCTTCGTCCTCTTTGAAATGAGGCGGAGTCGGTTGGAAAACCTCTTGGTTATTAGCTGCACAGAACTTTGGCATCAGTGCAAAATAAGTAGTTATATAATAGTGCAACATACAAATTGCTGGCTAATAGAAAGCAGCCGTTATATAGGATCATATTCATTCCCACCAAAATTAGCTTGAATTGTTATATTTTAAAAATTTGTGATTAGCTTTATAATAATAGGAATCCGTCGGCTGCTACTGATCCTTGCGGATCCTTGACAACAAAAATGACCTTCTCTCCATCAGCCGTCACTCGTTATGGATTGTTAGCGTTGCTGGCTATTCAGGCAAGTCATTATTTACAAATATAAGCTACTGTATATAGATAATAATGTAATAAAAGCACTGTGCATACTATATGTCAAATATAGAATACGGCCACCGTTCTTTGCATGCGGGCATCGATGGTCAACGCTTCGGTGGCTAATCAAAAGTACCTGGTGTCAACCTTGGTCCTCACCATGGAAATGATTAAAATATCTCTGATTGCGGCCCTGATTGTCGCCACCGAAGCCAAATTCTCCATCAAAGAAGCGGCCAAGCTTCTGTACAAGGAGATTCTGTGCCGGCCGCTAGACGCCTTGCCTTTGGCCGTGCCCAGTTTCCTCTACGTCGTCCAGGACAATTTGATCGTCTTCGCCCTGTCGTGCGTCGACGCCACCACCTACCAGGTGATTTTCTATTTATTAGTCGATATGATTAGGATAGCAGATTGTTAAATATAACTCTTATAATCAGGTAACCTATCAGGCCAGAATATTGACGACGGCCTTATTCGCCAGGATTCTGCTCAATCAAGTCCTGCCAATCAAGAGATGGCTTTCCCTGTTGCTGCTCATGTCGGGAGTGATTTTGACTCAGGTATAACATCTATAAACATTAGGCCGACAATAAGATCATAGTTTTTATATCACTCCGTGTTATTTTGCAGGTTAATTTCAATGGGGAAATGGGTGATTTGAGTTGGCGAGCTCAAAGAGAAGACGCGACTTATTTGCTGGGTCTTTTAGCCATCGGATGCGCCACAATGACCAGCGGATTCGCCGGAGTCTACAACGAGAAGGTCATCAAGAACGGGCAGCAACCACTGCTGCTGATCAGAAGTTTCCAGCTCAGTAATAACATCTATAAATCATACATCTATACATTAATAATACAGAACATGCTGCTGTTCTGCTGCTGTTTCTCAATTTTTAAAATTTGACTTCTCATTTTTATTAATAGGTTTGTTTTGCGTTTTCTTCGCCTTTATGGGCGTCGTGATCAAGGACGGCGTCGTCGTCCTGCGCCAAGGCTATTTTCACGGCTACACTCCCTTTGTGTGGCTCATAGCCACCATGCAGGTGTCGAAATCATTATCTATTAGTTTATATTCATCAATAATACCTACCGAATAATACTGTTAAAAAAAAAGGCTATTGGCGGAATTATCGTGGCCGGAACGATGAAGTACGCCGACAACATTTTGAAAACGTTTGCCTCCGCCAATTCGATCGCCCTGTCCGGCGTCCTCTCCTATTATTTCCTACTGGACAACGGCGACACTTTCACGCCAACTTTCTTCTTCGGCACTTTGGTCATCATCTTCGCCACTTTTCTCTATTCGTCCGTCAAGACCGTCCCTCATCATCACCCAATAGCGGCCCCGCTTCCGTCGAAGAATCGCCGACTCCTTCCGTACTCAACCAAAGTGTAATAAATGGGAAATATTTCCCCCATACTTTTCCTGTAATTTTCCTTAATATTATGGCTGTTGGTACACGACATCGTCTCGCACTATAGGCAACTGAGTGTCGTCTGCGCCGGATTTGTGATCTTATTGATTGCCGTTTTTCTGATCCGTCAAAATAACACAGTCGTCATCGATGCAACTCAATTGGGACCATCGGGAAACCTCCAGCAGTATCGGGCAGCTGGCCATCACAGCAGTAATCGCAGTTACAATTTGATGGAGGAAACAGAGTTGGCTGATGGATGGACTCGAATCTTCAACAACCAAGAATGTACAATAGGTGATTCTATTTTGATTTAGTCTATAGTTATATTTCATTCTAATACTTATTTGTATATTCTTTGAACCTGATGGGGTATAACTGCAATTTTAAGATTATTTAAATGCCAACAAAGTTGCGCAAGATCATCCATGCGTCATTGAAACTATTCGGCGGCATTATTTGAACCAACCTCCGTCTTCGCAGGTTCCGCTCATGTTGGACTCGGACGACATCAAGGATCGATCGCCTGGCCAGACTGGCGTTATTTTAAAGCTCCTGAAAAACCAGGTTATTATTTAAAGCTGTCATCGTATAATTACGCCATTTTGTATATCGATTATAATTACATTACCAGACGGAGGGATTCTTTGCCGATTGCGGCGCTCACGACGGCGAGTTCCTGTCCAACACACTCGACCTGGAACGCAAATTCAACTGGAGCGGCATTTTGATCGAAGCCAACCCGGAAACGTTTCAAAAACTCTTGTCCCGCAACCGGAAATCGTGGGCCCTACCGATCTGTCTCAGTTTGGAAATGTTTCCTACCAAAGTATTATTTAATGTTATTATACCATCCGCAAATTAAATTGATGTATACAAAGCTATACGTAATATATTCGTCCTCCAGGTGAGTTTCCAGCCCAAGAGTGTCGATTCTGGCCACAGTCACATTGAAGGTGCGGCCAAAACTCTGCAGAAGCCTGGAATCCCCGGCGTCGATCCTGCCATGATAACCGTCCAGTGTTTCCCGTTCTATTCGGTCCTGCTGGCCGTTGGGCGAACTCAAATCGATTTCTTCAGTCTCGACGTCGAAGGACACGAATTGAAAATCCTCAAAACAATTCCCTGGCACAAAGTTGACATTAAGGTGAGATTTGCTATAAAATATATTAAAGCAAAATATGCTATATACCATTTGATCATTCAAATACATTTGATTCAAAGTCATTGACAGTGGAATGGGATAACATCCCCGAGGGCCAGGAGGCCTTGACCGGTTTCATGGAGGAAAGTGGCTTCATCAAGATGGGCGCAATCAAATGGACCAGAGACATCATCTTCATTCCAAAATTTAATCAGTAATGTCCAATTGAAATAAGCCTTTCAAAAGTAGCCTAATATTATATGGTTATATTATAATGGCATGTAACAATTTGCCGTTTCCCGATTGTTAGAAAATAATAAACCAACCGTGTCCTATAGACCTTATTAAGATGCAAAAGTATGGGTCAAGCCGACCCCTTTGCGTCGCGTTGCAGTGTGAAGGGGTGCCGTGAACAGAAGATTTTTTTTTGGCTCGACTCATGTGGCATAGTAATAGGCTTTACGGGTTAATCGTGCCCGAGGGAAGAATAGGGAGGAAAGGAAAGTCTGGTCCCCTCTTTTTTTCATTCTTTCCTTTCCTCCCTTTCCTTCCCTCGGGCACGATTAACCCGTAAAGCCTATTACTATGCCACATGAGTCGAGCCAAAAAAAAATCTTCTGTTCACGGCACCCCTTCACACTGCAACGCGACGCAAAGGGGTCGGCTTGACCCATACCTTTGCATCTTAATAAGGTCTATTCGGTGTTACGATAATACCATTTAATTGATTCGGAATCTTATCTGCAATTCTGCATTCGTGTTTCCCCTTGGCCTTGGCATTGGCCTTTAATTAAAGTGCAGCACTGCAGAGTGCAGACGACCTAAACGAAACTTCAAAAGGTTGCAGACGACACGACTCACGAATCACGCAGTGGCAACGGGTGATTAGGCGTCACTAAAATTAATTTATTTAAAAAACAGAATCACCGAATTTAGGCCTAGATGAATAGAAATACAAAAATTACAAATAAAAAATACCATTGAAATTATTTTTGACAAATATTTATCGTCTTTATCTGAATTATACAAAAGAAAGCGGTAACGGGAAAAAATATACCAGCCGATAATAAATAATTTGGTAATAGCGGAATAACAGTAGCCTATAATATGTGCGTTTTATTTGCAGCTGTATGGGCCTAGGGCAGATTGAGTTCAGACTGGATTAATTTGATTCAGAAACAACAGCGACAACCGTTTTTACGAGTAGGAAAAAGGTACAAAGGTAAATTTGACGGGCGCATGGGTGTGGTCGATGGTTGTATTGGTTCCGTTTGAATTGGTGACGAAACACTGGGTCCTATTGGCGTAGAAATCGCCGGTTGCTACGTGGGAGCTGTTCATCCCGTCGCTGGTGGTAATGACCCAAGCAACATAATGGCGTAGACGGCAGGGCGTTGATAGGTCGGAATCGGGCATCGAGTAGAAGCTAATAATTCAAACACAAATCAGTATTGACGAAACGAACCTATAAAATCTATTTAGGCTAGTAGCGCGATGATGAATGCGTCACCTAGTCGATGCGGAAGCAAACTGCAACGTCACGCCGTTCCTTTCCGTGCAGATGCCAATGTAGTAGACGTCGTCGAAAGGCATCATGGGCGTCGTTTGAAAGGCAGCCAACAGCGGAAGGATTGAGCTTCCCGAAATGGCAACGGCCTGTCCATTAAAGTAAAGGGGGTACAGATTCCATGGCCACTCTTCATGCGTAATGTTCCACTTGCCCTCTATGGTATATATTATCAAAATCAATCAAATGGTGATTGACTGATTGCTTTCAGCTTTTTATAAATTAGCAAAATGAATAAGTCTATACTCCTTGCCTCGATTGGGAATGTAGTCGCTACCGTAGCCGTAATAGGAACCAAACATGCTGCTTTTGTTCGATCGGTGCTGGACTAGGAACTGGGCGAGATTGCGTACGTTGATGTAGACGTCGTCGTCCACCTTGTAGACAAAATCAATGTCCGGGCAATGGTTGTACAACCAGTTGAAGAGGCCGGCCACTTTGAGGGATAAGTTCCGGTAAAAATCGGACATTCCTATCTGGATGATATCCCCGTGAGTTTGGCTCTCCTCTTGGATTTTGGATTGCATCTCATTGTTGTCCGTCATGCCCAGAATGAAGGCGAAGCCAACCAGACTGAACGAACCATTCTTATTCCTATTTTCTTCTTTCAAATGATTCAACCACGTCTGCCGGATCATTTTCCGTTTGTCAAAATTATCCGGGGCCGAATTCACAGTCACGAATAAACTCGGTTTGCTGGTGGTGGTGTTGGCATTCAGACGACACGCTGGGACGGAGATGGGATAGTGGAATGACGTGACGTCATTAATCACGGGACCGTATTCTGGCTTGAGCGGCTCCATTCCGGCCAATTTCGACAGCCCTAAACGGGCCACCGAATAACGGGTGTAGTTGCCCACTCCGGGATAAGGCGTTCCGCGCAAATAAGTCGCCATGTAATCGAATAACTTTCGATCGAGCCCTGCTGATGCTGATGCCGACAACGCGCTGTTACTTTTCGAATGAATTTCTTTTTGGCGTTGATTCCTGATGTGTTCCGTTTGATTCGATGCCTGTTTCATCACCTGTTCACAGAATTTTATATTAATTGTTCAGTTTTGTTAATAGCGCACAACAGACTGCCAATCGAGCGATTGCCCGCCATCAAATTAATTAAAGGGGGGAGGGGGAGACCCTGAATGAAATTATATAGCCTAAATCTATCCTACGCAATCATGTATAATAGTGTATAATAAAAGTGCATTTTAATCCATACAACAAAAGTGTTCTGATATCCCAAATGTCATTTGAAATAAGTTTGAAATGAAATCATTTGTGCAATTTACCTGTTGATAAAATTTGATGGGATGATGGTGAAGGAGGACGTAGATAACACTGGTGCTGACCAGCGACATCACAATAATGATGCTGGGTAGTTGTGACATTCTCTGCATTTTCGTCACACAATTCAAATAGACGATTGAGCTAATTTTGTATCCGAATACTATATATATGGAAGTGTGATTGATTGAGAATTGGATGTCACGCTGACTTTCATATTTGAGTGTTTAAAACGGTTTTAATTGAACGCTTGGCGTTCTTGTGAGGCACGTATAAAGGATCAATGATTTCATATACGTGATTAAAATTTCATTGTACTTCCGCGCACCTGTCATCAAAGTGTAATTTGAGCGTTTCTAGAACTGCTGCGCAGTTATAGAAATGTTTGGGTATAGCCTATGTAATATCATGTTAACTAGTTATAGCGTGTGTCATTTTGTTGCATTACTATTCGAGTGAGACCAGACCTGAATTTAGTTAGCTAGAGCTGTTAGTGAGAGTAGCCGTAGTTAGTCCAGTTGCTGTTCACAGTGTTAATCCTTTCTTCTCTTGGTTTTTTTTTTTCGGTATGTGTACAAACATCTTTATTATAGTTTAAAGTCCTTTTCCCAAAATCCTTTGGGGAAACGGAACTATTACGGTATTTTATGCACTACTGGGCACTTGATGTATAGAGTTCTAGAATTTCAAAAAACGCGCCTTCGCTATTTCTGCATTTTTTTTCCTAGAGTGATATAATCACAGTGGGGCATTATATAAGTATTTGATTGGAAATGGCGTTGACCCATTGCATGTCGTCATTTTTCGAAGCGGCCGTTGCCTATTTCTGGAAAAGTCTATCTTGGCTGAATTCCAGGTGCCGACCGATCCGACCAATGGGTCACCTGCAGATGGTCATCGGCTTTTTGCTCATCTCCTACTGGGCCTATTCGACTATTTCTTTCAACCGACAAGTCGTGTCGGTCTGGCTAACTGAAAGGTTCGTTCATCATCAAATGAGGACGAAATATAATGCGACGACGCCCAGCAATCAGAAAATTGACCGACAGACTTGTTGCTTTTTAACCGATTTAGCAGTAGACATTTGCGGCCGACCCAATTGCACGTCTCCATTGTGTCCGCCTACTCCAACTTTACATGAGCTGAAGAGCGACGGGTCAAACGCCTTTTTCATCGAAACGTCCGGCAGCGGCGGTTTGAACATCCGCCAGGCCTGCGCCGTCGAGTCGCTGGCCTTTCACAATCCAAATTTGACCGTCAACGTCCTTTTCATGATGGACGACGGCCATCATCAGAAACAAAATAAAAGCAAAGTGATGATTAAAACTGTCGAAAAGTTGAGGGAAA
Source organism: Daphnia pulicaria (assembly GCF_021234035.1). Taxonomy (NCBI): domain Eukaryota; kingdom Metazoa; phylum Arthropoda; class Branchiopoda; order Diplostraca; family Daphniidae; genus Daphnia; species Daphnia pulicaria. Next base: position 11,683,403 of record NC_060916.1, read on the forward strand.
AATACGAAAATGTCCAGTTCATCGTTGCCGATTTGGCCGATTACATGACCGGCACGTCGATGGAGAAATGGTTCCACTGCACTGACTGGCGGACAGGGGCCTACCACATCTCCCACCTGAGCGACGGCCTGCGCTTCCTGACCCTGAACAAGTACGGCGGATATTATTTTGACCTGGACGTCATCTCGGTCCGGCCCGTCACCTTTTACCGCAACTTTGTGGCCGCCGAGTCGGGCAGAGAATTCGGCAGCAGCGTCATTCACGTCGACTACGGACATCCCATTATGCAACTGGCCGTCAACGACTTTACTTCCAACTACAAGTAAATTGTGCATAAATACAAGATCATTTAAATTCCATAATTTTCTGAATTTGTCTTTGAATAGACGAGATGTTTGGGGCCACAACGGACCTGATTTGTTAATGCGGGTCATGAAAACCTTTTGCGGAGAAGAGAATTTCAATGCCATCAATTACGTCAGTTGCCGAGGCTTTGGTGCCCTGCCGACCTCGACGTTTTCTCCGATCCACTGGAGCAATTGGCGATCGTTTTTCAGCCAAAGGCCGGCCAATGAAACCGGAGCGCCCGGTTGGATCACCAAACAAGTCGTCGGCGTCCACGTTTGGAACAAATTGAGTTTCAACGAAACGGCCTACAAGAATTCGACGCAGGAATACGTCCGGCTGGTCAGGCACAATTGCCCCGTCATCTTCTCCATCGCTTCCGAAACATTTTAATCAAGTGGAGTCCTTAATATCCAGCAATAAGTCGATGTTATACATTCCTGTAAATCCACCATTTCCGTCGATGATACATACTGCATTTCCACATATTTTGACTGTATTCCACGTACGTCTACTTGTTTCGAAACAATAGGACAGGAAACTTAAATAACGCTTTGAATAATACCTGCAGCACATTCAAGTTACGCTGGGAAATTTTCTTGCAGCTGTCATTCCGTTACTCCTCCGGCATTTCTTTACATTCAAGTGGTAATCATAATCTTTTACTATTACAGTCTAGCAACAGCTAACATTTATTCACGAAAGAGCAATCAATAGTAGCGACAGATGTTTTCTTTTTCTGTAATTCTTGGTGGCCCCCAAAAGGTAAAACAGTAAAAAAATCATCATTGAAGTGTAACTTAAGCGCTCTGAGAAAAATGGGGTTTGCTTAGCTGCAAACATTTAGTGGTTTGGAGATTTTCCAAACACATGTCTATTTATAGGAAACAAAATGTTTAGTAAACATTTGTTAGGTTTAGCTATAGGCAATATTTTCGTTCAGATACACGTACAATGAACCTGGCAGGACGGAAAAAAGGTGCATTTTCTTCCCCCTTTCTTTTACTTCCGTCTTAAAAATAACATATTACGTCAAGAAAAATAAATTATGAAATAGTCCTAAGTCTAACCCCTGTGTTACAGCTATTGGGTTTGTTTTAAATTAAAAAATAGCTATTTCCCTCTTCATCATGATAGAGCTAGTGCAGCGTCTTGACGATCTTGCTCTGGTTTACGAAAAATTCACATGTCCCTATTTGGTCATTGCCAATGGTAATATCTATAACCTTGTTTCTAATGTATTATCATGACAATCGATGACAATATTGGTAAGTCGTGATCTATGAATATGCTACGTATGATATGTAAGTCCTTAAAAAATAAGGAGCACCCACAGATACGAAGTCAGTTGGTTGATTCAGGCTTGAAGTGGAGATACCGCAAAATATTTTACATTTTTTATTTTTATTTTTAAGTAATCGGAAAAGCCGATAATTGATTCGAAAATCAAGGTAGGACGACCCAAGACCCAATTTTAATACGAAAAATTTATTTTATTTTTCATTCCTAATCCGTTCATTATAATACCATGAAATTTGGTTTAAAGGTGAATATTACTAACATCTACATCTCCTGATTTTTAAAATGTTTTATTGCAATTCTAACCCATCAAGAAATCAATTGCGCCAACCAACCCGAACAACAGATCGCTCCACTCCCCCCTATCCGTGAGACAATAACTACTTAAGACAACAAATAAGACTACTGAAAATTTTTTCCTACTTAGAAAAAATGATAAAACTTCACCCCTTAATTTTAAAAATTTGATCCGATTTTAGGGTCAAATGCCGGAAATCCACGAGTGGTCATTGACCCCGATGATCGTGAGTCTTTAATTCCAAATCAGTATTGATTTTTCGCGAAAAATGCATGCAATTACGACCATTTAACCAAGAAAAAGATTGGCAACCACCAGGTGTAGAAGTCACCAGGTCTCTCGCATTCCAGCTTGTTCCAGTTGAAGCTTCTTCAGATTAGCCATTCAAAATGTATTAAAATTTTAATTTCTTCCTGGGTTATCCCACTTAGAAATTTTTTTAAAGTTGAAAATTTTTCTATAGTTGGGAAATGGATATTATACATGAAAATCACTCTCTCGTTCTTATTATTAATTTTTAACGATTATATTTATCTGGATAAAATTAATTTTTGAGCCGCGCAATCTCGAATTTCCGATTTATGGGTGGGATAATTGTCCAATTATCGGAATCATTTTTATCAGTGAACAAGTAGCTTTACAAATTTTTAGTAAGAAATGAAAAAACTATGTAATTGCTGTAACTAACTAAAATTTTTGAATAATTAGTAGCCTGTATAAACGTAAAAATAAGTAGGAATCTATAAAAACAATTATTTGCAAAACTTCTTATATTTATGTAAACTAATTATTTTTCCTAAAAAAAAGTAGTCAATTTGAGAAAAAAACATCCTAATACTACTTATTTTTACGCTACTTATGAAATCAGTAGCCAAGAACTACTAAGAAAGGCCAAAATAAGTAGCGCTGCTGTGCAGTTAGACGTCAACTGTGCAGTAATGGAAACTTTTGGGTAGGCCTATATATAACATGGTGTAAACTAGTTAGTGTGATGTGCAATGGTTGCATTGCTTTCCAAGAGACCAGACCTGATTTAGTTAGTAAGAGCTGTTTGTGAGAGTATATAGCGACTATATAGCCGTTGTTTTTAGTCCAGTTGCTGTTCACAGTTTTCTTCCCTTCTTCTGTTGTGTTTTCGGTATGTAGCCTACACCCTTCTTTATTAAACCAATAATGAATTTACATTTGTGGGGAACCGCCTCCTGGCGTTTAATTTTGAATTGTTATATAGTGTAGCGGAACTTTAAGTACTTTTATACAGTACTGGGCACTTGATGTACTAGAGTTCTAGAATTTCAAAAACGCGTCGTCGCTTTTTCTGCATTTTTTTCTTCCCCAAAGTGATAATCACAGTGGGAAATCATAAGTACTATTTGATTGGAAATGGCGTTGACCCATAACATATCGTCATCTATAGAAGCGGCCGTTGCCTATTTCTGGAAAGGGCTATTTTGGCTGAATTCCTTGTGGCGACGGTTTCGACCAATGTGTCAGCTGGTCATTGGCTTTTTCCTCATCTACTACTGCGCATATTCGGCCATTTCTATAAGCCGGCAAGTCGTATCGGTCTGGATAACTGAAAGATTCGTTCATCATCAAATGAGGACGAAATCTGATGACAACCAACTGATGGCATCGACGCCCAGCTATCAGAAAATTGACCGACGGACCTGTTGCCTTTTAACCGATTTAGCAGTAGACATTTGCGGCCGACCCAATTGCACGTCTCCATTGTGTCCGCCTCCTCATACTTTACATGAGCTGAAGAGCGACGGACCAAACGCTTTTTTCATCGAAACGTCCGGCAGCGGCGGTTTGAACATCCGCCAGGCCTGCGCCGTCGAGTCGCTGGCCTTTCACAATCCAAATTTGACCGTCAACGTCCTTTTCATGATGGACGACGGCCATCATCAGAAACAAAATAAAAGCAAAGTGATGATTAAAACTGTCGAAAAGTTGAGGGAAAAATACGAAAATGTCCAGTTCATCGTTGCCGATTTAGGCGAGTATCTGGCCGGAACTCTGCTGGAGAAATGGTTCCACTGCACTGACTGGCGGACAGGGCCCTACCACGTCGCCCACCTGAGCGACGGCCTGCGCTTGTTGACTCTGCACCAGTTCGGCGGATATTATTTCGACCTGGACGTCATCCTGGTCCGGCCCGTCACCTTTTACCGCAACTTTGCTGCCGCCGAGTCGGGCAGAGAATTCGGCAACAGTGTCATTCACGCCGACTACGGACATCCCATTATGCAACTGGCCGTCAACGACTTCACTTCCAACTACAAGTAAATTGTGCATAAAAATACAAGATCATTCAAATTCCAAAATTTTCCGAATTTGTCTTTGAATAGACGAGATGTTTGGGGCCACAACGGACCTGATTTGTTAATGCGGGTCATGAAAACCTTTTGCGGAGAAGAGAATTTCAATGCCATCAATTACGTCAGTTGCCGAGGCTTTGGTGCCCTGCCGACCTCGACGTTTTCTCCGATCCACTGGAGCAATTGGCGATCGTTTTTCAGCCAAAGGCCGGCCAATGAAACCGGAGCGCCCGGTTGGATCACCAAACAAGTCGTCGGCGTCCACGTTTGGAACAAATTGAGTTTCAACGAAACGGCCTACAAGAATTCGACGCAGGAATACGTCCGGCTGGTCAGGCACAATTGCCCCGTAATGTTCTCCATCGCTCCCGAAACATTTTAATCAAGTGGAGTCCTTAATATCCAGCAAGTCGATGTTATACACTCCTGTGTAAATCCACTATTTCCGTTGATGATATACATACTAGGCGTTGTTGCCCGGTCTATAATATAATATCACGCAGAACAATGTTCCGTTTAGTTTGTCGGTTCGTCTTCGTCCTCTTTGAAATGAGGCGGAGTCGGTTGGAAAACCTCTTGGTTATTAGCTGCACAGAACTTTGGCATCAGTGCAAAATAAGTAGTTATATAATAGTGCAACATACAAATTGCTGGCTAATAGAAAGCAGCCGTTATATAGGATCATATTCATTCCCACCAAAATTAGCTTGAATTGTTATATTTTAAAAATTTGTGATTAGCTTTATAATAATAGGAATCCGTCGGCTGCTACTGATCCTTGCGGATCCTTGACAACAAAAATGACCTTCTCTCCATCAGCCGTCACTCGTTATGGATTGTTAGCGTTGCTGGCTATTCAGGCAAGTCATTATTTACAAATATAAGCTACTGTATATAGATAATAATGTAATAAAAGCACTGTGCATACTATATGTCAAATATAGAATACGGCCACCGTTCTTTGCATGCGGGCATCGATGGTCAACGCTTCGGTGGCTAATCAAAAGTACCTGGTGTCAACCTTGGTCCTCACCATGGAAATGATTAAAATATCTCTGATTGCGGCCCTGATTGTCGCCACCGAAGCCAAATTCTCCATCAAAGAAGCGGCCAAGCTTCTGTACAAGGAGATTCTGTGCCGGCCGCTAGACGCCTTGCCTTTGGCCGTGCCCAGTTTCCTCTACGTCGTCCAGGACAATTTGATCGTCTTCGCCCTGTCGTGCGTCGACGCCACCACCTACCAGGTGATTTTCTATTTATTAGTCGATATGATTAGGATAGCAGATTGTTAAATATAACTCTTATAATCAGGTAACCTATCAGGCCAGAATATTGACGACGGCCTTATTCGCCAGGATTCTGCTCAATCAAGTCCTGCCAATCAAGAGATGGCTTTCCCTGTTGCTGCTCATGTCGGGAGTGATTTTGACTCAGGTATAACATCTATAAACATTAGGCCGACAATAAGATCATAGTTTTTATATCACTCCGTGTTATTTTGCAGGTTAATTTCAATGGGGAAATGGGTGATTTGAGTTGGCGAGCTCAAAGAGAAGACGCGACTTATTTGCTGGGTCTTTTAGCCATCGGATGCGCCACAATGACCAGCGGATTCGCCGGAGTCTACAACGAGAAGGTCATCAAGAACGGGCAGCAACCACTGCTGCTGATCAGAAGTTTCCAGCTCAGTAATAACATCTATAAATCATACATCTATACATTAATAATACAGAACATGCTGCTGTTCTGCTGCTGTTTCTCAATTTTTAAAATTTGACTTCTCATTTTTATTAATAGGTTTGTTTTGCGTTTTCTTCGCCTTTATGGGCGTCGTGATCAAGGACGGCGTCGTCGTCCTGCGCCAAGGCTATTTTCACGGCTACACTCCCTTTGTGTGGCTCATAGCCACCATGCAGGTGTCGAAATCATTATCTATTAGTTTATATTCATCAATAATACCTACCGAATAATACTGTTAAAAAAAAAGGCTATTGGCGGAATTATCGTGGCCGGAACGATGAAGTACGCCGACAACATTTTGAAAACGTTTGCCTCCGCCAATTCGATCGCCCTGTCCGGCGTCCTCTCCTATTATTTCCTACTGGACAACGGCGACACTTTCACGCCAACTTTCTTCTTCGGCACTTTGGTCATCATCTTCGCCACTTTTCTCTATTCGTCCGTCAAGACCGTCCCTCATCATCACCCAATAGCGGCCCCGCTTCCGTCGAAGAATCGCCGACTCCTTCCGTACTCAACCAAAGTGTAATAAATGGGAAATATTTCCCCCATACTTTTCCTGTAATTTTCCTTAATATTATGGCTGTTGGTACACGACATCGTCTCGCACTATAGGCAACTGAGTGTCGTCTGCGCCGGATTTGTGATCTTATTGATTGCCGTTTTTCTGATCCGTCAAAATAACACAGTCGTCATCGATGCAACTCAATTGGGACCATCGGGAAACCTCCAGCAGTATCGGGCAGCTGGCCATCACAGCAGTAATCGCAGTTACAATTTGATGGAGGAAACAGAGTTGGCTGATGGATGGACTCGAATCTTCAACAACCAAGAATGTACAATAGGTGATTCTATTTTGATTTAGTCTATAGTTATATTTCATTCTAATACTTATTTGTATATTCTTTGAACCTGATGGGGTATAACTGCAATTTTAAGATTATTTAAATGCCAACAAAGTTGCGCAAGATCATCCATGCGTCATTGAAACTATTCGGCGGCATTATTTGAACCAACCTCCGTCTTCGCAGGTTCCGCTCATGTTGGACTCGGACGACATCAAGGATCGATCGCCTGGCCAGACTGGCGTTATTTTAAAGCTCCTGAAAAACCAGGTTATTATTTAAAGCTGTCATCGTATAATTACGCCATTTTGTATATCGATTATAATTACATTACCAGACGGAGGGATTCTTTGCCGATTGCGGCGCTCACGACGGCGAGTTCCTGTCCAACACACTCGACCTGGAACGCAAATTCAACTGGAGCGGCATTTTGATCGAAGCCAACCCGGAAACGTTTCAAAAACTCTTGTCCCGCAACCGGAAATCGTGGGCCCTACCGATCTGTCTCAGTTTGGAAATGTTTCCTACCAAAGTATTATTTAATGTTATTATACCATCCGCAAATTAAATTGATGTATACAAAGCTATACGTAATATATTCGTCCTCCAGGTGAGTTTCCAGCCCAAGAGTGTCGATTCTGGCCACAGTCACATTGAAGGTGCGGCCAAAACTCTGCAGAAGCCTGGAATCCCCGGCGTCGATCCTGCCATGATAACCGTCCAGTGTTTCCCGTTCTATTCGGTCCTGCTGGCCGTTGGGCGAACTCAAATCGATTTCTTCAGTCTCGACGTCGAAGGACACGAATTGAAAATCCTCAAAACAATTCCCTGGCACAAAGTTGACATTAAGGTGAGATTTGCTATAAAATATATTAAAGCAAAATATGCTATATACCATTTGATCATTCAAATACATTTGATTCAAAGTCATTGACAGTGGAATGGGATAACATCCCCGAGGGCCAGGAGGCCTTGACCGGTTTCATGGAGGAAAGTGGCTTCATCAAGATGGGCGCAATCAAATGGACCAGAGACATCATCTTCATTCCAAAATTTAATCAGTAATGTCCAATTGAAATAAGCCTTTCAAAAGTAGCCTAATATTATATGGTTATATTATAATGGCATGTAACAATTTGCCGTTTCCCGATTGTTAGAAAATAATAAACCAACCGTGTCCTATAGACCTTATTAAGATGCAAAAGTATGGGTCAAGCCGACCCCTTTGCGTCGCGTTGCAGTGTGAAGGGGTGCCGTGAACAGAAGATTTTTTTTTGGCTCGACTCATGTGGCATAGTAATAGGCTTTACGGGTTAATCGTGCCCGAGGGAAGAATAGGGAGGAAAGGAAAGTCTGGTCCCCTCTTTTTTTCATTCTTTCCTTTCCTCCCTTTCCTTCCCTCGGGCACGATTAACCCGTAAAGCCTATTACTATGCCACATGAGTCGAGCCAAAAAAAAATCTTCTGTTCACGGCACCCCTTCACACTGCAACGCGACGCAAAGGGGTCGGCTTGACCCATACCTTTGCATCTTAATAAGGTCTATTCGGTGTTACGATAATACCATTTAATTGATTCGGAATCTTATCTGCAATTCTGCATTCGTGTTTCCCCTTGGCCTTGGCATTGGCCTTTAATTAAAGTGCAGCACTGCAGAGTGCAGACGACCTAAACGAAACTTCAAAAGGTTGCAGACGACACGACTCACGAATCACGCAGTGGCAACGGGTGATTAGGCGTCACTAAAATTAATTTATTTAAAAAACAGAATCACCGAATTTAGGCCTAGATGAATAGAAATACAAAAATTACAAATAAAAAATACCATTGAAATTATTTTTGACAAATATTTATCGTCTTTATCTGAATTATACAAAAGAAAGCGGTAACGGGAAAAAATATACCAGCCGATAATAAATAATTTGGTAATAGCGGAATAACAGTAGCCTATAATATGTGCGTTTTATTTGCAGCTGTATGGGCCTAGGGCAGATTGAGTTCAGACTGGATTAATTTGATTCAGAAACAACAGCGACAACCGTTTTTACGAGTAGGAAAAAGGTACAAAGGTAAATTTGACGGGCGCATGGGTGTGGTCGATGGTTGTATTGGTTCCGTTTGAATTGGTGACGAAACACTGGGTCCTATTGGCGTAGAAATCGCCGGTTGCTACGTGGGAGCTGTTCATCCCGTCGCTGGTGGTAATGACCCAAGCAACATAATGGCGTAGACGGCAGGGCGTTGATAGGTCGGAATCGGGCATCGAGTAGAAGCTAATAATTCAAACACAAATCAGTATTGACGAAACGAACCTATAAAATCTATTTAGGCTAGTAGCGCGATGATGAATGCGTCACCTAGTCGATGCGGAAGCAAACTGCAACGTCACGCCGTTCCTTTCCGTGCAGATGCCAATGTAGTAGACGTCGTCGAAAGGCATCATGGGCGTCGTTTGAAAGGCAGCCAACAGCGGAAGGATTGAGCTTCCCGAAATGGCAACGGCCTGTCCATTAAAGTAAAGGGGGTACAGATTCCATGGCCACTCTTCATGCGTAATGTTCCACTTGCCCTCTATGGTATATATTATCAAAATCAATCAAATGGTGATTGACTGATTGCTTTCAGCTTTTTATAAATTAGCAAAATGAATAAGTCTATACTCCTTGCCTCGATTGGGAATGTAGTCGCTACCGTAGCCGTAATAGGAACCAAACATGCTGCTTTTGTTCGATCGGTGCTGGACTAGGAACTGGGCGAGATTGCGTACGTTGATGTAGACGTCGTCGTCCACCTTGTAGACAAAATCAATGTCCGGGCAATGGTTGTACAACCAGTTGAAGAGGCCGGCCACTTTGAGGGATAAGTTCCGGTAAAAATCGGACATTCCTATCTGGATGATATCCCCGTGAGTTTGGCTCTCCTCTTGGATTTTGGATTGCATCTCATTGTTGTCCGTCATGCCCAGAATGAAGGCGAAGCCAACCAGACTGAACGAACCATTCTTATTCCTATTTTCTTCTTTCAAATGATTCAACCACGTCTGCCGGATCATTTTCCGTTTGTCAAAATTATCCGGGGCCGAATTCACAGTCACGAATAAACTCGGTTTGCTGGTGGTGGTGTTGGCATTCAGACGACACGCTGGGACGGAGATGGGATAGTGGAATGACGTGACGTCATTAATCACGGGACCGTATTCTGGCTTGAGCGGCTCCATTCCGGCCAATTTCGACAGCCCTAAACGGGCCACCGAATAACGGGTGTAGTTGCCCACTCCGGGATAAGGCGTTCCGCGCAAATAAGTCGCCATGTAATCGAATAACTTTCGATCGAGCCCTGCTGATGCTGATGCCGACAACGCGCTGTTACTTTTCGAATGAATTTCTTTTTGGCGTTGATTCCTGATGTGTTCCGTTTGATTCGATGCCTGTTTCATCACCTGTTCACAGAATTTTATATTAATTGTTCAGTTTTGTTAATAGCGCACAACAGACTGCCAATCGAGCGATTGCCCGCCATCAAATTAATTAAAGGGGGGAGGGGGAGACCCTGAATGAAATTATATAGCCTAAATCTATCCTACGCAATCATGTATAATAGTGTATAATAAAAGTGCATTTTAATCCATACAACAAAAGTGTTCTGATATCCCAAATGTCATTTGAAATAAGTTTGAAATGAAATCATTTGTGCAATTTACCTGTTGATAAAATTTGATGGGATGATGGTGAAGGAGGACGTAGATAACACTGGTGCTGACCAGCGACATCACAATAATGATGCTGGGTAGTTGTGACATTCTCTGCATTTTCGTCACACAATTCAAATAGACGATTGAGCTAATTTTGTATCCGAATACTATATATATGGAAGTGTGATTGATTGAGAATTGGATGTCACGCTGACTTTCATATTTGAGTGTTTAAAACGGTTTTAATTGAACGCTTGGCGTTCTTGTGAGGCACGTATAAAGGATCAATGATTTCATATACGTGATTAAAATTTCATTGTACTTCCGCGCACCTGTCATCAAAGTGTAATTTGAGCGTTTCTAGAACTGCTGCGCAGTTATAGAAATGTTTGGGTATAGCCTATGTAATATCATGTTAACTAGTTATAGCGTGTGTCATTTTGTTGCATTACTATTCGAGTGAGACCAGACCTGAATTTAGTTAGCTAGAGCTGTTAGTGAGAGTAGCCGTAGTTAGTCCAGTTGCTGTTCACAGTGTTAATCCTTTCTTCTCTTGGTTTTTTTTTTTCGGTATGTGTACAAACATCTTTATTATAGTTTAAAGTCCTTTTCCCAAAATCCTTTGGGGAAACGGAACTATTACGGTATTTTATGCACTACTGGGCACTTGATGTATAGAGTTCTAGAATTTCAAAAAACGCGCCTTCGCTATTTCTGCATTTTTTTTCCTAGAGTGATATAATCACAGTGGGGCATTATATAAGTATTTGATTGGAAATGGCGTTGACCCATTGCATGTCGTCATTTTTCGAAGCGGCCGTTGCCTATTTCTGGAAAAGTCTATCTTGGCTGAATTCCAGGTGCCGACCGATCCGACCAATGGGTCACCTGCAGATGGTCATCGGCTTTTTGCTCATCTCCTACTGGGCCTATTCGACTATTTCTTTCAACCGACAAGTCGTGTCGGTCTGGCTAACTGAAAGGTTCGTTCATCATCAAATGAGGACGAAATATAATGCGACGACGCCCAGCAATCAGAAAATTGACCGACAGACTTGTTGCTTTTTAACCGATTTAGCAGTAGACATTTGCGGCCGACCCAATTGCACGTCTCCATTGTGTCCGCCTACTCCAACTTTACATGAGCTGAAGAGCGACGGGTCAAACGCCTTTTTCATCGAAACGTCCGGCAGCGGCGGTTTGAACATCCGCCAGGCCTGCGCCGTCGAGTCGCTGGCCTTTCACAATCCAAATTTGACCGTCAACGTCCTTTTCATGATGGACGACGGCCATCATCAGAAACAAAATAAAAGCAAAGTGATGATTAAAACTGTCGAAAAGTTGAGGGAAAAATACGAAAATGTCCAGTTCATCGTTGCCGATTTGGCCGATTACATGACCGGCACGTCGATGGAGAAATGGTTCCACTGCACTGACTGGCGGACAGGGGCCTACCACATCTCCCACCTGAGCGACGGCCTGCGCTTCCTGACCCTGAACAAGTACGGCGGATATTATTTTGACCTGGACGTCATCTCGGTCCGGCCCGTCACCTTTTACCGCAACTTTGTGGCCGCCGAGTCGGGCAGAGAATTCGGCAGCAGCGTCATTCACGTCGACTACGGACATCCCATTATGCAACTGGCCGTCAACGACTTTACTTCCAACTACAAGTAAATTGTGCATAAATACAAGATCATTTAAATTCCATAATTTTCTGAATTTGTCTTTGAATAGACGAGATGTTTGGGGCCACAACGGACCTGATTTGTTAATGCGGGTCATGAAAACCTTTTGCGGAGAAGAGAATTTCAATGCCATCAATTACGTCAGTTGCCGAGGCTTTGGTGCCCTGCCGACCTCGACGTTTTCTCCGATCCACTGGAGCAATTGGCGATCGTTTTTCAGCCAAAGGCCGGCCAATGAAACCGGAGCGCCCGGTTGGATCACCAAACAAGTCGTCGGCGTCCACGTTTGGAACAAATTGAGTTTCAACGAAACGGCCTACAAGAATTCGACGCAGGAATACGTCCGGCTGGTCAGGCACAATTGCCCCGTCATCTTCTCCATCGCTTCCGAAACATTTTAATCAAGTGGAGTCCTTAATATCCAGCAATAAGTCGATGTTATACATTCCTGTAAATCCACCATTTCCGTCGATGATACATACTGCATTTCCACATATTTTGACTGTATTCCACGTACGTCTACTTGTTTCGAAACAATAGGACAGGAAACTTAAATAACGCTTTGAATAATACCTGCAGCACATTCAAGTTACGCTGGGAAATTTTCTTGCAGCTGTCATTCCGTTACTCCTCCGGCATTTCTTTACATTCAAGTGGTAATCATAATCTTTTACTATTACAGTCTAGCAACAGCTAACATTTATTCACGAAAGAGCAATCAATAGTAGCGACAGATGTTTTCTTTTTCTGTAATTCTTGGTGGCCCCCAAAAGGTAAAACAGTAAAAAAATCATCATTGAAGTGTAACTTAAGCGCTCTGAGAAAAATGGGGTTTGCTTAGCTGCAAACATTTAGTGGTTTGGAGATTTTCCAAACACATGTCTATTTATAGGAAACAAAATGTTTAGTAAACATTTGTTAGGTTTAGCTATAGGCAATATTTTCGTTCAGATACACGTACAATGAACCTGGCAGGACGGAAAAAAGGTGCATTTTCTTCCCCCTTTCTTTTACTTCCGTCTTAAAAATAACATATTACGTCAAGAAAAATAAATTATGAAATAGTCCTAAGTCTAACCCCTGTGTTACAGCTATTGGGTTTGTTTTAAATTAAAAAATAGCTATTTCCCTCTTCATCATGATAGAGCTAGTGCAGCGTCTTGACGATCTTGCTCTGGTTTACGAAAAATTCACATGTCCCTATTTGGTCATTGCCAATGGTAATATCTATAACCTTGTTTCTAATGTATTATCATGACAATCGATGACAATATTGGTAAGTCGTGATCTATGAATATGCTACGTATGATATGTAAGTCCTTAAAAAATAAGGAGCACCCACAGATACGAAGTCAGTTGGTTGATTCAGGCTTGAAGTGGAGATACCGCAAAATATTTTACATTTTTTATTTTTATTTTTAAGTAATCGGAAAAGCCGATAATTGATTCGAAAATCAAGGTAGGACGACCCAAGACCCAATTTTAATACGAAAAATTTATTTTATTTTTCATTCCTAATCCGTTCATTATAATACCATGAAATTTGGTTTAAAGGTGAATATTACTAACATCTACATCTCCTGATTTTTAAAATGTTTTATTGCAATTCTAACCCATCAAGAAATCAATTGCGCCAACCAACCCGAACAACAGATCGCTCCACTCCCCCCTATCCGTGAGACAATAACTACTTAAGACAACAAATAAGACTACTGAAAATTTTTTCCTACTTAGAAAAAATGATAAAACTTCACCCCTTAATTTTAAAAATTTGATCCGATTTTAGGGTCAAATGCCGGAAATCCACGAGTGGTCATTGACCCCGATGATCGTGAGTCTTTAATTCCAAATCAGTATTGATTTTTCGCGAAAAATGCATGCAATTACGACCATTTAACCAAGAAAAAGATTGGCAACCACCAGGTGTAGAAGTCACCAGGTCTCTCGCATTCCAGCTTGTTCCAGTTGAAGCTTCTTCAGATTAGCCATTCAAAATGTATTAAAATTTTAATTTCTTCCTGGGTTATCCCACTTAGAAATTTTTTTAAAGTTGAAAATTTTTCTATAGTTGGGAAATGGATATTATACATGAAAATCACTCTCTCGTTCTTATTATTAATTTTTAACGATTATATTTATCTGGATAAAATTAATTTTTGAGCCGCGCAATCTCGAATTTCCGATTTATGGGTGGGATAATTGTCCAATTATCGGAATCATTTTTATCAGTGAACAAGTAGCTTTACAAATTTTTAGTAAGAAATGAAAAAACTATGTAATTGCTGTAACTAACTAAAATTTTTGAATAATTAGTAGCCTGTATAAACGTAAAAATAAGTAGGAATCTATAAAAACAATTATTTGCAAAACTTCTTATATTTATGTAAACTAATTATTTTTCCTAAAAAAAAGTAGTCAATTTGAGAAAAAAACATCCTAATACTACTTATTTTTACGCTACTTATGAAATCAGTAGCCAAGAACTACTAAGAAAGGCCAAAATAAGTAGCGCTGCTGTGCAGTTAGACGTCAACTGTGCAGTAATGGAAACTTTTGGGTAGGCCTATATATAACATGGTGTAAACTAGTTAGTGTGATGTGCAATGGTTGCATTGCTTTCCAAGAGACCAGACCTGATTTAGTTAGTAAGAGCTGTTTGTGAGAGTATATAGCGACTATATAGCCGTTGTTTTTAGTCCAGTTGCTGTTCACAGTTTTCTTCCCTTCTTCTGTTGTGTTTTCGGTATGTAGCCTACACCCTTCTTTATTAAACCAATAATGAATTTACATTTGTGGGGAACCGCCTCCTGGCGTTTAATTTTGAATTGTTATATAGTGTAGCGGAACTTTAAGTACTTTTATACAGTACTGGGCACTTGATGTACTAGAGTTCTAGAATTTCAAAAACGCGTCGTCGCTTTTTCTGCATTTTTTTCTTCCCCAAAGTGATAATCACAGTGGGAAATCATAAGTACTATTTGATTGGAAATGGCGTTGACCCATAACATATCGTCATCTATAGAAGCGGCCGTTGCCTATTTCTGGAAAGGGCTATTTTGGCTGAATTCCTTGTGGCGACGGTTTCGACCAATGTGTCAGCTGGTCATTGGCTTTTTCCTCATCTACTACTGCGCATATTCGGCCATTTCTATAAGCCGGCAAGTCGTATCGGTCTGGATAACTGAAAGATTCGTTCATCATCAAATGAGGACGAAATCTGATGACAACCAACTGATGGCATCGACGCCCAGCTATCAGAAAATTGACCGACGGACCTGTTGCCTTTTAACCGATTTAGCAGTAGACATTTGCGGCCGACCCAATTGCACGTCTCCATTGTGTCCGCCTCCTCATACTTTACATGAGCTGAAGAGCGACGGACCAAACGCTTTTTTCATCGAAACGTCCGGCAGCGGCGGTTTGAACATCCGCCAGGCCTGCGCCGTCGAGTCGCTGGCCTTTCACAATCCAAATTTGACCGTCAACGTCCTTTTCATGATGGACGACGGCCATCATCAGAAACAAAATAAAAGCAAAGTGATGATTAAAACTGTCGAAAAGTTGAGGGAAAAATACGAAAATGTCCAGTTCATCGTTGCCGATTTAGGCGAGTATCTGGCCGGAACTCTGCTGGAGAAATGGTTCCACTGCACTGACTGGCGGACAGGGCCCTACCACGTCGCCCACCTGAGCGACGGCCTGCGCTTGTTGACTCTGCACCAGTTCGGCGGATATTATTTCGACCTGGACGTCATCCTGGTCCGGCCCGTCACCTTTTACCGCAACTTTGCTGCCGCCGAGTCGGGCAGAGAATTCGGCAACAGTGTCATTCACGCCGACTACGGACATCCCATTATGCAACTGGCCGTCAACGACTTCACTTCCAACTACAAGTAAATTGTGCATAAAAATACAAGATCATTCAAATTCCAAAATTTTCCGAATTTGTCTTTGAATAGACGAGATGTTTGGGGCCACAACGGACCTGATTTGTTAATGCGGGTCATGAAAACCTTTTGCGGAGAAGAGAATTTCAATGCCATCAATTACGTCAGTTGCCGAGGCTTTGGTGCCCTGCCGACCTCGACGTTTTCTCCGATCCACTGGAGCAATTGGCGATCGTTTTTCAGCCAAAGGCCGGCCAATGAAACCGGAGCGCCCGGTTGGATCACCAAACAAGTCGTCGGCGTCCACGTTTGGAACAAATTGAGTTTCAACGAAACGGCCTACAAGAATTCGACGCAGGAATACGTCCGGCTGGTCAGGCACAATTGCCCCGTAATGTTCTCCATCGCTCCCGAAACATTTTAATCAAGTGGAGTCCTTAATATCCAGCAAGTCGATGTTATACACTCCTGTGTAAATCCACTATTTCCGTTGATGATATACATACTAGGCGTTGTTGCCCGGTCTATAATATAATATCACGCAGAACAATGTTCCGTTTAGTTTGTCGGTTCGTCTTCGTCCTCTTTGAAATGAGGCGGAGTCGGTTGGAAAACCTCTTGGTTATTAGCTGCACAGAACTTTGGCATCAGTGCAAAATAAGTAGTTATATAATAGTGCAACATACAAATTGCTGGCTAATAGAAAGCAGCCGTTATATAGGATCATATTCATTCCCACCAAAATTAGCTTGAATTGTTATATTTTAAAAATTTGTGATTAGCTTTATAATAATAGGAATCCGTCGGCTGCTACTGATCCTTGCGGATCCTTGACAACAAAAATGACCTTCTCTCCATCAGCCGTCACTCGTTATGGATTGTTAGCGTTGCTGGCTATTCAGGCAAGTCATTATTTACAAATATAAGCTACTGTATATAGATAATAATGTAATAAAAGCACTGTGCATACTATATGTCAAATATAGAATACGGCCACCGTTCTTTGCATGCGGGCATCGATGGTCAACGCTTCGGTGGCTAATCAAAAGTACCTGGTGTCAACCTTGGTCCTCACCATGGAAATGATTAAAATATCTCTGATTGCGGCCCTGATTGTCGCCACAGAAGCCAAATTCTCCATCAAAGAAGCGGCCAAGCTTCTGTACAAGGAGATTCTGTGCCGGCCGCTAGACGCCTTGCCTTTGGCCGTGCCCAGTTTCCTCTACGTCGTCCAGGACAATTTGATCGTCTTCGCCCTGTCGTGCGTCGACGCCACCACCTACCAGGTGATTTTCTATTTATTAGTCGATATGATTAGGATAGCAGATTGTTAAATATAACTCTTATAATCAGGTAACCTATCAGGCCAGAATATTGACGACGGCCTTATTCGCCAGGATTCTGCTCAATCAAGTCCTGCCAATCAAGAGATGGCTTTCCCTGTTGCTGCTCATGTCGGGAGTGATTTTGACTCAGGTATAACATCTATAAACATTAGGCCGACAATAAGATCATAGTTTTTATATCACTCCGTGTTATTTTGCAGGTTAATTTCAATGGGGAAATGGGTGATTTGAGTTGGCGAGCTCAAAGAGAAGACGCGACTTATTTGCTGGGTCTTTTAGCCATCGGATGCGCCACAATGACCAGCGGATTCGCCGGAGTCTACAACGAGAAGGTCATCAAGAACGGGCAGCAACCACTGCTGCTGATCAGAAGTTTTCAGCTCAGTAACATCTTTGCATAATAACAGAGAATAACATGGTGCTGTTTCTCAATTTCAAAAAGTAAACTTCTCATTTTTATTAATAGGTTTGTTTTGCGTTTTCTTCGCCTTTATGGGCGTCGTGATCAAGGACGGCGCCGTCGTCCTGCGCCAAGGCTATTTTCACGGCTACACTCCCTTTGTGTTGCTCATAGCCACCATGCAGGTGTCGTATAAATCAAATCATTATCTATGACATTTATATTCATCAATATATAGCTATACTGTCAAATTGAACGATACTGTAAAAAAAGGCTATTGGCGGAATTATCGTGGCCGGAACGATGAAGTACGCCGATAACATTTTGAAAACGTTCGCCTCCGCCAATTCGATCACCTTGTCCGGCGTCCTCTCCTATTATTTCCTACTGGGCGACGACGACACTTTCACACCAACTTTTCTCCTCGGCACTTTGGTCATCATCTTCGCCACTTTTCTCTATTCGTCCGTCAAGACCGTCCCATATCAATTGGCTCCCCGCCTGATGGACCAGAAAAACGACCCAGTTGCTGTCCCGCTTCTTCCGTCGAAGAATCGCCGACTTTTCCCGTATGTGAACCAAACTTTGAATGGGAAATATTTCTTCCCTACTTTTCCCGGAATTTTCCAAATTTTTTCCGTATTTTTCTCATATTTTCCCTAATTTTTTTTTTCTAATTTTCCCGTATTTTTAAATAAATAATAAACGCGATGCAATTAAACATTATATTCTGGGGGTTGATGGCATACTTTTACAGACTATTTCAATTGGAGAGCAATTATAGGGGTAGGTCATCATAACTCATCTGATTCTGCACCTTTGTAAAGGCCTAGACAACGAAATGCCCCTCCCCCTTTTTAAAGCAGCGAAATATTTCATTGCGTCCCTGCTGATATGGTCGGTTCAGTTGACAAACTAAATTTGCAAGACTCGTAATGTATATTGTAGCCTACCGGCTGTTGGCTGGTATGACATCGTCTCGCTCTAGACAGCTGATAAGTGTCGTCTGCGCCGGATTCGTGATCTGCGCATCCGATTGCCGTTTTTCTAATCCGTCAAAACAACACAGTCGTCATCTAATACGAAACTCATTGGGACCATCTGGAAACCTCCAGCAGTATCGGGCAGCTGGCCATCACAGGGTTCACAGCAGTAATCGCAGTTACAACTTGATGGAGGAAACGGAGTTGGCTGATGGATGGACTCGAATCTTCAACAACCAAGAATGTACAATAGGTGATTCTATTTTGATTTATAAACTAGTTATATTTCATTCCAAGACTTATTTGTATATTCTTTGATCCTGGTCGCGGGTTAACTGCAATTTTAAGATTATTTAAATGCCAACAAAGTCGCGCAAGATCATTCATGCGTCATTAGTTTCAAAAACTCTTGTCCCGCAACCGGAAATCGTGGGCTCTTCCAATCTGTCTCAGTTTGGAAATGTTTCCTACCAAAGTATCATTTAATTTTATTATACCATCCGCAAATTAAAGTGATGTTATATACAAAGCTATACGTAATATATTCGTTCATCCAGGTGAGTTTCCAGCCCAAGAGTGTCGATTCTGGCCACAGTCACATTGAAGGTGCGGCCAAAACTCTGCAGAAGCCTGGAATCCCCGGCGTCGATCCTGCCATGTTAACCGTCCAGTGTTTCCCGTTCTATTCGGTCCTGCTGGCCGTTGGGCGAACTCAAATCGATTTCTTCAGTCTCGACGTCGAAGGACACGAACTGAAAATCCTCAAAACAATTCCCTGGCACAAAGTTGACATTAAGGTGAGATTTGCTATAAAATATATTAAAGCAAAATATGCTATATACCATTTGATCATTCAAATACATTTGATTCAAAGTCATTGACAGTGGAATGGGATAACATCCCCGAGGGCCAGGAGGCCTTGACCGGTTTCATGGAGGAAAGTGGCTTCATCAAGATGGGCGCAATCAAATGGACCAGAGACATCATCTTCATTCCAAAATTTAATCAGTAATGTCCAATTGAAATAAGCCTTTCAAAAGTAGCCTAATATTAGACGGTTATATTATAATGGCATGTAACAATTTGCTGTTTCCCTATTGTTAGAAAATAACAAACGAACCGTGTCCTATTCGCTGTTACGATAATGTCATTTAATTGAAGTGCAGCACTGCAAAGTCTGCAGACGACCTAAATGAAAATTCAAAAGGTAGCAGACGACACGACTCACGAATCACGCAGTGGCAACGCGGGATTACGCGTCACTAAAAATAATTTGTTTAAAAAAAAATCACCGAAAAATCACTCAGCCTAAATGTTCAAATGTAGCAGCAGAGGTTCGTCGATTATACAAAAGACAGCGGTAACGGGAAAAAATTTCAATGAACCTACAAAACAGCTTGAAGAAAAATAATCGCATTTTCTCCTTCTGTTAGCCTAGATTACAGCGTTGAATGAGCAATGTAATTGGTATGAGCTTTTCACACGAAATAGATACAAATCCGTGAAAGTTGACCGACTTTCTGCGCTGTTTCACCAAGTTAGTCACGTTCCCGACGCTACAGAACGTACACAACAACATGCTTTCTCATTGGTCGGGAGCGTGACTAGCTGAGCCAAGGAAGGACCAATCACGCTGAAGGAAACCTCTATATATTTGGGTCGCTTTCATCCTACGACGCAAAAGAGTAAGTCAGTCTTATCTCAACTTTCAAAATGACTGGTCGCGGTAAAGGAGGAAAAGGACTCGGCAAAGGAGGCGCCAAACGTCATCGCAAAGTTTTGCGTGACAACATCCAGGGAATCACCAAGCCGGCCATCCGTCGTCTTGCTCGCCGTGGTGGTGTGAAGCGTATCTCTGGTCTCATCTACGAGGAAACCCGCGGTGTTTTAAAGGTGTTTCTCGAGAACGTGATTCGTGACGCCGTCACCTACACTGAACACGCCAAAAGGAAGACTGTGACGGCCATGGATGTCGTCTACGCACTGAAACGTCAGGGCCGCACTCTGTACGGCTTCGGCGGTTAAATTTCAAATTCATAACAATAATTCCATCATCTGAACAAACCAACAATCCAACGGCTCTTTTGAGGGCCACCAAAAATTACAGAAAAAGAAAATAACTGTCGCTACTAATGATTGCTCTTTCGTGAATAAATGTAGATTGTAGCTGTTGTTAGACTGTAATAAAAGATTGTAGTTACCACTTGAACGTAACGGAATGCTGGAGGGGAAACTTAATGACAGCAGCAAGAAAAGTTCCCAGCGTATCTTGAATGGGCTGCAGGTATTATTTAAAGTATTATTTAAGTTTTTGTCCTATTCTTTCGAAACAAGTAGACGCAGGAGTGGAATGTAGTCAAAAGTTAAGTAAAAAAGAAATCTATTCGTAGTCAGGTTTTCCCTCAACTTTTTTATGGATTTATACAATGCGTCAGCCAAACAGAAAGCGGACAGACTTCTATGTTTAGAAATAAATCCGAGGACACATAAGATAAAGGGTATATAGGTATATCATTGTAGCTACGTATATTTTTAAAAATATTCTGGTACACAACAGCGACGCTTCAGATAATATGTTACAACATTGATACAAAGCTTATACAGTTCATTCGACAGATTGGGAAGACAAAGGACGCTAGTTGCTGCGTTTGCTCTTTTCAATAGCTTTGGTGGCCCTCATAAGGGCCGTTATGACGGAACTGAAAGAGACGAGTTTGTTTAACGACGAATTGATGATCTTTCTACTTGGTGCTGGTGTACTTGGTGACTGCCTTGGTGCCTTCAGACACGGCGTGCTTGGCCAACTCACCGGGCAAAAGCAGACGGACGGCCGTCTGGATTTCCCGGCTAGTGATGGTCGAACGCTTGTTGTAGTGGGCAAGACGGGACGATTCTCCAGCGATGCGCTCGAAAATGTCGTTGACGAAGCTGTTCATGATGGTCATGGCTTTAGAGGAAATGCCGGTGTCTGGGTGGACCTGCTTCAAGACTTTGTAGATGTAAATGGCGTAGCTCTCCTTCCTCTTGCGTTTCTTCTTTTTATCGCCCTTTGTGATATTTTTCTGAGCTTTCCCCGCTTTCTTCGCAGCTTTTCCACTTACTTTTGGAGGCATGACGAACGAATTTTGGGTGCGACACAATGCGTGAATAGATTTGGTTGAACTATTTAGGGGACCAACTTTGCTGGTTTGAATTTATATGACGATCTGAGAAATAGAGGAAGCCAATTTATTGTCTGCTGGTAGCCAGAATGTTCGTGAAAGAGGGAATTTCGGGAGCCGGGAGCGGTCGGGAAAGGCGGGGCTTCACGCAAACAAAACTTTGATTGGTCGTCTTTTGGCTACTCGACGTTGAAGGGAAAGCTTTAAATAGAGGTGAAATTTCTTTGTCACGCTTATTGCGTTGTTGTGGTTTATCACAAAAACACGTTCTTTTATTTACTCTCAAACTCATCATGTCTGGCCGTGGCAAAGGAGGCAAAGTCAAGGGAAAGTCAAAGACCCGTTCCAGCAGGGCTGGACTTCAATTCCCCGTCGGTCGTATCCATCGAATGCTCCGCAAGGGCTCGTACGCTGAGCGTGTCGGTGCCGGTGCCCCCGTCTACTTGGCTGCCGTCATGGAGTACTTGGCCGCTGAGGTTCTCGAGTTGGCCGGTAACGCTGCCCGTGACAACAAGAAGACCCGTATCATCCCTCGTCACTTGCAATTGGCCATCCGCAACGACGAAGAGTTGAACAAACTTCTCTCCGGTGTCACCATCGCTCAGGGTGGTGTTTTGCCCAACATCCAGGCCGTTCTCTTGCCCAAGAAGACCGACAAACCCGCCAAGGCTTAAATTATCTATCTACTCCCGAACAAAGAAAAAACGGCTCTTCTCAGGGCCACCATCTTTTTTTAAGAAAAGAGTTTACCTGTCCTAGAATATAATTCAAAGCCCGACATTTTTCAAAATATAACAATTTCGGGTAATACGCAATAAAGCCAATCAAGACACTGACACAGCAAAATCTCCCAACAGATTTTTGGGTCCAAATCCCATGAAAATTGTGGGCTGACGAGGGAATCGCATGCGCAGTACTTGAGTCCGTCCTCTATTTCCAGCAAAGGTCGAAAGGATAATTACGGTATTTTGCTCGAGGAACAGAACAACAACAGCAGCTGGGCTGGATCTCCTTTGTTATCCTAGCCTCGTCACTGCCAACAGCAAAGATCTATACACACGAATGGCGTTATAAATAACTTGGCAGAATGTGATTGATTCGTGTAGCAATCAACAGCCACCAAATCCAAAATTCCACACCCATAAATCGTGACACTATGACACACACAAGTCTTTGTTCAATATTTCTTCTACAGTTTATTTAGGTACAACATTTTATAAATAGCCACTCGTTTTCAAAACAGAATAACAATTTCTAAAAAATAAAATATAAATAGCGACAAATTATTTAGAACGACGATTTATTTCGGCGGTGGCTTTCTTATTCTCCGCTAATAATTCTTCGGCGGGGAAGAAGACCCGCTGCGTAAATGTGCGAGATTCCTCGAAACCAGTCTGGCAGCCTTTGAGCAATTGTTGAAATTTTTCGGACGTTTCGCACAACTTTCGCTCTTCTTCAGCAGCGGCACTTGGCGGAGGAGGAACGACCTTGCCAGCACTTGCCTGGGTGTCAAAGGGATTCTTGTAGTCGATTGGGATCAACGTCTTGTAATCGTGCTGATAGGTACTTTCCATCGGCCCGTAACTCGCCGAGTGATTCCAAAATAAAGTTGACGCAGGCGGTTGGGCTCTGACTGTTGGGCAAATCACAACCGGCTTCCGGTAATCGTGTTGGTACGTGCTCTCCATCGGACCGTAACGGATAGCTGGATTCCATAGTTCAGCCGACGGAGTCGTGTCGCATCTGAGCCGATTTAATTTGTCGCAAACGAACGAATCTGTTTTCTTCATCCTACTGCATAATAATCCACAAATGGCCATGTACTGGTTCACTCAACTTTCTCCGGCTGGCCAAGCAGCAGCCGCAGCTATTCCAGGTATATTTTTTCGTTTCAATTCCGGCAGGATTTTTAAAAGACTAACACACCTGATATTTCAATGGGCTAATTTGGCTAATGCAAGTTGACTACTAAGTTGCTTTCAATACGTTCAAGGGTTTCTACTATTACAGTCAACGTCAATCGAACGTTATACTTTTGGCTGATTTGATTTACTATTTCCCAACAACAGAATTCATTCTAGGAATCCTCTTTTGCGGAATGATTGCGCTGGCATGGAAGACGGCAGTTTGGATGCACCGGTCCACATTCCGAGTTGTCTTCATGTGCCGAGTGTCGGACGTCTTGCGATTCCTCTTCTCAGCCGAAAATATGAAGAACAATCAAGAAAATGTCATCCGACTGATGATTCTCGACAGTTCAACTCGACTCGATTACGACGACGGCCAGTGCGCCATTTGCCTCGGCCCTCACGTCAAGAAATCGCGGACCACTTGCGGTCACGTTTTCTGTTTGAAATGTCTCGTCCAATGGTCCCGGGTCAAATTGGAATGCCCGACCTGCAAGCACCCGTTCGACGCCTTTTGCAAAGGATTCCAACCGTTCGACAATAATTTTTACTCATTGCAGCAATTGGAACGCGGGAATCTCCATCATTTTTTCATCGAGATGTTGCTGGTTGTTCTGTTGCCGGCCGCCATCATCGGATGGACCGTCTACTTCGCCGCGGGATGGATCATGTTGAAAATTCTGAATTACGCCGTGTCGTCCCTAACGGTCACGCAGTTTCTGGCGTTCAGGACGACAGTCAATTCGCACGGGGCAGTCCCGCTGACCGGTCATTAACTTAGAAGCATACAACGTGATATTGCAATACAAAATTGTGATCAATATTTTTAGTTGTTTGGACTTAAAAACCGGAAATTTACGTTATAGAAATACACCTGTTTTATCTTGTATTATTTTATGACATTTACTTTTATTGGGACGTATTGTTTAGCGGCACGTGTCGAAGGTTTCAAGGTAATTAAGAGAGAGGGGAAGCTTTTGTGTTTTGCGGACCCAGCCCCCGTCTAATCAATAATGGCGGTCGTACACTGTCTGACATGAATACTTGAGTGTCTTTGCTTTCATTTGTGATGTAACTCTGCGCAATAATTCGCTTTAGCGTGAACATAGCGCAAGGAATACAACCGAATTTTTCACAGCGGGATGGGGTAACCTTTTCCGTTCCCCCAATGAAATTCACTTCTGCAGGTAAGTTTCTCACTAAAGTATCATTTTCTGCTGTGAAAGCAAATCAGCAAGACGTCTGTAAGACAAGGTGTACTGAAGGTAAAATAGTGTCATTATTTTAAGTGTTCTTTTGCTGAAATGTTTAAATTCATATGGCACAAGTTATATTCTTATTCTTTTGTCTATTTGATTTATAGTTCTTAACTTAGGCAATCCATACAACTCTAAAAAATGTCTCTGGATGAAGTAAGTGTACACTATGTTCTATAAGTCAACTGTATTTGAGTGTAATTAAATTTGATAATTTCCCAGAAATTCAACAAAGCTGCCGAGGCCATCAGGACCATGACTACCGCTCCCTCAGATGATGAAATGAAGGAGATTTACGCCTTGTACAAGCAGTCCACTGTTGGTGATGTCAATACCGGTGAGTATTGCATCTTGACTAGACTAGTTTTTAAAAAATGTTGTCTGACACATGTCCGTAAATTGTGAATGATTAGCTCGCCCGGGAATGCTGGACCTGAAAGGAAAAGCTAAATGGGATTCTTGGGAGGCCAAGAAAGGCATGTCCCTTGATGCTGCCAAGGAAGCCTACGTGTCAAAGACGGAAGAGTTGGTGACAAAGTACAGCGCATCCAGCGCTTAAAATCATTTGATCGTCTCTGATCTATCGTTGACTGCTTTAGACGTTTACGGGTTGTTGTTTGTCAAGTTATGTATGTTCAATGCTCAAGTTAATTTGTTACATCATCAGTACACCTTACGGACTGAATTTGCAATTGTTATTGTGTATTTGAATATTCGCCAGGGAATTGTATTAATTCTCGATCGTCTGAAAATTCACCTGTGGGTTTAATTCAAATTTGGTGTGAGCTTGTAGACTATTTGTCAGGTACGTTCGCATCGTGATATTGACCTTCGGCGACGTCGGGAAACCCTGAAATTTGGTCTACGTGCCGTTATTTATCAGATAAAGTTCAAAAAGTTTTGTCGTCTGTTACTATTCTCCGAAATAATTTTATGGGAGACACATTAAGGAAGGTGACCTTGCCGCTAGATGATTGATTCTTGTTATTGCTGGGTACGGCTGGGTATTTCCATTTTCACACTTCAGCAGTTTTAAATCGCTAGAGAGTACCGCTATGACCATTTGCTGGATTTTTCCTCTATGGTTGATAATTAACCATTTCTTATTTTTCGATTAAGTGTATTCCCCATCGACATGTTTTATTGTAAGTCTGGTATTCGCTCCTTATTCGCGTCTTAAAATTGGTTAAAGTATTCTGGTGTTATTTGTCTGGTGTAGAACATTGGTGAAAATTGCTTGCTATTGATGATCATATTTTAAAAGCTTTTTGAACGGAGATGAATCAAACGATTCACGACTTGTCTTACTAGTTCGATATCTTTTTATCTGTGTCTACATTTGGTAAGTCACTGATAGCCTTGATTTTAATCTACGATTTATCTAGCCAAGCGACCAACCCCTGTGTAAATGGTGTCTCAGTGTCATTGAGTCCCGATTTTTCAAGTTACCAAGTGCAACAGGTATTTGAAGTAGGAAATTAATATTTAACAGTTCTAAAAATCTTTTTTCAATTCTTTTATAGGATATTCATAGCCAACACACAATGTCTCTGGATGAAGTGAGTAGATTTAATACAGTGCACACGATTTTACCTATTTGGTTTATGAAGTAAATTTAATTACGTTTATTTCGGCAGAGATTTAACAAAGCGGCTGAGGATATTAAGACATTGACTGCCCGGCCGACAGATGACGAACTCAAAGAGATTTATGCCTTGTTCAAGCAAGCCACTGTTGGAGATGTTAACGTCGGTTAGTGTTATATAAATCTCTTTTGCTTAAATTTATGTGATGTTAACGTTGTGGATATTTTCTAATGAATCAGCTCGACCTGGAATGATGGATTTTAAAGGAAAAGCGAAATGGGACGCCTGGGAATCGAAGAAAGGCATGTCCTCTGAGGCTGCCAAGGAAGCCTACATTTTGAAATCAGCCGAGTTAGTGGTCAAATACAGAAAGTAGTGCAATTAAAACCTGCATGTTTGGATGTGAAAAATTATTACCTGTTATTCGTTTTTATCACCCGAGCGTGTTTAAATGCTGATAAGTAGTTTTACGATAGAGTGTAATTAAATTGATGTGGAAAAGATTTGTTTTTATGTCTTCACTTTTGAATTTGACAACTCTCATTTGGGAAAGCTATTAGGACGAAAAAGTGAGTGAGACTTTTATTACAGATTAATTCATTTGGTTTGATATATAACGTAATTTAAATCTTTAGGGATCAAAGCACGTGTTCGTCTGCAGAACTTTGGACCGTACGAGAAGTGTCAAATTTTAAGCCAAGGAGATATCCAGTGCGAATTTTTTATTTCCGCTTGAGGTGGATCCGTTTAGACTAAATTGCTCGAGGTTTCCCTGTTTTACTTATCGGGTTAAAATAAGTCTCAGCTTCAACTAAAGTTTTACAGTGAGAAATGTGTTTCAGCACCGGATGCCAATGAGTAAAGTATCATCTCTTTTTTCATTTTAATTTGGAATCGGGTTCTGAGCAAAGAGATGGAGAACTTATGCCGAAGTTGGTTGTTTACAAAGCTGGAGTTTTAAATGAAAAAGATTTTAATTGAAAAAAGCGTGGAGAAACAAACGATTTGACTATCGTTGTGGTTGTAATCTAGATAGTTTTGGGAAATGTTGGTAAATGCCGGTAAATGTTGTAAAGAAATCTCAATGGGCTCTTGCTGTACTAACTGTAGTGGACTAGTGTGTTTAAATGGACTACATTGATTTCAAATTGTGTGTTCTTGGAAATGTCTCGACGGCTATCGATGCTTCCTTCCCTCGATGCTCTAAATCTTATATTTTGTATAGTTCTGTATTTACAGAGGGCGCGATATAATCAAATCGATTTCAATGCAAACAGAATAGTTTATTGCTTTGGGTGACGATGGAATCGTGCTGTTAGGTGCAAATACACCACCGCCGAGATATAATAATAAATGAAATGAGTGTGAGGCCTTTTGGTGTCGACAGAAGGACGTATCGTGTCCTTTTGAACAATGCATTCACAGACGACAAATCAAGTACTTGAATCTTTAGGGGTTTTTTTCAAATGGGATGACGCCCGCTTATTTATACGTATCTAATATTACTCCACAAAAAATCAAGCCTTATAAGGGCGATGAGACGAACAGCTGATAAGGATCGATACGGAAATATTTGCTTAATTACTGACTCATCTGTTATTGAAATTTTATGGTAGATAAAGAATCAAATTATCGCAAACAAACTTTTGGATTTATCTATATGAAAACAACTACGTATGCGTCAATGTCGCGTAGAAGCCAGTTTGAGACACACCGAGACACACCTGTTGTTGCTTCAAAAATGACTCGTCATCAATTCTGCTCGCTCGGTTTTTGTTTTCTATTTTTGCTATTGTCGACCAATTATTCGGTCGGAGCTGAACTTCCGTTGGAAGAACAATTACGGGAACTCAGGGAAAATTACGTAAGATATCTAAATATTTTGAAAAAGAAGGATTATTAATAAGAAATTTGTGCAATTTAAGGAAGCCATGGAGGTGAAAGTTTCCCGGCTGGAAAAGGAAGACGCTCGATTAAAGGCGCTGCTTGAGCTGAAGGATCGGCAACAGGAAATTCTGGCCGAAAAAGTAAGTCGACTGGAATTGCGAAACGAACGGGAAACAAGCCGCCAATTAGCGGGAAGGAGCGCCATACTCAGAACTTGTCGGGAAATTAGGGCGGCTGATCCTTCCACTAGTTCCGGCATGTACTGGATCGATCCTGACGGCCAAGGAGTTGGCGATGACCCGATTTACGTCCACTGCGACATGGCATCAGGTAACTAGAGATCTAGAAAGGAGATAATAATAACAAATTGATTGAATTGCAAATTATTGTTTGGCCGTCAGAATCAACATCTATTCCGCACGACAGTGAGTCGCCGATGGACGTGGGACACTGCGCTGATCCTGGATGTTATTCCAGGGCAGTCAATTACAATGCCAGCAGCCGACAGATGTCGGCATTGGCCGAGCTTTCCGCCGAATGCCACCAGTCAATAAAAGTAGGTTATATAACACCGTTGATTATAAGCAGATAATTTTTATAATTTTGTTTTGATTGAATTAGTACGATTGTAATTTCGCGCCGTTGGTGTTCAATGATATATCCTACGCCTGGTGGAACGACAAAAATGGAAATTCCAAATTTTTCTGGACGGGTGGCAACACAGACGTTCATCTTTGCCAATGCGGATTGGATGGAAATTGTGTCGATCCTTCCGTCCAATGCAACTGCGACTCAATGGCTCCAGTGCCATTAGTTGACGATGGTGTTCAAATTGAAATATAGAAATTTTTGATCAAAGTTTCATTTGATAATCATTGATACAGGTACCATCACGGACAAAAATGTTCTTCCCATCACTCGACTGAACTTTGGTCGAACGCAATTGGAAACTTCGTCCGGTGTCCATACACTGGGCCGATTCGAATGTACCGGACAAGTGGCCGTCAGTGGAATGCCAAGTTCATGTCAAGATCTATGGCGGATGGGACACACCTTGAGCGGATTATATTCCGTCGTGGGAACATCAATGGTCGAAAGTGTTTACTGTGACTTTACCAAGTTACCTAGCGACTCTGGTATGCAAATTCAAATTTCATTCAATTCTTAAACTCATGTTTACGGATAAATGTCACTAATTATTAGGTTTCCAGACTTGGATCGGGTTTGAAGATGTCAAATCATCGCCCACTTACTTTTACGTTCAGATATTTAACTCATATTTTAATGAATCAAATGTTCCTATAACATTTGACACTGGACGACTAAACGTGGGAGGAGCCATGGATTTACAAACGGGAAAATTCACGGCGCCACGAAAGGGCAAATATTTTTTCTCGGCATCCGGAAATGGATTGATTCCGCCATCTTCAGCTAGATTTTTTGGTGACATTCATATCATGCTGAACGGCAATCGAATCGGAAGTAGTATTTCTGATGACACTGGGACTGCTCTCGAAAACGAACCATTCTCCCTGCAATCAACACTAAATTTGCAACCGGGTGACCAAGTCTGGTGGCAAATAGGATCCATGACGCCAGGATTTTCTATACGTCCCAATGGTTTTAATCATTTCACCGGTTTTCTTGTGGAAGAAGAAATTTCCGATTCACTCAAAACATTTGATCAATTCATTCAATCAAATTAATTGTTATGGCTCTTATTTTTCGTGTCAGCATTTTATTAACGAGAATATAACTCGTGCAATTCACCCCAATAATTAATTCACGTTTATTTGAGGCAAGTTAATTACATGACCCCAGCACATTAATTAAACATTTCAATAATTATTCAAACGGCGTCGACGAGTATAAGAGTAGCACTCGACGTCGAAGCCAATCAGCAACATCAACCAACATCTTTGAAGATACGAAACGAGTGTGCGTTTGCTTTGATTACTTTCTTTTCGGATTAATCTATGGATCATAGGTAAATATAAATTAAATTTAAATTTAGATCGATAGATCCATCATCATAAATCCATCATTAATATTAGGACCTATTTTTTCATTTTATTCGGATTAACCTTTTTTTCTTATTGATTTATCTTTGATTGCGTCTTTTCGTCACCAGATGGCGAAATTACTATTAACCGATTGTTCTCTCTAAGTCTAAGGATGTTTACTTGGAATTTTGACATCGGCTGTTATTCGATTTTTTGACGTTTATTATCTGGTTACGTCGTTGTTAAATCGTGTACGTCTTAATAGTTTGGCAACAATGCATCCGCAGTTCTTTATTCTCTGCAGTCATGCTCTTCAGAGTTCAAAAACATTGAAGATTTCAGTTCCTCTTCTTCTTCCACCAGTACTAGTCTGGGAGCTGGGCGCCAAAAAAATGGCAATGGTTTAGAAGAAGGTTTGATGCTAAAATATGGTTAGGGGGGGTATGACACACACGAAAAGCCAGGTCTGTCGACTGGCGGCCGGGCGGTTCAAGCGTGACGCGATCCCGAAGTCGGCGGGAAAGGTAAAAAAATACACTTTGTTTAGCAAGCCCAGATTATATCTTAAAAAATAGAGGGATATCAACTTTATTTCCGACAGACAGACGTCATAATCTGGGGCCTTGGGGCCATCAGACGTCGGTGTGTAAGAAATTTTACGAAATTTCAGTAAATTGTGAAAATGGCAACGCTGCATCCTAAGCGCCTAATTTTAAATAGAGAGAGTTGGGGAGGATCTGTGAGTTTTTAACTAAGTAAATGTGAACAGAAAATGCATTTTTCGGTTTTTTAAATAAGATTATGCATTTATTTTGTTTAACCGATAATTTTTTGATTATTTGGTTAGTGTAATTTGGTTGCTAAATTTTTGGCGGTTCAAATTTCTTCCCTATGTAACCCGCTTTTTTTCTGCTCCTCTTTCGTAAAAGCAAACCGAACGTCACGGGAAACCCTTGACTAACAGACGTTATGGTTTTTCCCCTGTATTAGCATGGGTTGTTTCCCGCTTATGTGTATGCGCTTTGATGGTATCGGAAACAAACGCCAATCGGAGCTATCGACCAATACTCGTTCTTCTTCTTCTTTCTTTTTTACGATATCTTTTAAGTATATTACTTATTTATACTATAGGCTACATATAGGCCTACTTGTGTATAGTTTCCCCATGCTGTTGAAGAGAGACGGAACTCTACACACCGACGTCTGATGGCCCCAAGGCCCCAGATTATGACGTCTGTCTGTCGGAAACTAAATAAAGTTGATATCCCTCTATTTTTTAAGATATAATCTGGGCTTGCTAAACAAAGTGTATTTTTTTACCTTTCCCGCCGACTTCGGGATCGCGTCACGCTTGAACCGCCCGGCCGCCAGTCGACAGACCTGGCTTTTCGTGTGTGTCATACCCCCCCTAACCATATTTTAGCATCAAACCTTCTTCTAAACCATTGCCATTTTTTTGGCGCCCAGCTCCCAGACTATACAACATAGACTACACGTTCCCCGTTTTCTTACGACGTGATGGCTGCCTCTTCTTCTTCCGTCTAACCGACGTATCAGCAGACGACAAAAAAAAAATTTTTTTTCATATAATTCATTTGAAGCAAATGTAATCAACTTTTCCTTCCTCATGGCCATCATTCACGAATTCCTTCCCCCTAAAAAAAAAAAGTTTGAAATATTGCCCCGCCTTTTCTGTCAGCATTTCATTGCATTGATTCTTTTGAAGAGATTGATATCAATAAACGAGACTTACATACGCGTACGGCATGACTATAACATGTGTGTGTGTGGGAAGATGCTCTCACAGAAAAGTGTCTCTTATTTACAACCCCCTCCCCCCACCAGCCATCAAACGTCAAACAAAACGTTGCGTGATGGTCTCAAAAACGTGTCAGACCGTCCCCGAATGGGAAATAAATAAAAAGATATAAACTGCCATTTTGTTTCATCTATTCTTCATCGCCACGTGCAGTTGCATAAATTTCTGTCCGTATTAAATCGTATCTATGTATAATTGTATATATAACTTTAAAGAATTGAATTTCAATTAAATGCCAACAATGTAATAAGAGATATACTGCTGCAATCATATCAGTTCATCAATCTCGACTGTTGTGTCGTAATGAATTATCGGGAAAGGAATGAGTGGAGCCGGGAATAAAAGAGTTCAGCGCATATTCACGTCAAGTAATTACCTGCCTGTCAGCTATTGAAGTAGTTTTTGCTTACCCGCAACCTTGTTCAATTAGTTTCAGCACCTTCTCAAAAACTCCAAATTGGGAAATATATTTTCCGTGTATAGATATTCGTGGGGAATTCCATAGCGGAGAACCTGATTACTTTAACACACGTACCAGGAACTACGTAGCTAGTACACTGTACGCTATACGTACTATATTTCGAGGTCTTCCAAATTTGATTCAAATTAATCACGAGGCAGCCGGAGGGGGGGGGGGGCGCAGTATAATTACAGTGATATCGTGCAATGACCTTATAACATTCAACGCATCTGAAATTTCTTACATGATTTCTTTTTAATTCATCTTATTTTGATATTCAAAATAAATTCAGAGGTTCGTGCCAAAATTGCATGTTGTAGTAGATACTCCTTTGGGTTGAATTTCCACATCAAAATCCTTATTCCTTATAACCCATGACGCCCACAATAAGGCCCGCAAGCGGAATGGGCTACGGGTATATGTATATAAAGCGGGACCCGGCACTGTTTGATGGATAAAGCAAAGATAACAGACACACAGAAAAATGCTATCATCTTTTCTATTTCTGTCATCAGTCGGGCTGATGATGCTGTCGGCCGGAATAATGGCAGCCAGGAACGAATTCGCACTACTGCCGTACCCGGCAACTTTGATTCACTCCGGAAGCGCCGCTGGATCTGATTCCACTCGTCATCATCTCTACTATTCCCAGCTGTTGCCTTATTACTTTTATTCAGGGAATAGGCGACTGGCAGAACCCATGGCCAACCACTACGGGTATCAACAACAGCGAGGTGAATTATAGCAATTGATAATTCTCTTTTTCCGTTTTGGAAAATATATGTCTCGAATCATTTGATTTCTTTCTTTTTTTATGTTATATGCAGCTGGATCAAATAATTACGAGGTCGATTACCCGTCGTATTTATATCCCGTTGATTATCCAGCAGCGCCTATTCCTCAATACCAGCAGCAGCAGCCACCAGTTGGTCTTCAGTATCAGGATATGATGACTTACACTAAGCACGCACAAGAATCCACGCTGAGGAAACCATCATCTTGTAATTTAATTTATTATTATTTTTTAAAATTCAATTCGTCACGTACGTCCACTGTAGTCAATAACGTTCATTTCTATTTCTAATTAAGCATTCGGAATAAACCTTTTTTCGGGACTGAGAGGACCAGAAGGTAATAATTAATAACAAGCAATTATTTTCCATCAATTTTATTCCAGGAAATATTCATTGAAATGTTGCCACAACGTTTATTTTGACAGGTCCAACAGGTCCTTCTGGTCGAACTGGTAACACCGGACCTCCGGGTCCTCCTGGTCCAGCAGGACCACCTGGACCAATTGGACTAACAGGACCAACAGGAGCAGCCGGAGCACCGGGCACTCCTGGAGGCGGAGGAGGCCGTTAAGAACTAAATAAATAAGTTATCACATAATTTATGAGGAGCTTGAGTATATGTTAGTTTCGGTAATCAAATTAAGGTGATGGACAATTACGAGTTAAAAGTTAAAATGGTAGAAAAATTCAAATAAAACAACCGGCCTCGTATTGAAACATCTGCGTGTTGATTCATTTTAAGCAAGAAAAATGAGTTGTCACTTTTTCGGCCGCGACAAATGTTTCAAATGTCCCGCTGTCACCGCAGTCTTATTCAAATGACGTCAAAATCAGTCATTATTCAAACGGCGTCGACGAGGAAGAGTAGCACTCGACGACGAAGCCAATCAACATATCTTTTAAGATACGAAACGAGTGTGACTGTTACTTGCTCTATAGTGAATACACACAACCAAAAAGTGAGAAATCTGCATCAATCGAAATTATTTGAACAAGTATGTATCTAGCTACACACGAAATAATCAAGGGGTTGTCAACTCTATTACCCCTCGGATTTTTGGATAGTTTTGAGGGATGTTTCCAACGTTGGAAACCAAGGAAAACTTGAAAAAAGGTTAAAAGGGTAGGGCCATTATTTGACTTGGGAGAAACGGCAGGAAAGTTAGGAAAGGGGAGATATTTGGAAAACCCACGGAACATTTGCAATTTTTCTATTAGAAAAACTGGAAAAAGGGGCGGATCAGGGGTAAAAACCAAGAAAGAGTCAGTAGCAAAACTAGCGCAAGTAGTATCCTGCATGGAAACTTGGACAGCCGCTAGGGGTTCTACGCAGGATACTCGTAAGAACCACCTAGCGGCTGTTCCAGTTTTCATGCAAGAACTTCAGGCAACGCAAAAGTAGCCGTATTCAAATTTCGCGCGGACATCGATAGTGAAATCTGACAACGTTTTCGATGTAAAAAAGGGGGGAGTAAGGAAAGAAAATGTGGTAAAAAGTGGGGTATTATCTTGTAATATTTCCAGTTTTTCCAAATTTTCCAATTTTTCTAATGGAAAAGGGGAAAAAGGTATAAGAATAAGAAATGGACATAGAGAAATTGGAAATTTGTGGACAAAGGTTAGAGAGGGAACAGTACGGAAATTTAACAAGAATACCGCGCTTTTTTGGTTACTTCACTGTCTGTGGTAATAACAATTTTCTAGAAAAATTAGAGTTGACAACCCCTCGGAAATAATAATCTCCGCGTTTATCCGCAAAAATAATAACGAGTGAAGAGCCGCTACCGCGTCGAATGATGCCAATTCGCCCTTAATATCCTTTAATTGCTTTCTTTTCGGATTTACCTTTGGATTTACCTATTTTTATTTTATTCGGATTTACCTTTTTTTTCTTATGGATTTTTTATTTTTGATTGTGTCTTTTCGTCACCCAGGTGGCTTGTCGGCGATTGCATCAAGTTTCGTCACCAGGTGGCGAAATTATCATTAACAGAATGAATATTTGTTCTCCCTGAGGATGTTTATATGGAACGCCGTTTGTAGCAGCGAAAACAGACACCCCTTTTTTCTTTCGCACCCCTCTTTGTCTCGTTGTCTGCTTTAGTCGTCTGCTAACCGTTGCCAGGTAATCCTCCCGCAGCGTTTATTTTTTTGAATTCAAGTTATTAAATCCACTTTATAATTAGATATTTATTACTTCTATTTAATTTTAATATTTTTTCGCATTTCTTAGTATCTCCCTTTTACTTAATTTTCATATATTTGTGAACAAAACAACACCAGCCCACACAGCTGACTGCTCAGGGCTCACAACAGTCGGAAGCCATTCACCGAGCCATTCACGTGCTCATTGTAATTATCAGAAGGAGCATGCAGTTTTAATTGCGTAAAACTTTGATTTCATTTTATTTTTGTAAATGTCATGTGAATTGGAATCATTAATTTTCAATTAGGACTACGAAGTCTTCCTATCCTAGAAGTAAAATGAGCTGGAAGAAAGATACTTTAGTTCGTATGGTGATCAAGTTACCCACGTGTGGAACATTGCTAAACATGCCACTTCAGCTGGATTTTGTTGAACGCCTTATCGACAATGAAGAAGAACATAAGAAATTTGTTTTGCTTTGCGAAAGGCAGTTCAATGCTGGT
Source organism: Daphnia pulicaria (assembly GCF_021234035.1). Taxonomy (NCBI): domain Eukaryota; kingdom Metazoa; phylum Arthropoda; class Branchiopoda; order Diplostraca; family Daphniidae; genus Daphnia; species Daphnia pulicaria. The sequence continues at coordinate 11,719,771 of NC_060916.1, forward strand.
GTTCCTTCTCACACCATTTATGAAATAAGTAAGTCGTACTCACTCATTCTTGCCCATTTCATCATTTTTCAACTGCTAACCATTCTGTGTGTTTCTTACAGAAAAGCCAGATGAACAAAGTTATTCGAAGAATAACTCAGAAATAGATTCTGAAATGGAGGAATTTGATAGGAGAATCACATCGCTCAGTAAACTTTCTTCAGATGAAGACATTATTGTGCAAATATCAGATGATGAAAAAGAAAGTGAAGAAAAAGTGAATTCAAGACTCAATCTGTCCACGTCTTTGTCTCCTTACTCATTAAATGAATCACTTGATGAACAACTTCACACAAATTCTAGATCTGCATCTCCACAAACAGATGAAACAAGAAAGAAGAAAGATGCTAAGGAAGAAACAAAGAAAGTTATCTGGGCAAGCTAACAGAGTGTCATCCCAAACAAGGCATTCGAAAAGCTGTTTCCACAGAAAAGACTCCACACACATACGATGATGACTGGTTAAAGGAATCAAAGGAACATGAAAATATTTGCGATCTGTTGAAGTTTTGCGGTTTTCAACGGAAGAGTGGTAAGAAGAAATCGACTGAGAATCTAGTTTTGATGAACCTCCGCGGCTTTCATGGTTTGGTGTGGAATACCTAATGATTGGAGAATGGCTTTCAGTATGTTGGGTCAGTCCAACGTTCTGACGAGCACGGAGTGTTCTTGAAGTTGTGGGGTATTTTGCTTCGTCTTGTGATTCCTTTAACCAGTCATCATCGTATGTGTGTGCAGTCTTTTCTGTGGAAACAGCTTTTCGAATGCCTTGTTTGGGATGACACTCTGTTAGCTTGCCCAGATAACTTTCTTTGTTTCTTCCTTAGCATCTTTCTTCTTTCTTGTTTCATCTGTTTGTGGAGATGCAGACCTAGAATTTGTGTGAAGTTGTTCATCAAGTGATTCATTTAATGAGTAAGGAGACAAAGACGTGGACAGATTGAGTCTTGAATTCACTTTTTCTTCACTTTCTTTTTCATCATCTGATATTTGCACAATAATGTCTTCATCTGAAGAAAGTTTACTGAGCGATGTGATTCTCCTATCAAATTCCTCCATTTCAGAATCTATTTCTGAGTTATTCTTCGAATAACTTTGTTCATCTGGCTTTTCTGTAAGAAACACACAGAATGGTTAGCAGTTGAAAAATGATGAAATGGGCAAGAATGAGTGAGTACGACTTACTTATTTCATAAATGGTGTGAGAAGGAACACCAGCATTGAACTGCCTTTCGCAAAGCAAAACAAATTTCTTATGTTCTTCTTCATTGTCGATAAGGCGTTCAACAAAATCCAGCTGAAGTGGCATGTTTAGCAATGTTCCACACGTGGGTAACTTGATCACCATACGAACTAAAGTATCTTTCTTCCAGCTCATTTTACTTCTAGGATAGGAAGACTTCGTAGTCCTAATTGAAAATTAATGATTCCAATTCACATGACATTTACAAAAATAAAATGAAATCAAAGTTTTACGCAATTAAAACTGCATGCTCCTTCTGATAATTACAATGAGCACGTGAATGGCTCGGTGAATGGCTTCCGACTGTTGTGAGCCCTGAGCAGTCAGCTGTGTGGGCTGGTGTTGTTTTGTTCACAAATATATGAAAATTAAGTAAAAGGGAGATACTAAGAAATGCGAAAAAATATTAAAATTAAATAGAAGTAATAAATATCTAATTTTAAAGTGGATTTAATAACTTGAATTCAAAAAAATAAACGCTGCGGGAGGATTACCTGGCAACGGTTAGCAGACGACTAAAGCAGACAACGAGACAAAGAGTGGTGCGAAAGAAAAAAGGGGTGTCTGTTTTCGCTGCTACAAACGGCGTTCCATATGTTTACTTGGAATTTTGAATCTCATCTGCAGTTATTCGATTTTGGAACGTTTTTTATCTGGTTACGTCGTTGTTAAATCGTATACGTCTTAATAGTTTGGCAACAATGCATCCGCAGTTCTTTATTCTCTGCAGTCATGCTCTTCAGAGTTCAAAAACATTGAAGATTTCAGTTCCTCTTCTTCTTCCACCAGTACAACATAGACTACACGTTCCCCGTTCTTACGACATTATGGCTGCCTCTTCTTCAACTGTGCCTGTGATGATCTCATACGTTGCATTGGCATTGGCATTGCTGTCGCGTCTGCGTCTGTCGTCAATGTAGTACCACCTGTGTCTACCCTCAGATTAGTCAGCACTCCAGCTACTTTCAACAGTTACGTGTTTCTTGATCTGGAAACCACAGGTATCATTACGACGGAAGATCCAATATGTCGGATCACAGAGCTGAGCATGTGGGGAATCGAGAGAGAGCAATTCCTCAACTGCAATGGAAATAAGATGCCCAGAATCACAAACCGTCTGAACATGTGTGTTGACCCATCCAAAGAAATCCATCCCATGGCTGCCACGAAATCCAAGCTGGATAATCTTAATCTCAGTCATCAGAGTCCTTTTGACGAAGATGTTGCTAATACTGTCTTGAGTTTTCTGAATCGACTGAAAAAGCCAATGTGCATGATTGCTCATTACGGATTCAAATTTGACTTCCCAATTCTCAAATCGGAGATTGCCAATGTTGGAATGGTACTCTTAATGCAGTTTATATTGTATTAAACCTTTTATATAATAATCTTGTTTTATATTCCTCAGGATTTTTCTGAAGATGTCTTCTGCGCGGATTCTCTTCCAGTTTTCCGAACTTGCCAAAGACTCGCTCCAGGTGTCCCGTATTCTTATACTTTGGAGAACGTTTACAAACGGATTTATAACAATCAACCCGAATTAATGCACGAGGCCGAGGCTGATGTAAAAATGCTGTTTTGGGCGGCTGCCGCGACTCCGAGACCGTTTTTAAATGCAGTGGCCAATACTGCTGTTCCAATCGCCACCATAAACAAGTGTTGGTGATGACTGTTTTGTTTCTACCATTATGCATGAACTAAAAAACATCAAGCTCAGCAATTTCGATTCACTTTTGTTTTATTTTAAGAAAAATGCTTTAAAATAAGCGATTTTTCATTCTTCCACTCAGAATTCTTTTAACTCGCTTTTTGATTCTTGTTTCTTATTGTTTTTAATTTTCTTCAACTTTTCAAAAACTTAGATTGTAAACGAAAAATGTCTTGGTCATTTTCTATGATTTAACCGATTTTACATTTTGAAATTTGAAATGAACAATAAATAAAGATTTTTTTTTTTTTAAATGGCAACTCCCAAAATTGATCCGTCTTAAATCTTAATGTAGGACTGGTAGGACGTAGTCTGCTAGTGCTATCCTAGACGTGATTTTGATTTTTCTGCAAATGAAGTATGTTAATTGGGAGTTAATTGAACTTTGAAGTGTCCTTTAAATGATTCCAATTAATACAGAAAATAGTAAAGTAAAGTTTTTTCGGTATGATGGCAGTTTTTGCACATTTCATGTAAGCTGGGTTATTGGTGTGATGTGTGTGTGGTTGCTAAATACCTCCTAGTTTTGACAATTTAGATTGCTCTCGAAGTATGTAGTTCATTTTTATAGTAAAATGGTGGTCTACTGTGCATAATTGTTTACTTTTTTTCTCCTAGAATATTATATATGATGCCATAATCAAAGTTTGCCAAAGAAGTACAACATTTGTTCCCAATCACAGCCTCAAATTGCATCATTGGTAAAATCACAAATTGTTTATTAATTTTACTGCAGGTTTATATATTATAACTACCAGCCTCTAGTTAAATAGTGTATCAGTTGATCAGTTCATATTGATTTTCCTGAATGGGGTCCATTCTAACAGCCCATGATTTTTTTCTAGAGTTGTAGAATGGGTGGGAATGTGTTGTTGTTGAGCATGGTGGTGTTGAGTAAGTGTAGAATCATAATCTCCTGATGGAGAAAAATTAAAAATTTGCTTTAAATTAATCTTTCTTGGCTTGTTGTATAATATTTAAATGTGCTAGTTTAGTCACACTTTGTAGATTTACATCAAGCCTTCTTGCAATTTTTCAACACCACACTTCCATCTTGATGGTGGACACATTTGGCAATGTTATGATTATTAATTTTACTTTTTTTTAAAGAAGAAGGTACATTATGTCAATATTATTTCTGTCTTTTTAAGCTCAATTTTGATCAAATTGCACATATTGTGTTTGGTTTCTTTTAGGACCTCTATCTCCTACGGATGACATGATCGGCAAAGTGACGGCGTCGACTGCCAGCGAACAATTAAGGTAAGCCGAGATTTCCCGATTAATTTTTCTTCACTGAAAAAATGATGATGGAATAGCTCTGACGATGCCAAGAAAAATGCTTTCCATTTCGAAGTGCCGTGAAAAAGTCCAGATATATTGCGTTAAAAGCTCTCCATATTTTCCGATGTCCATTGCGACGTTTACTACGTTATTTCAGTCAATTATTAAAGCTAAACGCTTGCATTTAAGCTTAATTTGCATCGTTGGATAGTTTTGTTCTCGAATGTAGTATACTTCTATGTGCAACATGTACAAGAGTAAACACTTGTCCGGACATTCTTAACAGTGTAAAGATAAAACACGCTCTGTGCACCAGTACAGTTTGGATATCGGTACTCGGTTTATCTAAATTGACTTAACCATTTTAATAAAATTCTTTTTTCTTTTCTCGTTACCCTTGCGGTCGCTACGTGATGTGTTTTTTCGTGCTATGATCTCATCGTCCTAAAAAACGGAAGTACTTTGTTATCCAGCCAATCGTTATTCGAAAACGACGATTTCTTTTAGCCCGATTACTCAATTGCAACCAAACTCCCGTCATAAAATGATGTCTTAGTCACAGTCGCCTGCCAACCCAATCTCCTTAGTTGCAACACCTATTTATGTAAAAAATTTCAGAGATAGATAACAGATGATTTGAGTATTGCGTAGCTGTTTGATTCCCAAACAACTTGTATAGAATCGAGATGCTACACTTGTTTGACTTGGATTACCATACTGACTCATCCACTATTTGCTGCATTTTTAGTGTATGAAGGTTTCTAAACAGAAAGTTGAGCAACTGATAAGAACGATAACACGGTACTATAAAACAAATGGCAAGTGTCTGCTTGTGCATTTCAGTTTTTACTTAACCCCTCGCTCGATATGTCTTCTCATCCTCAAGCAATAAACAGTCTTGTGTTTTTCGATCTGGAAACCACGGGTCTTAAAGATCCGGAAATCACAGAGTTGAGTTTTTGCAGCATCGATAGATCGCAGTTTCTTAATTGTCAACGCGGACAGTTTCCACGCATAACGAACCGATTGAATCTGTGCATTAAACCGTCGAAACGGATTGAACCAAAGGCGTCGGAGATAACTAAACTTGATAACTGTAATTTGGATCATCAGAGTCCATTTGACGAAGATGTTGGCAACATCGTCTTGAGCTTTCTGAATAGACTTAAAAAGCCCGTCTGCCTTGTTGCTCATAACGGATTCAAATTTGATTTTCCCATTCTTTTGGCTGAATTTTCTCGACTTTATGGCATTATGGTAAATTGGCTCCAAATAATTAATTGTATAAAATTTGAATTCATTTAGAACACCTTTTCTCAGGATTTTCCTAGTGATATTTTTGTTGTGGATTCTTTGGCTATCTTCCGAAATTTGTCGCAGAGTCCAAGTTCACCTAATCTGAAAAACATCCGCTTATCGTTTGCCTTAAAAAATGTTTACAATCGCATTTATGGCCGCGATCCCGAGGAACTGCACGAGGCAGAGGCGGATGTGAAGGTGCTTTTATTATCTGCCATCGCAACTCCTGAAGAGTTTGTGGATGCCGTCGACAGAAATGCGAAGCCATTCGATTTTGTGCAAAAGAGTTGGTGAATTTAGTCACCCCTGCAAATGTTTTGTTGAGGCGTGTCGTTAAAAAGTACACGAGACTGACGAGAGTTCTTCAAAGGTGAAATTTAACACTATTTGTTTTTCCCTTAATTTCAATTCAATCTACGCCTTTATCGGACAATGTATCTTTATCTTTTAATCTGTTATCTTTTTTTGGTGTGTCACAATGACATCCAGATATAGGATGATGGGTGTAAAGGTTTGGATCTTAATGTAGTCCCACAGATAAAATAGACTTTTTGCTTCGTGATGTTGCCAGGTTGATGCCACTCTACGACTCCTCCGCCCTTGTTTGCATCAGTTGATGGCATAATTTTTAGTCCGATAGAATCCCGTTCATTTAGTTTATGTGTTCTATTAATAATTTTGTTGTCGAAACTTGGCCGCTATGGGCGCGTTCTTGAATTATTCGAGACTTACCATCTCAGATATTGCAAATAAAGTTTTTTTTCCGATTTCGTGCACCTAGCTAAATTTTTGCGCGACCGCTGCCTCACTAAATCAATAAATAACGACAGTTTTCTGGATAATCTGTAATGCAGCTGATTTTCTGAACATTCAATTAAAATCGCCATTCAAAATTTATAAGCAAATGAGCACACTCGTTCCCTATTACAGTTTAAAATCTAAAGGACCGTTTAAAGTTTTCTTTAAAAAATGTTTTCGCACGAGATTTATATTGTAAATTCCATTTCTTTCGTACTCGGGTGTATAACCAAAAATTGCAGTTGGTGATTTTATAATCTTTACGTCTATTTTCCAGAATAGAAATTTGATGCAGATTCTCGACGTAATTCTTTCTTGTCCTATTTCTCATCGATTCTTTTTGGTCAGAGTTCCATGGATTTTTGTCAAAATATTATTTAGTTTGAAAATGGGCCAGACTCGCCAATAGAAGTCTGAACAGAAAGTACTTCAACGCAACCCGTATTCCAAACAACATTTGTACTACAAACACACGTCAAGTGACAGTTGGATAAAATTTACCACCGTTATTCATTTCTTTTAATTTGCTGTGATATTTGTGGACGTTTTTTGTCAACATTTTAGTTTTCAACGTGCCTAGAATGGAGATGAGGTAAGCTTAACTTTTTCATTATTTTTTGGTGGCCCTGAAAAGGGCCGATTTGTTGGTAGAAGGGAATCAATTGGCTTAAGCACGTTCACCACGGATACGGCGGGCGAGTTGGATGTCTTTTGGCATGATGGTGACTCGCTTGGCGTGGATGGCGCACAAGTTGGTGTCTTCGAAAAGACCCACCAAGTAAGCTTCGCTGGCCTCCTGCAGGGCCATGACGGCCGAGCTCTGGAAACGCAAGTCGGTCTTGAAATCCTGGGCGATTTCTCTGACCAAGCGCTGGAATGGCAACTTGCGGATCAAAAGCTCGGTCGACTTTTGGTAGCGACGGATTTCACGAAGGGCGACGGTGCCGGGACGATAACGATGGGGTTTCTTGACTCCTCCAGTGGCCGGTGCACTCTTGCGAGCAGCTTTAGTGGCCAACTGTTTGCGGGGCGCCTTGCCACCGGTGGATTTGCGAGCGGTTTGCTTGGTACGAGCCATTTCGAGCGACTGAAATTTCTGATGTCTTTTGCTAGTAAAAGCGCTTGGTATATGTGGGGAATCTACGGACGTTGCGGAGCTAAGGGAGTTCACTGGCTAGGGATTGGTTAGTTCAAAAATGGGAGGGAAAGAATTGATAACGGAAATTCTCTCTTTGTTAGAATGATGGGCGTTGCGGAAGTTCCCACCAATGGGCGTTAAGCTTGAGGGGACTGGAGCGAGTATAAAGCACAAATTCTTCCACAGTTTGAATCATTCAGTATTCAGTTTAGTAGTTTATCAAACTTCCGAAACTTATCTCAAAATGACTGGTCGCGGTAAAGGAGGAAAAGGACTCGGCAAAGGAGGCGCCAAACGTCATCGTAAAGTTTTGCGTGACAACATCCAAGGTATCACCAAGCCGGCCATCCGTCGTCTTGCTCGCCGTGGTGGTGTGAAGCGTATCTCTGGTCTCATCTACGAGGAGACCCGTGGTGTTTTAAAGGTGTTTCTCGAGAACGTGATTCGTGACGCCGTCACCTACACTGAACACGCCAAGAGAAAGACTGTGACAGCCATGGATGTCGTCTACGCGCTGAAACGGCAGGGCCGCACTCTGTACGGCTTCGGCGGTTAAACATTGATTTTCACTCAGACTTCGATCTCAATTCAATCGGCCCTTTTCAGGGCCACCAATTTTTAAAGAAAAAAGATTTCGTTTAACTTACGGTCTCAATTTAAAACTGGCTTAAGTTATCTCGTGCTTAGTTTACGTTTTAATCACTTAAAAATTGTCAAACGAATTAATGCAGCTGATGGAAAAATTGACTGGTTTAAGATAAATATAAGAACATTCCACAAAAGATTTTCATTTTCTTTCAATGGTTCCGTTGGACGATTAAATAAAGGGAGAAAAAGCAACAGTAGTGTTTAAAAAGAAAATACCTAATTAAAGCAGAAATTATGCGATGGTGCTAGACTGGTCTTGGATACAGTTATTTTACAATCCAATCTTTGAAACGATCTATATTCCAGTATCAAAGCTATCCTTGAATAACCAACATTGCTTAGGATTTATTCGTTTTGGAATGAATCTAGACTACTTCATCTGTTTATTGAAGTATTATTTATCGTTTAAGTTAAATATGTGTGACAGTAAGGTTTTTTTCTTTTCTTTAAACGTTTGGTGGCCCTGAAAAGGGCCGTTTGGGTTGAAAGAGAAGACCGGAGATAATCTACTTGGTGCTGGTGTACTTGGTCACTGCCTTGGTGCCTTCAGACACGGCGTGCTTGGCCAACTCACCGGGCAAAAGCAGACGGACGGCCGTCTGGATTTCCCGGCTAGTGATGGTCGAACGCTTGTTGTAGTGGGCAAGACGGGACGACTCTCCGGCGATGCGCTCGAAAATGTCGTTGACGAAGCTGTTCATGATGGTCATGGCTTTGGAGGAGATGCCGGTGTCTGGGTGGACCTGCTTCAACACTTTGTAGATGTAAATGGCGTAGCTCTCCTTCCTCTTGCGCTTCTTCTTCTTGTCTCCTTTGGCAATGTTCTTCTGGGCCTTGCCGGCCTTCTTCGCAGCTTTTCCACTAACTTTAGGGGGCATTTTCTAGGACTTGAGTAAATCTGAGAAAGTAACGACCGTCACTTCAAATTTGGTTTTTATATTGAGGCTGGCTCCCCCTCACTACTTGATGGTAGCCAAAACTCGCGTCTCCAGAGACTTACGTGTAACAGCAGATGTTCACTCGGGGGCGGAGCTAGTAACACAATCAGGAAGAGAGAAAGAAAGGCGGGGCAAATAAAAGTTTTCTGTTTGGCTACCAAGATTGCATTCTGAATCCGACATGAAGCGACTATATAAACCCCGATTTTTCATATTGTATACATCACTTGTTCCTTGATTTTAGGAACAGCGTTAACTTACTCTCAACTTCATCATGTCTGGCCGTGGAAAAGGAGGCAAAGTAAAGGGAAAGTCAAAGACCCGTTCCAGCAGGGCTGGACTTCAATTCCCCGTCGGTCGTATCCATCGAATGCTTCGCAAGGGCTCGTACGCTGAGCGTGTCGGTGCCGGCGCCCCCGTCTACTTGGCTGCTGTCATGGAGTACTTGGCCGCTGAGGTTCTCGAGTTGGCCGGTAACGCTGCCCGTGACAACAAGAAGACCCGTATCATCCCTCGTCACTTGCAATTGGCCATCCGCAACGACGAAGAGTTGAACAAACTTCTCTCCGGTGTCACTATCGCTCAGGGTGGTGTTTTGCCCAACATCCAGGCCGTTCTCTTGCCCAAGAAGACTGACAAGCCCGCCAAGGCTTAAATTTCCTGTTCATCTCGTCTTTTAAACAATCGGCCCTTTTAAGGGCCACCAAACTAATTTGGAAAAAAGAAACTTGTTGATTACTACATTTCGTACATTTCAATCTGGTTCTACTAGTGCAAATCTCGTATAGTTGCAAGTGATCATTGAATTTTCTGTTTCTTTTGCTGGTGTTAGCTTATCCGACTATGAAAGAACAACTGTAAATTTTACAAGTTATTATTATCATCGCATAGATTTATCTATTACCAGGGGTATGGAGAGGGACATTTTTTCTCCGTATTCCATACCAAGAAGAAAACAAATGCTATTACCAGCTATTACTCTGGTATGAGTTAATGATCCACCTTGTTCAAATTCGTCATGCAACCTTGCCCCCTCCCCCTCAATTTTAGTGCTTCAAATCATTCAAAATGGCCGCCCCAAAGCGTATTGGTGATAGTGGCTATTGTTGTGACAACGATCCGGCGATCCCCATGATGATTCTTATTCTCAGGGATTTGGTAATCTATTATATAGTTTTCGTGGATAATAGCACTATTAAAGTATCTGACATCAGGTATTGCATTTTTACTATGAAACCTTTTGACGAAATGTAAACAGTTTACATCGATCATGCGATATTTTTTGTCTTCATTCTTAACGTTGGGTTGGATATATTTGAAAGTTTTAATTGATAACACACTATTTTATTTTAGATTCTTATTTAATTCTTTACTGAATATTTTCAGATAATATCTTCAGCTGAAGGCTTCATGTGATCTGCGTGCTTGTGACAGTGATTAAATGGTCCAATTCAAGCTGTCTTCCAAAACCATGGAAATTCTGTTTGCAAGGTAGTTGTATTTTGACTAATATTTCTTTTTACTCCTGTGATATTTAAAACAACATAGTGAAATGTGGTAAAAAATCTTTCTGAAAATCATGCTTTTCCACTCGTTGTTGGATGGATTGTTTTGGGGTTTGTTCCCATGTCTAAAGACAAATCTTAGCCCACACCTCACCAAGAGGATAGCATGGTTGCTCCTCCCTATCTGTTTGTAAAACACTAGTGGTCTATCAGTTGCTCCTTGTAGAGTAATTAAAACTTGTTTGTTATATTTGCATAGCAAACCTTATTATGGTCAAGATGTGGTGCCCATACAGATTTAACTATTTGGAAAGCCGGCTTCCTTTTTCATTCACTTAATAGTCTAATTTCTGTAATGTACTCTCTTGAGCAAATGAAACCGTGAATGAACTGGAATTTTCACTTTGGTGAACATTTTGGGATTCTTTTTATATTTTTAACTGCCTAGTTTTCAACCTATCCTATAATGATAATTTCACTTGATTGCTAAATGGATAAAAACATGATTCCTTCTTAATTTTGTAAATATTCCATTCATTTCTTGTTTACTGCTCTTGGCACATAGTTCCGTTATGTTTCATAACATTTAATTTTTCTTTTAGAACGCGAATATGTTCCATCGGGATATTCGGCCACATCATCAACAATCACAAGCTATTCAAATATCTATGCATCACCTATTTATGTGCCAGTTCCCGTTTCACTGCCTTCACAAATCAATCAACCGCAGCCAGTGGAACGTTAGGATTCAAAAGAAAGAGTTTCTCAGTTGGAAGATCTATAGCGGATGCTGGAACTGCAGAAGAAGATTCAGGAATTGGAGATTAGTTTGCAGGAAGCCATAGCCAAACAGGCTGTTCCTCCCAGTGGAATTAAGAGCCAGCAGGTCGTCATCGACAAATCGATATCTGCAGCTATTTCCACTGGAGCCACTGAAGCCGAACTTTGTGTGTTCCTAAAAAGAATCCTTCTACCTCATCTTGTGTCTCTTCTAAAGTTCTGAATGAAATCGATCTTCTGCACTTCCGATTGAGCAATGTGATCGCCTCAACCGGAGCTGTCGTTGTCAACCGTCGTCGCATTGGAAAGATAACCGACAACTATCAGGAGTAGGAGCAGGAGGAATTTCCTTGTCCCATTCCCACTTAGAGATTCACAGACATGAAGAGTATGAAGTGACCTGAATGTATGTACCAGATCTGCTTGTTGATGAAAGCCTTACTAAATGCATCACCCATATAATAAAGGTAAGCATCAATACCACATATCACCACGCTACTGCAATACTTCATGACACTTTCTTTAGCATCAGGAAATTTATCTCAACATGTGAAGTAATGCTGTTGGTTGTTGTGAATTCCATTTTTACGGTTTTTTCATCATAAACATTTCAGTGTGCTTCTTAGAAAAGGTAAAGATTGATATGCTTTATTCATGTTTATATTTTCATTAATGTAAAACTTTTGTTTTTACAGAGCACACAGTTTCTTTATGGAATCGTGTGGTCCTGGCACGGAGATTTTTGAGCCAACGCTGACCTTTGTCCATGACGGAAGAGGGACTTCCACCAAAGTTCTTCTCCATCCTTATCTTCGAGACGCACGCTAGCTTCACTGCTTCTAAACACAATTTGTTTTACTTCACTGGCGACTTGGCGAGTTTCTGGACCACTTCAGTGATCGCTTCCGTCCGCTGTTACACACCTGCAGTCACTCACCACGTGATTATGCCCAGGTACCCAACAATTGACTTATTTTCGTAGGTTATTTACTAATAGTCTAGTTGCGTTAAACTCTGTCTGTGTAATAGTTTCGAAAATCAGGCCCTTCTTACGCGCAAACGAAGTTTTACTTGGACGTTTCTTTTTTCTAACGCTAGATGGCTTTTTAATAATTTGCAGCTGTCAAAACAGTCAGTTACTTTGCACTTAGTTATCTCTTTAAACATTTATCAGCAGTTATTTTGTTGAAATATTTAGTGTTAATTAACGATTACTATTCCACCAACAAAGCTCACTTGTTAGATTTTTAAAAATGTGTTATTTTTTTCTACTTCCGGTTTTCTCATTTCAGTCAGTAGTTCAGTTAATATTTACTCGACCCACAAAAGAACCACATATTCGTGATCCTCGTAAAATTTGTGGTAAAGTTCATGTTATTTTTTGTACGTACGCGTACTTCCGGTTTCGAGAATTATCCTGAACAGGAAAATTCTCGATTTTGGCCAAATTTTGGATTTCGTTGAAATCACACCTAATCGACCCCAAATGTCATGGTGATCACGAATATGTGGTTTAATTTGATGACAGCTCAATGGTTGAGGAGCTGTGGTTACTTCCGGTCTACTTCCGGAAAATTTTCAAAAAACAAGCAAGTGAGATTTGTTCTGTTTACAGTTCTCAATATTTCAATTTGATTTTAAGTTTAAAAAATTGCATCTTTAAATCTTTGTGCTAAAAAACCTGACTATTGTTTCTATCTGTACTATGTAACTATTATTTGCATGTCACTAAATAAGAATTATTTTCTCTTTATTCAGGTAATGCAGAGGAAACGTCGAGAAGATGGACACCAAAACGTCGCCGGTATCTCCAAAATGTCAGCGCGGATCATCATTTGTTATTGGTAATATGTTTGTGTTAGTTAACCCGTTGGCTGCCACGCCTTTGTTCTCCCCTAGCTCCTTAGCACGGGCCGCGCTGTTCGGTCTCGTGGTTTACATGCCGCGGGGTCGGACAGTTGCACCAGCCCCAGATTCGCTGCAAGGCCCCGTTAGGCAGTGCACCATAGGGACTTCCCCCTTTTCGATACGGTGATGGATTCTAGAGGCGTGCATTCCATCTTCTCCTGTCACCGTGTCAGCCCGGACTTGTCAGCATTGGCAAGTCCCACTTGGTCATGGATCCTTCAGACGTGGCGCGTAGAGTAGTAGAGAGCAACCTACGGGTTGTATGGCGTGGCAGCCAACGGGTTAACTTAAGTGTATGTGTGTATGTATGTATGTATTTATGTATGTATGTGACTGTAAAATGTGGTGGAATTATGGGTGGAGATGTGACAATAAAGCAATTCCTTTTGAAGTTTTTTGTTTGTTGTCTCTTGACACTTGTAACAAAATGGGCACTTATACGTTTATACATAAGTTTGGGCAAGTGACTTGTTTACATACTTACTTATTTCAATACTCCAAATTTCTATGGAAAACCCAACACTATCTGCAACTCCTTTGTTCCGCCAACTTCAGTTAAAAATGAATTCTTAAATTCAAAAATTTAGAGTTAACACTAATCAGCAGTACGTCTCTTTCGTTACTTACCCTGAAAATGAAGTTCGTCCAAGCACTTGAATAGGTCGTGTTAAGAGATTTCGTAAAAGATGGTTACCATTAAAAAATTTATTTTCTCATTTAAGATCAACAACGATTCCCAGTCACTAGTTACTATTGAGATATGACCGACAAATCTAAAAACAAATAAATAAATCAGAAATTTCGGCTCTGGTATTTAAGAGCCTCCCTGTAGTAAACTGGAGAAGCGAAGGTTGTGAAGCAACATTCAGGTGCCTTGGTGGTGTAGTAACTCGGGGCAGTGGAATACTTCGCAGCTTCGGTGCAGTAGGTCGGAGAAGCCTAAGTAGTAGCTCGGGTGCCTTGGTTGTGTAGTACTTGGAAGCATCGGTATGGGAGCGGAGCCTCGGTATGGTAGCTGAGGGCAGCGTGGGTTGTAGTGCAACATGCGGACTCGTCGATGTAGTACTTGGGTGCCTTGGTGTATTAGCTAGGTGTATCAAGGTGCAGCGTTAGTTGTAGTGTAGTAAACTGGAGCCTCAGTGTAGTATTTCGGTCCAACGTAGTACGAAGGAGCAGCCGCGTGAAGTAATTCGGGGCAGAGTAATACTTGGGCGCTTCGGTGTAGTTTTTGACCGCGTTGTGGCGTAATAAGCTGGAGCCTCGGTGAAGTAGCTGGGAACGTAGTAGTACTTGGGAGCCTCGGACTAAAAGGCTGGGGCAGCATACGCAGTCGTTTGATACTCCGCTGCCTTGGTGGTGTAGTACTCCTTTAATTGAGTATTGGAAGAATGCAATTGCTGCCGGGTAGGAGATGCTCATTCAATTGATAAATCGCCTTTTCTCTCTTCTTTTATCCAATTTTTTCTCTTCCTGTTTCACATTTTAAACTTTACGGCTATTGCACCTATTGACATACATCACTTGTCGTTAATACCAAAGTCGGTGGAGTTCGGTACAGTGGTCAACACGTTAGCAACGATAGAACAACCAAGAGCAGCACGACGTAAAAATAAACTGTAAATGAATAAAATAAAACATTTTCAGTTATTAATTAACAATTAGAGAGCATGTGGAATAATTCAAATTATGTAAAACAGCAGATTTACCAATTGCGAATTGGTTGTGCATTGATGTGTAGCACTTCGGAGCTACAGTGTAGTAGTTGGGGCAGCGTAGATTGTAGTGTAACACTCGAGGGCGATGGTAAGTGTAGTAAACAGGAGCCTCTGTTTGGTATTTGTTCGGGGAAGAGTAATACTTGAATTCCTCGGTGTAGTAAACCGGTGTAGCATACGTCCTTGTGTAACATACGGCCTTTTAGGTGTAGTAACTGTTTGCGTATGTTTGTTGTGTAGTAAGACGGTAGCATTGCGGTTTGGTATCTGCCACACCCAGGGGACACCGGTACACCAGTGGACGACTCGACCATCAACAATACACCAAACAACAGCACTAGACTATAAATTAACTAGATGTGAACATTAAAATATTTAACTATTAGTGACACATGAACAAATGTAAGATAGTCTATATGATACAAAACTCCATGTAAAATAAACGAATTACCCATGATTGAGAATTGGAAGAAAGCAGTTGTTGCCGGGTCGGAGATGCTCACTAGACTAATCTCTATCACCTTCCTTCTCTCCTTTTATACGAATTTTTCTAACCCCGATTTACCTCTCAACTCAAGCCTTTCAGCAATTCTACCTTTTTGATAATGATGAAACACGTCCCGTTCTTGCCCAACCTCTACACCACTACATGGCACATTTTACGGAATAATCTCCGTCACCTTCAAATTAGCAATTGACATTGGAGAAATTAAATGAGAATGATTGAAAAAAATGAAGTAACATGAAAAAAATAAAAAGGCCTTCCACACGGTCAGATGCAAGTTAAGTGTCAACAACGCTTCATTGGTTATTCTACTCAAGTGATTTCTAGCAGAAAATAAGCTTCAGCCTGGCAACTCATGAGCCGCACACATTTAACTATACCAACAAATTTCAACACAAAAACCCACGTGTTATGTAGAACTTCTTTAAAATAAGTCGAAAGCACTTTTATCCCTTTATCAAAATATTGTCTCTACCCTGACTACTTCACATTAAAAAAAAAAAAATTAACAAATATTCCAGACGTTAATCTTGTAGAAGAGACACAAGAGGAATAAAGCAAGACCCGTTGGGCCCATACCTGTTTCCATTTCTGGCTTCACCATTATGTAGTAAACTGGAGAAGCGTAGGTTGTGATGCAACATTGTAACAGCCTTGATGGTGTAGTATCTCGGGGCAGTGGAATATTTCGCAGCTTCGGTGCAGAAAGTCGGAGCAGCCTAAGTAGAAGCTGGGGTGCCTTGGTTGTGTAGTACTTTGGAGCCTTGGTGGTGTAGATGGGGCAGCGTAGGTTGTACTGTAAAACCCCGGGGCATGGGTGGTGTAGTCAACAGGAGCCTCTGTTCGATAGTTGCTTGGAGCAGAGAAATACTTGGGTTTCTCGGTGTAGCAGGGTAGCTGGGGCAGCAAACGTGGTTATGTAATATTCGGCCTTGCCGGTGCAGTACTTGGAGGCTTCGGTGTAGCATCTAGGTGTAACGTAGGTTGTTACTAAGAAGCAGCCGCTGTGCAGTAATACTGGCTGCCTCAGATGTGGTTGTGTCTCGGGGCGGTGTAGTGAACTGGGGCAGCGGAGGTTGTGGTGCAGTACTCCGGTCCCTTGGTGGTGTAAGCTGGGGCAGCGTAGATTGCAGTGTAATACTCTGGAGCTTTGATGGTGTAGTACTTGGGAGCCTCAATGTAGTACTCAGGCGCCTTGGTGAACTCGGGGCCACCGTATCCAGGAGACATCGGTACACTCGCGGTCGACCCAACAGCAGCACAACGCCATAATTAACTGTACAATAAACAATTTAAAAATTAATTTCAATTATAGCTCATCATATAAACTAGGAATGAGAATTGTTTCATGACTCAAATAAAAATGAATATTTACTCATGATTACGAACTGATTACACGGTGAAGAATCAATTGATGACAAATAGTGCACTGCAGTTGCTATTGCCATGTCGGTGATGATCACTCGACTGATTTCTTTGGCCTTTTTTCTCCTTTAATACGACAGACAATAAACAATTTGAATATTAAATATATTCAATAAATAGCATATTAACAATTGAAAAGAAAAAAAACAATAAAATTCGACACAAAAAGTGAAAGGATATTTACTTATTGCGAAATGATTTTAGAATGAAGAATGCATTTAGTGACGAATAGGACACAGCAGTTGCCGTGTCGGAGATACTCACTCAACTGATTTCAAACGCCTTTTCTCTCTCCTTTTATACGATTTTTTTTCTACCCCTAACCTCTTAAGCCTTGCGACTATTGTACCTGCTTGATAATGATGCAACACTTCCCGTTCTCACCCAACCTCTACTCCACATGACAAGTTTAACGTCTCCGTGTAATATCTCCGTGACCTTCGAGTGTGAAGAAAATGCAAACTGGCCTTTCCTTCTACAGGTTGACGTTGCTGGGGAAGGGTCTACAACAACCAATATCAAAATGAATACCAAATGGCTGAGCCTTGCGGCTATTGAATACCTGCTTGATAATGATGCAACACGTCCAATTTTCACCCAACCTCTACATCACCGCATTGACAGTTTAACGTAATATTCCCCACGACATTCAAGCGTGAAGGACATGCAAACTGGCCGACCCGTCTGCAGGTTAAACTCTACAATGGTAATTGAAAAAATAATTAATAAACACTGCATCAGTTGGAACATGTTGAAAATATACAGTACCTCCGCATACAAAGGATCAACACAGTCGTGGGTACCTACCAAGGCTGTCATGGAACTGGCTGCTAGGCCAGAGCCGGAGCCACTTTCGTTGAGATCCAAATGAAAACGTGGCAAACCAAAATCGGCCAAAACAGCTCGCACGACTCTTCCTTCGTAATCCCGTTGCAGTAAAACATTGGCGGATTTCACGTCACGGTGTACCATAACTGAACCGCCCAAGGGGTCCGCAACTCAAATTTACTACAATAAAAAAGGTAAAAAAGCAAAAAAAAGTGAAAAAAGGAAAAAAAAAGGAAATTTACTTTACGTGCTAAAAGAAGGGCGCGCGCGAACGAACCCCCCCTCCTCCCCATCCCCTCCCTACCCTTTTATTTTCGCTTGAAGGAAAGCCTATCTCACAAGTAAAAAAGGAAAAATAAAGTAAGGAAAAAGTAAAAAAAATAAAAAGTAAATTTGAGTTGCGGACCCCTTGGAACCGCCCGGCTTCTGCTGAGTGGAATGCAGTAGATGGAGAGTCTCGCGGTGAGATGGCGAGCGATCAGCATCATTTGATTCACGTCTGATTTGAATTTGCTATTTTTTTGCTAGGCCGCCGAAAAGACATTCAAAAAGAGTCCCTCCGTTGGTGAATTCAAAGATGAGCAGACTCTAATCGATGCTTCACCATCACTCGATTCGTTATCCATGCAAAGACCGAGCCGTCCAATAAAATTGCGGTGCTGGACAGTTGAAAGTTTGTTGATCTTAAATGAGAAAATAAATTTTTTAATGGTAACCATCTTTTACGAAATCTCTTAACACGACCTATTCAAGTGCTTGGACGAACTTCATTTTCAGGGTAAGTAACGAAAGAGACGTACTGCTGATTAGTGTTAACTCTAAATTTTTGAATTTAAGAATTCATTTTTAACTGAAGTTGGCGGAACAAAGGAGTTGCAGATAGTGTTGGGTTTTCCATAGAAATTTGGAGTATTGAAATAAGTAAGTATGTAAACAAGTCACTTGCCCAAACTTATGTATAAACGTATAAGTGCCCATTTTGTTACAAGTGTCAAGAGACAACAAACAAAAAACTTCAAAAGGAATTGCTTTATTGTCACATCTCCACCCATAATTCCACCACATTTTACAGTCACATACATACATAAATACATACATACATACACACATACACTTAAGTTAACCCGTTGGCTGCCACGCCATACAACCCGTAGGTTGCTCTCTACTACTCTACGCGCCACGTCTGAAGGATCCATGACCAAGTGGGACTTGCCAATGCTGACAAGTCCGGGCTGACACGGTGACAGGAGAAGATGGAATGCACGCCTCTAGAATCCATCACCGTATCGAAAAGGGGGAAGTCCCTATGGTGCACTGCCTAACGGGGCCTTGCAGCGAATCTGGGGCTGGTGCAACTGTCCGACCCCGCGGCATGTAAACCACGAGACCGAACAGCGCGGCCCGTGCTAAGGAGCTAGGGGAGAACAAAGGCGTGGCAGCCAACGGGTTAACTAACACAAACATATTACCAATAACAAATGATGATCCGCGCTGACATTTTGGAGATACCGGCGACGTTTTGGTGTCCATCTTCTCGACGTTTCCTCTGCATTACCTGAATAAAGAGAAAATAATTCTTATTTAGTGACATGCAAATAATAGTTACATAGTACAGATAGAAACAATAGTCAGGTTTTTTAGCACAAAGATTTAAAGATGCAATTTTTTAAACTTAAAATCAAATTGAAATATTGAGAACTGTAAACAGAACAAATCTCACTTGCTTGTTTTTTGAAAATTTTCCGGAAGTAGACCGGAAGTAACCACAGCTCCTCAACCATTGAGCTGTCATCAAATTAAACCACATATTCGTGATCACCATGACATTTGGGGTCGATTAGGTGTGATTTCAACGAAATCCAAAATTTGGCCAAAATCGAGAATTTTCCTGTTCAGGATAATTCTCGAAACCAGAAGTACGCGTACGTACAAAAAATAACATGAACTTTACCACAAATTTTACGAGGATCACGAATATGTGGTTCTTTTGTGGGTCGAGTAAATATTAACTGAACTACTGACTGAAATGAGAAAACCGGAAGTAGAAAAAAATAACACATTTTTAAAAATCTAACAAGTGAGCTTTGTTGGTGGAATAGTAATCGTTAATTAACACTAAATATTTCAACAAAATAACTGCTGATAAATGTTTAAAGAGATAACTAAGTGCAAAGTAACTGACTGTTTTGACAGCTGCAAATTATTAAAAAGCCATCTAGCGTTAGAAAAAAGAAACGTCCAAGTAAAACTTCGTTTGCGCGTAAGAAGGGCCTGATTTTCGAAACTATTACACAGACAGAGTTTAACGCAACTAGACTATTAGTAAATAACCTACGAAAATAAGTCAATTGTTGGGTACCTGGGCATAATCACGTGGTGAGTGACTGCAGGTGTGTAACAGCGGACGGAAGCGATCACTGAAGTGGTCCAGAAACTCGCCAAGTCGCCAGTGAAGTAAAACAAATTGTGTTTAGAAGCAGTGAAGCTAGCGTGCGTCTCGAAGATAAGGATGGAGAAGAACTTTGGTGGAAGTCCCTCTTCCGTCATGGACAAAGGTCAGCGTTGGCTCAAAAATCTCCGTGCCAGGACCACACGATTCCATAAAGAAACTGTGTGCTCTGTAAAAACAAAAGTTTTACATTAATGAAAATATAAACATGAATAAAGCATATCAATCTTTACCTTTTCTAAGAAGCACACTGAAATGTTTATGATGAAAAAACCGTAAAAATGGAATTCACAACAACCAACAGCATTACTTCACATGTTGAGATAAATTTCCTGATGCTAAAGAAAGTGTCATGAAGTATTGCAGTAGCGTGGTGATATGTGGTATTGATGCTTACCTTTATTATATGGGTGATGCATTTAGTAAGGCTTTCATCAACAAGCAGATCTGGTACATACATTCAGGTCACTTCATACTCTTCATGTCTGTGAATCTCTAAGTGGGAATGGGACAAGGAAATTCCTCCTGCTCCTGCTCCTGATAGTTGTCGGTTATCTTTCCAATGCGACGACGGTTGACAACGACAGCTCCGGTTGAGGCGATCACATTGCTCAATCGGAAGTGCAGAAGATCGATTTCATTCAGAATTTTAGAAGAGACACAAGATGAGGTAGAAGGATTCTTTTTAGGAACACACAAAGTTCGGCTTCAGTGGCTCCAGTGGAAATAGCTGCAGATATCGATTTGTCGATGACGACCTGCTGGCTCTTAATTCCACTGGGAGGAACAGCCTGTTTGGCTATGGCTTCCTGCAAACTAATCTCCAATTCCTGAATCTTCTTCTGCAGTTCCAGCATCCGCTATAGATCTTCCAACTGAGAAACTCTTTCTTTTGAATCCTAACGTTCCACTGGCTGCGGTTGATTGATTTGTGAAGGCAGTGAAACGGGAACTGGCACATAAATAGGTGATGCATAGATATTTGAATAGCTTGTGATTGTTGATGATGTGGCCGAATATCCCGATGGAACATATTCGCGTTCTAAAAGAAAAATTAAATGTTATGAAACATAACGGAACTATGTGCCAAGAGCAGTAAACAAGAAATGAATGGAATATTTACAAAATTAAGAAGGAATCATGTTTTTATCCATTTAGCAATCAAGTGAAATTATCATTATAGGATAGGTTGAAAACTAGGCAGTTAAAAATATAAAAAGAATCCCAAAATGTTCACCAAAGTGAAAATTCCAGTTCATTCACGGTTTCATTTGCTCAAGAGAGTACATTACAGAAATTAGACTATTAAGTGAATGAAAAAGGAAGCCGGCTTTCCAAATAGTTAAATCTGTATGGGCACCACATCTTGACCATAATAAGGTTTGCTATGCAAATATAACAAACAAGTTTTAATTACTCTACAAGGAGCAACTGATAGACCACTAGTGTTTTACAAACAGATAGGGAGGAGCAACCATGCTATCCTCTTGGTGAGGTGTGGGCTAAGATTTGTCTTTAGACATGGGAACAAACCCCAAAACAATCCATCCAACAACGAGTGGAAAAGCATGATTTTCAGAAAGATTTTTTACCACATTTCACTATGTTGTTTTAAATATCACAGGAGTAAAAAGAAATATTAGTCAAAATACAACTACCTTGCAAACAGAATTTCCATGGTTTTGGAAGACAGCTTGAATTGGACCATTTAATCACTGTCACAAGCACGCAGATCACATGAAGCCTTCAGCTGAAGATATTATCTGAAAATATTCAGTAAAGAATTAAATAAGAATCTAAAATAAAATAGTGTGTTATCAATTAAAACTTTCAAATATATCCAACCCAACGTTAAGAATGAAGACAAAAAATATCGCATGATCGATGTAAACTGTTTACATTTCGTCAAAAGGTTTCATAGTAAAAATGCAATACCTGATGTCAGATACTTTAATAGTGCTATTATCCACGAAAACTATATAATAGATTACCAAATCCCTGAGAATAAGAATCATCATGGGGATCGCCGGATCGTTGTCACAACAATAGCCACTATCACCAATACGCTTTGGGGCGGCCATTTTGAATGATTTGAAGCACTAAAATTGAGGGGGAGGGGGCAAGGTTGCATGACGAATTTGAACAAGGTGGATCATTAACTCATACCAGAGTAATAGCTGGTAATAGCATTTGTTTTCTTCTTGGTATGGAATACGGAGAAAAAATGTCCCTCTCCATACCCCTGGTAATAGATAAATCTATGCGATGATAATAATAACTTGTAAAATTTACAGTTGTTCTTTCATAGTCGGATAAGCTAACACCAGCAAAAGAAACAGAAAATTCAATGATCACTTGCAACTATACGAGATTTGCACTAGTAGAACCAGATTGAAATGTACGAAATGTAGTAATCAACAAGTTTCTTTTTTCCAAATTAGTTTGGTGGCCCTTAAAAGGGCCGATTGTTTAAAAGACGAGATGAACAGGAAATTTAAGCCTTGGCGGGCTTGTCAGTCTTCTTGGGCAAGAGAACGGCCTGGATGTTGGGCAAAACACCACCCTGAGCGATAGTGACACCGGAGAGAAGTTTGTTCAACTCTTCGTCGTTGCGGATGGCCAATTGCAAGTGACGAGGGATGATACGGGTCTTCTTGTTGTCACGGGCAGCGTTACCGGCCAACTCGAGAACCTCAGCGGCCAAGTACTCCATGACAGCAGCCAAGTAGACGGGGGCGCCGGCACCGACACGCTCAGCGTACGAGCCCTTGCGAAGCATTCGATGGATACGACCGACGGGGAATTGAAGTCCAGCCCTGCTGGAACGGGTCTTTGACTTTCCCTTTACTTTGCCTCCTTTTCCACGGCCAGACATGATGAAGTTGAGAGTAAGTTAACGCTGTTCCTAAAATCAAGGAACAAGTGATGTATACAATATGAAAAATCGGGGTTTATATAGTCGCTTCAT
Source organism: Daphnia pulicaria (assembly GCF_021234035.1). Taxonomy (NCBI): domain Eukaryota; kingdom Metazoa; phylum Arthropoda; class Branchiopoda; order Diplostraca; family Daphniidae; genus Daphnia; species Daphnia pulicaria. The sequence continues at coordinate 11,742,949 of NC_060916.1, forward strand.
GTCGGATTCAGAATGCAATCTTGGTAGCCAAACAGAAAACTTTTATTTGCCCCGCCTTTCTTTCTCTCTTCCTGATTGTGTTACTAGCTCCGCCCCCGAGTGAACATCTGCTGTTACACGTAAGTCTCTGGAGACGCGAGTTTTGGCTACCATCAAGTAGTGAGGGGGAGCCAGCCTCAATATAAAAACCAAATTTGAAGTGACGGTCGTTACTTTCTCAGATTTACTCAAGTCCTAGAAAATGCCCCCTAAAGTTAGTGGAAAAGCTGCGAAGAAGGCCGGCAAGGCCCAGAAGAACATTGCCAAAGGAGACAAGAAGAAGAAGCGCAAGAGGAAGGAGAGCTACGCCATTTACATCTACAAAGTGTTGAAGCAGGTCCACCCAGACACCGGCATCTCCTCCAAAGCCATGACCATCATGAACAGCTTCGTCAACGACATTTTCGAGCGCATCGCCGGAGAGTCGTCCCGTCTTGCCCACTACAACAAGCGTTCGACCATCACTAGCCGGGAAATCCAGACGGCCGTCCGTCTGCTTTTGCCCGGTGAGTTGGCCAAGCACGCCGTGTCTGAAGGCACCAAGGCAGTGACCAAGTACACCAGCACCAAGTAGATTATCTCCGGTCTTCTCTTTCAACCCAAACGGCCCTTTTCAGGGCCACCAAACGTTTAAAGAAAAGAAAAAAACCTTACTGTCACACATATTTAACTTAAACGATAAATAATACTTCAATAAACAGATGAAGTAGTCTAGATTCATTCCAAAACGAATAAATCCTAAGCAATGTTGGTTATTCAAGGATAGCTTTGATACTGGAATATAGATCGTTTCAAAGATTGGATTGTAAAATAACTGTATCCAAGACCAGTCTAGCACCATCGCATAATTTCTGCTTTAATTAGGTATTTTCTTTTTAAACACTACTGTTGCTTTTTCTCCCTTTATTTAATCGTCCAACGGAACCATTGAAAGAAAATGAAAATCTTTTGTGGAATGTTCTTATATTTATCTTAAACCAGTCAATTTTTCCATCAGCTGCATTAATTCGTTTGACAATTTTTAAGTGATTAAAACGTAAACTAAGCACGAGATAACTTAAGCCAGTTTTAAATTGAGACCGTAAGTTAAACGAAATCTTTTTTCTTTAAAAATTGGTGGCCCTGAAAAGGGCCGATTGAATTGAGATCGAAGTCTGAGTGAAAATCAATGTTTAACCGCCGAAGCCGTACAGAGTGCGGCCCTGCCGTTTCAGCGCGTAGACGACATCCATGGCTGTCACAGTCTTTCTCTTGGCGTGTTCAGTGTAGGTGACGGCGTCACGAATCACGTTCTCGAGAAACACCTTTAAAACACCACGGGTCTCCTCGTAGATGAGACCAGAGATACGCTTCACACCACCACGGCGAGCAAGACGACGGATGGCCGGCTTGGTGATACCTTGGATGTTGTCACGCAAAACTTTACGATGACGTTTGGCGCCTCCTTTGCCGAGTCCTTTTCCTCCTTTACCGCGACCAGTCATTTTGAGATAAGTTTCGGAAGTTTGATAAACTACTAAACTGAATACTGAATGATTCAAACTGTGGAAGAATTTGTGCTTTATACTCGCTCCAGTCCCCTCAAGCTTAACGCCCATTGGTGGGAACTTCCGCAACGCCCATCATTCTAACAAAGAGAGAATTTCCGTTATCAATTCTTTCCCTCCCATTTTTGAACTAACCAATCCCTAGCCAGTGAACTCCCTTAGCTCCGCAACGTCCGTAGATTCCCCACATATACCAAGCGCTTTTACTAGCAAAAGACATCAGAAATTTCAGTCGCTCGAAATGGCTCGTACCAAGCAAACCGCTCGCAAATCCACCGGTGGCAAGGCGCCCCGCAAACAGTTGGCCACTAAAGCTGCTCGCAAGAGTGCACCGGCCACTGGAGGAGTCAAGAAACCCCATCGTTATCGTCCCGGCACCGTCGCCCTTCGTGAAATCCGTCGCTACCAAAAGTCGACCGAGCTTTTGATCCGCAAGTTGCCATTCCAGCGCTTGGTCAGAGAAATCGCCCAGGATTTCAAGACCGACTTGCGTTTCCAGAGCTCGGCCGTCATGGCCCTGCAGGAGGCCAGCGAAGCTTACTTGGTGGGTCTTTTCGAAGACACCAACTTGTGCGCCATCCACGCCAAGCGAGTCACCATCATGCCAAAAGACATCCAACTCGCCCGCCGTATCCGTGGTGAACGTGCTTAAGCCAATTGATTCCCTTCTACCAACAAATCGGCCCTTTTCAGGGCCACCAAAAAATAATGAAAAAGTTAAGCTTACCTCATCTCCATTCTAGGCACGTTGAAAACTAAAATGTTGACAAAAAACGTCCACAAATATCACAGCAAATTAAAAGAAATGAATAACGGTGGTAAATTTTATCCAACTGTCACTTGACGTGTGTTTGTAGTACAAATGTTGTTTGGAATACGGGTTGCGTTGAAGTACTTTCTGTTCAGACTTCTATTGGCGAGTCTGGCCCATTTTCAAACTAAATAATATTTTGACAAAAATCCATGGAACTCTGACCAAAAAGAATCGATGAGAAATAGGACAAGAAAGAATTACGTCGAGAATCTGCATCAAATTTCTATTCTGGAAAATAGACGTAAAGATTATAAAATCACCAACTGCAATTTTTGGTTATGCACCCGAGTACGAAAGAAATGGAATCAACAATAAAAATCAACAAAGAATGAATCGCCATCGGGCGAAATAAAGACGTCCGCTGCTCTCAGATCCACGACAACAACTTTCAATCTTTCTAGTTTGAAGCGCAACTTACTATTTATTTCGATGGCCGATGGGCAGATTAATAGCAGTTGTTCGAGTTGTAGCAAAAAACAAACTATTCCACTGCTTACAAATCAAATCTTAATCAGTTAAAGATAAAAACAGTGAAATATTGGCCTAGCAGTTCTAATTTCATGAAGTGGCAGTTGATTTTTGATATATTCAATATTCACCATAACATCTTTCAGGCAATTAAGTATCCAAAAGAAAAACCGAACACTATATAATCGACCATAAATCGACTTACTTTTTAAAGTTTTTAACCACGTAAAATTCGGATTAGGAACCAATTTAAAATTCACAAAGACGCACTCACACAGCTAAAAACTAGTAATTCGAATCACCCAAAAAATAAAAGCTTTTCAATTAAGGAATAATTTCCAAATGTTAAATGTTTCAAAAACCAACCCTTTACATCCTCATATTTGGAATTTAAGATTTTGTTGAAACCTACCACAATTCAGTATTGATTGTTTCATTCGGTCCAAAGCTCGTCACAGTCACAACATTTGAATGTCTCATCTCACGCCGGGCAACCAGATCCTGACACGACAAGGCGTACGGTTTGAACGGCGTCAGTTCCACCATTTCTTTGCAGTACGACTCGACGTTGCTCTGGTTGGTCATCTTCTTCTGGCGCAGGTAATTCTTATCGACGAAATTGTTTCCTCTGACCGACGTACTCGCCGTTCGAGCCCCCCTGTCCCAAACCAGTTTGCCGGGCATCGGCTGCTCCTGGCAGACGACGGAAGCTTTCAACTGGCACGCTGGATACAATTCGTCCGATCCGATTTCGTAGCGGCTGTTGTGTCTCCTCAGCAAATTGACTCCGTTGTTGATGTTGGGGCTGATTTTCTGGCAGTTGATGAGCGGCAGCGAAGCGATTCGCCTGGCCTCCCTGTGAACCATTTCTCGCCTTTCGCCACCTCCGCCGTAGCTGAGCCTCTTTTGTCCATCCATGGCGGGCGCCGCCTCGTTGTTGGTGTGGAAAACGCGGTCGTCGTGACGGGGACAAGATCCCGGTTCCCAGTAATTGACGGCCGATGAATAGGACAGTTCTTCCGCTACTTTGTCGCGGTTTCTCATCCGCTGGCGGAACCAAAACACAAACGCCCCCACCGACAGGGCGCACAAGACGGCCGTGATGGAAGCGAACAAGTACGGCACCTGACCTGGAGCGCCCAAAAAACAAAATGTTTAAATTCAATAAGGAATAGTTTAATGAGATATACAACATACAACTGAGCTCGTCGGAGGCGTCGCCGTCTTCACAGTTCATGACGCCGTCGCAGCGTAGCGACGAGTCGAGACAAAATAGCAAAGTCGAGTCGCAGGAAATGCTGCTGAAGCGCCGGAAATTGAAGCAGTACTGCGAGTCACGGCAGACAATCTTTCCCTGGGACAAGCAATTCTCTGTGAACAATCAAAATTGAATCAGAAAAACCGATCAGCAAAGAGGGGTGGCGGGCTCTACTTTATAATACGCCACACTCTTTCTCTCTCGATTACGTCGAAATAATGGTACTACTTACGCTCCGTTTGAAAATCGACAGCCGTCCAAATGAGTCGGAAACCAAACGGGACAACCGGAGAGCGAGATCCCAGTGATTTGACGGATGTTAGATTGCCACTAGTCAGCCGGACGAGCAATCGATTTCGACGCGACAAAAGGCTCCGGTCGCTGACGGATTTGTAGTAGCGAAGATCACCTGATAAAAGATATCAAGTCCATTCTATTATAGGCCTTTGAGGTGCGTAATGCATTTCATTTCTATGGGGGGCTAAGAACGACCAAAACTGTACCGCAAAATCTCCGCAATTTCAGAGCTTGGTCGTTCAGGGGTCCGTAGCCGTCGTGAATCGATAATTCGGCCAACGGGCAACTGGCTGGAAAATAAATTTAAAAAAATATAAAACGGATTGACAAAGTTCCGGTAGTTATTCGAACTGTACTTACCGAGACCTCCGTGTAGTTGGAGATACTCGAGTCGAACGTAAACGTGATGCTGGAACGGGACCCGTAATAGCCAGGAGCAATCCAGCCAACTTTGCAGGGCCGATGGATAACCTGCGAATCAAATGGTCAGTGCATCTATGTTAATTGATATTGCACCGGCTTCCGGCGGAATCATCAGGTTGTAAAACGCACCAGGAGAGAGGAGAACACCACCACTTCCGCTAATTGTGCCGCCGCATCCGGAATTAGAGTCGGCATTCGACGGCGCAAGCGTCAACGACTCTAGAAAACCCCCCGCCAGCAAATCATCGCTGATTATCTTTCCTTTCAATCACCCAAAAAGTAGGTAGACTTATTATTATTACCTTCATCGACAAAGCTGAACGAGGCCGAAAAGCCCCTGTGATGGTGGACGTAATTGGCAGCGAAAAGGATTTCCACTTTGGGTTGCATGGCCAGCAGTGGAGGAGGTGTCTGCTGGCCGCAATAGCGGCCCGCCACAGTCCTTAAGCCGCTGACGTCTTCGGTTGTAATGCTGACAAAATCCGACAGGCACCTGGAGAGATAAGTGGATTTTAAAACAAAGGCAATCAAATGAAAATCAATAAAAGATTCAACAAAATTTAGATACCCGACGGTGTAGGGCGACTCCAAGTCGAAAAAATGGAACTGAATTCGGATGCCTTCCCACTTGCGGCCGTGAAAAACGTAGTAGCAATGCGTTCCGGCCGGATAGAAATCCGGATAGTTGGGCGACGTGAAATTGCCGTAGGGCAGCTCGGTGGAACGGAATTCGTAGAGGCAAGTTTGCGGCTGCTTTTCAGCCCGGACGACGGCCGTCCGGTGATGAGAGCGGAATTGTTCATGATGTAACGAGATGGTCGCCAGAGCCAACAACTTTTCAACGAACCGCATCTCACACACACACACTGGGACTAGACACCACACAGGCCACTTGAGCGAGGAACATCAGACCTAGATGTGTTTAGCACAAAACCCGAGGGTATTCATTTTCTTCTTCATCCAGGCGGAAAAAGTCATATCCTCCGTTTTTATTGCGCATGGCCGTTGCGCAATTCCGGCGGTTGCATCTGCAATGCAACAGGAAATAAAAGAGATTCACCCCGAAGCAAATTCTAGACTAGAGATAAAAATCGACGCGCATATCTCGTTATCCCTAGCAAGGTTAACATCCTTCCGGCCGGATGGCTGTTGTTTTTCTCTGCTGTTCAAAGTAAACTGTGAAAAATCTATAAAGGGAAAAAAGTCAAAAATACAGGAACTCCAGTATTAGAACTTTAATCCGTTTATTGCAATATAGAGTTAAGATAGAAACATATCTGATAGCAGTTCAACATGCTCGGTCCATAGGGAGAGATAAGGGCTGGGGCGGGAGCAAAAAAATTGATACACGGAGGGAGGAGGAGGAAGAGAGAGAGAATAAATTTCACACTCCAAAAGAAACTTGACAGAAATTTCTGAAAAAAAACAAAATTTTTTTAAAACAATTTTGGAGGAGAAAAAAATTCGGGAGCGCTTTGCGTGTGGTGATAAAAAAGGAGGGAAAGATTAAATATTCGATTATTATTACACACACACACACACAACCCGGCACGAAGGAAATTTCAGAAAGAAATGAAATCAATCATTCCCTAGGTGTGCGTCCGTGTGTTGGTTTCTGTGTATACGTCTTTCTTAAGGCAGCCGACGGCTAAGCTTGATTATGTTTTGTTTTTTTCCTCCTCGTCAATTTTTCTTTCAACTCGATCCTCATTTGCATTTCAGAATAATACAACAACAAAACAAAAAAAAAAGGAAAAAAATCTACAAGGCAGAAAAAAGACGTTTTTTTCCTTTCACAACAACAACCATTTTCATTTGGCCCCGCCCTTATTTCACTTGCAGTTTTCCATGTACTGTACTTGGCTTTGCTTTCCTTCCAACAACACTTTTGGTCGATAAAGAAACTGAATATTTTGTTGGTTAAAAATGAAGAAGAAATTATGACCAAATTTGATCGTGTTTGTAAATTTAAAAAAAAAAAAAAATACTAAAAATGTTAAACAAATCCTGTACACACTTTTTTTTTGTTTAAATTTGTGCTTTTTTTCTGCGTTGTGATGTTTTTGTTCCAGTACCACGGAACAAAAAAAAAAAAAAATTAACAACCCCGGGAAAAAAATGGTGGGAAGATGTGAATAAGAAAACTTACAATTACACCAGAGGAGTTGAAGTAAATAATTGGAGGGAATAATTCAATTAATGGAAAAAAAAAAAATTTACCATGGAGATACTTCAAAAGCATTGAGGAGGGAGTGTGGAGGGAATTTGTCCTGACAAATAAAAAGGAAAGGAATGTAGAAAATAAATCAACAACAATGAAAATTAATGAAATCAATCGATTCATCAATTTTGTAAAAATTCAAATAAAAAAAGAAATCTTGCTGAAAGCAAGATCGGACTTGGTCGGTATGTGTGTCTGTGTGTAAAATAAAAAAAAACCATTTCAAGCATATTATTGCCATAAAATTAGTTAAAGTTTGTGTTGTGTTTTGTTTTTGTTTTTTTGTTTTTTGTTTCAGACAAAAATTTGTGTGTTTGAATCTTATCACTCGATGTCACCCGGACAACAATGTGATCCAGGAGTCTCTAATTTTTTTCTTTGTTATTTTTGTGTGTTTGTTTAACAGTCGGAGGTGTCTTCCACCAACTTTTGTGTATCCTTGCCCGTGTCCACGTTGCTAGGATCCAGTTCTCGATGGCGGATGTGAATCTGTGGTGATGCTTGGTGGACAATGCTGGACGGGGATATCACGGCCGAGCCCGGAACGGGGTCCGAAGACAACGGCATACCTTGAGAAAATTCAATTTCAACCAAATAAAGTTAAAATTTGTTAAAATTGTTTGGAATTGGTTGGGAATTTTTACCTTTAATCATTTCGGCAGGGACTTCGTAGATGCCACCCTTGGGAGTATCCACAGGTCCACCCACAGCGTCGTACATAGGGTTGGAGAAATCACGCGATTTAATCGAGGCGTCTCGACCATTGAATTCAGAATCCACCGGTTCCTAATTTAATTTAATAATTACATCATTAAATGTAAAAGAGGATAAAAAAAAGGACAGATTATATTATGACATACCATAGTAGAGGCATTAGAGCCGTTTCCGGAGAAAGAAGCCGGTCCGAATTCGACGTTGGTGCCTTGGCGGAAGGAGACGCTGGGACTTCCACCGAATCCGGTGAAGCCAGAGCCCTTGGCTCGGCCGGATCGTCGGAAGAAGAAGACGTAAACGGCGGCTCCAGCCAATCCGGCGAGGATGATGAGCAGAATAGGGACGATGATGTAAGCTGGTGCCACACTTTCGGATGGAGTGGGCCGGCGCAACAAGTGGGTCTCGCAATGGACGCCTTCGTAATCGTTGGGGCACTGGCACTGGACTTGGCCGTCGCCGGTGCAGACACCGCGATTCTGGCAAGGGCAGCGCAAAGGAGACGGGCGAGGTCGTTCCTGAGTCGTGTCGCACGACACTTCTCCGCCAGTTTGAACCTGGATCGTGCTGTCGGGGCAAGCACATCGATATCCGCCCGGAATAAGGACACACAAGTGAGTACAAGGGCTGTTGAGGCAAGGATTGCTCACCGTCGTATTGTATCGATATTCACTGAAAACTGTTTGAATGAAAACAATTAGCTGGATCGACTCCGGAATTTGGGAATTAATTAGTTCGTACCTTTAACGGTACTGGGCGTGGCAATGTCTTTGACGAGTCGAACCATGACACCACGGCCAAACTTGTCTTGTCGCCTGAGTTCTCCTTTTCCGGTGGATATCCAGTAGAGCGTGCTCTCGAACACATCCAGGGAAGACGGCCGGTCGATGTTATCGCCTCTCAGAACCGTCGTTCGACCAGTTCCGTCCCGCTTCATCATCTCGATCGTGCTGAGCGTGTGATCAGCCCAGAAAATCGTGTTGTCCATGGAGAAATCGATCGTGATGGCCGTCGGATGGGCCAATCTTTCAGACACCAAAACTTTACGTTTCGTACCTTAAAGAAATAAAAGGGAAATACAAATTAATAATAAAAATTGAAATCAAAGTTTTATAGCTGCATCATTACCATCCATCCAGGCCATTTCGATACGTGGGTTAGATCCGGCTTGGGTCCAATACAATTCGCCCAAAATGGGATTGACGACGATGGAAGTGGGTGTGTCGATGCCTCGGGGAACGACGCTGCGTCGGTAACGGCCGTCGTTTTTGGCAGTGACGACTTGACCCTTGGACGTCTGGCCGTCCATCTCCAGCCAGTAGAGATTCTGAGCCACCCAATCCACAGACAAGTCGACAGGAACGGCCGTTTTCGTGAAAGAGACGATGACTTGAGGATGGCCGATCTCCACCTGGTTGCTACTCTCCGGAATGTAAGAGCGCTTGATGGACAGGTCCATCGGGTCCGTCCAAAAGACAATGTGCGAATGGGGGTCGAAATCCAGCGACTGGATGCGCTTCTCGCCGAAAATGACTTCGCGCTCCTTGCGCTGCGTCGTGTTCAACGAGATGACGTTACTGCCGTCGGAGAAGAGCAAATTCCAGGGTCCAGGCGATTTGCAGACGCCAGAGACGTTGTCCACCGAATCGAATCCGGAATGGCATCCGCACTTGTACGATCCTACAAACCCCGAAAAAAAAAATTTGTTGAAATTAAAAACGAATTCAAATTAAAACTTAACATTTGGCACACCTTTGAGATTGATGCAAATTTGGGAGCAATTGTGCTGGAGCGTGGCGCACTCGTCGACGTCCTCGCAAATCTTTGGATTTTCCTTGGAAGCGATGTAGCCTCGATTGCACGAACAGATGTAGCCGCCACCAGTCAAGTTCTGGCAGCGGTGCTCGCATCCGCCGTTGCTGGAATCGGTGCACGAGCTGGCCGAGTGGCAGCCGCGCTCGTCCGACTCGTCCTCGCAGTCGTTCTGCAAGTTGCAGACCAGTTCCTTCGGCACGCAGTTGCGGTTGGCGCACGTAAACTGCTCGTTGGGATTGCACGGCTTGGGCCGCTTGGCGCAGAGCGTCACGTTGTTCTCGTCCGAGCCGTCCTCGCAGTCGTTGTGGCCGTCGCAAATCTGCCAGCGCAAAATGCACCGGCGGTTGTCGCACTGGAATCGATCCCGACCGCCACACTTGTCGGAGCACTCTTCCGGTTTCTCGTCCGAATTGTCTCCGCAATCGTTGACGCCGTTACAGCGATTTTCAACGTTGACGCAAACGTGATTGTCGCATTCAAAACGTTCCGGTGGGCAGTATTTTCCGTCTAATCAGATAACATTTGAGTTGTTAAACGTTTGAATTAAATCCTTAAACAATTGATTTACCAGGATAACGAGGCGGACAGTCGGCTTCGTCGGAGGCGTCCAGGTGGCAGTCGCGTTCTCCATCGCAGCGGAAGTGTTTTGAAATGCAGTGTCCGCTCTTACACTGGAACGTGCCGTTGGTGCAGGTGAAGCCCTCGCAACCCATCTCGTCCGATCCGTCCGTACAGTCGCTGTCGAGATCGCAGCGGTAGCGGCCCGGAACGCACTTGCCATCCGAGGCGCAGCGGAATTCAGAGGCCGAACACTCGCGGTACTGGTGGCGGCAGAGTTCTTCGTCTTCATCGTCACCGTCGGCGCAATCATTTTCGAAATCGCAGGTCCAGCGGCGGGGAATGCAACGCTTGTTCTTGCACTGGAATTCGGCCGTTTCGTGACATTTCGGACATTGTTCCGGCAATTCGTCAGAGCCTGTAAAAATCAATTTAAAAAAAATTAATTCCGGAATTCTGGAATCCGGAATTTTTTTTATTATTACCGTCTCGGCAATCGTCTTTTCCGTCACAGAAGAGCCACTGAGGAATGCAGCGGTAGTTGCCCCATTGAGGACAACGTTTCCATCCGGCTGTGCAGTTTCTCTGTCGGCAAATGTGGGCCGGCTCGTCCGATCCATCGCCGCAATCGTTATCAGAGTCGCAGTACCACGATTTCTGGATGCACCTTCCGTTCTTGCAGGCGAATTCCGTGTCAGTGTCGCAAGGGCGGGAATGACAAATGGCCGGATCTTCATCCGAGCCGTCACGACAATCGTTGTCGCCGTCGCATTTCCACGTTCCCAGGATACAGCGGCCGGTCGAATTGCACTTGAATTCGTTCTCCGGGCAAGGAATGTCGCAGTCCTTTTCATCCGATCCGTCGCCGCAATCATCCACTCCATCGCAGAGTGTCGTGGCCGTGGTGCAGTTGTGATTCTTACACTGGAACTGTCCGGATTTACAGAATCGTTCCAAACAAGAACTGGGCTCGTCCGTTCCGTCCTGACAATCTTTTTCTCCGTCGCATTTCCAGTAGAGCGGAATGCAACGGTTGTCTTTGCCTCCGCAACGATGTTGTCCTTTTAAAAAATAAAATAAAATTTTGAATTAGAATTAAAGATGAATGGAATTAAATCAATTAAAAAAAAAAACAACTCACCTGCGGTACAGTTGGCAATGCAAGTCTTTCCATCCGGAGCCAAAATGAATTGATTCGGGCAAACGCATTTGAAACCGACCGTTCCGTTTTTGACTGGAGACAAGAGACACAAGCCGGAACAGCCTCCGTTGTTCTTTCCGCACGGATTGGGGTAAGCGGCTTGTCGGAGCGGATGATAAACGTGGAGATCGTAGGGCCTGTGCGTCGTGTTGCGCAGCACCGTGTAATTCTCTCCCGTCCACTTATTGGCCCGGCTGATGGCCTTCAAGTTCCAATCGGTCCAGAAGATGAAATCATCAAAGACGGTGATGGCGAAAACGTGTGGGACTTTCAGGGTGTCCTGGACTACGTAGCGCCGATTCCGGCCGTCCAGGTCTGAATAGGCAATGTAATCCAAATGAGCATCCGCCCAAAAGAGCTTGTCCGTCATGTAGTCGATGGTGAGAGCATTGGGCCAGGCCAGTCTCTGTTCGTAGGTGACGATGCGAGTGAAATTGCTTCCGTCCATGCCCAACCGGCCAATGTAGGCCTGCAAATGCCAGGTGGTGAAAAACAGGTATCCGGCTCCTGGATGGACAACGATGGCCCTGGGATCAGAAATGCCATCCGCCTTGAGCGTCTTCCTGTGAGTGCCGTCCAATTCAGACACTTCGACGTGTTTCGAATGCCGATCCAGCCAGTACAACTTGCGACCGACCCAATCGACGGCCAGACCTTCCAGGCCCATGGAATCGTGTTTGATGATCGTCTCCTTGGTGCTGGTCCCGTTGACGAACGCCCGGTAAATGGTCTTGGCGTTGACGTCGGCAAAGTAGAGACGGTCCTCCCGGAAGTCGAAATCGACGGCCACGACATTGCGGAGGTCCTGATGGACGACGGCGTACTGTTTAGCATCAATCGACATGTTGCGGACGTAAAACTTGTTGGTGAAAACCAACCAGGGCGTGATAGAGTCTTTCCTCTTGCAAGTGTGCTCGTCCGCCTCCCGCTCGTAGTACGTCTCGTTACACTTGCAATAGTAGGAGCCGGGCGAGTTGACGCAGTACTGGGAACAGACTCCAGGGGTGTCGGTACATTCGTCCACATCCGTGCAGGCTTTGCCGTCGGCCATGAGCCGGTAGCCCGGATTGCAGGCGCACTTGTACTTGATGGGGGCGTCGATGCAGAGCTGGCCGCACTGGTGGACCTCCACCTTGAGACACTCGTTGACTCCGCACAGGTGCGACTCGTCGCTGTCATCCGGACAGTCGGAAACTTTGTTGCAGACCAGACTTTCGTCGATGCACTGGCTGCTGTTGGCGCATTTGAATTGGCCGTCCGGACAGGTGGCCACCGGAGTGCTTCCGCTTTTGCCTCCGCTGTAGGTGCAGTTCCACTCGTCCGACCAGTCGCCGCAATCGTTCTCCTTGTCGCAGTGATACGATTTGGCCACGCACTTGGCGTTCTGGCAGGCGAATTCCGTCGGCGAGCAGGTGCGGTACTTTCCGTTGCATTCGGGCCCTTCGTCCGACCCGTCTCCGCAGTCGTTGTCGTGATCGCACGTCCAGTTTCGGTGGATGCAGCGGCCGTTGCCGCAAGTGAACTGCTCCGCCGAGCAGCTGTTGCGCGAGGTGCAGTTGAGCGAAGTCGAGTTCTCGTCGGCTCCGTCGACACAGTCCGGATCGCCATCGCAAACCCATTTGCGCGGAATACATTGAGCTTTGCCTGTGGCGGAAGAAAAAATTCCGGAATCAGTTAATTTTCTCAGAAATTTAAAATGTTTCAAACTCTACCCCATTGTTTGTTGGCGCTGCACGAGAATTCCGTCTCAGAGTCGCATTTGCGGCTTCCGCACTGGTGTCGGTTGTCCTCGTCAGAGTTGTCCAGGCAATCGTTGTCGCCGTCGCAGATGTAAATGCGCGGAATGCAGTTGCCGTTGTCGCAGGTGAAGAGGTCGCCGAAGCAGGTCTTGGTTCCCGATTTGCAGTAATCCGGCGGCTCGTCGGCTCCGTTGCCGCAATCGTCGTCTCCGTCGCAGTACCAGGTAGCCGGAATGCAGCGGTTGTTGTTGGGGCAGCGGAAGCTGTTGCTGGGACACGATCGCTGCGTGCAGGCCGAGTCGTTCTCGTCCGAATTGTCACCGCAGTCGTTGTCGCCGTCGCACAGCCAAAACGGCTCCACGCAAATGTTGGTCGAGTTGCACTTGAAATGGTTGGACGGGCAAGTCGTGTTCCTCGCGCAACGATCGCTGGCCTCATCCGTCGTGTTGGCGTCCTTGCAGTCATTAATTCCGTTGCAAACCTTAAAAAATAAAATTCAAATTCAATTTAACAAAACAAAATAAAATTGCCCGTCACGTTGGCAGACAACTGAAACGAAATTTTAATCGCGAAAAAAGTCATCCGGCCGAATCGGAATCGGTTAGAAAGATTAAAAAAAGAAATTGAGTTGCGGTTACCTGAGTCATGGAGATGCACCGTTGGTTGGCGCAGGTGAATTCTCCTTCGGCGCAGCTGGCGTAGGTACATCCATCCTCGTCCGTGTTGTCGCCGCAATCGTTCTCGTGATCGCACTTCCACGACTTGAAGATGCAGCGCCCGTTGCCGCAACGGTACTCGATGGGCCCGCAAGTGTGGAACGAGCAGTAGCCCTTGTCCTCGTCGGAATTGTCGCCACAGTCGTCGTCGCCGTCGCAGGCCCACAGGCGCGAAATGCATTTGCCGTTGGCGCAGTAGAATTTGTTGCCCTCGCAAGTCAAATTCCGGCCCACGCACATCCGGTTGTCGTTCACCAGCTTGGTAGACTCGTCGCACTTGCACTCGGACGTGCCGTTGGTCGACGGGTGGCAAGATTGGGCGCATCCGCCGTTGTTGAACGTGCAGGGATTAAATTGGCAACGCTGTCGCTCGGGAGAAAACACCTGCGAAAAATAATCCGGCCGGAACGGCACGTTTTAATATTAAACCCATTTTGTTTTATTGTTATTTGTAAAATGGCAAATTACCTGGAGATCGCGTGGAGAGTCGTCCAGGCGACGGACCAGTTCGATCATGTCGGCGCCGGTGTGTTTCTCGGCCCGGTAGAGTCCGCGCAGCTGCAAATCCGTCCAGTAGATGAAATTGCCGAAAACCGTAATGGCGAACGGGTAAATGGTGGCCGTGATGAGAACCTCGCGATTGGTACCGTCCAGGTTGGATCGCTCAATCTTCTCTCGGACGGCGTCGGTCCAGTAGAGCATGTCGTCGTCGTAATCGATGGCCAGGCCGCTCGGCTGCGTCAGATCTTGACTGATGATGGCCTCCTTCATCGTACCGGCCATTGTGGCACGGAAAATCTTTCCGTTCGGTCCGAATCTGTCGGGCAAATCGAATTAGACAAATTAATTTCGATGGAATTGAAACGGAAATCAATTCAAAGTTGTACTGACCTTCCCCAATCGGTGAAGAACATGTAACCTCTGCACGGGTGGAGAACAATTGCCCTTGGGCGGTCGACCCGGGCGATATTGACCACTTGGGTCCCGTCCAGGTTCATGGCGTAGATGCTGCTGTTGGCCGAATCGGTCCAGTAAATCTTTTTGTGAGTCCAGTCGTAAGCGATGCCTTCCGGATTGATGGGTCCCGACTTGATCAGAGTGGCGTTGCTGGCCGAGGGATTCTCCGAATTGTACCAGGCGATCCGGGCATCCGGCCGGATTTGAGTGTAGATGAGACGGTGGTCGGCAAAGTCGAAATCCAAACCGACGACGTTGGACAAATTGACGAGGGGAGCGAACGGGGCGCTCAGGGCTTTGGGATCCAGCGAAACGGATCGAATTTCCGTGCGGGTGGCGAAGACCAAATACTCCTTGGGAGTTCCGCACGTCCGCCCGTCCTCCTGCAGCGATCCCGTGGCGCATTTGCACTGGAATCCAAAGAGCGACGGCGAAGGCGTCATCGAATCCGTCGGGTAAGCGAAGCAAAGCTGCTCGCATCCACCCGTTTCCGGCGTCTTAGTGCAGGGAGTTTCGCCTTGCGGCTGATTGGAAATGTCGAAAATGGCAACGTCGCGCAGGTTATCCAGCCCAGTCTTCACCTTTTCGGGCAGAGTCGTGTTTCCGGGTTGCTTGGAAGCCCGGAAGACGCAGCCCAAATTGCGATCGACCCAGTAGACCGTGTTCTTCAGCAGGGCGATGCCCATGGGGTTGGGCAAATTGCGGCGGATGAGCTGCCGGTTTCCGCCCGTGTAAGAAATCCGCTGGATGGCGTCCTCACGAGAATCCACCCAGTAGACGTCGTGGGTCTGCATGTCGACTGTCAAATCCCTGGGGCTGCTGATTCCGGAAGTGACCAAAGGCGTCCACTGGCTGCCGTCCAGGAGGGCCTTTCCGATGACTGGGAATTGGCCGTTATCGATCCAGTAGAGGAATCGCTTGATGGGGTTGACGGCCAGCTCCCTGGGCGACTCTTTGGTGCTCCTCAGCAATTCCATCCGCTTGCTGCCGTCCAGCCAGGCGACTTCGATGTAAGTCTCGTGAGGGAAAACGTTGGTGAAGTACAAATTGCCGGCCAACCAATCGACCGCCAGACCGCGGATGCCGTTGGAACCGATTCCGGAGCTAACGACGTGCGTCAATTCCGATCCGTTGGGTCGGACACGGAAGATTCCGTTGAGCTTGTCCTTGTTGAATTCCACCCAGTAAATCCAGTTGTCGGCGCAGTGTACGTCGACGTGAAGGATGTTGTGCCCCAATCCAGTGATGGGGATCATACCCTCGGCGGCCGAGTCTTCCAGCGAGAATCCACGGGTCAGAGTCAACTGGGACACGATGGCGAAGGATTTGTAAGGAACGCAGCGCGTTTCGCCGTCCTTCCTGGAACCCAAAGAGCAGCGACAGACTCGAGTGTTGGACGCCGAAGGGATGCACAGGTGCTCGCATCCGCCATTGTTAATGGCGCAGGGATGGTTATCCGGAGTGGATCGCTTGTGATAGAGCCGGAAGGTCTTGAGATCCGGCTGATTGTTCTTCAAAATTTGCTTGTTGTCGCCGTTGGGCAAGTCAACTCGGGCCACTTCTTCGTAGACCGTGTCCAGGTAGTACATCCTCGACTCGAAGACGGCCAAGGAAACGGGTTTGTTGATTCCGCTGGATATAATCTTCCGCCTGTTGTTACCCTCCACATCAGAGGCTTCGATCTCGGCCTCGTTGATGGTGCTCCAGTAGAGTTGCTTGTTGGCCAGGTCGATCGTCAGCGACAGCGGCTGGCCAATGTCGGTGAACAGGTTGCGCACTTCCGTTCCGTCCATGTTGGCCTTGGAGATTTTGCGGGGAATGCCGAAACCGCCTTCGTCCAGCCAGTAGAGTTTGCCCTCGTAAGGATCGAGAGCGATGGCCCGGGGTTTGGCGACGGACACGTCCGTCCCGTCGTTGGATAGGATGACCGTCCGATGTTTGGTCTTGCCGTCGACTCGGATGGCTTCAATGTTGGAAGCTTTCTTGTTGCCCAGGTAGAGATTGCGGCCGACCCAGTCGAAGGCCAAAGTGTAAGGAGCTCCAACGATTCCAGTGTCCAGGTCGCTGAGGAAGGAGGTCTTGTTGCCGCCGCCCAGGTTCATCTTGTAGAGTGTTCCGTTCTCCTCGTCGCCTTCCAGGACCTCGATCCAGTACATAGCTTCGCCCTTCCGGTCGAAATCCAGCTCTCTTCCGGCGCCAACTTCCACCACCGGAGTCAGACGGCCTCCTCGGCTGTCACTGTCGCTGTTGGGAGTGAGGCTCAGGTCGATAATCTGCGATCCCTTCATCAAAATCAAGTAAGGCGATTCCTCTTCGATACACTGGCCGGTGGATCCGAGCGGATTCAAACGATATCCGGGCCGGCATCGGCAAGTGTAACCCGTGGGCGAAACGGGCGAGAGGAGGCAGAGATGGCCGCAGGTGGCGTTGGCGCAGGGATTGGGAGACAGAGGCTGCAGCGCCGGATGGTGGAGCAGGACGCTCAACGGCTGGGAAACCAAATGGGAAAAGACCGTCTGATTCTGCCCAGTGAATTTGTTGGCAGCCAAAACGCGATTGAGCTGGCGATCCGTCCAGTACACCGTGTCTTCGAAAACGGCCAGGGAATGCGGGTGGAGCAGGTAGTGACTGCCGGACAAGACTTGACGCCTTCCACTTCCGTCGTAATTACAATAGTCGATGTAATCCACCTTGGAATCGGCAAAGTAAACCCTTTTGGTGGGCAGGTCGAGAGTCAGGCCGTTGGGCCAGAAAATTTTGCTCGTCAAAATGCTCGTCCGGTTGCTTCCATCCATGTTGACTCGCTCGATGCGCGGGTGGTCTCCCCAGTCGGTCCAGAAGAGAACCCTGGCGTCGGGACTAGGGTCCAGGGCGATGCCGCGGGGCTGGTCAATATCTTTGGACAAGAGGACCATCCGGTTGGATCCGTTTTCCCTCGACACTTCGATCGTGTTGAGCCTGGAATCGACCCAGTAGAGATTCTGGGCGATCCAGTCCAGGGCCAATCCTTCAATGAGATCGGCACCGCTGCTGATGATGACCTTGGGCGTGCCGGACAGCTCCTTGCGGAAGATCTTCTTCGTCTTCATGTCGTACCAGTAGAGGACGTTGGAGTGGGTGTCGGAAGCCAAAGCCACGACATTCTCCACTTCGACCGGAACGACTTCGATTGATTTCTCCTTGAGATCCGAGACGAGCAGAGAGCGACGGTTGGAAATGAGCAAAAAGGCGCTGCTGGAATTGATGGCCTTGCACGTGTGCTTGTCTTCTTCCAGGAGGTAGCCCTCGGAGCAGGAGCAGATAAAAGTGGCCTTGGTATTCCGGCACGATTGCGAGCACGAACCTGGGAATTGGCACTCGTCCAGATCGACGCAGGCTTTCGTGTCGTTGGCCAAAAGAACTTCGCCGGGCGGACAGAGGCACAACGGCCCGGCGGGTGTTTGCATGCAGCCGTTGGAGCAAGAAGCCCCGTGATCCTCGCAATCTTTGGTGTCACATCCGGGTCCTTCATCTGATCCGCTGGGACAGTCCCGTTTCCCATCACAAACCTGAAACCAAATAAAAAGAAAAATGAATTAATTAATCGGTGGAATTCAGACGGAATTCCATTTATAGAGAAACGATTTGATTTCCAGGATATCTGTTCAAAGATTCGCAGAATCAAACGGGAGAAAAAACTGGTTTTCGCCGGACCAAATAATTTCATTTGCATTTCAAATGGACGTGATGGAATTCATTTTGGTTACCTGGGTCACGTTAATGCAGCGATCCGTGACTCTGGGGCATTGCCACTGGCCAGCCGGGCATTGGAAAGGCGGGCGAGAGCAAGCGTGTCGATCATCCTCGTCCGATCCGTCGCCGCAATCGTCTTGGCCGTTGCAGACCATCGTGTTGATGACGCAGCGCGAATTGTTGCACTTGAAGTAATCCTTGCCGCAATTGACCTCGCCGCACGTGTCCGGCTCGTCCGATCCGTCTTCGCAGTCTTTGGTGCCGTCGCAGTGCCAGGCCCGCGGGATGCAGACGCCAGAGCGGGCGCAGTTGAACTGCTTCTCCTCGTTGCACTGGTCGGGGGCCAGTGACGGGCAGCCAACCTCGTCGCTGCCGTCGTCGCAGTCAGGAATGCCGTCGCACTTGTACGACTCGTGGACGCACTGCTTGCCGTTGCCGCATTTCAGCTGCTGGGCAGAGCACGTGATGGGCGGGCATCCTTCCTCGTCCTTGTTGTCGAAGCAATCGTTGTCGCCGTCGCAGACCCACGACTGCGGGATGCAGTGGCCGGAACGCGGGCAAGTGAACTGGAAATAGGCGCAAGTCCGTTCGGCGCAGAAATCTGGAAAGAGAAAAAAAAAAACAATTGAACAAACGGAACCGGAATTTTTCCATTTTCGTTTGTGTCTCACCTCCTTCGTCGCTTCCGTCGCCGCAATCGTTTTCGGAATCGCATTTCCAGGTGGGCGGGATGCAGCGGCCGTTGTCGCAAGTGAACTGGGAAGCGTCGCACGTGACGTTGACGCAGCCCGTCTCGTCCGACGAGTCGCCGCAGTCGTTATCCGAGTCGCAGCGGAACGAGTTGGGGATGCAGCGGCCCGATGTGCACTGGAACTCGTCCGTCGAGCACGTCGGCTTGGTGCAGTTTTGATTCTCGTCCGAATTGTCCAGGCAATCGTCGTCGCCGTCGCAGACCCACGTCTTGGGGATGCAGCGCTGGTTGTCGCAGGTGAAATCCCAGATGTTGGGGCAGGCCTGGACGGGTGGCTCCGATCCCGGATCGAGAATGCAAGTCTTCCGGTCCGGCGAGAGTTTCTCGCCGTAAGGGCATCCGCATTCCGGCGTCAATCCGGAAGTCGTCAAATTCGACGGGATGGGGAAACAAAGTTTCTCGCATCCTCCATTGTTCGTGGCGCAGGGATGGCCGGCAATGATGTTCTGGAAAAATAATTGGCGGACAAAAAGAATGTTAGGTAATGCGGATGTGATGTCATTTCACACAAAATATACCTGAGTTTGTTTGGAATAGACTTTGATGCCATAAAGACGATTGTTCTCCTGGACTTGAATGATGACCTTCTCGCTCTCTCCGGTGGTTTTATTCATCCGCACGATTCCGTCCAGACGCCAATCGGTGATGTAGATAATGTCTTTAAAGACGACCAACGAAAACGGGTGACGGACAAGTCGGGAGCTGATGGTTCTGACGTCCGTTCCGTCCAGTTTGGAATGCTGGATGTGATCCAGCAGAGCGTCGCACCAGTAGAGCCTGTCCGTCTCGAAATCGATGGCCAGACCGTTGGGCCAGCCGAGGAGAATGTTCTTGAAGACCATCAAGTGAGTGCCATCGAGGTAAGCCCGGCTGATGTTGGCCGGCCTGTCCCACTCGGAGTAGAAGATGAAACCCTTGTTGGGATGGACGACAATGGCTCTGGGGCGCTTCAGGTCGCGGAGTAAAGTCCGCCGGTAGGTCGAGTTGCGGGTGTTGAGGACGTTCAACGTCCCTTTGCGGCTGTCGATGTAGTAGAGATTCTTGGAGGCCCAGTCAAGAGCCAAACCTTCGACGCCTTCATTCTGCGAGGCCAGGACGTTTTCACGGCCGGTTCCGTTGCGCCGGATGCGGTAAATGACGTCCAGAATGACGTCAGAGTAGTAGATGTGGTCGTCGTACGAGTCGAAATCCAGGCCGACAAAACGGGCCGTCCTGGAAACGATGGGAGAAATGGCGTCGTCAAATCCTTCAGAGACGGGCAGGATGACTCGGCCCTTGATGAATTTCTGCTGCGAGTACATCAGAAAGTCTTCGACGGGCGAGCACCACATCCGGTCATCGGCCAGCCGATAACCAATGTTGCAGGCACAGCGGAATCCAAGACCCTGGCCGTCGGCCCGCTGCGAAACGATGCACATGTGCTGGCAACCTCCGTTATTCGTTCCGCAGGGATTGGCCAGCTGCGGCTGCAGTAACCGGTGGACAGCGCGGATGGCTTTCGGTTCCCTAGTCACGTTTCTCATCCGGTAGATTGTTTGGATCGTCGATTCTCCTGCAATTAAAGATAATTATTTGAGTATAAAGTCGAATGTTAAAATTTCAATCGATAATAAGTTTACCCTTGAATTTGCTGACGGACAAGACGCCTTGCTTGGTGCCGTCCGTCCAGAAGACGGAGCGTTCAAAAACGGCCAAACGCGAAGCTGCCGGAACGTTGGCGGCTCCCCGGACGACCAGGAATCGATTTTTCCCGTCGTAGTCGACCGTCTCGATGTAGTCCAGCAGGGAATCGCACCAGAAGATGCGCTTGGTGGGCAAATCGACGGCCAATCCGGAAGCTTTGTAAATGGCATCCGTCACCAAGTCCTTCATTTTCGATCCGTCCATGTTGGCCCGGAAGATTCGGCTGTTCTCCGAGACGAACATGACGCCCTGGGTGGGGTCCAGCGCCAAATCCGTCGGCTCCGACATGTTGTTGCTGATGACGATGGCGTGCCAGCGGCCATCCAGCTCGAAGACATCAATCTTTTGACCTAGAGCGTCGGCTACAAAGAGTTTGTCGCCAATCCAATCGACCGCAATGGCCACCGGAAGCCAAGCTGTTGGCACCGAAATATCCGAACTGGAACTGGATCGACTTTCACGGCTGCTGGCGCCGCTACCACCTGTCGTCGTGGGCGGTTTGTCCTGGCCCAGAGAGCTGTCCAGCGGGGCCGAATAAATCTTCCGAGTCTCCAGATCCGACCATAAGATCATTCCCCGTCTGAAATGATAATCCAGTCCTCCGGCGCTGGTCGAATTGGACACCGTCTGGAAATTAATAAAAAGAAAAACCATTAAATTAAAAATAATCTTCGGGTGTATCAAGTGCGGAAAGGCGATCTGCCATGATTCCTAAAATAAACCCAGTCGTTAATTAGAATATTTCCACGTGTGTCTGGGAGGTTAAAGGAATCATACTTAACAACAATTCCACGGAAGTGCTATTATATCCTTGGGAATTTGTTTTTGAAAAGAAATAATCCTGAAATAATAACATTTCTTTTGAAATAAGACTAGAGAAAAATTGGAGGGTCGTTCCAAGGTCAAAATGCAACAACAACAACAACAGCACTCTAAATGTCGTGATCGCATCCGCCCAGCTAATGTCGGGATGGAAATTTTTCAGGGAAAAAGAAAACATTTAAGAGGCGGATTCACTTTTATTTTTTAACTTGACCGGCCAACGAGATCTAACCCTGGATTACTAATGGGGTAGCAAGAAACTGTAAGAACATTGACGTGCCAACAACATTTTCAAGGTTGCCGAAATTATTTACTAATTTCCCCCGGAGAGATTGTTTTAAAAAGAAAAGAAATTAAATTAGATGGACTCGACGATTGTGTGGGTATAAAATTCACCTCAATCGACTGGCCGGTGGCGTCGATCTTGACGACCCGCTGATGGTGAGCAAAGTAGAGACGGAATTGGCTGGCGTTGGATGCGGCGCACTGATTGCCGTCAATCAGCTCGTAGCCATCCTGGCAGGAGCATTCGAAACTGCGCTCCACGTTGGTGCACGTTTGATCGCAAAATCCCCACTCCTTGCACTCGTCCCGATCTGCAAATGAAAATGCCATAAAAATGATATCATCACAAAACTATTCAAATTGTCATTTGAGATTATTTTTCGGTTGTTGTTGTTTCGAAACTTTACCAGAACATGTCCGATTATCCGTTGTGGAAAGGACCTGGCCTTCGGCGCAGATGCAGATGCCGCCTTCGGGCGATGGCCGGCATTGATGGGCACAACCGATGCTGGTACAAAGATGGTTGGCTGGTTGTTGTTGTTGTTGTTGTTGTACAAGCAAAAGAGAGAAAGAGAGAAAAACGGATAAAAATTAAATAAAACGAATTCAGGCCGTCACGCTCAGCATTTGAAAGCCGCAACCACACGGACACCAGGAACAACAAGAGGAGGAAGAATAGGGCCGTTCCTTCACGGCCCGTTACCCGATAATTCTCAGATATTACACAAGAAGGAAAAGAAGAAGAAGAATAACAAGTAGTTTTCGTGGGTGGGAGCTTACAGCATTCAACTTTTTCGTCGGCCAAGTCGGAGCAATCGCCGTGTCCGTCGCAGAGTTTGGTCCGCTCGACGCACTTGGGTCCGCCAGTGGGCGATCCTTGGGGGCAGAGGAACTTGTTGTCGGGGCATCCGATCAACGTGCAGTTGGCCTCGTCGGAATTGTCGCCACAGTCGGCGAAACCGTCGCATCGCCACCGGTTGGGGAAGCAAAGTCCATTGTCGCACCGGAACTGACCGCTGTGACACGCCGGGAAATCTGCAGAGAGAAAAAATATCAAATAAAATAAAATAAAATTCCTGAATGTTATATAGCAACAGTTAACGACCGGAGGGGGGTAGAGAGAGAAAGGGGTTGAGAAAAAGAAAAAAAGCCACAGGATGACAAATAAAATCGTGAAAAACATATTTTTTCACGAGTGTGTAGAAATCGTAAAAATAAGAAGAAAACGGAATAGTATACGCACTGCAATCAACTTCATCGGAGCCGTCGGCGCAGTCGGAGCGATGGTCACACTTGCGGCTCGTTTCCAAACACGCCCAGCCGTTGGCGCAGCGGAACTTGTCCAGGTGACAGGACGTCACGTTGGCGGCGAAAGTGCATCCAGCCTCGTCAGCGCCATCTCGGCAGTCGAGAAATCCGTCGCACTTCTTCTCCGGCGGCAGGCAAATTCCGCTCGAGCATTTGAAATCTTTGCTCTGACAGCTCCGGTAGCCTAGAAAGAAAAATGAGAAATAAATTGGCGATTCAATTCATCTGAAAAACAACAACCGCGAAGGAGGAAAAATTTGAATTAAAAAAGGAGTAGAAGATTCGCCCTTGCGTGATCAAAGGTGATGTGCACACGCAGATGTACACTCACCCGGACACGGAAAACTCACGACTGTGAACAAAAAAACCAGGAGCGAATATTATAAAACCGCAAAAATAAAAGAAGGACAAGATTCCGCACAGAAAAAACTTCTTTGCAAGTCGATCCGCTCCGATTGGATCGAGGATATTTTGATACAAGAAAGAAAGAATTTTTGTTAATTTTATTTGGGGTGGGATGTTTATTATACTAACCGCAATCCGCTTCGTCGGTGCCGTCGATGCAGTCCACCACCTTATCGCACCGTTGGTACGACGGTAGACAGTAGGTCTGGTTGAAGACGTAGCGGCCGCACGTGAAGGACCCGGTCGGGCAATCTGGTGGAGCTTTATTTCGTTAAAAGAAAATTGAATTAATAAAAGGAAAAAACAACAAAATTATCACGTACACAATTCACTCTAGTAAAAGACTAATTAACGACGACAACCTCACAGAAAAAAGACAAAATGTTGTTTAAACCAACAAACGAAATTGAATTAGTAGAGGGAAGATAATGAGCTAAGTACACGTAAGGCTGACTAAGAATCCGTTAGTTTAATCGAATACAAAAGGTATAAAAACGACGCAACAGTTAGGCAATGACTATACGACAGCTCATTTCCTATACCAAGACGAACGAACGAATAAACGACTTGGCCGCACAGTCACTGTCGTAGCCAATGGCGTCAAAAAACGGAACGTGTTTTTCTTTTGTAAAATTCTCACGCGATGTGAGCACACACAATCGGTCAACTTCAAGAGTCGGACGAGACAATGGACGGACAACAACAACAACGAAAAACACGCACACGAAAAACTAACGACGATTAAATTTCGCGCTACAACTCATTTGTAGGGTTGTTTGTTTGTTTGCGTGTGTTTAAAAGTCGGCGGGACTCACGACAGCGTAGTGGTTCGTCCTCGGCATCTGGGCAATCTTGCTGGTGGTTGCAGACCCAACGATCCGGGATGCAGCGGCCGTTACGACAGCGAAACTGACCCGGACGGCACGCTGGAGGACCAGCAATTGACGAATTCGTTACGGCCGGACGCCTGGCAAACGAACTGAACGTGCTGGGCAATCGCAAAGTTACCGGTCGGGATCGAATGGTGGTTGGATCTGAAAATTGATGGCCATGGCTAAATAAAGTCGTTGCACTACTCTACTGCAAGTTTAATTGGTACCAACATCTTTTCTTAAAGATCGTCCTTTTTAAAGAAATAAAATGATTTACGACGAACCGCTGGTGTTTATATTTCTCTCCCTTTCACCCCGCAGCGTTGCAACGTGATCGAGCCGCAAAAAAGTATCTAATAAATCACTCTTGACTGTAGAGTCTAATGATTACACATCGCCCAAACCATTGGCTCATTCTTTTTCCTCGTGAGACGTGTATACTTGGGTACTTTTCGAGCGTGGTTAGGTCGGTTAGGTGTGGTGACGTCAGTGGGAAAAAGTAGAGAAGGGGGGTAGAGAAGAATCACATGCCTCGATGTGAAAGCATGATTAGCGAACCAGACAAAGCCTTTCAAGTTGACATTCCCAGACTGGAACGGATATATAGTGGGTGGGCCCACTGATGATCAGCAGAGCAGAATATTCAAGATTGTCGAATCCCATGAATCGCTCAACCAGATTCATATGACACAGTTCTTTTGGGCTGCCAAATCTGATGCTGCTTGGTTTTCGCTCATCAATGCAGACACCATCAAAAGAAACATGGGGGGTTTCGCTGTGGAAATGGAGTCAACAAGTCAAAAGGTTAAACAAATGCAAAAAAGTTTTCCATCCATTCAATTCTTCTAAAAGCAATTCAATGTAAGTTAATTCAGGGGGCTGGAAATATATACCTGTTGACTCAGAGGGGGGGGGGCGGTATGACAAGTCCCAGAGACAGTGAATTTTTAAGTAGAGCAAGAATGCTCCCAAACAAGATTTTACAGTTTTAAATCTGCATCAGAAAAAAAAGGCCATACATAAATTAATTTGCAAAATCTCTCTACACACGACCTACAGTCAACGATCGATCCTTTTTGTTTTATTATGTGGTTAGAAAATAACCAGTTTCTCGTATTTTGACATTTGCCTTATTGGGAGAAAAAAGCAGACGATATTGGATAAACAAAGATTAGAGCCACTAGAGTTTCAGGCATTGGTCGAACCCCGTTTGAAAAAAATACAACTTCCTTCTACGGTCGTGACCGAATATTGTGTGTGTGTGTGTATCTTGTTTCTTTTTCCACAACAAGATCCGCCATGTAAAAGACGAAACAAAGAAGATGACCGACGTTGAAGCAGAAACCTGACATTTGCTTTTTGCTTTTTTTCCTTTTTTTGAGGGCGAGTCTAATAACTGCACTCCACCAAAAAAAAATCTATCGTGAAGAAATTAATGCCACGGTGTGTTGTTGTCGGCCATCTTTGTCTCCCTTGTGCCGGTTCATCGTGACTCGATGTAAATGAAGACAGAGCTGCACCACCTCCACTCCCGGCAGCCATCTTACGGTACTTTGCCCTCTCTCACATTTCCCTCTTGTTTTAGTTTGTGTAACTCTTTCAAGAAAAGTGCAATAACAATAAATAAATAAACCAAAGCAAGTAGAGAGTTGTAGAGAAAAGATTGTCATCTCTCCCGGGCGTCCAACGAATCATCCAAACGTGCACGTTTGTTCATGTTGCGTTCGCCATTTTTTTCTTTTTGGTGGGGCCGGTTTTTCCCGCAGTCATTTCTCATCCGAAAAAATGTTTTAAAAGAAGAAAGAAAGAAGGTGTCGTGCCGAGGCGGCCATCTTGTGTTTCGTTCGGGACCGACCACTCCGTGTGTGCGCGCAAGATTGTTCAAATATTTCGAGAAAAATGTTAAATTATTTTTCCTTTCCACGTTTGTTGTTGTTAAGGTAGAAAAAAAGACCGGGGAAGGTTCAAGGTTACGGCGTCATTCTTCCACAAACGGACAAGCGAGGACGCTGCTATAACACACCCGAAAAAAAGAACACGGCGGCTGATCCAATCAGCCGTGAATTCTCTTTTCCAACCAAACATTTCATTCCTTCTTTCATTCTCTTTCATTTGCTGCTGCGGCCATTGAAGTTAACCAAAAATTCTTTGCCTGTTTTTGATGAATAACGAAAAAAGAAGAAATCTTTTCTACAAGTCGCAAATGGAAAGGTAAGAAGAAGAAGAATAAAAAGTCCTGATGAAAAAAGGGAACCAAAGAAAATGGAAGAGGTGAACGACCACCGGTTTGTGTGTGTGTGTGTGTAACGCCCGCGGCACCACCATGTAGAAGAAAAACCTCCTTCGTCCGGGGAGTATTAAAAAAAGAAAAAATAATAAAAAAGACACACACACACACACACACACAGGTATATATATCTATCTTTTGACTTACTATATGGCATCTAGTATTTCGTTTGCCCGCTAGACATTTTTCTTTTTCAGCTGTGGAGAAATTCTTATTCGTCAAAAATGTGTCTCTCTACGGTAATAAAATAATCTTTCCGTTGCATTTATTTTGTGATCAACAGATTGAGGTTACTAGGCTTATTGGCGTGATGATCTCATCTGCTCAAGAGATTTTTGCAGCTCTCTTTTTTTTTATTTTTCACGCTCAAAACTCACGACGTTCGTTCCAGGAAAATTGTATTGAGGTGCGTCTGGAATAAAAACCGATTCGTCTGCAATCGGCGGTTGTTGTTTCTCGTCAAGCGAACAAACGAGAAAGAAGAAGAAAACGTGTGGAAAGAAAAATTTTTCTTCGGTGGTGAAGGGGGAAATGAGAACACTGAGGAGTTGAGGTGAACGAACTGGAATTGATGAAAAATTCGGAACAACAACAACAACTTCTGCACATAGTGTGGGTGGTGGTTGGTTGTATATAATAAGAAGAAATAGGTAAAACTCTTTCTCGGTGTGAAGCAGAGCCGAAAAAGAGGTTATTCCTCATCTTGATTACATAACCGGTTTTATTTTGTTATTCCTACATCCGCCATGTTTGTTTCTTTTTGGAGAATTCGTCAGTCATCGATCAGTTTTTTATCCGAAATCTCTTTTAAAACAAAAATAAAATTGTGTCGTGCGCTCTTGAAATATTTGGTTGATTCGCCAAACAAATCGATCCTTTTGGTGGTCGTCAAGGGCAACAAACACACACAGCACAAGAGTCATCACATGCATATTGTAGCGAGTCGGGAATCCTATTTACCAATGCGTAGACTCACGCACACATTTTATTGATCACAATCGATCCCGAAGTTAAAAAAACAAGAAATGAATTTTCATCAAATCCTATTGTGCTGACGTCTGAGAGAGGGGGGGGGGATTGTTTTTAATTGCGAATCCGGTCGGAACTGGGCAAGGTTAATTGTCTAAGCTCCAATCAAGGAAAACTATATTTTTTTAAAAAGTCTATACAAACAAGTCTAGACTTTTAAATAGTTTTTTAAAGAAATTTATACACATTTTCTTGGGGGGTTAATCGTCATTCTTCAGGGACTCTACAACATCTTCTATTGTTCGGTACGAACTGGAATAAATATCCAGGGTCTTTTTCAATAAAGGATTAAGCGAAAAAAAAGGTAAAAAATAAAACAATTAACCGGTAAAAGTTTAGAAAAATCCTGTTGAATTCCCAATTCGCTCTTTAAGTTTTGTATGCATGTCCTTGGCCTTGCCCTCGAACAAAATAATAAAATATATCGACTTTATTTTATTTTTAAAAGAAAAAATAAATTTTCTTCAAAGAAAAATTCTTTTTAGACTAGGGGCGGCACCCTCCGGTCGAGTTTTATTTTTTTCGTAAAAAGTTAAAAGCCCCGCCTACTTTCCAGCGACGTGGCGAGGGTGGTGGACTTCTTCTTCTTCTTGTATGTGCACTTGTATTACCAACCCAGGAAAAAAAAGGAGGGCAAGTCAAAGAAGTTAAAAAAATTGATTTACAATCGGAGAACCTAAAAATAATTTGACACGTCCTACTCGAATTTCCCCCAAAAAGCTTAAAAATTAAATCGACAATTCCTACAAAATAAAAAAAATTTTTGGCATACCAAATGAGACTTCCTAGTACCAGTTACACACAGATAAAAATGTCCGTCACTCTGTGAGACTTGTGTCTGAATTTCTAATTGGAATTTTTAAGAATATTATTTTTACCTAGTCGATCGCCTTCCTCTTCTGCAGTGGTGGTGGCCGAGGTGACGGGTGAGAGTAGCAACAAGCCGGCACATATTCCGTATATCACAAACATGGAGGAGAACAAACAGCGAAAAGTAGAAGTAGAATTAGAAGAAGATTTGGACGACATTTCGTGACGGTCCACCCGGTCGCACTGGTCCACATGATTCGCAGTCCGTCTGGGCTCGGGCTGCAGCATCGGTCGGGCTGCTGCTGGTCCGACTCCTCCGCGCATCCGCACACTTTTTCAACTTGCAAGTTGCCAACAACTAAGCAGCTCAACAAAACCACCAAAAAATTCACACCCAAGAAAACACACACAACCAAAAAAACACTTGTTATATAATTCACACACACACACACCTGACCAAACTTGAAAAAAAAAAATTGAAAATGGACGACACACGACACCCCACCCGAAAGTTGTCGATCGATTTGATTCAAATTTCAAACGAAATAAAAAAATTCTTAAATTTCAATTGAAATTGTGGCGAGTCAAAATTGTTGGGGTGGAAGTTGGATTTCTTCTTCTTCGTATTTCCTGCACTAACAACACACACACGAAAATAGCTCAGGTGTATGTGTTGTGTTGGCTGGCACGGATTGGTACCGACTGAGCTGGCCGACAGAGAAGCCCTTTTTTCGTCGTGTCCTTCCTCCTACCCCACCTCCACTTTTTGGGGCTGGCTGATGGGAGGGAGAGAAGAAGAAGGTTGGGTTCTTTTTTTAAAACATTTTCACCGTTGCTTGTTGTTGTGTGTGTCTGTGTGTGTCTGTGGTGCGCGCCGCCGCTATTCAGCCAACCGAACAAACTCACCTTTTTTTATTTCTTTTTTACCTGTGGCCCAGACAGCGACACCAGACGGACAAATATTCAACTAGTTTTATTTTTCACCCCTTTGTAAATATAAATTTAGAATCAAAATTGAAATGAAATTGATGGATTTACAAATTTCTAACATTTAGATTGCTTTAAAAAAAATTTAACGAATTGGGAATTAGTTGAAATTTATTAAAAAATTTTTACTTGAATGGAATAGCGCAATTCGGGAGGTTACGCAACCGGGGGGTTTTTCCCGTTTCTCCGGGCTACATCATCATCATCAAGAAAATGTTCTTTTTCTTTCTTCTTGCTCAATGTCAAATATCAGACATTCGATACTGGCAAACCCATTTTTCTTGTTAAACAACTCGTGTAGAATTGTAAAAAAAAAAGATGATTGATAAAAACGTGCGACTCTTTTCAACGAATGAAATGCGGAGTTGGGGCATGTTAATGAGCAATGAAAAACTGGCAGACCGGAACTACTATACAACGATATTTTATATAGGAGGGGGATGAAGGTATTCTCTCTCTCTCCCCTATTAGAAATTACAACATGAAAATTCCGGGGCAGGTGAGCAATGGCCGGCGTGCCGTTGCATGCCGTTGCATTCTCAAACCATTTTTAAAAACGGAGGTGATGAACCAAAAATTTTGATTTTTTTGATTTTTCGTGGAATCGTCAGAATTTCTTTATTCTTCCGACACCCATCATTTTTTTTTGTTGCGCAATGATTTTGTTCGGGATGTGCGCAGCTAGCAGGAACGTGTTTTTATTGTTGATTCGTTTGTTGAAATATTTAGTAAAAAAAAGGAAAGAATTTTTCTAGATCATTGAAAACAATTTTTGTGTTGTTTTCCCAAACTTCCTGGACAACACACACACAACAGCATTCCCGACGAATAAAAAAAAAGTGCAATAAGAGTTTTGGGAAAAATAGTTTTGTGCGAAAATATTATTATGTGTATGTTCTCTGCTGGCCTTGGGACGGTGGGAGACCAAAGTGGTGTGGTTATGACGGTCTCGATTGACTACATTTTTTCCAAATAAATATTAAAAAAAAAAACGCAGGAATGTCAATGCACGGCTGAATGGGAAATGCATTTTTATTTTTATTAACGACCGCGTTTGAGAATTTCCGCGACATCTAGTGGCGGAAATTTGAAATAAATGGTGCGAATGAAAAATGTTTTTGATGGCCACCGGAAATTCTGACAACCCCTTGCGCAAGTAATTGTCCCAGTTGAAACAAAAAAAAAAAAGATAATAATTTGCACGCGCATAAATTACCTGCAGATTTCTCAACCTCATCCTTCTTTAATGTATTCATCTGCAATCTACATCAAGGTGCGTGACACGAATAAATAATTAACCGTGTGCGACGCAACGCTGTACACCTCAGCCAAATAACCCGCATTGAAATTCATTTTATTTTTAAACTAAATCTTATTAATTCTTCAGGTAGTGGGGGAGAAACAGGAATTTGTGAAAAAATTAAGAAATCCCCCCAAAAAGTGCTGAGTGATGTAAAATTTATTCCATTTTGACTTCACCACATTTGTTTTATTAATTATACAGCTATGACTGCATGCACACCAAATTCGGAACCCAATTGGCGACGACATTTGGTTTTACAACATTACTCACAATGATGGAGTGCCCTGGAAAATTAGCATTTATTTTTAGCCAGCAATAAGCCAGCATCACAGCCAACGACTTGCAACAGAGTGTCTTGCGTGATTTTAAAATTCCCAATCAACGTTTAGCATTGAACTAATTGTTTTTTTTTTAACTCTCAGACTTCTGCATAGTCTGCAGCCCCAAAAATTTCAACCCGAAAATAGACTAAACAACAGACGCCCTTAGGCGTCTGTTGTAAATTTTCAATTGATGATAACAGGACGCCAATTATAAGGCAATAATCTTTTTTCCAAAAAATAAAAAGAGAAAACGTTCTAGAATGATTATCTTGACTACGCCAGAGCGTTGAACTAGTTGAAGAGTTCAACGATTTTCAACACCTTTTATAACTGTAAAAATAAAAGGGGGGAGTCGAGGTGTCTGCTGTGACATTTCACCAATTTCGGTCACGCCGGCTGATTGAAATAACTCTTAACTCCGTCTGTGCCAAATACGTTGGACGCCTCAAGGACTGAAAAAGAAAAATTGCGCACATAAATATACCAAGTCGTCGCCCATTTGTTATCTGTTTCTGCGGCTGATGGGTTCTCCGGGTTCTCTTTAATTTTAACGATGGCAACTTAATTTCTAGCCAATTTTTTGTTTTTTCTTTACCTTCTCGGGATAGTTAACTCTCACACGAACGCAATTAAAAATATGAACGGAACATTTAAACGGTTAACAAAGAAAACGCAAATGGACAAAATGTTGGTTTTAATGCGGCCGGGAAAAACCCACACAATCTTGATCAAACTAAACTAAAATCCCTTTTAGAAAAATTTTGAAGAAAAAAGAAAAATCCCGTCTTCCTTATATCCTCACGTGACTTGTTTGTTTTGTTTAGTTATTCGTCCGCCCGGAGCAATTTGGAGACAATACTATATACGGTCGTTCTTTTTTCTTTCTTCTTTCCTGACATTCGGTGAAGAATATAAACTATACAATGGGTTTGAAATTCATTGAACGGAAATGGAGAGAACACGACAGAAAAATCTGTTGCACGTACAGGTTAGGGGAGAGTTGAGGGGGGAAATACCGTTGCGGTTTATGCGTAATAGACGTCGGGTTTCGACTCAATGACGTAATTGTGATTTTTTTTTAAGTTCCTCGGGGGTAATAAGAGGGGCGAAACTTCCGGTCTTTCAAGTTGTTAACAGTAAAAGAAAATTTTTATTGAAGAAATTTAAATTTTTTTTTTAGAAAAGCCGATTATATGTTTTTAGATTGAATTAAATTATGCATGCAGCGGGGAATTTTTACGAGTCTTTGCCTTATTTTATTTTAAGTACTACAATTCGGAATTAATGACCACCAAAACCGAAACTCCGAAAGTCCAAACCGATAACACGATGAGGCCGAGTTGCAATGGGAAATTCCAATACATAAAAACTTGTACGGTGTTCAGCTGTTCAGCGTTTGTTATAACCTTACGTGAAAGCGGCTTTAGCGGCCTTTGAGCCCAGAGGGGAAACCATTTCACTCCCGCCAATAAATTCAAAACGCATTGATGGCAGTGATGTAAGCTGAAATAGTATCATTCATACTGTTTTCCCAATACCGCCCCCCGTTCCAACCTTAATTAATACGCAGTTGATTTAAACAGCAGTAATCAATTCTTCTTTACATGGAATTTAAGAGTTGTTTCGTTTTTAATGATTGAACTTTAAATCTAGCATTACAGTGTTAAATAATACGAATCAAACACGTCAAACACGTCGTACCCAATCCTCAGGAAACTGGAATTGGACGAAGAACTACAGAATCTCAACATCGAAACTTGGATCTCTACTGCATTCTTACTTAATGATTAATATCAAGACGTCTTTAAATATCTCTCTATCAGTGTGTTTAGCGCGAAATTAGATCTGCATTAGCAAATCTAAATCGCGACAGATAATGAAATAAGAAAAACGACCGATTGCATCAGTTTCATTGTCAATAGAATATCATTGTTCACGAATTGGAAATGATTGAGTAGCACTACTTGTTACTCCCTTAAACATGCAGCCAAAAATGATTTGATTAGGCTACGATCAGTCATCATTACGCCCTGACAAGTTTGCAACTTCACGTACCAGAGACGCTAGCGAGTTCTTCTCAAAAATCAATTATTTCGTTAGTAGTGTCGCGAGAAGAATCTTAATGAATGAACTTCAATTATTGTCACACAACTTAACGGAAATGATTTCTCTAAATGCATCCGCCATACATTGAAGGCGTCATTTTTGAGCCAGCGATTGCGCACTCACATCTGTCAAAACTACCTGCAGACGCCCATATCAAACATTTGATTTCTTTTCAGCATTTGGTAAATTCTAATATCAATCATGGTGACTTCTTCAACTCCTTTCTCGAATTGTGAAAGGCTGCTGCAACAGTTGAAATCATGCACATTGATTGAAATGAAGATACATACATTATAATTTGTAACTGCGCTCCAGCACAGAATATGAATCGCCACTCGGTATCAGAGGCGACGGCAGCAATGACAATGAGGCTGCCCTAATTGCCACAAAGCAACTGATAATTTTGCGAGTAAACAACCGGTGATTAATCGTTTGCACTCAACCAATGAATGTTCACGCATCGAATCTGGCATACGCTATACAAACTTCGGCGAATAACGACTAGACATGACGATAGAACGATTTAGAGAATTCACACTAAACAACACGCCTCTCTTGCCATGCCTTCAAAAGTGATTTCTTTGGGTTACAAGTGTTGAGATCAATCAGCCGTCTTCGCACACAAGAATCAAAAGATAAGAAAATTTAGACCAATCGTGGCCTTGACAAGTTGAAAACATGTCCCAAATTGTCCCATAACCCGAATGTTCAACAACTTATAGTAATTATTATAGCGCATATGTGAATAGGGGTGGGGGAAAGAACGCAGCTGTGTAGCATTATATCGAATTGCGCAACTGCACACGAAAGTCGGTAGCGAGTTCATCTCAAAAATTAATTATTCCGGTGGTTCTTTCGCGGAATAAATGAATGAACTTCATAGATTGACACATGATAAATCAGATATGATTAGTTTGAAAGCTTCGGCCAAACATTGATGACGTCATTTTCAAGCCAGCAGTTGAGAGATCGTATCTCTCACCATTTCAAAACAAACGCCATTAACACCCAGTTATATTTATTCACTTTAATGGTTATTCCTTGCCATCATCAATACTTCAATCCCACTGGTCAAATTTTTGTGAATCAGAAGCAAGAATGTCTTGATTTCCAAGACCAACTGATTCACGTGATTGAGAAAGTGTGTGAGATTAAGTGAGTGGAATAGGCAGAAGGAATTCGCAATAAACTGTGTTACAGCACAGAATTTAAACTCTTTCGGTAGAAATGCGGCGGAAGCAAAAATGACAAATCAAGAATGCTTGAAACATCAGAAATCAACTGAGAAGGTTGAGAATAAACAAAAGACCATTGTCAATTGCAATTATCAAATGAATGTTCACTCATTAAATCTGGAATAAGTCACAAGTATCGACTATTGCTATGATGCAATTGAACTGCTTGATAAAAAAAAACATACTTGAGTGCGATTATATGGAAATTAGGATTCCCTTCCCTATTAAAAAGTGCGGGCGGCAAGTGCAGTAAAAGATTTCTCCGTTATGTTTGGTGTAGATATCAATCTGTTCCTTATTAAAATGGCAACGAATATTCACGAGCTTTAAATTTTATCAATCCATTTTTCATAATTAATTACTTTTAAAGCATTTGCATATCTTGCCCGCCGTTCTGTTCAAATCAGCTGTTGCGCAACATAATCAGTTAGAACCGAACACTATAGACCTTTAAATATTTGTTAATTTTCCATTCCTTACAGATTTTCCTGCTCTTGGACGACAGCCACAACCACAGCAACAACAGCCGAAAAAGATGCCAAATCATTTTAATCGGAGTCTCTTCTGTCCCAACAAGAAAATCACGAAAAATTAGCTGTCTCTGCGCAGAATAAAAACTTTCACTCAGTAACTGTTGACTGTGGTATTAAATCCACAAGATGGAATTTGACAAATAATCAGTTAACTAACTGGTGTGAATATTGCATTTAGTAATCGCTACGGGCTCGATTAATCTCCGTAGTTCAGAAAAAGAAAATGGCATTTTCGTTGCGACAAAGCGATTACAGCTAGATTTATTCTACTTCCTACTCAAACTCGCGGAAATTAGAGAAAAAGTTCTGAGTGGAATTTTTCTCTCTCACATGTGCTCAAACGAGGTGTGTCAGTGTCATGTTTAAACGCAACGATACGAGATTTTTCACACTCCAAAAACGTTACAACGTGCAACATTCATCTTTTGACGTGAACACTGACCAATTCGTCAATCACGCACAGCGATCAAGCACTGGTGTACGATAACAGTCACTGATGTCAGCATCTTGAGCAAAATTCGCATGCAGTTGCAGTAAACGAAATTGCAAGCAAAGGAAAATTAAACGGAGTAGAGAAATGAATTCAAAACGCCCGAATGATGAAATGAATGAACACCCCAACCGGTGCGTCGTGTAAAATGTCCCTAATGAAGGACAGTCCGGGAGGTATGATATAGGCCATTAGGCCTAACAGTCCCGGACCCACAACAACGAACAGTTTTTCACCGCAACAGTAAAATACCACTATAAGCAAAGTAGCTAACGCTTTCGAGCTGGTGGATTTGTTACATTTTTTAATAAGGAGGAAGAGTAAAGGAAAAATCGAGAAAAGAAAATTAGGATTGAGGGAGGGGAAATCAGGAGAGAAGAATAAATTCGCCCCTTTTTCTTGGCAGAAAACAAAATTTTCGTCATCACTGAATCAAAATTTCAATTTGTGTCACGGTATTTCCAGTACCACTTCCCCTTCAAACTTGCGTACGGTGCTCATCTGTTCGGCGCTTTATATAATCTTCCGTGACAGCGGCCCTAGCGGTCTTTGAGCCCAGAGGGGAAACCATTTCAGTCCCGCCAATAAATTCAAAAGGGATTGACGGCAGGATTTTAAGGTGAAATAGTTATCAGTTGATTGGTTAATCAGATTCAAATTCCTTTCAAAGAGCACCACCCATATCATATCCAAGCTGAATATTCGATAACAAATAATCACAATTCTAAAACATTTCGATTGATGAAACAGGATAGTTGACAAGGATTTTCGTAGTTCATACTGATTATTTTCATTTTCGATAAAAGAGTTCATATTGCTTAATCAAATAGTTGCGTCGGTCCAGTGAAAGAAGGCCAAAGAATTCACTGATTCATGAATGATGAATGATTCTATGAATGCCTCGGTAGTGCATTAGCCGCACTGTCCCACTCGCAGCACACGCTGTGTCTAAACAAAATCAATCTCCTTTACAAGCACATCATCATTGCCAACATTGTGTGTATAAATTTCTTCCTGCTAAGCGCTAATGTGAACCAACGATGTTAATTACTTTCGCAATTATTTCATAAACACAGTGCACCATCACAAGTGCGACGTGCTCATGGACTTGAGCATCAAAATGTGATTATACTTTAACGGTAGAAGCACAAAAATTGTTCAAATTGACTGGATTTAGAATTTATTTTCGATTAAATTTTTTAACTACCCTTGGGCCGATTACAGGTCTTTGTTACTCCCTAGGAAGATGGAAGATGGCATCTTCCTGATCCATATTGTGCGATCAAAGTGAAAAGCTACGTCACTTGAAGGCTGAGTCCGACGCTAGACTAGCAGAGAGAATTTAAATAAATCGATTAGTTCTCTGACGTAAAATATGTGCAAGATTGCCTTTGGGGAGAAAAAAATGTTGGCCAACGACTAGCGCTTGTTAAGGCTCAAATCGGCGAAGAAAGACACAAGTCATCTCATTATGAAGAAAGAATGTCAAACAGAGTCAAACGAACTAACTTTTTATGGGAGAATCTCATCGGACAAACAAAATTAAGAAAATGTAATTTTTGAATTTTAACCAATAACCCTGTTTTATTACATGAACGGTTGCTTTCGTTATATGGAGTAGCTACAAATCTAAATATTTCGAATTTACTCTTTCTCAGACCAACGAAGTCAAGTCTCAAGTGGTTAATGAAATCGGGATTCCAATTCTCTGACTTAAAACGTGATGGTCATGTCAAGTCCAGTTAGAAAAGAAAAGAATTGAAAAAAACCCGTTCGATGTCTCATTGCCGCTTGCTTTCTTTAAATAAATTGATTAAAAAGTGTTAATATTATACGTAGTGTCGCCTCTGTGTGGGTTATACTTGTCTTCTAGTGCGAATCTAATTTCAATTCATGACAAACGTAGTTTTTATCAAGGGGAATGCTCAAACTTGGTGTAACTGGGTGCTACTGTAATGTTCATAGTCAATAGTCAATAGATAATCACGATAAATTTGACACAACGTGCTGTGCGTTTGAAAATGACACATTTTCCCGCTTGGGCGTTTCAATTCAGTGCAAAAATGGGCGCCAAACTTTACACTCATCCAAATAAATAAGGTGCCATTGCTAAAAACAGTGAACGAATCAGACAGGTGCGTACGAATCATTGCGCTGCTTTTTTCAAATTTGAATTCATTTAATTTAAATCAAGGGCCTGGTTATTTTAAAATGTAGACCACAATTTATCAGCTTCCGTAGCCAAATCTAATGTTATCACCGTTTTCCCAGTGCCCACAAGCTGCATCTCCCACTCTCAATTAATTCACAGTTGATCCAAACAGTAGCAGACAATTCTCCTTTATAGGCTGTTACGGATTTTGTTATGCTTCGTCTGTTCAGCGTTTTTTATAACCTTCCGTGAAAGCGGCATTCAGGCCCCAAGGGAAACCATTTCAGTCCCGCCAATAATTTCAAAATGGATTGATGGCAGTATTTTCCAGTTGAAATTATGACAGCTGATAAGTTAACCATCAGATTCTGATTCTTTTCAAAGAACACCATCCATATTACAAAGCTAAATATTCAATGAGAAAAAAAATCACGGACCTAATCAAATTAATTCACGACAAACGAAAATTGTCGAGAATTTTAGTAGTTCATACGTATGTATTCATTTAAGCTAAAACTTTCAGATTGTCAAAATTCTAAATATTCCGATTAACAGTGGATGGTAAGAAAAGATGACCCCGGTGAAACGATAGACGATGGATGAATCTCAGCCACCCATCAAAATCGTATACTCTGTTTGGTCTTGATTTCTGTTTACCATCAGCAATCGATTAGTTGGAACAAAAATCAAACCCCATTTCCAGCACCGCGACATTAATATCTCTACGTGTGAATGTCTCCTTACTGCTAAGCGCTAATTTAAACGAACGGTATTAGTCACCTCCGCAGTTATTACATAGAAATAGTGCACCATAAGAAGTACGACGTGCTCATTGACTTGAACATCAAAATGTCATTATAGTTAACAGCAGAAACACAATACCGTTCAGGTTGACTAGAAAAATAATTAGTTTTCGATTACATTTTTAAACCTACCCTCGGGCCGATTACAGAACTCTTACACCCTAGGAAGGGCTTTTAATATCAAACAGAAAAGTTTCGTCACTTGAAGGCAGAGTACAACACTAAAAATAGACTAAACAGAGAAATTGAATTAAAATTGAGAAGAACTCTGACGTAAAAATGTGTGAAAGATTGCCCTCAGGGATTAATCAATTCTGGCCAAAGACGCTTGTTAAAAGCTCGAATCGACGAAGGAAGATTCAGTTATCCAGCGATCAAGCAAGAACTTTCAAATAAATCAAAATGAATCAGATAATGATGGGAGATTTTCATCGCACAAATTCAATTAAAAGAATGCAACTTCCGAGTTTCAACCATCAACCTTCTTTTTATTACTTGGACAGTTGCTTTCGTGATTCAGAGTTACCAAGGATCTAAATATTTAAGTTCACGTTTTACATTTCATTCTGAGCTGAGTAAAGGGCATGGATGGGATGGACTGTCGAGCTTTGTTTCCCCTTTTTAAATCAAGTTTGAAAAATATTTGAGAAGGGTAATAAGCATTCAGAAAGAGTTCCATCCCATATTCAGTATCAGTACAACCTTGATTAATCCGAATAAAAAGTGTTGATGTTATATGTAGTGTCGCTTCCGCTATGGATGGTACTAGTCTGTTAGTGCGAATCTCATTTAATGACCACAGAAACGTAGTTACGAGCAAGATA
Organism: Daphnia pulicaria; assembly: GCF_021234035.1. Classification (NCBI taxonomy): domain Eukaryota; kingdom Metazoa; phylum Arthropoda; class Branchiopoda; order Diplostraca; family Daphniidae; genus Daphnia; species Daphnia pulicaria. Next base: position 11,782,453 of record NC_060916.1, read on the forward strand.
AATTCTCAAACATGGTGTATCTGGGCGAAATTGTAATGCTCATCGTTAAAAAATAGATTGGCACGATTAATTTGTGTTGCCCGGTTGAAAATGACGTATTTTCCCTCTTGGGCGTTTCAATTTCATCTGCAGGAAAATATGCGCAACACAAACCAATCCGCGTTTTTTGAAGTTCAATTTTACACGCATCCGAATAAGTCAGGTGCAAATTACTGATGCGTGTACGAATCTTCTTTGACAAAATGATTTATTTAAATTGTATAATTGGAGCCTAATTATTTAAAAAAGTAACTACTGTTTTCCCAATACAACACCTCCGACCTCAATTGATATATGATTAAAAAAGTAGTAATAAATTTTCCTTTAAAAGGATTGTAAGAGTTAATTCATTTTAAAACCATTTTTTTTAATTCGATTGTTTCCCGCAGACAAACTTGTGTAGTATAAAACAAGCCTGTTGTGCAGTCGCTCTACAAATGAGTTAAATAAATTAACCCTGATTGAGATAACAGAAACGGCAAGAGAAAAATTGCTGTCAACCGTCTTAACTCAGGAATAATCGTACTCCGTAACGTTTCATAACCAACACCACCAAAAAGTTAAAAAAAAAAGGAAGAATAGAGAGACATTTGTCCTACCTTAGAGCCCGGGAAATCCACAGCCAGGCATCCACAAAGTGCTTCATCCTCAGTAAAGTTGACCCCAGGCAGGATAGGAAAGGGGGGTTCATCGTGAAGATACACACTCGCCTTAACACATTGGGTGTACACGAGAACAGATTTTTTCCAATTAATCTGAGGGCTGTTTATCTAGGAGTGTATCTTAACAAAGAATAAAAAATGGTTACGAATAATTATTGCAGAGACAACAAGTAAGGAATAGTTAGAAACACCACCAAACAGTCATAAAAAGGAAGAATAGAGAGACATTTGTCCTACCTTTGAGCCCGGGGAATCCACAGCCAGGCATCCACAATCCAAAGCCAGGTATCCATAAAGTACTTCATCCTCAGTAAAGTTGACGCCAGGCAGGATAGGAAAAGGGGGTCATCGTGAATGTACACTCGCCTTCACACATTGGGTGTACACAAGAACCGATTTGTTCCAATTAAACTGGGAGCTGCTTATCTAAACAAAAATAAAAAATGGTTACGAAAAATTTTTTGCATAGACAACAAGTGAGGAAAAGGTAGAAAGAAGACAGTGGGTAACCCCTTATTGTTCAAAGCAGGATTACTTAAGGTTTACATGTAATACCCTTTTAGTTTCCAAAAATACAATGCAAGTCACAGGTTAACAAAAGTAACCAATACCATTACCCAATTGATGATTCTGAGATGGTTGCTATTGACAGACTGCAGTATCAGAAATTGCCCATATTGTGGTTATGATGGCTAGCTCAGACCTGAAATCTGTACAAAAGGTAAAGGTTACTTTACATAGCGTAAACCAACTCTGCCATGTATTGACAAGGGGCATATGTGATAAAGGCTGGTCTATGTAGTCAGGCACCAACATTTCCCAGATTTTTAACTGGTTTGAATCTTTAGTACAGCATAAGCTCCCAAAATCATTCCATTGGTATTCTTAGTTTTATTTACCTAAAAAACAGCATGGAATGGAGAACATACGACACCAAAGATCACACGACGACCACATTTGATTTTGTTCTGCTATTTCTTTCTGATTTCTCTTGCAGCCAGGTACACATTTCCAGACCAGTGATCTGTTCAGTTATCTATAATAAAAAATATGTGAAATTTCGTCTCTTTGTTTTTTACGAAACTGTGAAAGAAGAAAGAACAAAGAAACCCAAAGCAGAGCAGATGACACTAATATTCTAAAAACCACGCTTAAGAGTTAAGATATCGATAGTAAGATTCCGCCCTCCCTGCCTCCCACCACCCGCCAAAATCAAAGAAAATCAACCCCCAACCCCTTCACTAAAAACCAAACCGCAAACAACGATAAAAGCGGTTTGATCGCCGGCATTTTAATGGAAATATCTGGATCTGTAATATATCAACCAAATATCATGCCATTTTTAAATATCTCCCTATCAATATATTTTTAGGGGGAAAGTACTCAAAGTAGATCTAACAAATTTAAACCGCAAAAAAATTAAATAAGTAAAATGGTCAATTGCATGGGAATCATTTTCAATACAACAGCATTGTTCACGATTTAGAGATGATTGAGTAGCACTACTTCTTCCTACCTTAAAACAGCAGCCATCACAAATTATTTGATTAGGCTACGATCATCTTCACGCCTTGATAAGTTTTTGCAACACACGTACCAGAAGCTGTGCAGGCACGGGACTCACGAGAGACGGTAGCGAGTTCATCTGAAAAGTAAATTATTTCGTTAGTAGTGTTGCGAGATAAATCTATGAACTTTGATTATTGTCACACAAAGGGACAGATATGATTCCTCTAAATGCATCAGCCATACATGTATGGCGTCATTGTTGAGCCAGTAATTGCGACTTCACATCTGCCATCATCACCTGCAGACAGTTCTATCAGACATTTTAAATTTTCATTTATTATCAACCCTATCTACTTGTTCCTTTCATCTTCACTTTCATTTGAAAGCAATAATAACTCTGAGAGCCTTCCGTCGTTAACACAAACAACGTTGGACAAGTCGTAGTTGATTGGACAGGAGTATATATTACGTTTTAAATGTGCTCCAGCGCAGAATATCAATAATCTTTAGGTAGCAAAGTCGACGGAAGCAAAAATGCCAAACTGATGATCCCCGAATAACCAAAAAGCAAATGCGAATATTGCGGATAAACAAAAAATGATGGTCAATTGCTTTTAACTAGTGAGTGTTCACGCATCAAATCTGGAGTACGCTAAAAGCATCGTCGACTAGATATGACGATAGATCAATTTGGGGAAAATAACTGTAAAAAGCTCACCCAGATGCAAGAATAAAAGGACGCATCGGATTGCGTAACCGCACACACGCGCTAGCGAGTTTCATCGCAAGAATTAATTATTCCGGTGGTACTTTCATGGAAGAAATGAATGAACTTCATAGAATGACACACAACGAGACAGATGTGATTTCTTTTAACGCATTGGCCCAACATTTGTAAAGACATTTTCAAGGCTAGCGTTTGAGCTATCACATCTGTAATCTCCACAACGCCAACGCATGTAACACGCAATTAAATTTAACTATTCAACCTCATCCTTTCGCCTTTCCCTAACTCTATGATCCGGTCGCTGACCTCAAAGAATTCCGGAAGCCAGGAAATCTTGGTCAATAGCGGCAAACATAGGTCTAATCCTTGCCCAATTAAACTGGGTTGGGAAAAATCTAAAATAACTGAGCTTCAGCACAGAATAATAAATCATACGATAGCAAAGGCGGCGGAAGCAAAAATGACGAATAGGAAATCCCTGCATCACCAGAAAGCAATTGCAAATATGACGGTTAAACAACATAAAATTGTCAAATGAATTTAACCAGTGAATGCTCACGCATTGACTATGGAATCAGTTACAAGCATCGGCTATTACTATGGCGATATAGAACGATTGGGATGGGGATAATTACACTAAACGGACCGCACCTGTTTCCCCAATTTCGTTCAACATCTCTTTTGTAACCGGAAGCATCATATTTTAAACTGCTTAGACAAAAGAAAATAAAAAAACGACGAATTTTCAAGAGCTTCATTTGTGATGAAAAGTTTTATAGAATTGAATTCTCTTAGCACATTGGACTCCATCTTTGCCGTTCTGTTCAAGTCAGCTGTTGCGCAACATCATCAATCAGGACCACACCCTAGAGACTTTGATATATTTGTTAAATATTAGTATTATTTTCAGATATTCTTGCTGTCCTGTTGGAATCTCACCCAAAAAGTTGGAAGCAATTAATAAAGAAGATTCCGGAAGATTCTGAATCATTACATAGGGTGTCAATACAATCCGGACAAAGTTTAATGTATTTTTAACTCTCTCTGCGCAGAATAAAAACTTCCTCTCACTAACTATTGACGGTGGTATTAAATTCACCAAATAGTCGAAAAAATTAAACGGAGTAGAGAAATAAACCTACTGCACGGTGAACATGATAAATTTTTTTGAAGCAATAAAAAAATAATGGTCGGGGAAAATCGAAAAAATAGTAGAAAGTTAGGGGCGAGCAGAAGATTATCTATTGCATTAAACCAGTTAATGTTAACGCATCAAATCAGGAATAACTGAAAAGCATAGGCGACTATTTAGCGCTATTTAGGACGATAGAACAACTTGCGGGTAATCACACTAAACAACTCGCCCAGACTGTTGCCATAATTCAACTTTGTTCAACATTTCTTAAAAAATAAGGGATTTCTTTGAGCTCGTGTTAAAAGTGTCAAGTGATAAAATCGGCGATTCAAATAGTCATCTTCGCACCGGAGGAAAAACGCAGCTGTGAACTCATTGTATTGGATTGCGCAACTGCACACGCAAGTCGCTAGCGAATTCACCCAAAAATGAATTATTCCATGGGTATTCGGAATTAAATGAGCATGGATCCATTAATTCGTGAAATAAATGAGTGAACTACATCGATTGTAACACAACTTGTCAGATATAATTCCTCTAAACGCATTGTCCCAACATCATGACGTCATAAAACAGCCAGTGGTTGAGCAATCCCATCTCTCGTCTTCACAAAACAAACTCCTATTAACACGCAACAAAATTTATTTAATTTCCAAACTATTCCTTGCCAGCAATGTTTTCTCAACGCCATCTCCCAGGAGGAGGCAGAGAAGACCAACAAAATGGCCACCCAAATAAATTGCCGAGTTCAGCAAGTGGGCAGGAATACGTCACAATGATACGTGCCTCAGCACAGAATAATAATAGTCAATTGCTAGCAATGGCAAGTGAAGCAAAATGACGAACAGAGAAGCCCTGAATCACTAGGAAGCAGTTGCAAATATTGCGAATAAACAACAAATGATTGTCAAATGAATTTAACCAATAAATGTTCACGCACTGAATCTTGAATACATAAGTATAGGCGATTACTGTAACTATTTAGAACAAATTGGAACTCATCCCACTTTACGGGCCCGCCCTCTGCCTCTGCCACGATCTAACGAACAGTCCAACTTCGTCCAATATTTTTCATCAATCCGGTAGGTAAAAATCAATAAAAATGGCAAAAATTTTAAACTGCTTGATACAAAAAAACAAAAATACACTTCAGTTCGATTATATAAAAATCAGACTCCCCTTCCTGATTGCAAAGTGCGGGAGACCTGTGCAGTAAAAGATTTCTCCGTGATGTTTGGTGTAAATAACAATCTTTCCCTTATTAATATGACGACGGATTTTCACGAGCTTTAACTGTAGTCAGATGTTTTTCAGAATTTTCTTACTTTTAGAGCATTTGCATAGCTTGCCCACCGTTCATTCATATCAGCTGTTGCGCAACACCATCGCTTAAAACCACACACTAGAGACCTAGAAAGATTTATTAAATTTTTAATTCTTTCCGCAGATTTTTCTTGACGTCTTTTCTTGCTCGTGTTGTTGTTGGAGCTCCAACTCCTATAAAAGGAGAAATCAAAGAAGAAGGATGCAGAATCAATGTTTTGGACTCTTTACATTCTGGACAAGAAATCATGTCTCGTTAACTGTCTCTGCGCAGAATAAAAACTTCCTCTCACTAACCGTTGACGTTGGTATTAAATTCACATAATAGACGTTGGCGTGTGTAAGGTAATTAACTTATGTCCATCTTTGATTTCGTAAACGCTGACGGACACCTTGATCCCCATAGTTCAGAAAGGGAATAGGGCCTTTTCGACAAGACAAAACGATTACTTCTTGATTTATTCTACGTTTTACACGAACTCGCAGAAACAGACAATAAGTTCTGAGAGGAATAATTTTTTTCAAATGTACCCAAACGAGGTGTGTTGAGTGTCATGTTTAAACGGAACGATACGAATTCTATGATATTTCCGAAACGCTACAACGTGTCTAACATTCGAAATGCACATCTTTTCACCTCCATCCAGTACGTCACAGCATACAGTTGCCACAAAAGAAATTTCACGTTCACGAAAATTAAACGGAGTAGAGAAATGAATTTGGACGCACGGTGGGCGTGGTAAATGTTTGTGATGCAATAAAGAAAGGAAGAGTGTGATAAAATCGACATAAAAGAAAAAGTAGAAAGTCTGGAGAAAAGGATCGAGTAAATAGTGACGCAATAGTGCCGTGAGTTATGTCCACCAATAGAAATTTTTTGAAATGCCGAGAATTTTGACAATTTCATTGACATTTTAAATCATCTAAACCTCAATCGCCCAACCAGGGTCGTGTTAAATGTCCCCAACGAAGGACAGGCTGGGAGATATGATAGAAAAGTCCCGTACCCACAACAACGAACAGTTTTTCGACGAGTTGGAACACCGAGCGAAGGGGTAAAACGTAAAAGGCAAAACGCGATGGTCTATCAATTCTGTACTAGTTATGGCTCACTAACATTCCACCCGCTGTAAGCAAAGCAGCTAACGCTTTCGAGCAACATTTTGAAACTTGGACAACAGACTGTTTTGCGTCATTTCTGATGGATTTAAATTACATTTTTCACGCAATAAAGAGGAAGAGAAAAGGAAAAAAACGAGAAAAAGAAAATTAGGATTGAAAGAGGGGGAATCAGGAATGAAGAATAAATCCGCCTTTACTCTTGGCAGAAAACAAAATTTTATTTTTCACTGAACCAAAAATTTATTTTTTTAAAAGAGGATCTACGTGTCACGGCATTTCCAGTACGACTTCCCTTCATATTTGCTTACGCTCAGCTATTCGAGGCTTTTTATAGTCTATCGACTTTCGAGAAAGCCTTTGTGCCCCGAGGGGAAACCATTTCAGCACCGCCAATAAACTCAAAACGGATTGAAGGAAGTATTGTAAGGTGAAATAGTATCAATTGATTAGTTAATCAAATTCAAATTCCTTTCAAAGAACACCACCCACATGGTACCCAAGCTGAATATTCGATAAAAAAACTGACGGCCCTATAATCTTTCGTCTCAGGAAACAGGATGATTGACAAGGATTGGCGTAGGTAATACAGATTTTTTCATTTTGGTTAAATCATTTCACATTATCTATTTCAAACAAGTTTTCAGCAGAGCCGGTCAAGTGAGGGAAATTGGGACGATTATCTCGCAGCAAACTGCAGCTGAGGCAACAGCAGTTGATCAGCCAATGACTTCACTTATCCTTCCGAGCTTTTAGAGTGTCAATAAAAATCAATCTCATTAAAAACCCCCACGTCAATACAAACCCTCTGTGTGAATATCTCCTTCCTGCTAAGCGCTAATTAAGATAACTGGTGTTAGTTAACTTAACAATTTTTACATCAACCTAGTGCAGTATCATAATTACGTCGTGCTCATTAACTTGAACATCAAAATGTGATAATCATTAACAGAAGAAGCACAAACTCCGCTGAGATTGACTGGTTTTAGAATTGATAACCGAATCAATTTTATAAACAACTTTGGCTGATTACAGGTCTTTGTTATTCCCCAGAACGATACACTGTGCGATCAAACCGAAAAGTTTCGACACTTGAAGGCAGAGTCCACCAACGCTTAAGATAGACTAAACAGAGATAATTGAATTAAAATTTGGAAGAACTCTTGACGTAAAAATGTGCTCAAGATTGCCCTCAGATGAATATCAAATTTGGACAAGGGAGTTTATTTCTTCTGCGTTTTAATTCATTTGTAAGGAAAATATGCGCAACACAAACCAATCCGCGTTTTTTGAAGTTCAATTTTACACGCATCCGAATAAGTAAAGTGCAGTGGAGAAAAATAATTACTTATGCGTCAACGAATCACTTCGCTTCTTTGACCACTTGGATTATTAAAATTTTAATTGTGAGCCTAACTATTGAAAAAAATTTCCCAATACCACCACCCAACCTATATTAATACGCAGTTGATTCCAACAGTAGTAATAATTTCTCCTTAACATTAATTTTATGAGTTACTGAGTTTTTAATTGATGAACTTTAAATTTAGCATCATAGTGTTAATTAGTACGAATCAAACAAGAACATTTACTTGGCCAGTTAAACACAAATCACCCCATATAGTATAAGTCTGGTGTATCATTTACCCGACGGAGAACACTACCTCCCGCCACCCGGCAGCCACAAATTATTTAATTAGGCTACGATCAGTCATCTTTACGCCCTGACAAGTTTGCAACTTCACGTACCAGAGACGCCTTGAAGGTCTAGCAGATAAATGGGAAAGATGGAAAATATAATTAAATTGTGCTCCAGCACACAATAAGAACAGCCTCTAGGAAACAGAGGGGACGGCAACAATAATAAACTGGTGATCCTCGAATCGAAAAATCGCAACTGCTAATATTGCGAATAAACGACAATAGATTGTCAATGGAATTTACCCAATAAATTTCCATGCATCAAATCTGGATGAAATGACAAGAAAATCATTCGGGTTATCACACTCAACAGACCGCTCCTGTTGCCATGATTCATGTTCATTCAACATTTAAAAAAAAAATTATTTCTTTCGGCTACAAACTCTACAAGTGTCAAAATCCGCGATTCAATCAACCATCTTCACACCGGGGGAAAAATCGGAAAAATGCGCTGTAGACTCGTTGTATCGGTTGCGCAACCGCACACGAAAGAAGCTAACGAGTTCCATCACAAGAATGAATCATTCCGTGGGTAGTGTCGCTAAATAAATTAATGAACTTTGTTGATTGTCACACAACGAGACAAATATGATTACTTTCAATGCTTTGGCCGAACATTGTGACGTCAATTTCAAGTCAGAAGTTGAGCGATCAAATCTCTCATATTCATATTACAACCGCTTACAACACAAAGTTAAATTTCTCCATTATTCTAACACATCCTAGCCCTCACCATTCTGTTAACATCAATACTGAAATCGATCCCAATTTTGGTGGTTCAAGACTCAAAGTAATTGACGCGCAAGCGAAAAGTCGATTTGGCGACTTGTGAAGAGGGCGGATGGAAATCCTAATTAATTGAGTTGCAGCACAGAATTTTAACCCCATCGGTAGCAAAGGCAGTGGAAGCAAAAATGACGAATCAAGAATGCTTGAAACAACAGAAAGAAACTTTGAAAGTTGCGAATAAACAAGAGACGATTGTAAATTGCAATTTACAAACAAATGTTCACGCATCAAATCTGAAATAAGTCGCAAACATCTATGATGAATTGACGATATACAACAATTTGGGGATAATCACACTAAACGGGCCGCTCCCGTTGCCGCGATATCCCATCTCGTTCAACATATTTTGTTTGTAACCGGAAGTGAATAAAAATGTTTCCCTTATTAATATACCGACGAAGTTTCATGCACGAACTTTTCAGCTGTTGTCAAATGTTAAAATTTTTTTTTTACTATTAGCGACTTTAAGAGCATTTTCATAGCTTGCGCACCATTCTGTTCAAATCAACTGTTACGCAACATCATCAGTTAGAACCACACACTAGAGACCTTGAAATATCTTTTAATTTTGAATACTGAATTAAATCTACAGACGAATCGATTTTGTGAACTACCCTCGGGCCGATAACAGGTCTTTGTTACTCCCTAGGAAGATACATTTTTCGATGAAACTGAAAAGTTACGTCACTTGAAGGCTGAGTCCAACGCTAATAAGACTAACGGAGAGAAGTTAACTAAAAATGAGAAGAACGCTCAACGCTGACGTAAAAATGTGCGCAAGATTGCCCCACAAGTGAAAATCAATTCTGGCCAACGAACTAGCGCTTGTTAAAGCTCGAATCGACGAAGGAAGATTCTTATACTTCCAGCAATCAAGCAAAAACTTCCAAATTAATCAAACGAACCAGATAATGATTGCAGAATCTCATCAGAAAAATGAAATTAAAAGAATCCAACTACCGTGATTCATCCATCGATCTTCTCTTTATTACATGGACAGTTGCTTTCGTGATTCAGAATTACCAAGGATCTAAATATTTGAATTAACGTTTCAGTTTCACTCATTGAGCTGTGTAATGGATGGCCGTGGATGGCATGGACATTGGAGCATGGAATCAAGGAATCAAGAGTTAAGTAACTTTCATAAGATCGAGAATTAGCTATGATTACTGACCACACAACCAACGTTCCATCCCAAATTCAATGAAGTCCACATTGATTAATCCGAACAAAAAGTGTCGACCTTGTACGTGTTTTCGCTTCCGCTGTGAGTGGTACATGTATGTAAGCATGAATCTCATTTGATGACCAGACAAACGTAGTTGAAGGCAAGATAAATTCTCAAATTTAGTGTATCTGGGCGCAATTGTAATGTTCATCGTAAGAAAATAGATTGGCACGATTGATTTGTGTTGCCCGGTTGAAAATGACGCATTTTTCCCTCTTTGGGCGATTCGATTTCATTTGCAGGAAAATATGCGCAACACAAACCAATCCGCGTATTTGAAGTAAAATTGTAGGCCTACAAGCGTCAAACTAAGAAAGGTAAAAGGGAGAAAAATAATACTGATGCGTATACGAATCACTTCGCTTCTTCGGCAAATTGATTTGTTTATATTTTAATTGTGAGCTTAATTATTTTAAAAAAATATAGACTACTGTTTTCCCAATAACGGGACCCCCCCCCCAACCTCAATTAATTCGCAATTGATTCATTTCAAACAGAAGCAATAAATTCTCTTATAAATTAATTTCACGAGATACTGCGTTTTTAACTGTTGAACTTTAAATATAACATCATTGTGATAATTAGCATGAATCACACAATAACATTTATTCAACCAGTTACACCCAAATCATTCCATAGAGTGAGTCTGGTGTATCACATACGTGACAGGGAAATCTACCTACATATTCTGAACTCGATTGATATTTGAAATTAGACGTGACTATGACTAGTCACGAATGTCGGGTATTCCAAAAGACGTTTGTCATCGTACATTAGACGTTTCCAATCCCCAGGAAGTCGAAATCATTGGGAGTCCAATGTACAAAAACCACTCTAATGGATATATCCGGATCATACCTAATTTGTTAAAAAATATCAAGCCATATTTAAATATCTCCCTATTAACATGTTTAGCACAAAAGTAAATCTGCATTAACAGATTTAAATCGCGTCAAGTAATAAAGTTAGGAAAGCGGTCAAATGCATCGGATTCTTTGTAAATAAAACAGCATTGTTCACGATTGTTCACGATTTAGAAATGACTGAGTAGTGAGTAGCACTACTTATCACCAAGTGAAAACAACAACCAAGAATGATTTGATTAGGATACGATCGGTCATTTTAACGCCCTGACAAGTTTGCAACTTCACGTACCAGAGACGCTAGCGAGTTCATCTGAAAAATTAATTATTTCGTTAGTAGTGTGGCGAGATGAATACATGAACTTTAATTATTGCCACACAACGTGACAGAAATGATTTCTCTAAATGCATGTGCCATACATTTATGGCGTCATTTTCGAGCCAGCGATTGCGCCTTCCCATCTGCCATCATCACCTGCAGACGCCTATGTCAGATATTTAAATTTCTCAGATGTTATTAGTACTCATTAGTCATTACTCCCTAATCTCTTTCCTCACCTTGAAGTGCAATCGATGGAACCTGTCAATGTCTTCCGTCGAAAAGACCTTCCTGCGTGAAGTCCAACAATGTGCTGAAACCACTGATTGGGACAGGGAAACATTGCATTTTTACTGGGCTCCAGCACAGAATATTAGTAATTTTTCACTAGCAGACTCGATGGAAGCGAAAATGACAAACTGAAAACTTCCATATCACCAAAAAGCAATGGCAAATATTGCGGATAAATAACAGATGATTGTCTATTGCATAAAACCAGTGAATGTTCACGCGTCGAATCTGGAGTACGCTACAAACATCGGCGTCCGGCGACTAAATAAACGATAAAACAATTCAGGGAAATCAATCTTAACAGCTCGCCGTGTTGCCAAGAATAAACTTTGTTCAACATTTCTGAACTAAGAGGATTTTGGGCGCTACACGTGTAGCAACGGACCGTTCAATCAGCCATCTTCACATCGAAGAATAAAAAGATAACAAACTCGAGACTATAATCGTGACCTTGAAAGTTATAATCATGTCTCATAACCCAAATGTTCAGTAGTGGCAATTAACAAAGCGCAAATATATACGGATAGGGGGTAAAGAAAGCATATATGTGGACTCATTCTTTCGGATTGCGCAACTGCACACGAAGGTCGCTACTCGCTAGCGAGTTACATCCTATAAGAATTCATTATTCCGTTTGTAGATTTGCGGAATAAATGAATGAACTTCATAGACTGTTACACAACGTGACGGATAAAATTCCTTTAAAAGCATTTGCCCAACATTGTCAGCACGTCAATTTCAAGCCAGCAGTCGAGCGATCACATTTGCCATCCTCACAATGTAAACGCCTATAACACGCAATTAATAACATCAATTATTCTAACTCATCCTAGCCCTCGCAATTCGCTCTCAAAGATTTTTGGGAGATCCGGTAATCGTAGAAGGGGATTCCAAAGCAATTGAGAGCTTACCAGATACAACTGGGTAGGTGAAATTCTTAAATAACTGTACTTCGGCACGGAAAATTAAATCTTTGGGTAGCAAAGGCGGCGGAAGTAAAAATGACGAATTGAGAATCCCTGAACCAGTAGAAAGCAAATGCAAATACTACTAGTAAACAACAGAAAATTGTCAAATGAATTTAACCTGTGAGTGTTCAAGCAATGAATCTGGAATAAGTCACAAGCATCAGCGATCACTGTGATGATTTAAAAAAATTCGGATCATCACACTTAACGGCCCGCCCTCGCCCGCCCTCTGCCACGATCCAACTTCATTCAACATTTTTCACATGACCGGAAGAGCAAAATGGCAAAAAGAAAAATGTTTTAAGTCTTTGAACTGCTTGGTAAAAAAAAACATACTTCAGTCCGATTATTCCGATTACACCTAAAGAAATCAGAATTTCCTTCGTTTTCACCGGTTTTCACAAAGTGCAGGCGGCCAGTGCAGTAAAAGATTTGCCCGTTTGTTGTTAAGAAAATGATAATTGTTAATAAAACATCATTGTTCACGATTTAGAAATGACTGAGTAACACTCTTTATTCCTACCTTAAAACATCAGCCACGAATTGTTTTTTTAGGCTACAATCAGTCATCTTTACCCCTTGACAAGTTTGCAACTTCACGTTCCAGCAGCTGTGCCAAGTGTGTAGGCATGGTATTCACGAGAGACGCTAGCAAGTTCATCACCAAAATCAATTATTTTATGAACTTTATTCGTTGTCACAAAACGTGACAGACATGATTTCTCTAAATGCATTGACCCAACATCATATGACGTCATTAACAAGCCAGCGGTTGAGCGATCACATCCGTCATTTTCACAATGCAAACACCTATAAAATGCAACAAATTTTATCTATTATTTTAACTTATGCAGTTATGCTTGACCCACCATTTTAATTCCCTGATGACTTAAAGACATTCATATAATCACTTGGCTTCGAAAAAATTGGCCGGATGTTGAAACTTTATCCAGTGATTGGAAATTAAAAGTGGGCAGGAGAAAATAGAATTTATAAGTGCTTCAGCACAGAATATTAATAATCTTTCGCTAGCAAAGGGGACAGAAGCAAAAATGACGAATGGAAAATCCTTGAGATTCCAAAATGGAACTAAGAATATTGCGGGTAAATAACAGATAATTGTCAAATAAATTTAACCAGTGAATGTTCACGCATTGAATCTGACAAGCTACAAGCATCGGCTATTACTACGACGATGTAAAAAAATGTGGGGATTATCACACGAAACGGTCCGCTCCTGTTGCCACGATCCCACTTTGTTCCAACTTTGAGTATGTGTGTAAACGGAAGATAGAAATAGCGTAACATTTTAAACCACTTGATCCAAAAAACCAAATAATAATAATTAAAAAAATGTTAAAATTGCGATGAATTTTCAAGAGCTTTATTGTTTGTGACCGAAAGTTTTATAGAATTTATTATTTTTAGCGCATTGGATGCCATGTTTACCGTTTTGTTAATTCAGCTTTTGTGCAACTTTATCAATTAGAGCCACACACTAAGGACCTTGAAATATTTATTAAATTTTTAATTCTTTACAAAGATTTTCTTGCTGTCCATTTCGGTTGCTCTTATCCCCATAAAGGCAATGCATAATGAAGGAGACCTGATAAACCTGTCGAAGGCATCATTAAAATGTAGACAAATCACGAAAAATTAACTGTCTCTGCGCAGAAAAGAAACTTTCTCTCACTAACTATTGACGGCGGTATCAAATCCACAAGATTAGACTCTGGTAAATAATCAGGTAGGTGACTTGTGTAGACATTTTGTTTCACAATCGTTACCGGACACCTTGATCCCCGCAGTTCAGAAACAAAAAAAAGCAGTTTCGATAAAACAAAGCGATTACTGCTAGATTTATTCAACTTTTTTCACGAAGTCGCGAAAAAAAAAACTATAAGTTGCGAGTGGAATTCTTTTTCTCAGGTGTCTCTAAACGAGGTGTGTCAGTCTCACGTTTAAACGGAGCGATAAAAGTCTAGGATATTCACGAAACGATACAAAGTGTCTAACATTCGAAATGCAAATCTTTTCACGTGAAAACTGAACACCAGCGTTAAATTTTCCTGAACGTAAAATTTCATTCTTCTTTTGCTGTAGAGAAATGAATTTGGTGCACAGTGGGCGTGGTAAATTTTTGCGATGCAATAAAGAAAAGAAGAGTCGGGAAAGATGGACATCAAAGAAAAGTAGAAAGTTGGGAGGAGGGACCAAGAAAATTGTTACGCAAAATCGTTAGTTACGTCCATCAATATAAAATTTTCGAACTGCCAAAAATTTTGACAATTTAATTGGCATATAAATTATGTAAACCTCAGACTAACAACTAGCGTCGTGTTAAATGTTCCCAACGAAGGACAGGCTAGGAGATGTGATAGAACAGCCCCGGACACACAACAACGAACGGTTTTGCGGTATAAAACAAGCCTAATGTGGACGAGTCGCTCTACAAATGAATTATTTAATTAACCCTGATTGAGATAAGAAACGGCATGAGAAAATGACAGTCAACCGTCTAGCTCAGGAATAATAGCACTCCGAAAGGTTTCATAACCAACGCCACCAAACAGTCATGAAAAGGAAAAATAGAGACGTGTGTCCTACCTTCAAGCCCGGGAAATCCACAGCCAGGCATCCACAAGTGATTCATCCTCAGAAAAGTTGACGCCAGGCAGGACAGGAAAAGGGGGTCATCGTGAATAGACACTCGCCTTCCCATTGGATGAACACGAGGACAGAGTTTTTCCAATCAATCTTGAGCTGCTTATCTAAAAAAAAAAAAAAATGAGTTACGAAAAAATATTTCAGAAATTCCTTGGTATTCAAATATTCCTTTGGTACTTTCGCGGAATAAATAAACGAACTTCATAGACTTTTACACAACGTGACAGATATAATCCCTCCTAATGCATTGGCCCAACATCATGACGTCATTTACAAGCCAGCGGTTGAGCGATCACATCTCTCATCTTCTTAAAAAAAACGCCAATAACGGCAATTGATTTTATCCATTATTCCGACTAATCCTAGCCGTCACCGGTCCTTCTCTTCTTCGAATTCCATTTCTTATATCGAAGAAGAAAACTTCCGAAAAACAAATACCCCAAAAAAACTACGAATAGTCTATTGAATTTTTGTTTTTGGGGTTCAAGTGGGCAAGTGGGCAGGAGAGAATCTTATTTAACTGTGCTTCAGCACAGAATGTTAAATCTTTGGCTAGCAAACGCAATGGAAGCAAGAATAACAAAGTAAGAATCCCTGAACCAGTAGAGAGCAGCTGCAAAGTAGCGAACAAAAAACAGATTATTATCAATTGCATTTAACCAATTAATGTTCACGCATTAAATCTGGAATAAGTCAAAAGCATCGGCTATTATTATGACGATATGGAACAAATTGGGGCATCACCACACTTAACGGCCCGCCCTCTGCTACTAGATATGACTATGGAACAACTCGGAGAAATAATGACAATTATTACAGCGCAGATATGAATACGGGGAAAGAACGTGACTGTGGACGAATCGTATCGGTTGCGCAACTGCAAACGAAAGTCGCTGGCGAGTTTCATCCCAGGAATTAATTACTCCGTTTGTAGATTCGCGGAATAAATGAATGAACTTCATAGATTAACACATAACGAGACAAATATGATTAGCTCCAAAGCTTTGGCCCAACATTGGTGACGTCATTTTCGAGTAAGCGGTTGAGAGATCGTATCTCTCATCTTCTAAATACCAACGCCCATAACACCCAGTTAAATTTATCCATTTTGGTAATGATTCCTTGCCGTCACAGATTTAATTGCCAAAATTCTGTGAGGAACATGTTAATCAGCACGATTTCAACTGCTTCTCGACAGTGCGTGGTATAGGCAGAAGGAATTCTTAATAAACTGTGTTACAGCACAGAATTTTAACCCATCGGTAGCAAAGGCGGCGGAAGCAAAAATGACAAATCGAGAATGCTTGGAACATCAGAAAGCATCAGCGAAGGTTGAGAATAAACAAAAGACGATTGTCAATTGCAATTAACAAATTAATGTTCACTCATTAAATCTGGAATAAGTCACAAGCATCGGCTATTACTATGACGATATAAAACAAATTGGGATCATCACACTTAACGGCCCGCCCTCACCCGCCCTCCGCCACGATCCAACTTCGTTCAACATTTTTCATATCACCAGAAAGTAAAAGAACATAAAATACCGCCCAAAATTTTAAAACTGATAGATGCAAAAATCGAATAAAACATACTCCAGTTTGATTATATAAAAATAAGAATTCCCTTCCCAATTAGCGATTACAAAATGCGGGCGGCCAGTAGAGTAAAAGATTTCTAAAAAAAAAAGTCAATTATTTCTTTAGTAGTGTCACGAGATGAATCTATGAACTTTGATTATTGTCACACAACGTGACAGATATGATTTCTCTAAATGGGTCTGTCATACATTTATGGTGTCATTTTCAAGCCAGCTATTCCACCTTCACATCTACCATCATCGTCTGCAGACGCCTACTTCAGACAAATTAATTTCGAGGTTCATTAAGTCCTATTAACTCCCTATTCTCTTCCATCACCTCAAAAAGCAAGCTCGAAAACTATCAAAGACTTCAGTCGAAGATATCTTGGAGCGTGATGTCAAATGTTGTTTCAAGCAAATTGATTGAACGGGAGATAATTACATTTTAACTGTGTTCCAACACAGAATATTAATAATCTTCCGGTAACAAAGTCAATGATAGCAAAAATAACAAACTGAGAACACCCAAATCACCAGAAAATAATTGCAAATATTACGGATAAAAACGGATGATTGTGAATTGCAATTAACTTATGAATGTTCACGTATCAAATCTGGCATCAGCGACTAGACAGACGATAAAACAATTCGGGGAAATAACACTAAACAGCTCGTCCTTGATGTCATGATTCAACTTCGTTCATTATTTCTCAATAATGCTTGAGCTTCGATAGTGTTAAAATCGGCGATTTTATCAGCCATCTTTAGACCGCAGAATCAAAAGATAACAACTTTCAGGCCAATCGTGGCCTTGACAAGTTGCAATCATGTCCCGTATTAACCCAAATGTTCAATAATTATTTTAGCGCTCATTGTTGATATGAATAGGGGGAAAGAAGTCAAAGAACGCAGCTGTGGACGCATTGCATCAGATTGCATAACCTCACCCAAGTCACTAGCGAGTTCATTCCAAGAATAAATTATTCCGTTAGTAATTGACTAATTTCGCGAAACGAACTAATTCAATGTTCGAATGAACTTTATAAATTGACAGACAACGAGATAGATATTATTACTTTCAATGAATTGGCCCAACATTTGTGACATCATATTCAAGCCAGCGGTTAAGCGATCACATCTCATCTTTACAAAGCAAACGCTTATAAAATTCTATTAAAATTATTCATTATTCTAACTCATCCTTGCCCTCACATTATTTTCGACTTCTTGTTGTTGACATTCGAACATTTGACAACTTCTACGTCCGATGTCATCTGGGCAGGAGAACATCTTAATTAACTGTGATTCAGCACAGAATATTAAATCTTTCGGTTGCAAAGGCGGTGGAAGCCAAAATGACGAATTGGAAATCCCTGAATCACCAGTAAGCATATGAAAATACTACGAGTAAACAACAGAAAATTGCCAAATGAATGTAACCAGTTAATGTTCGCGCATTAAATCGGGAATATACAGAAGCATCGCCTATTACTATGACGAGATAGAACAATTTGGGGATAATCACACTTAACGGGCCGCTCCTGTTGCCACGATCCAACGTCGTTCAACATTTTTTTTTTTGTAACCGGAAGGTAGAAATGGCACAGACTTTTATTACTGTTTAAACAAAAGAAAATAATAATACAAATTTTAAAAATCTTCATTTCGATTGCATAATCAAGATACCATTCCTTATTATTTGCGGGCGCCGGTACAGTAAAAAGATTTCACCGTTATATTTGGTGTAAATAACAATCTTTCTTTAATTAATGTGACGTCGAATTTTCAAGAGCTTTTTATTTGCGACCAAAAGTTTTATAGAATTTATCACTTGCGCATTGGATGTACCATGTTTACAGTTCTGTTCAAGTTAGATGTTGCGCAACATCATCAATTGGAACAACACACTACAGATCTTTAAAGATTTGTTAGATTTTAAATTCTTTACACACATTATCTTGCTGTCCTTTGGAATCTGACCCACGGACTTTGATTGTTGTGGAACATGTTCTGGTCTTCTGGACTTCCACTTACAACCATAAGTTGGGAGGGGGTACTGAACTCTCAATCCGGACAAGATATCGTGTCTCGTTAACTGTCTCTGCGCAGAATAAAAACTTTCCCTCACTAAGTATTGACGGTGGTATTACATTCACAAGATAGACGTTGGCATATATTAGGTAATTAACCGACGTCGATATTTTGTTTCGCAATCGATAACAAACACCTTGATCCCCGCAGTTCAGTAACAAAAAAGAGCAGTTTCGATAAGACAAAGCGGTTACTGCTAATTTTACTCAATTTTTTTTCACGAAGTCGCAGAAACAGACAAGAAGTTCTGAGTGCATTTTTTTCTCGTAGTCTCTAAACAAGGTTTGTCAGTGCAATGTTCAAACGGAACGATACGAATTCTAGAATACTCCCGAAACGCTACTACAACGTGTCTAGCATTCTAAACGCATATTTTATCACATGAGCACTGAGCAGGTCCATGCCGCACGTCGCATCCAGTTGCCGCAATCAAAATTTCACGTTCGAAAAAACTAAACGGAGAAGAGAAACGAACTTGCTGCAAGGTGGACGTGGAAAATTTGTGTGATGCAATACAGAAAAGAAAAGTCGTAAAATTCGAAAAATTTTGAAAGTCAGGAGAGAAGCATATTGTTACGCAATGCCCATCAACAGAACATCTTCGAACTGCCGATAATTTAGCTTATCGAATTAGCTTACCAAACTTAGTCAACCACAGTTGCCCAACCAGGGCGTCGTGCCAAAATGTCCCGAACGAAACCCAAGCTGCGTGGTAAGAAAGTACGGTCCCAGAAAACGACAACGAAAGTTTCGACCCACTAATCAAATTTCACCAGGACGAAGCGATTCTACTTTGATTGAAATGCTCGTTCAAATGTATAGGGAGGACAGAGCTGACAATGGCTAAACAAATCAAATCAACTTACCGGAGGGCGGAGGCCAAACAATCTACAGGTCACGGTAAATTCGAAACTAATCGGCACGCCGGCGATATATCCAAATTGTGTTACGCGAAAACTTAAACAGTACAATACCAAAGAAAGAAAAACAACTAACACTTTCGAGCAAAATTTTAAAACTTAGAAAATAAAGCCACAGAAAACCGAACCTGCTGCACACCTCTGGCAAGTGACAACTAAGAACTGACTGAAATGCGTCATTTCTGGTGGGTTCGATACCTTTTTTCGACGCAATAAAGAGAGGAAGAGTAAAGGAAAAATCGAGAGAAAGAAAAGTAGGATTGAGGGAGGGGGGAATAAGGAAAGAAGAATAAATCCGCCCCTTTCTCTTGGAAGAAAACAACATTTTTAAAATATATTTTTTAAAGAGGTTTCCACGTGCCACGGCATTTCTATTACCACTTCCCCTCAAACTTGTACGGTGCTCATCTGTTCTTTCCTCTTGACGTGAAAGCGACTTTAGCGGCCTTTAAGCCCCGAGGTAAAAACAGTCCCGCCAATAATTCAAAATGGATTGATGGTAGTATTTTCAATAACTCAACAATAAGATCAATTGGTTAGTGAATCAAATCAAATTCCTTTCAAAGAACACCACCCACATCACACACAAGCTGAATATTTGATAAGAAAAAATCACGGCACTTAACATCTGAAACTAAAGAACAGGTTAATTAGCTATAATATTCGCTATAAATGTTGATTTAACCTTTTCAAATAAAAATAATTAACATTGATTGGTAACCAGACAGGTTGAGTGAGAAAAGAAACAATGCACAACGCATTTAGTTTGTCATTGATCAGAAGATACCAAGCACCAACTTTCTTCTTGCCTGTTTACTCTCTTACTCATTAAACCATGGTATGAATCAAATTAAACTCAATCTCCTTTTTAATCACAGCGTAATTGCCAATCCTCTGCGCAAATACTCCCTCCTGCTAAGCGCTAATTGAAATGCACGGCGTTAATTATCTTCGCAATTATTTCATAAACTCAGGGCACCACCGTAACTTCAACGTGCTCATTGAGTGGAACATCTAAATGTCAATAACGTTAACTGTAAAAGCACAAACACCGTTCAAATTGATTGGATGCACAATTGATAATCGGAAAAATAATTAATTTTAACTATCCTCGGGCGATTACTTAGATTTGCTACACCCCAGAAAGATGCATTTTGCTATCAAAGTAAACAGTTACGGCACTTGAACTTGATGGCCGAGTCCAACGCTAAAAATAGACTAAACAAAGAAATTGACCTAAAATTGAGGATAACTCTGACGTAAAAAAAAATGTGCGCAAGATTGCCCTCGGGTGAAAATCAGTTCTGGCTTACGAACTAGCATAGCGCTTGTTAAATAAAAGCTCGAATTGCCGAAGGAACCCAAAAAAAAAGTTTAAACCATGTTCCATAACCTGGATGTTCAATAGCCAACTGTGGACGCCTTGAATCGAGTTGCACAACCTCACCCAAGTCGGTAGCGAGTTGACCCCTAGAAATAATAATTCCGTTTGTAGATTCGCGTTATAAATGAATGAACTTCATAGATTGACACTCACCGCGACAAATATGATTACTTTTGAACGCTTTGGATCAGCATTGGGACGACATTTCAAGCCAGCGGTTGGGCGATCGCGTCTCTAATCTTCTCAGAGCAAACGCCTGTAAGACTCATTAGTTTTCCCAATTGTTTAGCTTCTCCTGACCGTTGCTCCTTCCGACAGTTGCTCGGCCGGTCGCCCATCTCCAAAAGTTGTGTACTACTCGGTTATGAGAACACGGGCAAGTGTCCTAACTCCACTATACTTCTTGAAGTGGTCAGGAGGAAACCATAAACAAAACTGACTCAGCACAGAATATTAACTCTTACGTTAGCAAAGTCGTTGGAGGCAAAATGACGAATTGAGAATCCTTAAATCACCAGTAAGCAATTGCGAGGAATGCGAATAAACAACAGATGATGTCAATTACAATTAACTAATAAATGTTCACATCAATCACGTCTGGAACAAATCACAATCATCGGCTATTGCTATGACAATATAGAAAATTTGGGGATAATCACACTTAACGACCCGCAAACATTTTTCATGTAATGGGAAGGTAAAAAGCGGAAAAAATGGCAAAAATTTTAAACTGCTTGATACAAAAAAAAACAAAACAAATAAAAAACTCGTAAAAATATGAATTTCCTCCCTGATCACAAAAATGCGGGCGGCAAGTGCAGTAAAAGATTTCTCCATTATGTTCGGTGTAAATAACAATCTTTCCCTTATTTGGCATCGAATTTTCACATCCGTACCCCAAATCGATTGCTTTCATCGTTTTCCCAGTGCCGCTTCTCCCAATCTCCCGCCCTCAATTAATACGCAGTTGATTCAAACTGTAGTTATTAATTTTCCTTTACATTAATTTTAAAA
This sequence comes from Daphnia pulicaria, assembly GCF_021234035.1. Classification (NCBI taxonomy): domain Eukaryota; kingdom Metazoa; phylum Arthropoda; class Branchiopoda; order Diplostraca; family Daphniidae; genus Daphnia; species Daphnia pulicaria. The sequence continues at coordinate 11,804,784 of NC_060916.1, forward strand.
GTTATTTCATCAAGAAATTGGTGAACTTTAAATCGAGCACTTCAGTGTTAAATAATTCGAATCAAAATTAACTTTTATACTGCCAGTTACACCCAGATCATCCCATCATAGAGTAAGTCTGACGTACCAGTAACCCGACAGAGAAAACTACCTAGATATTCTGGACTTAGTTGCAAGGTTAATCAGAGTATCCAGCAGATTCCAAAAGACATCTGTCAGCTGAGGTTGCCAATCCTTGAGCAGGTGAATGGGAAAGTACAACGTAAACATTTACGAAGTATCTGGAGCTCTATAATTTATTAATAATTATCAAGCCGCCTTTAAATGTCTCCCCATCAATATGTTAAGCGCGAAAGTAAATCTGCAATAACAGATATGAATCGCGTCAAATAAAGAAATAAGGAAAACGGACAATTGCATCGGATTCATTGTCAATTGAACAAAATTGTTCACGATTTAGAAATGAGTGAGAAGCACTAATGATTCCTACCTTAAAATAGTTCAGCCAGTATATTATTTGATTAGATTACGATCAGTCATCTTTATGCCTTGACAAGTTTGCAGCTTCAAGTACCAGCAGCTGTGCAGGCACGGTACTCACGAGAGACGCTTGTGAGTTGACAAAATCAATTATTTCGTTAGTAGTGTCGCGAGATGAATCCATGAACTTTGATTATTGTCACACAACATGACTGAAATGTTCTCTCTAAATGCATTAGCTCAACATTTGTGCAACGTCATTGTAGAGCCAGCGATTGCGACTTCACATGTGTAATCATCACCTGCCAAGCTTACATCAGACATTTAATTTCTCAATTTTGACAGAGTGTTTTCTTCTTAATCAACCCCACCAATCTACAGTATCTGCCGCTTCTGAAATTAGTCTTCCTACGAAAACATCTATAAGCAGGAAGCAGGAAGGGAAGCTGAAAGAGCTCATGGGATTGATGGAAGGAAAATACATTTTAGTTGTGCTCCAGCACAGAATATCAATACCCTCTAGGTAACACAGGCGACGGCAGCATAAGTGAACTGAGAATGCCCGAAAAACCAATGAGCGATTGTGAATATTGCGGATAAACAACAAAAATTTGTCAATGGCGTTTAACCAGTGAATGTTCACGCATCAAATCTGCAAAACGCTACATATGCATCTACTATATACGACGATAGAAAAATTTTTGTAGAAAAAATCAGACTAAACGACACGCCTCTCTTGCCATGATTCAACTTCGTTTAACATTTCTCAAAAAGTGATTTCTTTGGGCTTCAAGTGTTTAAATCGGCAATTTTTAGTTGTCTGTGACGCAATATAAAAGAGAGGAAGGGCAAAGAAAAATCGATAAATTTAAGAATTAGGAAAGGAAAAGGGGGGAGGGTCGGGAAAGAAAAATAGAACCACTCCCTTCTCTTGGCAGAAAACAACTGGCCAATAAAAAAACGGATTGACGGAAAGTAAATTGTAAGCTGAAACGGTATCAGTTGTTTAGTTAAAACCAGATTCAAGTTCCTTTCAAAGAACACCACCCAAATCATATTCAAGATGAAAATTCGATTAGAAAAAATCACGGTCCTGAAGCATTTCGATTCATGAAACAGGATAGTTGACAAGGGTTTCATAGTTCATATTGACTTTTCTCAAGTAGGATAAAAGATTTCACATTGTTTCATTGCAGACAAGTTATCACTTGAGTTGGGCAAGTCAAACATGACGAACGAAATCAAAGAAGCTTGAAAGAATCCCCGACAGAATCTTTAGTTTTTTAACCGGTCGGTACCCACAGTGTTCAACAAAATTAATCTCCTTTATGAGCACATCGTCATTGCCAACCTACTCAGTGATTCACTTCCTCCTGCTAAGCGCTAATTTAAACGAACGGTGTTAATTACTTTCGCAATTATTTAAAAAACAGTGAAATATCTCAAGTACGACGTGCTCACTGACTTGAACATCAAAATGTGATTAAAGTTAAGTGTAGAAGCACAACCTCCGTTCGTATTGACTAACTTTAGAATAAATTTTCGAAAAATTAAAAAAGTACCCTCGGGCTGATTACAGAATTTTGTTATTCCCTATAAAAATTCAGAGCGATCAAACTGAAAAATTACGTCACTTGAAAGCCGAGTCCAACCCTAAAAAATAGACTAAACAGAGAGAATCGAACTTCAATTAAAAAGACCACTGAACTAAAAATGTGCAAGATGCAAGCAAGATTGACTTCGGGTGAAAATCAATTTTGATGGCCAACGAAATAACTCTAGTTAAAGCTTAAAGCTCAAATCGCAAATCGGCGAAGGAAGACACCGTTCTCTAGCGATCAAGCAAAACCTTGTAAATATAATAAAAAGAACCAGATTTCGATGGGAAAATGTCAAACCACAAATGAAAATTTAAAAATGTGCGTTTGCGAGTTTCAACCATCAACCTCGTTTTTAATAAATTGCGGTTGCTTTCTTGATTCAGAGTAACCAACGATCTAAATATTCGAACAAAGTGTTTAAATTTAAACATTTCTTTTTATTTGATTATTTACCCGCAGACAAAGTTGTGTGGTATAAAACAAGCCTGATGTAGAGTCGTTCTACAAATGAAATATTTATTGATTTCATTAACCCTGATCTGCCCTGATTGAGATAGTAGAAAAGGCAAGAAAAAACCTGCAGTCAACCGTCTAAGGAATAATCGTACTCCGTAACGTTTCATAACCAAATGATAAAAAAAAAGGAAGAATAGAGAAACGTTTGTCCGACCTTTGAGCCCGGGAAATCCACAGCCAGGCATCCACAAATGCTCCATCCTCAGTCAAGTTGACGCCAGGCAGGATAGGAAAAGGGGGTTGAATATACACTCGCCTTAACACATATTGGGTTACACGAGGACAGAGTTTTTCCAATTAAACTGGGAGCTGTTAATCTAAGAAAGAAGAAAAAAATGGTTACGAAAAAAATATTGCAGAGACAACAAGTAAGGAATAGTTAGAAAGCAGACAGTGGGTAACCCCTTATTGTTGACAATGAAGATAACTTAAGGTTTGCATTAATTACCCTTTTATGCAAGTTTCAGGCACCATTATATGGCAGGTCACAATTTAACAAAAGTAACAAAAACCATTACCCAATTGATGATGCTGAGATCGTTGATGATGGAAGTCTGTATCAAAACTTGCACATCTTGTGGTTACAATGGCTGGTTCAGGCCTGAAATCTCACAATAGATAAAGTTACATGGAGCAAAGAAAACTCTGCCTTAAATGTAGTCGGGCATCATTTCAAACATTTGAAACAGGTTTAACGCTTCTATGAAAAACTCCCAAAATAATTCCATTTGTTTGCTTAGTTTTATTTACCTGAGAAACAGCTGAAGAGCATGGGGAGTCAACGACAGGACACCAAAATTCACACCACGACCACGTTTGATTTTGTTCTGCTATTTCTCTTGCAGCCCAGCCAGGTACGTCTTTCCAGACCAGTGATTCGATCAGTTTTCTATAATAAAAAATATCTGAAATTTCGTATCTTTGTTTTTTTTTCGAAACTGTGAGTTGTGAAACGAAACGGCAGCAGACGACACAGATATTCTAACCACAATAAAGTATTGATATTTAAAATCCACCCTCCCCACCTCCCACCACCCGCCAAAAATTAAAAAATATCAACCCCTTATCAAAAACCAAACCTAATAAAAAACAAATAATAAAAGCGGTTGATCGCCCAAACTTAAATGAAAATATCTGGATCTCTGAATATAAATCTATAAATATCAAGCCTTTTTTAAATACCTGCCTACTGGTATCAATAATGTGCTTAGCGGGAAAGTTAATATGCATTAACAGATTTAAATCGCATCAAATAATGATTTTTCACGATTTGCTAATGACTGAGCACTAATTATTCCTACCTTAAAAAAGCAGTTGCGAATTATTTGATTAGGCTCAAATCAGTCATCATCTTTACGCCTTGGCAAGTTTGCAACTTCACGTTCCAGCAGCTGTGCAAGTGTGTGGGCACGGTATTCGGGAGTCTCTTGCGAGTTCATCTGAAAAGTAAATTATTTCGTTAGCAGTGTGGCGAGATGAATACATGAACTTTGATTATTGTCACACAACTTGACAGATATGATTTCTCTATATGCATCAGCCCGACATTTACGAAACGTAATTTAAGTGCCTGCGATTGCGCCTTCACATACGTCATCATCACTTGTAGACTTCTATATCAGACAATTTAATTTCTCGGTTGATTAAGTCTTAATTACTCCTTAAGTCCTCATTCTCTTTCATCACCTCAAAAAGCAAGCTCGAATCCATCAAACACTCCAGTCGAAGATATCTTGGAGCGTGATGTCAAATGGTGATTCAAGCAAATTGATTGAACGGGAGATAATTACATTTTAACTGTGTTCCAACACAGAATATTAATAATCTTCCGGTAAGAAAGTCAATGATAGAAAAAGTAACTAATTGATAACACCCAAATCACCAGAAAAAAATTGCAAATATTACGGATTAAAACAGATGATTGTGAATTGCAATTAACTAATGAATGTTCACGCACTAAATCTGGTATAAGGAGAAATGGAGAAATATAAAAGTAAAATTGAATAAAGGGGGATCAGGAAAGAAGAATAAAACCGCCCCTTTCTCTTGGAAGAAAACTAAATTTCGTTTTCACTGAACCAAAATTTCTGTTTTAAAAAGAGGTTCCCACGCGTCACGGCATTTCCAGTACCACTCTCCCTTCAAACTTGCGTACGGTGCTCATCTTTTCGGCGTTTGTTATAACCTTCCTTGTAAGCGGCTTTGGCGGCATTTGAGCCCCGAGGGGAACCATTTCACTCCCGCCAATAAATTCAAAACGGATTGAAGGAATCAAGGAAGTATCATGATCTGATATATAGTATTAATTGATTAGTTAATCAAATTCAAATTCCTATCAAAGAACACCACCCACATGGTACCCAAGCTGAATATTCGATTTAAAAAATCACGTTCCTAACCCATTTCGATTCATGAAACAAGATAGTTGACAAGGTTTTTCGTAGTTCATATTGACTTCTCATTTAGGATAAAAGATTTCACTTCGTTTAATTACAGACAATTAGTCATTTGAGTCGCTCGAGTCTATACTGGCCCCGAAAGAGGATTTAAAAATAACACTATGAAAGAGTTGTTATTAATTCTGCACCTTCTTTCGGCAGCCACATAGTCTCACATAAATTCAAAATAAATTGATCTCCTTTACAAGTACATCGACATCGCCAACCTTTGATGTGAATGCCTCCCTCCTGCTAAGCGCTAATTTTGACGCACATTGTTATTTACCTTTGCAATTATTTCATCAACACAGTGTACCATCACAAGTGCGACGTGCTCATTGACTTGGAACATCAAAATGTGATTATAGTTAATAGTAGAAGCACAAACACTGTTCAGATTGATTGGATTTAGAATTAATAACCGAATAAATTTTTAAACCTGCCCTCGGGCCAATTAAAGGTCTCAGTTATTCCCTAGAAAGATGCATTATGCGATCAAATTGAAAAAATAACGGGCATGCCAAATAACGTCACTTGAAGGCCGAGTCCAACGGTAATAAGACGAACAGAGAGAAGTTAACTAAAAATGAGAAGAACGCTCAACGCTGACGTAAAAATGTGCGCAAGATTAACCTGGGGAAGAAAACATCAATTCTGGCCAACGACCAACGCTAGTTAAAGCTCGAATTGACGAATCGCGACGAAGTAAGATAAATAAATAAAGTAAGATATTTAAATTCTGATAATTTTAAACTACAATCTACCATCATCCGTACCCAAATCTATTGTTACCGTTTTCCCAGTACCGCCCCTCCCACCCTCAATTAATACGCAGTTGATTCAAACCGGACAGGCTGGGAGATGTGAGAGTACAATTTCCGGGACACGATAACCGTAAAGTTTTTCAACGAGTTGAAACGAAGATCAAAGGCGAGCAAAGGGTAAAATGGCAGATAAACGATGGTCTGTTAATTTGGTCCTGATTACAACTCACAAACATTCCAACCACTATTTAAATTTTAGCGTGACTAAGCGATTCGACTTTTCTCAAAATTCAGATGGAGGATTGTGCTGACGGGGAACTTTCAATAGGTAAACAAATCAACAGGACTTACCAAAGGCCAATCACACAAGGTCGCGGGAAATCCGAAGCTGATCGGCACGCCGTGTCGTTATTCACATTTTGTTACGCGAAAACTCTGCCGTGCCCATCAACCGCAACAGCAAAGTAACACTTTATCACTGTAAGAAAAAAGAGCCATCACTTTCGAGCAGTAATTTAAAAAAATAAAAACGAAGCCATAGAATAACGCAACTTCTAGCTTTCGCACACACGCCTGACAAGTGTTGGATTAAAATAAATTAAACTATGGTCAAGCAGATAAACTGGAACGAAGGAAATTACAATTAAGCTGTGCTCCAAGCACATAATAAGAATAGCCTCTAGGTAACAGAGGCGACAGCGGCAATGACAAACTGATGATCTCAGAATCACCAAAAAAACATTGCGAATATTGCGAATAAACAACATAAGTTAATCAATTGAATTAAACCAGTGAATGTTCACGCATCAAAACTAGAATACGCATCGGCGACTAGATATGACGATAGAACAACTCGGATAAACAATGGAAATTATTACAGCGGAGATATGAATAAGGGGGAAAGAACGCAGCTGTGAACGCATTACATCGGATTCCGTAACAGCACACGAAGCCGCTAGCCGAGCTCATCTCAAAAATGAATTATTCCATGGCGAAATAAATAAATGAACTACATTGATTCCAACAAACTTGTCAGATGTGATTCTTCAGAAGGCATTGGCCCAACATTTATTAAGACATTTTCAAGGCTAGCGTTTGAGCTATCACATCTGTAATCTCCACAACCCCAACGCCTATGACACGCAATTAAATTTGACATTCTAACTCATCCATGCCCTAACCCTATGATCCGGTGAATAAACTTAAAGAATTCCGGATAGCACCAACTCTCGAGTTATTGGCGGCAAATATGTGTTTCTCCTGCCAATAACAACTGGGAAGGGGATAAACTCAAATAACTGTGCTTCAGCACAGAATATTGAATCTTTCGATAGCAAAGGCGGCGTAAGCAAAAATGTCGAATAAGAAATCCATGCATCACCAGATAGCAATTGCAAATATTGTGGGTAAACAACATAAAATTGTCAAATCAATTTAACCAGTCAATGCTCACGCATTGACTCTGGAATAAGTTACAAGCATCGGCGATTACTATGACGATGTAGAACGATTTGGGAAAATCTCACTAAACGGGCCGCTCCCGTTGCCGCGATCCAACTTCGTTCCAATAATTTTTTGTGCAACCTTAAGATAGAAATGGCACAGAATTTTAAACTGCTTAAAGAAAAGAAAATAATGATTTTAAAAAAAACTTAAGTTCGATTGTATAATCAAGATACTATTCCTTAACTAGTGCGGCGAAGTGCGGGAGCCGGTACAGCAAAAATATTTTTTCGCTATTTTTGGTGTAAATAACAATCTTTCTTTAATTAATATTGCGATGAATTCTCAAGAGCTTTATTGTTTGTGATCAAAAGTTTAATAGAATTTATCACTTGCGCATTGGATGTACCATGTTTACAGTTCTGATCAAGTTAGATATTGCGCAATATCATCAATAGGAACCCCACACTACAGAACTTTAAAGATTTATTAGATTTTGAATTCTGTAGTCTTTACACAGATTATCTTGCTGTCGTATTGGTATCTCCCCCACAGCTGGCAATTGTAGTCAATGTCCTGAAGTTTTAATTAGTTGGGGGGTACTCACAATCCGGACAAGATATCGTGTCTATTTAACTGTCTCTGCGCAGAATAAAAATTATCCCTCACTAAGTATTGACGGTGGCATTAAATTCACAAGATAGACGTTGGCATATATTAGGTAATTAACCGATGTCGATATTTTTTTTTCGCAATCGTTAACGGACACCTTGATTCCCGTCGTTCAGAAAAGGAAAAGGGCATTTTCGATAAGACAAACCGATAAACTGCTCGGTTTATTCAACTTTTTTGACGAAGTCGCAGAAACAGATGTAGTGTAATTGCCTAATTGGATTTTATGTAGAAAAATTGGGAATCATCACACTTTACGATCGCCCGCCCTCTGCCACGATCTCACGAACGATCCAATTCGTTAAACATTTTTCCTGAAACCAGAAGGTAAAAATCGGTAAAAATAGAACTACGCACCTACTATAGCTTCTGCACACCTGAGAAGTGACAACTGAGAACTGACTGTAATGCGTCATTTCTGGTGGATTCGATACAAGAAAAAACCGAGAAAAAATTTGGGGGAGGGGGGATCAGGAAAGAAACGCCCCTTTCTCTTGACAGAAAACCAAATTACATTTTCACTGAAACAAAATTTAAATATTTTTTCAATTAAAAAGGTTTCCACGTGTCACGGCATTTCCAGTACCACTTCCCCTCAAACTTGTACGGTGCTCATCTGTTCTTGGACGTGAAAGCGGCTTTAGCGGCCTTAGCGGCCTTTGAGCCCCTAGGGGAAAACATTTCAGTCCCGCCACTAAATTCAATGAATACAGATTGATGGAAGTATTTTCAAACAAAAATAGGATCAATTGTTTAGTGAATCAAATCAAATTCCTTTCAAAGAACACAATCCACATCACACACAAACTGAATATTCGATAATAAAAAATCACGGCTCTTAACATCTGGAAACAGATAACAGGTTAATTGGCTGTGATGTTCGCAATAAATGTTGATTTCTCCTTTACAAATAAAAATAATTAAAATTGATTGGTTTTTAAACAAGTTGAGTGAGGGAAAACACCAAATCGCAAAGAAAGAGATCGCGTATGAATTCTTTGATTTTTTGGTGTACTGATATCTCACTCATTGACCATGATATAAATCAAATAAACTCAATCTCCTATAAAACACATCGTCGTTGCCAACCCTCTGTGTGAACACCTCCATCCTTTATGCGCTAATTTAAACGAACGGTGTCAATTACTTACGAAGTTATTTCATAAACACGGTGCACCATCGTAACTACGATGTGCTCAATGACTTGAACATCAAAATGTGATTAAACTTAACGTTAGAAGCACAAACACCGTTTACATTGACTGAATTTTAAATTGATAAACATTTATTAAGTTTTAAACTACCATCGCGACAATTATCACGTGTTATGTCACTTGAGGGCCGAGTCCAACGCTAACCAGTGGGACTAAGCGATTCTACTTTACTTAATATCTAGAAGGAGGACTGTGCTGACGGGTCATTTTCAATAGCTAATCAAATCAAAGCGACTCACCGGGAGCCGATCAATCCAGGTCACGGGAAATTCGTAGCTGATCGGCACGCCATGTCGATATTCACATTTTGTTACGCGAAAACTCTGCCGTGCCCATCACCAGCAACAATAAAATACCATTGTACAAAAAAAACAACAAAACAATACTGCAAATACTTTCGAGCAAAATTTTAAAACTCTAAAATAAAACCACAGAAAAACGCACCTGCTTCGCACCTGGCAAGTGACAACCGACAATATTGCGTCATTTCTGGTGGATCTGATGCATTTTCAGTGACGCAATACAGAGATGAAGAGTCAAGAAAAATCGAGTAAAAGAAAAGAAAGAGGTTTTGTTAACTGCTTGATCCAAAAATAGAAAAAAAGATATACTTCAGCTCGATTATGATGTTATCAGGATTGCCTTACTTATTACAAAGTGCGGGCACCAGTACATGGCGCCACATTTTCACGAGCTTTATTTGTTATTAAAACATTTATCGGAATTTATTTGTTTTAGCGCAATTGCATACGTGCTATTATTCGTTCTGTTGACGTCAGCTTTTGTTCAACATCATCAGTTGAGACCACACCTTAAAACCATTAATTATTTGTTAATATTTCATTTCTGTACAGATTTTCTTGCTGGCCTCTTAAAGCTACGACAATTTAAGAGAACGCTCAAATGTTTTACAGCTCCCGAATCAACACTGGTAACATTCGATGCCATTGTTATGACGGAAGTCACGTCAACATCAAGTAGCCCAACTTCAAATCTTCTTTAAGGGACTGCTGAATCTCAACAAGAAATCATGTCTTATTAACTGTCTCTGCGCAGAATAAAAACCTTCTATCAGTAACTATTGACGGCGGTATTAACTCCACAAGATTGACTTTGGCACATATTCAGATATTAAACTGGTGGTGATATTTTACTATGAACTCGCTACGGGCCACATAGATCCCCATGGCTCAAAAAACAGAAAAGAGCAGTTTCATTAAGACAAAGCGATTACTGCTAGATTTATTCAACTTTCTTCACCAACTAGCGGAAAAAAAAGAAAGGAAGAGTGGCTGGGTGGAATTTGTTTTTTGTTTTTTAAATCGGGAATTCGCTCAGATGTGAGGGGTACCATGTTTAACCGGACCGATACAAGATCTAGGATACACCCGAAACGCTATACAACGTCCAACATTCTAAATGCACTTCTTTTCAAAAGCGTGAAACACTCCGTCCATCACGCACGTCGTCCATCAATCACCAGCGTAGGATTTCAAACAGAATTCGCAATCGAAAAATCACATTCAGGAAAAATTATACGGGAGAGAGAAATGCACTTGTTGCACGGTGGACGTGGTACATTTTTTGATGCGATAAAGATAGGAAGAGTTGGAAAAATCGACACGAAAGAAAATTGAAAGCCGGGAGACGTCAATTGGAAAATCGGCAAGTTGACACATTTTCAGTGACGCAATAAAGAGAGGGAGAGTAAAGGAAAAATCGAGAAAAAGAAAAGTGGAGTTGGGGCCGGGGGGTCAGGAAAGAAATATGGAACCGCCCCTTATTTCTCTTGCGCGGAAAATAAAATTACGTTGGCATTGTATCAAAATTCCCTTTTTCTTTTTTAAGATTTTCACACGTGTCACGGTCACGGCATTATCAAAGTACCACTTTCCCTCAATAAAAGCGAATGACTAAAACAGCAGCGTCAAAAACTAATTAACAGATTTAAATCGCGTCAAATAAGGAAATAAAGAAAACGGACAATTGCATCGGATTCATTGTCAATAGAACAGCATTGTTCACGATTTGGAAATGACGAGTATAGAACTACTTATTTCTACATTAAAACAGCAGCCAGAATGATTTGATTAGGCTACGAAGCAGCCATCTTTATGCCGTGACAACTTTTGAAACTTCAAGTACCAGCAGCTGTGCAGGATCGCTACTCACGAGACGCTAGCGAGTTCATATAAAAGCTCAATTATTTCGTTAGTAGGGCCTAGTGTTGAGAGATGAATCTATGAACTTCATTTATTTTCGCACAGCGTGACAGAAATGATTCCTCTAAATACATCTGTTATATACTTGTTGCGTCACTTTAGAGCCAGCGACCGAGACTTCACATCTGCCATCATCACCTGCAGACGCCTATAAAAGACATTTTAATTTCTCGATTGAATAAGATCTGTTTCTTTCTACATTTACCCCAATAATTTCTGGTATATTGAGAAAGGGAAACTTACGTCAGAAAACCCGGGAAGAGGAAAAGAACTCAAATGATTCCTCTAGACCATGGTTGTTGACTTAAAAGACATTTTAACTGAGCTCCAGCACAGAATATAAATAGCCTCCAGGTAACACAGACGAAGGCAGTATAAATAACAAACTGAGAATCCCTGATAGACCCAAAAGCAATTGCGAATAATGCGAATTAACAACATAAGTAATTCAACTGCATTAAACCAGTGAATGTTCACGCATCAAATCTGGAATAACTCAAAAGCATCTACGACTAGATATGACGTTAGAACAATTTCGGGAAATAACTCCGACCAGACTGATGCCATACTTCGTTCAAAAATTTCTCAAAAATTATTTCTTTGAGCATCAAATAGTAAAATCGGCAATTTAATCAACCATCTTCAAACCGAAGCATAAATAGATTAAAAAAAAGGTCGAGACCAATCATATCCCATGACCCAAATGTTCAATAATGGCAGTTATCATCAGCGCTGTTATTAAAAGGGGGAAGGAACGCAGCTGCGGACGCATCGAATCGGATTGCGTAACTGCACACAAAAGAAGCTAGCGAATTTCATCCCAAAAATTAATTATTCGGATGGTATACTTTCGCGGAATAAATGAATGAATGAACTTCGTGGATCGATACACAACGAGACACATATAAACACTTTCAATGCTTTGGCTCAACATTAGTGGCGTCGTTGTCAAGCTTGCGGTTGAGCGATCAAGTCTCTCGTCTTCACAAAACAAACGCCTATGCCACAAAGTTAAATTTATCCAATTTTTTAACCATTCCTCACCGAAAAAACTGTTTCGTCCTATCGCTGAATTCTAGTAGAATTCAGAAGAAAAAAACCCCAGAAATCGGAGCGGAGTCGAAAAGTCGATTTCTCGACATTAAGATGTCTAATAAAAGTGTTTCATCACATAATATTGAGTATATCGGTAGCAAACACGTCGCAGCTAAAATAACGAATTGAGAATGCCCGAAATACAAGAAAGCAACTGAGAATATTGCGAGTAAACAATAGATGATTGTCAAATGAGTTTAACCAGTTAATGTTCACGCATCAAATCTGGAATAATTCACAAGCATCGGCGAATAGATATAGCGATAAAACAATTTCGGGAAATAACTCTAAACAGCTCGCCCAGACTGTTACCATACTTCAACTTCGTTCAACATTTCTTTAACGTAATTTCTTTGTGCATCAAGTAATAAAATCAGCAATTAAGTCAGCCATCTTCACACCGAAGAATAAATAGATAAACAAACTCGAGACCAATCATGTCCCATGACCCAAATGTTCAATAGTGGATATATTACAGTGCAGATATTATAAAAGGGGAAAGAACGCGGCTGTGGACGCATCGTATGGGCTCACGCAACTGCACTCAAAAGCCGCTACAGGTTACATCCCAAGAATTAATAATTCCGATGGTACTTTCGCGGAATAAATGAATGAACTTCATAGATTGACACTATGACACACTATAAGACAGATATGATTCCTTTCAATGCTTTGGTCCATCATTTATGACGTCATATTCAAGCATACGAGTGAGTTATCACATCTCTCATCTTCACAAGGCAAACGCCTATAACAGAAAGTTAAATTTATTTTTTCTAAATCATCTTTAACTTTACTCTTGGCCCAGCCACTTACCATAAAAGAATTCCAAGAAATCTTTATCGTAATGGGTGCGATGGTGGTTGTTATCTTTTTAAACAACTGGGCAGGAGAAAATCTTAACTGACTGTACTTCAGTACAGAATATTAAAACTTTCGGTAGCAAAGGCGGTGGAAGCAAAAATGGAAAATTGAGAATCTCTGAGTCACCAGAAAGCAACTGAGAACATTGCGAGTAAACTACAGATGATTGTCAAATGAATTTAACCAGTTAATGTTCACACATTGAATCTGGGAAAAGCTACAAGCATCGGCGATTTACTAGAACGATATAACACAATGGGGATTATCACATTAAACTCCCCGCGCCTGTTGCCATGATCCAACTTCGTTCCGTTTTTAGTGTAACCGGAAGATAGAAATCAGAAATGGCACATAATTCTAAACTGGGTCCAATCCAAAAATGAAATTTAAAAAAAAAAAAAAAAAAAAAAAACTTTAGTTCGATTATATAATCAAGATTCTCTACCTTATTAACTAGTGCTGGCGCTGGTACAGTAAAAAGATTTGTCCGTTATAGTTATTTAATGTAAATAACAATCCTTCTTTAATGAATATGGCGATAAATTTTCAAGAGCTTTACTGTTTGTGACCAAAGTTTTATAGAATTTATCTCTTGCGCATTGGATGTACCATGTTTACCGTTCTGTTCAAGTCAGATGTTGCGCAACATCAACAATTGCAACCACCCACTAAAGAACTTTAAAGATTTGTTAGATTTTAAATTCTTTACACAGATTTTGCTGTTCTTCTTTTTAGGGCTGTTCTCCCCTAAAAAGTGAATGCTAAATGAAGACGCATCTAATAAAAGACCCAGCAATAAAGTCTTCAAATCTGGACGAAAAATCATAAGCTTCTAACTGTCTCTGCGCAGAATAAAAACTTTCTCTCACTAACTGTTGACGGTGGTTTTAAATCGACAAGATAAGACTCTGGCAAATGATCAAATAGGTGACTTGAGTGGACGTTATGTTTCGCAATCGTTAACGAACACCTTTTCCTCGTAGTTCAGAAACGGAAGAGGGCATTTTCGATAAGACAAATCGATTACTGCTAGGTTTACTCAACATTCTTCGCAAAGTCGCAGAAAAAAAAACAATGAATGGAATTTTTTTCACAGGTGTTTCCAAACGAGGTGTGTCAGCAGTGTCATGTTTACACGAGACGATACGAGTCTAGGATACTCCCGTAACGCTACAACAACGTGTCTAACATTCAAAATGCGTTTTCACGTGAACACTGAACACTCCGTCCATCACGCACGTCACGCACAGTTGCCGAAATCAAATTTCGCGTTCGAAAAAATTAAACGGAGTAGAGAAATAAACCTGTTGCAGGGTGAAGGTGGTCATTTTTTTTTGAAGTAATAAAGTTAGGGAGAGTCGGGAAAAATCGAAAAAAATAGCAGAAAGTTGGGATCGAAAATAAATTGTTACGCTTCATTATTCCTCTCACTATCAAATTTCAGAGGAACTGAGCGATTCTACTTTAAATACAATTTAGAGGGAGGATGGTGCTGACGGGGCATTTTCAATAGCTAATAAACAAATCAGTAAGACTTACCAAACGCCAATCACACAAGGCCAAGGAATATTTGAAATTGATCGGCACGCTGTCGTCACCTTCATTTTGTTACATGAATACTCTTCCCCCCTTTCACGTCACCTGCAACAGTCAATGCTGCAAACACTTTCGAGCTGCATTTGAAAATTTAGAAAACAATGCCATAGGAAAACGCACCTGCTGCACCCTAGCAAGTGACAACCGACAATAATGCGTCATTTCTGGTGAATTTGATACATTTTTGTGACACAATAATTAGAGGAAGAGTAAAGGAAAAAATTGAGAAAAAGAAAAGTAGAAATGGGGAAAGAAAAAAAAAAAAGAATAAAACCGCCCCTTTTTCTTGCCAGAAAACAAAACAAAACTTCGTTGTCATTGTATCAAAATTCAAAAGTTCGGCGTTTGTTATAACCTTCCGAGAAAGCGGCTTTAGCGGCCTTTAAGCCCCCCAGAGAAGAAACCATTTCACTCCCGCCAATAAATTCAAAACGGATTGACGGCAGTGATGTAAGCTGAAATAGTCTCATTCATACTGTTTCCCCAATACAGTCCCCGCCCCAACCTCAATTGATACGCAGTTAATTCAGCAATTAAAACAGTAATAATAAATTCTCTTTCAGATGGATTTAAGAGTTATTTCATTTTTAATTGTTGAACTTGATATCTAGCATCACATCTAGCACACATCGAACAACGAGGTGGTGCCGGTGTGGCGGCAAGTCTCTCTAGGACTTGGACATATACAATTTTAGAGACTTTAAAAAATAGTTTGGAGTGTTAAAAACTAAAAAAAAAAAAAAATAATAATAATTCAATTGTTTGCACGCAGACAAAGTTGTGCGATGTAAAACAAGCCTGATGTGGACGAGTCGCTCTACAAATGAATTATTTGAGATCAGAAACGGCAAGAGAAAAATTACAGTTAACAGCCTAGCTCAGGAATAATCGTACTCCGTAACGTTTCATAAACCAACACCACCAATCAGTCATAAAAAGGAAGAATAGAGAAATGTGTGTCCTACCTTTGAGCCCAGGAAATCCACAGCCAGGCATCCCCACAAGTGCTCCATCCTCTGCAAAGTTGACGCCAGGCAGGACAGAGTTTTCCCAATTAAGCTAGGAGCTGTTTATCTAAAGAAAAATTAAAAAAAATGAGTTACAAAAAAAATATCGCATAGACAACAAGTAAGGACAAGTTAGAAAGAAGACAGTGGATATGTTAAAATCAGGATTACTTAAGGTTTACGTGCAATACCCTTTTAGTTTCAGGCACCATTAAAATATATGGCAAGCCACAGGTTAACAAAAGTTACCAATACCAATACCATAACCTAATTGATGATGCTGAGATCATTGATGATGACAGGTCAGTATGAAAACTTGCACATCTTGTGGTTACGATGGCTGGCTCAGGCCTGAAATCTGCACAAAAGGTAAGAGTTACATAGAGTAAACAAACACTGCCGTGCATTGACAACGAGCATACATGATAAAGTCTCTGTAGACTCTGTCTCAAAATCTCTGTAATCGGGCAACATTTGGTATGTTGCAACATTTGGTATAGTTTTAGTTACCTTAGAAACAGCATGAGTGGAGTCACGTAGAGCATGGTAAGCATGGGGAGTCACGACACCCAATGTTCACACACAACGACCACATTTGGTTTTGTTCTGCTATTTCTCTCTGATTTCTATTGCAGCCAAGTGCACGTTTCCGGACCAGTTTTCCGTTCAGTTTAGAGTTTTCTATAATAAAAAATATCTCAAAGCTGAAACTTCGTCTTTGCTTTTTCTTTTTCGAAACTGTGAAACAAAGCGAAGCAGACGAGTTAGTCTGCATTGCAGAAATACAGACACTGTTGCCAATGCCAACTCTTTGCACATCATTCACATACAGTTTTCGTAATCAATATTTCATGTTAAAATAAACAAATAGTAGAGACAACAATCTGCCTTTCACTCGAGAATGGGACAACGACTAAAAGTAACTGTGCGTCAAACAATCACATTACCGAAGCAGTCAAGAGAGGAGGGGTCGGTAAAATTCGTCCAAAACAAAATGACCGAGAAAGAGTGTAGGCCTAGGCTCGAAAAGCCCCCCTTTCTTGGCACACACGAAATTAGATTGTTTCCCAACCAACACCAATTTTCCAATTTTTGTAATCAACTAACAAACGCAATAAGAGAATCAAATGAATAAATAACGCACATGTTTTTTCGCTATATTAGTGGGGCGTTAGGGATATTATTGTTAGTGTTGACGTTTAAGTGTCTTCCAACATATTCGACACTGGTTTGGATGCTTTTGCGTAATACTATATACATTTACTTTAATTGGCATAGATAACAATGCGATTACAAGTAGAATAGAATTCACACCTTTTTGCACCTTTATTGTTTACTGACTACGCCTGTTTACACTTTAAGAACTCGCATAATTATTTAAGCACATCTAATCAACTTTAATCAAAACAGGAGAATTTGACCTGTTGATAAAAAAATCTGTATATTCTTCCCCATCCTGTAAATGCAATTCTTGGTAGATGTTTTAAATGAAAGAATTTGTCGACAATGTAAAGTTGATTTTCATAAAGTGCCTTACCAACATAGTCAAATTTCTCTCTTGTTATTTTAATACCTGAAACATGATTTTAATGAATTTCTCTAGATAATACGAATCAAGGACTCATAAACTTCAAACCTTCAGGTGGATTGATTTCATCAATAATTTGCATTTGTCCTTTTCCGTTGATTTGGTAGGACAATTTTGGTGGAGTAGAGTTTTCTGTGTATGTGTATTTAAGTGCGGCAGCTTAAAGTAACGTTACTTCCTTCCAAAGGATCACGTACGCCATCAATTCTTGCGAGTTCACTTCCTATTTAATTTAAATTTTTTAAATTAATAATTTCGTATCGCTTTGTTAAAATCTAGAAGCACGCCTACCAGCGATAAACAAAAATAAATCACGTGTATGTTTCTTATTTGCATAGGTCCCTATGCAATTGAACTTGCCATTGTCGTCAATCTTCGCTTTCTTGAGTTTTAGTCCATTTCTTTTTTCGAAAGACCAATTTGAATTCGGATCTGATAGCAAATCGCTCTGATAATAAATTGAACCCCATTATTAATTAAGTGTCAATAGTTCGCCAAAGAACTTTTAAAAATAACTGTAACTTTAATTTATTAGTTTTTTTAAATAACTAATTACTTTTAATAATTACTTTTGATTCCGTCAAGTTTTTAGCTCTTGCTGAATATTGCTCTTCGTAGACGAGAGAAACGTTCACGTCCGGATGGGATGATTTACAATTGATCGGGAAATTAGTTTCACCATGTGGAATGGTGACAATGTCGTAATATTCGTTAGCCTCGACTATCACGAGTTCTTTATCATCTAAATATGATTATTTTAGAGACTGTTAGTCTATCACCCTGGTTGATTTTATAATAAATTAAACAAACTGAAAACATAGACGTATTGATTAACTGGCAATGTGTTAGAGATTCCGTATGGGATGCCCCTGCAACCAAAGTATCCAGTGTCTCTAGCTCTTCCGTTGGCCAGAGATAACGTCGATTTCATGTGGGTCTCGGTCCTTCCAAACGTTTTGCGAAGGCGATTGTCCAGGTCGCTCAACTATTTAACCAAACGAATTTTTTTTTTTTTTTAAGGAACGGCTCTAACCGGCATCGCAAATGGTTTTCTATACTTCCGCATTTTTGGTTAAGTAATCTGGAATTTCCCATGAAAAATTGAACGTGTTCCTTTGATTTTCGTCTTCAAAGGCGTAGACGCACGTCAACGTGAGATTTGTCCCTGCGTCGATTATTCGCTCGTTCCCACCAGGAATCATTCTAATATATTGCGCTTAAGTAGAGATGTAAGAATTAATTCATATTTCGTTAAGCAGGTTAATAACTTAAATTACTTTCTTTTGGGAGCTGAGGGCGTTCGGGGATTTTAGGGAGCTGCGGACTGCGGGCAACAAAATCCTGAATTTCCATCTGCTAATTTACAGGCTGTTGATCCATTGGTGGGAAGAACCAGTTGGTACCAATAGGAGCATTAAGCCATCTTTGGCCTGTTGGCACTCTGTCGTCAAAATTAAACTGCCGTTGCCATAAAAACCGCACTTTTGAACACCACTGCTGTTCTCAATTTTCCAGTCATCACTCCCTATATTTAAAAAAAGGTGTTAACAATAATTTGGATTCAATTTCATTCTGTCAATAAAATGTTTGCTAATAAAAACCCGGTTCAGATCTCCAAGGAATGAATCCACAAATGGCGTTTCTTTCGATGTCTAAGCGGCGTTTTGTCAATGGCGCTTCTTCATGTAACAGTGTCCAAAATCACCCAACACAAAATGACTACATTCTGGGTTGGCAATGCAAAGTCGACCACACTCTTGACTGGTTGCAGTCCTATTGGGCGCATTTCCTTTATCGTCTCTGGTTGTAGTATTAAAGAGAAATTTGTATAGGTCGTCGTCGGGAAAGTCGCAGTTGATCCGCCATTTGAATCCGCCGTCGCCAGGGTTCCAATCTGTCAAATTCTCAGCGTCCGCTAGATGCATTAAAGATAACAATGTGATTCCAAACAGAATGTACATCGAAGACATTTTCACCTTTGTCATACTGACTACACCTGTTTACACTTTAACCACTCGCATAAATATTATCAAGTTAATGATATCAACTGTAAGCAATGTCGGAGAAAGAAGAGTCAAATAAAATGTGAGTTGACAATTTACTGGTCTCCACTTCCCATCGATTAAATTCTTATAAACTTGAAAGAAGGAAGAGTTTAAAAATCAAACAAACAAATTTGAGCTGAAAATGCACTGGTTCACTTAACTGTTTCCACTTTACTTTTAACCTTAACTGTTTTTTCACTATACTGGTCGCGAAATTAAATTTTTCAAAGTCAAATATTGCAGTTCGCAGCCGAATGGATTTCCCTGCATATAATTACTCAAGACATGGAAGAAAAAAACGTGCGTCTCTACGGATCCTCCTTTGATCTCAAAGTGCCTGTTTTTCTTTTCTTTCAAAAGGTTTAGTGAAGGACGGGGCATGATAAGGTGGAAAGTATTTCACCTGCGGCAGGCACACCCTTTCCTCCAAACGGAACAACGGCAAGTTCTTATGTGTTTCGTCTAGTTTTTGACGCGATTTTCTGACTTTTTAATACTAATACTGTTTTCAGCTGTGCAAATTTAACTTTTTCCATTTGGGACTTGATTTGGGACTCGACAACTAATGTCAGGCGTGTCTAAGGCAACAAGCCGAAACCGCAAATTCATTTCTTTCTTCCTACTCGGATTTCCTGAAAGAACAAGTAAATGAACGACCACAATAACGCACAAAATCACAACACGTAGACAATTCTAGGGTTAGCAGATATTTTTACTATGGTTTTAACGCTAGGTAAAAAATCAACAAAACGCGAAGTAAATGAAATCCCGGATTGGGATGTGGATTTCCGATATTGCACGCAAAGGCATAACTTAATTGTTAAAAAAAAAAACTTATTGGACCTCTTGTTATATTTTGTGTGCTCACGAATGAAACGTGAAGCAATTGATCGCCCGGATTAGGATGTGGATTTCCCTTTCCCAGATCTCACAATGAAGATACAAGCAATTGTTATTTAACTTCTGAATCCATATTCAATACGCCAACATTGTAATCACTTAAACATTTACATTAGGGGACAAAAGAAAATAAGCTAAGAAATGTTTAGAAGATTTACTGTTGCATAGCATGGAACGAACTTTTGATACTCTTCTTGATTAGAGAAATCGCTTCTGACTACCAATTTCATTTGGGAACCGAAATCCCAGGATTGGGTGGAAGCTAAGCGGAAGCTGAAGAAGAGCGGGGTCGAGCTGATAACTCTGGACGATCACGATAAAATTTTAACCTTCGACACAATGTCAAACGCAAAACAGACACCGACTTGTTACGAGTTGAGGAAAACAGACAAATTAATGGAAGGGTTGTCAGAAATCCATCTATCGGTTATAAGATCGGATAAAAGCTATTAGATCGCTCAATTTGATACACTCTTTATTACTACGCTGTCCCGACTCAAGGAGAAACTGCAAGATCAGCTGTTTTAGTTCGCTCATTGCCTTGCAAATTTTAGAAATGAAGATCAAGATATCAAGTGAACTAACTCTCTAAATTTTGGATGACCAAAGTTAAGACGCTTCAACATAATGAGCACATTCAAAACATTGCCAAAACTGTAGTAATATGCTATATAGTTAGTCGGGTTTCTGAAACTGAAATAATACGAAAATCGAGACTTCCAATGTAGTGTCAAATTCGAGGTGAATGTTTTGAAACAAATTACTGAGCAGGACAGAGTCAAATTAAGCCTATAAAGAAAAAGTTTATGTCACAAACTACTGGCTCTCTTAAAACAAACCCTAACTTATGACGAGTTGAAAAAAGTTTTGACCGCATAGCTGGACTCGTTCATTGTGCAAACGCGAATCATTTTCAAAGATTAAAAATGTTTTAATTGATTTTGACAGCAACCGAGCGGGATCTTGGACGCAATTGCCTGCTGGATCTATTAAAATCAGAGAATCCTGATGGTAATGATGAAAACCAAACTTTGCATTATGGTTCCGCATTTGCCATCGACCGTTTGGAAGAGCACTTAGCAAATTGTGGCTTTTGACAATGAACAATGAAACATCGTCCTTCGGCATGAAATTGAAGAGCACTAGGACTGGAATGGTTTCAGCGAATTGGAGCTAGAGCGATTTGGTTTAAGCACGACAAATATTCTATAATATCGTTTAACTATCTCAATCACGAAACTTTTTAAGAGCATGCTCAAGGCCGAGGGATTTGAGAAAGGGTTTCGCTTCCTAGACATTTACGTTTTCATCGTTTCGAAGAGCGCGATAGCAAAATTGTTGCTTTAGACTATGATCGACATGATCCTTTGGAATAAAATTGAAGAGCACTCGGACTGAAATGGCTTTAAGAGCGAATTGGTTTAGCACGACAAATATTCTATAAGATCACTTTACTATCTCAATCGTGAAACTTTTAAAGGCATGCTCAAGGCCAAGGGATTTGAGAAATAGATTCACCTCCTTCTAGACATCTATAAGGGCTTTAAATTGTTGAGTTATGCAGATTCGGATTTTGAAAAAAAAAGAAACACTAAACATTCGCTGGAGATTGAACCAAGTTTTCCGTGTCTGATTCTTTAAGCAACTTTCTGGAATGCATTAATGAAAAACTGAGTAAAAGAGAAGTTAACGAAAGGTTATTCGATAACATGGGAATTGTAGCAATCAGTCAATGTTGCTTAATCCACAATTGAAGGCGAAAATCCCATTAATTACTTGTCAGATTCCATACAAGATTATCAAGATGAAAAGGTCTCTGGTTAAACAATTGATGAGTAAAATGCCTCTTGCAATAGAAATCGTTATGGGTATTACTAACCGATTTGATAAGCTTAGTCAAGGAATAAAATGCTATAGATATAGCCTTAGTACTCTAAAGAAACACAAAGATGACACTTTTAATACTTTGACAGTAAATATAAGAAAAGGATAACCACTAATCACTGTCAAAAATTCTATTCAGGCAGAAAACAGCAACAGATTGATCACTGAGTGTCAAAAAGACGGATGGACTATTATTATTCCATCATTATTCAATTCGATGGCGATGACATGGATAAGCTAGCATTAATAAGTGAACAGATATGACAGATTTTGTCTTACCTTTGGTTGCACGTAGGAATACTCTTATGTGCCTGTAAATAGAAACAAGAATTTCATTTCTGACTCTGCATTCTGTGCCTGTAATTTAAATATCTCCCATCCAGATTTTTAATTAGTTTAAATAAATGCAATATTAAACTATTGACTTAGCTGTAACAGCATCAGGTAGTTCACATTAAGTTATAATCTAACTTATTCTTCATTAACCAATGAAAGGCACAAGATAACATTTCTAACATTTGGTATAAATTATAATCGGAGTTCTCGTGATTTTACCCCAAAAGTTCTTCCACTCCCGACGGCCCACGCTAAACAAAGCTCAGCGAAACCATCTAATTCCTCTTCAATGTAAGAAGATTTATTTGGGGAAGGCGGGGGGAAGGTGATAGTATTCACAATATCTGAACAAATGACGACATACCGAAGAAGAAATCGATCCAGCTCCATTAGATGTCTGAGAAATCACAACCTCTGGTTGTCACCACGTCCATCACAAGCAACGGTCAAGCACTATTGCAGAAAGCCAGAAATACACTATTGCCAAAACTTTGAACATCAATTTCACATACAGTTTCAGAATTAATTATGTCATGTTAAAATTTAAGAATCAGTACGTATAGACAATAATCTGCTTTACAATAAAATATGAGAACTACGCTCACAATTCTTCACAAACTTAAGTGAAACACAAACAGTCGTAGAAAATTTGACCAAAACAAAAAAAAAAACGTCGAGAAGGATTCAAACGCCCCCTTTTCTTGGCACAAAAATGCGCAACCATATTGTTACCCACCCTCACACCGATTTTTCCGTTGATGAAACATTTAAAAATAATATTATAGTTAAAGCACACAATACTGCAGCGTGAATAATCAATTACGTCAGCGATTGTATATCTGTGTAAAGCTGTAAATTTTAAAATATGTAAAGTGATAACTTAGACATAACTGCTGTCCCTTCTCCCACCGTCCCACGTAAAGGGAAAAAACAAACAAATGATAAGCAAATAACACAATGATTTCATATTAGCGAGAATTGCTCTGTACCTATAAATAATTGATTATTACTAACAGTTTTCTAAGCGCTCTTTGACTAAAGATTGGAATCCGCATCTCTTTTTGAAAACCGCATAGGAAACATCGAATATCGTGCCGTTGCGCCCCTCTTGGATTGAACTCCAGGCTTTTCTCTGGACAGCAACTTGGCCAATCCAAATTGATCCTGTGGCGTTGCGTTCTCCTTTTCTTCGTTGAGCTTGGCATATGGCGCGTTCATATTAAAATAGTCCGAGCTGACCGACGACTCCATGTGGCTGCAGATAGTCTCCTCCATTTGACTGAAGGTGGGCCTCTCCTTGGGATCCGATTTCCAGCAATCGGCCATCATTTCACCGAAGAAATTGAGCGCCAATTCCGGTTTGTCCATCCGATATCCTTTTTGAATTTCTTTCATGAGTATGTGACCGACGTCCATACCTAAATCACCAGAAAAATATTCGTAATTACATAGAATTAATTATGGATTAGGGAAACGTCAAATTCACACCAGGATATGGAACTCGGCCCAAAGAAAAGATTTCCCAGAGGACAACTCCGTACGACCAAACGTCGGATTGACTGGAAAAGATGCGATCAATCAAGGATTCAATCGCCATCCACTTCACCGGCATCAAACCCTAACATTTAAAATATTATTTAAAAAAAATAAAATTATTATTTTTAATATTATTATAAAGAAAGGTTATAACTTTAATTTTCAATTACTCGTCCTCCTTTTTCGTAATTTTCATCGTAATACATTTTCTTCGCCATTCCAAAGTCAGCCACTTTTGCAACTCCATCGGCAGCGAGTAGAATATTTCGGGCGGCGAGATCACCATGGAGGACCTATCCGTAATAATGCGAGTCATATCCAGTAATATCTATGTCTTCACTAGAAAGACTCTTACCTTTTTGCTAACCAGGTAGTCCATTCCTCGAGCTATTTGAAAAGACCAAGAAATGAGATCTGTTGTTGAAATCGGCCGATCTAAGTTTCCGTCCAGATCTTGTAGGTTGGAAACTGCCATAGAAACAGACAAACAGAAGGATTTATTTCATTCCGGGGTAATTCGATAATCATTTAAAATTAATCTGACATGTGCTTTTACTTGAGACGTCTAAAAATTCAGAGGATGAATTCACGCCAGGATGATCGTCAGCTTGCGAATCGCTCGTCTTGACTTGCGATGAGTTTTCTTCCCATTTTGACCTGTGGATTTTAATTCAATTAAACTTTTTTATTACGTCAAAATGAAGAAAGTTCTTTACCTGGTGAAATGGCTTTCTAATTCGTCTTGCGTTTTCAGGTTCCCAAATTCGTCCACCAAATTAACAAAGTTCTTCCTGTGGTTTATCAAAAACGATTGCAAATTGCCGAACCGACAATATTCAACGATCACTAAAAGTTCTCCTAAAAAGTATAACGATAATTGTAAGAAAATACGCAACATGTTCGAACACTTTGGACTAGTTAATTACCTTTGTGCATTTGCTTAGTGCAGGCTCCCAGCAGATTGACGACGTTGAGGTGCGATCCTAAGTAGACGAGAATTTTTAGTTCACTGATGAGAGCTTCCATTGCTGTGACGTTGGCTTCCGACCGAACCATTTTGACGGCAACTGTTTTGACAGTTTCTTCAGAGTCTTTGAGTCCCACTGCTTCCGCTTTGACTACACGACCAAAGCACCCAACTCCAAGCTGGCCTCCTAAAATTACAATGAGAATCATTATTCTGTTTTCGAAGACATGAAACTAGAAAATAAAAACGAACCGAGTTTCAGTCGACTTCTTGGAAATTCCCAGCGTCTATCATAGGGAAGGAACTCTACCTGGTCTTCAATTGGTGACTGGTTATTAATTTGATTGGCATTTCCATTCAGCAATCTCATTAACGCTTCCTGTGAAACTCGTTGGTTCTTTTGTTTGATATTTCAAATTTAGCGAAAGAATGAAAGAACATAAGTAAGATTCCATACACATACATGAGGCCTACTTGTTAATTAATTAATGCATAAAATATTTATACCTTGTCGTAATAAAATTTAACTCCAACGATGACAATTAGTACCAAAAGTAAAACGGCAAATGTTGTAGAAACGGCGATGACGACGGTCTCGACATTTTCTGGGATTCTGTCAAGGTAAGAGACCGTGAAATTTCTGTATTTCATATCACCTGGAAAGCTGACTTTCCACTGACAAGCGTAACTTCCATTTTCACCCATCTTTCCTTGCAGCGGTAAGGTTGAAGAGGTTCCGTCAGAGTAGACTGGTCCTGAATATTCTTTCCCATCCTGTAAACGTAATGTTTGATAAATATTTTAAATGTGAAGAATTAATTTTGAATCAAATCATTCACCTTAAACCATGTGATGCGAGTATTCTGAGCTCCTTGAAAGCAAGTTAAGTTTTGAGCGATATTCTTCTCAAGTTGAACAGATTTAAGCTTAGAGTCGCCATTTAATTCTGAAAATTGACAGAATAAGAATCGATTTATTTTTCAAGTTTCAATATAATACGAATAAAAAGTTTCATCTCTGAAATAGCAATAGAAAATTAAGTCATCTACCTTTAACGCGAAATGAAATATTTTCAGTGAATCCACTTCCTTGGCATTGAAAGGCATAGGCATTTGAACTTATGTCGGAAATGTAAAGTTTATTTTCGTATAGTGTTTTACTACTATAGTCAAATTTGTCCTTTATGATTTGAATACCTGAATGATTTAGTTGAATTTCTTGAAATTTATGCAAATCATAATGACTCTAATCGAATGAACTTCAAACCTTCAGGTGGATTAATTTCATCAATTATTTGCATTTTTCCGTTTCCGTTAATTTGATAGGACCATTTTGGTGGAGTAGAGGACGCGGTATATTGGTAAGTTCGGCAGCTTAAAGTAACGTTACTTCCTTCCAAAGGGTCACCTACGCCATCAATTCTTGCGAGTTCCATTCCTATTAAATTTGAATTTTTTAAATTAATAATTTCGTATCGCTTTATAAAAATCTAGAAACACGCCTACCAGCGATAAACAAAAATAAATCACGTGTATGTTTCTTATTTGCATAGGTCCCTATGCAATTGAAAATGCCATTGTCGTCAATCTTCGCTTTCTTGAGTTTTAGTCCATTTCTTATTTCGAAAGACCAATTTGAATTTGGATCTGACAGCAAATCGCTCTGATAATAAATTGAACCCCATTATTTATTAATTGTCAATAGTTCGACAAAGAGCTTTTAAAATGTGTTTACTTTTGGTTCCGACAAGTTTTTAGCTCTTGCTGTAAATTTTTGTTGGTAGATGAGAGAAACGTTGACATCCGGATTGTTGGATTTGCAATTGATAGGGTAATTAGTTTTACCGAGAGGAATGTCGAAGTAATACTCATTAGCCTCGACTATTACAAGTTCCGTATCATCTAAAAAAACATAATTTAAAAAATGACAGTCTGTCCCCGTAGTTTTTATAATAATTAATAAAATTAACGAACTGAATACATAGACGTATTGATTCACTGTAAATGTGTTTGCAAAGCCGTAAGGGATACCCCTACAACCAAAGTCTCCAGTGTCTCTGGCTCTTGCGTTGACCAGAGACAACGTCGATGTCATGTGGGTCTCGTTCCTTCCAAACGTTTTGCGAAGGCGATTGTCCAGGTCACTCAACTATTTAATCAAAAGAAATATATTTTTTTTAAAGTAACGGCTCTAACTGGCATCGCAAATGGTTTTCTATACTTCCGCATTTTTGGATAAGTAATCTGGAATTTCCCACGAAAAATTGAACGTATTCCTTTGATTTTCGTTTTCAAAGGCGTAGACGCACGTCAACGTGAGGGTTGTTCCCGCGTCGATTATTCGTTCACTCCCACCAGGAATCATTCTAATATATTGGGCTAAAGTAAAATTAGAAGAATCAATTAATAGTTCATTCAGCAGGTAAGCAACTTAGATACTTCTTTTAGGGAGTTGTGGGCAACACGATCCTGAACTTCCATCTACTAATTTACAGGCTGATGATCCTTCAGTGGGACGAACTTGTTCATACCAAAACGAGCAATCTAGAGCCTGTCGGCACTCTGTCGTCAAAATCAAACTGTTGTTGCCATAAAAACTGCAGTTACGAACACCGCTGCTGCTGATGGATCTCCAGTCATCTTTCCCTGTATAAGAAAAAAGGTGTTAACATTAATTTGGATTCAATTTCATTGTCATTTTTGCTAATAAATACCCGGTTCAGATCCAAATCTCCAGGGAATGAAACCACAAATTGCTTTACCCTCATAATCGATATCTTGACGAGGGGGCATTGATGGCGCCTTCTTCATGTAACAATTCTGTCCATAACCATATGCAAAATGGCTGCATTGCGGGTTAGCAATACAGAATCGACCACACTCTTTTCCGAGAGCAGCCGTAAGAGGAAATTGCCCTATATCGTCATGGTAAAAGTCACAGTTGGTCCGCCATTTGAATCCACCGTCGCCAGGGTTCCAATCTGTCAAATTCTCGGCGATCACTAGATGTATCAAAGATAACAATGCGATTCCAAACAGAATGTACATCGAAGACATTTTCACCTTTGTCATTCAACTACACCTGTTGATTTAAACACTTTAATTACAGACGTTAATATAATTCAGGCTCATGTTATACACTGTAAAAAATAGTCTAATAACTGAACGTTCAAACAAAATGTGAACTGAAAATTAACTGGTTCCCACTCAACTTCACATCCTGACCGTTGTTTCCGGCAAATTAAAACATTTTCCAAGTCAGATTTCGCAGTTCGCAGCTGAATGGATTTCCACGCAGATAAATTATGCAAGGAAGAAAATTGTGTGTGCGTCTCTACGGATCTCCTTTCGTTCGCACACTGCCAGTTTATATTTCTTTTCTTTCAAAAGGTTCAGCGACGGACGTGGAATAATAAGGTGGAAAAGATTTCACCTTCGGGAGCACAGCATTAGTTGGCCTCTAAACAGAGCAACGAAAGTTCTTGCGTGTTTCGTCTAGTTTCTGCGATTTCTGCCTTTATGAATACTAAAAACCGTCTTTTCCTGTGTACATTTAATATTATCCTAAACCGATTTGGAACTTGGAAACCATATCTGGCGTGTTGAAAGCAACAAGCCGAAACTGCAAATTGATTTTCTCTTCCTACTTTATTCTGAAAGAACAAGAAACTGAACGACCACAATAACACCACAAAATCACAACACGTAGAGAATTCCTGGGTTAGCAGTTACTTTTACTATGCTTTTGACGCTAGGATAAAACGTAAAGCAATTAATCTCCCGGATGAGGATGTGGATTTCCCTTTCTCCAATTGCACAATGGAGATAAGTAATTGCTGATCAACTTGTGAATCCATATGCAATACGTCAACATTGTTATCACTTAAGGCTAGGTTGATGTTATCCAGTTATAAATTATAACCCACAGCAAAGCTTTCTTTTTTAACTCGGAGCAAGACGGGACGACGGGGCGAGTGGAACATGATTTCATTCGAGCAGTTTGCTTTTCTTCGATGCCTTAAATTATGTCGTGGTTTTCAAAATGAATTCTCCAGGCGAGGCTCGAACTCGCGACCTCGGCATTACTTTTATTTGCTAGCGTAATAGATTTACTGTCGTATAAGTACCATGCGCTAACCAACTGCGCCACTGGAGATATTTTACACTTCTGCGGGCATTCAAAAAGACGTGGTGGGTTACTTGAACTCAACAACTCTATTTATTGGGGCTGTTGTTAATCAAATTGTTTCATGGGGAGTGTTGGAGAAAAACGAGAAAGTGGAAATAAACTTAAAGAGAACCAACTTGCTTCATTACGACGGCGGCCTTAATAGTTTTTAGAAAATAGGGTACAAAAGAAAGTAAGCTAAGAAGTGCGCTATGACGAAGGACGGCAATCACAGCCGAACAAGATATAGAAACCAACAAGATACATACACCCCTAACAAACCATCGTTGGCAGCCTTAGCTACAAGGGATATTAATCAACTAACAAGGAATATTAACTAAGACATCATAAAGTATCCCTATGCAATGTCGACGAGGGCCTGATAAGAGCTGATCAACGCGGGTTTTCACGTACGTGTTTTCATCATTGCCTGATCATTGCATACGAAGTTGTAAGCATTGTTTTAAAAAAAAAGGCAGTTTGCATTACGTCAGTGGACACGATTGAGAACCCAAAATCTTCCGGGAAAAAAAAATACCTTCCACGGTAATGCCTTTCAACTGAAACTTTTGATACTCTTCTTGATTAGAGGAATCGCTTCTGACTACCAATTTCTTTTGGGAACCGAAATACCGGGATTGGGCGGGAAATTTGATGATTTGATTTTCAAATACAGTTTAGTGAAAGACGGCGAAGTTGCGGCAGACAGACAAAGCGAGTGATTTCGTTACCTACAGGCTAAATATAAACATTCACAGGATTTCACCTGGATGACAAGCGACAGAACAGACTGCTGGAATACGAAACAGTTCGTGGTTTTCTGAACGAGATTTTGGCCTACTGAGTACGACGATGTGGGTTGAATAATTGCAATTCTACTGGCGACATTGACGAGACCTGTTTTAAGTTAAGGTCATGTTGGTCCATCTGAACGAGGAAGATCGGGAAGAGGTTCGCTTTCTTGTTGACACAATCGAAGAATATGAAGATTCATAGACGATAACTAACTCAGACAAGTTTCTTGCTACTGGCGGAAATTAACGAAGACTACCAGATCTGTTGAAAGCTAATGTGAGAAAAAGCTAATCGCAAACAATTATCCAAACCTGTCGCTGTCCAATTTTCATGACAAATATCTTTTCAAACCCAAAAAAACGTCTACAGCTTGATTATACTGGGTGGCAAAAAAGTGAATGGACTATTATTCCATGATTATTTGACTCGATAACTATAACATCCTCCCAAAGATTTGACTAGCATTTAGAAAAATAGATGTGACAGATTTCGCCTTACCTTTGGTTGCTTATTGCTTTCATGATGTGGAGTGTTGCTAGTGCCTGTAATTACAAATGAGTATTTAATTTTTGTCTCAGCATTTTGCAACTATATTTTAAGTATGTCCTATCCAGATTTTAATTAGTCAAACTAGGTCTCAATTAACAGATGAAAGTGTCGTCAACATAGATCCAATGAAAGTGATTGACTTAGCTGTATAGCTTAAACCGGCTTAAACGGCATCTCCACAACAGAGAAATCTTATAACTTATTCACTCCACACATTGACTAAATCTCAGGGAAACCATCTTATTCCACTTCAATTTAAGGACATTTTGTGGGAGAAAGGTTATAGCTTTTACAATATCTAAAAATAAATGACAACATACCGAACAAGAAATCGATCCAGCTTTATTAAGATGTCAGAGAAATCAACGATGAACTAATTTTCACGACGTCCATCACCCACAACGGTCCAAACACTAATGCAGAAATACACTGTTGCCAACACTCCGAACCATGGGCTTAATTAAAGAGATTATGTCTGTGATGAGATTATGTCCGAACATAATTCACTTAGAGTTTTGGAAACAACATTTTCATGTTAAAATTTAACAATCAGTATGAAGAGACAACAATCTGTAAGACATTCGAGAATGAGACAACGACATTCTTAACACGACAAACTTTAGTGAAGCAGTCAAAAGAGGATGGGTTGGTCAGGGTTGGTAAAATTCGACCAAAACAAAAAAAGGTCGAGAAGGAGTGTACAGTGTAGGTTCGAAACGCCCCCTTTTCATGGCACACAAAAGCGCAACTAGATTGTTACGCACCACACGCCAATTTTTCCATTGATGAAAATCAAATAAATAAATAACGAACACGGCAGCTGATTCTTGCGCTATTTTTTACGTGGGGCGTTATGGATAGTAAAGTCTTATGGCGTTGACGTTCAAGTGTCTTCCAAAATATTTGACACTAGCTTGATTGCTTTTGCGTATTGACTATTGATACTATATAGATTTACTTTAATATGGATTAATG
Organism: Daphnia pulicaria; assembly: GCF_021234035.1. Taxonomy (NCBI): domain Eukaryota; kingdom Metazoa; phylum Arthropoda; class Branchiopoda; order Diplostraca; family Daphniidae; genus Daphnia; species Daphnia pulicaria. The sequence continues at coordinate 11,836,438 of NC_060916.1, forward strand.
TGAAACCCTGAATCAACGATTCAACTGAGAACCGAAAAACGCTGAACAAATAATTTTCACTTTTGTTTTATTCCTGTTTATTACGCATTAAAAATGTGCTATGAAGTATACGTCTCTACATAAGTTAAGACCACAGAAAGATTTTCGCGGTAAATTTCAGAGTGCACCGTGCTCCGTCAATACTAGCATGCCATGTAATATCCAGCTTCGTTCAACACTCGACAGGTATTAACAAGCAATCCACCACTCAAGTGCACCAAATCCATGGACCCCCCTTTTTTTTCCAAATCCGCTATGGGACTTAAAAATCTGAAATAATTCAGGGATATCCAGTTTTTTACTCCGGATTTACCTGTTTTTGCAGAATTTAAATATTCCCTGCCGTTCGGGAGATATTTAACGTTAAAGTTTGAGTTTATTCAAATTTTAACAATTTTGGGGGGTCTTTGGCATCGCTTTTTGGGTTAATGCTAACCTTAAAGAAAAAACTAATTGAACCAAAAGTTTGCTCGGCCATCCCTTAATACCAATCCAAAAGGAATTTACATTCCGAATTAGATTGGCCGAGTTATTCCCAATCTACTAAAGTGTAATTTTGACCAGTTTCCCACCCAGCCTAGTCGCCATTTTTTAGGACTCTCCCTCGCGTTCCTAGCGGATGACAGACGAAGCATACGAGTTCTCTACACCTCGGGCTTCATATTGCCGGCCACTAGACTATATTAAAAGGCCTACAGTATGTCCCCCGGTCTAAAGTGAAGGCCAGGAAAGCGTAGCTTCGTCTTTCATCCGCTAGGAACGCGAGGTAGAGTCCTAAAAAATGGCGACTAGGCTGGGTGGGAAACTGGTCAAAATTACACTTTAGTAGATTGGGAATAACTCGGCCAATCTAATTCGGAATGTAAATTCCTTTTGGATTGGTATTAAGGGATGGCCGAGCAAACTTTTGGTTCAATTAGTTTTTTCTTTAAGGTTAGCATTAACCCAAAAAGCGATGCCAAAGACCCCCCAAAATTGTTAAAATTTGAATAAACTCAAACTTTAACGTTAAATATCTCCCGAACGGCAGGGAATATTTAAATTCTGCAAAAACAGGTAAATCCGGAGTAAAAAACTGGATATCCCTGAATTATTTCAGATTTTTAAGTCCCATAGCGGATTTGGAAAAAAAAGGGGGGTCCATGGATTTGGTGCACTTGAGTGGTGGATTGCTTGTTAAAAAGCGAAATTGGAAAAAGATAATCTTCTCATAAATGACATAACATATTTTCATTTATGAAAATTACTTTTAAAAAACCAGTTGGATTGCCGTTGGCTTCTGAAAAATTAACTAATCCAATAAAGAAAGTAGTACAGTCAATAAGGAATCGCTACCCAGTAGCCAGCACACTGGTGTGAGTGGTCTTATTTCCTTACCAGCAATGGGAAATTTACGATGGATAACCAAAAAACAAAAAAGTCAAGTAATATAATTTCGAAAGCATTGACATAAGCATCAATTCATAAGAAATTATTCGGTGTGAGATTTATCTATTACTCCTGGCAGACTGCTCAGTGTTTGGTAAAATCACGCAGAAAAAGAAGGGTTTTGGGAGGATCGCATAGATGACACTGAATTTTGTGGCGTGGCGTCCCTCTTGGATTGACCTACCGACTTTTCTCTGGACAGCAACTTGGCCAATCCAAATTGATCCTTTGGCGTTGCGTTCTCCTTTTCTTCGTTGAGCTTGGCATATGGCGCGTTCATATTAAAATAGTCCGAGCTGACCGACGACTCCATGTGGCTGCAGATAATCTCCTCCATTTGACTGAAAGTGGGCCTCTCTATCGGATCCGATTTCCAGCAATCGGCCATCATTTCACCGAAGAAGTTGGGCGCCAGTTCCGGTTTGTCCATCCGATATCCTTTTAAAATTTCTTTCATGAGTATGTGACCGACGTCCATACCTAAATCAACAGAAAGATATCCGCAATTACCAGAAATATTTGTGGATAATAATCGAAATAATATGGATAATAAACGTCAAATAAAAACCTGGATAGGGAACTTGACCCAAAGAAAAGATTTCCCAGAGAAGGACTCCGTACGACCACACGTCGGATTGGCTGGAAAAGATGCGATCAATTAAGGATTCAATCGCCATCCACTTGACCGGCATCAATCCCTGAAATTTAAAATATTATTTGATGGAATCGTAGAGGTTATAATTTCAATTTTCAATTACTTGACCGCCTTTTTCGTAATTTTCTTCGTAATACATTTTCTTCGCCATTCCAAAGTCGGCCACTTTTGCAACTCCATCGTCAGCGAGCAGAATGTTGCGGGCGGCCAGATCCCCATGGAGAACCTATCCGTAATAATGAGATTCATGACCAGTGAAGTCATAGATATTTATTGGATAAGACTTACCTTTTTGCTAACCAGGTAATCCATTCCTCGAGCTATTTGAAAAGACCAAGAAATGAGATCTGTTGTTGAAATCGGCCGATCTAAGTTTCCGTGCAGATCTTGTAGGTTGGAAACTGCCATAGAAACAGACAAACAGAAGGATTTATTTCATTCCGGGGTTATTTAATAATTATTTGAAATAATTTTGGGAGGTGTTTGTACTTGGAACGTCCAAAATTTCAGAGGATGAATTCACGCCAGGATGATCATCAGGTTGCAATTCGCTCGTTTCGACTTCCGATAGGATTTCTTCCCTTTTTGACCTGTGGATTTTAATTCCATTAAATTTTTTTATTACGCCACAATTCACAATAAGGGAACTTCTATACCTGGTGAAATTGCTACTTTCCATTTCGTATTGCATTTTCAGGTTCCCAAACTCATCCATCAAATTAACAAAGTTGGTCCTGTGGTTAATTAAAAACGACTGCAAATTGCCGAACCGACAATATTCAACGATCACTAAAAGTTCTCCTAAGAATGGAAAAAAAAAAAAAAAAACAATTATAAGAAAACCCGAAAAATGTTTCGAACACTTGGTATTACTTAATTACCTTTATGTAGATGCTTAGTGCAGGCTCCCAGCAGATTGACGACGTTGAGGTGCAATCCCAAGTAGTCGAGGATTTTCAGTTCACTGATGAGAGCTTCCATTGCGGAGACGTTGGCTTCCGACCGAACCATTTTGACGGCAACTGTTTTGATAGTTTCTTCTGAGCCTTTAAGTCCCACGGCTTCCGCTTTGACTACACGGCCGAAGCAACCAGCTCCCAGCTGGACTCCTAAAATTACAATGAGAATCATTTTTTTTTTTTAAAGAAACGACAATGGAAAATAGAACGAACCGAGTTTCAGTCGACTTCTTGGAAATTCCCAGCGTCTATCGTAGGGTAGGAACTCTATCTGGTCTTCAATTGGTGACTGGTTATTTATTTGATTGGCGTTTCCATTCAGCAATTTAATTAGTGCGTCCTGTGAAACTCGTCGTTTCTTTTGTTTTATATTTTAAATGGCGAAAGAATGAAAGAACAATTAGTAAGTTTCCCGACACGTACTACTTGTTGAATAATAAATGCTTTATGTTTATACCTTGTCGTAATAAAATTTAACTCCAATGACGATAATTAAACTCAATAGTAAAACTGCAAATGTTGTAGAAACGGCGATGATGACAGGCTTGTCATTTTCTGGAATTCTATCGATGAAAGAAACCGTGAAATTCCTGTATTTCACATCACCTGGAAAGCCGACTTTCCACTGACAAGTGTAGCTTCCATTTTCCCCCATCTTTCCTTGCAGCGGCAAGATTGACGAATTGCTATCAGAGTGAACTTGTCCTGAATATTCTTTCCCATCCTATAAATGTTACGCTTGATAAATGTTTTTAAATGATAAGAAATCTTAATCAAACCGTTCACCTTAAACCATTTGATGCGAGCATTCTGAGATCCTTGTAAGCAAGTTAAGTTTTGAGCGATATCATTCTCAAGCTTAACAGATTTATGCTTTGAATCGCCATTTAATTCTGAAAATTTGTAGACAGATTCCATGTATAAATCATACAGGAAAACGATACTGAAAAGTTTCATCTCTGAAATAGCAATACAAGATTAAGTCACCTACCTTTAGCGCGAAATGAAATTTTTTCAGTGAATCCACTTCCTTGGCATTGAAACGTATAGACATGTGGACTTATGTCGGAAATGTTAAGTTGATTTTCGTAAAGTGCCTTATCACCATAGTCAAATTTCTCTCTTGATATTTTAATGCCTGAATTATTTAAATTAATTTCTCTAGATACTGCGAATCAAGGAATCCACAAATTGCGAACCTTCAGGTGGATTGATTTCATCAATAATTTGCATTTGTCCTTTTCCGTCGATTTGGTAGGACCATATTGGTGGTGTAGAGGACGCGGCATATTGGTAAGTTCGGCAGCTTAAAGTAACGTTACTTCCTTCCACAGGATCACGTACGCCATCAATTCTTGCGAGTTCCATTCCTATTTAATTTAAATTTTTTAAATTAATAATTTCGTATCGCTTTATAAAAATCTAAAAACACGCCTACCAGCGATAAACAAAAATAAATCACGTGTATGTTTCTTATTTGCATAGGTCCCTATGCAATTGAACTTGCCATTGTCGTCAATCTTCGCTTTCTTGAGTTTTAGTCCATTTCTTTTTTCGAAAGACCAATTTGAATTTGGATCTGAGAGCAAATCGCTCTGATTGAAACCCACCTAAACCAATTGAATCCCATTATTAGTTGTCATTATTGGCCGAAAAGATAAAAAACTGTCTCACTTTGGGTTCGAGCCAGTTTTGCACTTTTGCTGTGTACTGCTGTTGGGAGATGAGAGAAACGTACACACCCGGATGAGTTGGTTTGCACATGATTGGGTAATTAATTTCACCGTGTGGAATGATGATGCCGTAAAATTCGTTATCCTCGACTATCACGAGTTCTGTATCATCTAAATAAAATAATTTTAGAGACTGTCAGTCCATCACCCTGGTTGAAATTATAATCAATTAAACAAACTGAAAACATAGACGTATTGATTGACTGTAAATGTGTTTGGAAATCCGTACGGGATTCCCCTGCAACCAAAGTTTCCAGTGTCTCTGGCTCTTGTGTTTGTCAGAGACAACGTCGATGTCATGTGAGTCTCGTTCCTTCCAAACGTTTTGCGTAGGCGGTTGTCCAAGTCGCTCAACTATTTAATCAAATGAGAGATAAAATATTTTAGTGAAAAAAGAACGACTGTTATCGGCATCGCAAATGGTTTTCTATACTTCAGCATATTTTGTTATGTAATCCGGAATTTCCCACGAAAAATTGAACGTATTCCTTTGATTTTCGTTTTCAAAGGCGTAAACGCACGTCAACGTGAGAGTTGTTTCCGCGTCGATTATTCGTTCACTCTCACCAGGAATCATTCTAATATATTGGGCTAAAGTAAAATTAGAAGAATCAATTAATAGTTCATTCAGCAGGTAAACAACTTAGATACTTCTTTTAGGGAGTTGTGGGCAACACGATCCTGAACTTCCATCTACTAATTTACAGGCTGTTGATCCATTAGTCGAAAGAACCTGTTCGTACCAAAAGGAGCAATCTTTGGCCTGTCGACACTCTTCCGTCAAAATTAAACTGTTATTGCCATGAAAACCGCAGTTATGAGTACCATTTCCGCTGATAGATTTCCAGTCATCAATCCCTGAATAATAAAAAAAGGGTGTTAACTTAATTATAAAATTAATTTGGTTTCAATATAATTTTATCAATAATTATGTTAATAATAATAATACATTTTGTTAATAAAAAAAATACCTGTTTCAGATCCAAACCTCCAGGGAATGATGCCACAAATGGCTGTGCTCTCATAATCGATATCTTGACGAGATTTCGTTGATGGCGCCTTCTTCATATAACAATTCTCCAGATAACCAAACACAAAATGGCTGCATTGCGGATTGGCAATACAAAGTCGACCACACTCTTCTCTGGTTGCAACCGAAAGTGGAATTTGTCCTATATCGTCACCGGGAAAGTCGCAGTTGGTCCGCCATTTGAATCCGCCGTCGCCAATGTTCCAATCTGTCAAATTCTCGACGCCCACTAAATGTATCATTGATATCAATTAATAGTTCATACAGCACGTAAACAACTTAGATACCTCTTTTAGGGAGTTGTGGGCAACATGATCCTGAACTTCCATCTACTAATTTACAGGCTGATGATCCTTCAGTGGGACGAACTTGTTCATACCAAAAGGAGCAATCTTGAGCCTGTCGGCACTCTGTCGTCAAAATTAAACTGTTGTTGCCATAAAAATCACAGTTTTGAATACCGCTGCTGCTGTTAGATTTCCAGTCATCACCCCCTGATGAAAATTTAGTAATAATAATAATAACAATTACAATCATTTAGATTTAAATTCATTTTTTCATTTGTAAATACCCGTTACTAGTACAACTCTCCATGGTATGAAGCCACAAATGGCTATACTCTCATAATCGATATCTTGACGAGATGTCGTTGATTGCGCCTTCTTCATGTAACAATTCTCCAAATAACCAAACACAAAATGGCTGCATTGCGGATTGGAAATACAAAGTCGACCACACTCTTCTCTGGTTGCAACCGTAAGAGGAATTTGTCCTATGTCGTCGCCGGGAAAGTCGCAGTTGGTCCGCCATTTGAATCCGCCGTCGCCAGTGTTCCAATCTGTCGAAATCTCTGCATCCACTAGATTCATTAAAGATAACAATGCGATTCCAAGCAGAATGTAAATTGAAGACATTTTCACTTTTGTCGTCCTAATTACACTTGTTTAGACTTTATCTACTCGCATAACTATTATTCCATCTAATGATATCAACTCTAAACAATGTCGGAGATGGAAGAGTCAAACTGAATGTTCAAATAGAATGTTAGCTGACAATGCACTAGATTCCAAGTCACTCAAATCCCAACCGTTGTTTCACTTCAGGCAAAAATGGTTGCGAAAGGAAATTTTTCCAAGTCAGATTTCGCAGTTATCTGCCGAATGGATTTCCCCACAGATAATTACGCAAGGATGAAAACTATGTGCGTCTCTGCGGATTTACCTTCGAACGCACACTGCCAGTTGCTCAGCTTCTTTCTTTTCTTTCAAAAGGTTCAGCGAAGGACGGGGCATAATAAGGTGGAAAGTATTTTACCTGCGGCAGCACGGCATTTGGCCTCCAAACAGAGCAACGCAAAGTTCTTGCGTGTTTTGTCTAGTTCCTGCCTTTTAGAATACTAAAATAGTTTTCGGTTATGAGCATTAAATATTTTCCATAACCGATTTGGAACTTGACAACTATAGGACTATAGCTAGGGTATTGAAAGCAACAAGTCAAAACCGCAAATTGATTTCTTTCTTCATACTCGGATTTCCTGAAACACCAAACAAGTAAATAAACGACTACAAAATCACACACGTAGAGAATTTCCGGGTTAGCAGGTAAATATTAGGTTTTTTGTGCTAACAAATGAAATGTGAAGCAATTGATCTCACGGATTAGGATGTGGATTTCTATTTCCCAGATTTCGCAATGAAGATAAGTAATTGTTGATTAACTTTTGAATCCTTATCCAATATACCCACTCTGTTTTCACTTAAACATTCGTTTACCCATCACATTATCATGCAATTAAAAAATGTAACATTCCAGAAAAAACAAAACATACTAGACGATCGAACTTCATTTGTTCGACGTAATAATGAAGCTATTGTATAAACAATAAGTTGCAAACGCAAACAACTACCAATGCAGCTCAACTTTCTCGAAGGATGAACAAACGACAAAACAAACTGTTAAGGTCAGAACAGCAAGGCCTCAGGTGATTGTACGAAAAGGGGAAATGGGAAGTCCCTATGTGTCCCTATGCACCTTTGAAGTGGGGAGCCTGGGAAAAAATGGGAATTCCCTGGCCAGCTTCTGGGGAGGGGAAGGAGAGCGTATTAGAGTTAAGTGGAATCCCTTAACCTGCTTTGGGAGGAGGGCAAAAGGGGAGCTAAAATAAAAAAGGAATTCCCTCATTTGCAATTTCATCTAGCGCAAAAACCGCAGAAGAGAGCAGCCCTAATCAAGAATTCAACATATTCAGTTACACTTACATTTTTACAACTGAAAAGTGAACGAATTCACACATTAATTTGGAAGGGCAGCCACAAAGTGGCGTTATTATTAAATGAAGTTTCAAAGTACGAAATCTGTAGGTTTTATGAGAACAATTTATAAACAAATGACCCAGAGCGCCGACTACACACAGGACGTTTGTCTTATTAAGCAAAATAGTTAGCCGCTGTAACCAAACACTTGGGGTGCTACTGCCGTTGTGTGCAAAGTTAGAAACGTCAGCTGGAAAAGTCGGCGAGCCCGGTGATGAAGAGCGTGTAGCTCCGTCCTTTTTTTCGTGCAACGAGTTCCTGTTGGTTTAGATTACTCAAGTCAGGATCAATAGCTACTGACAATCGTAGATCTCGTTATAATGGTAGATAGTTAGAATGATAGATATAGGGATATAGCCTTCAGTCACCATTGATAGTTGCCCTACTCATAAAAACAGAAGGATGACAGGAAAAAGCGCAGTAGCCGGCCTATTAGGAGCGAATATCAATCGAAGAATATGAAGATTCATCAGACTACTGAGACGAGGAGACGATAAAAAGCTCAGATGAGTATCTTGTTCTCGGTAGAAATCAACGAAGAGAACCGTTTGAATACATTTATCGAAACCTGCCAATGTTCGATTTTCATTGCAACGGTTCAAGCCGAAAAACAGCAACAGATTAATCACTGAGTGGCAAAAGCGGATAGACTATTATTCCATCGCTATTCAATTCGATAGCGATAACATACCCCATAGATATGGCTAGCATTAGGGGAACAGATATATGACAGATTTTGTCTTACCTTTGGTTACTTGTCTTCACGAAGGAGTAGTACTCTTGTGTGCCTGTAAATACAAACAACATGTATTTCATTTCTGTCTCTGCATTCTGTGAATATAATTTAAATATCTCCCATCCAGGTGTTTAATTAGTCAAACTAGTCTCAATCCACAATGAATAGTATCAATCCATGATTATTCGACTAAAATACTGACAACATCCCCCATGCTGGATACGACTAGAATTAGGTGAACAGATTTTGCCTTACCTTTGGTTGCTTGTTTTCATGAAACAGTGCTCTTATGTGTCTGTAAATACAAATGAATATTTTATTTCTGTCTTTAAATTCAACAACTATAAGCCCCTATTTCAATTAGTCAAACTAGGTCTCATAAACAAGTAAAAGATGGAGTTTCGTTAAAAATTGATTCAATAAAAAGCGATCGACTTTGCTGTGTGATGCAAAACAGCATCAGGAAGTTCGCAATGACCAACCAAAGGCACAAACAATCTTTTCTAACATTTGGTAAATTATAGTCAGAATTCTCGCGATTCAACCAAAAATGTCTTCCACTCCACACGATAAACAAAGCTCAGCAAAACCGTCTACTTCAATGTATGAAGGATTTTTTTTTAGGGGGGAAAGGCATTCACAAAAACTAAACAAATCACAACATACCGAAGAAGAGATCGATCTAGCTCCATTATGTCCAAAATCATGGCCTGCCAAAATATCTGAAACCGTTGTCACCACTCAGGCACTCACGTCCATTACACACAGCGGTCAAGAAGTAATACAGAAATACAGACACCGTTGCCAAAACTTTGCACATAATTCAAATACAGTTTTCGGAAGTCGGAATTAATTATTTTATGTTAAAATTTAAAACAGAAATGTAAACGCTAAATCACGTTTAATTTTGTAATCAATATTTCATCTAAAATTTTACAATGAGTACTGAACGTAGAGACAAAATTCTGCTTTACATTTCGTATTATGACAGCAACTAAGACTAACCACGCGTCATATTTCCAAACAAGACTAATTTTTGTACAGCAATCAAGTTTGGAAGGGTCGGTAAAATTCGACTGAAACAGAAAAACGTCGAAAAGGAGAGTAGGTGCGAAATGCGTCATTTTCTTGGTAAAAACTCGGCCAAGTAATCCAAACCCACATAAACAATTCTTACTCAGTGTCTGGCTAAAAATCAGAATCCGCATCTTTTTTGGAAGATCGCTTAGGAAACACTGAATTTCGTTTCGTTCCGCCCCTCTTGGATTTAACTCCAGACTTTTCTCTCAACAACTTGGCCAATCCAAAATGATCCATTGGCGTTGCGTTCTCATTTTCTTCGTTGAGCTTGGCATATGGCGCGTTCATATTCAAATAGTCCGAGCTGACCGACGACTCCATGTGGCTGCAGATAATTTCTTCCATTTGACTGAAGGTGGGTCTCTCTTTCGGATCCGATTTCCAGCAATCCGCCATCATATCACCGAAGAAGTTGAGCGCCAATTCCGGTTTGTCCATCCGATATCCTTTTAGAATTTCTTTCACGAGTATGTGACCGACGTCCATACCTGAATCAACAGAAATATATCCGCAATTACCAAGAAATTATTATGAATGAGGCAAACGTCAAATTCACACCTGGATAGGGAACTTGCCCCAAAGAAAAGATTTCCCAAAGGACAACTCCGTACGACCACACGTCGGATTGGCTGGAAAAGATGCGATCAATCAAGGATTCAATCGCCATCTACTTGACCGGCATCAATCCCTGACATTTAAAATATTATTTTACGGAAACGTGGATGTTGTATTTTTATTTTCCGACTACCTATTCTCTTTTTTCGTAATTTTCTTCGTAATACATTTTCTTCGCCATTCCAAAGTCGGCCACTTTTGCAACTCCATCGTCAGCGAGCAGAATGTTGCGGGCGGCCAGATCACCATGGAGAACCTATCCGTAATAATGCGAGTCATATCCAGTAATATCTATGTCTTCACTAGAAAGACTTACCTTTTTGCTATCCAGGTAGTCCATTCCTCGAGCTATTTGAAAAGACCAAGAAATGAGATCTGTTGTTGAAATCGACCGATCAAAATTTCCATCCGGATCTTGTAGGTTAGAATCTGCCAGATAAACAGGTGAATTCATTAAATGCAGGCGTCATTTAATATTTATTTTAAAATTTTTTGGGATGTTTTTGCGTTTTGGGTGTTTTTACTTGAAACGTCCAAAATTTTAGAGGATGAATTCACGCCAGGATGATCGTCAGTTTGCAAATCAGTCGGATTGACTTGCGATTGAATTTCATCCGTTTTTGACCTGTGGATTATAATTCAATTAAACTTTTTTATTACGCCACAAATCACAATGAGGGAACTTCTATACCTGGTGAAATTGTTACTTTCAATTTCCTCTTGCATTTTCAGGTTCCCAAACTCGTCCACCAAATTAATAAACTTGTTCCTTTGATTAATCAAAAACTTTTGCAAATTCCCAAATCGACAATATTCAACGATCACTAAAAGTTCTCCTAATAAAGGGAAATAACAATTTAAACCTAAACAAGAAACATACGTATGTTTCAAACACTTGAGATTAGTTTATTACCTTTATGTAGTTGCTTGGTGCAGGCTCCCAGCAGATTGACGACGTTGAGGTGCGATCCCAAGTAGACGAGGATTTTCAGTTCACTGATGAGTGCTTCCATTGCGGAGACGTTGGCTTCCGACCGAACCATTTTGACGGCCACCGTTTTGACAATTTCTTCGGAGTCTTTAAGTCCCACGGCTTCAGCTTTGACTACACGGCCGAAGAAACCAACACCAATCTGGACTCCTAAAGTTGCATTAAGAGCTGTTTATATAAAACATGAAAGGGGAAAATAAAAATGAACCGAGTTTCAGTCGACTTTTTGGAAATTCCCATCGTCTATCATAGGGAAGGAACTCTATCTGGTCTTCTATTGGTGACTGGTTATTTATTTGATTGGCATTTCCATTCAGCAATTTAAGTAGCGCTTCCTGTGAAACTCGTTGGTTCTTTTGATTGATATTTTAAATGGCGAAAGAATGAAAGAACAATTAGTAAGTTTCCCGACACGCACCACTTGTTGAATAATAAATGCTTTATGTTTATACCTTGTCGTAATAAAATTTAACTCCAACGACAACAATGAGTACCAAAAGTAAAACTGCAAATGTTGTAGAAACGGCGATGACAACGGTCTTGTTATTTTCTGGAATTCTATCGATGAAAGAAACCGTGAAATTCCTGTATTTCACATCACCTGGAAAGCCGACTTTCCACTGACAAGCGTATTTTCCATTTTCCTCCATCTTTCCTTGCAACGGTAAGATTGAAGAGGTGCTATCGGAGTAAACTTGTCCTGTATATTCTTCCCCATCCTGTTAATGTAATTCTTGGTAAATATTTTAAATGAAAGAATGAAACCTAAATCAAAGAGTTCACCTTAAACCATTTGATTCGAGCATTCTGAAATCCTTGAAAACAAGTTAAGTTTTGAGCGATATCCTTCACAAGTTAAACAGATTTATGCTTTGAATCGCCATTTAATTCTGAAAATTTGTAGACAGATTCGATGTATAAATGATCCACAAAAACGATTCTATATAGCATGACTGAAAAGTTTCATATCTGAAATAGCAATAGAAGATTAAGTCAGCTACCTATAGCGAGAAATGAAATATTTTCAGTGAATCCACTTCCTTGGCATCGAAACGTATAGGCATTTGAACTTATGTCGGAAATGTAAAGTTGATTTTCGTAAAGTGTTTTACTACTGTAGTCAAATTTGTCCTTTGTTATTTGAATACCTGAATAATTTAGTTGATATTCTTGAAATTTATGCAAATCATAGTGACTCAAATCGAATGGAACTTCAAACCTTCAGGTGGATTAATTTCCTCAATTATTTGCATTTTTCCGTTTCCGTTAATTTGATAGGACCATTTTGGTGGAGTAGAGTGCGCGGTATATTGGTAAGTTCGGCAGCTTAAAGTAACGTTACTTCCTTCCAAAGGATCACCTACGCCTTCAATTTTTGCGAGTTCCATTCCTATTTAATTTAAATTTTTTTAATTAATAATTTCGTATCGCTTTGTTAAAATCTAGAAACACGCCTACCAGCGATAAACAAAAAAAAACCACTTTGATGTTTCTTATTTTTATAGGTCCCTATGCAATTAAAAATGCCATTGTCGTCAATCTTCGCTTTCTTGAGTTTTAGTCCATTCCTTTTTTCGAAAGACCAATTTGAATTCGGATCTGCCAGCAAATCGCTCTGATAATAAATTGGAACCCAATATAAGTTGTGTGTCATTAGTTTGCCGAAAATATTTGGAATTTTTCTTACTTTTGGTTCCAGCCAATTTTGTCCTGTTGCTGTGTATTGATGTCCGTGTATAAGAGAAACATTCACATCCGGATGAGTTGGTTTGCATTTGAACGGGTAATTAGTTTCACCGTGTGGGATGACGATGTAATATTCGTTACCTTCGATTATTACAAGTTCCGTATCATCTAAAATAAAATTGTTAGAGAATGACAGTCCTTCAAGTGATTTTTTAAAATCAATTTAACGAACTGAAAACATAGACGTATTGATTGACTGTAAATGTGTTTGGAAATCCAATCGGAAGACCCTTGCAACCAAAGTTTCCAGTGTCTCTGGCTCTTGCGTTTGCCAGAGACAAAGTCGATGTCATGTGAGTCTCGTTCCTTCCAAACGTTTTGCGAAGGCGGTTGTCCAAGTCGCTTAACTTTTTAATCAATTGAGGATGAAATTTGGTCGAAAAGGAAAAGTTCTTATCGACATCGCAAAAAATTGTTTTGTATACTTCCGCATTTTTGGTTAAGTAATCTGGAATTTCCCACGAAAAATTGAACGTGTTCCTTTGATTTTCGTCTTCAAAGGCGTAGACGCACGTCAACGTGAGAGTTGTTCCCGCGTCGATTATTCGTTCACTCCGGTTCACTCTCACCAGGAATCATTATAATATATTGAACTAAAGTAAAATTAGAAGAATCAATTTATAGTTCATTTAACAGGACAACCAATTACTTTCTTTAGGGACCTCGGTTAGCTTGGGGATCTCCGGGCAACAAGATCCTGAACTTCCATCTGCTAATTTACAGGATGTTGATCCATTAGTGGGAAGAACCTGTTGGTACCAATAGGAACAATCTTTGGCCTGTCGGCACTCTGTCGTCAAAATCAAACTGTCGTTGCCATAAAAACCGCAGTTTTCGACACCACTGATGTTGATAGTCTTCCAGTCATCATTCCCTGAAAAGAAAAAAAAATTACGATTAACTAACTATTAACTAGATTCAAATTCATTTTTCAATTATATGCTTGTAAATACCAGTTTTAGATCCTAATCTCCACTGTATGAAGCCACAAATGGCTATACTCTCATAATCGATATCTTGACGAGGTGTCGTTGATGGCGCCTTCTTCATGTAACAATTCTCCAAATAACCAAACACAAAATGGCTGCATTGCGGGTTGGAAATGCAAAGTCGACCACAGTCTTCCCTGGTTGAGGTCGTAAGAGGAACTTTGCCTATGTCGTCGCCGGGGAAGTCGCAGTTGGTCCGCCATTTGAATCCACCGTCACCAGTGTTCCATTCTGTCAAATTCTCGGCGTCCACTAGATGCATTAAAGATAACAATGCGATTCCAAACAGAATGGACATTGAAGACATTTTCACTTTTGTCGTCCTAATTACACTTGTTTAGACTTTATCTACTCGCATAACTATTATTCCATCTAATGATATCAACTCTAAACAATGTCGGAGAAGGAAGAGTCAAACTGAATGTTCAAACACAATGTGCACTGGTTTTCACTTCACTACAAATCCCAGCCGTTGTTTCACTTAGGTAATAATGGTTGCGAAATTTAAAATTTTCCAAGTCAGATTTGCATCCGATTGAATTTCCCCGCAGATAATTACGCAAGACACGGAAGAAAATTATGTGCGTCTCTGCGGTTCTCCTTTCTTTCACACACTGTTAGGTTTTATTTATTTTCTTTCAAAAGGTTCAGCGAAGGACGGGGAATAATAAGGGGGAAAGTATTTCACCTGCGGCGGCACAGCATTTGGGGTTCCAAACAGGACAACGCAACTGCTCACATAATTCTAATTCAAGCACATCTAATCAATTTTAAGCAACACAGGAGAATGAGGAGTTAGCTAGTCGACAGCGCACTAATTCACACTTAAATTAAAATCACTAAGACTGTTGATTCGCTCACGATTTGCGTTCCGTCAGCCAAATGAGATTCTCTACAATTAATCATGACAAACGACACGGATGAAAATTTTTAGCGTCTCTCCTTTTTCTCTTTCCGTTCACACACTGCTAGTGTCAGGCAGATTTTTCCAAAAAGTTTAGAGAAAAGGACCGGGAAAAAGGGAAAGTTTTCGTTTCCCCTGCGGCAGAACATCTGACCTCCAACATGACAAGTTCTTGCGTGTTTTTATCAAGTTTGAGTCGTGTCCTTTGCCTTTTTGAATACTAAAATGGTAGGCGACTGTGACCTTGCCCTCATATTTTCCCTTATCGTCTATACCTATACTAGGTGACCACCACAGATATAAGAATATCCCTTATTTACATTTCCTTTTATTTGTTCGTAATAATCTACGGGCAATAGTTGAATTTTTTTTTTCAAAGTTTAAATTCTTTACCTAAATCACCTAAATCAAACTTCCGCCAACTTCGTCTGACGTAACCGCGGATATTGTGTTTCCTACAGATGCAGGCTCCAAGGTTCTTTATTTTGACGACTCGAGAGTTTGTTATTAGTCTGTCTCTTTTGATTTGTTTAGTTGTTCTCAAGTGGCGGAAAAAGGAGCACAGTTATTAATACTGTGCGCAGCATGTTAATATGAAACCAACTCAGCAAAAAAACATGAAAAAAGAGAAGCGTAGAGCTCTAGCAAATCCCACCAGCAAAATTGGAATCATCTTTCTGAAAGTAAAATTCTCTCAGCAATTTGAAAATGAAACAAACGAATTTCAACAAACGAGTTCTGAATCGGAAAAGAATCGGAAGAGGAAATTTCCTGCTTTTTGCAGAACCAACCGTTTGATTCGGTTTTATTCAACACAATCATCAAGACATAACGGCCAATTTTCCTTGTTTTGGCACGCCCTATCAGTTCAAACTCAGAAGCAAAACCCAGTCATATTATTTCCTTAAATAAATCAGCAGAAGATAGACCCGACCTCCATCAAAAGCCCTGGAGAATAATTTTCCTTAGTTTTTCTCCTGTAGAAAACACGACATGTGTTAATGAACTCGTCCGATTATTTTCCCAGAACCCAAAGCAAACGTTGAGTTGGAACTGGGAAGCGGCCAATCTCACCAGCAGTGCTATGTGCAGTGCTGACAATGCACATGCCAACGATCTTAGCATCAGTGTCATAGTCGACATAATGCTGGGGGAAAACGCTTTCAATCCGGCCTCTCATTCATCGGAATCCTCTCACGGCATCGGGAAGGATTCAAATGAGCCCGGTCTTTTACGCAACGAATTGAATCAAGCTTATCTCTCCGTCTATGACGATAGAAACCAAGAAAGTCTACCCATCATTTTGGATCGGGTGTGGCGGAACAGCTCCGGACAAAGATGGCGATTCGTCAACTGCCAACTGATAAACGATCACGGCCAAGGCAATGTCTAACGGAAATTAAACATGAAAATGACAGGAAAAAACGCAGCATTTGGAGCTACTATTTCAAATAGGCTACTGTGACAGGTTTCAAGCAAAAACACTGCCGATAAGGATGGGCAAATTTTTTAAATTAGTTTCAGAGAAACACGAGAATGGTAGCAATAAAGTGAAAGAACTAGTCCTTCAGCAGTACTGCGACGGTGAGGGTAGTGTAACTGCAAATTCGCAGGGGCGAAATTGACGAGAAGACCTGTTTTAGTTAATTCCATTTGATTAGTAAATTTCCATCCGAACGAGAAAGATCGGGAAGAGGTTCGCTTTCATTTTGACACATTTGAAGAATATGAAGATTCATCAGACTCTTGGGACAAGGAGACGATAGCCAACACAAACGAGTCTCTTGTTCTCGGCGGATATGAACCAAGAGAAGCAGATCTATTTGAAGCTAATGTAAGAAAAACCCAACCGCTTACATCTAAAGAGTTACTGTTATGGAAAATATGACACCGATAACACGCTGTCGATGTCATTGGATTTCCCCTGCTGTACGCTACGATGTACACGCCATGTACTCACTGACTAAAAAGGCGGAAACAATCGAAAACAATGTCCGAGTTTTAAATTGCCAACTCCTTTTTCGTGATTCATTAGAACTTTCCTTGTTAACTTTTTTTTTTTAAATTTACGCCACCCCAAATGATCTGGGTTCTTGGTAAAAACTGTTGGCAAAAAATTGCATTCGCTTCTTCCGCTAAAACCTTCATGATATCTGATACGTCCAATTCGTTGTTGGTAAGTAACTAATGCTTAATTAGCCCGATGTATATATTCTGCTGACACTGATACTAATATCCCTTTCGCCTTCCATCAGCGGCCGCTGCTGCCTCGGCACTCGGGAGTATAAAACGGCACCCGTTGTGGCCCAGTGGATACATCAGTTGACATTACAGTCTGCAAAAACCAACATGAATCGTTCTATTCTGGTAAGTTTTGTCGTTTCGTTTGAATTGCGTTGCGATTGAATCTATGCACTTGTAACTTTTGTTTGTTTCTTTTCTTCCGATTTGCATTTCCAGCTGAGTCTTTGCGTCCTGTTGGCCGTTGTGGCCGCAGTCATCGAGGCCGCACCCCAACGTGAGAAGCGACAATTTTTTGGCGATGGAGGTAATAAAAACGATTGAGTTTACTAGTGCCCTATTGCCGCCCTATTGCCGATCATGACGTTTCGATTGCATTTGCAACAGGTCAACAATTTGGCGGATTCAATCAAGGATTCGGCGGATTCAATCAAGGATTCAACGGCGGATTTAATCAAGGATTCAACGGCGGAGGCTTCGGCGGATTCGGAAGTGGCGAATTCTTCGGATAATTTCAATTGTTTCTTTCTTTAATTCCCATCGATTGTACAATACCCTTTAAATTCAAAAGGTTTAAATGATTCACCGCGTCGCAAACGTCCAACATTTTGTATCTATTTTCCTGATTGAATGTGTGTACAAAAATAAACGTCTAATCGATTGCAAACGATGCTCTTTAATCGCCAATTATTCCTACGAGATAAAAAGGTGTGCGAGTCACTGCTTTGGGGCAAAACTGATGCCGAACAACAACAACAAGACGCACTAAAATTCTAATACAAGGGACGTAATCCGACATCAGCACCGGGAAAGGCCACGAGATTATCACTATAAGGACCATGCACAAAAAAACGTTTCAATTATAGAAATCAGAGCCTTGTTTATACAATGACGCAACGCTCCATCACGTCTGTCTTGGGTCTCTTGATTGTTAAAACCGGATTTGCTTCACACAGTTATACGAAGAAACTTTCTCCACAGCCCTCGTCCAGCAGCAACCTCGTCAGTTTCATTTCCTTTTGGTTTTCACAACAAAAGTATAAAAGACTTGGATAGAGGCCGAGTGGACATCAGTCAGATGCGACCAACATGAATATTTGCATCGTCCGCCAAACTCAAATGCAATATGTATCTGAGTAAATTTTAATAAAATGGGTTTGATCGGTCTACAACATTCTTTGACATTGTCGGTCGACTTAGACTGAGAAACTCTATAAAAGCTGATGCGTGTGGAATACAAGAGCTGTTACGCTGGAGTGCACATGCAGGTGCTGCTGGGCTTCAGCTCACGTCTCTATAATGCCCCGACAGGCAACAACATACTTGATGGTTCCAACAACCTTGTAATACTTTGAATTTCTTACTGTGCACTTTGCTTCAAGTGTAACAAGTTCAAATAATTGGGTTTACCCACAGACAAAAGTTGTGAGGTAACAAAACAAGCCTGATCTTGATTTGAGTGTCTGCAGTCGTTGTTCTCCAAATGAGTGTCAAAATGAACCCTAACTGAGTCGGCAAAAACGGCAAGTCCGACACTCCTAGTCGGACGCCTAGCTTAGGAATAATCGTACTCCGTATTTAAAAATCAACGCTATCTATTAGTCAAGGGGAAGAACAGAGAATTATTTGTCCTACCGTTAAGCCCGGGAAATACGGCCAAGCATCCACAGGTGCTCCATACATCGGAAGGAAAATTGAATTCACCAGGCGGGAAAGGGTAAAAAGGAGGCCCTCGTGAGTACTACCAAACACACAAGGGCGTACACGAGGACAGAGGGGATTAAAATAAAGAAGAACTCAGTCGACAACAGTAGTTTCTCCAATTCAACGAGATGCTGTTTATCTAAATGAAAAATAAAAAATAGTTTAAACGAAAAAAATTGACATACAAAATTGAGAAGTTGAAAATGAGACAATTCACTACTTGGGTAGTTGGATTATTGAGACGAAGGGGGACAAATAGCGGGAGGGGGTTAAAAAATAAATAAAAACCCGTGTTGCGGCTCGCATGTTCCGGCGCTAGGCCTGGTAGCGAACCGTGGCTTTACGTGTTCTGGCTGAACATCGAGTTGGCGGGCCGTATTTCTTGCGAGGACGTTGTTGTTTCTGGCGCGGCTCGATGTCTGGATCCAGGGCTGGAGCTGGGGCGATTTGGGCTGGAACGTTCGTCGGTACCGCGGTTCCCGGCATGACCACCACGCGTTGGCGGAGTAGGCGGCGGGTTTGACTCGTCGTCTGCTGAGTCAATACACTGTTAGAGTTGGCATCTGACCTGCTGGAGTTGGCTTTGGGCTGATCGTAGATGGTCATGTCGTTCTGACGAAGGCGTTCATCGTTCATTTCGATGGGATAAGCTGAACGCATGTGCGGCGGCTGAATGGTGTTGCGCCTAAGCAACTCACTGACCCGAGTGCTGGAGTCTTCCACTCGGCATTTACCTGGTTAGTAAAAGGAATTTTTTTACTTTTGTTTTAAAGAAAAGTCAGTATAAGAATTACCTTCTTTCATTTCGTTCAAGTATGAACTGCTGAACAGCTCCCCGTCTTCATCGTCACAGGTAGAGAGACGACCTGCTCCGTGTGGAACGTTTGTACCCCGTGATGTAATATGAATGTCGCTACGATTGCTGCAGACACTGCTTGTCGAGTCGCGGCGACTGGGAGATACTTTTAAAATACTACTGACATCCTCCGAGTCATCACTGAAGGCCAACTGAGGAGGTCTGAATACTTCGATGGTTTCCTGTCGCTCTTTGCTAGTAGACGCAACTTCACTGCGGGTTGGACGCATTGAACGACGTCGAGCGTCAATCATGGCATCGGCTAATGTTCCTACTGACAAATTCGTCAAAAAATTTGTAGTTGCAGATACCTATCGACTGCCGAAATTTCGGCGCTGTCACAAAATTTCTGAATGAATTGAAGGAAAATATTGTATTATTTACCATTACACGCTGCACTTCCCCTCTGTTCCAAAGCTGTTATTGACTGGCCTACTCCCAATTTTTGTTCATTCACTTCTTGGATGTACTGCTCCAAAGCCTTCTTTGCAGATTGAGTTTCTTTGAGTTCTTGATTCAGTTTATCAATGTAAAGAACGAATTCCAAAGATTTTTTAGTGTGGATGTCAAATTGCTGTTGAGCGTGGGTCATCTCATTGTCAAATTTTGACTTAAGCTCATCTAGCGAGTGATGAAGTTCTTCCCTCTCTTTGCTAAAAGATTCACAATTACGCATTATTTGTTTTAAGCTTTTCTCGGTCTGATCCAATTTAACTTGAAGAGACTGATTTTTTAGGTTAGCTTCTTCAATTTGGCGATGGAGATTCCGTTTGTCTTCCTCTAGAGCAGCAGTGCGTTGTTGAAAAATACTTTTTTCTGAGTTAAATTGATTGAATTGGCGGATCAAATCTCTGCGATAAGATTCCAAATCACAATGCAACTTTTCGGTCTATAAATATAAAATTTGTTACAACTACGATTTCGTTAAAATTATTGATCATCAGCTGAAAAATAATACCTCAATGGACAGTAGACTGTTGTACCCAATGCTTTCGTTTTCGCAAGGAAACCTGGGCGCATTCAGACGTGCATGCATCTCAGAAAAAGTCCGACTTTTTTCTTCCAAATCATCAATCCAAAGAGCTTTTTCTTCCAATAACTGTTTCAATTCAGCATTCTCAGTTCGGCTGGAGTCCAGAAGAAGCTGATACTCTGAGGATCCTTTCTCAAAACGAGCCACAGTATCGTTTAAATTGAGCTGAAGTTGTAGTATCTGAAATAAAATACAGACTGAATTAAAACTTTAATAAACTGCTTACTGTATTGCCTACCTGTTTACGGTCTTTTTCTTGTTGGGTTTTCATTGCAACCAATTTGATATAGAGATCACAATACTTCTGACAAGAAGTTTCATACTCATTTTCCATTTTCTTAAGCTTCTTTTTTAAATTAATGATTTCAACATCGGTATCGGGACTAGAAGATTCAGGAAGTTGGACATCACACAACCTCGGGTTTTTCTTTTTCGCTAAAATAGCGAGTAAGGTTATATTAGTATCAGTGTTTGGCTTGCCACTAAACTGATAATCAGTCTGTCTATTAGCGGGTGTACTCGCTAATTTAACACAATAGCTGATACACTCGCTAGTGTAACGGCCCACTAGCGACTACACTCGCTAACGCAACCCCCAAAATTTTTTTTTCCATTAGCCAGTGTACTCGCTACACCTATCGGTCATTAGCGAAAGCAACAGCTACTAAACCTTAGGTCCCAAAACTAAACAATAGCCGATACACTCGCTAATGCAACGGCCCACTAGCGACTACACTCGCTAACGCAACCCAAAAAATTTTTTTTTTCATTAGCCAGTGTACTCGCTACATCTATCGGTCATTAGCGAAAACAACAGCTACTAAACCTTAGGTCCTAAAATTCAGCAATAGCCACTACACTCGCTAATGTTATGATCAATTAGCCACTGTACTCGCTAATGCACACACAATTTTGCTAATATACACATACAATTTGCTAATGCTGCATATGATCTTACATCATGTGTAATATAAAACGCCAGCTTAATAAATCGAAATAATTTAGAAAAATTATGCACTTCAAAATTTAAAACAATAGGGCGAGACACGAGGCTAGCAGAATTATAAATATTGTCGTGAACGGATGGGTGGCGCTATCAGTGAAAAAAGCAGTCGATGGTGGCGCTATCAGTGAAAAAAGCAGTCGATGGACCGAATAGCGGTTGTATTCGCTAACGTAAACATTAGCTGTTACTTACGCTAGCACACGTTAGATATAGCGAGTGTACTAGCTAATGGGAAAACAGAAAAATTGTGTGTGCATTAGCGAGTACAGTGGCTAATTGATCATAACATTAGCGAGTGTAGTGGCTATTGCTCAATTTTGGGACCTAAGGTTTAGTAGCTGTTGCTTTCGCTAATGACCGATAGGTGTAGCAAGTACACTGGCTAATGGAAAAAAAAATTTTTTGGGGTTGCGTTAGCGAGTGTAGTCGCTAGTGGGCCGTTACACTAGCGAGTGTATCAGCTATTGTGTTAAATTAGCGAGTACACCCGCTAATAGACAGACTGATTATCAGTTTAGTGGCAAGCCAAACACTGATACTAATATAACCTTACTCGCTATTTTAGCGAGTGTGTATAAACCCCACAACCTCTGTTCAAGCTCGGTGTTATTTTTTTCCAGGTCCTTTACTTTTCGTTTCAAATCATCCATTCGCAAAATAAGTTCCGATTGGATTCGGCGGATTTCTTCGTTTTTATCACTAGTCTCTTTACGCAAACGTGTTAAAAGCTCCATATGGGACTAAAACAGGCAGAACCAAAAAATAGAATTTTAAAATCATGTAGATGTTGAGAGAAAATAAAATATATACATCAAGGAATAGCCTTAGTGAAGAACTTCTCTTTGAAGAAAGTGAAGAAGATACACAGAACATGGAAGACTTGGTAAAAATGCTCTCTATAAAAAAAATAAAATAAAATATGTAGCATCAGGAACCAGTAAATAAGATTGTCGCGCCTATTGCACTTCACACGTGAAGTACTCCAACTGTCAAAGTTGCTATTGCACTTCACGCAGCATTGCCAAACTGTACTTGTTTCTCAAAAAATATTTTGTCGTCTGCTGAGAGTGGATGGTACGCTGAAGGCTGAACTTACAGAAAGCAGACGAAATTAATCTTTAATTAACCGCTTTAATTAACGGATTAACCGCTAAAAAACGATAAAAACGGGCTTTATTTTCTATTTTGATGCAAAAAATTGTAATATTCTTTAAAATATATTCAGCTAATTTTCATACTTGCGAGATCTGTTTTTTTTCTTGCCTTTATATGTTGTGGTGTTTTGCTTAATATTTAAGGGCTAGTCCGTCCCGGCCCGGCTGTCTCAGAAAAGCCCCATTTTTTCAATGGGAAACTATAGGAAACTGTTGTGTGACTTGTATTCGAGTTATTAGAGTCGCTTGCCAACTCGTCCGAGCCATAATGTTTTCACACCAGCAGTTCCTTTATGTTTTCATACCAGGCTAACGTTGATAATATATTAATGTTTATATAACCGGTATTACTATTAGCCAGTGAATGCGAATGTGAAACATTTTTTGCGGAATCCTACTCTCATTCTTGTTTTGTCTTCCGTTTTAAAAGAGGACCCATTTCGACAAGGTTAGATCAAGTCGGATCAAGCAAGAAAAAAAGACTAGTTAATTAGGTTTCCAGTATACGCCGAGATCCATTCGCATTATTTAACTGATTGTAGGTTGTTTGTCTGCTACTTACATAAGGCGCACACAGCAATCAGCGCGTTTGTTTATTTTCGTCAATGTTTCAGTTAGTAACAACAAGAAATAACGCCATTACTCTGTTTGCCCTCAATACTAAAACGAACAGCAAATGAGAGCGCGAACCAGATGCAACTAATAATTTAAAATACCTGAGCGTTCTAATGTGTGCGTCACGGTGCCATATTTCCATGGAATAAAAAAGATGTTTTCAGAAAAAAATTAGGTTACACAGAATATAGTTGATAACAACAACATGTGATCCAATTTCTCGTTTACCAAGGACTCAAAGGTGTTTTGTTGGATACAGACTACAGAGTGAGTCACCAGTGCATTTGCTATACAGTCAAATTGAGTCCACGAAGAAGCATTCGACTGTTCATTGACAGACTGAACATGCACGCACTTGCCTGGCACTTTATTGACGTCGGTGACCATAACCAGCACCGAGTTTGGAGCTCCAGATTAGGGGGCCTATAAAAGAGCAATCCATTGGCAGTTGGTTCTTCACTGAATCGGCCGCCAGTTCCGTTCCATCACCACTTTGAAAAATGAAATTCCTCGCCTGCTTCGTCCTGGCTGTCGTCTGCTTCGTCGTTATTGCGGTAAGGAATGATTTTTCAAAACTTTTGGGTTTGATATCATGAGACTGCTTTCAATTACTTTCTCCGAATGAAATATACAGGAATCGGCACAAACCTCAAAACCGGCGGCATCTACCCGAAAACCGGCAGCTACTACACCAAAACCAAAGGCAACTACCCGAAAACCAGCTGCACCCACCTCAAATAAACCAACTGCTGCACCTACCGCAAAACCAACTACCCGAAAACCAAAACCAACTACCCGAAAACCAACAGCAACTAGGCCTACGCCCAAAAAAACCAAAGGAACAACTCCTAAACCCTGAGCAGCTACACCAAAACCAGCCACAACTTCTGTAATTACCGACATTAGCACCTTCTTATTTAATCCAAGTTGTTGCGCATTGTGCGATTTGAAAGGTCTTGCACACATTTCTCGTCCTATAGCAACTGCTGATCGTGACCAATAGTTTGACTGTCATGATTATTTCCCTTTTAATTTTGTGCATGTAAGTTCCTACTGGCCTGTCAAATCCGGTGAAATCCGGAAGAGAAAGGACTATATATTTTATAATCAACACATAATGCAATGGCAAATTACCTAAGTTGTCATCGTTGTTGTTCAAATAACCATAATCTGTTTTCTTTTCTTTTTTTCAAATTGAAACACATTATTAAAGATAGCCTGCTGTATACAAGTATTATATCTCTTCAAAGCAATTTGTCGTTGTATTTATCACAACGGCTTGTTTTTAATACAATCAACAACAAAAAAAGTAATGAAATTGAGAATGAGACAACGACTGAACTCACTAAACCGGTAAACCTAGCTAAACGCCACTTTTCTAGACACGAAAAACTTAAGTGGAGCAGTCAAGAGGAACGGTTGGCAAAATCATACAAAAACAAAAATGGTCTAGAAGGAGTGTATAGGCTCAAAACGCCACCTTTTCCTGGGACACAATTAAGCGAACCATATTGTTACCCGCACGCCAACTTTCCCATTGAATAACATTTTCATATCAAAGAGAATTTCTCTGCACCTAATTAATAATCGATTATTGCTAGCAGGTTGCTGGTTGCTCAGTTCCCTTTGACTAAAAATAAGAATCCTCATCTCTTTTTGAAAATCGTATAGAAAAAAATGAATTTCGCGCAGTTGCGTGTCTATTGGATTGAGTTCCAGACTTTTCTCTCAACAACTTGGCCAATCCAAATTGATCCTTTGGCGTTGCATTCTCCTTTTCTTCGTTGAGCTTTACATATGGTGCGTTCATATTCAAATAGTCCGAGCTAACCGACGACTCCATGTGGCCGAGGATGATCTCTTCCATTTGACTGAAGGTGGGTCTCTCTTTTGGATCCGATTTCCAGCAATCGGCCATAATTTCACCGAAGAAATTGGGCGCCGATTCCGGTTTGTCCATCCGATATCCTTTTAGAATTTCTTTCATGAGTACGTGACCGACGTTGATGCCTGAATCAATTGAAAGATATTCGTAATAATCTACAAAAACTTATGAATTAGTGGAACGTCAAATTCACACCTGGATATGGAACTCGGCCAAAAGAAAAAATTTCCCAGACAAGGACTCCGTACGACCAAACGTCGGATTGACTGGAAAAGATGCGATCAATCAAGGATTCAATTGCCATCCACTTGACCGGCATCAACCCCTAACATTCAACAAAATATTATTTGACGGAATTGTGTAGGAATTATTATTTAAACTTTTTCAATTACCTGTCCTTTTTTTTCGTAATATTCTTCGTAATACATTTTCTTCGCCATTCCAAAGTCAGCTACTTTTGCAACTCCATCGTCAGCGAGTAGAATATTGCGGGCGGCGAGATCCCCATGAAGGACCTATCCGTGATAATGGGAGTCACTTCCAACGACGATATAGATATTTATTGGGTAAGACTCTTACCTTTTTGCTAACCAGGTAGTCCATTCCTCGGGCTATTTGAAAAGACCAAGAAATGAGATCTGTTGTTGAAATCGGCCGATCAAAATTTCCGTCCAGATCTTTTAGGGTGGAATCTGCCAGAGAAACAGGAGGATTTATTTATTTAATGCCGGCGTCATTTTATATTTATTAAATTTAATTGGGGTTTTTATTTTGTGCTTTTACTTGCAATGTCCAAAATTTCAGTGGATGAATTCACGCCAGGATGATTTTCAGCTTGCAAATCGCTCGATTCGACTTGCGATGGGATTTCTTTCCATTTTAACCTGTGGATTGCAATTCCATTTACATTTTTAATTGCGTCACAATAAAGAAACTTATTTACCTGGTGAAATTGTTACTTTCCATTTCGTCTTGTGTTTTCAGGTTCCCAAATTCGTCCACCAAATTAACAAAGTTCTTCCTGTGGTTAATCAAAAACGTTTGCAAATTGCCGAACCGACAATATTCAACGATCACTAAAAGTTCTCCTAATAAATAGAACACGACGATTTATAAAAACAACCAAGATATTTGGAGCATCTCGAAATCTTTATCTATACCGTTGTCTACCTGTATGTATTTGTTTGGTGCAAGCTCCCAGCAGATTGACAACGTTGAGGTGCGATCCCAAATAGACGAGGATTTTTAGTTCACTGATGAGTGCTTCCATTGCGGAGACGTTGGCTTCCGACCGAACCATTTTGACGGCCACCGTTTTGACAGTTTCTTCAGACCCTTTGAGTCCCACGGCTTCCGCTTTGACTACACGGCCGAAGCAACCAGCTCCGAGCTGGACTCCTAAATTTAAAATGAGAGCCATTATTCCGTTTTTAAAAGGTATGAAAATGGAAAATAAAAACGAACCGAGTTTTAGTCGATGTCTTGGAAATTCCCAGCGTCTATCATAGGGTAGGAATTCTACCTGGTCTTCTATTGGGGTCTGGTTATTAATTTGATTGGCATTTCCACTCAACGATCTAATTAGCGCGTCCTGTGAAACTTGTCGCTTCTGTTGATTGACAATCGGCCAAGGATGAAAAACACCCAACTTTCTTGACACACGTTACTTATTAAATGATAAATGTGTTATTTTTATACCTTTTCCTGATAAAATCTGACTCCACCGAAAGCAATTAGGATCAAAAGTAAAACTGCTAATGTTATAGAAACGGCGACGATGGCAGTCTTGTTTGTTACTGGAACTTCTGGGTATAATACCGTGAAATTACTGTAACCAGTTTCACCAAGAAAAATGTGTTTCCACTGACAAGCGTATCTTCCGTTTTCCCCTATCTTCCCTTGCAGTGGTAAGATTGACGAAGTGCTATCAGAGTGAACTTGTCCTGAATATTCTTTCCCATCCTATAAACGCAAGTCTTGGTTAATATTTTTAATGAAAGATTTAATTGTGAATCAAACCCGTTCACCTTAAACCATTTGATGCGAGTATTCTGAGATCCTTTGATGCAAATTAAATTTTGAGCGATATCCTTCTCTAGTTGAACAGATTTAAGCTTTGAGTCGTCATTTAATTCTGGGAATTTACAAACATAATCGATATTATAGTTCACGTAAACGATTCCATAGCATTAATGACTGAAAAGTTTCACTCTAAAATTAAAATAGAAGGAGAAATCGCCTACCTTTAGCGCGAAATGAAATATTATCAGTGAATCCACTTCCTTGGCATTGAAACGTATAGGCATTTGGACTTACGTCGACAATGTTAAGTTGATTTTCGTAAAGTGTTTTACTACTATAGTCAAATTTGTCCTTTATTATTTGAATACCTGAATGATTTAGTTGAATTTCTTGAAATTTATGCAAATCATAATGACTCAAATCGAATGAAACTTCAAACCTTCAGGTGGATTAATTTCCTCAATTATTTGCAATTGTCCGTTTCCGTTAATTTGGTAGGACCATATTGGTGGAGTAGAGAACCTAGTATATTGGTAAGTTCGGCAGCTTAAAGTAACGTTACTTCCTTCAAAAGGATCATCTTCGCCATCAGTTCTTGTCAGTTCCATTCCTATTAAATTTGAATTTTTTTAAATTAATAGTTTCGTATCACTTTGTAAAAATCTAGAAACCCGCCTACCAGCGACAAATAAAAATAAATCGCGTGAATATTTCTTATTTTTATATTTCCCAATGCAATTGAACTTGCCATTGTCGTCAATCTTCGCTTCCTTCAGATTTAGTCCAATTCTTTTTTCGAAAGACCAATTTGAATTCGGATCTGATAGCAAATCGCTCTGATAAAATAAATGAAAACCAATATTAATTAACGGAACTTATTAGATTGCCGAACAACTTTTAAAAATGTTCTTACTTTTGGTTCCGGCATGTTCTTTGATCTTGCTGTGTATTGTTCTTCGTAGACGAGAGAAACGTTGACGTTCGGATTGGTTGGAATGCAATTGATCTGGAAATTAGTTTCACCATGTGGAATGTTGAAGTAATACTCATTATCCTCGACTATTACAAGTTCCGTATCATCTAAAGAAAATAATATTAGAGAATGACAGTCCGTCACAGTAGTTGTTAAAACGAACTGAAAACATAGACGTATTGATTGACTTTCAATGTGTTAGAAATTCCGTACGGGATTCCCCTGCAACCAAAGTTTCCAGAGTCTCTGGCTCTTGCGTTTGCCAGAGACAACGTCGATGTCATGTGGGTCTCGTTCCTTCCAAACGTTTTGCGAAGGCGGTTGTCCAAGTCACTTAACTATTTAATTAAATGAGGGTGAAATTTAGTCAAAAGGAAAAGTTCTTATCGACATCGCAAATTGTTATCTATACTTCCGCATTTTTGGTTAAGTAATTTGGAATTTCCCACGAAAAATTGAAATTATTCCTTTGATTTTCGTCTTCAAAGGCGTAGACGCACGTCAACGTGAGAGTTGTTCCCGCGTCAATTATTCGCTCGCTCCCACCAGGAATCATTCTAATAAATTGTGCTGAAAAATGTCAAAAGAATCAATTCATAGTTCATTTAACAGGATAACAACTTAAATTACTTTCTTTAGGGAACTCGGGGAGATTAATAGGGTTCAGTTCAGGGATTTTAGGGACCTGTGGGCAACACGATCCTAAACTTCCAACTGCTAATTTACAGGCTGTTGAACCATTAGTAGGAAGAACCTGTTGGTACCAATAGGAACAATCTTTGGCCTGTCGGCACTCTGTCGTCAAAATCAAACTGCCGTTGCCATAAAAACTGCAGTTTTCAACATAACTGCCGTTGACAGTTTTCCAGTCATCATTCCCTGAATAGCAAAAGAAAAATTAACGATTAACGATTCAAATTCACTTTTCATTTATATGCTTGTAAATACCCGGTTCAGATCCCAATCTCCACGGTATGAAGCCACAAATGGCTATACTCTCATAATCGATATCTTGACGAGGGGGCATTGATGGCGCCTTCTTCATGTAACAATTCTCCAAATAACCAAAGACGAAATGGCTGCATTGCGGATTGGCAATACAAAGTCGACCACACTCTTCTCTGGTTGCAATCGTAAGAGGAATTTGTCCTATGTCGTCACCGGGGAAGTCACAGTTGGTCCGCCATTTGAATCCGCCGTCGCCAGTGTTCCAATCTGCCGAAATCTCGGCGTCGACTTGATGCATCACAGATAACAATGCGATTCCTAGCACAAGGTACATCGAAGACATTCTCACCGTTGTCCGACTGACAATACTTTTTTACACTTTAATTAATCGCATAAAATCTTATTCGAGCATTTTCCATCATCTTTAAGCAACACTGGAGTTGCTAAGAGTCTATTGACTGAACCTAAACATTTTAGCTATCCGACAGTACACTGGTTCCCATTTAAGTTAAAATCAGTTAAACTGTTGATTCACCCACGAATTGTGTTTAGCGAAGTCGTATTTTCCAACCAAATAAGTTTCTCCACAATGAATGACAAAATAATCGAGAAGAAAATTTGTAGCGTCTCCACTTTGTCTCGTTCCTTTCTCGCACTGTATGTGCCTGTTCATTTTCCAAAGGTTCAGAGAAAAGGACCGGGAAAAATGGAAAGTAGTCGTTTCTGCTGCGGCAGAACATTTGGCCTCCAAACTTAACAAGTTCCTGCGTGTTTTATCAAGTTTGAGCCGTGTCTTGTGTGCGTTTTGAATACTAAAACTGTAACGACTGTGACCATTGCCCTCATAATTTCCTTAGGCGACCATA
Organism: Daphnia pulicaria; assembly: GCF_021234035.1. Taxonomy (NCBI): domain Eukaryota; kingdom Metazoa; phylum Arthropoda; class Branchiopoda; order Diplostraca; family Daphniidae; genus Daphnia; species Daphnia pulicaria. The sequence goes on from NC_060916.1 coordinate 11,866,958, forward strand.
TTTAGCGGTTAAAATCAACCAGCTAATTTTGTTGTTGTTTTTTTTTCTATTCTAAATGAATTAATTAAAAGAATATCCCTTATTTACTTCCCCTTTCATTTGTTAGAAATAACATAATCCACAATAGCTGTCTTTAATTGAATGGAAGTTCTTTTCAAAGTTAAAAATTCTACTTCCGCAAAGTTCGTCGGACGTAAACACGGAGATTGTGTTTCCCACAGATGCCTAGTCCAAGGTTAAATTTATTTTGACGACTCGAGTCCGTCATTCGTCTGACACTTTCGATTTCTTTAGCTGTTCTCAAGTAGCGGAAATATTTGCAGTTATTAATACTGTGCGCAGTATGTTTGTGTGGAAACCACGGGAAAAAAGAAGCGTGAATTTCAACAAACGAGTTCTGAATCGGAAGCGGAACAGAATAGGAAGAGGAAATTTCCTGTCCTGATTAAGAGTTTCAGGACCAAACGTTTGATTCGGTTTTATTCAACACAATCGTCAAGACATAACGGCCAATTTTCCTTGTTTTGGCACGCCCTATCAGGTCAAACTCAGAAGCAAAACCCAGTCATATTCTTTCCTTAAATATATCAGCAGAAGATAGACCCGACCTCCATCAAAAGCCCCCGAGAATAATTTACCTTAGTTTTTTCTCCTGTAGAAAACACGACATGTGTTAATGAACTCGTCCGATTATTTTCCCAGAACCCAAAGCAAACGTTGGCATTATCTTTAAGTCCAGTCCGAGTCTACAGAAATTTCTTTGTTCTGTGACCGTCAAGCATATCGAGTGAACGTATTGACGCATCTAGAATAAAACAAGAGTGATGATGGCTGTGATTCGAACTGAAGTTACGTTATTCCTATTTCAAGCGTGGGTTTTACTAACTTGTCTAGCGTCATCGCTGCTGATGACCGATTCGGGCTATGGTAAATTCAAATTAACGTCGGTGCTTCATTCATCCTCGAACCAAAGTCTAACATCGAGGCAAAATTTAAACATGGAAGTGATACAAATTGTGATGTCTCTAACCGATTTCATAACGACAAATGTCAGACAATCATTTGACAATGAGGGCGACGATAAAGATCACAAAGAAAAGATTACGCATTTTGGGCGGATCCAAAGTGAATTTGAATACCACAAAGGAGAACTGAAAACAATCAACAGAGAAATCAAATTGACGGGATTGCTCATGGGCTACTCCCAACACGAGGAGAAAATTAAGCAAAGCTTATTGGCTTTGCATCAGTACCTTGAACATCCTGACGAAAACAATCGACACATTTTCATGCGGGAAGCGGCCAGTCTCACCAGCAGCATCAGTGTCATTGTCGACGGATTGCTGGGGCAAAACGCTTTCAATCCGGATATTATGGCCGTCATGCTAGACTCTATCGGAGTAAGTAACGTACAGATAAAAATTTAAAAGATCAAACTTCCGTTTTGGTTAATTTTCCCTCATTATGGGCAGTGCCATGGGCGACAATTGCACAAGAAAATCAAGTTCATAATGAGCATAGTTATGACCGGACTTTGGGTGCGCGGTGAGTACCAAAGAATGAGGAACTTAACAGAGCTGGACAGGTGAGTTTCACATGAATAAATTTGAACTAAATTCGTCGACTAAAATTAAAAATTCAGTTCGCATTTCAAGAATTTTATCATGACGTCAACGATTAAATTGACTAAGAGGCTCGACGACATGGTCATCGACTGTCAAGCGGATGAGAAAAATGTCAGCCAAGAGATGCGCAAAGTTATGAAAAGCCAAACGTCCCGTGCTATAAAATCTATTGCCGATGCTCTGCTTCAATTCCTCGAAGACAAATACGATACCAAAAAGTGGATCGTCGTTGTCCTACCGAATTTATCTGAAAATTTGATCGCCACACATGGAAATTGGTCGGGAATCACATCCGAAAAATGGCACTACGTTCTCGAAAAAGGAATAATCGCTCTGGCCGTTTCGGTGAATCAAAGCGACTGGTCAAAATTCGTCTACCAATCGGCCAGTAATTTTTTAGAAAAATTCGACATTCCTATACGCACGTCCCCTGGTTTACTATTTGGAATTCCAAGATATTACGTGAATGCCAAACAAATTCACGAACATCTCAACCGTTTCCTGTTGCCGCTTCGAGCCAAGAGCCAGACAGACATCCAAACTCTTGTGGTCGAAGTGGATCCTGCCAAAGTGACTATCACGGCCTCTAATGGAACGGAATATTTGCGACTGTCTAATCAATTCAATTGCTGTCACTTGGTGATGGTCGTAATCAAATCCTCCGACTCGGATTCTATTCCCGCTGCTAGAAATCAACAAATTTGCGCTCACAGTCTCACGAAGGATTCAAATGAGCCCGGTCTTTTGCGCAACGAATGGAATCAAGCTTATCTCTCCGTCTATGACGATAGAAACCAAGAAAGTCTACCCATCATTTTGGATCGGGTGTGGCGGAACAGCTCCGGACAAAGATGGCGATTCGTCAACGACCAACTGATAAACGATCACAATCAATGTCTGACGGCCTGGACTGAAGGATCGTCTTTACTCTACCAGTACGATTGCCATCGTGATTGGGTCGGACAAATCTGGCACCGCAACGGTCTACAAATCGTCAACGGTTACAATTTGTGTCTAGACTACGAAGGTGTCACCTACGACGGAACTATGAGAGTTGTTCAGAATTACTGCGATTCGACTCCGTCGTTTCTCTGGGCCGACTGGGATACGTCCTGCGAGGACGCCCTGGTTCCTCCTCCTTCCGGCGCCGGAAGCCGATCCTTCCGCAACGAATTCTCTAGACGATATTTGAGCGTGTACAGTGACGAAGAGTACGTGTTCGACAAACCCTGGAACAATTCACCGGGAAAAAATTGGACGTTCGTCGACGACACGCTGAGAAACGGTTTCGGCAAATGTTTGATCGGTAAAGGTTGGTACGTCCAGCAGGTCGATTGTGACGGAAGCGACAAGGCCAAGCGTTGGACGTTGAACGAAAAACGACAAATCGTTAGCGCTGAGGGTTACTGCTTGGGCGTTGGCGATAAGGAAGGTTACGTATCATACACTTACTGTAAAGATTCCGCAGCATATCGATGGTGGTATTACTAATAAATTTCTGATAAGAGAAACCACATCCGAAAGTATCAATTTGATTTTAACCCTTAAAGGAATAATGCTGCCACGTTTCGTTGTGCTGACCTTGCCTAAATACCGACGTTGGTAGAAGTTGATAGTCGTTATCATTAATTTAAGTTTGCGTGGAAATAACAGATAACATTTTTGGAAACTCGATAGCTTTGGAGATTCATGGACGGAAGGGATTATCAACTGAAATTTGATCACGTAAATATGCACTGCGCGTAAATACGCGACCATCAATTTTTATCTGGCGAATGGAAAAACCATCTCTCCAGACTAGACAAAATGGATAAAGTCTGCACTCTGCAGTAATGGCTTGTAAGTGAAGTTAGCAGAACGAGTCCATCAAGCGAGTTCTTTTTTAGCAGGCAGAAAATGGTTCCAGCAAAGTTTTGAGTGAGTTTCAAAATTTAAATTAGACTGCCGAAAATGCTCAGACTATGTGTAGCGCTGGAAAGTGTATCGCTCATAATATTTCAATTATGTGTAATCGTTGCGGCTTTTACTTCTACGAAAAATACAAATAGTGATGGCAGCCGCATAGGAATGCTTAACAAAGAAGTGCTCTATGTGAACCACAGTATGTCCTCAGTCGCCATTAATCCAACAAGAGGCAAACGATTCGTCATGGAAGAAGCCATTACGAAAAGCATCGAAGTGGTGACGGAACTACTGGTTGAACTGATAGTAAATAACGTTGAACAATCTTTCGATAACGCAGAAAGAGAAAAAGAGCACGCAGAAATTTTAGCTCATTTCCAGCGGATTGAAAGCGAATTGGAAGGGCAGAAGGAAGAACTGCAATCCATCAACAGAGAAATTAAAAGACTTGGCCTATCTGTCGGCTATTCCAAACACGAAGAGAAAATCAAAAACAGTTTCCTGGCTCTGCATCAATACCTGGAGCATCCGGACGAACGCAATCGAGATACTTTCACGCAAGAGGCGTCACAGTTGTCGCAGAGTCTCACTGCCCTAGTCGACGGACTACTAGGCCAAAACGCTTTCAATCCGGACATCATGGCCGTCTTGCAAGACGCTATTGGAGTAAAAGCAGCTTAACAATTTTACTTCCAATCAGTTTAAATCAAATTTCTAATTTATTTTTGCTGGTAACAGTGTCACGGCAGACAATTGCATCAGAAAATCAAGCCCATCATGAGAATAGTAATGACCGGGCTTTGGGTGCGCGGTGAATACCAACGAATAAGGAACGTGTCAGAAAGCGACAGGTGAGTCTTATTGATCAATATTCAAGTCGACATTGACTAACAAATAAAAACGCAGTTCGCATTTCAAGAAGTTCATGATGACGTCAACAACTAATCTGGCAAAGCGACTGGATGAAATGGCCGTCGCATGCCAAGCGGATGAGAAAAACGTTATTGAAGAGATGCGCTACATCATGAAAACCCAATCGTACCGCGATCAAAAAGAATTGGCAGAATATCTGCTGGATTTCCTCGAGGACAAGTACGACACTAAAAAGTGGTTCGTTGCGGTACTTCCGGATGTCGGAACCACCACCGAAAAGTCTCACCTAGAATTCCTTTCGGCACATAAAGTGCATTTCACTCACTCGGGGAAATTTCATATCGTCTCCGTGCAAGGATCTTTCGTGGCCGCCATTTCAGTCGATTCGCCAGCCGTCGATGTGATCAAATTGGTCGACATTTACCTGGAAAAATTCCAATTTCCCATACACACCTCCGCCCAATACGGAATGCTTACGATCCCGCAACGAGCTCAAGGATATTTGAATCGATGGAACCGACGCCTTTTAATGATTCACGAAAGTCTGCAACTGTTTCTGGTACCGGTGCGCAAGCGACTGATTTTCGAGTCGCTGGTCATCGAGACGCCGTGCACAAATTCCCGAAAAGAATTTGAGGAACTGGTGACTATCGTCGGCTCCAACGGAACGGAATGGAGGTGTAAGAGCGACGAATTCGACGATTACGGGAAAAGTAATGGATGGTGCGTCGATCCTTTGGTGATAGTCGTACCTGTTCATTCACCATCCGCTCAGAATTCTTCGACGCTAAATTCTCAGAGCTGTGAAGATCAAAACGGCGAAAAGGTTGGCCTGTTGCGTAATGAATTTGGCCAAGCTTACCTATCGGTACAGGGCGATTCCAGCCAAGACGGCGCTTACGTGATTTTAGATCGACAATGGAGAAACAGTTCCGGGCAGAGATGGAAATTTATCAACAATCAATTGGTGAACGATCATGGAAAATGCCTGACAGTCTCGACTTTGTCTTCGTTTCTCTTTCAGCGAAGTTGCAATTTTTCCTACACGGCCTATAATAAGATGAGGCAGACCTGGCGTCGTACGGGACTCCAAATCGTCACTAATAACATCAATCCTTTAAGAGCCAGACTCTTAAATGACATGTGCCTAGCCTTTGTGGGTAGCAAAGATGATGACACCATGTACGCCATTCTAGAAAAATGTGATTTCGCTCCGCCGTTCTTGTGGTACGATTGGGATATGGACTGCGAGGATTTCGGGATTAATTATTCAGACAACGGGAGTCAACCGCTACGCAACGAATTTTCCAGACGCTATTTGAGCGTGTACGAGAGTGAAGATTATTTGCATCACAAACCGTGGGGTAATCATCCGGGACAATATTGGAAATTCGTTCACGGCCAACTCAGGAACGGATTCGGAAAATGTTTGGCCGGAAAAGGTTGGCACGCCCTGCAAGTCGAGTGCGAAGGAGTCGACAAGACCAAACGTTGGACGTACAACGAGAAAAGCCAAATCGTTAGCGCAGAGGGTTACTGCTTGAGTGTGAGCAACAAAGAGGGCTACGTCGTTTACGATTATTGCAAAGACGATCCTGAACATCGTTGGCATTAGCTATTTCGATTCAAAATGTAATTTACCCAGATTTTATCGTGACAGCTAATTATTAGTTTTGACAAAAAAATATTAAGAGACTATGCAACAAGGATTATTATCGATCTTTCAGAAATACACGCTAACAGAATTTACCTCGACAGCTTGACTGAACAAACACGAATTATAACGAGGAGGTGCCCGTGTGGCGGCAGGTCCCTCTTGGACTCTGACTACAATTTCATAGACTTTGCAGTTTGCACATTGGTTGTTAAAGTGGACAACATTAAATTTTTTCTTTAAATTTGATTGTTTGCCTGCAGACAGTTGTGCGTTACTAAACAAGCCTGACGTGCAATCTCTCTACAATTGAGTAATTTAATTAACCCTGATGGCATAAACGGCAAGAGAAAATTTGCAGTCAACCGTCTAGCTCAGGAATAATCGTACTCCGTATAACGATTTAAAACCAACGCCACCAAACAGTAAGAAAAAAGAAGAGAAGAGAGACATTTGTCTAACCTTTCAGCCCGGAAAATCCACAGCCAGGCATTCCAGCAAGTGCTCCATCCTCAATAAAGTTGAGGCCAGACAGGATAAGAAAAGGGGGTCATCGTGAATATCTACATTCACCTTCAAATTGGTGTACACGAGGAGTTGAGTACAGAGTTTTTCCAATTAAACTATAGGAGCTGGTTATCTAAAGAAAAATATAAAATGAGTTACGAAAAAAATATTACAGAGGCAGCAAGTTAGAAAGAAGACAGTGGGTATAACCTCTTATTGTTGAAATTAGGATAACTTAAGGTTTACCCATTCATGCAAGTTTCAGGCACAATTAAAATATACGGCAAGTCACAGGTTAACAAAAATAACAAAAATCATTAGTTACCAATTGGTGCTGAGATTGTTGGCGATGACAGGTCAGAATCAAAACTGCCACACATCTTGAAGTTACAAGATGTGTGCAAAATGATGGCTGGCTCAGGCCTGAAATCTGCACAAAAGGTAAAGGTTGCATAGCGAAAACAAACTCTGCCATTGACAACAAGCATACATTATAAATGTGATGGTCTATGCTAGTCTCTGTAGTCGGGCACCAACATTTCACAAATTTAGAACTGGTTAAAACTAACTGTTGTGTATAAGCTCCCAAAATCATTCCATTCATATTCTTACCTGAGAAACAGCATGGAGTGGAGAGCATGGGGAGCTAGTAGTCACGACACTAACGTTCACACGACAGCCATATTTTATTTTGTTCTGCCATTTTTCTTGCAACAATGCACCCTTACGGAAAAATCTCATCAAACTATATGAGAAATCATATGTTTATTAATGACATCAATGATTTTTTTATCATTTTTGATGATCTCATATATTTCTCATTAAATTGATGAGAATTTTCACCCTCATATTTATCATTAAAAGTGTTTAAAATATTTTTGTCTCATTTTATATGAGATATAACCCAATCCGTAGTAAGAAATCAGAAAGAAATCATATAAATTTCATGATTTTACCACAGACTTTTCGCATGAGAAATATGCAAGAAACTGGTGATAAATAACCATAAATATCATGATATTTTCTTAAAATAAATCAGTAATATATCATGTATTCTCAGTTTTTAATCATTAATTTCTATTGGTATTTTGTAATGAGATACTTGTATAAAATCATGTGGAAATCAATAAAATGTCATGATTTTCCCGCAGTTTTTTTCGCATAAACGATCTGCAAAAAATCAGTGATTATTAAGCAGGAATATCATGATATTTTCTTAAAATCAATAAGTTATTTGTCATAAATTCTGAGTTTTTAATCATTAATTTCTATTGGTATTTTGTAATGAGATACTTGTATAAATTCATGTGAAAATCAATAAAATCTCATGATTTTTCCACAGTTTTTTCGCATGAAAAATCTGCAAAAAAACAGTGATTATTAAGCGGGAATATCATGATATATTCTTATAATAAATCAATATTTTATCATATATTCTGAGTTATCAATCATTAATTTCTATTGATGTTTTGTGTTGAGATACTTGTATAAAATCATGTGAAAATCAATTTTACCTATGACATTATAAGATTTTTTTGGTTTTCTTTTATACAGTTTTTTGGCTTAAAAATCACGAAATTTATTTTTAAATGTCTATCAGAAATCAGGTAGATTTAGGTGTGAGATCATGATATTTAATTATAATTATTTTGCATATTATCATTTATTAAGAGCTTTTTATCAATCATTTCTCTAATGCTTTATCAGATTTTTCATTAAAATCATGTGAAAATCAGTTCCCACTAAGGAATCAAAAGATTTTTTGGTATTATTTTTACCCAATTTAGGGCTTTAAAATCTTCAAATTCATAACAAAAAGTCAGTAATAATCAGCTACAATTCAACAGATCAGATGTGAAATTATAACTATTTAATCGTCAATATTTTCTTATGTTTTGTAATGATGTGTGAAAAATCAAGGGAAAATTTCTACATTTATGACATCAAAATATTTTCTTGTATTCTTTTAATACAATCCTAAAAATATCAGTTAAAATCAGCAAATAAGTATATAGGCCTACCTGGAATGAAATATTCTGACTTTAAATTCTTTTTGAACTTTTACATTTTTTATTTTATACCTTTCGTAAATATATGGTAGCTATCTAATTCTCACAAAAATTACACGATGTTTTTATAATCACAAGATAGGCTGGGATAACTATTTTTTTTAACGCGCTAAGTAAATTTGAGTGAAAGTTCTATTTTACTCTGGTGTGTTTTTTTGTGTGTGAATTATTCTAAGTCCCGAAATCTGGCTTTTATCTAACTAAACTAACCAATTGATTATATGGTATGTCAAAACGCATCATATAAATTTTTACTAAGTTTTTTCACGCGCTAAGTAAATTTTAGTGTAATTTCTGTTTGACTCTGGTATGTGTTTTTTGTGTAAATTATTCTAAGTCCCATAACCCTGTTGTTATATCACTAAACTAACCAATTTATTAATTTATAAGTTAAAAAGTTTCAATTTTAATATCAATTGGTGGTGTAATGGTTAGCAGATTGGCAAGCCACCCTGGAAGTCGAGGTTCGATTCGTGGTCAGGGCAATTCTTTTTTCAATTTATATAATTAAAATTTCATTAAAAAGCGCTCAAATTCTCATTCAAATTTTAGTGAGAAAATCATTAACATTTTTGTGGAAAAAGAGAAATTAAGCGAGATTACAGTAAACCCTCAGTCAGAAATCATTATATTTACGCGACTAATCATTTATATTTAGATGAGAAATAACATAATTCTCACTTTGTTCACATGAAATTAATGATTAACGGCTTATTTTAAACTTGAAAATGTCCCAAATTCTCATCAAAAGTCATCAAATAAATGATATTTTGCTGTTAATCTCACCAAAATATCACGACAAAATGAATGAGAATTAAGGTTATTCTCATGTATTTCTTTATGAGTTTTAATGAGATTTTTCCGTAAGGGCAGCCACGTAACGTTTAGTCGTTTACTAACCAGATCCGTTCAGTCTTCAATAAATATAATTTCTGAAACTCTCTGAAACTTCGTCTTTGCTGTTTCGAAACTGTGAAAAAAAGCAGACGACACAACTAATTAACCACACAATATATCGATATTGAGTATGCATAATTTAACTCCACAGGAAACTGAATTTAAAAAGGGAGAACACGATTAAAGTATACGTTTAACATTTTAATGAAAATATCTGGATCTCTTTATATCACCTAATATCAAGCCATTTTTAAATATCTCCCTATCAATATTTTTAGCACGAAAGTAAATCTGCATTAACAGATTTGAATCGCGTCAAAAAAAGAAATGAGGAAAACGGTCAATGGCATCGGATACTGTAAATAGAACAGCATTGTTCACGAAGTGGAAATCATTTAGCACTATTTGTTCCTACCTTTTAAAACAGCAGTCACGAATTATTTGATTGGGCTTCGATCAGTCATATTTACGCCGTGACAAGTCTTCAAGTACCAGCAGCTGTGCAGTCACGCCATTCACGAGAGATGCTAGCGAGTTCATCTAAAAATGCAATTAATTCATTAGCAGTGTCGCCAGATGAATCTATGAACTGTTATAAGGAAAATAACTCTTTAAACAGTTGTTAGCCCCTGTTGCCATAATTTAACTTCGTTCAGCACTTCTCAAAAAATGATTTCTTTAGTCTGAAAGTGTTAAAATCGACGATTTCATCAGCCATCTTTACACCGAATAATAAAATAATAACAAACACCAGACCAATCGTGGCCTTGGGAAGTTGTAATCATGTACCGTAACCCAACTGTTCAACAATTATTTTAGCGCTGACATGAACTGGGGGAGAGAACGCAGATATGGAAGCATTGTATCGCATTGCGTAACCGCACACGAAAGTCGCTAGCCTAGTTCATCTCAAAAATTAATTATTCCATGGGTAGTTTCGTCAAATAAATAAATGAACTACATTAGTTCCAACACAACGTGTCAGATATTTTCCCTCTAAATGCAATAGCCCAACATTGGTGACGTCATTTACAAGCCAGCGGTTGAAATATCACAACTCTCATTTTCATAATGCACACGCCTATTAGACGCAATTAATTTTCTAACAAGTAAAGAACGTTTCTCTTGCCCACCGGCATTTTCTTACAAATCTAATCTCGTAAAAAATATCCGGAAGTCCGAGTAGTGGTAATTGTAGGCGGAAAAACTTCCCGCCGTTTCCCAGACTCTCGTATTTAAACGAAAGTGGGCAGGAGAAAATCTTGATTACTGTGCTTTAACACAGAACAATAAATGTATCGGTAGCAAAAGCGGAGAAAGCAAAAACGACGAATTGAGAATCCCTGAATCGCCAGAAAACAATTTCATTTATTGTGAGTAAACAACAGAAGATTGTCAAATGAATTTAACCAGTAAATGTTCACGCATTGAATCTGGAATAAGTCACAAGCATCGGTGATTACAATGACGATATAGAACAATTTGGGGAAAATCTCACCATCAGCTCACCGCCCACCCTCTGCCACTATCCAACTTCGTTCAAAAGTTTTCATGTAACCGGAAGGTAAACATGGCACAAAACAAATTTAAAGCTGCTTGATCCGGCATGTCGTAATTCGCTCCCCCCCCCCCCAAGAGAAATAGTATCGCGAAATAAATGTATGAACGTTATTTATTGACACGCAAAGTGTCAGAAATGATTCTTCTAAATGCATTGCCTCAACATTTACGAACGTCATTTAAGAGGAAGTGATTACAACTTCACTTTGTCATCATCACCTACAGACGATTATATTTCAGACATTTTTATTTCTTAGCTTTTAAAGTCCCAACTATCTCTTCATCATTGAAGTTTCTGCCAGTTTCACCAACAAACTTCATTAACGTTGGAACGACTACCATCATAGATGTCTTTCCGTAAAAGTTAAATGATGAATTACTCCAATTGATGAGAGAGAAGGGAATACAATTTTACTGTGCTCCACAACACAGAATATGAATAACCTCTGGGTAGCAGAGGCGACGGCGGAAATGAAAAACTGGGGATCCCCGAATCACCAAAAAGCAATTGCGAATATTGCGGATAAACAACAGAAGATTGTCAATGGCATTTAACCAGTGAATGTTCACGCATCAAATTTTGGAATACGCTACAAGCATCGGGAAACAGATATGACGAAAGAATAATTTTGAGAAATTATATTAAACAAGTACAAGTGTCAAAATCGGCGATTCAATCAGCCGTCTTCACACCCAAGAATAAAAAGAGAGAGAAATGAATTAGCCTACTATGACGATATAGAACAACTTTGCGATATTCACACTTAACGGCCCGCTCTCTGCCACGATCCAACTTTCATTTGGTTCATTGGTTCATTTTTCATGAAACCTGAATGTAAAAATAGCCGAAAAATAGCAAAGAATCTGAATATTTGTTTATACTGCTTAATCCAAAAAATAAAAATGCTTCCATTATTTATAAATTAGGAAATTGCAAAGTGCCAGTGCAGTAAAAGATTTTTCCGTTGTGTTTAACAATCTTTCCCTAATTAATATGGCGACGAATATTCACGAGCTTGAGCTATTGTCAAACGTTTTTCAGATTTCATTACTTTTAGAGCGTTTTCATAGCTTACCCAGCGTTCTGTTCTAAACATGTGTTGCGTAACATCATCAGTGATAACCATACACTAGAACCCTTTCAATATTTCTTAAAATTTTCATTCATTACGGATTGATTATCTTGCCACATTTTGGATTTTGTTGATTGAGGTGATGAACCTGATGAGTGACGATGTTCTTTTCTTGTGCACTAGTTCACCGTTCACTCGATCATCGCAATCCAAAACAAGATTTCACATCTTAATAACTGTCTCTGCGCAGAATAAAACTTTAGCTCACTGACTAATGACGGTGGTAATAAATCCACAAGATAGACTTTGAAAAAATAATCAGACAGTTTACTTGTGTAGAAATTGTATTTGGTAATCGCTACGGGACTGATTAATGTACATAGTTCAAAAACAGAAAAGGGCATTTTCGACAAGACAACGCGATTGCTGCTCGATTTATTCAACTTTCTTAACGAAATCGCCGAAAAAAAAAGGAAAAGTTCTGAATGGAATTTTTTTCCTCAGATGTCCCCAAACGAGGTGGGTCAGTGTCATCATTAAACGGGACCGAACGGGACTATACGAGTCTAGGATGCTCCCGAACCGCTGCAACGTCTAACATTTTAAAAGCACATCTTTTCACGTGAACAACACTAACAAACACTGCGTCCATCACGCACAGCGATCTAATACTAATAGCACTAGTGCAGGGAAACAGTCACCTCTGTCAGCATTTAAAAACAAAATTCGCATAAAATTGCCGCAAATGAAATTTCACGTTCAGGGAAAATTCAACTCAGAAGAGAAATGAATTTGATGCACGGTGGACGTGGTAAATTTGTGTGATGCAATAAAGAAATGGAGAGTCAGGAAAGATCGACACAAAAAAAATTGAAAGTTGAGGGACAGGGATGGAGTAAATTGTTACGCTACATCGTTAATTATGTCCACCAATAGAAAATTTTCGGACTGCCGAGAATTTCGACAATTTAATTGGCATATTAAATTATGTAAACCTCAACTAGCGTCGTGTTAAATGTTCCCAGCGAAGGACAGGCAGGGAGTCAGTAAAATTTCAGTCATCATTCAATCAGCCATCTTCACACCGAAGAATAAAAATATAACAAACTCGACACCATACGTGGCCTTGACAAGTTGAAACCATGTCCCATTACCCGAATATTCAATAGTGGTAATTATTAAAGTGCAGTTATGGATCGGGGGAAAGAAGGCAGCTGTGGACGCATTGTCTCGGATTGCGAAACCACACAAGAGTCGCTACCGGTACGGTAGCGAGTTCATCTTAAAAGTGTGTTACTCCATGGGTAATTTCTAGAAACTAACGAATGAACTCTATTGATTGTAACACAACGTGACAGATTTGAATCTTCTAATTGCATTGGTCCTAATTAAATATTGACATTTTCAAGCCAGCGATTGATCTATCACATCTGCCATCTTCATAATGCAAACGCCTATTAGACGCAATTAATTTTTTCTATTACTAACGATGACAAATCCCTGCCCATCAAATTCTTTTACAAACATGTTGTCGAAGAATTCCAATGATCCAAAGAATCATGGCAGACGGCGGGAACACCGGTTTACCAGACATTCAAATTTTCAAACGTAAGTGGGCAGGAGATTATATCTTATCTTAAAAAACTGTGCTGTAGCCCAGAATAATAAATGTATCGGTAGCAAAAGCGGAGAAAGCAAAAACGACTTTTAAGAAATCCCTGCGTCACCAGAGAGCAATTGCATTTATTGTGAGGACAATCTCTGCCACGCCCATCAACCCACAACAATAAACTGAGTCAAGTACCAGTGTAAGAAAAACAACCAACACTTTGGAGCTGCATATTATAACTTAGAAAAATAAAGCTGCAGAAAATCGTACCTGCTGAACACCTGACAAGTGACTACTGAGAACTGAACTGAGTACTGTCTATAATGAAAACTATAGTTATGGAAAACGGTCAATTGCATCGGATTCTTTGTCAATAAAACATCATTATTCACAATTAAGAAATGACTCAGTTGCTACTTGTTTCTACCTTAAAGCAGCAGCCCAGAATGATTTGATTAGTCTACGAAGCGTAAATACGTAAATATATGGTAGCTATCTAATTCTCACAAAAATTACACGATGTTTTTATAATCACAAGATAGGCTGGGATAACTATTTTTTTTAACGCGCTAAGTAAATTTGAGTGAAAGTTCTATTTTACTCTGGTGTGTTTTTTTGTGTGTGAATTATTCTAAGTCCCGAAATCTGGCTTTTATCTAACTAAACTAACCAATTGATTATATGGTATGTCAAAACGCATCATAGAAATTTTTACTAAGTTTTTTCACGCGCTAAGTAAATTTTAGTGTAATTTCTGTTTGACTCTGGTATGTGTTTTTTGTGTAAATTATTCTAAGTCCCATAACCCTGTTGTTATATCACTAAACTAACCAATTTATTAATTTATAAGTTAAAAAGTTTCAATTTTAATATCAATTGGTGGCGTAATGGTTAGCAGATTGGCAAGCCACCCTGGAAGTCGAGGTTCGATTCGTGGTCAGGGCAATTCTTTTTTCAATTTATATAATTAAAATTTCATTAAAAAGCGCTCAAATTCTCATTCAAATTTTAGTGAGAAAATCATTAACATTTTTGTGGAAAAAGAGAAATTAAGCGAGATTACAGTAAACCCTCAGTCAGAAATCATTATATTTACGCGACTAATCATTTATATTTAGATGAGAAATAACATAATTCTCACTTTGTTCACATGAAATTAATGATTAACGGCTTATTTTAAACTTGAAAATGTCCCAAATTCTCATCAAAAGTCATCAAATAAATGATATTTTGCTGTTAATCTCACCAAAATATCACGACAAAATGAATGAGAATTAAGGTTATTCTCATGTATTTCTTTATGAGTTTTAATGAGATTTTTCCGTAAGGGCAGCCACGTAACGTTTAGTCGTTTACTAACCAGATCCGTTCAGTCTTCAATAAATATAATTTCTGAAACTCTCTGAAACTTCGTCTTTGCTGTTTCGAAACTGTGAAAAAAAGCAGACGACACAACTAATTAACCACACAATATATCGATATTGAGTATGCATAATTTAACTCCACAGGAAACTGAATTTAAAAAGGGAGAACACGATTAAAGTATACGTTTAACATTTTAATGAAAATATCTGGATCTCTTTATATCACCTAATATCAAGCCATTTTTAAATATCTCCCTATCAATATTTTTAGCACGAAAGTAAATCTGCATTAACAGATTTGAATCGCGTCAAAAAAAGAAATGAGGAAAACGGTCAATGGCATCGGATACTGTAAATAGAACAGCATTGTTCACGAAGTGGAAATCATTTAGCACTATTTGTTCCTACCTTTTAAAACAGCAGTCACGAATTATTTGATTGGGCTTCGATCAGTCATATTTACGCCGTGACAAGTCTTCAAGTACCAGCAGCTGTGCAGTCACGCCATTCACGAGAGATGCTAGCGAGTTCATCTAAAAATGCAATTAATTCATTAGCAGTGTCGCCAGATGAATCTATGAACTGTTATAAGGAAAATAACTCTTTAAACAGTTGTTAGCCCCTGTTGCCATAATTTAACTTCGTTCAGCACTTCTCAAAAAATGATTTCTTTAGTCTGAAAGTGTTAAAATCGACGATTTCATCAGCCATCTTTACACCGAATAATAAAATAATAACAAACACCAGACCAATCGTGGCCTTGGGAAGTTGTAATCATGTACCGTAACCCAACTGTTCAACAATTATTTTAGCGCTGACATGAACTGGGGGAGAGAACGCAGATATGGAAGCATTGTATCGCATTGCGTAACCGCACACGAAAGTCGCTAGCCTAGTTCATCTCAAAAATTAATTATTCCATGGGTAGTTTCGTCAAATAAATAAATGAACTACATTAGTTCCAACACAACGTGTCAGATATTTTCCCTCTAAATGCAATAGCCCAACATTGGTGACGTCATTTACAAGCCAGCGGTTGAAATATCACAACTCTCATTTTCATAATGCACACGCCTATTAGACGCAATTAATTTTCTAACAAGTAAAGAACGTTTCTCTTGCCCACCGGCATTTTCTTACAAATCTAATCTCGTAAAAAATATCCGGAAGTCCGAGTAGTGGTAATTGTAGGCGGAAAAACTTCCCGCCGTTTCCCAGACTCTCGTATTTAAACGAAAGTGGGCAGGAGAAAATCTTGATTACTGTGCTTTAACACAGAACAATAAATGTATCGGTAGCAAAAGCGGAGAAAGCAAAAACGACGAATTGAGAATCCCTGAATCGCCAGAAAACAATTTCATTTATTGTGAGTAAACAACAGAAGATTGTCAAATGAATTTAACCAGTAAATGTTCACGCATTGAATCTGGAATAAGTCACAAGCATCGGTGATTACAATGACGATATAGAACAATTTGGGGAAAATCTCACCATCAGCTCACCGCCCACCCTCTGCCACTATCCAACTTCGTTCAAAAGTTTTCATGTAACCGGAAGGTAAACATGGCACAAAACAAATTTAAAGCTGCTTGATCCGGCATGTCGTAATTCGCTCCCCCCCCCCCCCAAGAGAAATAGTATCGCGAAATAAATGTATGAACGTTATTTATTGACACGCAAAGTGTCAGAAATGATTCTTCTAAATGCATTGCCTCAACATTTACGAACGTCATTTAAGAGGAAGTGATTACAACTTCACTTTGTCATCATCACCTACAGACGATTATATTTCAGACATTTTTATTTCTTAGCTTTTAAAGTCCCAACTATCTCTTCATCATTGAAGTTTCTGCCAGTTTCACCAACAAACTTCATTAACGTTGGAACGACTACCATCATAGATGTCTTTCCGTAAAAGTTAAATGATGAATTACTCCAATTGATGAGAGAGAAGGGAATACAATTTTACTGTGCTCCACAACACAGAATATGAATAACCTCTGGGTAGCAGAGGCGACGGCGGAAATGAAAAACTGGGGATCCCCGAATCACCAAAAAGCAATTGCGAATATTGCGGATAAACAACAGAAGATTGTCAATGGCATTTAACCAGTGAATGTTCACGCATCAAATTTTGGAATACGCTACAAGCATCGGGAAACAGATATGACGAAAGAATAATTTTGAGAAATTATATTAAACAAGTACAAGTGTCAAAATCGGCGATTCAATCAGCCGTCTTCACACCCAAGAATAAAAAGAGAGAGAAATGAATTAGCCTACTATGACGATATAGAACAACTTTGCGATATTCACACTTAACGGCCCGCTCTCTGCCACGATCCAACTTTCATTTGGTTCATTGGTTCATTTTTCATGAAACCTGAATGTAAAAATAGCCGAAAAATAGCAAAGAATCTGAATATTTGTTTATACTGCTTAATCCAAAAAATAAAAATGCTTCCATTATTTATAAATTAGGAAATTGCAAAGTGCCAGTGCAGTAAAAGATTTTTCCGTTGTGTTTAACAATCTTTCCCTAATTAATATGGCGACGAATATTCACGAGCTTGAGCTATTGTCAAACGTTTTTCAGATTTCATTACTTTTAGAGCGTTTTCATAGCTTACCCAGCGTTCTGTTCTAAACATGTGTTGCGTAACATCATCAGTGATAACCATACACTAGAACCCTTTCAATATTTCTTAAAATTTTCATTCATTACGGATTGATTATCTTGCCACATTTTGGATTTTGTTGATTGAGGTGATGAACCTGATGAGTGACGATGTTCTTTTCTTGTGCACTAGTTCACCGTTCACTCGATCATCGCAATCCAAAACAAGATTTCACATCTTAATAACTGTCTCTGCGCAGAATAAAACTTTAGCTCACTGACTAATGACGGTGGTAATAAATCCACAAGATAGACTTTGAAAAAATAATCAGACAGTTTACTTGTGTAGAAATTGTATTTGGTAATCGCTACGGGACTGATTAATGTACATAGTTCAAAAACAGAAAAGGGCATTTTCGACAAGACAACGCGATTGCTGCTCGATTTATTCAACTTTCTTAACGAAATCGCCGAAAAAAAAAGGAAAAGTTCTGAATGGAATTTTTTTCCTCAGATGTCCCCAAACGAGGTGGGTCAGTGTCATCATTAAACGGGACCGAACGGGACTATACGAGTCTAGGATGCTCCCGAACCGCTGCAACGTCTAACATTTTAAAAGCACATCTTTTCACGTGAACAACACTAACAAACACTGCGTCCATCACGCACAGCGATCTAATACTAATAGCACTAGTGCAGGGAAACAGTCACCTCTGTCAGCATTTAAAAACAAAATTCGCATAAAATTGCCGCAAATGAAATTTCACGTTCAGGGAAAATTCAACTCAGAAGAGAAATGAATTTGATGCACGGTGGACGTGGTAAATTTGTGTGATGCAATAAAGAAATGGAGAGTCAGGAAAGATCGACACAAAAAAAATTGAAAGTTGAGGGACAGGGATGGAGTAAATTGTTACGCTACATCGTTAATTATGTCCACCAATAGAAAATTTTCGGACTGCCGAGAATTTCGACAATTTAATTGGCATATTAAATTATGTAAACCTCAACTAGCGTCGTGTTAAATGTTCCCAGCGAAGGACAGGCAGGGAGTCAGTAAAATTTCAGTCATCATTCAATCAGCCATCTTCACACCGAAGAATAAAAATATAACAAACTCGACACCATACGTGGCCTTGACAAGTTGAAACCATGTCCCATTACCCGAATATTCAATAGTGGTAATTATTAAAGTGCAGTTATGGATCGGGGGAAAGAAGGCAGCTGTGGACGCATTGTCTCGGATTGCGAAACCACACAAGAGTCGCTACCGGTACGGTAGCGAGTTCATCTTAAAAGTGTGTTACTCCATGGGTAATTTCTAGAAACTAACGAATGAACTCTATTGATTGTAACACAACGTGACAGATTTGAATCTTCTAATTGCATTGGTCCTAATTAAATATTGACATTTTCAAGCCAGCGATTGATCTATCACATCTGCCATCTTCATAATGCAAACGCCTATTAGACGCAATTAATTTTTTCTATTACTAACGATGACAAATCCCTGCCCATCAAATTCTTTTACAAACATGTTGTCGAAGAATTCCAATGATCCAAAGAATCATGGCAGACGGCGGGAACACCGGTTTACCAGACATTCAAATTTTCAAACGTAAGTGGGCAGGAGATTATATCTTATCTTAAAAAACTGTGCTGTAGCCCAGAATAATAAATGTATCGGTAGCAAAAGCGGAGAAAGCAAAAACGACTTTTAAGAAATCCCTGCGTCACCAGAGAGCAATTGCATTTATTGTGAGGACAATCTCTGCCACGCCCATCAACCCACAACAATAAACTGAGTCAAGTACCAGTGTAAGAAAAACAACCAACACTTTGGAGCTGCATATTATAACTTAGAAAAATAAAGCTGCAGAAAATCGTACCTGCTGAACACCTGACAAGTGACTACTGAGAACTGAACTGAGTACTGTCTATAATGAAAACTATAGTTATGGAAAACGGTCAATTGCATCGGATTCTTTGTCAATAAAACATCATTATTCACAATTAAGAAATGACTCAGTTGCTACTTGTTTCTACCTTAAAGCAGCAGCCCAGAATGATTTGATTAGTCTACGAAGCGTAAATACGTAAATATATGGTAGCTATCTAATTCTCACAAAAATTACACGATGTTTTTATAATCACAAGATAGGCTGGGATAACTATTTTTTTTAACGCGCTAAGTAAATTTGAGTGAAAGTTCTATTTTACTCTGGTGTGTTTTTTTGTGTGTGAATTATTCTAAGTCCCGAAATCTGGCTTTTATCTAACTAAACTAACCAATTGATTATATGGTATGTCAAAACGCATCATAGAAATTTTTACTAAGTTTTTTCACGCGCTAAGTAAATTTTAGTGTAATTTCTGTTTGACTCTGGTATGTGTTTTTTGTGTAAATTATTCTAAGTCCCATAACCCTGTTGTTATATCACTAAACTAACCAATTTATTAATTTATAAGTTAAAAAGTTTCAATTTTAATATCAATTGGTGGCGTAATGGTTAGCAGATTGGCAAGCCACCCTGGAAGTCGAGGTTCGATTCGTGGTCAGGGCAATTCTTTTTTCAATTTATATAATTAAAATTTCATTAAAAAGCGCTCAAATTCTCATTCAAATTTTAGTGAGAAAATCATTAACATTTTTGTGGAAAAAGAGAAATTAAGCGAGATTACAGTAAACCCTCAGTCAGAAATCATTATATTTACGCGACTAATCATTTATATTTAGATGAGAAATAACATAATTCTCACTTTGTTCACATGAAATTAATGATTAACGGCTTATTTTAAACTTGAAAATGTCCCAAATTCTCATCAAAAGTCATCAAATAAATGATATTTTGCTGTTAATCTCACCAAAATATCACGACAAAATGAATGAGAATTAAGGTTATTCTCATGTATTTCTTTATGAGTTTTAATGAGATTTTTCCGTAAGGGCAGCCACGTAACGTTTAGTCGTTTACTAACCAGATCCGTTCAGTCTTCAATAAATATAATTTCTGAAACTCTCTGAAACTTCGTCTTTGCTGTTTCGAAACTGTGAAAAAAAGCAGACGACACAACTAATTAACCACACAATATATCGATATTGAGTATGCATAATTTAACTCCACAGGAAACTGAATTTAAAAAGGGAGAACACGATTAAAGTATACGTTTAACATTTTAATGAAAATATCTGGATCTCTTTATATCACCTAATATCAAGCCATTTTTAAATATCTCCCTATCAATATTTTTAGCACGAAAGTAAATCTGCATTAACAGATTTGAATCGCGTCAAAAAAAGAAATGAGGAAAACGGTCAATGGCATCGGATACTGTAAATAGAACAGCATTGTTCACGAAGTGGAAATCATTTAGCACTATTTGTTCCTACCTTTTAAAACAGCAGTCACGAATTATTTGATTGGGCTTCGATCAGTCATATTTACGCCGTGACAAGTCTTCAAGTACCAGCAGCTGTGCAGTCACGCCATTCACGAGAGATGCTAGCGAGTTCATCTAAAAATGCAATTAATTCATTAGCAGTGTCGCCAGATGAATCTATGAACTGTTATAAGGAAAATAACTCTTTAAACAGTTGTTAGCCCCTGTTGCCATAATTTAACTTCGTTCAGCACTTCTCAAAAAATGATTTCTTTAGTCTGAAAGTGTTAAAATCGACGATTTCATCAGCCATCTTTACACCGAATAATAAAATAATAACAAACACCAGACCAATCGTGGCCTTGGGAAGTTGTAATCATGTACCGTAACCCAACTGTTCAACAATTATTTTAGCGCTGACATGAACTGGGGGAGAGAACGCAGATATGGAAGCATTGTATCGCATTGCGTAACCGCACACGAAAGTCGCTAGCCTAGTTCATCTCAAAAATTAATTATTCCATGGGTAGTTTCGTCAAATAAATAAATGAACTACATTAGTTCCAACACAACGTGTCAGATATTTTCCCTCTAAATGCAATAGCCCAACATTGGTGACGTCATTTACAAGCCAGCGGTTGAAATATCACAACTCTCATTTTCATAATGCACACGCCTATTAGACGCAATTAATTTTCTAACAAGTAAAGAACGTTTCTCTTGCCCACCGGCATTTTCTTACAAATCTAATCTCGTAAAAAATATCCGGAAGTCCGAGTAGTGGTAATTGTAGGCGGAAAAACTTCCCGCCGTTTCCCAGACTCTCGTATTTAAACGAAAGTGGGCAGGAGAAAATCTTGATTACTGTGCTTTAACACAGAACAATAAATGTATCGGTAGCAAAAGCGGAGAAAGCAAAAACGACGAATTGAGAATCCCTGAATCGCCAGAAAACAATTTCATTTATTGTGAGTAAACAACAGAAGATTGTCAAATGAATTTAACCAGTAAATGTTCACGCATTGAATCTGGAATAAGTCACAAGCATCGGTGATTACAATGACGATATAGAACAATTTGGGGAAAATCTCACCATCAGCTCACCGCCCACCCTCTGCCACTATCCAACTTCGTTCAAAAGTTTTCATGTAACCGGAAGGTAAACATGGCACAAAACAAATTTAAAGCTGCTTGATCCGGCATGTCGTAATTCGCTCCCCCCCCCCCCCAAGAGAAATAGTATCGCGAAATAAATGTATGAACGTTATTTATTGACACGCAAAGTGTCAGAAATGATTCTTCTAAATGCATTGCCTCAACATTTACGAACGTCATTTAAGAGGAAGTGATTACAACTTCACTTTGTCATCATCACCTACAGACGATTATATTTCAGACATTTTTATTTCTTAGCTTTTAAAGTCCCAACTATCTCTTCATCATTGAAGTTTCTGCCAGTTTCACCAACAAACTTCATTAACGTTGGAACGACTACCATCATAGATGTCTTTCCGTAAAAGTTAAATGATGAATTACTCCAATTGATGAGAGAGAAGGGAATACAATTTTACTGTGCTCCACAACACAGAATATGAATAACCTCTGGGTAGCAGAGGCGACGGCGGAAATGAAAAACTGGGGATCCCCGAATCACCAAAAAGCAATTGCGAATATTGCGGATAAACAACAGAAGATTGTCAATGGCATTTAACCAGTGAATGTTCACGCATCAAATTTTGGAATACGCTACAAGCATCGGGAAACAGATATGACGAAAGAATAATTTTGAGAAATTATATTAAACAAGTACAAGTGTCAAAATCGGCGATTCAATCAGCCGTCTTCACACCCAAGAATAAAAAGAGAGAGAAATGAATTAGCCTACTATGACGATATAGAACAACTTTGCGATATTCACACTTAACGGCCCGCTCTCTGCCACGATCCAACTTTCATTTGGTTCATTGGTTCATTTTTCATGAAACCTGAATGTAAAAATAGCCGAAAAATAGCAAAGAATCTGAATATTTGTTTATACTGCTTAATCCAAAAAATAAAAATGCTTCCATTATTTATAAATTAGGAAATTGCAAAGTGCCAGTGCAGTAAAAGATTTTTCCGTTGTGTTTAACAATCTTTCCCTAATTAATATGGCGACGAATATTCACGAGCTTGAGCTATTGTCAAACGTTTTTCAGATTTCATTACTTTTAGAGCGTTTTCATAGCTTACCCAGCGTTCTGTTCTAAACATGTGTTGCGTAACATCATCAGTGATAACCATACACTAGAACCCTTTCAATATTTCTTAAAATTTTCATTCATTACGGATTGATTATCTTGCCACATTTTGGATTTTGTTGATTGAGGTGATGAACCTGATGAGTGACGATGTTCTTTTCTTGTGCACTAGTTCACCGTTCACTCGATCATCGCAATCCAAAACAAGATTTCACATCTTAATAACTGTCTCTGCGCAGAATAAAACTTTAGCTCACTGACTAATGACGGTGGTAATAAATCCACAAGATAGACTTTGAAAAAATAATCAGACAGTTTACTTGTGTAGAAATTGTATTTGGTAATCGCTACGGGACTGATTAATGTACATAGTTCAAAAACAGAAAAGGGCATTTTCGACAAGACAACGCGATTGCTGCTCGATTTATTCAACTTTCTTAACGAAATCGCCGAAAAAAAAAGGAAAAGTTCTGAATGGAATTTTTTTCCTCAGATGTCCCCAAACGAGGTGGGTCAGTGTCATCATTAAACGGGACCGAACGGGACTATACGAGTCTAGGATGCTCCCGAACCGCTGCAACGTCTAACATTTTAAAAGCACATCTTTTCACGTGAACAACACTAACAAACACTGCGTCCATCACGCACAGCGATCTAATACTAATAGCACTAGTGCAGGGAAACAGTCACCTCTGTCAGCATTTAAAAACAAAATTCGCATAAAATTGCCGCAAATGAAATTTCACGTTCAGGGAAAATTCAACTCAGAAGAGAAATGAATTTGATGCACGGTGGACGTGGTAAATTTGTGTGATGCAATAAAGAAATGGAGAGTCAGGAAAGATCGACACAAAAAAAATTGAAAGTTGAGGGACAGGGATGGAGTAAATTGTTACGCTACATCGTTAATTATGTCCACCAATAGAAAATTTTCGGACTGCCGAGAATTTCGACAATTTAATTGGCATATTAAATTATGTAAACCTCAACTAGCGTCGTGTTAAATGTTCCCAGCGAAGGACAGGCAGGGAGTCAGTAAAATTTCAGTCATCATTCAATCAGCCATCTTCACACCGAAGAATAAAAATATAACAAACTCGACACCATACGTGGCCTTGACAAGTTGAAACCATGTCCCATGTCCCATTACCCGAATATTCAATAGTGGTAATTATTAAAGTGCAGTTATGGATCGGGGGAAAGAAGGCAGCTGTGGACGCATTGTCTCGGATTGCGAAACCACACAAGAGTCGCTACCGGTACGGTAGCGAGTTCATCTTAAAAGTGTGTTACTCCATGGGTAATTTCTAGAAACTAACGAATGAACTCTATTGATTGTAACACAACGTGACAGATTTGAATCTTCTAATTGCATTGGTCCTAATTAAATATTGACATTTTCAAGCCAGCGATTGATCTATCACATCTGCCATCTTCATAATGCAAACGCCTATTAGACGCAATTAATTTTTTCTATTACTAACGATGACAAATCCCTGCCCATCAAATTCTTTTACAAACATGTTGTCGAAGAATTCCAATGATCCAAAGAATCATGGCAGACGGCGGGAACACCGGTTTACCAGACATTCAAATTTTCAAACGTAAGTGGGCAGGAGATTATATCTTATCTTAAAAAACTGTGCTGTAGCCCAGAATAATAAATGTATCGGTAGCAAAAGCGGAGAAAGCAAAAACGACTTTTAAGAAATCCCTGCGTCACCAGAGAGCAATTGCATTTATTGTGAGGACAATCTCTGCCACGCCCATCAACCCACAACAATAAACTGAGTCAAGTACCAGTGTAAGAAAAACAACCAACACTTTGGAGCTGCATATTATAACTTAGAAAAATAAAGCTGCAGAAAATCGTACCTGCTGAACACCTGACAAGTGACTACTGAGAACTGAACTGAGTACTGTCTATAATGAAAACTATAGTTATGGAAAACGGTCAATTGCATCGGATTCTTTGTCAATAAAACATCATTATTCACAATTAAGAAATGACTCAGTTGCTACTTGTTTCTACCTTAAAGCAGCAGCCCAGAATGATTTGATTAGTCTACGAAGCGTAAATACGTAAATATATGGTAGCTATCTAATTCTCACAAAAATTACACGATGTTTTTATAATCACAAGATAGGCTGGGATAACTATTTTTTTTAACGCGCTAAGTAAATTTGAGTGAAAGTTCTATTTTACTCTGGTGTGTTTTTTTGTGTGTGAATTATTCTAAGTCCCGAAATCTGGCTTTTATCTAACTAAACTAACCAATTGATTATATGGTATGTCAAAACGCATCATAGAAATTTTTACTAAGTTTTTTCACGCGCTAAGTAAATTTTAGTGTAATTTCTGTTTGACTCTGGTATGTGTTTTTTGTGTAAATTATTCTAAGTCCCATAACCCTGTTGTTATATCACTAAACTAACCAATTTATTAATTTATAAGTTAAAAAGTTTCAATTTTAATATCAATTGGTGGCGTAATGGTTAGCAGATTGGCAAGCCACCCTGGAAGTCGAGGTTCGATTCGTGGTCAGGGCAATTCTTTTTTCAATTTATATAATTAAAATTTCATTAAAAAGCGCTCAAATTCTCATTCAAATTTTAGTGAGAAAATCATTAACATTTTTGTGGAAAAAGAGAAATTAAGCGAGATTACAGTAAACCCTCAGTCAGAAATCATTATATTTACGCGACTAATCATTTATATTTAGATGAGAAATAACATAATTCTCACTTTGTTCACATGAAATTAATGATTAACGGCTTATTTTAAACTTGAAAATGTCCCAAATTCTCATCAAAAGTCATCAAATAAATGATATTTTGCTGTTAATCTCACCAAAATATCACGACAAAATGAATGAGAATTAAGGTTATTCTCATGTATTTCTTTATGAGTTTTAATGAGATTTTTCCGTAAGGGCAGCCACGTAACGTTTAGTCGTTTACTAACCAGATCCGTTCAGTCTTCAATAAATATAATTTCTGAAACTCTCTGAAACTTCGTCTTTGCTGTTTCGAAACTGTGAAAAAAAGCAGACGACACAACTAATTAACCACACAATATATCGATATTGAGTATGCATAATTTAACTCCACAGGAAACTGAATTTAAAAAGGGAGAACACGATTAAAGTATACGTTTAACATTTTAATGAAAATATCTGGATCTCTTTATATCACCTAATATCAAGCCATTTTTAAATATCTCCCTATCAATATTTTTAGCACGAAAGTAAATCTGCATTAACAGATTTGAATCGCGTCAAAAAAAGAAATGAGGAAAACGGTCAATGGCATCGGATACTGTAAATAGAACAGCATTGTTCACGAAGTGGAAATCATTTAGCACTATTTGTTCCTACCTTTTAAAACAGCAGTCACGAATTATTTGATTGGGCTTCGATCAGTCATATTTACGCCGTGACAAGTCTTCAAGTACCAGCAGCTGTGCAGTCACGCCATTCACGAGAGATGCTAGCGAGTTCATCTAAAAATGCAATTAATTCATTAGCAGTGTCGCCAGATGAATCTATGAACTGTTATAAGGAAAATAACTCTTTAAACAGTTGTTAGCCCCTGTTGCCATAATTTAACTTAGTTCAGCACTTCTCAAAAAATGATTTCTTTAGTCTGAAAGTGTTAAAATCGACGATTTCATCAGCCATCTTTACACCGAATAATAAAATAATAACAAACACCAGACCAATCGTGGCCTTGGGAAGTTGTAATCATGTACCGTAACCCAACTGTTCAACAATTATTTTAGCGCTGACATGAACTGGGGGAGAGAACGCAGATATGGAAGCATTGTATCGCATTGCGTAACCGCACACGAAAGTCGCTAGCCTAGTTCATCTCAAAAATTAATTATTCCATGGGTAGTTTCGTCAAATAAATAAATGAACTACATTAGTTCCAACACAACGTGTCAGATATTTTCCCTCTAAATGCAATAGCCCAACATTGGTGACGCCATTTACAAGCCAGCGGTTGAAATATCACAACTCTCATTTTCATAATGCACACGCCTATTAGACGCAATTAATTTTCTAACAAGTAAAGAACGTTTCTCTTGCCCACCGGCATTTTCTTACAAATCTAATCTCGTAAAAAATATCCGGAAGTCCGAGTAGTGGTAATTGTAGGCGGAAAAACTTCCCGCCGTTTCCCAGACTCTCGTATTTAAACGAAAGTGGGCAGGAGAAAATCTTGATTACTGTGCTTTAACACAGAACAATAAATGTATCGGTAGCAAAAGCGGAGAAAGCAAAAACGACGAATTGAGAATCCCTGAATCGCCAGAAAACAATTTCATTTATTGTGAGTAAACAACAGAAGATTGTCAAATGAATTTAACCAGTAAATGTTCACGCATTGAATCTGGAATAAGTCACAAGCATCGGTGATTACAATGACGATATAGAACAATTTGGGGAAAATCTCACCATCAGCTCACCGCCCACCCTCTGCCACTATCCAACTTCGTTCAAAAGTTTTCATGTAACCGGAAGGTAAACATGGCACAAAACAAATTTAAAGCTGCTTGATCCGGCATGTCGTAATTCGCTCCCCCCCCCCCCCCAAGAGAAATAGTATCGCGAAATAAATGTATGAACGTTATTTATTGACACGCAAAGTGTCAGAAATGATTCTTCTAAATGCATTGCCTCAACATTTACGAACGTCATTTAAGAGGAAGTGATTACAACTTCACTTTGTCATCATCACCTACAGACGATTATATTTCAGACATTTTTATTTCTTAGCTTTTAAAGTCCCAACTATCTCTTCATCATTGAAGTTTCTGCCAGTTTCACCAACAAACTTCATTAACGTTGGAACGACTACCATCATAGATGTCTTTCCGTAAAAGTTAAATGATGAATTACTCCAATTGATGAGAGAGAAGGGAATACAATTTTACTGTGCTCCACAACACAGAATATGAATAACCTCTGGGTAGCAGAGGCGACGGCGGAAATGAAAAACTGGGGATCCCCGAATCACCAAAAAGCAATTGCGAATATTGCGGATAAACAACAGAAGATTGTCAATGGCATTTAACCAGTGAATGTTCACGCATCAAATTTTGGAATACGCTACAAGCATCGGGAAACAGATATGACGAAAGAATAATTTTGAGAAATTATATTAAACAAGTACAAGTGTCAAAATCGGCGATTCAATCAGCCGTCTTCACACCCAAGAATAAAAAGAGAGAGAAATGAATTAGCCTACTATGACGATATAGAACAACTTTGCGATATTCACACTTAACGGCCCGCTCTCTGCCACGATCCAACTTTCATTTGGTTCATTGGTTCATTTTTCATGAAACCTGAATGTAAAAATAGCCGAAAAATAGCAAAGAATCTGAATATTTGTTTATACTGCTTAATCCAAAAAATAAAAATGCTTCCATTATTTATAAATTAGGAAATTGCAAAGTGCCAGTGCAGTAAAAGATTTTTCCGTTGTGTTTAACAATCTTTCCCTAATTAATATGGCGACGAATATTCACGAGCTTGAGCTATTGTCAAACGTTTTTCAGATTTCATTACTTTTAGAGCGTTTTCATAGCTTACCCAGCGTTCTGTTCTAAACATGTGTTGCGTAACATCATCAGTGATAACCATACACTAGAACCCTTTCAATATTTCTTAAAATTTTCATTCATTACGGATTGATTATCTTGCCACATTTTGGATTTTGTTGATTGAGGTGATGAACCTGATGAGTGACGATGTTCTTTTCTTGTGCACTAGTTCACCGTTCACTCGATCATCGCAATCCAAAACAAGATTTCACATCTTAATAACTGTCTCTGCGCAGAATAAAACTTTAGCTCACTGACTAATGACGGTGGTAATAAATCCACAAGATAGACTTTGAAAAAATAATCAGACAGTTTACTTGTGTAGAAATTGTATTTGGTAATCGCTACGGGACTGATTAATGTACATAGTTCAAAAACAGAAAAGGGCATTTTCGACAAGACAACGCGATTGCTGCTCGATTTATTCAACTTTCTTAACGAAATCGCCGAAAAAAAAAGGAAAAGTTCTGAATGGAATTTTTTTCCTCAGATGTCCCCAAACGAGGTGGGTCAGTGTCATCATTAAACGGGACCGAACGGGACTATACGAGTCTAGGATGCTCCCGAACCGCTGCAACGTCTAACATTTTAAAAGCACATCTTTTCACGTGAACAACACTAACAAACACTGCGTCCATCACGCACAGCGATCTAATACTAATAGCACTAGTGCAGGGAAACAGTCACCTCTGTCAGCATTTAAAAACAAAATTCGCATAAAATTGCCGCAAATGAAATTTCACGTTCAGGGAAAATTCAACTCAGAAGAGAAATGAATTTGATGCACGGTGGACGTGGTAAATTTGTGTGATGCAATAAAGAAATGGAGAGTCAGGAAAGATCGACACAAAAAAAATTGAAAGTTGAGGGACAGGGATGGAGTAAATTGTTACGCTACATCGTTAATTATGTCCACCAATAGAAAATTTTCGGACTGCCGAGAATTTCGACAATTTAATTGGCATATTAAATTATGTAAACCTCAACTAGCGTCGTGTTAAATGTTCCCAGCGAAGGACAGGCAGGGAGTCAGTAAAATTTCAGTCATCATTCAATCAGCCATCTTCACACCGAAGAATAAAAATATAACAAACTCGACACCATACGTGGCCTTGACAAGTTGAAACCATGTCCCATTACCCGAATATTCAATAGTGGTAATTATTAAAGTGCAGTTATGGATCGGGGGAAAGAAGGCAGCTGTGGACGCATTGTCTCGGATTGCGAAACCACACAAGAGTCGCTACCGGTACGGTAGCGAGTTCATCTTAAAAGTGTGTTACTCCATGGGTAATTTCTAGAAACTAACGAATGAACTCTATTGATTGTAACACAACGTGACAGATTTGAATCTTCTAATTGCATTGGTCCTAATTAAATATTGACATTTTCAAGCCAGCGATTGATCTATCACATCTGCCATCTTCATAATGCAAACGCCTATTAGACGCAATTAATTTTTTCTATTACTAACGATGACAAATCCCTGCCCATCAAATTCTTTTACAAACATGTTGTCGAAGAATTCCAATGATCCAAAGAATCATGGCAGACGGCGGGAACACCGGTTTACCAGACATTCAAATTTTCAAACGTAAGTGGGCAGGAGATTATATCTTATCTTAAAAAACTGTGCTGTAGCCCAGAATAATAAATGTATCGGTAGCAAAAGCGGAGAAAGCAAAAACGACTTTTAAGAAATCCCTGCGTCACCAGAGAGCAATTGCATTTATTGTGAGTAAACAACAGAAGATTGTCAAATGAATTTAACCAGTAAATGTTCACGCATTCAATTTGGAATAAGTCACAAGCACCGGCGATTACAATGACGATATAGAGCAAATTGGAGAAAATCAGCCCACCCTCTGCCACTATCCAACTTCGTTCAAAAGTTTTCATGTAACCGGAAGGTAAAAGTGGCACAAAACAAATTTAAAGCTGCTTGATCCGGCATGCCGTCATTCGCTCCCCTCCCCCCACCCCCAAGAGAAATAGTATCGCGAGATAAACCTATGAACGTTATTTATTGCCACACAAAGTGTCAGAAATGATTCTTCTAAGTGCATTACCTCACCATTTACGAACATCATTTTAGAAGAAGTGATTGCGACTACACATTAGCCATCATCGCCTACAGACGATTATATTTCAGACATTTTTATTTTCGGCAACTGTCAATTAGTCCCAATGAATTCTTCATCAGTGATGTTTCTTCATAGAACTTCATTACCATTAGAACGACTTCCATCAAAGACGTCTATTCTATCCGTAAAAGTTAAATGAAGAATGATTCCAATCGATGAGAGAGAAGGGAATACATTTTTACTGTGCTCCACAACACAGAATATGAATAACCTCTGGGTAGCAGCAATGGCGGCAATGAAAAACTGGGGATCCCCGAATCACCAAAAAGCAATTGCGAATATTGCGGATAAACAACAGGAGGTTGTCCATGGCAATTAACCAGTGAATGTTCACGCATCAAATTTTGGAATACGCTACAAGCATAGGGGAACAGATATGACGAAAGAATAATTTAGAGAAATTACATTAAACGACACGCCCCTCTTCCCATTAATCAACTTTGTTCAACATTTCTCAAACAAGTACAAGTGTCAAAATCGGCGATTCAATCAGCCGTCTTCACACCCAAGAATAAAAAGATGACAAAGTCCAGAACAATCGTGGCCTTGCCAAGTTGCAATCCTGTCCCGTAACGACCTAAACCAAATGTTCAGCAATTACTTTAGCCCTGATATGAATGGAGAGAACGCAGATGTGGACGCATGGACGCATCACATCGGATTGCGTAACCGCACAAAAAAATCACTAGCGAGTTCATCTCAAAAATTAATTACTCCATGGATCGTTTCGTGATACGGTATATAAATGAATGAACTACATCGATTGAATAACAACGTGACAGATTAATTTCTCTTAAAGCATTGTCCCAACAATTATAACGACATTTTCAAGCCAGCGATTGAGCTATCACATCTGTCATCTGCACCATTCAAACGCCTATTACACGCAATTAAATTCATCCATTATTCTAATGAATCCTTGCCCTCCCATTATGAATATTTCGTATAGCCTGAAATTTTCAAATTTTGGGTTGTTTGCTTTCAACCAGACAGTTTATATATAGCATATATATAGGAAGTGGGTAGGATTAAACCTTGTATAACTGTACATTAGCACAGAATATTAAATCTTTCGGTAGCAAAAGCGGCGGAAGCAAAAATGACGAATTGAAAGTCCCTGAGTCATCAGAAAGCAACTGAGAATAAAACGAGTAAACAACTGATGATTGTCAAATGAATTTAGCTAGTGAATGTTCACGCATTGAATGGGGAATTTAGTCAATTACTATGACGATATAGAACCATTTGGGGATAAAATAATCACACTTAACGGGTCGCTCCTGTTGCCAAGGTCTAACTTCGTTCAACATTTATTGTGTAACCGAAAGATAGAAATGGCATAAAATTTTAAACTGCTTGATAAAAAAAAGACAAAAAAAAAATAAAACACGAAAAAAAAAATTAGTTCGATTATAATAATCAAGTTCCCGTCCTTATCAAATAGTGCGGGCACCGGTACAGTAAAAAGATGTCTTCGTTATATTTGGTGAAAATAGAAAGCTTTCCCTTATTAATATGACGGCGAATTTCCACGAGCTTTATTTGTGAAGAACCGTTTTTCAGAATTTATTTACTTTTTAGCGCATTGGATACCATGTTTACCGTTATGTTCAAGTCAGCTGTTGTGCAACATCATCAGTTAGAATCAAGCACAAGGGACCTTGAAATATTTGTTAAATTTTTAATGTTTGTATAATATCTTGTCGTCCTCTAGGAGTTATACCAAGAAGAGCGAACGCAATGAAGGCGCCGAAATTGAGCGAACATATTCCTCGCCAAATTGCATTCTGAACAAGAAATTATGACTAGATTACTGTCTCTGCGCAGAATAATTACTCTCTCTCACTAACTATAGACGGTGGTTTTAAATCGACAAGATAAGACTATGGCAAATGATCAAATAGGTAACTTGAGTGGACATTTAGTCTCGCAATCGTTGACGGACACCTTGGTCACCGCAGTTCAGAAACGGAAAAGGGTATTTTCGATAAGACAAAGCGATTACTGCTAGATTTATTCAACTTTCTTCGCGTATTCGCGGAAAAAAAGAATAGAATTTTTTTTAACAGATGTCTCCAAACGACGTGTGTCGGTAGAATATTCCCGAAACGCTAAACCGTGTCTACGATGCTAAACGCACATCTTTTCACGTGAACACTGAACACTCCGTCCATTAATCACCAGCGTAGGGAAACAATAGTCACTGCTGTCAACATTTTCAACAGAATTCGCATACAGCAATTGCTGCAATCAAAATTTCACGTTCGAAAAAATAAACGGAGTAAAGAAGCAAGTAAGAAAAAAAACAGTCGGGAAAAATAAAAAATAAAATAAAAAGTAAAGAATCGGGAAAAAAGGATCGAGTAAATTGTTACGCAATATCCATCCACAGAACATTTTCGAACAGCCGATAATTTTGCTAATTGAATTGGCATATAAAATTAAGAAAACCTCAATTACCAAACCGGTGAGTCGTGTGAAATGTCCCGAACGAACGACGGGCTGGGGGATATGAGAGTACAATCCCGGGAAACGACTACGAAAAGTTTTACAACGAGCTGGAACATCAAGCAGAAATGGCAAACAAACGCTGGTCGGTTAATTCAGTTCTGATGACAGCTCACTAACATTTCACCCACTATTCAAATTTCAGCGGGACAAAACGATTCTACTTTTCTTAAAATTTAAAAGCATCACGGCACGATGTCGATCTCCACATTTTGTTACACGAAATCTCTGCCACGCCCATCAACCCACAACAATAAACTGAGTCAAGTACCAGTGTAAGAAAAACAACCAACACTTTGGAGCTGCATATTATAACTTAGAAAAATAAAGCTGCAGAAAATCGTACCTGCTGAACACCTGACAAGTGACTACTGAGAACTGAACTGAGTACTGTCTATAATGAAAACTATAGTTATGGAAAACGGTCAATTGCATCGGATTCTTTGTCAATAAAACATCATTATTCACAATTAAGAAATGACTCAGTTGCTACTTGTTTCTACCTTAAAGCAGCAGCCCAGAATGATTTGATTAGTCTACGAAGCAGCTGTGCAGGAACGGTACTCACGAGAGACGCTAGCGAGTTCATCTCAAAAATCAATTATTTCGTTAACAGTGTCGCAAGATAAATCCATGAACTTTATTTATCGTCACATATTGAAACAGAAATGATTCCTCTAATTGCATCAGCCATTACATTTATGGCGTCACTTTTGAGCCAGCAACTGTGACTGCACATCTGCCATCATCATCAACAAACGCCCATATCAGACATTTTTATTTTTCTTATTATTAGTGGTCCTATTTGCTTCTTCATCAACGTGATCTCTTTCAAGATACTTTGTCATACATACAAAGAGATTGGCAAAACACGTATTAGCGACTAAAGATGAATTAGAATGAAGGCCCATCAATTTTGACTGAGCTTCAGCACAGAATATGATTAGCATCTAGTTAACAGAGGCGACGGCGGCAATGACATACTGATGATCCCCGAATCACCACAAAGCAATTGAGAATATTGAGAATTAACGACAGAAGATTGTCAATGGCATTTAACTAATGAATGTTCACGCATCAAAACTAGAATACGCTACATCACTACAAGAATCGGCGACAAGATATAACGATAAAACAATTCGGAGAAATAATAGCAATTATTATTACTGCGCAGATATGAATAAGGGGGAAATAACACAGCTGTGGACGCATGTCATCGGATCGCGCAACGGCACAAGAAAGAAGCTAACGAGTTTCATCCCAAGAGTTTCCGGTGGTACTTTCGCGAAATGAATAAATGAACTTCGTAGATTGACACACATAGAGACAGATTTGATTCCTTTCCATGCTTTGGCCCAACATTTGTGACGTCATTTTCCAGTCAGCGGTTGAGCGATCAACATCTCTCATCGACACAAAGCAAACGCCTAGAAGAGGCAAATACATTTACTTAATTCTTAATCTTTGCCTTCATCAACCGTTTTCCATCGGTGATCTCAAAGAATTATTGAAATTCAAGAGCCAGCAAAAATGAATCATCGCAATATGAAAAGTAGGCAGGAAAAAAGTCTTAATTAAATGTGTTTCAGCACAGAATATTAACTCTATAGGTAGCTAAGTCGTCGGAATGAAAAACAACAAATTAAAAACCCCGTATCACCAAAGAGCAATAGCGAATTTTTCAGTTAAACAACAGATGATTGCCAAATGCATTTAACTAATGAATGTTCACTCATTAAATCTGGAATAAGTCACAAGCATCGGCTATTACTATGGCGATATGGA
Source organism: Daphnia pulicaria (assembly GCF_021234035.1). Taxonomy (NCBI): domain Eukaryota; kingdom Metazoa; phylum Arthropoda; class Branchiopoda; order Diplostraca; family Daphniidae; genus Daphnia; species Daphnia pulicaria. Next base: position 11,902,377 of record NC_060916.1, read on the forward strand.
ACAAATTGGGGCATCACCACACTTAACGGCCCGCCCTCTGCTTAATACGCTTCAGCGACAAGATATGACGATAGAACAACTCGGAGAAATAATGACAATTATTACAGCGCAGATATGAAAACGGGGAAAGAACGCGGCTGTGGACGAGTCGTATTGAATTGCAAATTTGCAACTGCACACGAAAGTCGCTAGCGAGTTACATCCTAAGAATTCATTATTCCGTTTGTAGATTCACGGAATAAATGAATGAACTTTGTTGATTGACACACAACGAGACAAATATAATTAGTTCCCAAGCTTTGGCCCAACATTGGTGACGTCATTTTCGAGTAAGCGGTTGAGAGATCGTATCTCTCATCTTCTCAATACCAACGCCCATAACACCCAGTTAAATTTATCCATTTTGGTAATTATTCCTTGCCGACACAGATCCAAATCTCGAATTTATGTGAGAAACCAAAATTGAGACAATGCACAGTTTTGAACTGATTCTCGACAATGAGTGGTATAGGCAGAAGGAATTCTAAATAAACTGTGTTACAGCACAGAATTTAAACTCTTTCGGTAGCAAAGGCGGCGGAAGCAATAATGACAAATCGAACATGCTTGAAACATCAGAAAGCAACTGCGAAGGTTGAGAATAAACAAGAAACGATTGTCAATTGCAGTTAACAAATTAATGTTCACTCATTAAATCTGGAATAAGTCACAAGCATCGGCTATTACTATGACGATATAAAACAAATTGGGATCATCACACTTAATGGCCCGATCCAACTTCGTTCAACATTTGTCATGCAACCGAAAGGTAAAAATGGCATAAAATTTTAAAACTGCTTGATACAAAAAAAAAATACTTCAGTGCGATTATATGTAAATCAGGATTACAAAGTGCGGGCGACCAGTGTAGTGAAAGATTTCTCCGTTATGTTTGGTGTAAATATGTCCCGAACGAAGGACAAGCTGATGGCAACAAAGACGTAAATGACAGATGAACGGTGCTCTGTTAATTGGGTACTGATTTAGGCACAAACATTCCACCCACTATTCAATCTTCAGCGGGACTAAGCGATTCTACTTTAATTAAAATTTAGATGGAGGATTGTGCTGACTGTTTTCAATAGCATATTTGGCTACATTAAACCTCTGCCCATCACCCACCGTCAAGTACCAGTGTAAGAAAAAAAAAACAAGCATAGCTCCCACAATCATTCTATTAGTATTGTTAGTTTTATTTACCATCTATATAGCATGGAGTATGACGTTCATCAAAGACAAATAAATCTGTAACAACCCAAAACTTTAGTCTCCGACTTTTTCGAAATTTTTAAGTTTTAACTAGACGAGAGCAGACGACACTTGTCCAATGTTCTTCTATGCTTCTAATCAGCATGCTTACAATAATACGATATCGATAGAAATTCGAAGATAAAAAAAGAATCATACCCCTCAAAATCCAAACTGCTCAAAAACGATAAGGGAATAAGATGAGGTAATAAGTTTTAATTGAAATCTAATACTATTTCTGTTTTTTTTTTAAATATTATCGATCCAGTATACATTTTAAATTTTAATGGAATTATCTGAATCTCTTAATATCAACTAATATCAAGCCATTTTTAAATATCTCCCTATCAAATTTATGTTTGGCGCGAAAGTAAATCTGCATTAACAGATTTGAATCGCGTCAAATAAGGAAATAACGATATCGGTCAAAATGGCATCGGATACACTGCAAATAGAACAGCATTGTTCACGAATTGGAAATGATTTAGCACTACTTGTTCCTACCTTACAACAGCAGTCACGAATTATTTGATTAGGCTTTTAGTTACGATCATCAGTCATCTTTACGCCTTGACACGGCCTTGACAAGTCTTCAAGTACCAGCAGCTGTGCAGTCACGGCATTCACGAGAGACGCTTGCGAGTTCATCTGAAAAGTAAATTATTTCGTTAGCAGTGTCGCCATATAAATAAATGAACTACATTGTTTGTAACACAAATTGTCAAATACGATTCCTCTAAATGCAATGGCCCAACAATTATGACGCCATTTACAATCCAGCGGTTGAGCTATCACATCTCTCATCTTCACAATGCCGACGCTTACAACACTCGATTAAATTTATCAATTGATTCAATTATTTCTTGCCCTCATCATAGACCCCCAAAGCACCTAGTAAAATTCGGATATCGTGATCTTTTCCTGGGTGCCGCGACGTCGGATGATCACAGACCAAATAATCAGGGCAGGAGTATTCTTAAATGACTGTGCTTCAGCACAGAACATTAAATCTTACGGTAGTAAAGGCGGCGGTACCAAAAATGACGAAATGAGAATCCCCGAGTCACTAGAAAGCGACTGAGAATAATACGAGTTAACAACAGATGACTGCCAATTGCATTAAACCAGTGAATGTTCACGCATCAAATCTGGATTACGCTACAAACATCGGCGACTATTAATTAGGACGATAGAACAATTTGCGGTCTAATCACACCAAACAGCTCGTTCCTCTTGCCGTGATTCAAGTTCGTTGTATTAAGGCATTGAAATGATTCCTCTAAATACATTGGCCCAACATTTGTGAAACGTCATTTTTGTAGCCAGTGATTGCGACTTCTCTTCTGTCATCATCACCTGAAGACGCTTTTATCAGACATTAAAATTTCTCAATTCTGACCGATTTTGACAGACCTATACACTTCTTAAATATTCCCGTCTTCTTCTAATAATTTCCACACATCAAGAATGACTGATGAAGGAAACACCTATCAGCTATCAGCAGGAAGTAAACTTTAGTTTCACAAGAACGGGTTCTACAGGAGGAAAAGACGCAGTTGATTTGTGCTCCAGCACAGAATACCAATAGCCTCTCGGTAACACAAGCGGGCAGCAACAGTGACAAACTGAAAATACCCGAAAGACCAATAAGCAATTGCGAATAATCAACAGAAGATTATCAATGAATTAATATGGCGACGAATATTCATGAGCTTGAGCTATTGTCAAACGTTTTTCAGAATTCATTACTTTTAGAGCGTTTTCATAGCTTACCCAGCGTTCTGTTCTAAACAGGTGTTGCGTAACATCATCAGTGATAACCATACACTAGAGACCTTTAAATATTTCTTAAAATTTTCATTCATTACGGATTATCTTGCCACATTTTGGATTTGAGGATGATTGAAGTGATGATGTGTTGTGCACTATTCACCGTTCACTCGATCATCGCAATCAAAAACAAGATTTCACATCTTAACAACTGTCTCTGCGCAGAATAAAACTTTAGCTCACTGACTAATGACGGCGGTATTAAATCCACAAGATAGACTTTGAAAATTAATCAGACAGTTAACTTGTGTAGAAATTGTATTTGGTAATCGCTACGGGACTGATTAATATCCATAGTTCAAAAACAGAAAAGGGCATTTTCCACAAGGCAACGCGATTGCTGCTCGATTTATTCAACTTTCTTAACGAACTCGCCGGAAAAAAAAGGAAAAGTTCTGAATGGAATTTTTTTCCTCAGATGTCCCCAAACGAGGTGGGTCAGTGTCATCATTAAACGGGACTATACCGAGTCTAGGATGCTCCCGAACCGCTGCAACGTCTAACATTTTAAAAGCACATCTTTTCACGTGAACAACACTAAACACTGCGTCCATCACGCACAGCGATCTAATACTTATAGCACTAGTGCAGGGAAACAGTCACCTCTGTCAGCATTTAGAAACAAAATTCGCATAAAGTTGCCGCAAATGAAATTTCACGTTCAGGAAAATTCAACTCAGAAGAGAAATGAATTTGATGCACGGTGGACGTGGTAAATTTTTGTGATGCAATAAAGAAAAGGAGAGTCAGGAAAGATCGACATAAAAAAAAGTTGAAAGTTGAGAGACAGGGATGGAGTAAACTGTTACGCTACACCGTTAATTATGTCCACCAATAGAAAATTTTCGGACTGCCGAGAATTTTGACAATTTAATTGGCATATTAAATTATGTAAACCTCAACTATAGCGTCGTGTTAAATGTTCCCAACGAAGGACAGGCAGGGAGGCAGGGAGTCAGTAAAATTTCAGTCATCATTAATCAGCCATCTTCACACCGAAGAATAAAAATATAACAAACTCGACACCATACGTGGCCTTGACAAGTTGAAACCATGTCCCATTACTCGAATATTCAATAGTGGTAATTATTAAAGCGCAGTTATGGATCGGAGGAAAGAAGGCAGCTGTGGACGCATTGTATCGCAATCTTTCAAGTGGGCTTCTCCATGGGTAATTTCGCGAAACTAACGAATGAACTCTATTGATTGTAACACAACTTGACAGATATGAATCTTCTAATGGCATTGGTCCAAATTAAATATCGACATTTTCAAGCCAGCGATTGATCCAACACGTCTGACATCTTCATAATGCAAATGCCTATTAGAGGCAATTAATTTTTTCTATTACTAACGATGACGAATCCCTGCCCATCAAATTCTTTTACAAACATGTTGTCGAAGAGTTCCAAGGATCCGAAGAATCGTGGTAGACGGCGGGAACACCGTTTTACCAGACATTCAAATTTTCAAACGTAAGTGGGCAGGAGATTATATCTTAAAAAACTGTGCTGTAGCCCAGAATAATAAATGTATCGGTAGCAAAAGCGGAGAAAGCAAAAACGACTTTTAAGAAATCCCTGCGTCACCAGAGAGCAATTGCATATATTGTGAGTACACAACAGAACATTGTCAAATGAATTTAACAAATAAATGTTCACGCATTCAATCTGGAATAAGTCACAAGCACCGGCGATTACAATGACGATATAGAGCAAATTGGAGAAAATCTCACTATCAGCCCACCCTCTGCCACTATCCAACTTCGTTCAAAAGTTTTCATGTAACCGGAAGGTAAAAATGGCACATAACAAATTTAAAGCTGCTTGATCTGGCATGTTTTCATTCGCTCCCTTCCCCCCACCCCCAAGAGAAATAGTATCGCGAGATAAACCTATGAACGTTATTTATTGACACGCAAAGTGTCAGAAATGATTCTTCTAAATGCATTGCCTCAACATTTACGAACGTCATCTTAGAGGAAGTGATTGCAACTTCACTTTGCCAACATCACCTACAGACGATTATATTTCAGACATTTTTATTTCTCAGCTTTTAATAAATCCAAAATACTTCTTCTTTCATCATTGGAGTTATCTTCAACATCTTCATTAACGTCGAGACGACTTCCATCAAAGACGTCTAGCAGTAGAAGTTAGAAGAATATATGTTCCCAATGATAAGAGAGAAGGGAATACATTTTTACTGTGCTCCACAACACAGAATATGAATAACCTCTGGGTAGCAGAGGCGACGGCGGCAATGAAAAACTGGGGATCCCCGAATCACCAAAACACAATTGCGAATATTGCGGATAAACAACAGGAGGTTGTCCATGGCAATTAACCAGTGAATGTTCACGCATCAAATTTTGGAATACGCTACAACAAGCATCGGGGAACAGATATGACGAAAGAATAATTTTGAGAAATTACATTGAACGACACGCCCCTCTTGCCATTAATCAACTTTGTTCAACATTCTCAAACAAGTACAAGTGTCAAAATCGGCGATTCAATCAGCCGTCTTCACACCCAAGAATAAAAAGATAACAAACTCCAGACCAATCGTGGCCTTAAAAAGTTGCAATCCTGTCCCGTAACGACCTAAACCAAATGTTCAGCAATTACTTTAGCCCTGATATGAATGGGAGAGAACGCAGATGTGGACGCATGGACGCATCACATCGGATTGCGTAACCGCACAAAAAATTCACTAGCGAGTTCATCTAAACAATTAATTACTCCATGGATCGTTTCGTGATACGTGATATAATTGAATGAACTACATCGATTGAATAACAACGTGACAGATTAATTTCTCTTAAAGCATTGTCCCAACAATTATAACGACATTTTCAAGCCAGCGATTGAGCTATCAAATCTGTCATCTGCACAATGCAAACGCCCATTACACGCAATTAAATTCATCCATTATTCTAATGAATCCTTGCCCTCCCCATTATGAATATTTCGTATAGCTTGAAATTTTCAAATGTTGGGTTGTTTGCTTTCAACCAGACAGTTTATATATAGCATATATATAGGAAGTGGGCAGGAGAAAACCTTGTATAACTGTACATTAGCACAGAATATTAAATCTTTCGGTAGCAAAAGCGGCGGAAGCAAAAATGACGAATTGAAAGTCCCTGAGTCATCAGAAAGCAACTGAGAATAAAACGAGTAAACAACTGATGATTGTCAAATGAATTTAGCTAGTGAATGTTCACGCATTGAATGGGGAATTTAGTCAATTACTATGACGATATAGAACAATTTGGGGATAAAATAATCACAATAAACGGGCCGCTCCTGTTGCCACGGTCCAACTTCGTTCAACTTTTTTTGTGTAACCGGAAGATAGAAATGGCATAAAATTTTTAACTGCTTGATAAAAAAAAAGACAATAAAAAAGTAAAACACGAAAAAAAAAATTAGTTCGATTATAATAATCAAGTTCCCGTCCTTATTAAATAGTGCGGGCACCAGTACAGTAAAAAGATGTCTTCGTTATATTTGGTGAAAATAGAAAGCTTTCCCTTATTAATATGGCGACAAATTTCCACGAGCTTTATTTGTGAAGAACCGTTTTTCAGAATTTATTACTTTTAGTGCAATGGATACCATTTTTACTATTCCGTTCAAGTCAGCTGTTGTGCAACATCATCATTTAGAATCAAGCACAAGGGACCTTGAAATATTTGTTAAATTTTTAATTGTTTTATAATTTCTTGTCGTCCTCTAGGAGCCCAGCCCAAAAGAGCGAACGCAATGAAGGCGCCGAAATACAGCCAAAAAAAACGGATTCCTTATTTCATTGCAATCTGGACAAGAATTTATGACCTCCTAACTGTCTCTGCGCAGAATAAAAACTCTCTTTCACTTACTATTGACGGTGGTTTTAAATTGACAAGACAAGACTATGGCAAATGATCAAACAGATGACTTGAGTGGACATTTAGTCTCGCAATCGTTATCGGACACCTTGATCACCGCAGTTCAGAAACGGAAAAGGGCATTTTCGATAAAACAAAGCGATTACTGCTAGATTTAATCAACTCTCTTCGCTTAGTAGCGGAAAAAGACACTTTTCACAGATGTCTCCAAACGAGGTGTGTAGGTAGGCTAAACGCACATCTTTTCACGTGAACACTGAACTGAACACTCCGTCCATTAATCACCAGCGTAGGGAAACAATAGTCACTGCTGTCAGCATTTTCAACAGAATTCGCATACAGCAATTGCTGCAATTAAAATTTCACGTTCGAAAAATTAAACGGAGTAGAGACGCAAGCAAGAAAGAAACAGTCGGGAAAAATATAAAGAATAAAAACGAATAAAAAGTAGAGAATCGGGAAAGAAGGATCGAGTATATTGTTACGCAATGTCCATCCACAGAACATTTTCGAACTGCCGATAATTTTGCTAATTGAATTGGCATATAAAATTAAGTCAACCTCAATTACCCAACCGGTGGGTCGTGTGAAATGTCCCGAACGAACGACGGGCTGGGAGATATGAGGGTACAATCCCGGAATACGACAACGAAAAGTTTTTTGTTAGCTGGAACATCGAGCAGAGGGGTAAATGGCAAACAAACGCTGGTCGGTTAATTCGGTTCTGATGACAGCTCACTAACATTCCACCCACTATTCAAATTTCAGCGGGAAAAAACGATTCTACTTTTCATAAAATTTAAACGCACGGCACGCCGTCGATCTCCACACTTTGTTACACGAAAGCTCTGCCGCGCCCATCAACCCGCAACAGTCAACTGAGTCAAGTACCAGTGTAAGAAAAACAACCAACACTTTGGAGCTGCATTTTATAACTTAGAAAAATAAAGCCGCAGAAAATCGTACCTGCTGAACACCTGACAAGTGACTACTGAGAACTGAACTGAGTACTGACTATAATGAAAAGTATAGTTATGGAAAACGGTCAATTGCATCGGATTCTTTGTCAATAAAACATCATTGTTCACGATTAAGAAATGACTCAGTTGCTACTTGTTTCTACCTTAAAGCAGCAGCCCAGAATGATTTGATTAGTCTACGAAGCAGCTGTGCAGGAACGGTACTCACGAGAGACGCTAGCGAGTTCCTCTGAAAAGTCAATTATTTCGTTAATAGTGTCGCAAGATGAATTCATGAACTTTAATTATTGTCACATGTTGAGACAGAAATGATTCCTCTAAATGCATCAGCCATACATTTATGGCGTCACTTTTGAGCTAGCGATTGTGACTTCACATCTGCCATCGTCACCTATAGACGCCCATATCAGACATTTTCATTTCTTTATTATTAGTGGTCCTATTTCCTTCTTCATCTCTTACAAGATACTTTGCCATCCGTTTGCAATATATACAAAGAAATGGTTAAAAAGAAGTGTTATAAAAAGAAGATGAATTAGAAAGAAGGCATATAAATTTTGACTGATCTCCAGCACAGAATATGATTAGCATCTAGTTAACAGAGGCGACGGCGGCAATGACAAACTCATGATCCCCGAATCACCATAAAGCAATTGAGAATATTGCGAATTAACGACAGACGATTGTCAATGGCATTTAACTAATGAATGTTCACGCATCAAAACTAGAATACGCTACATCGCTACAAGCATCGGCGACCAGATATAACGATAAAACAATTCGGAGAAATAATAGCAATTATTACAGCGCAGATATGAATAAGGGGGAAATAACACAGCTGTGGACGCATTTCATCGGATCGCGCAACTGCACACGAAAGAAGCTAACGAGATTCATCCCAAGAGTTTCCGGTAGTACTTTCGCGAAATGAATGAATGAACTTCATAGATTGACACACAATAAGACAGATTTGATTCCTTTCCATGCTTTGGCCCAACATTTGTGACGTCATTTTCCAGCCAGCGGTTGAGCGATCACTTCTCTCATCTTTACAAAGCAAACGCCTATAAGAGGCAAATATATTTTCTTAATTCTTAATCTTTGCCTTTTCCTTCTGCCTCCTTCTACTAATCTGCGCCTTTCTCAACATTTACCATCGGTCTCATAGAATTATGGAAATTCAAGAGCCAGCCAAAATGAATCATCGCAATATGAAAAGTAGGCAGGAAAAAAGTCTTAATTAAATGTGTTTCAGCACAGAATATTAACTCTATAGGTAGCTAAGTCGTCGGAATGAAAAACAACAAATTAAAAACCCCGTATCACCAAAGAGCAATAGCGAATTTGTCAGTTAAACAACAGATGATTGTCAAATGCATTTAACTAATGAATGTTCACTCATTAAATCTGGAATAAGTCACAAGCATCGGCTATTATTATGACGATATGGAACAAATTGGGGCATCACCACACTTAACGGCTCGCCCTCTGCTTAATACGCTTCGCTAGATATGACGATAGAACAACTAGGAGAAATAATGACAATTATTACAGCGAAGATATGAATACGGGGAAAGAACGCGACTGTGGACGAATCGTATCGGTTGCGCAACTGCAAACGAAAGTCGCTAGCGAGTTACATCCTAAGAATTAATTATTCCGTTTGTAGATTCGCGGAATAAAAAAATGAACTTCATAGATTGAGCAACAACGAGACAGATCTGATTACTTTAAATGCTTTGGCCGAACATTATGACGACATTTTTAAAGCCAGCGGTTGAGCGATTAAGTCTCTCGTCTTCACTAAACAAACGCCTATGACACAGAGTTAAATTTATCCATTTCGGTAATTATTCCTTGCCGACTTTGCCGTCAGATTCAAATGCCAAACCCAAATTTATGTGAGAAACCGAAATTGAGAATCTGCACGATTTCAATTGATTTCTCGACAATGAGTGGTATAGGCAGAAGGAATTCTTAATAAACTGTGTTACAGCACAGAATTTAAACTCTTTCGGTAGCAAAGGCGGCGGAAGCAAAAATGACAAATCGAACATGCTTGAAACATCAGAAAGCAACTGCGAAGGTTGAGAATAAACAAGAAACGATTGTCAATTGCAATTAACAAATTAATGTTCACTCATTAAATCTGGAATAAGTCACAAGCATCGGCTATTACTATGACGATATAAAACAAATTGGGATCATCACACTTAACGGCCCGATCCAACTTCGTTCAACATTTGTCATGCAACCGGAAGGTAAAAATGGCATAAAATTTTAAAACTGCTTGATACAAAAAATAAAAAATACTTCAGTGATATTATATGTAAATCAGTATTCCCTTCCCCATTACAAAGTGCGGGCGACCAGTGTAGTGAAAGATTTCTCCGTTATGTTTGGTGTAAATATTTCCCGAACGAAGGGCAGGCTGATGGCAACAAAGACGTAAATGACAGATAAACGGTGCTCTGTTAATTGGGTACTGATTTAGGCACAAACATTCCACCCACTATTCAATCTTCAGCGGGACTAAGAGATTCTACTTTTATTAAAATTTAGATGGAGGATTGCGCTGAATGTTCTCAATAGCATATTTGGCTACATTAAACCTCTGCCCATCACCCGCAACAGTCAAGTACCAGTGTAAGAAAAAAAAACAAGCACTTCGGAACTGCATGTTAAAATTTAGAAAAATAAAGCCATAGAAAAAGGCTTAACCTGACAAACCACAACTGACTGTTATGCGTGATTTCAGGTGGATTTGATACAATTTTGTGACGCAATAAAAAAAGAGAAAGAGTAAAGAAAAATCGAGAAAAAGAAAAGATTGGGGTGAATCAGGATAGAAGATGAAACCGCCCCTTTCTCTTGGCAAAAAACCAAATTTCGTTGTCGATGAACCAAAATTTCTGTTTTTTTAAAAGAAGTTCTCATGTGTCACGGTATTTCCATTACCACTTCCCTTCAAATTTGCGTACGACACTCATCTGTTCGGCGCTTTTTATAATTTTTCGTGAAATTTGCTCTAGAGCCTCGAGGGGAAACCATTTCAGTACCGCAAATAACTTCAAAGCGGATTGACGGCAGTATTGCAAGATGAAATAGTATCAGTTCATTTGTTATAATCAGATTTAAATTCCTTTTAAAGAACACCACCCATATAATATCCAAGCTGAATATTTGATAAGAAAAAATCACGGTCCTAAACTATTTCGATTCATGAAACAAGATAGTTGACAAGGATTTTCGTAGTTCATATAGACTTTACTCATCTAGGATAAAAGATTTCACATTTTTTAATTCCAGACAAGTTGTAATTGAGTCGCTCAAGTTTCTGCTCGGAAAAAAATATGAAATATAAACTCTGAAAGAATTGAATTTTCAATCATTCTTTTCCACCTGCAACCACACAGCGCCAGACAATGTCCAAGAAAATTAATGTCATTTACAAGCACATCGTCATCGCCAACCCTTGATGTGAATAACCCCCTCCTGTTAAGCGCTAAATTTAACCAACGGTGTTAATTACTTTAGAAATTATACCAAAAACCCAGTGCACCATCACGAGTACGACGTGCTCATTGACTTGGACATCAAAATGTTATTAAAGTTAAAGATAGAAGCCCAAAAACCGTTCAGATTGACCGGATTTCGAATTGATTTTCGAATAAATTTTATAAACAACCCTCGGGCTGATTACAGAACTTTGTTATTCCCAAGAAAGATACATTGTTCGATCGTCACTTGAAAGCCGAGCCCAACGTTAAAAAATAGACTCAACTGAGAGAATTGAACTAAAATTGAGAAGACCGCTGAAGTAAAAATATACGCAAGATTGACCTCGGGTGAAAATCAATTTTAAATAACGCTAGTTAAAACTCAAAAAGGCGAAGGAAGACTCAGTTATCTACCGTGATTGATACGCAGTAGATTCAAACAGCAGTAATAAATTCTCCTTTAAATGGATTTTGAAAAGCGTGTTTTCATGTTTAATTGTTGAACCTGATGTCTAGCATCGCAGTGGTAATTAATACGAATCAAACAACGAGGAGGTGCCGGTGTGGCGGCTTGGTCAAAAAATTGTCTTGTTGCACTTTGCTTGAAGTGTTTAAAGTTCAAACATTTTCGTATGTGATGATTTACCCACAGAAAAACAAGATTTTAAGTGAACTCTTAATGAGAAAAAACGGAGAGAGAAAACAGTATAGATTCAAACGCCTAGCTCAGGAATAAACAGACTCCGTGAGTACGATTTATAATCAACACCACCCAAAATTGACAAAAAGGAAAAATAGAGATCAATTTTGTCCTACCTTGCCTGGGTAATCCAGCCAGGCATCCACGGTTGCTCCATCCATCCGCTGAAAAGTTAAATCCCACACCAGGCGGAAGAGGAAAAAGGGTATCCTCGTGAATACACCCACATTCACATGGGCGTACACGAGAACATTTGAAGAAAGGGGAAAAAAAGAGATCCGTAACTCGACATTGGTAGTATTTCCAGTGCAATGGGATTTTTTTCATCTAATTAAAAATAGAAATTGGGTTACGAAAATTATTGACAGAAACAACAAGTCAGGAAAAGTTGCTGGAAATGAGGCACTGGGTAAAGCCTAACTGTTAATAAATGGGAGAATGAAACGTGTACATGTAATACACTGCATTGATGCAGGTAATGAAACGTTAAAATATCCATCTAGTAGGTCACAGGTCTATTAAAGTTAACAAAATAATTACCCAAGCGAAGATCCTTTGATTTTTGCTGGTGACAGGTTAGCACATGCACAAGAAAACTTGCATGCTGTGTAGTGACGATGGCTAGCTCTCCTCAAATCTGCAAAAAAGATAAAGGTTACATTGTGATAGTACAAAACTGCCATGCATCAACAGGGCAATCACATGACACAAATGCTAGTAGTGTCACACATTAGGAACAGGTTTAACTCTTGCATAGCTCCCACAATCATTCTATTAGTATTCTTAGTTTTTTTACCATCTATATAGCATGGAGTATGACGTTCATCAAAGACAAATAAATCTATAACAACCCAAAACTTTATTAGTACGTCTCCGACTTTTTCGAAATTTTTAAGTTTTAACTTGACGAGAGCAGACGACACTTGTCCAATGTTCTTCTAATCAGCATGCTTACGACGTCATAATCGACGATAATACGATATCGATAGAAAGTAGAAGTGATAAAAAAATTAAACCCCTCAAAATCCAAACCGCTCAAAACTGATAAGGGAATATTAGGTAATAAATAAGTTTTAATTTAAATCTATTACTATTTTTTTTTTAATATTATCGATTTTTAAAAAAACACGCTAACAATATTTAATTCCACTGAAAGTCTGAAACATATGTGCACATGCTTTATAAATATGCTAATGGATTTTTGAGAAAATTAGATATCCCATTAACCATACGAATAGCTGTAGACTTTACCTCGAATATTATACCTGTGAAGACGGACGCAGGCTTGAAGACTATAGTGGCGTAAGGAATCATAATTATTCGCACTTCACTGTACAAAAAACACCTGCAGTCAGTTACACACTTAACTATTGCTATTACGTCACCGACGTTTTGAACTGTTTCACTGTCCATTATAACACGTAGGCCTACACCCCTTTTACTCTGTAAATATACACAAATTGTACACTGCTGCCAGTCAGTCACACCTAGAATCACTGAAGTAAAATAACGGAGACGGGCGATTCGAACAACATCTTGGTTGAAAATTAAAAATGTTTCTTAAAGAGGATATAGACCTTATTAAGATCCAAAGGTATGGGTCAAGCCGACCCCTTTGCGTCGCGTTGCAGTGTGAAGGGGTGCCGTGAACAGAAGATTTTTATTTTGCTCGCCCCGCAGTACATGAATTTAGGCTTGTCGGGTTAATCGTGCCCGAGGGAAGGAAAGGGAGGAAAGGAAAGAATGCAAAAAAGAGGGGACCAGACTTTCCTTTCCTCCCTATTCTTCCCTCGGGCACGATTAACCCGACAAGCCTAAATTCATGTACTGCGGGGCGAGCAAAATAAAAATCTTCTGTTCACGGCACCCCTTCACACTGCAACGCGACGCAAAGGGGTCGGCTTGACCCATACCTTTGGATCTTAATAAGGTCTATAGGCTATGATCCGTCGTAATAAATCCCCCCTTTTTTCAGTTCATTGGGGAAGGGATGAATATCGTGGCGTGGCGTCCCTCTTGGATTGAGCTCCAGACTTTTCTCTCAACAAATTGGCCAATCCAAATTGATCCTTCAATGGCGTTGCGTTCTCCTTTTCTTCGTTGAGCTTGGCATATGGCGCGTTCATAATCAAATAGTCAGAGGTGACCGACGACTCCATGTGGCTGCAGATAATCTCTTCCATAATTCCATTTGACTGAAGGTGGGCCTCTCTTTCGGATCCGATTTCGAGCAAGCAGCCATCATTTCACCGAAATTTCACCGCATTTCTAAACTTAGAAAACTAAAGCAGCAGAAAAACGCACCTAGCTGCACACCTGGCAAGTGCTAACTGACTGTAGTAATTTTTTGTGGATTTGAGACATTTTCTGTTACGCAATAAAAAGAGGAAGAGTATTAAAGAAAAATCGAGAAAGACAAAAGTAGAATTAGGGAATGGGAAAGAAAAATAGTAAATAGAACCACCTCCTTCTCGAAAATCAGCAAAATTTTTTAGCCAGTTTTCGACCACACATTTATTTTCAAGGTAAGCCCGGCCTGTAAGAATAACCACTCAGCGGAATGAATTAACTGTACATTCTTATCTTGAACTCTTCATTTCAGCAAATTAACAATCACACCGTGTTTTGAACTTAAAGCAACTAAAGTCAATTTTGGCTGGTTTTGGTTATCCAATTGGCATTTCAGTTATCAATCTGGTTGTTATTACTGCTGGTTTCGTTACCTCGGTAGCAGTTCCGATGGACAATAAATACAGAGCCAATTCAAAGCTCTCGATAAATGTCTTATTAATTGCAATAGTATTGGTAAAACAACTATATCTCTAAATACACACAACGATAAACATATGTTAAATAACATTCAAAGAGAACCGTTCGCCGTTCGGAACCGTTCATCTTGTAATGGGTATAATTTTTAGATTTCAATAATATAGTTCACGATTGGGAAATGAGTTTTACTTGCTCATCCCTAGTGGGAGCTAGAAATAATATTTAATATTTTTAGTAAAAGGTCTGCCTGGTGTTAAAATTGAAGATTATTTTTATTTCAAAGCTTTTTCTCGAATCGAATTTCTTCGATTTCACTTGGATTGATGGGAGGGTAGGGGATGCTAACAAAAATCATTATCAAAAAATAAACAAATAACAACTAACCGACAAGGAAATTGATTCTAGCATATCCTCGTGAAATCCGAACCTGATTCACCTTTACGAAATGCCCATTTTCACATGCACTCTCCGCTTAACACACCCCACAGCCGAGCACTGTCGTGTAAAAATACCATTAGCCAGGTGCTGCTAAAATCGATAAATAGTAAATAATACTCGCATAGAGCGAATAGATCTGCTGCACACCTAACAAGTGACAACGTCTATCTGATGGATACGACAAATTTGTTTCGATGCAATAGAGAAAAGAAGAATTTCGATGCAATAAAGAAAAGAAGAACCTCACCCTTTTTACTGCTTCTGCACGCGTAGAAATATTGGTAACCATTCTCACACCTATCTTTCGATATGTAACCAACAGTAGTTATCTTATTACGTACTAAAATAATATTGAATAGTTAAAGACTTTATAACTAACGTTTGACTAAGGATCAATCAGAATCCGCAAATTTTTTGGAAGATCGCACAGGAAACATTGAATATCGTGGCGTGGCGTCCATCTTGGATTGAGTTCCCGACTTTTCTCTCAACAACTTGGCCAATCCAAATTGATCCTTTGGCGTTGCGTTCTCCTTTTCTTCGTTGAGCTTCACATACGGCGCGTTCATATTCAAATAGTCAGAGGTGACCGACGACTCCATGTGGCCGCAGATAATCTGCTCCGTTTGACTAAAGGTGGGTCTCTCCTTCGGATCCGATTTCCAGCAATCGGCCATCATATCACCGAAAAAGTTGGGCGCCAGTTCCGGTTTGTCCATCCGATATCCTTTTTGAATTTCTTTCATGAGTATGTGACCGACGTCCATACCTAAATGAAAAAGATACTCAAAACCTACAATTAATCATAAATTAGGGAAACGTCAAATTCACACCTGGATAGGGAACTCGGCCCAAAGAAAAGATTTCCCAGAGAAGGACTCCGTACGACCACACGTCGGATTGGCTGGAAAAGAAGCGATCAACCAAGGATTCAATCGCCATCCACTTAACCGGCATCAACCCCTGACATTAAAAATATTATTTTATAGAATCGTAGATGTTCTAACTTTATATTTCAATTACCTGTCCTTTTTTTTCGTTATGTTCTTCGTAATACATTTTCTTCGCCATTCCAAAGTCGGCCACTTTTGCAACTCCATCGTCAGCGAGTAGAATATTGCGGGCGGCGAGATCCCCATGGAGGACCTATTCGTGATAACGCGAGTCACTTCCAACGACGATATAGATATTTATTGGGTAAGACTCTTACCTTTTTGCTAACCAGGTAATCCATTCCTCGGGCTACTTGAAAAGACCAAGAAATGAGATCTGTTGTGGAAATCGGCCGATCTTGCTGGTTGGAATCTGTCAGAGAAACAGGAGGATTTGGTTATCATTTAAAATTTATCTGGGATGTTCTTTTACTTGAAACGTCCAAAACTTCAGAGGATGGTGAATTCACGCCAGAATGATCGTCAATTTGCAAATCTCTCGTTTCGACTTGCGATGGGATTTCTTCCCCAATTGACCTGTGGATTATAATTCCATTTAACTTAATTTTGATTACATCACAATGAAGAAACTAATTTACCTGCTGAAATTGCTACTTTCCATTTCGTCTAGCGTTTTCAGGTTCCCAAACTCGTCTACCAAATTAACAAAGTTGGCCCTGTGGTTAATCAAAAAAGACTGCAAATTGCCGAACCGACAATATTCAACGATCACCAAAAGTTCTCCTAAAAAGGGAAATGACAATTGTAAGAAAACACGCAACATGTTTTGAACGGTTTCGAACACTTGGGATTAGTTAATTACCCTTATGTATTTGCTTAGTGCAGGCTCCCAGCAGATTGACGACGTTGAGGTGCGATCCCAAGTAGACGAGGATTTTTAGTTCACTGATGAGTGCTTCCATTGCGGTGACGTTGGCTTCCGACCGAACCATTTTGACGGCCACCGTTTTGACAGTTTCTTCAGAGCCTTTAAGTCCCATTGCTTCCGCTTTGACTACACGACCAAAGCAGCCAACTCCCAGCTGGACTCCTAAATTACAATGAGAAGCATTATTCCGTTTTTTAAAAGGCATGAAAAAGGAAAATAAAAACGAACCGAGTTTCAAACGATGTCTTGGAAATTCCCATCGTCTGTCGTAGGGAAGGAACTCTACCTGGTCTTCTATTGGTGACTGGTTATTAATTTGACTGGCATTCCCATTCAGCAATTTAAGTAGTGCGTCCTGTAAAACTCGTACTTTCTTTTGATTGATAAATCAAATGGACGAAGAATGAATGAACGTTGGTTAGATTGGTCTGTTGGTTTTAAGTTTTTCCGACACAGATTTCTTGCTAACTAATAAATTCGAAATGTTTACCTTGTCGTAATAATATTTGACTCTAACGAAGATAATTAAAATCAAAAGTATGACAGCAAATGTTGAAGAAACGGCGACGATGACTGTCTTATTTGTTACTAGAATTTCTTCTGAGTACGATACCGTGAAAGAAGAATCAATTTATAGTTCATTTAACAGGATCGAACAGGACAACAAATTACTTTTTTTATCGGTGAGCTTGGGGTTCTCCGGGCAACAAGATCCTGAACTTCCATCTACTAATTTACAGGATGTTGATCCATTAGTGGGAAGAACCTGTTCGTACCAATAGGAACAATCTTTGGCCTGTCGGCACTCTGTCGTCAAAATCAAACTGTCGTTTCCATAAAAACCGCAGTTTTGAGCACCACTGCTGTTGTCATTTTTCCAGTCATCTTTCGCTGAGAAGTAAAAAGGAAAAAAAATGTCAAAAGTTAGTTGGATTCAATTTAATTTTGTCAATAAATATGTTAATAATAATAATAATGAATTTTGTTAATACATACCTGGTTCAGATCCAAACCTCCAGGGAATGATGCCACAAATGGTTGTGATCCCATAATTGACATCTTGACGAGATTTCGTCAATGGCGCCTTCTGCATGTAACAATTATTCAAATAACCAAACGAAAAATGGCTGCATTGCGGGTTGGAAATACAAAGTCGACCACACTCTTTTCCTTGAGCTTCCGTAAGAGGAATTTGTCCAATGTCGTCGCGGTAAAAGTAACAGTTGGTCCGCCATTTGAATCCGCCGTCGCCAATGTTCCAATCTGTCAAATTCTCGGCGTCCACTATATGCATCACAGATAACAATGCGATTCCAAACAGAATGTACATTGAAGACATTTTCACCTTTGTCATACTGACTACACCTGGTTACACTTTAACAACTCGCATCAATATTGCATAAGCTCATGATGTCAGCTCTACAAAATGTCGGAGAATGAAGAAGAGTCAAATTGAATGTTCAAACCAAATGTGAGCTGACAATTCACTGAATTCCAAATTTCCAAGTCAGTGAAAATAAACCGTTGTTTCACTTGGGCAAAAATATTGCGAAATTAGTCAGATTTCGCAGTTCGCTGCAGAATGGATTTTCCCGCAGATAATTACGCAAGGATGAAAATTCTGTGCGTCTCTACTGGTCTCCTCTCGTTCGCACACTGCCAGTTGTTTTCTTTTCTTTCCAAAAGGTTCAGCGAAGGACGGGGCATGATAAGGTGGAAAGTATTTTACGTGCGGCGGCACAGCATTCGACCTCCAAACAGAGAAACGCAAAGCTCTGGCGTTTTTTAATACTAAAATATTCTTCGGCCGCGTACATTTCATATTTTCTTTAACCGATGTGGAATTTGGCAACTTTATTCAGTATCTGGCGTGTTGAAAACAAACAAATCGAAACCGCAAATTTAGTTCTTTCTTCATACTCGAATTTCCTGAAAATAATATTTAAGAAAATAAACGACCACAACAACGCCACAAAATCACAATACATTTAGTATTCCCGGGTTAGCAGGTATTTGACGCTAGCATAAACATTCAAGCAAACGGGAAGTTAAGAAATCCCGGATGGGGATGTGGATTTCCGATATTTCACGCAAAGGAGATAAGTAATTGTTGATCAACTTCTGAATCCATATCTTATACTCCGACATTGTTATTAAAACAAATTTGTTAAACGTCACATTAAAACTTAATTAAGAAATGGAACATTCCAGAATGAAAACATATTAGGCGCACTCCAGAAAAACAACATGCTACTCACACTCTTATTTAAGGGCTGCATGTATATTGTACACTGACTGGAATAGCCAGGCACATCTAGTGGTAAGAATTTGCAACGTTGAGCTTGAACAAACTGCTGAAACTGCTACTACTAGATGAGCAACCTCCCAGTTAGGTATGGGGAAAAACAGCTACACCACTGGGGTATAGCTCGACCGCCGACAGAATTAAGTAGGCCATGGGTGTCTAATAATGCCTGATAATAAATTCTAAATGTACAGTTTCCATAAAGAATTTAATGTGAAATCTTGATGATGTCGCCGGTATGTGATTTTGATGTTCTGATAACAGTCGGTAACTTGTTTAGTTGCTTTACATTGAAAGGCTCAAGAAACGGCGAGGAGCTCTTAGGCGACTACAACTGTCCTTCGCACATGACAACTGACATCGTCATTCTGCTGCTCGATCTGCTGGATTCTGCTGGATAAGACATTTTTAAATGAAATTAATAATAGAGAAAGTACTAACTAATAAAAACGCAGTTCGCATTTCAAGAAGTTCATGATGACGTCAACAACTAAACTGGCAAAGCGACTGGATGAAATGGCGGTCGAATGCCAAGCGGATGAGAAAAACGTTATAGAAGAGATGCGCTACATCATGAAAACCCAATCGTACAGCGATAAAAAAAAAAAATTGGCGGAATATCTTCTGGATTTCCTCGAGGACAAGTACGACACTAAAAAATGGATCGTTGCGGTACTTCCGGATGTTGGAACCACCACCGGAAAGTCTCACCTAGAATTCCTTCCGGCACATAAAGTGCATTTCACTCACTCGGGGAAATTTCATACCGTCTCCGTGCAAGGATCTTTCGTGGCCACCATTTCAGTCGACACGCCGGCCGTCGATGTGATCAAATTGGTCGACATTTACCTGGAAAAATTCCAATTTCCCATACACACCTCCGCCCAATACGGAATGCTTACGATCCCGCAACGAGCTCAAGGATATTTGAACTGATGGAACCGACGCCTTTTAATGATTCACGAAAATCTACAACTGTTTTTAGCACCGGTGCGCAAGCGACTGATTTTCGAGTCGCTAGTCATCGAGACGCCGTGCACAAACTCCCGAAAAGAATTCAAGGAACTGGTGACTATCGTCGGCTCCAACGGAACGGAATGATGGAGATGGAAGAACGACGAATTCGACGATTACGGGAAAAGTAATGGATGGTGCGTCGATCCTTTGGTGATAGTCGTACCTGTTCATTCACCATCCGCTCAGAATTCTTCGACGCTAAATTCTCAGAGCTGTGAAGAACAAAACGGCGAAAAGGATGGTCTGTTGCGTAATGAATTTGGCCAAGCTTACCTATCGGTACAGGGCGATTCCAGCCAAGACGGGGCTTACGTGATTTTAGATCGACAATGGAGGAACAGTTCCGGGCAGAGATGGAAATTTATCAACAATCAATTAGTGAACGATCATGGAATCAGTTCAATCAATTGGTGAACGATCATGGAAAATGCCTGACAGTCTCTACTTTGTCTTCGTTTCTCTTTCGGCGCAGTTGCAATTTTTCCTACACGGCCTATAATAAGATGAGGCAGACATGGCGTCGTACGGGACTCCAAATCATCACTAATAACATCAATTCTTTAAGAGCCAGACTCTTGAATGACATGTGCCTAGCCTTTGTGGGTAGCAAAGATGACGACACCATGTACGCCATTCTAGAAAAATGTGATTTTGCACCGCCGTTCTTGTGGTACGATTGGGACTTGAACTGCGAGGATTTCGGGATTAATTATTCCGACATTAACAATAACGGAAGTCGACCGCTACGCAACGAATTTTCAAGATACTATTTGAGTGTGTACGAGAGTGAAGATTATTTGTACCACAAACCGTGGGGTAATCATCCGGGACAATATTGGAAATTCGTTCACGGCCAACTCAGGAACGGATTCGGGAAATGTTTGGCCGGAAAAGGTTGGCACGCCCTGCAAGTTGAGTGCGAAGGAGTCGACAAGACCAAACGTTGGACCTAAAACGAGAAAAGCCAAATCGTTGGCGCAGAGGGTTACTGCTTGAGTGTGAGCAACAAAGAGGGCTACGTCGTTTACGATTATTGCAAAGACGATCCTGAACATCGTTGGCATTAGCTATTCTAATTTCTATTCAAAATTTAATTTACCCAGATTTTATCGTGACAGCTTATTATTAGTTTTGTAAAAAAATATTAAGAGACTATGCAACAAGGATTATTATCGATCTTTCAGAAATACACGCTAACAGAATTTACTTCGACTGAACAAACACGAATAATAACGAGGAGGTGCCGGTGTGGCGGCAGGTCCCTCTTGGACTTTCGACTACAATTTCATAGACTTTGCAGTTCGCACATTGTTTGAAGTGTATAACATTTAAAAAAATTTTGAATTTGATGGTGTGCACGCAGACAAAGTTGTGCGGTGTAAAACAAGCCTGATGTGGACGAGTCGCTCTACAAACGAATTATTTAATTAATAACCCTGATTGAGATAAGAAACGGCAAGAGAAAAATTACAGTCAATCGTCTAACTCAGGAATAATCGTACTCCGTATAACGATTTAAAACCAACGCCACCAAACAGTAAGAAAAAAGAAGAGAAGAGAGACATTTGTCTAACCTTTCAGCCTGGGAAATCCACAGCCAGGCATTCCAGCAAGTGCTCCATCCTCAATAAAATTGAGGCCAGACAGGATAAGAAATGGGGGTCATCGTGAATATCTACATTCACCTTCAAATTGGTGTACACGAGGAGTTGAGTACAGAGTTTTTCCAATTAAACTACAGGAGCTGTTTATCTAAACAAAAATATAAAATGAGTTACGAAAAAAATATTGCAGAGGCAGCAAGTTAGAAAGCTAAGACAGTGGGTAACCTCTTATTGTTGAATTTAGGATTACTTAAGGTTTACCCTTTCATGCAAGTTTCAGGCACAATTAAAATATACGGCAAGTCACAGGTTACAAAAATAACAAAAACCATTAGTTACCAATTGATGCTGAGATTGTTGGCGATGACAGGTCAGAATCAAAACTGGCACACATCTTGAAGTTACAAGATGTGTGCAACACGATGGCTGGCTCAGGCCTGAAATCTGCACAAAAGGTAAAGGTTACATATAGCGTAAACAAAATCTGCCATTGACAACAAGCATACATGATAAATGTGAATGTCTATGCTAGTCTCTGTAGTCGGGCACCAACATTTCACAAATTTAGAACTGGTTAAAACTAACTCTTGTGTATAAGCTCCCAAAATCATTCCATTCATATTCTTACCTGAGAAACAGCATGGAGTGGAGAGCATGGGGAGTAGTCACGACACTATCGTTCACACGACTGCCATATTTTATTTTGTTCTGCTATTTTTCTTGCAACAATGCAGCCACGTACACGTTTAGTCGTTTACTAACCAGATCCGTTCAGTCTTCAATAAATATAATTTCTGAAACTCTCTGAAACTTCGTCTTTGCTATTTCGAAACTGTGAAAAAAAGCAGACGACACAACTAATTAACCACACAATATATCGATATTGAGTATGCATAATTTAACTCCACAGGAAACTGAATTTAAAAAGGGAGAACACGATTAAAGTATACGTTTAACATTTTAATGGAAATATCTGGATCTCTTTATTTCACCTAATATCAAGCCATTTATAATATTTTTAGCGCGAAAGTAAATCTGCATTAACAGATTTGAATCGCGTCAAAAAAAGAAATTCGAGGAAAACGGTCAATGGCATCGGATTCATTGTCAATAGAACAGCATTGTTCACGAAGTGGAAATCATTTAGCACTATTTGTTCCTACCTTTTAAAACAGCAGTCACGAATTATTTGATTGGGCTACGATCAGTCATATTTACGCCGTGACAAGTCTTCAAGTACCAGCAGCTGTGCAGTCACGCCATTCACGAGAGATGCTAGCGAGTTCATCTAAAAATGCAATTAATTCATTAGTAGTGTCGCCAGATGAATCTATGAACTGTTATTAAGAATAATAAACATTTAGCCCCTGTTGCCATAATTTAACTTCGTCCAGCAATTCTCAAAAAATGATTTCTTCGGTCTGAAAGTGTTATAATTGGCGATTCAATCAGCCATCTTTACACGGAAGAATAAAATGATGACGAACTCCAGACCAATCTAGCCGTGGCAGGTTGCAATCATGTCCCGTACCGTAACCCAAATGTTCAACAATTATTTTGGCGCTGACATGAATAGGGGGAGAGAACGCAGATATGGACGCATTGTATCGCATTGCGTAACCGCACGCTAGCCTAGTTCATTTCAAAAATTAATTATTCCATGGGTAGTTTCGCCATATAAATAAATGAACTACATTAGTTGTAACACGACGTGTCAGATATGATTCCTCTAAATGCAATGGCCCAACAATTATGACGTCATTTACAAGCCAGCGGTTGAAATGTCACAACTCTCATCTTAACAATGCCATCGCCTACAAAGCGCAATAAAATTTATCCATTGATCTAACCCATTCTTGCTCTCACTTTGATTGACGACAACTCAAATCAAAAATTCCGGGATTCGGAATATTTGACTGAGGCGAAGTCAGGTGAAAACAAACGAAAATTTCTGTGCAGAAGTATTCTCTAATGACTGTGTTTCGGCAGAGAACATAAATTCTTACGATAGCAAAGGCGGCGGTAGCAATAGTGACGAATTGAGAATCCCTGAGTCACCAGAAAGCGACTGAGAATAATAGGAGCTAACAACAGATGATTGTCAAATGAAATTAGCTAGTAAATGTTCACGCATCAAATCTGGAATAACTCAAAGGCATCGGCGACTATTTAGGACGATTGAACAATTGGCGGTAATCACACTAAACAGCTCGCCCCTCTTGTCGTGATTCAAGTTCGATCAACATTTCTCAAAAGAAGATTTCTTTGATCTTCAAGTGTTAAAATCGGCGATTCAAACAGCCGTTTTCACACCGAAGAATAAAAATATAAACTCCAGACCAATCGTGGCCTTGGGAAGTTGTATATCGTGTCCCGTAACCCTAATGTTCAACCATTATTTTAGCGCTGATATGAATAGGGAGAGAGAACGCAGATCTAGACGCATTGTATCGGATTGCGTAACCGTACAAAAGAGTCGCTAGCGAGTCCATCTAAAAAATTAATTACTCCATGGATCGTTTCGTGATATAAATGAATGAACTAAATTAGTTGTAGCACAACGTGTCAGATATGATTCTTCTAAAGGTATTGGTTCAACCTAAACAACGGCATTTTCAAGCCAGCGATTGAGCTATCACATCTGTCATCTTCACAATGCACACGCCAATTAAACGCTATTAATTATCTAACGAGAAACGAATTCCTGCCCACCATATTTCCTTACAAATCTATTCTCGTAGAAATATCCGGAAATCTGACAAATCGGAATAGCATGCGTGGGACGCCAGCCCCGTTTTCGCAGATACTCGAATTTATACGGAAGTGGTCAGGAGAAATTCTTAGATAACTGTGCTTTAACGCAGAATAATAAATGTATCGGTAGCAAAAGCGGAGAAAGCAAAAACGACGATTTGAGAATCCCTGAATCACCAAAAAACAATTGCATTTATTGTGAGTAAATTACAGATGATTGTCAAATTAATTTAACCAGTGAATGTTCACGCATTGAATCTGGAATAAGTCACAAGCATCGGTGATTACAATGACGATATTGAACAATTTGGAGAAAATCTCACTATCAGCCCACCCTCTGCCACTATCCAACTTCGTTCAAAAGTTTTCATGTAACCGGAAGGTAAAAATGGCACAAAACCCCCAAATTTAAAGCTGCATGACCCGGCATGCCGTCATTCGCTCCCCTCTCCCAACCCCAAGAGAAATAGTATCGCGAGATAAACCTATGAACGTTATTTATTGCCAAACAAAGTGTCAGAAGAGATTCTTCTAAATGCATTGCCTCAACATTTACGGACGTCATTTAAGATGAAGTGATTGCGACTTCACTTTGCCATCATCACCTACATACCATTATATTTCAGACATTTTTATTTCTTAGCTTTTGTTAAGTCCCAATTATCTCTTTATCATTGCGGCTTCGGCAAACAACTTCATTAACGTTGGAACGACTACCATCAAGACGTCTGTCCGTAAAAGTTAAATGATAATTTGTTCCAATCGATGAGAGAGAAGGGAATACATTTTTACTGTGCTCCACAACACAGAATATGAATAACCTCTGGGTAACAAAGGCGACGGCAGCAATGAAAAACTGGGGATCCCCGAATTACCAAAAAGCAATTGCGAATATTGCGGATAAACAACAGAAGGTTGTCAATGGCAACTAACCAGTGAATGTTCACGCTTTAAATTTTGAAATACACTACAAGCATCGGGAACAGATATGACGAAAGAATAATTTTGAGAAATTACATTGAACGACACGCCCCTCTTGCCATTAATCAACTTTGTTCAACATTCTCAAACAAGTACAAGTGTAAAAATCGGCGATTCAATCAGCCGTCTTCACACCCAAGAATAAAAAGATAACAAACTCCAGACCAATCGTGGCCTTAAAAAGTTGCAATCCTGTCCCGTAACGACCTAAACCAAATGTTCAGCAATTACTTTAGCCCTGATATGAATGGGAGAGAACGCAGATGTGGACGCATGGACGCATCACATCGGATTGCGTAACCGCACAAAAATTTCACTAGCGAGTTCATCTAAAAAATTTATTACTCCATGGATCGTTTCGTGATACGTGATATAATTGAATAAACTACATCGATTGAATAACAACGTAACAGATATGATTTCTCTAAAAGTATTGTCCCAACAATATAACAACATTTTCAAGCCAGCGATTGAGCCATCACATCTGTCATCTGCACAATGCAAACGCCCATTACACGCAATTAAATTCATCCATTATTCTAATGAATCCTTGCCCTCCCCATTATGAATATTTCGTATAGCTTGAAATTTTCAAATGTTGGGTTGTTTGCTTTCAACCAGACAGTTTATATATAGCATATATATAGGAAGTGGGCAGGAGAAAACCTTGTATAACTGTACATTAGCACAGAATATTAAATCTTTCGGTAGCAAAAGCGGCGGAAGCAAAAATGACGAATTGAAAGTCCCTGAGTCATCAGAAAGCAACTGAGAATAAAACGAGTAAACAACTGATGATTGTCAAATGAATTTAGCTAGTGAATGTTCACGCATTGAATGGGGAATTTAGTCAATTACTATGACGATATAGAACAATTTGGGGATAAAATAATCACAATAAACGGGCCGCTCCTGTTGCCACGGTCCAACTTCGTTCAACTTTTTTTGTGTAACCGGAAGATAGAAATGGCATAAAATTTTTAACTGCTTGATAAAAAAAAAGACAATAAAAAAGTAAAACACGAAAAAAAAAATTAGTTCGATTATAATAATCAAGTTCCCGTCCTTATTAAATAGTGCGGGCACCAGTACAGTAAAAAGATGTCTTCGTTATATTTGGTGAAAATAGAAAGCTTTCCCTTATTAATATGGCGACAAATTTCCACGAGCTTTATTTGTGAAGAACCGTTTTTCAGAATTTATTACTTTTAGTGCAATGGATACCATTTTTACTATTCCGTTCAAGTCAGCTGTTGTGCAACATCATCATTTAGAATCAAGCACAAGGGACCTTGAAATATTTGTTAAATTTTTAATTGTTTTATAATTTCTTGTCGTCCTCTAGGAGCCCAGCCCAAAAGAGCGAACGCAATGAAGGCGCCGAAATACAGCCAAAAAAAACGGATTCCTTATTTCATTGCAATCTGGACAAGAATTTATGACCTCCTAACTGTCTCTGCGCAGAATAAAAACTCTCTTTCACTTACTATTGACGGTGGTTTTAAATTGACAAGACAAGACTATGGCAAATGATCAAACAGATGACTTGAGTGGACATTTAGTCTCGCAATCGTTATCGGACACCTTGATCACCGCAGTTCAGAAACGGAAAAGGGCATTTTCGATAAAACAAAGCGATTACTGCTAGATTTAATCAACTCTCTTCGCTTAGTAGCGGAAAAAGACACTTTTCACAGATGTCTCCAAACGAGGTGTGTAGGTAGGCTAAACGCACATCTTTTCACGTGAACACTGAACTGAACACTCCGTCCATTAATCACCAGCGTAGGGAAACAATAGTCACTGCTGTCAGCATTTTCAACAGAATTCGCATACAGCAATTGCTGCAATTAAAATTTCACGTTCGAAAAATTAAACGGAGTAGAGACGCAAGCAAGAAAGAAACAGTCGGGAAAAATATAAAGAATAAAAACGAATAAAAAGTAGAGAATCGGGAAAGAAGGATCGAGTATATTGTTACGCAATGTCCATCCACAGAACATTTTCGAACTGCCGATAATTTTGCTAATTGAATTGGCATATAAAATTAAGTCAACCTCAATTACCCAACCGGTGGGTCGTGTGAAATGTCCCGAACGAACGACGGGCTGGGAGATATGAGGGTACAATCCCGGAATACGACAACGAAAAGTTTTTTGTTAGCTGGAACATCGAGCAGAGGGGTAAATGGCAAACAAACGCTGGTCGGTTAATTCGGTTCTGATGACAGCTCACTAACATTCCACCCACTATTCAAATTTCAGCGGGAAAAAACGATTCTACTTTTCATAAAATTTAAACGCACGGCACGCCGTCGATCTCCACACTTTGTTACACGAAAGCTCTGCCGCGCCCATCAACCCGCAACAGTCAACTGAGTCAAGTACCAGTGTAAGAAAAACAACCAACACTTTGGAGCTGCATTTTATAACTTAGAAAAATAAAGCCGCAGAAAATCGTACCTGCTGAACACCTGACAAGTGACTACTGAGAACTGAACTGAGTACTGACTATAATGAAAAGTATAGTTATGGAAAACGGTCAATTGCATCGGATTCTTTGTCAATAAAACATCATTGTTCACGATTAAGAAATGACTCAGTTGCTACTTGTTTCTACCTTAAAGCAGCAGCCCAGAATGATTTGATTAGTCTACGAAGCAGCTGTGCAGGAACGGTACTCACGAGAGACGCTAGCGAGTTCCTCTGAAAAGTCAATTATTTCGTTAATAGTGTCGCAAGATGAATTCATGAACTTTAATTATTGTCACATGTTGAGACAGAAATGATTCCTCTAAATGCATCAGCCATACATTTATGGCGTCACTTTTGAGCTAGCGATTGTGACTTCACATCTGCCATCGTCACCTATAGACGCCCATATCAGACATTTTCATTTCTTTATTATTAGTGGTCCTATTTCCTTCTTCATCTCTTACAAGATACTTTGCCATCCGTTTGCAATATATACAAAGAAATGGTTAAAAAGAAGTGTTATAAAAAGAAGATGAATTAGAAAGAAGGCATATAAATTTTGACTGATCTCCAGCACAGAATATGATTAGCATCTAGTTAACAGAGGCGACGGCGGCAATGACAAACTCATGATCCCCGAATCACCATAAAGCAATTGAGAATATTGCGAATTAACGACAGACGATTGTCAATGGCATTTAACTAATGAATGTTCACGCATCAAAACTAGAATACGCTACATCGCTACAAGCATCGGCGACCAGATATAACGATAAAACAATTCGGAGAAATAATAGCAATTATTACAGCGCAGATATGAATAAGGGGGAAATAACACAGCTGTGGACGCATTTCATCGGATCGCGCAACTGCACACGAAAGAAGCTAACGAGATTCATCCCAAGAGTTTCCGGTAGTACTTTCGCGAAATGAATGAATGAACTTCATAGATTGACACACAATAAGACAGATTTGATTCCTTTCCATGCTTTGGCCCAACATTTGTGACGTCATTTTCCAGCCAGCGGTTGAGCGATCACTTCTCTCATCTTTACAAAGCAAACGCCTATAAGAGGCAAATATATTTTCTTAATTCTTAATCTTTGCCTTTTCCTTCTGCCTCCTTCTACTAATCTGCGCCTTTCTCAACATTTACCATCGGTCTCATAGAATTATGGAAATTCAAGAGCCAGCCAAAATGAATCATCGCAATATGAAAAGTAGGCAGGAAAAAAGTCTTAATTAAATGTGTTTCAGCACAGAATATTAACTCTATAGGTAGCTAAGTCGTCGGAATGAAAAACAACAAATTAAAAACCCCGTATCACCAAAGAGCAATAGCGAATTTGTCAGTTAAACAACAGATGATTGTCAAATGCATTTAACTAATGAATGTTCACTCATTAAATCTGGAATAAGTCACAAGCATCGGCTATTATTATGACGATATGGAACAAATTGGGGCATCACCACACTTAACGGCTCGCCCTCTGCTTAATACGCTTCGCTAGATATGACGATAGAACAACTAGGAGAAATAATGACAATTATTACAGCGAAGATATGAATACGGGGAAAGAACGCGACTGTGGACGAATCGTATCGGTTGCGCAACTGCAAACGAAAGTCGCTAGCGAGTTACATCCTAAGAATTAATTATTCCGTTTGTAGATTCGCGGAATAAAAAAATGAACTTCATAGATTGAGCAACAACGAGACAGATCTGATTACTTTAAATGCTTTGGCCGAACATTATGACGACATTTTTAAAGCCAGCGGTTGAGCGATTAAGTCTCTCGTCTTCACTAAACAAACGCCTATGACACAGAGTTAAATTTATCCATTTCGGTAATTATTCCTTGCCGACTTTGCCGTCAGATTCAAATGCCAAACCCAAATTTATGTGAGAAACCGAAATTGAGAATCTGCACGATTTCAATTGATTTCTCGACAATGAGTGGTATAGGCAGAAGGAATTCTTAATAAACTGTGTTACAGCACAGAATTTAAACTCTTTCGGTAGCAAAGGCGGCGGAAGCAAAAATGACAAATCGAACATGCTTGAAACATCAGAAAGCAACTGCGAAGGTTGAGAATAAACAAGAAACGATTGTCAATTGCAATTAACAAATTAATGTTCACTCATTAAATCTGGAATAAGTCACAAGCATCGGCTATTACTATGACGATATAAAACAAATTGGGATCATCACACTTAACGGCCCGATCCAACTTCGTTCAACATTTGTCATGCAACCGGAAGGTAAAAATGGCATAAAATTTTAAAACTGCTTGATACAAAAAATAAAAAATACTTCAGTGATATTATATGTAAATCAGTATTCCCTTCCCCATTACAAAGTGCGGGCGACCAGTGTAGTGAAAGATTTCTCCGTTATGTTTGGTGTAAATATTTCCCGAACGAAGGGCAGGCTGATGGCAACAAAGACGTAAATGACAGATAAACGGTGCTCTGTTAATTGGGTACTGATTTAGGCACAAACATTCCACCCACTATTCAATCTTCAGCGGGACTAAGAGATTCTACTTTTATTAAAATTTAGATGGAGGATTGCGCTGAATGTTCTCAATAGCATATTTGGCTACATTAAACCTCTGCCCATCACCCGCAACAGTCAAGTACCAGTGTAAGAAAAAAAAACAAGCACTTCGGAACTGCATGTTAAAATTTAGAAAAATAAAGCCATAGAAAAAGGCTTAACCTGACAAACCACAACTGACTGTTATGCGTGATTTCAGGTGGATTTGATACAATTTTGTGACGCAATAAAAAAAGAGAAAGAGTAAAGAAAAATCGAGAAAAAGAAAAGATTGGGGTGAATCAGGATAGAAGATGAAACCGCCCCTTTCTCTTGGCAAAAAACCAAATTTCGTTGTCGATGAACCAAAATTTCTGTTTTTTTAAAAGAAGTTCTCATGTGTCACGGTATTTCCATTACCACTTCCCTTCAAATTTGCGTACGACACTCATCTGTTCGGCGCTTTTTATAATTTTTCGTGAAATTTGCTCTAGAGCCTCGAGGGGAAACCATTTCAGTACCGCAAATAACTTCAAAGCGGATTGACGGCAGTATTGCAAGATGAAATAGTATCAGTTCATTTGTTATAATCAGATTTAAATTCCTTTTAAAGAACACCACCCATATAATATCCAAGCTGAATATTTGATAAGAAAAAATCACGGTCCTAAACTATTTCGATTCATGAAACAAGATAGTTGACAAGGATTTTCGTAGTTCATATAGACTTTACTCATCTAGGATAAAAGATTTCACATTTTTTAATTCCAGACAAGTTGTAATTGAGTCGCTCAAGTTTCTGCTCGGAAAAAAATATGAAATATAAACTCTGAAAGAATTGAATTTTCAATCATTCTTTTCCACCTGCAACCACACAGCGCCAGACAATGTCCAAGAAAATTAATGTCATTTACAAGCACATCGTCATCGCCAACCCTTGATGTGAATAACCCCCTCCTGTTAAGCGCTAAATTTAACCAACGGTGTTAATTACTTTAGAAATTATACCAAAAACCCAGTGCACCATCACGAGTACGACGTGCTCATTGACTTGGACATCAAAATGTTATTAAAGTTAAAGATAGAAGCCCAAAAACCGTTCAGATTGACCGGATTTCGAATTGATTTTCGAATAAATTTTATAAACAACCCTCGGGCTGATTACAGAACTTTGTTATTCCCAAGAAAGATACATTGTTCGATCGTCACTTGAAAGCCGAGCCCAACGTTAAAAAATAGACTCAACTGAGAGAATTGAACTAAAATTGAGAAGACCGCTGAAGTAAAAATATACGCAAGATTGACCTCGGGTGAAAATCAATTTTAAATAACGCTAGTTAAAACTCAAAAAGGCGAAGGAAGACTCAGTTATCTACCGTGATTGATACGCAGTAGATTCAAACAGCAGTAATAAATTCTCCTTTAAATGGATTTTGAAAAGCGTGTTTTCATGTTTAATTGTTGAACCTGATGTCTAGCATCGCAGTGGTAATTAATACGAATCAAACAACGAGGAGGTGCCGGTGTGGCGGCTTGGTCAAAAAATTGTCTTGTTGCACTTTGCTTGAAGTGTTTAAAGTTCAAACATTTTCGTATGTGATGATTTACCCACAGAAAAACAAGATTTTAAGTGAACTCTTAATGAGAAAAAACGGAGAGAGAAAACAGTATAGATTCAAACGCCTAGCTCAGGAATAAACAGACTCCGTGAGTACGATTTATAATCAACACCACCCAAAATTGACAAAAAGGAAAAATAGAGATCAATTTTGTCCTACCTTGCCTGGGTAATCCAGCCAGGCATCCACGGTTGCTCCATCCATCCGCTGAAAAGTTAAATCCCACACCAGGCGGAAGAGGAAAAAGGGTATCCTCGTGAATACACCCACATTCACATGGGCGTACACGAGAACATTTGAAGAAAGGGGAAAAAAAGAGATCCGTAACTCGACATTGGTAGTATTTCCAGTGCAATGGGATTTTTTTCATCTAATTAAAAATAGAAATTGGGTTACGAAAATTATTGACAGAAACAACAAGTCAGGAAAAGTTGCTGGAAATGAGGCACTGGGTAAAGCCTAACTGTTAATAAATGGGAGAATGAAACGTGTACATGTAATACACTGCATTGATGCAGGTAATGAAACGTTAAAATATCCATCTAGTAGGTCACAGGTCTATTAAAGTTAACAAAATAATTACCC
This sequence comes from Daphnia pulicaria, assembly GCF_021234035.1. Lineage (NCBI taxonomy): Eukaryota > Metazoa > Arthropoda > Branchiopoda > Diplostraca > Daphniidae > Daphnia > Daphnia pulicaria. The sequence continues at coordinate 11,935,476 of NC_060916.1, forward strand.
AAGCGAAGATCCTTTGATTTTTGCTGGTGACAGGTTAGCACATGCACAAGAAAACTTGCATGCTGTGTAGTGACGATGGCTAGCTCTCCTCAAATCTGCAAAAAAGATAAAGGTTACATTGTGATAGTACAAAACTGCCATGCATCAACAGGGCAATCACATGACACAAATGCTAGTAGTGTCACACATTAGGAACAGGTTTAACTCTTGCATAGCTCCCACAATCATTCTATTAGTATTCTTAGTTTTTTTACCATCTATATAGCATGGAGTATGACGTTCATCAAAGACAAATAAATCTATAACAACCCAAAACTTTATTAGTACGTCTCCGACTTTTTCGAAATTTTTAAGTTTTAACTTGACGAGAGCAGACGACACTTGTCCAATGTTCTTCTAATCAGCATGCTTACGACGTCATAATCGACGATAATACGATATCGATAGAAAGTAGAAGTGATAAAAAAATTAAACCCCTCAAAATCCAAACCGCTCAAAACTGATAAGGGAATATTAGGTAATAAATAAGTTTTAATTTAAATCTATTACTATTTTTTTTTTAATATTATCGATTTTTAAAAAAACACGCTAACAATATTTAATTCCACTGAAAGTCTGAAACATATGTGCACATGCTTTATAAATATGCTAATGGATTTTTGAGAAAATTAGATATCCCATTAACCATACGAATAGCTGTAGACTTTACCTCGAATATTATACCTGTGAAGACGGACGCAGGCTTGAAGACTATAGTGGCGTAAGGAATCATAATTATTCGCACTTCACTGTACAAAAAACACCTGCAGTCAGTTACACACTTAACTATTGCTATTACGTCACCGACGTTTTGAACTGTTTCACTGTCCATTATAACACGTAGGCCTACACCCCTTTTACTCTGTAAATATACACAAATTGTACACTGCTGCCAGTCAGTCACACCTAGAATCACTGAAGTAAAATAACGGAGACGGGCGATTCGAACAACATCTTGGTTGAAAATTAAAAATGTTTCTTAAAGAGGATATAGACCTTATTAAGATCCAAAGGTATGGGTCAAGCCGACCCCTTTGCGTCGCGTTGCAGTGTGAAGGGGTGCCGTGAACAGAAGATTTTTATTTTGCTCGCCCCGCAGTACATGAATTTAGGCTTGTCGGGTTAATCGTGCCCGAGGGAAGGAAAGGGAGGAAAGGAAAGAATGCAAAAAAGAGGGGACCAGACTTTCCTTTCCTCCCTATTCTTCCCTCGGGCACGATTAACCCGACAAGCCTAAATTCATGTACTGCGGGGCGAGCAAAATAAAAATCTTCTGTTCACGGCACCCCTTCACACTGCAACGCGACGCAAAGGGGTCGGCTTGACCCATACCTTTGGATCTTAATAAGGTCTATAGGCTATGATCCGTCGTAATAAATCCCCCCTTTTTTCAGTTCATTGGGGAAGGGATGAATATCGTGGCGTGGCGTCCCTCTTGGATTGAGCTCCAGACTTTTCTCTCAACAAATTGGCCAATCCAAATTGATCCTTCAATGGCGTTGCGTTCTCCTTTTCTTCGTTGAGCTTGGCATATGGCGCGTTCATAATCAAATAGTCAGAGGTGACCGACGACTCCATGTGGCTGCAGATAATCTCTTCCATAATTCCATTTGACTGAAGGTGGGCCTCTCTTTCGGATCCGATTTCGAGCAAGCAGCCATCATTTCACCGAAATTTCACCGCATTTCTAAACTTAGAAAACTAAAGCAGCAGAAAAACGCACCTAGCTGCACACCTGGCAAGTGCTAACTGACTGTAGTAATTTTTTGTGGATTTGAGACATTTTCTGTTACGCAATAAAAAGAGGAAGAGTATTAAAGAAAAATCGAGAAAGACAAAAGTAGAATTAGGGAATGGGAAAGAAAAATAGTAAATAGAACCACCTCCTTCTCGAAAATCAGCAAAATTTTTTAGCCAGTTTTCGACCACACATTTATTTTCAAGGTAAGCCCGGCCTGTAAGAATAACCACTCAGCGGAATGAATTAACTGTACATTCTTATCTTGAACTCTTCATTTCAGCAAATTAACAATCACACCGTGTTTTGAACTTAAAGCAACTAAAGTCAATTTTGGCTGGTTTTGGTTATCCAATTGGCATTTCAGTTATCAATCTGGTTGTTATTACTGCTGGTTTCGTTACCTCGGTAGCAGTTCCGATGGACAATAAATACAGAGCCAATTCAAAGCTCTCGATAAATGTCTTATTAATTGCAATAGTATTGGTAAAACAACTATATCTCTAAATACACACAACGATAAACATATGTTAAATAACATTCAAAGAGAACCGTTCGCCGTTCGGAACCGTTCATCTTGTAATGGGTATAATTTTTAGATTTCAATAATATAGTTCACGATTGGGAAATGAGTTTTACTTGCTCATCCCTAGTGGGAGCTAGAAATAATATTTAATATTTTTAGTAAAAGGTCTGCCTGGTGTTAAAATTGAAGATTATTTTTATTTCAAAGCTTTTTCTCGAATCGAATTTCTTCGATTTCACTTGGATTGATGGGAGGGTAGGGGATGCTAACAAAAATCATTATCAAAAAATAAACAAATAACAACTAACCGACAAGGAAATTGATTCTAGCATATCCTCGTGAAATCCGAACCTGATTCACCTTTACGAAATGCCCATTTTCACATGCACTCTCCGCTTAACACACCCCACAGCCGAGCACTGTCGTGTAAAAATACCATTAGCCAGGTGCTGCTAAAATCGATAAATAGTAAATAATACTCGCATAGAGCGAATAGATCTGCTGCACACCTAACAAGTGACAACGTCTATCTGATGGATACGACAAATTTGTTTCGATGCAATAGAGAAAAGAAGAATTTCGATGCAATAAAGAAAAGAAGAACCTCACCCTTTTTACTGCTTCTGCACGCGTAGAAATATTGGTAACCATTCTCACACCTATCTTTCGATATGTAACCAACAGTAGTTATCTTATTACGTACTAAAATAATATTGAATAGTTAAAGACTTTATAACTAACGTTTGACTAAGGATCAATCAGAATCCGCAAATTTTTTGGAAGATCGCACAGGAAACATTGAATATCGTGGCGTGGCGTCCATCTTGGATTGAGTTCCCGACTTTTCTCTCAACAACTTGGCCAATCCAAATTGATCCTTTGGCGTTGCGTTCTCCTTTTCTTCGTTGAGCTTCACATACGGCGCGTTCATATTCAAATAGTCAGAGGTGACCGACGACTCCATGTGGCCGCAGATAATCTGCTCCGTTTGACTAAAGGTGGGTCTCTCCTTCGGATCCGATTTCCAGCAATCGGCCATCATATCACCGAAAAAGTTGGGCGCCAGTTCCGGTTTGTCCATCCGATATCCTTTTTGAATTTCTTTCATGAGTATGTGACCGACGTCCATACCTAAATGAAAAAGATACTCAAAACCTACAATTAATCATAAATTAGGGAAACGTCAAATTCACACCTGGATAGGGAACTCGGCCCAAAGAAAAGATTTCCCAGAGAAGGACTCCGTACGACCACACGTCGGATTGGCTGGAAAAGAAGCGATCAACCAAGGATTCAATCGCCATCCACTTAACCGGCATCAACCCCTGACATTAAAAATATTATTTTATAGAATCGTAGATGTTCTAACTTTATATTTCAATTACCTGTCCTTTTTTTTCGTTATGTTCTTCGTAATACATTTTCTTCGCCATTCCAAAGTCGGCCACTTTTGCAACTCCATCGTCAGCGAGTAGAATATTGCGGGCGGCGAGATCCCCATGGAGGACCTATTCGTGATAACGCGAGTCACTTCCAACGACGATATAGATATTTATTGGGTAAGACTCTTACCTTTTTGCTAACCAGGTAATCCATTCCTCGGGCTACTTGAAAAGACCAAGAAATGAGATCTGTTGTGGAAATCGGCCGATCTTGCTGGTTGGAATCTGTCAGAGAAACAGGAGGATTTGGTTATCATTTAAAATTTATCTGGGATGTTCTTTTACTTGAAACGTCCAAAACTTCAGAGGATGGTGAATTCACGCCAGAATGATCGTCAATTTGCAAATCTCTCGTTTCGACTTGCGATGGGATTTCTTCCCCAATTGACCTGTGGATTATAATTCCATTTAACTTAATTTTGATTACATCACAATGAAGAAACTAATTTACCTGCTGAAATTGCTACTTTCCATTTCGTCTAGCGTTTTCAGGTTCCCAAACTCGTCTACCAAATTAACAAAGTTGGCCCTGTGGTTAATCAAAAAAGACTGCAAATTGCCGAACCGACAATATTCAACGATCACCAAAAGTTCTCCTAAAAAGGGAAATGACAATTGTAAGAAAACACGCAACATGTTTTGAACGGTTTCGAACACTTGGGATTAGTTAATTACCCTTATGTATTTGCTTAGTGCAGGCTCCCAGCAGATTGACGACGTTGAGGTGCGATCCCAAGTAGACGAGGATTTTTAGTTCACTGATGAGTGCTTCCATTGCGGTGACGTTGGCTTCCGACCGAACCATTTTGACGGCCACCGTTTTGACAGTTTCTTCAGAGCCTTTAAGTCCCATTGCTTCCGCTTTGACTACACGACCAAAGCAGCCAACTCCCAGCTGGACTCCTAAATTACAATGAGAAGCATTATTCCGTTTTTTAAAAGGCATGAAAAAGGAAAATAAAAACGAACCGAGTTTCAAACGATGTCTTGGAAATTCCCATCGTCTGTCGTAGGGAAGGAACTCTACCTGGTCTTCTATTGGTGACTGGTTATTAATTTGACTGGCATTCCCATTCAGCAATTTAAGTAGTGCGTCCTGTAAAACTCGTACTTTCTTTTGATTGATAAATCAAATGGACGAAGAATGAATGAACGTTGGTTAGATTGGTCTGTTGGTTTTAAGTTTTTCCGACACAGATTTCTTGCTAACTAATAAATTCGAAATGTTTACCTTGTCGTAATAATATTTGACTCTAACGAAGATAATTAAAATCAAAAGTATGACAGCAAATGTTGAAGAAACGGCGACGATGACTGTCTTATTTGTTACTAGAATTTCTTCTGAGTACGATACCGTGAAAGAAGAATCAATTTATAGTTCATTTAACAGGATCGAACAGGACAACAAATTACTTTTTTTATCGGTGAGCTTGGGGTTCTCCGGGCAACAAGATCCTGAACTTCCATCTACTAATTTACAGGATGTTGATCCATTAGTGGGAAGAACCTGTTCGTACCAATAGGAACAATCTTTGGCCTGTCGGCACTCTGTCGTCAAAATCAAACTGTCGTTTCCATAAAAACCGCAGTTTTGAGCACCACTGCTGTTGTCATTTTTCCAGTCATCTTTCGCTGAGAAGTAAAAAGGAAAAAAAATGTCAAAAGTTAGTTGGATTCAATTTAATTTTGTCAATAAATATGTTAATAATAATAATAATGAATTTTGTTAATACATACCTGGTTCAGATCCAAACCTCCAGGGAATGATGCCACAAATGGTTGTGATCCCATAATTGACATCTTGACGAGATTTCGTCAATGGCGCCTTCTGCATGTAACAATTATTCAAATAACCAAACGAAAAATGGCTGCATTGCGGGTTGGAAATACAAAGTCGACCACACTCTTTTCCTTGAGCTTCCGTAAGAGGAATTTGTCCAATGTCGTCGCGGTAAAAGTAACAGTTGGTCCGCCATTTGAATCCGCCGTCGCCAATGTTCCAATCTGTCAAATTCTCGGCGTCCACTATATGCATCACAGATAACAATGCGATTCCAAACAGAATGTACATTGAAGACATTTTCACCTTTGTCATACTGACTACACCTGGTTACACTTTAACAACTCGCATCAATATTGCATAAGCTCATGATGTCAGCTCTACAAAATGTCGGAGAATGAAGAAGAGTCAAATTGAATGTTCAAACCAAATGTGAGCTGACAATTCACTGAATTCCAAATTTCCAAGTCAGTGAAAATAAACCGTTGTTTCACTTGGGCAAAAATATTGCGAAATTAGTCAGATTTCGCAGTTCGCTGCAGAATGGATTTTCCCGCAGATAATTACGCAAGGATGAAAATTCTGTGCGTCTCTACTGGTCTCCTCTCGTTCGCACACTGCCAGTTGTTTTCTTTTCTTTCCAAAAGGTTCAGCGAAGGACGGGGCATGATAAGGTGGAAAGTATTTTACGTGCGGCGGCACAGCATTCGACCTCCAAACAGAGAAACGCAAAGCTCTGGCGTTTTTTAATACTAAAATATTCTTCGGCCGCGTACATTTCATATTTTCTTTAACCGATGTGGAATTTGGCAACTTTATTCAGTATCTGGCGTGTTGAAAACAAACAAATCGAAACCGCAAATTTAGTTCTTTCTTCATACTCGAATTTCCTGAAAATAATATTTAAGAAAATAAACGACCACAACAACGCCACAAAATCACAATACATTTAGTATTCCCGGGTTAGCAGGTATTTGACGCTAGCATAAACATTCAAGCAAACGGGAAGTTAAGAAATCCCGGATGGGGATGTGGATTTCCGATATTTCACGCAAAGGAGATAAGTAATTGTTGATCAACTTCTGAATCCATATCTTATACTCCGACATTGTTATTAAAACAAATTTGTTAAACGTCACATTAAAACTTAATTAAGAAATGGAACATTCCAGAATGAAAACATATTAGGCGCACTCCAGAAAAACAACATGCTACTCACACTCTTATTTAAGGGCTGCATGTATATTGTACACTGACTGGAATAGCCAGGCACATCTAGTGGTAAGAATTTGCAACGTTGAGCTTGAACAAACTGCTGAAACTGCTACTACTAGATGAGCAACCTCCCAGTTAGGTATGGGGAAAAACAGCTACACCACTGGGGTATAGCTCGACCGCCGACAGAATTAAGTAGGCCATGGGTGTCTAATAATGCCTGATAATAAATTCTAAATGTACAGTTTCCATAAAGAATTTAATGTGAAATCTTGATGATGTCGCCGGTATGTGATTTTGATGTTCTGATAACAGTCGGTAACTTGTTTAGTTGCTTTACATTGAAAGGCTCAAGAAACGGCGAGGAGCTCTTAGGCGACTACAACTGTCCTTCGCACATGACAACTGACATCGTCATTCTGCTGCTCGATCTGCTGGATTCTGCTGGATAAGACATTTTTAAATGAAATTAATAATAGAGAAAGTACTAACTAATAAAAACGCAGTTCGCATTTCAAGAAGTTCATGATGACGTCAACAACTAAACTGGCAAAGCGACTGGATGAAATGGCGGTCGAATGCCAAGCGGATGAGAAAAACGTTATAGAAGAGATGCGCTACATCATGAAAACCCAATCGTACAGCGATAAAAAAAAAAAATTGGCGGAATATCTTCTGGATTTCCTCGAGGACAAGTACGACACTAAAAAATGGATCGTTGCGGTACTTCCGGATGTTGGAACCACCACCGGAAAGTCTCACCTAGAATTCCTTCCGGCACATAAAGTGCATTTCACTCACTCGGGGAAATTTCATACCGTCTCCGTGCAAGGATCTTTCGTGGCCACCATTTCAGTCGACACGCCGGCCGTCGATGTGATCAAATTGGTCGACATTTACCTGGAAAAATTCCAATTTCCCATACACACCTCCGCCCAATACGGAATGCTTACGATCCCGCAACGAGCTCAAGGATATTTGAACTGATGGAACCGACGCCTTTTAATGATTCACGAAAATCTACAACTGTTTTTAGCACCGGTGCGCAAGCGACTGATTTTCGAGTCGCTAGTCATCGAGACGCCGTGCACAAACTCCCGAAAAGAATTCAAGGAACTGGTGACTATCGTCGGCTCCAACGGAACGGAATGATGGAGATGGAAGAACGACGAATTCGACGATTACGGGAAAAGTAATGGATGGTGCGTCGATCCTTTGGTGATAGTCGTACCTGTTCATTCACCATCCGCTCAGAATTCTTCGACGCTAAATTCTCAGAGCTGTGAAGAACAAAACGGCGAAAAGGATGGTCTGTTGCGTAATGAATTTGGCCAAGCTTACCTATCGGTACAGGGCGATTCCAGCCAAGACGGGGCTTACGTGATTTTAGATCGACAATGGAGGAACAGTTCCGGGCAGAGATGGAAATTTATCAACAATCAATTAGTGAACGATCATGGAATCAGTTCAATCAATTGGTGAACGATCATGGAAAATGCCTGACAGTCTCTACTTTGTCTTCGTTTCTCTTTCGGCGCAGTTGCAATTTTTCCTACACGGCCTATAATAAGATGAGGCAGACATGGCGTCGTACGGGACTCCAAATCATCACTAATAACATCAATTCTTTAAGAGCCAGACTCTTGAATGACATGTGCCTAGCCTTTGTGGGTAGCAAAGATGACGACACCATGTACGCCATTCTAGAAAAATGTGATTTTGCACCGCCGTTCTTGTGGTACGATTGGGACTTGAACTGCGAGGATTTCGGGATTAATTATTCCGACATTAACAATAACGGAAGTCGACCGCTACGCAACGAATTTTCAAGATACTATTTGAGTGTGTACGAGAGTGAAGATTATTTGTACCACAAACCGTGGGGTAATCATCCGGGACAATATTGGAAATTCGTTCACGGCCAACTCAGGAACGGATTCGGGAAATGTTTGGCCGGAAAAGGTTGGCACGCCCTGCAAGTTGAGTGCGAAGGAGTCGACAAGACCAAACGTTGGACCTAAAACGAGAAAAGCCAAATCGTTGGCGCAGAGGGTTACTGCTTGAGTGTGAGCAACAAAGAGGGCTACGTCGTTTACGATTATTGCAAAGACGATCCTGAACATCGTTGGCATTAGCTATTCTAATTTCTATTCAAAATTTAATTTACCCAGATTTTATCGTGACAGCTTATTATTAGTTTTGTAAAAAAATATTAAGAGACTATGCAACAAGGATTATTATCGATCTTTCAGAAATACACGCTAACAGAATTTACTTCGACTGAACAAACACGAATAATAACGAGGAGGTGCCGGTGTGGCGGCAGGTCCCTCTTGGACTTTCGACTACAATTTCATAGACTTTGCAGTTCGCACATTGTTTGAAGTGTATAACATTTAAAAAAATTTTGAATTTGATGGTGTGCACGCAGACAAAGTTGTGCGGTGTAAAACAAGCCTGATGTGGACGAGTCGCTCTACAAACGAATTATTTAATTAATAACCCTGATTGAGATAAGAAACGGCAAGAGAAAAATTACAGTCAATCGTCTAACTCAGGAATAATCGTACTCCGTATAACGATTTAAAACCAACGCCACCAAACAGTAAGAAAAAAGAAGAGAAGAGAGACATTTGTCTAACCTTTCAGCCTGGGAAATCCACAGCCAGGCATTCCAGCAAGTGCTCCATCCTCAATAAAATTGAGGCCAGACAGGATAAGAAATGGGGGTCATCGTGAATATCTACATTCACCTTCAAATTGGTGTACACGAGGAGTTGAGTACAGAGTTTTTCCAATTAAACTACAGGAGCTGTTTATCTAAACAAAAATATAAAATGAGTTACGAAAAAAATATTGCAGAGGCAGCAAGTTAGAAAGCTAAGACAGTGGGTAACCTCTTATTGTTGAATTTAGGATTACTTAAGGTTTACCCTTTCATGCAAGTTTCAGGCACAATTAAAATATACGGCAAGTCACAGGTTACAAAAATAACAAAAACCATTAGTTACCAATTGATGCTGAGATTGTTGGCGATGACAGGTCAGAATCAAAACTGGCACACATCTTGAAGTTACAAGATGTGTGCAACACGATGGCTGGCTCAGGCCTGAAATCTGCACAAAAGGTAAAGGTTACATATAGCGTAAACAAAATCTGCCATTGACAACAAGCATACATGATAAATGTGAATGTCTATGCTAGTCTCTGTAGTCGGGCACCAACATTTCACAAATTTAGAACTGGTTAAAACTAACTCTTGTGTATAAGCTCCCAAAATCATTCCATTCATATTCTTACCTGAGAAACAGCATGGAGTGGAGAGCATGGGGAGTAGTCACGACACTATCGTTCACACGACTGCCATATTTTATTTTGTTCTGCTATTTTTCTTGCAACAATGCAGCCACGTACACGTTTAGTCGTTTACTAACCAGATCCGTTCAGTCTTCAATAAATATAATTTCTGAAACTCTCTGAAACTTCGTCTTTGCTATTTCGAAACTGTGAAAAAAAGCAGACGACACAACTAATTAACCACACAATATATCGATATTGAGTATGCATAATTTAACTCCACAGGAAACTGAATTTAAAAAGGGAGAACACGATTAAAGTATACGTTTAACATTTTAATGGAAATATCTGGATCTCTTTATTTCACCTAATATCAAGCCATTTATAATATTTTTAGCGCGAAAGTAAATCTGCATTAACAGATTTGAATCGCGTCAAAAAAAGAAATTCGAGGAAAACGGTCAATGGCATCGGATTCATTGTCAATAGAACAGCATTGTTCACGAAGTGGAAATCATTTAGCACTATTTGTTCCTACCTTTTAAAACAGCAGTCACGAATTATTTGATTGGGCTACGATCAGTCATATTTACGCCGTGACAAGTCTTCAAGTACCAGCAGCTGTGCAGTCACGCCATTCACGAGAGATGCTAGCGAGTTCATCTAAAAATGCAATTAATTCATTAGTAGTGTCGCCAGATGAATCTATGAACTGTTATTAAGAATAATAAACATTTAGCCCCTGTTGCCATAATTTAACTTCGTCCAGCAATTCTCAAAAAATGATTTCTTCGGTCTGAAAGTGTTATAATTGGCGATTCAATCAGCCATCTTTACACGGAAGAATAAAATGATGACGAACTCCAGACCAATCTAGCCGTGGCAGGTTGCAATCATGTCCCGTACCGTAACCCAAATGTTCAACAATTATTTTGGCGCTGACATGAATAGGGGGAGAGAACGCAGATATGGACGCATTGTATCGCATTGCGTAACCGCACGCTAGCCTAGTTCATTTCAAAAATTAATTATTCCATGGGTAGTTTCGCCATATAAATAAATGAACTACATTAGTTGTAACACGACGTGTCAGATATGATTCCTCTAAATGCAATGGCCCAACAATTATGACGTCATTTACAAGCCAGCGGTTGAAATGTCACAACTCTCATCTTAACAATGCCATCGCCTACAAAGCGCAATAAAATTTATCCATTGATCTAACCCATTCTTGCTCTCACTTTGATTGACGACAACTCAAATCAAAAATTCCGGGATTCGGAATATTTGACTGAGGCGAAGTCAGGTGAAAACAAACGAAAATTTCTGTGCAGAAGTATTCTCTAATGACTGTGTTTCGGCAGAGAACATAAATTCTTACGATAGCAAAGGCGGCGGTAGCAATAGTGACGAATTGAGAATCCCTGAGTCACCAGAAAGCGACTGAGAATAATAGGAGCTAACAACAGATGATTGTCAAATGAAATTAGCTAGTAAATGTTCACGCATCAAATCTGGAATAACTCAAAGGCATCGGCGACTATTTAGGACGATTGAACAATTGGCGGTAATCACACTAAACAGCTCGCCCCTCTTGTCGTGATTCAAGTTCGATCAACATTTCTCAAAAGAAGATTTCTTTGATCTTCAAGTGTTAAAATCGGCGATTCAAACAGCCGTTTTCACACCGAAGAATAAAAATATAAACTCCAGACCAATCGTGGCCTTGGGAAGTTGTATATCGTGTCCCGTAACCCTAATGTTCAACCATTATTTTAGCGCTGATATGAATAGGGAGAGAGAACGCAGATCTAGACGCATTGTATCGGATTGCGTAACCGTACAAAAGAGTCGCTAGCGAGTCCATCTAAAAAATTAATTACTCCATGGATCGTTTCGTGATATAAATGAATGAACTAAATTAGTTGTAGCACAACGTGTCAGATATGATTCTTCTAAAGGTATTGGTTCAACCTAAACAACGGCATTTTCAAGCCAGCGATTGAGCTATCACATCTGTCATCTTCACAATGCACACGCCAATTAAACGCTATTAATTATCTAACGAGAAACGAATTCCTGCCCACCATATTTCCTTACAAATCTATTCTCGTAGAAATATCCGGAAATCTGACAAATCGGAATAGCATGCGTGGGACGCCAGCCCCGTTTTCGCAGATACTCGAATTTATACGGAAGTGGTCAGGAGAAATTCTTAGATAACTGTGCTTTAACGCAGAATAATAAATGTATCGGTAGCAAAAGCGGAGAAAGCAAAAACGACGATTTGAGAATCCCTGAATCACCAAAAAACAATTGCATTTATTGTGAGTAAATTACAGATGATTGTCAAATTAATTTAACCAGTGAATGTTCACGCATTGAATCTGGAATAAGTCACAAGCATCGGTGATTACAATGACGATATTGAACAATTTGGAGAAAATCTCACTATCAGCCCACCCTCTGCCACTATCCAACTTCGTTCAAAAGTTTTCATGTAACCGGAAGGTAAAAATGGCACAAAACCCCCAAATTTAAAGCTGCATGACCCGGCATGCCGTCATTCGCTCCCCTCTCCCAACCCCAAGAGAAATAGTATCGCGAGATAAACCTATGAACGTTATTTATTGCCAAACAAAGTGTCAGAAGAGATTCTTCTAAATGCATTGCCTCAACATTTACGGACGTCATTTAAGATGAAGTGATTGCGACTTCACTTTGCCATCATCACCTACATACCATTATATTTCAGACATTTTTATTTCTTAGCTTTTGTTAAGTCCCAATTATCTCTTTATCATTGCGGCTTCGGCAAACAACTTCATTAACGTTGGAACGACTACCATCAAGACGTCTGTCCGTAAAAGTTAAATGATAATTTGTTCCAATCGATGAGAGAGAAGGGAATACATTTTTACTGTGCTCCACAACACAGAATATGAATAACCTCTGGGTAACAAAGGCGACGGCAGCAATGAAAAACTGGGGATCCCCGAATTACCAAAAAGCAATTGCGAATATTGCGGATAAACAACAGAAGGTTGTCAATGGCAACTAACCAGTGAATGTTCACGCTTTAAATTTTGAAATACACTACAAGCATCGGGAACAGATATGACGAAAGAATAATTTTGAGAAATTACATTGAACGACACGCCCCTCTTGCCATTAATCAACTTTGTTCAACATTCTCAAACAAGTACAAGTGTAAAAATCGGCGATTCAATCAGCCGTCTTCACACCCAAGAATAAAAAGATAACAAACTCCAGACCAATCGTGGCCTTAAAAAGTTGCAATCCTGTCCCGTAACGACCTAAACCAAATGTTCAGCAATTACTTTAGCCCTGATATGAATGGGAGAGAACGCAGATGTGGACGCATGGACGCATCACATCGGATTGCGTAACCGCACAAAAATTTCACTAGCGAGTTCATCTAAAAAATTTATTACTCCATGGATCGTTTCGTGATACGTGATATAATTGAATAAACTACATCGATTGAATAACAACGTAACAGATATGATTTCTCTAAAAGTATTGTCCCAACAATATAACAACATTTTCAAGCCAGCGATTGAGCCATCACATCTGTCATCTGCACAATGCAAACGCCCATTACACGCAATTAAATTCATCCATTATTCTAATGAATCCTTGGCCTCCCATTATGAATATTTCGTATAGCTTGAAATTTTCAAATTTTGGGTTATTTGCTTTCAACCAGACAGTTTATATATAGCATATATATAGGAAGTGGGTAGGATTAAACCTTGTATAACTGTACATTAGCACAGAATATTAAATCTTTCGGTAGCAAAAGCGGCGGAAGCAAAAATGACGAATTGAAAGTCCCTGAGTCATCAGAAAGCAACTGAGAATAAAACGAGTAAACAACTGATGATTGTCAAATGAATTTAGCTAGTGAATGTTCACGCATTGAATGGGGAATTTAGTCAATTACTATGACGATATAGAACCATTTGGGGATAAAATAATCACACTTAACGGGTCGCTCCTGTTGCCAAGGTCTAACTTCGTTCAACATTTATTGTGTAACCGAAAGATAGAAATGGCATAAAATTTTAAACTGCTTGATAAAAAAAAGACAATAAAAAAGTAAAACACGAAAAAAAAAATTAGTTCGATTATAATAATCAAGTTCCCGTCCTTATTAAATAGTGCGGGCACCGGTACAGTAAAAAGATTTCTTCGTTATATTTGGTGAAAATAGAAAGCTTTCCCTTATTAATATGACGACGAATTTCCACGAGCTTTATTTGTGAAGAACCGTTTTTCAGAATTTATTACTTTTAGTGCAATGGATACCATTTTTACTATTCCGTTCAAGTCAGCTGTTGTGCAACATCATCATTTAGAATCAAGCACAAGGGACCTTGAAATATTTGTTAAATTTTTAATTGTTTTATAATTTCTTGTCGTCCTCTAGGAGAAAACACAAAAGAGCGAACGCAATGAAGGCGCCGAAATGCAGCTAAAAATAAACGGATTCCTTATTTCATTGCAATCTGGACAAGAATTTATGATCTCCTAACTGTCTCTGCGCAGAATAAAAACTCTCTCTCACTAACTATAGACGGTGGTTTTAAATCGACAAGATAAGACTATGGCAAATGATCAAATAGGTAACTTGAGTGGACATTTAGTCTCGCAATCGTTGACGGACACCTTGGTCACCGCAGTTCAGAAACGGAAAAGGGTATTTTCGATAAGACAAAGCGATTACTGCTAGATTTATTCAACTTTCTTCGCGTATTCGCGGAAAAAAAGAATAGAATTTTTTTTAACAGATGTCTCCAAACGACGTGTGTCGGTAGAATATTCCCGAAACGCTAAACCGTGTCTACGATGCTAAACGCACATCTTTTCACGTGAACACTGAACACTCCGTCCATTGATCACCAGCGTAGGGAAACAATAGTCACTGCTGTCAATATTTTCAACAGAATTCGCATACAGCAATTGCTGCAATCAAAATTTCACGTTCGAAAAAATAAACGGAGTAGAGAAGCAAGTAAGAAAAAAACAGTCGGGAAAAATAAAAAATAAAATAAAAAGTAAAGAATCGGGAAAGAAGGATCGAGTAAATTGTTACGCAATATCCATCCACAGAACATTTTCGAACAGCCGATAATTTTGCTAATTGAATTGGCATATAAAATTAAGAAAACCTCAATTACCAAACCGGTGAGTCGTGTGAAATGTCCCGAACGAACGACGGGCTGGGGGATATGAGAGTACAATCTCGGGACACGACTACGAAAAGTTTTACAACGAGCTGGGACATCAAGCAGAAATGGCAAACAAACGCTGGTCGGTTAATTCAGTTCTGATGACAGCTCACTAACATTCCACCCACTATTCAAATTTCAGCGGGACAAAACGATTCTACTTTTCTTAAAATTTAAACGCACGGCACGCTGTCGATCTCTACATTTTGTTACACTAAATCTCTGCCGCGCCCATCAACCCGCAACAATAAACTGAGTCAAGTACCAGTGTAAGAAAAACAACCAACACTTTGGAGCTGCATTTTATAACTTAGAAAAATAAAGACGCAGAAAATCGTACCTGCTGAACACCTGACAAGTGACTACTGAGAACTGAACTGAGTACTGACTATAATGAAAAGTATAGTTATGGAAAACGGTCAATTGCATCGGATTCTTTGTCAATAAAACATCATTGTTCACGATTAAGAAATGACTCAGTTGCTACTTGTTTCTACCTTAAAGCAGCAGCCCAGAATGATTTGATTAGTCTACGAAGCAGCTGTGCAGGAACGGTACTCACGAGAGACGCTAGCGAGTTCATCTCAAAAATCAATTATTTCGTTAACAGTGTCGCAAGATGAACCCACGAACTTTATTTATCGTCACATATTGAAACATAAATGATTCCTCTAATTGCATCAGCCATTACATTTATGGCGTCACTTTTGAGCCAGCAACTGTGACTGCACATCTGCCATCATCATCAACAAACGCCCATATCAGACATTTTTATTTTTCTTATTATTAGTGGTCCTATTTGCTTCTTCATCAACGTGATCTCTTTCAAGATACTTTGTCATATATACAAAGAGATTGGCAAAACACGTATTAGCGACTAAAGATGAATTAGAATGAAGGCCCATCAATTTTGACTGAGCTTCAGCACAGAATATGATTAGCATCTAGTTAACAGAGGCGACGGCGGCAATGACATACTGATGATCCCCGAATCACCACAAAGCAATTGAGAATATTGCGAATTAACGACAGAAGATTGTCAATGGCATTTAACTAATGAATGTTCACGCATCAAAACTAGAATAGGCTACATCGCTACAAGCATCGGCGACCAGATATAACGATAAAACAATTCGGAGAAATAATAGCAATTATTACAGCGCAGATATGAATAAGGGGGAAATAACACAGCTGTGGACGCATTTCATCGGATCGCGCAACTGCACACGAAAGAAGCTAACGAGATTCATCCCAAGAGTTTCCGGTAGTACTTTCGCGAAATGAATGAATGAACTTCATAGATTGACACACAATAAGACAGATTTGATTCCTTTCCATGCTTTGGCCCAACATTTGTGACGTCATTTTCCAGCCAGCGGTTGAGCGATCACTTTTCTCATCTTTACAAAGCAAACGCCTATAAGAGGCAAATATATTTTCTTAATTCTTAATCTTTGCCTTTTCCTTCTGCCTCCTTCTACTAATCTGCGCCTTTCTCAACATTCACCATCGGTCTCATAGAATTATGGAAATTCAAGAGCCAGCCCAATGAATCATCGCAATATGAAAAGTAGGCAGGAAAAAAGTCTTAATTAAATGTGTTTCAGCACAGAATATTAACTCTATAGGTAGCTAAGTCGTCGGAATGAAAAACAACAAATTAAAAACCCCGTATCACCAAAGAGCAATAGCGAATTTTTCAGTTAAACAACAGATGATTGCCAAATGCATTTAACTAATGAATGTTCACTCATTAAATCTGGAATAAGTCACAAGCATCGGCTATTACTATGGCGATATGGAACAAATTGGGGCATCACCACACTTAACGGCCCGCCCTCTGCTTAATACGCTTCGGCGACAAGATATGACGATAGAACAACTCGGAGAAATAATGACAATTATTACAGCGCAGATATGAAAACGGGGAAAGAACGCGGCTGTGGACGAGTCGTATTGAATTGCGCAACTGCACACAAAAGTCGCTAGCGAGTTACATCCTAAGAATTCATTATTCCGTTTGTAGATTCACGGAATAAATGAATGAACTTTGTTGATTGACACACAACGAGACAAATATGATTAGTTCCCAAGCTTTGGCCCAACATTTGTGACGTAATTTTCAAGCCAGCGGTTGAGAGATCGTATCTCTCATCTTCTCAATACCAACGCCCATAACACCCAGTTAAATTATTCCAATTTTGGTAATTATTCCTTGCCGTCACAGCTTCAAATTGCCAAATTTCTGTGAAAACCAAACATAAGGATCTGCAAGATCGCAAATGATTCTCGACCATGGGTGGTATAGGCAGAAGGAATTCTAAATAAACTGTGTTACAGCACAGAAACTCTTTCAGTATCAAAGGCGGCGGAAGCAAAAATGACAAATCGAACATGCTTGAAACATCAGAAAGCAACTGCGAAGGTTGAGAATAAACAAGAAACGATTGTCAATTGCAATTAACAAATTAATGTTCACTCATTAAATCTGGAATAAGTCACAGGCATCGGCTATTACTATGACGATATAAAACAAATTGGGATCATCACACACTTAACGGCCCGATCCAACTTCGTTCAACATTTGTCATGCAACCGGAAGGTAAAAATGGCATAAAATTTTAAAACTACTTGATATAAAAAAAAATACTTCAGGGATATTATATGTAAATCAGTATTCCCTTCCTTATTACAAAGTGCGGGCGACCAGTGTAGTGAAAGATTTCTCCGTTATGTTTGGTGTAAATATTTCCCGAACGAAGGACAGGCTGATGGCAACAAAGACGTAAATGACAGATGAACGGTGCTCTGTTAATTGGGTACTGATTTAGGCACAAACATTCCACCCACTATTCAATCTTCAGCGGGACTAAGCGATTCTACTTTTATTAAAATTTAGATGGAGGATTGCGCTGAATGTTCTCAATAGCATATTTGGCTACATTAAACCTCTGCCCATCACCCGCAACAGTCAAGTACCAGTGTAAGAAAAAAAACAAGCACTTTGGAACTGCATTTTAAAATTTAGAAAAATAAAGCCATCGAAAAAGGCTTAATCTGACAAACCACAACTGACTGTTGTGCGCAATTTCAGGTGGATTTGATACAATTTTGTGACGCAATTAAAAAAGAGAAAGAGTAAAGAAAAATCGAGAAAAAGAAAATTAGGATTGGGGAGAATCAGGGAAGAAGAATGAAACCGCCCCTTTCTCTCGGAAAAAAAAACAAATTTCGTTGTCGATGAACCAAAATGTTTGTTTTAAAAGAATTTCTCATGTGTCACGGTATTTGCAGTACCACTTCTCTTCAAATTTGCGTATGATGCTCATCTGTTCGGTACTTTTTATAATTTTCCATGAAATTTGCTCTAGAGCCTCGAGGGGAAACCATTTCAGTACCGCAAATAACTTCAAAACGGAATGACGTCAGTATTGCAAGCTGAAATAGTATCAGTTCATTTGTTATAATCAGATTTAAATTCCTTTTAAAGAACACCACCCATATAATATCCAAGCTGAATATTTGATAAGAAAAAATCACGGTCCTAAACTATTTCGATTCATGAAACAAGATAGTTGACAAGGATTTTCGTAGTTCATATAGACTTTACTCATCTAGGATAAAAGATTTCACATTGTTTAATTCCAGACAAGTTGTCATGTGAGTCGCTCGAGTTTCTGCTGGCAGAAAAAGAGGATGAAATCAAAAACACTGAAAAACTAGAATTTTCAATCGTTCTTTTCCACCCTATGGCAACCACACAGCGCCAGACAATGTCCAAGAAAATGTATGTCCTTTACAAGCACATCGTCATCGCCAACCCTTGATGTGAATAACCCCCTCCTGTTAAGCGCTAAATTTAACCAACGGTGTTAATTACTTTAGAAATTATACCAAAAACACAGTGCACCAACACGAGTACGACGTGCTCATTGACTTGACATCAAAATGTGATTAAAGTTTAAGGTAGAAGCCCAAAAACCGTTCAGATTGACCGGATTTCGAATTGATTTTCGAATACATTTTATAATGTACCCTCGGGCTGATTACAGAACTTTGTTATTCCCTAGAAAGATACATTGTGCGATCGTCACTTGAAAGCCGAGTCAAACGCAAAAAAATAGACTTAACTGAGAGAATTTAACTAAAATTATGAAGAACGCTGAAGTAAAAATATGCGCAAGATTGACCTCGGGTGAAAATCAATTTTTTTAAAATAACGCTAGTTAAAACTCATATCGGCGAAGGAAGACTCAGTTATCTAGCGTGATTGGTACGCAGTAGATTCAAACAGCAGTAATAAATTCTCCTTTAAATGAATTTTGAAAAGAGTGTTTTCATTTTTCATTGTTGACCCTAATATGAAGGTTAACATCAGAGTGTTAATTAATACGAATCAAACAAAGAGGAGGTGCCGGTGTGGCGGCTTGGTAAAAAAATTGTCTTGTTGCACTTTGCTTGAAGTGTTTAAAGTTCAAACATTTTCGTGTGTGATGATTTACCCACAGAAAAACAAGATTTTAAGTGAACCCTTAATGAGAAAAAACGGAGAGAGAAAACAGTACATTCAAACGCCTAGCTCAGGAATAAACAGATTCGTGAGTACGATTTATAATCAACACCACCCAAAATTGACAAAAAAGAAGAATAGAAATCAATTTTGTCCTACCTTGCCTGGGTAATGCAGCCGGACATCCACGGTTGCTCCATCCATCCGCTGAAAAGTAGAAAAAACCAGGCGGAAGAGGAAAAAGGGTATCCTCGTGAATACACCCATATTCACATGGGCGTACACGAGAACATTTGAAGAAAGGGGGAAAAGAGATCCGTAACTCGACATTGGTAGTATTTCCAGTGCAATGGGATGTTTTTCATCTAATTAAAAATTGAAATTGGGTTACGAAAATTATTGACAGAAACAACAAGTCAGGAAAAGTTGGAAATGAGACACTGGGTGAAGCCGATTTGTTAATAAATGGGAGAATGAATGGTTTACATGTAATACACTGCATTGATGCAGGTAATGCAGCATTAAAATATCTAGTAGGTCACAGGTCAATTAAAGTAAACGAAATCATTACCCCATGTGCAAGAGATCCTGAGATTTTTGCTGGTGACAGGTTAGCACCTGCACAAGAAAACTTACATACTGTGTGTTTATGATGGCTTGCTCTCCTCAAATCTGAAAAAAAAAAAGATAAAGGTTACGTAGTACAAACAAACTGCCATACATCAACAGGGCAATCACATGGTTTCCACTTTTGCATAGCTCCCACAATCATTCTAATAGTATTCTTACTTCTTAGTTTTATTTACCCGGTATATAGCATGGAGTATGACGATCATCAAAGACAAATAAATCTATAACAATATAATTCTTGAACTTTGTCTCTGACTTTTTCGAAAATTTTAACTAAACGAATAAAGCAGACAACACTTGTCCAATTTTCTTCTATGCTGCTAATCAGCATGCTTACAAGAATACGATATCGATAGAAATTCGAAGATAAAAAAAGAATCATACCCCTCAAAATCCAATCCGCTCAAAAACGATAAGGGAATAAGATGATGGAATAAGTTTTAATTGGAATCTAATACCATCTGTTTTTTTTTTAATTATTAGGTATCGATACTTCAAAAAAACACGCCAACCAAATTTAATTCGACTGAAACATATATGTGCACATGCTATATAAATATGCTAATGGATTTTTGGGAATAAATTCTACCTGCCTTGAATAACACACAAGTTTAACTCTAATAGATTTCCCATTAACTATACGAATAACTGGACTTTACCTCGAATATTATCACTGTGAAGGCGGGCGAAGGCTTGATGAAGACTATAGTGGCAAAAGGAATCATAATTATTCACGATTCACTGTGAAAAAAAAAACACCTGCAGTCAGTTACACACTTAACTATTGCTATGACGTCACCGACATTTTGAACTGTTTCACTGCCCATTAGAACACGTACACCTCCTTTACTCTGTAAATATACAAATTGTACACTGCTGCAGCCACACCTAGAATCACTGAAGTAAAATAACGGTGACGGGCGAATCGAACAAAATCTTAGTAAAAAATTAAAATTTGTCTTAAAGAGGCTAGGCTTTAATCCGTCGTAATAACTCCCTTCTTTTTCGAGTTCATTGGGGAAGGTATGATTACCATAGTTACGCTGCCATTTAGAACTACCTGGTTACACCAACCCAAGGGTGTTTTTGCATATTCGAATGGGATATCCGTGGGAACGTGTTGCAATTATGGGGCGTATTTTTTTCTTTCCTTTTTCAAAAGAAAAATTAAATTGGTTATTAAGGGAGAACCAGAAAATGGTGGCGGGTAAACCATTCAAAAATATTTAAACCCGCAAAAAATGGCAACAAATCAAGTTAGAAAATACCAAACTATCAAATTTTGAGCCGGAGCAAGGCTAGATACTAAGAAACAAGATTCCTTCGGTAATGTCCTTCGGGAATTTTTTTAAACGTTAAAGAGACAGAAAATCAATATTAAATAGTAGAAAGTAAATAGTAAACATACTATTATGTTTGGAAAATCCTGTTTCCCTTTATTCTCTTAAATGATTTGATTCTTATTACTTATTGACTAATAATCTGTCAATATTATGAGTGGTGCGACTTAGGTGTGGCGGAGGCTTCGCCCCGCCACCCCACGTCCCACTTCATGTTTAGATTAAGTTAAAGTAACACTTATTACTATAGTAACAATACAATTATATCATGCGGTCACATGTTGCATTACATGAATCTTGGCTAATAGATAGCGAGCTACCATCATACCCATTTTTTCCCTTCCAATAATATAACAATGATGGTCTAATGGTCATCAACCCAGGCTGCTATTCGCATGGTTGGCGGTTCGAATCTCGATCAAGTCGGAAAGGAAAACTAAGTTTGTAATTTTGAAAAATTCCTCTTACTAAGCTTTCGGAGGTAAATGGAAGTGGAAGATCGGTGGTAACTCTTCACGACCGCAAGAAGATGTTGATGACCGAGGAGAGGACAGAGGAAGAAGGGAGAGATGACCCAGAGCTTCAAAATGAATATAATATAACATTTTTCAAATGTTCCTCAACTTCTTGGTTGATGACCAACTGTTAAAAAAGGAGGCATAGAAATTTTACTGACAACCAAATTTATTAAAATCAAGATAAAAAATAGTAAACAAAAAGAGGTAATAATAAAACAAAAAAGGTTAAAAAAATAAGAGTGGGAAAATACAAAGTAAAAAGAAGAATAAAGACAAAATCGAAATCAAACATAAAAACCAAATCAAATAATTAATACTCTCCACTCCCATAGCAGAAAACTTGTCTTGCTAGGGAAGATCCAAACTTTTTTTTTCTTTTTTTTTTACACTGCTGAGCATGCACTGACAGTTGGAAGGTTACGCAAAAAAAGCGAATTCACTGCCTAGGATTCGGCAACCAGCTAGGTAACAAGTACGCAAATTAGATTTTTAAAACAGTAATGAAAACAAATGAAAACCCCACTACGCAATGTATCAAATTTTGACAGAATTATGTACAAAATTTGGTGACGATTGGTCATTCAGGGAAGAAACGTATAAAGGATTACCGAATGGACATTAAACCCTCTGAATTTCACTACTAGCTACTACTACCCTACCCCCTATACCCCACACCCTATATTGTTAAGGACCTTCGTATATAAATATACCTCAGGGATAAACTTTTATTATTCGCATCCTATCGAGAAACATTTAAATAACCTCCTTTAATGATACTTCTCCTCCTTTTTCCGAGAAATCTCGTGCGTCACCATTTAGATTAGAGTCAAACCTCACAAGTGCGCCAGTGATTGATAACACGATAAGACATGCGCCAAAACAATTCCAAAGATTCACTCGTCTCAAGGTGGCGTGATGTAAAATTATAACCGTCCAGTTTTTTGGGCGGATGAAAGATGAATCTTGCGAATAACAAAATAGGCTTCAGCTATTTTTTCAATCTGAAAAAAATTTAATTTCTAATCCCGCCAGTCACGCTACTACAGTCACGATCAAAAAAGTGACAGCCATCTAGCTGTCGCCAAACCAACTTAATCTTACCTGCTTCTATCTCACCTTTTGTTTTTCAAACTAAAAGCCGGACATGACGTCACAACAGTTGCTAAGTTTATTATCCCACAACCCAGGGTCTCTCCTCTCATAGTAACTATTCTTCCCAATGGCCTTATGGGCTTTTAGGCCTTTTACACTCCTTATCTTGAAACCCACAACCAAATTCCCTCCCAAAAAAAAAGACTCTCTTCCCACACATACAGAGATACACCCCATATATACACACACACGTATATACCTACAGATATCTGGGCAGCATTTGCCCCGGAGGTAGTAGGGTTGGGGCGCCCACACAAGTCACATCAACGTATATGCGATAGAGAGAGCTAAGAAGAACCCCGGTGCCGTGCCGAGTCTTCGCTTCTATTACTCCGTAGTAGAGTCCGCCTCCGGTCAGCATTCTCTCCTTCGCTGGCGTAACGCTCACAACACAACACACAGTGTTGCGTTGTTGTCGAGTCTCAGTTTCTCTTCATTGCGTATACGTATATCTTCGGTCAAGAAAGTTGCAAGCAACAAGGCACATCATTTCAAACCGCAAAATAAGTTTTTTCGGTAAGTTAAACTTTTCTTCTTTCCTTTTTTAAAATTTTGAAATTTTGAACTGGCGCTGAATTTGAACGTTACGCCCATCAAAGCGAATCCGACAAAAGAGCACGTGCATATTAAGTAGTAACAGGAAAACCAAAAAATTGCCATCAACATCATTTTCCTAGCTTAATTCTCTGGTTGAATTCGCTTTTTTTTTCAAATATCGCAAGTATAACGCGCCAAGCGTCCGCCGTGCCGCCACTTGGTTGCGTTCCTTTTTCAACTTTTTTTGTTTTTCCTCCCAACAAAATTTATTCAGCGTGACGTCATGTGAACAGCGCGTCGTCCACATATGCGATCGAAAACGAAGAGAGTTCAGGTCTTTTTTTAAAACATTTTTTCGTCCGTTGCTAAACAGTCGTTGGCGACGCGTTGGCAACGGTCGTCTGTTTCTGTTTTAAAGCCAACAAGTTCGTTTCTCTCTTTTCCAGAAGGAATTCAACACCCAAAAGTCAAAACGACAGGTACGTAAGGTAATCCAAGACCCCCAGCACACAGGTGTAGTTAGCTAAGCAGATAAGTCAGCCGGTTTTTTTTTACTTTGATAACGCAATAAGCGATTGTGTGCGCAGAGGGGGGAAACAAAGAGCGGAAGTCTAAAGGTTCGCTCCGTTGGTCACACAACACCTTGGAATTATTTTTGTTGTATACCTTAACTTAATCACTCGAGTATTTTGTACGGTAATTGAGCAGGGCGGCGACACACAGCTGCTCATTTCTGTCCAATTTTTGTCCAACACTTGTAAAAGGATTGACATTTTTTCGGTCGAGTTCAAGAATTTCAATTTTTAACAGATAAGATAAGATTTTATTGCGGTGGTTAGAACCAAAGTCTAAGTTTTAAAAAACCATTTGGAAATTTGTCTGGTGTGTGTAGCATATGTTTGTATCACTGGAAGACATCTTGGCCGCTAAAATGCCACGCCCGCAAAGGCTTGGCTCCCGCTAAACCATGGCTAGCTACTCTATACGAATCAAAGTGCGACTGGCTGGCGCTCAGCCTCGCGATTGTTATGACAACCAGGGACGGACCGCAGACAAGGAAAACAAAATCTCACAGCTAGGCAGTTTCAGTGTATTAGTCTGTAGAGCATTGGGTTTCCTCTCTTGAAACAAAATCTAAAGTTACATGAAGCGACCGATCGAAAAGAATCTACCGAAATAGATGTCTCGAAAATAGTTTGTTGTGCGGGACTCGGTGGAACGACGTGAGGGAGCGCCAGCAACGGGTGTCAAAACAGCAGGACACACGGACCAACGGACCATTTCGTTTAGTTTACTCTCTGTTGGCTTGCTGTTGACTCTCTTGTGCGGGTTTTTATTTCTCGATCTACAGGATCGTCGCGAATCAAGAAGAAAGAAATTCAATTCAAAAGGAAATGGCAGGCAAAGGCAATGGCGGAGCTGGTGGAGACGGCGGATCGATCCTTTGGAGCATCATCTGGTTCGTGATTCTCATCTTTATCGGTTTCTGGGTGGGCGGTTTCTGCGCAGGTTTCCACATTCTCTTCCAGCCCTTCTCCGTCTGCATTGAGGGATGCTCGGTAATTAAAATAATTAAAAAAATACCTTTCAAAAGCCATCGTTATCAATTTCTCTTTTCATCTCCAGGGTATTCAAGAGATCCTGCTCAAGGGATTCCATTTCCCGAGAACCTGCGCCGAGAACATGATGGCCGGGAAATCAGGGTTTTAAAAAACAAAACGACATTTTTTGGGGGGGAATTCTACATCATCAATGTTTTCCTTTTAAAAGAAGAAAATATTTTAGAATTTGAAAAAGTTATTTTGGGCTTCAACCAAACAGATAGCCTATCCCCCAGCAGACAAAGAAACTGCCATTCAACAATTTCAATTTTTCACACACATCATATATTCATTATATTACCTATTAAAAATGAATTATTTTTTCCTTTTCTTATTTTTAGCTTCAAATCAACATTCATTTACGCGTTGTTTTTTTACTATTCCCTCAAAAGCTTTTTTTTTAATTCAATAAAAAAAAATGTTGTTTCATTGTTTCCGATTTATCTCTCGTCTTTTGGTTTATTGATGTTACACACACACACACAGTCACATGCAAGATTATAAGGTAATATACACATAAAATGAGCTTTGGGGAATTTTATAAGAGGAATTTTTGACAAACATTTAACTAAAGTAGACAAAAAAAAAGGAATATTTGAAATCACAATCTAGTTTTTTTTTTCTTTAAAGATTAGAGTCCGTTAAAAGTTGTTATAAATTTCAAACAGTAAAATTATTTTTGGAGGGCTATACGAAATTTTTCTCATTTTGTTATTATATCCAGTTTTTCTAATTTTCCAATCAAAAAGTCTCCAATCATTTTGTACACATACACACAATCAAGCACACACAAATTCATTTTGTTTTTCTTGGAAAATAATGACGTAAAATGATAAAAAATGTAGGAATTAGATTTTTTTAGCCTTATGTTTTTTCGTTTTTTTTTTACCATATCTGAAACTATTTTTTTTTTGTTATTTTCTTTTTTAAATTCAGTCAATTTATTTATATATTTATATAATATGAAAGTCATTAAAGAAAACATCGGGGAGATATTTTGTCTGGTTCACCAACAATTAAAAAAAAGTTAAGAGAGATAAAGTCAAAATCATTTTACGGTTACACTGTAAAGCGATATGGCACGCAGCAGCTCAGGTTTAAAAAGTTGTTATCTTTCAAATGTGTTTTTTTTTTTCTCATTTTTTTGGTGTTAAAAGATGAGGGGTAATACGTCTTGCTATGTACCTAAATGGATATTCCATCATCATCATTTTAAACCTTTCTTGAACACACACACAAAAAAATAATTCCGAAATCAAAAAGTGGCGCTGAATCTTCCCCCCCACAAAAATAGGAAAACCAAAAAATTGTCTTACGTCATTTCCATTTGTCAATCAATCAAATCAGCGCATGATAATGTTCTTGCAGATGACTTCTCCGCTGCCGGGCGTCGTGGCCGGCGTCTTTAGGGCCATCATGTGATGAGACTGCTGGTGGAGGCTGTGGCTGTGATTATTCTGGCGCTCCCGGCTCTTGGTCCGGAAGGGATTCCACGTCAATCGGCTTCCGGCTGTCGTCGAACGGGCCTGGCTGCTAGTCCCGCTGTCCACAGTCCTGTCTCGATCCTTGTTCGAGTGCAGGCTCAAATTGAAGAAATCGGCGGCCAGACTAAGTCGCCCAGTGATGGTCCGGTCCCGACTTCGACCACCTTTTTTTGAAATTTTGAAAAGACACAAAAATGTTCCGAGTTAAATTTAATTTCAAATGATGAGTTATTCAAATTAGCAGGTAGATAGTGAGATAAGGCGTGTATTGTGCGAGAGTGTCGTGTGACAGTTGACTGGTGCTGACCTTTGCTGGAAGATTTGGCGTCCGTCCTGTATTTGACGTGACTGTCGAGGCTCTTGTCACGCCGCCTGACGCCCGGCAGGTTACGCCCGATGGCGTGTATCCGGTCGCAGCTCTTGCTGTTGTTCTTGGAACTGCTGCTCCTTCCGGCCAGCGTGCTCGACAAACTGTGGCTGGCCGCCGACGACACGCCCGAACTGGAGCTGGTCGTCGACGTGGGCGAGGTCGATCCACGGCCGCCCGGCAGCGTTTTCGCCATCGATTTCATCATTGACTGTCCAAAACAAAAATTACAAAAATTTCAAAAAATTGTAAGTTTGAATGGCGGGAAAATAACACGATTTAAAAAAAACAAAAGAATAAATTGGGGAGTTGACGACGATGATCAATTGATGATTGAATACCTTAGAGGGTTGGTTAGGTTTCTCGACGGGCTGGATCAATTTGAGAGAGAGGTCGTTGCGGGCGTTTTTGATGAGGGAGACCACCTCTTCGTGGGTGGACCACTTGACATCGACATCGCCGATTCCTATGATTACATCACCTTCTCTCACTCCGGCCAACTAAAAATAAATTGAGAATAAAAAATGTTTGATTGATTTGGGTGAAATAAAATTAAAATTAATTGGAGGGAAATTTACATCGGCGATGGATCCGCCGTCGACTCCGGCGATGATGATTGGCCCGTCGCCTCGAACGCTGAATCCGAAACCTTGGTCGTGCAATTTGCGGAGATTGGCCAACCGGGGCGGGTTCCACTTGTGCTTGGCCGAGAACAGAGTCAGCGGACCCAATCCGCGGAATAAATCATCCACTGGATGCTGACCGAAATCCGGCTGGCCGAACGACAGCTGCAATTTTGTCGATGCTACAATTTCCAAAGAAAAAAAAAAAAACCCAAAAAATATATATAAATCACGAAATGGATATAACCCAGATGAATCAAAATAAATAAAAAAAACACGATTAATACGACCATTATATATAAACCATAAATCGTAATCAAAAACAACTATTCATCCGGGCGGGATCTCATTTCCCCCCCCCCCCCCTGCGCTCCTGTAAATAGTGTCCGAGCTATAAAGAAACTAGGCTATCAGACTGTCTGTGTGCTATAATACCGATAATTATTATCTATCCATCCATCTTTATCCAAGAGCTATTTTCTATACGCTATTAGAACAACCCATTTTCGATCAAAAGAACCCCGGCGTATAGTGCCGTTAGCGAGCGGGAAAGCGCATAAATATGAAACTAACACATGACTTGGTATAA
This sequence comes from Daphnia pulicaria, assembly GCF_021234035.1. Taxonomy (NCBI): domain Eukaryota; kingdom Metazoa; phylum Arthropoda; class Branchiopoda; order Diplostraca; family Daphniidae; genus Daphnia; species Daphnia pulicaria. The sequence continues at coordinate 11,964,119 of NC_060916.1, forward strand.
ATATCGTGAGTTTATAGGGCGCCCGAGTTGTCGTAAAAAATAAAAACTCTTCCAATCAACCGTTAAAGGACAACTAAGAAGAAAGAAAAAAACGATCGTTTAAAAAAAAAAAGCTTCATTCTTCCTCCTCGACAGAGTCCTTTTGCGGTTCATTCTGTTTCGTGAGTTCGGAATGGCGAGGTCCGCAAAGTTCCCCAGCACTCGATTGTTGGCCATAAAAATACACAAGAAAGAAGTTGATGATGATACGGTCCCGACTCTTAATGGCCCGGGCTTTTAAGAGCGCGCGGCTCGGTTCTCCAGCGACTAAACGGTTCGATTATAACCGTCTCAAACGGTACCGCAGTACACTCGGAGAGCGCACACAAATGGGCCCATCGGACTGAGCGCATTTCATTCGAAAGAAATACATAACCAACTGGTGTTTTTGGTTATTCTAAAACAAAAACAAAAGAATTCATCTGAATCATTACGACCGGCTATCAAAACACGGACGATCTAACGGACGTTTTCAACTCATTCCTGCCCGTTCTGGAAACGTCCGCAACGTCCAGAGTCAAAAATATTCCAATGCAAATGAGCAGCAGCAGCAGTAGTAGTAGTCGTAGTCGTAGTGTAGTACTAGGAATTTGTGTGTGGTAGTAACAACCTCACGTAGTGTTGTTACTACTAGAAATGCTGGTATAGAAAGAAGAGAATAAAAAGAAGAGGAGAGAGAGAGAGAAAAGAGAAAACCTACCCAAAATGGGAGGCGGGTCGAGAGCTTCGCCAAACTCGTCGTCTCCGAGGGCTCGCGTGTAAGCGCTGAGAGCGGCGTCGTGAGCGCGTCGCAAAAAGGTCGACAGGTGGTCGCGCTTCTTCAAATCGCGGCACATGCGCTGCAGCCGCAGGCTCTCTTCGTGCAGCAGCACCGACTCCCGCATGTGACTCAAACCTGTTTTTCAAAAAAATAAAAAAGGCCAAGAAAATACACAAAAAAATCAGTTGGGGCAAAAAGAATAAGAAAGAAAATTCACAAAGACACCAACGGCGTTTTAGTTCGCACGGGCATTTTTTCAAATTTCCCGCTCTGAATCAAAACACTAAATTATCGACGTTTTCTTATTTTTTTCGCTTGTTGTTGTGAAAGTTTCACAAGGACGTTCTACGACCGCTATCTACAACAGCCCCCCCCCGTTCATCACGAAACAAACCGAAAAGAATTGGGCGAAAGTTTTCACAACGTTTGGCGGAACGAAGTTCTCTAGCTTAAAACTGTCATTACATTCCGTCTCCCGTTTCATTAAGACGACCGTTTGTTTGTTTAGTGTCTCTCTGTGTCTGTGGGTTGGACAATTCCCACGGAATCTAAGCCAAAAAGAAAGAACAAAAAAATCGGTTGTTGTTGTTGTTGTTTTTTTATTACCCAATTGAAGCTGCTCGGCGCCGTTCTTCGGGACCCGAATGTCGATGATGGTGCTGACTTTGTCTTTGCTGGCTTTACTGGCCGAGAAATTCAGATTCGAGGTCGACGAGGCGTTGGCATCGCCGCCAGACGCCCTCTCGTCCTCCGTGTACATGAACGTCAGCGTCTCTTTGGTCTTGAGGCTCAGCGGACGGCCGTCGATGCTGGCCACCAGGCCAGAGCCCACCATCTGGTGGGCAGTCGCCTCGTAGTATTGGCTCTTGACCTGGACCAGAGCGATCCACGAATCCGGAACGTAGTCCTTGACCAACTCGATCGACAGAGCCTCGTAGACTCGCTGGTACGACTCAGACAACTGGCCAAAAACAAAATCAAAAAAATCAAAATCGATTAGTTCCGGACATTATTCGAATAATCAAACTAGACAAGCCAAGGTTAATGGGAAAGCCATCAAATCCAAAGCACGCACAAGGAAATGGGGAATCAAAAATTATTGGCAGACAAAAATAGAAGCCGCCCGTTTTCTTTTTCCTCATGTGTAGAGACCAAATTCATAAAATTTGCTGGTCACGATCAATGTCAAATGATTACGAAACGTGCGCATATCATCATCATCATCATCATCGCCCAGGCAAATGAGGTTCTTTTCCATTTTTCTCATTCGGGTTTGCCTCTATGTTAATGAGCCCGTGAAGTCTGTCCGTCCGTCCGTCTGTCGGTGTGGGTTCAGAGTTTTATACAGTTAACTAATGGACTGCCGGGCTATTTTGTGCGGAGGGGGGAAACCGACCAACCCAAAAAAGGAAACCAGCGGCGAAGGAAACCCAAAAAACCACGAGCCGAACACACACATGTGATGAATAATAATTTAAATAAATAAATTCACGATGGGGGGAGGAAATAGAGTTGTGTTTTGTTTGTTTTTTTACCTCAGCTGCCTCTTGGGCTTGTTCCAGGTAAGCGTCGATATCCTGGGCAGGAGCCGACTCTCCGCGGTAGCTCAGCAACAGTTTCTCGAAGAGACACTCGCGAGCTTGAGCCTGGCAAACAACAACAATAGCAACAACAAACCGAAAAAGTTAATAATCAGATGAAAATAAATCATACTGTCCGTCACGCTGTCGAGGACGGACCGAACCAAAAAAAAAATGTATAATAACTCACAATCATGAGCAAGATGAATGCCTCGAGGACTTGCGGGGCCAAGTCCATGGACGGAGCGTTGGTAAAGTTGTCGACAATGAAGCGGAAGACGGCAGCTGCTCGTAAAAAGTTATCCACAGAACCATCGAGCCCGTCACCCGTCCCGCGTTCCAGTCTCGTCCCGATTTGAGTGTGCAGGGCTCCCAGGTTGAAGAGGACGCAGGCTTTTTCGAAAGCCACAGTCCGCTGGGCGCTGGGCACTCCCGTCAACGAATCAAACCTGAAAAGAAAAAAGAAAATACAAGTCAGTATGGAACAATTTGAAATTCGCGGGACCGTTACAATTAGGACAAAGAATCGGATTAAAAAGAAAACAGAAAAACTGGACGATGGAGGAAGCTAGAAAATAAAGATATCAATCAACTCGAATAAGGCCCGGGAGACGGTCGACCAAGTTTTTCTGTTGAAAGACATTATGCAAATATAGATCTGAGAATAAGCAGCAGCAGCAGCAGGTGTGTTACGCTCCAATTTGTTTTTTTCTTTGCTTTTCTCTTCAAATTGGCCACAGTCCACAGACTTTTTTTTTATTTCTAATGATTGAAAGCGGCACATCTCCTCCTACTACTACCCGTCGTGAGTGCCACGCTATAAAACGACACGTTGACTATTCGAAATTGCATAATAATGTATCCATTCAACGCATTTGCATTCGTACAAAGTCTCACAGCTGAGGTAAAAAGAAAGAAATAGGCGAAACGGTGAAAATAAAGAAATAGAAAAATAATAGATTCAAACAAATAACATAAAAACTTACCAGTCGAAAAAGACGCCCAGGCCTCGTTCGGGAGAGAAAAATCGTCGCTCGAAAAAGTAGAGCTGATTGTAATACTCGTACAGCAAACCGATGCCGGTGGCGTCTCGGGAAGGTGTCCTCATGGCCTGATTATGAAAATAAACAAAATGAAACCAAAATGAAACAAAAACAAAAAAGAGCAACAAATTTTTTTAAAATTATTTCAAATGAAAATTGAAGAAAATGATTTCTATTTTGTTTTTGAGGTTTGTTCACTATTTTTGTCAACATCATTATTAACAGGAAGTTTTTTAAAAAATAAAAAATAAAAATAAAAGGCAGACGACCCCAATAGACACGGGTTTGGGCTGCTCTAGTTTGGTTTTTTTCTTACCTGGCGCAAGTCAGACAACTCGGCAATGGCTTCCAGGTATTCATCCGCCTTGCCTTTGTAATGGTCTTCGATAAATTCCTGTTGGCAAAGAAAAGACCCAAATTGAATCCATTAACAATTGGCCATTCCGCATCCAACGGGGATAACAACAATAATAATAATAATAGCGTGGAGTCCATTGAAAATACACGTACGTGTAGAGCGTCGTGAAATGGAACTTCCTTCGTCTCTTTGAGACCTAGCGGTATCATGGGGATGTGATGGGTGAGACCGCCGTGCTGGTCGCCCTGGTAGACCTCGACCGAGCTGTTGAGAACGGCCAGTTGCTCCTTGAGCAGCTGCAGATTAGAGTTGACAAAGCTCAACTCGAGCGAAACCGTCTCGCGCAGCTTCTTGTTGCTCGTGGCTCTACACAATCAAATATAAAAAACAGACGCGTTAGGTTAACTGTAAACGCCATTTGACATCAGACACACACATGCGGGGCAATAACAACAACAGCCAACCCCAGGAGAAATATATAACCACGAGGGATGGACAATCAACGGGGTTTTTTTTATCCAGGAAGATGAGGGTAATAATGGGCACCCAAGAGTAAAAGACGCCAAGCGAATCGCATGATTGTAGTAGCCCAGTCATTCCGACAACAACAACAGGAGCCGCCAAGTGAGGAGGAGGATAGATTTATCCAGGAAGAAGAATAAAATCATGCGGTAGTTGTACGACTTTCGGCTGATAATTGCATCGAAAGTCTAGAAAGATTCCCAATCTGAAGTGCAGACGACATTAGCGCAGCAACAACCTGAATCATCATCCGGCAGACAATACCATCGAAACCACCCCGAAAACCGAAATCCAGGACGATTTGTGAACTAGTTGTTTTTCTTTTCTCTATTTAGAAAATTGGTTGTGGGTTCTTTTTTTGTTGTTGTTGGTCGAGTTGATCGACCGCAGCAGCAGTGATTTTCCCTTCCAGTCTTGAAGACTAGAAGGGGCTTCAGGTTAAACACCCTGAAGAAAGGGGGTGCACAAAATCTGGAACTCTTATCAGCGCTAAAGCAAATAGAATAAGACACTCACCCACAAGGGAAGACAAATAATGTTACCGAGTATTGGCTAATAAAAAACTCATTTGCCAGATGTGGCACAATCATCATCAACGTAACGATCATAACTGCAGTTTCTTTAGCCCTCCAGGTGTGAAAGATTAATTCCGAGCAGACCTCGATCTTCTTCTTTTTTCTTCTCTCGACCCAACAACGATCATTTTTAAAATAATTCAACTTGATTTTTAAATTCTATTTGAATTTGGCGCGCTAAAATATCCGAACCGTGAAAACCTCGTAAAAAATTGGCGATAACCCAAAGACAATTTGAAATAACTTTTTAAAACGACGACGACGACAGTGGCACACACTACCAGAGTTGTATAAAGGAGCCATTTTTTTTCTACGATGTTATCTTAGGTACATTTCTTTTTTTATTTTACTACTTTCTCTCTTCTTTTTTTTTGTCGGCGTGCGTTTTTCTAAAGCGGAATAACACGAAAATCGCTGCCGGATATCATCACTTATCAACGTTAGTCGCCCCCCGACACCACCACTACTAGGTACGACGCCATCCTTCCAAACGACTTGGCACGTTCAAAAATAGGGAAAACTTCTTCTTTTTTTTCTTAACTTTAATTGTCTAATAAATTTGAAAAGAATTTTGCCGGATTTACTGCAGCGTGTATACGTAAGCCGTCATTGACCTTTTTTTTTTTACTAGTCTCCTTCACACCAAATTCCTCATTTCCTCTTCGCCATTTTTCGTTGTCTCAAAAAAAGGGGAAGGAAGGAAAAACAATGAAAGTCGTTCATAATAACCCGCCGAAAGGGAAAAATAAAATAAAACTAGAAAAAACATTTCTATAAATAAAATAGAAAAAATTACAAAACAGAAAGAGAGCGCTAATAGTGTAGTATACAAGCCATCCATGTATCATAGAGTGTGTCTAGCGTCTGGAACGGCTGCCAAAAATAAAAGAAATACACACACACACACACACACACACAAAAAGAAGCTTCTTCTTCTTCTTCTTATTCCCAAACGTGAGAAAGAAAAAAAAAATTTTTGTTGTTGACACGGGACGGTGGGTTTTGGGCTGCGGGATATGGAAGAATTCCCACAGCCAGCTACTAGACTTACTTACTAACATCCAGCAGAGTTCTATTCCCCTCTTTCCCCACTAGCCACTTGGGCAATCGTGGCCGGGCAGATGATTGCGCGACGGCATGTGCTGCTGTGAATATCGATGAAATAGGTGAGCCGTGCGAAAAAAAAAAGCGACGAGACGGCCAGGCCAGCGCCAGCGCCAGCCCAGTCGATAGCCATCCACACCGCAATTTTTTGGGAGGGAAAGCAATGAAACAGCAACCAAACACAAAAAGAATCTCTCGGCCAGTATCGAATAGAAGAAAAAAAGGAAGTTGAACGGACCCGATTAAACGGTCAAACACCTCCGCTTCACACGCCAAAATAACAACCAACTCGACACGTTTCGAAATCAACCGAATATTTAAAATTATTCCTTTTTTTTATTCCACAGTGAAGAATTGCGTTTTGATGAAATCCGAAAAATGTCACCGTCGACATGTTCCCCCCCCCCTATCGCTATCGTTATTCAAATGACACTCCCTACCCTATAAAATGGGCAGGTAAAAAAAAAGAAAGGAAGAAGCAACTGTCAACACACAATCAGCGATGGAAATCCTAGGTGTAGATATTTTTGGAGGGTATCCGGTGTGTGATGGCAATTTGAATGATGGGGGAAAAAACAAGAGAGACAGAAATAAAAACAAACTTTTTTTTTTGTTATGTGGGTGCGGATTCGTTGATTGCGCCATACACACACCGGGATGATTTGTGTTCCGACCTTGAGTGTGTGCCACCATTTCCAGGTGAGCGAAAAAATCACCAAGTGCCGAGAGAATCGTCTCATTTTTTGTGAATTTGACACAGTCCGATGTGTCAGTGGGTGGCCACTGGGAATGGACAAGTTTCAGCCGTGACCGTCGGTTGTTATTTAATTTTTCTTTAAAAAAATTTTGAATCCGCCCAAAGAAATAAAACTACAAACAGGTGTGTCCAGTCAAGCTACGACGCTCATCATCAACGTCAAGTAGAAAGAAGAAGAAAAGAATTATTCAAACAGATGACAAGTTGACCAACGAGACATGACGCCACAGGAGGGGGGGGGACAACTACGACGTATTATGCGTTATTCAATCCATCTACTAACAAATTCTGTTTGAGACCCCCCAAAAGAAAGAAAAAAATTAAATAAAAATATCGTCGATTCATCTACGCTCGACCGCCATCCGGAATCAACAAACCGGCGATGAGATTTCACAATTAGAAAATGTGAGGGGGGGAAACGTACCCCAAACTGAGTAGAAATGAGATAATGAAATGTTATGACACCAAAAAATTGGCTGAGAGAAATTTCTGCTCCAGAAAAAAATAATAAAATAAATTTTTGGGCTTAAAAAATAAATAAAATGAAAACAATTGGCGATTGAATGGAAGAGAAAATTCGGTCGACGAGGGGGTGGAAAAGTGAAATGGAGGAGAAAATTCCTTTTTGATCTTTAAAAAAGAAAAGAAAAAGAAAAGAATGGAGAGACACACACAGACAGTGTGTCGTTGTGTTTCTTACTTGAAAAGATTCTCGGCGCCGGCTCTCAAACGAAGTTCTTTGTTGATCTCTTGATTCAATTTGGCCCTTTTCGATTGCAGTTTCGACCGGCATGTGGCGGCTCTCGGATCCGAGCCCTACATTTTGACCAAAATAAAAGAGAAAAGAAAATTCAATTATTAGTTGACGTGTGAATAAGACAATTCGTCACGTCGACACGGTGGCAATAAGAGAAGACCCTCAAATCAGAAACATTTATCAGAATTTAAACATGAAATATCTATACCCGATGGTAGGCCTTGTTATGGGCTTTCAATATGGCGACGTGAGCCATGATGTCGTGTGTCGATTTCCGCAATCACTCGACAACGATCCGATAGATCTTTTTGATTTTTTCGATTTTTAAAAATTCGAATTGAAATTTTGTCTACTTCATTCAAAACGAATCAAATTCAACGTTCGGGAATTTTAGTTTCTTTTTCTCCTGTCCAGGGTGAATAGACACACACAGGAGCCTTTTTAGATTTTCTGTTTAATACCGGATAAATCCGAACACAAACACACGCCGGAATAAAATAAAATCCCGTTGATGTTGGGAAGCGAAAAAAAAGGGAACGAAACGAGGACGTGAGAGTTCACCCCAGTCACGAACACCCCACCAACGACACACGGAATTTAACAAAAAAAAAAAACACACACACACACACACTGTGCACTGTGCACTGGAACACACACACGCACAGAGAAATAAAAAACGAGTACGTCAAGTTCACAAAACTTGGGCGAAAAAGAAGAACACGTCAGTCAAACAGCCACACACACTGTAAAAAATGTTCCAATTGTCGAGATGGCTGGTCAAATTCAAAATGAATTGATTTGGATTTTAATCAAAAATCAATTGGCCCAACATTAAAAAAAAAAAATGTTGAAACGAAAAATTTTGAATTTTTCTGTCGGAGCTGCTGCTGCTGCTGTGCCGGACAGCGGTCGATGTTGGACTGGCGTGATAGTCGCCGATGGGAGCGATAGAGATACACTACGTATATACTCCCCACCAAAAAACCGAATCAACCAAACTCTCTCTGTTATACTGCGGCTGGCTGGGGCTCTGTGTGGCGCGCTCGTCGTTCCGTTGTTACGTCGTTCGTTCTTTTTCTCTCTTCTCTTTTCCCGCGAGACAAACAGAGAAAGAAGGGGAGGGGACACAGGTAGGTAAGGTAGGAGAGAGAGAGAGAGAGAGAATTGAACAACAAAAAACCAACCAGGAGAATAGCCTCCGGCTTTTTTTTCTTACTACCTGGATATGTAATAATTCCCCCCTCCCCCCTTTACCTCCCCCTTCTGCATGTGTGCGTATATAACCAAAAAGAAGAGGAAGGAATGAAATCGGGTTCGGCAACTTTATTTTTTCAAAAATTTCGGCAAACGTCCTTCAATTGATTTTTATTTTTTTATAGCAGATGAATATTTATTTAATGATGCTCGATGATGATCGCATTCATCAAAACAAGAACAAGGTCAACTATTTCTTGATGAGGTTACCCAATAAATCTTTTGATGATGAAAATTCCTGGAATTTCCAGCCCGCTCCCGCTAATGATGGGCCGCAATGAAAATATCGTCCTTCTAACATATTCCGGGAATGAATCGGAATCGCTAATCAAAGTAATCAGAAACTTGTGAAACGGACGGAAGATATTTTATCTTTGAAAAAAATTAGAAGAACGTTCGAGAGATGTTAAACTTGTTGCCCAAACCATTTCGAATAAGGCGACGAGGCTCCGCCCCCACCTGCGCAAACACGCAAGGTGTGTAGCCAAGAGCAGCCCGGGCAGCACAAGCCGGTGGGCAACCACCGGCAACCGCCTGCTGCCGCTGTGGGTTTTAAAATCATTTTAAAAATAAAATAACCGCCACTCATATTTACAAAAATAAAATATTTTTTCTTCAAAAATAAAAAAAGTCCTGTCGTTTTCTTCGTTTCAAAATATGACCCGAGGCGGTCATCATCAACATATTTGATTGTAAACACGGCACACCATTGAACTGAAATACCTTCTCTCTCTCTCTCTGCACTTCACTTTCTTTCTTAACGAAATATATATCTAGCGGCTCATCAACTTCATTAGCATACCTGCAAACCGAATGAAACTTGATTCTATTGCCCAATAATAATTTTGTTCTCTTCTCTCTTGATGGAATTCAAGGCGTGTTTTATCATAAAAAAATAAATTGTGTTGGGTCACTTTGGTCGAGAATTGGTTTGCTCACGATACGAGCACTCTTCCATCACGCGATCATCAGATCGTCATCGTATTCATCAAGATTCCGAATCCATCAGCTAAAAGCTGGCAGAATATTAATCGACTCTATTTCCCCAAATCACCTCGCTCCCAATTAGTCCAGCCCAAGCAGTCGAATTAAGCGTTATTTATTTTTACGTGACTTTCATTTCTCATCGCCCAATTGGATTTTCCAGAGAAAAACAATTTCAAACACGTGCCCGAACCCCGATGGATGTTCTTGAAAAAGACCAAAAATAAAATTTCTACATCACAAAAAAGGTTGAGAGAGAAAATAACAACTCGGAGTTGATTGTGAAATATGGGCATCCATTTCGATCAAAAAGAAAAAACGGGAAATCGTTTCCTTTCCATTTCCTTTTGGATCAAAAAATACACAAAAAAAAGGAGAAGTGAATTGGAAAATTGAATAAAAAAGAACAAGAGACGAGTTACGTTCAAATGGATGGCGTGCTGGACGACTCCCGTTATAGACTTTAAATTGCCAGTCAAACGGATCGAACGTTCGCCGAAGGAGGGGGACCGTGACGGAGTTTGTGCCGTCTCTTTCACCTTATTAATAATAACAAATAATCTATTTCGTCCTTTTTTTTCTATTTTCGATCCGGTTCGCAGAGTTTTCTGGAATAAAGAAAAGTGACGTCAAGTCCAAAGGGAAACCGCAGGACACACACAAACAAACAGGCGAATGTGTAAGAGTTGTTATGAGCGGAAGAGCCGCAAAACTTTCATTTGTGAATTGAACCGTTGGTAAAAAAAAATAAAAAATAAAAACATAGTTGTGGAAACTACAAATTAGTGGAAAGTGTTTTTCCTTTTCAATGTTGGAAATTCAATTATATAGTAATTTTTACGGTAGACCGGATGATAAAACATCTTCTTCCGGCTTGTTATAAATCTCATCAAAAAAAGTTGGAAAATTGTCATCTCATCTGGAGCCAGCAGGAGAGAGACCCGGCGACAAGCGCCAGATGACATTTCAATGGGGGCCGAGATGGCTGGCTGTGTGTGAGTAGAGTATAATCAAGTATTGTATTGGGCTGGGACGGCGATCCCGTTATTACGGGATTTTATAATCTCCTCGTTGCCATCCGACAAACAGCAGATTTGTTGACAAGAAAAATAAGAAAAAAGATGGGAGGATCAAACACGGTGACTTGACATCTCCTTTTTTTGTCTGGCCGAAAAGAAGATGAGATATTTCTTTGGGCTCAAACACCACCACCACCACCAGGTTGCTGCTTAAATCTTTTTTTTTTTTTTTCGGTAATTCCTGTCATCTTCATCGCAAAATTGACTCGTACACCTTCTTCTTCTTCTTCATCCGGCAACGCCCGAAATTACATTGAACAATGGCGGCCGACGCCCAATCAAACAAGGGAGCTCGCACACAAAGTCTTATCCCGATTTGTGATAAAATAATTGAATAACAAGTTTAAAAGGGAAAAAAAAAACCTTTTAAGCTGAAATATTTCCGCGTGAAAAAATGGCGCAACTCTTTTCTCTTTTCTTGGCAGAGATAAAAGGAATGTGTCGACATTCCTTCAGCTGTTAAAGTGCGTTGATCTTTCCAGAGTCGTCGTAAGAGTTGCCGTGAAAAGAGAAAGAACTTCTGGGTGTGTGTGTCATTTGTAGAGTTACTACGAAGTTTGTAAAAAAATAAATACCTAAGAGCTTTCACTGCGTGTGCAAAATATGCCCAGTTGGCAGCATCTCTTTCTGTCCAGGACTGCTGCCGTAAATGTTTCTCATCATTCAAAAGATATGGAAGCTGCTGCTGGCTGGCTGGCTGGCTTCTCCAGCTTTTTTGTTTCTCTCTTTGAAACAATTGTGAACTTAAAAACTACGTATGAATATATAAACGATTCATCCAATGATGGACGACGACGACCCAGGTCCTTGACTGGACCTGAATTTTGTCCAGTAGAAACCGGACAGAAGAGAGCCAGTAAGTGGGAATTCGCTTTCATCCTCGACGGGTGCCCCCCTCCAGTTGGGTATGCAAAAGAAAATAAAATATCTACCAATCTATCTATCCTGTATTTTTTTATGGTATTGGGAAAAGAAGAAGAAGAAGAACCTGTGTGTGTGCGTGCGTGCCTTTCGTTCACGGGGCTCTATAGCGTCGTCGTCGTCCTTCTTTTTCCTAGCTAGAGCCCAAAGATGGACGTCTGGAGAAAGCAGGAAGGTATAGACCATAACATTTTTGTCTTCTCCCAACGCCTAGAGGGTCACGTATACATAAACGTCGACAGCACAACCACTCCCGATTTTCCATCGAGCTTCTCCTCGGGTGAAAGTTGAGAAAGAGAGAGAGAGAGAGTCTCTTTTCTTATTCTTTCCAGTCGCCTAGTACACACACTCGAGATTCTTCTTCGTTTTTTTTTTCCCACCTGGTGAAAAATAAAATTTACTTTGGACGGTCCAGTAGAAGTAAAAGGGTCCCCCATGGTCGTCATCTTATATTTCGCTTGTTGGAAAGAAGAAGAAGAAAAATAAAAAGATGAGAGAGAAAACAAGGACAATATAATGATGAAGATGATGATGGGCTATAGAAATCGCTGGCGAAATATTATTAGCCTCTACGACCGACTGGTAGTAGCGGCGGGAAAGTTTTTGGCTTTTTTCAAAATTGAACGTTTTTTTTAAATAAAGATGATGATTCCTTTAACCCCCCTCTAGGCTCTTTTAGCGTGTACGTGGCACACTCTCCGAACTCGTCTCGTTTTAAAAACAAAAACAGCAACACACGCGTGGATCGAAACCTCGGAAAATACCAAATGTGGGTCACGATACTCCGTTCGGCCCGCTGCGAGCTAAATACATTCCGACCCTTTTTTTCTTGTCAGACGGTGAAAGAAGACGAAATGTTTTTTTTATTTTTTTATTTAAATGAAATGTCAGATGAAAACGAAACGTCAAAATAACAAAAATAGAAATTCAAAAATAAAAAAAGGGAATTCTTTATTCATTTGAATTCGGGAAACAAAACAAAACCCCCAAAAAACAAGATGGATGAATTTATCTTTTTTTAAATTTCTTTTGCGGTTTTGTTTTGTTTTCTAGGACTCTGAAATGAACGACGTGTATGTCGAGTTGGGGGGGTTAACTTGTTCCCCCCTCCCGCGACCCGGACGATGCGTGAAAGAAGCCGAGCGCTACGCCATTTCCCGTGTCAAAAAAGGTCAGCCCAAAGTTGAAGAAGCCCAAGTTGACTCGCCCAGAATGTCTTTTAATCGCCAAATTAATTACAAAATAAACAGCACAAAAAGGTCACAAATCACATAATAAGAAGCCTGTCCAACATTTCCTCGATGGTTTCTCCCCCCCCCATCCATCCGGAATACATAACGTCCATTCGCCAACGGGCACAATCGAATTAGATATAAAAATAAAAAGGCCAACAATTGGAGTGAAACCATTTGGCGTTTAAAAAAAAAACGAGATTTGGGCAGTACATTCCCGAAATAGCAGCCGACGAAAGTTGGGCGCAGCGATAGAGCGATAAATAAATAGCGCGAAAAAAAGACACACACACACACACAAGTTCATTCATCTGTTCCGCCTTGTTCAAAAATGGGGAGAGAAAAGATCATTTTCTCCAGAGAAAAAAATTCTATGGCCAAAAATATAAGAACTGGAATATCGAGATTTTTATTTTATTTTTTCCTTTTTCCTTTTGGATATTTAGAGCGTGTTTCCTCCGCAATATGGGCCACACCGAAAAAAACCAACTCGTTGTAGTTACTCGCCAACGCTATCGAAAATCGTATGCAAATGTATTGGAAATCTAGCCACTCTATTTGGGCGCATCATCATCAACTCTCAGCGCGACTTCCACGTTTTATACGTGTCGGGAAAAAGAAAGAAAGAAAAGAGTTCAGCGATTATTCGGGATTACAAGATGGCGCTGCGTGTGACCCACATCAAAAAAATAAACCCGCCGCGCTATCCCGAATCGACACGTTACGAGAAGTGAGAGAGAGTTTACAATTTTATACATTAGCAAAGAAGCAGGTTTTATTTTTTCAACTTTTTAAAATGAGATGCGTCGAAATGTCGTAAAAAATTCTATTTTTATTCTGCGACAAAAAAATACTGAAATTAGCTCGTCCTTCCCTCCACCGCTATTCATCACGCGACACTCACGCGATCCTGCGTATTCCTTTAAAAACCGCCATCACCTAACCCCACCGTTTTTCTGCGCCAGCCAAAAAAAAAAAAGCGAAACAAAACGGGAGCGACGATTTGATTGTCGTTGGAGCTCATCACCATCGTCTGGCCTACATTTCCCGGCAGCTCCTAAAAGATTGTGTCCCTCGTCTCGTCCATCACGAAATTTTTTTTGTTTGTTTTTTTCTCTTTGGGAGAAACAAATAACAAAAAATCAAAAACGACTGGGGTCGCTCGACACAAGTTTTAATCTTATCGCCGAAAAAATATAAAACAAAAAGGACTCGACTCTCTCCGCCTATGGCGGAGGCTTTTTTTTGTTCCGGAATTATTTTTACTTTCACCCTCTTTTCTGTGTCTTACTAAACATTTCCCAGCGTTGCTGTTACAATCTTGTTGACCATTTTTGTTCGTTTTAAAAGGCAAAAGAAAGAAACACAAAAATTTGACTTACGGCGAAACTTGTACGGCGGAGGACGGCGGCTAATTCCGGTTTATCCATGGCAACAGCGTTTTTGAAAAAATCAGTTAAACGAATGGCATTGTTCAATTTTTTAGGGGTTTAAATGAATTTAAAAAAAAAAGGAGATGAGGTTTCGAACCGAAGCGTCTCGGTTACCAGTCGGCACTGCTGAAAAGACGCGCAGGTAAAAAGGGAAAAACGATTCACGACCAAAGGGAGGGAGGCGGGAGTGATGAAAGGCAACAACAACAACAACAAGAGTCTCTTGGTGTCGTTTCTATTTCTCTCCCCGCCAGTCAAAAAGAAGAAGCAACTGCAATAGAGGTCGCAAGGTCGAAACCTTTTCCAGAAAATCTTTTAAATAAAAGACACAAGAGACCGTTTTTTTTTTCTGTTCTGTTCCATGGGGTGTGTTGTTGCTTTGCGGCTTCAATGGAAGTTGTTGCCAGCCCAGCCCAGCCAGGGGGGGGCAATTGTATTGCAACACGATTGGCGTGTACAGGTGAAAAAGAGGTGGAGGAGGGGTTAACCCACAACAATTTCAACCCTCCTCACGTCCTTCGAGGTTCACATCTCTATTGTTTTCTAGAGTCGAAACAACACGGTGACATAACCCGTCACCAGGAAAAGAAGAACAACCCCGACTCGACTTTTAAGCTTCCCGCCACGTCTCTGTCTCGTCCCAAATGGGAGTTTAAGCTTCCAGGTAAAAAATAAAAAATCCAGGGGGAAAAAGAAGTTGATCCCAGGAATTATGCGCGACGCAATTCGGTCGATATAAATCCACTGGGCAGACTGGCACACTCTCCCCTCACTCGTCTGTAGGGAATTTCAATGTTTTCATTGAAAAAGAAAAAGATTTATTATGTGCACACACAAGTCTACCCTTTTAGGCTCAGGAATTTTATTCAAAATATCCTTCAACGTTCAATGAAAGACGACAGTTTTTAGATTTTCGTGTGTCGTGACGGAACCAAACTCTCTCCAGATTTGCAGCACAATGGACGCGAGTCGGGGCGGGGAAATGTCGGAATGCGTTGCGGATGTGGAAGGAAAAAAAAGAAACGAATGTCACTGGCGCAACGCAGCACAAAGTCCCGAGGCTTCGTCTTGGTTATCAAAATGTCAAGGTCTCTAAACGTCCGATCACGCTATAGCAGCAAAGATTAACTTTGTCGTTCTTCTTAAGACTTCCCCCCTTCTGGTTGATATCAAAAAAATTACGTCACGAAACAAATGGGGCGGGACGTGGAAACATCGGTGCAGGGCTTTGGGTCATCCGTCAGGATTTTATTTTATTTTGGTTTCCACGCAGCAATCTAACTTAATTAGATCCTTTTTTTTTTCTCTCTACCTTCTGTTATGACGCAAGAGAAGGAAAAAGCCCAGATGCGAAATATACCGCCACCCACCAGTCCCCCCCCCCCCCCGCCCAGTTGGTGGGAAATTCAAACGAGATGAGTCACACACACACACACACCAAAAATCTGTTTGGGTTTTTTTTCTGTTCCCCGCGACTTTGACAAAATGAGAAATAGACGCACGAAAGACATTTTGTCGCATCCAGCAACTCATCACGGTCTGTTTCACTTGAATAAGAAAAATAAGAATTTAACATTAAACGACCTCTACGGAGAAGAACAACCGTTCGGTTCTATACAAGAAATTTGCCCTCCGAGTGTGACACACACACAAGGATAAAAAGAAGAAGATCCTGTTAGATTTGTTTGGGGATAAGAAAAGAAAAACAAGGTCGAAACGTGATACGGCGTCTATACGGCACTTGCAAGAAGAATAAAAAATTTTCCAGCCGACTAACCATCGTTTCTTTCAAAGTATAAAAAGGCCAAAGCATATGATTACACACACACACACACTGTGCGTGTACTGTGTAGTAGTAGCACTAGTCGTTGCTTGACTACGTACGTGAAAATGATCCATAACACGGTGAAACAATGGAATGACGTAAAAGTGGAAAGAAAAGAAAAAAACAGGAAAAGAAAAAGAACGTGACGGCGAATTTTCAAATGTTTTTGTTTCTTTTTGTTAAATTATTCCACCTGAAGAAGAAACTCTCAGGTGGAAGGTTTAAAAAAAAAAATGAACGTCGAAGAACGTGACCGTACACGTCGGGGTCCTTGTTAAAATCTAAAATAATGTTTCATTTCTCTTCTTCTTCTTTTGTCGAAGCCAATAGGATAGGCGGTGGCAATAAATGATTACCGATTCTTCTCCAAATTTAATCGTTTTCAACTTCTTTCGTGAAAAAAACAAAATTAAATGAGACTCGTCATAAGCCAAATCCTTGGCCCACATTTTGTCGTTCATCATTTTCTCTCTCGCGTGGCTGTCGTTTTCGTTTGAAAACAATTTGACGACCCCATCCATTGAGAATTCCGAGTCGACTTTTGCTTATATCGGATTTTTCCTTGAAGGAATTTTTTGTTTTTAGTTTTCACGAATGAAAAATGTAATTATTTCACGCGAAAATGGCGACCTCAATTTTATTATTATCAGGCCAAACATTCAATTTCTTAATTGGAAGGTGTTCTGGGTGCCTTTCCCGAGTCACACGCAACGGTGGCCGTGGTCTGGCAGGTGCTGCGCACATCATCCTTGCATACACACACACACACACACACACCTGTGTCAACGCGTCACGCACGTATCCATTTTCCAATGTTTCGCTAACCGCCACCTTTTTTTTACGACTTTGAAATAATTTTTTTTTTCTCCTTCTACCCTCCCCCGATAAAAAATTCCGATGAGAAAACAAAACCCCAAAACGAAATAATAAAATCATTTCATTAAACTTACCCTGGGACGATCGAAATATCCTGTGGCGCCGGTGCCGGACCGGCCGGTGGTCTTGTACTTTGTGTATTTGCACGACGTCGGGTCCGTGGCCGATGTCGACGTCGTGGCGCTAGCCATCCCGGGATATATGAGTCCGTTTCCAACGCCTCAAGGCGGCCGAATTAATTCCGAATCGTGTCAGTCAAATTCGACACTCACAAAACAAAATTGCTGACCGGTCGGTGGCGGAAAAACTAGAAGAAAAACAGAAACTGTTTTGAGAAATGTAAAGAAAACAACAACAAAAACTCTCAAGGAAAACCAAAAGAAAACACACACACACCCGGTGAATAAGTTTTAACGACAAGCTCTATAGCTAATTAACAATTGGTTATTCGGCTAACGGCCTCCACACCGGGTTTCTATAATATTTGTCTTCTTGCACTTTTAATGAAGGCGATCGATTTTCAGGTGTGTCCGACCTGTCGTCCAGCAGAGATTCAACTGCCAGCGCCGTATTAGTTGTGCAGCCGTTTCACTTTGGGACACACTCGCCTCTGTATGTGTTTTTGCTTCTTCTTCTTCTTCCACATTTTTTGGCTTTTTTAGCTCCCCCCTCATTTTTACTTAGTTACTACTTCTTCTTTCTTTTCTTCCTCGTTTTACAAGCGCTTCCACCGAAAAACACACACAAGGAACACACACACAGCTGCTGGATATGCACAGCCAGGAGGAGGAGGAGGTGGACAAATAAGGAGGAGGTGTAATAAGGTAAAAAAAAAAAGACGAGAATTTTGAAAGGGAACGAAGGAGGAGTTTCAAAAAATATAAGTCCGAATCCCCTTCGTCGTGCTTCCCTCTCTCCTATTTCTCTATGCGTGTTTCGTGTGTGTAATCTGGGCGCCTCCATATGTTACCTAATACACACGGGATTGGAACATGTGTGTGTGTTTCTTTTTTGAATAATATAACAATCGAAAAGAAAAGGAAACAAATTGATTGAGAGAATGAAATGGAATGTTGAGTTTTT
Organism: Daphnia pulicaria; assembly: GCF_021234035.1. Taxonomy (NCBI): domain Eukaryota; kingdom Metazoa; phylum Arthropoda; class Branchiopoda; order Diplostraca; family Daphniidae; genus Daphnia; species Daphnia pulicaria. Next base: position 11,982,301 of record NC_060916.1, read on the forward strand.
TCGGTTGGCCGGAACTGCGGGGGGCACATTTCGACGTTTCATCATCGTCAGAAAAGATATATGTTTTGAATTGAAAAGCGATTTCTTCATCAATAATAATAAAAAAGCGAAATGGGTTAGTCTTCAAAGTCAATTACCCAATTCAATGCGTTTGGCAATGCGCCCGCAGAGGATAATAGAAGATCATCACGTTACCAAATAATTATGTTAACCCGGAGGAATGACCGATGATCAAATCGATCATGGAACCAAAACCAACAAGGTCGTTTTCACCTGTCACATCCAACCCCCTCCCAACGGCGGCAATTGGACATTCTCGTGCGGGAGCGAATCGGCCCAGATGCCTGAGAGAAATTTCGGTTCAAATATTTTTTCCGTCTCAATCAAGTCAAATTTCCAAGAAAAAGACGTCACCAGTTGTTGTTGTCCCCAAAACTAAATAATTTCCAAGAGAGCAGAGGGGCAACACACACACACACACATACATTTCTGTTTGTTTTGGAACACACATTCTTTCATGGGGACCTCGGGGGCTTGGTGATAACACAGTGGACCAGTTACTAGGTCCCCCCCCCCCCCAGAAGAAAAATGACAAAAAGGCAAAGTCGTGACTGAAAAGATCGAGTTCTTTGGCGATTGCCATTCGTTAAAGCCCTAGATATCACGTATACAGCTAAACACAGTGTGTGTGTGTACGTGTGTGTGCACGCGCGTGTGTCACACATATAGAAAACCGGTATAGAGTTGGCTAATTGGCTCAACCCAACGTATACACACATCCAGAGTCATCCACACAAAAGTCTTCTTTTTCTTGAAGACTACTGCAGCCACGATAACTACCGACATCGCCTCCCATTAACATATACGGCGAAACCCTTTTGCTCTACTGGACGTCTTATTTCGACAGGGGCTTGTGCACACAAATCGATCAGGCCACCAGGCTATCAAGTCCGCGTCCAACGCTGAGAGAGAGAAAGGCGTAACTCGCCAAAAACGACGAAACACGAGAAAAGTATGTGGGCGAAACTTGACCGCCGAATGACCGAAGCTCATCATTAAAAAACATTTCTCCCTTTCAAAAAAAAAGCAAAGCTGTAAAAAACCCCAAAACACAACAATGGTTAGAAACAATTAAGACACTTTCATTCACCATTTTTTCGTTTTTCTTTTCCTGCAAACCAAAAAACCCAAAAATCGTTAACTACTGGGAAATTAAAGAGAAACAACACACACACACACTCTCTATTTTCCCGGAGAGAAAAATAAAATCCGCGGTGTGGAAGTGACGGTGGTGTCATATTACCCCCCTCGAAAATTCGCTGTAGATGTGTATAATCTGCTTTTACTCTCTCCTTTTTCAAAACAATTAGCCGGAGCGAATGAACTCGCCCTGGTCGAGCGCACACACACACACGTACTAGTAGTCTCATGTCTACGATTGTGTGGGTGGATGGCGGCGGTCTAACCGAAGAGTTTTTACAAGTCATTTCCACCGCGACAATAGGCAGAGCAAGTAAATTGCACGCCGAGTTGCTTTTTTCTTCTTTCCCAAAGTTGCCATCAATGTTAACAACCCTGACTAAAAGCCAACGAAACAAGTCGGAGGGGGGGATTTTTAAAAAAAAGAGAAACGAGAGAGAAAGGAGTAGAAGAATAGGGAAGGCCCCTCTCGTCTTGTGTGTGTTTGGTTGTACGTACGTCAAGGTGTATAGGAAATATGATGCGTCCAGCGGACACGAATTGACGTGAACGTGCTCCGGCCAGTTGAGCATTTAAAAGGGAAGGAAAACAGGCAGAACAACACCCTTCCCATCGTTAGTTTACAATGGCTATAACACACAATCAAGGGAATTTTTTCTCTTTCTACTTTTTGGGTTGGAAGAAGAAAACAAAGTTTCGCTTTCATTCCGTAAAAAATAGCATTTTCCCTTTCTCGGTTTCCCTTCCGCGTCATTCCCGATGGAATTGTTTCTTATTTTATGGGGGAACACCACCACCACGCAAGAGCTGTCAGAAATAATAATAAAAGAATAGAAAACAAGAGGCAAAAAAGGCGGTGGTGGTGGTGGCGTGAGGGCGAGTGGGATAAGGGGGGAAGGTTACTCGGTATTCACGAACGCAATTCGACCGGAAGACTTACCAGTGTTGTTGTGAAGGAGAGGCAGACGCGCGAAACCCTAAAAATAATTTCAAAAAAGAAAAAGAAAAAGAGAAAAGACATGTAAATACCAGAACACGGCCAGACGAGACATTAAAAAATTTTATAAAAGAGCTAAGATTATTGCACACATTTTTCCAACCTTGGTTCGTTTGTTTTTTGTCTTAGTACTATTTCGAGTTAAGCCAAACTTCCATTTAAACCTGGAACTTGACGTTCTAATGGTTGAAATAAAAAGGGAAATTTACGAACAAGGATCGATGGGCAGAAAGAGAATTAAGCCTTGAACTTTGAGGAGAATTACTTACGTTGGGAAGTCACTTGGATGGATGAAGGGGGGCCGCCATGGCTGGATGGGTCGTTGGGTTGACGGGGGCTGCAGCTCAAAACAAAAAAGGATGGATCACACGGCTAAGTTTGCATGCCAAGTTGGATGAGCAGGGGGCATCGACGACGACGTTGATGTCGCCGACAAAGAGCGATTCCACCTGAAGGGCCTCGTCGTCCTTTTAGTTGTTTCGTTTAGGTGGAAAACTGCGTTGCAGACGTGGGCCGGTGAGCAGATGGCCTTCCCTTCATGACGTCGATGGCCTTCTCAGGCCAGTGATCCAGATGAAGAGCCACAGCGTCAGAGTCTAACATTGAAACGCCAAGGATGAAACGAAAGTTACAGCTGAATCACTGGCGGATGCTGGATTCAATGGGCACGATCTCTTTGTGTAAGTGGTCGACAAAAGCTATACACTCGTCCTCCGTCGATATTCAACAGATGGGCTATGTACGAAACAAAATAAAAATAAGATCTTAAAATATGCAAATTATTGAAACATCATTTAATCGTTGAAACAAAACGTGAGAGCGAAAATTACTTTGTACCTAAATCGGGGGGATTGACTGCATAAAGCTGGGCCACCACGAGTATCTTCTCTCGAGTCTCGAGTTGAGCATTTACATTTCGACTCCTATTTCGACCAGTTGAGTCGTTTCACTGATGGCTTCTTATTCATCTCCGGTTCGCTGAATCCAAAAGTCATCGGTGAACGCCACGTGAGATACGTACACGTTAGCAGGCTCAGGCCGACTGGAATTCACAAGTTAAAAAGACTTTGAGTTGAATTCCATCGGCATTTCCTTTATCAAATTGATGATCTTAAGGGTCTTCAATGTTGCGAAATATCAGGAATGGTGTGAAAGCTACCTAAATCTTGTTTGAAGTTGTATGCCCTACGGATATCAATGACAAAATGTTAGGAAAAGCACCTTCTCTCCTTGTTTTGTTATTTATGAGCAGTGTTAGAGCGAAAACTTCATACTGTTATAAAATAAATCAAAAATCACATAAATCACTGTCTCAAGTCTTAACTATCAATCACATGCATGTTGCCATTTACATGTATGAAAAATACATTTAAATAATAACAGAAAAAAGGTATTTTTTTGTTTAAATAGAAATTCATAAAAACAAATGTTTTTTGTTTGTTTTTTTACCTTGAAACATGTGCCTATTGAACCTTGAAGCAGCTTGCAGCATGTGCTACACTGCAAGCACGTGAAGACAATGTGGGATATTAATTATTCAAAATTCAAAAGTCAGAAACGCAGAAAGCAGACGAAAGATGACAATCGATACAAGAGATTAAGGATCACGTGGTCATTATCTGTGATCGATAGTCAATTAAAAATACTGCTTGCGATTATATTTTTTTTTAAATTTTAGTTCGATATTTTTAACAGAACGAAAAATATTTGAGGTAGCAAAAAAGAAAGAATCTGCAAGAATTTTACCAAATGTTTGAAACAATCCCTTGCCGCGCACGAGTTTCCCTCTAGGATCGACCTGCTTTGAATGTTTTGAAATCTGAAAAATCTAAAATCTAAATTTGGATTTGCGGAATGCGGGAATGGTACGGAATTCAATCAGATGGACAAATTGGTTGTTCTTAATTCTTTCTCAATAGTAATGAAAATAATGCCATCGTAAATTCGTAACCCATAAATTCCCGGTGTCTCGGCTAGTTGGGTCGTTCAGACGTACGATTAAACATCGTGGACCGTTACCGTTATCTCGATAACGCAAAGCGTTCCAACTAATTAAACAGTACCCAGCATGCAGCGCAATGAAGTAGGTACGAGCGCTGCACTGAGGTCGGGCACGACTCCAAGCAACATCTTTTTGTGTAGTTCGCTGTAGCGTGAGTCTTCTACGATCTACTGTTTAGTATACTGTAGTTACCAGAAGAAAATTAGTCGCCATGAAAACACATAACATTGATCATCATGACACACTATCAAAATGCAAAGCTAATTAATTAAAAAAAAAAGTGAAACCTCGAAAAATATGTCACACACATGCATGTTTCAACTAGAAAATCGAATGTTCTCGAAAATGGGTTTAATCCTGTCTATAATACCATCGGTAGACGGACCCATTCAGAAGCGCATTGAAGCAGCTTCTCGTACTCTTAGCCATTTCAAACAAGTGTAAATTAGGATGTCTGGCAGCTCTAGTTTACAGTGAGCTTCGAATCCCTAAACCGAAAAAAATAATAAGCCCTATAGTTTCACACCTAGAACCTAGAATTAACACTTTACATAACGACTGATTGATTGATAAGTCCGCAAAATATTGCCTTCTGATCCGAACCCAACATTGAAACCCTAGAAAAAAAAATTCTACTTGGCTAAAAATTGTTGACAAGTAACCAAATGTAAACAACATTTCAAAACGCCGTGAAGGGAGACGAAACTTTTTTGAAAACTTTATTCGAGTCGACTCTTGGTTAACAGAACAAAGACGATGAGTATGCATTCAAAGGTTTCAAAAACAAAAAAAGATTGTATGATCCTCGACTATGAAACAGAATTCGGCCAAAATTGGCTCCTAACAGTTGAGGCTTAGTTAATATTCTTAGAACTCGCGTTTGTGAAATAAGATGAAAATGAATAAACAAAAGCGAAAGAAATAAACACAAGCTAAAGAAAAAAACAAACAAAAAAAAAAGGGATGAAATTTCCGACACCACAAAGTACCTCAGTCAACTGGAAGACTGTTAGTGTCCTCGCTGAGATCTTGACTGATTTTGGTTGATTCCGATTCGGGATCCACGCGAATGAAGATCAGTTTAGCACCCAACTGAGGCAATACGGTGGACGATTGACTCTGGGGAGGCGAGAGGGGTTGCAACTCCGTTGGAATGTCCTTTTGAGGGGATCCATCAACTGGACGATCACATTCCAGGATGGAGAGAACTGCATTAACGACATCAATGTCGCCGTAAGAAAGCGACTCCACTTCGTGAATTGGGCCAGTTTCAGCTTTGAAAACTGCTTTGCAGAGATACTCCGGCTGACAGATAGATTTCATGACTTCAATAGCTTTATCAGGCCAGCAGTCTAAATGCACAGCCGAAAGTTTGCACCGGACCGCCATTGGAGGTACGTATTGATGGATCGGCGAAAGCTGACGAATGCAAGCGACAGGCAGGATCTGCTTATCTCCATAGTCGACGAATATTACTTCGGCTCGATCTACGTCAATTTTCAACAACTTGGCCCTATACCAATAGCCTTAAAAAAAAAAAAATTAATGAGTGAAAGAATAAGTTAAGGAGCCTCACAACTTTTTTAACTTACCATATTCGGGGTGTTTCGCAGCATACAGTTTGCCTACAATAGGCGGACCAGTCAGAAAATATTGATGCGAATTCTCAACACCCAGTTCTACCAGTTTGCGATCGATATCTCCAATAGCATGCTCATCCTCGGCAAGCTGAATCCAGAAGTCGCCAGGAGATACAATGTAGGAGACGTACACGCACCCTTTCCGCATTTCATCCTCGGGTGGAATCATCTCGGTTTTCATCTGCATCACAACCCGTTCGTCATACAAGACATCTGCAACTTTGTTGGTTACCTCGTTGGAAATCATCTCGGTTTTCATCTCCATCACAACTCTTTCATCATGCAAGGCATCTGCAATTTCGCTTGTAACCTCTTGAACGGGTTCATCATGGATTTGTTCAACTTCTCCTAACTCCATCATTTCTGTGGTCTCCGTTACTGCAGCGGCTTCCGAGAGGAGAGTGACATCAAGATCTTCATCTATCAACTGTGTCGCGTCGATTAAAGAAGACTCCAAAGGTGATGTAGATGAAGGGGCGTCCGTCAAATGTCTGATTAAGTTGAAGCTGACGTCCTCGCCCGACGACTTCTGTTCAGGAAGGTTAAGATCTTCGATGTGGGCGGAAACGTTTAAACCCTCGTTGGATGCTGAAACGTTGAAATCATTGGTTGCATTCCCAGCATCCGACACGAAATCCACAATTTCCTGCGCTAGATTTTCAGTAACATCACCGGCAACTTTTACTTCTTCATCGAGGATTGCCAACTGCTCCATGACTTCTGCTTCTTTGAGTTCCATAATTGCTGGCAGTGCTGCTTCGTTGACGAAAGAACTAACCGATTCGCCGAAAGATTGGTAAAACTCATTTTCTTGAACGGCTACTTGTTCCATCCGATCGGCGAGCTCTACTTCCTCGTTTTCTGATGGTTCAATAACAGTCGGGATCGCAACCAGGGGTTCTTCGATTACTTGGCGAACCACCTCCACCTCCAATGGTAAAGTGACATCGTCATCAAACGTATCGAAAAGTGCAGGCTCAGAAGTTCTGGACATCGGGGAAGACATTTCTACGTCATCAAGAGAGTTGAATTCCAGAAGATTATTTGCGACGGACTCGACTTTAAAACTTTCCGGCAACCCCAATTTCTCATTGAGATCCAATCCAGAGGGTTCAAATAATCGGACATAAAGATGTTGTGGCGTCCTACCAACGAAAACCACGGAGAGTACTTCTTCGCAGATGGTCGAAATACACTGGTCGGGGGTGGGAGTAGACATCACATTTTGCTGGATTCCATCCAGAGCGCACTTGAGAGCTAACCCAGGTTGCTGAGCAAAGCGAGTTGGCAAAACCCGTAGATCTCCAACATTAACCGAGGAATAGTTTCCGTAATCAATGTACGTCACGTTAGCTTGAGCTCCGTCTATGCTGTTAACGAGAGCTCGATACCATAGCCCATCGTCAGGAAACAGAGCCAGACAGTGGCTGCCGATCTGAGGCTCAAGAGCTTCACACTGTGACACATCCGTCTCCGCGATTTCTCCCATCAGCCTGTCGACTGCGGCAGGGTCCAGCTGTAGCCAAACTTCGGTGGCAGATTCGATGTATAGAGCCAATGCGTACGTTGACATTTTTTGGCCTGGAGCGTAGTTTAAGTCCATCACAGGCAGCAACGAATATTCTTCAACGGTCACTTCTGCTACCGACATGTCAACGGTAACCTCTGCTCCCGACTCTTCAACGGTCTCATCTGTTCCCGACTCTTCGATGGTCATCTCTGCTGTCGACTCTTCAACGGTCACTTCTGCTCCTAGCGTTGACGGACAAATGGATGACAACTCTTCATAAGGGAGGAAAACACTGGAAGAATCTCCGGTCGATGAAATTATATTGCTTCCCTCATCTTCCGTGTAACGAGAAGACTGTTCCAATAAAACTTCAGAAATTGTGGATAGACCCGCATCCTTGTTGATCGTTTCACACAGTGTAGGGGCCGATTGGGCGGTTTCAACCGCCAACAGGTCGAGTACGTTGTCGTCATTGATGAAAAGGGACTCGATGCACTGCTCACCGTTTTCGTCGGTTCCAAATACTACCCAATGAATATTGTTCGGCTCGTAACACAGGGTATTGAATTTTTCCGCAATTGCTTGCGAACTTTCTGTCTTCAGGGTACCCGGAATAGCCAATGCTGGGATTTCTGCAAACCGTTGTGGTAAGTTGAAGATATTTCCAGTTTGAATCGAGTGCGTATCACCGTAATCAATGAATTGAGCAATGGCCGTGTCTCCATCGACTTCTTTGATCTGTGAACGATACCAGCCATCATAAGAGGGGTGCTTCATTCCATAAAGCTGACCAACAACTGGATTCTCCGCGATTCGGAACGACTCGACATCAGCGTTGTACATCTCCGACATTTGATTGGCCATTTCGCAGAGTTTGTCATCGTTCTCTCTCATTTGAAACCAAAATTGGTTTGGTGATAATGAGTTACTGATGTAGACTTTCACATAAGGGCTTTTGACTTCTTCTTGTAAAACGGTATCCACTTGCTCAGGAAAGTCTTGAATGGGGGGATCTGGGATCGAAGGAAGAATATGCATAGCATCTAAGACACTTTCTTCAACTGATACTTTCGGAATAACCTGTTCATAAAGATCGGTAGCCTCAGAAGAATAGAGTCGGACGTGAAGGACTCCATCTACTACGTTGAAGCACTTTACAATCATAGAGTCCAGATCCATAACGCAATCTTCGAAAGCCTTGGCAACACATTCAGAGAAGACAATCACTTCATGAACGCAGCATTTAAATGCAAAGGCTGGTTGTTGAGCAAACTCCTCGGGCAATTCTCGTAAATCATTGGTTTTAACCACGGAGCAGTTACCGTAATCGATATAGTAAACTTTAGCAGTTTCTCCGTCGACAGCTTCAACTAGAGCACGATACCAGCAACCATCATCTTCAAAGAAAGCCAAACAAGGCTTGCCAATCGATGCTCTGAAGTCCTTCTTGTTGATAAATTGAGGGTCGAGGGCCAATTTCCCTATGCGTTCCATAATCACGTCTACTAACTTTGGTTGAATCTGAATCCAGAATTCAGTAGGTGATTCGTAATAAGGAACTAAAGCGCTGGTGGAAATCGTCTGGCCTGGGACAAAATTCAAATCTTGTGGCGCCAAGTTAATTTGAGTATCTAACACGACGCGGTCCAGGACTTTCTGTTCAATCAAATAGTTTGCAACATCACCAATACCAGGAACATTGAATCCCGCTTCAAACACCCCATTATTTCCATCTAAATTTTAAGAAAAATGAACTGAATACTTGCATTCACTCTTAATAAATAAAAAATCTAAACTTTTACCTGGACTAGTAGAATGAAACAATGCTGTAAGCGATTGTCCAGTTGAAAAGCAGGCAGCAATGTGTTTCTGGGGTTCCGGATTGACAGGTCCGGAAGTCATCTTCTTGACTCCCTTCAATCTCGAGTGCCAAGTCTTAAAGAAAATTACGTTTAAGATGCGGTGCATCAAGTAGGGAAGAAAGAAATTGAATTTACCAACTGAGGACACTGCATGAAGCGCGGGACCATCCGCTTCAACTGTGAAATTGGTGTTTCTTGTTCATTTCCGTAGTCTACGAAAAGAACCTTTGCGACCTGATCTCCAACGGATAGGATTTTCGAGCGATAATAACGCTCGTCTTCGGTGAAACGAGCTACACATGGTAATCCCACAACCGGCTGGTCCTCCAGTAATTCATCGGCAGCCAGCGAAGAATAAAACTCTTCGAGCTCATCTAGTTCGTTCTTAAAAGAAAAAATATGTTAAGCACATAAAAGATAGAAAATTCAGAGTAAAAGAATACGGATTACCTGATAGGCCGACAAATCCACTGGGCTGGTAAAAATTCGACCAGGGTTGTAATACCATGCGATGGTGACATCTATCGGTATCTGGGTAACGGGTAGATATTGATATCCAGCGCTAGGCGGAGGAACAGACGTAGAGCTCGGGGCACCAAAAGCTTCATTGATGACCTTACTTCCATCCACTAGGCGTACAGGAAACTTGCCATTAGAATCTCTCTCAGCGAACATTGCGGCGACAGGTTTTTCCGTGGTACATGCTTCCAATTTGTAATTGTCCTCGACCGTCCAAGTTTTAGAATTGCCTACTCCACTGAGCCTGCAGTGGAATGCTTGTGGAGGTAACTGAACGAATTCTTCATCGATAGCTTTCAGTTGTTTGAGTGGGCTACGTTGGGTGTTCCCATAATCAACAAATAGCACAGTAACTAGTTGGATCGTAGCAGGGGGGTCGCTCAACTGAAGAACTTGTCCACGATACCATTGGCTGTCTTCTTCATACTGCACCACACAAGCAGAGCCGGGCTTTGCGTTTTGAATGAATGGTTTAAGTTCATCTAGATAAAAAAAAATTTTTTTAGATGGACGAAATAGAGTTAACAACAGAAATAAACATACCAGAGTAAACTAGATTCAATTTCTCAACCAATTCATTAAGAATAGTAGAGTTAGCTGATAGCTGAACATAGAAACTGGTTGGGTCAACAACACAAGTTATCTGCACCTGACTGTTCGCAACTGGCAGAGCTTGATGCAAATAAGTATACTGCTTTTGAACAGCTGAAATTGGTGACATCTTCGGCTTCTCGGGTATCACGGCAGGAGGCGAAGTTTCAATTATAGGCTTCAACAGAGGAGGTTGTGATTTGCCCACCTGTCCAAGTCTCTGAAACCCCATGGGACCTTTAGTCTCTCCATTTCCAGTCGAGGGAGGAGGTCCTCGAGGAGCGCGAATCACCTCTTGAACTTGATTAGACGACGATCTCCAATTGCAATCCTTGCTGGATGTTCTCACTTGCCCAGTTTGCGTCGTATCTTCCGTCCCAGCTGTTCTCCAGTTTGTATCTTTTGCGTTTGCGTTGGGGTGAACGTAGTGACTTCTACCAGAATTGCCGTTATCGCTGTTCCTCCTGAAACGATCGTTGTTCGGTCTGGCTGTTGGTTCCGATACATTTTCAACTTGGACTGGTGCATTATCACTACGAGTGCTCTGTTCTGGAACTGAAAATAAAAGAACATTAAGTACTTCTTCATCCATAGACAAAAAAATTGTCAACTTACCGCTAACAACGTAGTTTTTTGGAGTGTTCACTGAAGAAATCGCTTTTACAATATCGTTATTGCAAGGATCGTCAGTCAAAGTCACTGAATAGACTCCGTCTACTAAACTACCAATTTTTACTTTAATCTGCTTTTCATTCACGAGTTCCCGCCAGTTGGGAATAGACTGCATCACACCACCATCAATCTTGCAATGAATGCCATAAGGAGGATTTCGGAAGCAAGTCAACCCTTCTACAGGAGCCAAAATTTTGCAGCGCGGTATCAGCAGACTGTTTCCGTAGTCGATGAATTGAACTTCAGCATCGTTGACCAACTCCTTAATTACACGAATCCGGTAGAATTTGTTGTCTTCATCCCAATGGATCACGGCATAATGCCCCAAGTGGCTTTGGACGTCTGCATACAGCAAGGGAGGGTTGGGATCGGTTGAGTAAGCCATCGTTAGCTCAGCGAACATATCATTTAGATCCTTTACTGGCATCTTCTCGAGTTGTCCAAAAAAACATCCGGGCTCTTCCGGTAAAATGACAAACAACATTTCTTCAGGAGCTAAAGTAGCGAAGGGAATCTGTAGATTTGGTAAAATTAAAACAGAAAACCGTTAGGTTTGAAAACATACAATCACACTAATCAAAATTACCTCGGTTATACATGCTGTAGCTGCTTTATTCAATTTGGGTGGCGAAGGGATTGGGGCAACAGGCGAGCAAACCCTCGATGTTCCGAAGTTAGCCAGAATCGTGCAGAGCATTTCCCGGATACTCCGTCCAAGGTTGTCGTAGAGATTTACTTTTTGTTTGCCCTCGTCATCTTCCACGACTTCAACTTTGAGATACGGGGCTGAGTTGACTAAAGACGTGAAAATTTCGTTCAAGCCAACGAGTTTGGCGACTTCTTCAACGCCATACAAAGAAACTCGATAGGCAAACAAGCGCGGAACCAACAGTTCGTCGGAGATCTCACAAATTGAATCAAGGTTTACTGGCTCCTGGGTCCCGATGTCAGCGAAGTAGACAGTACACTGATCGCCGTAATCACCCACTGCCGTGATCAATCCACGGTGACAAAGTTTGTCCGTTGGAGACAATGCTACGCAAGTTGTTCCAAGTTTCGGTACTCCGCGCAAGGCGGGAGGTGCTGTCGAATCGAGTTTCTTGCGTAATCTCAGAAAATCGCTGGCTTCACTTTTGAGTTGCACGTAGAACTTATGAGGCCCATCGGGAATGTGTGTGACGATAACGTCGTGTCGCCCCTTGGAAGGAATGTCGTTAGTCACGTACGCTCGAGGAGGAACAGGTGACTGATTTGGAGAGCGAGCTGCTGCCAATGGGTACGCCGGATGATGGTCACGGTATGTTGCTGGAATTGCGAATGCAGGTGGCAGGGTGTTGTTTAGGGTCGGTACGTTTAATCTACCTGAGAAGGTGTTAAAAGCAGGCTGGATGTAGGCAGGCTGTTTGTTCATCATCTCACACACGCTTAAAGCTTCGTGATAGGTCTGTGCAGCCACTCCAAGTCCTTGCTGAATCATGGTTGTGGCCAGAAGTTGATTATTTGAATCAAACATCCTTACACCCTGATGTTCACCGTACATGCCCATGGGTGAAGCCTTCCAAGTGCGATTCTCCACATGCATCTTCAAGAACATCACAGCTGGTTCACTCCAGTGGGAACGAGATCCAGGTCCTCGAGGGGCAACTACATCAGCAAGAATAAACTTAGTGGCTAGAGGGGGCCAATCCCTTATGTGCTCTGCCTCCTTTGCAGGGATGTCAAGAGTACGAACAAAAGCTAAGGGTACTGTGTGAGTATCTCCAGAGTCAATGCAAAAAACATCAATTGTCCCTACATGGCTCAATTTAAATTCCAGCACTCTTGCTCGATGCCACTGGTGGTTAATGAGTACACAGAAGACTTGATCCAGTACATTAAGGTTGAGCGGTGGTAGTTTTGTTTCCAAATAGTGCCTGATGCTCTCCAAATATTTTTCCATCAGCAAATACAAGCTACGATCGTGGGTCATACCCCAAAAGTAGACACACGGGCCTTGCCGTCCACGAACGGAATCGTCAATGTGCGTCACGTGGACCAACATGTTAGCTCCGGCCATGTTCAACAGTTGCTGTATTCGCATGAAACACTGTAATGTTATAAACTTAAAATTAGCACAGACTCAACAGCTAAACAATTACTAATAACTTACCAACTGTGAAATGGGGAAAACTTCTTTTGATAACACTTCGAATGAGAAAAGACTTAACACTTCCCGCGAGCCAAGAGAAAAATGCTCTTAACCAACTGATGGCTTAATCTGAAAAGCCAAGCCAGAAACGTTTACGAAAGGAGGAAGGGGAACATCCGGTGAACGATGCAACGTTGCCAAGTTTTGCAAATCCCTATCGTTTCAAATAAAATAAAATAAAAAACAGCGTTCAGAATAAACTTCCATTCAAAACAGAATTTATTCATTGATTTCCACTAACTTTTTTTTTACCAACGTCTGAAAGATTTGCCGCAGCTGAAAGCGTGAAAATAGAGATGTAGCTGCCAATGTGGCCGCCCATCAATAAGTAAACAAAGATAGTTTTTTTTGCCTAACCCTTTTTGAGATTTGAATTTCCCAAAAAAGTTATTAAATCAATACAATTTGAATAACAAGCAGGAAAAAAAAATGAAAACAAAAAATGAAACAAACAAATTAATTGTCGTCCAATCATCTTCGATTTCCATCTACAGAAAAAAAATGGGGAATTTGGTTTAGTAGACTGGTTTATCTATGTATATTCAGTGGGCCGTAATACTTGATCATCCGCCAGTTTGCAAGCAAATTACACGGAGAGTGGCACTACATGGACTCACCGGCAACAACACAAAAATCCAAGACGGAAATCAAAGGATTTGTTGAGGACATGTTGATGTTTTCTCATTCTGGTTATTTACAGAAATGTTGAATAGAATAAGCTGCAGAATTATTAAATTAATTAGTTAACCTCTCCCTTGGCTCGCGTCTGGGTTTTTTACCTTTAGCATTACGACCGGCTTTGTTGGTTAGGCACGTAATTAAAAAAAAATATTGAACAATACAAGAGCAGACATGGAAGGGAAAAGATTGTGAACCCAATGCTTCCAATCCAAAATAGCGCGACTTGAATTAAATTAGAAAAAAAAATATCTAGGAAGGGGGATAAACAATTACGCCGATCTGAGTTTCGGGTGTGAAAGAGAAGAGGGGAAACGAAAAAATAGGGTGCAGCTAAACAAGATCAGCAGTCGGATGAAGAGTTATCCACATTGGTCGAGACGGGCACTGATGGTATTGGATTGAGCCGGGAAGAAGCGGATTGAGCCAATCGGTCTAGCTCAGCGGCCACTTCTCCCGGTCGACTGACCAAGTTCAGCTTGTCGGGAGAACCAGGAACCGGAGAGCCTTCACTTCCAGACGCTGGAGCGCCAGAGTTGGGTACGCTGACTCGATCTACAATTCAATTCGTTTCAGTCAATCAAAATGTCTCATTCGAAAATAGATGCATTACAGAAATTACCTCCAGGTTGAAGCATTCCTGTTGGCGAGGCTGTCGAAGATGACTTCTTCAACAACGAATTGAAGAAGTTGGCCAAAACGCCTTCGGAAGTGCCGCTGATTCCAGTCTTTGTGGGGTCCATCTATCGATTAAACCGCATTCGATCAAAGAATAACGATCAGTTAGTTGACAACGTACTTGATTAGGAACGGCCGAAGAGGAACTACGACGATCGACAGGTTTCTGGACTTGAATTCCGCCTCGGATGGGCGTCCCGGCAGAAGGTGAATTGACACCTGTGCCAGCGGGTGTGGGTGACGCAGTAGAACCGTTTACTGCCCCGGTGATGCCAACAGGAGCTGGCTGTTGCTGCTGCAATTGTTGCAGTAAACGAGATAAAAAGTTCTGTTCATCTTCGGCGTGGAGCTCGGCCTCTCGCGGGGCCGGTTTACGCGCCGTCGGTCGATTGATGACGTCCGAATAATCATCGTCCGGTTTCATGGACTGCAGGTTCTCGTAAAGAATACCTATCTTCTTGTCGTTATCCCATCCAGCAGGACTAACATAAGAAATTGCGGTTATCGAACCAAATAAAAACATAAGCAGAACGTAAGGTATGAATAAAACATACATGAAAACCGCATCCTTTTCAACCACCAGGGCTGGAGTGGGAAACACCAGGCCGTATATTCTGTGCACAAGATATTTGTAGAGCAAGTCGCAATTCTTGTCTTCCTTCACCGACGTATAAAACAAGGCGGCTCCGTATTGCAGGCAAAATTTGCGCAGGTGTTGTTGGATAAAGTCAAAATGTTCTTCCTTATAGTCCAGATCTTTTTCCAGCGTCGCCATGTAGTCAGTCTTTATTTTAAAAAAGAATGGTGGCCGTTATTACGACAGCGTCGTAAAACAAAACGTTAAGTTGAACTGGGAATCATGGCTTTACCTTAGTGACGACTACGACAATATCCAAGCCGAGATTGCGCGTGAGGACTCCTTCCGGAAGAGGAAGCAGGTGATCCATGCCCTCCTCTTCTCCATCCACATGACGAGATGTCCGCCTCAGTTGAGCCGTTTCTAGTTCATCGCCCGGTTCCACGTATTCTTGCCATCTCCGGACATCTACCGATGAAAAATAAAACGCTCAATTCGACAAGCACAAAGGAGAAATTGGAAAATGGCTATTGTTACATTTGTGCTGATATTCCCTAATGGCTTCAGCTGAAAAGGGAAGTTTGTCTATATGATCTTGTAATAGAGAAGCCCACTCTTGTAGCTGATCTAGCATAGCCCATGGGGTTGTCATCGAAACGGTCAGCATCAGAAGGGTTGATGAATAGGTTTCCTCCGTCAATGCATAGCGTAACAAGTGAGCGTGATTCGCATCGCCGTCTAGCAGCCAGACAGCCAAGTGGGTGTGATCTGTAAAGCAGAATAATTTTTGAGATAAATAATCATAGAAATCGAAGGGAGTTGTTAGTGAGACGAAAAACTCTTGACATTTGATAAAACTTGACTTACCATCTCTGTATTCATCCCTAACATCAATGTAAGCATATTCTAAGCCAGAACCTTTTTTGGGATCAACATTGCCTTGTAACTTTGCAACAAGTGTGGTTTTCCCTGATTCTCGGTCACCTGTCACGAGACATTTTCAAAATGTTAAAGAAAAATTGCAGACAGGAAGCAATAATTGATATGATGACTCACCAATGACAACAACTTGCTGATTTGGAGATAGTTTGTTGGTTCCTTTCAGTTGCACTTCACTCAAAACAGATGCCCTAAAATATATCAAACAAAATCAAGATAAATGAGATGGTGATTTCATCATCCTTCAGACAGCTGTCAACGTAAGGTTTCACTAGTAAATGAAATAACACGATGGAAAAAGAAACAAAAACTAATTCAACTAGAAAGACCACAATACTTTTTTAAAGTCAACTTCTAGCCAAAGAACTTATTGTGATTGTACAGAATACAAAAGTAGCAAAGTCAAACAAAAAAATTTTTAGGGATTGTCACACCCATGACTGTTACAAGTAAATAAAATGATGACAGTAGACCTGGTTTTCTCGACAACGACGGCCAAGTTTAGCTCACCATTTCCTAAAGCGTTGAACTCCAACTTACCAAATATTCTCCTTTTCATTGCCATCTTTTTTTTCGTCCTTCATTTGAGCAGCCGTTTGCCTGCTCCTGTCGTTAGCCGTAGCCATGTTGCTTCATTGACGTACTGTATTCCCTGTGTTCCCTTTTCCCTGGCTACACAACACACATTCTCCTCCCACCCTCTGCTGACGGGTTTTCCGGCATTAGCGCCACTGCAGCAATTGTGTAACTCGTTGGCATTGGTTGAAAGGCGTTGCCAAACGCGGAAGAAATTTACAAAAGAGAGCTAAATTGTTACGGTAAATTATGTCAAACAAACAGTCGCTGTTGGCGATACAGCACGATGTAAAAAAAAGGCGGAAGAATTATGATTAACGCTGGCAATAAATTTTTGATTGAATTCTGTCATTCCATGGCGCGTGCGCAACAGCCGCAACTTGATGGTGAAATCGTTTGTTTGATAACTATCGAACAAAAATGCCCGAGAAATTTGATTGCTTGATTGGATTGTGAGCATTCCTCTTGATTGAATTCGGAAAATGTAAATGGGAAATAATAGATTGTAATAATAATACTGCGCACCTGTCATCAAGAACATGTTTACCCAGCATGTAGACTAGAAAGACGACGCAGCTGGAGATCGTTGCCGGGTTGATTATTGTGTTCCACCAATATCTGGCATTCCATTTGTCAATAGGTACGTAGTAATAAACATGTTTTTGGCCCCGCACACGGTGAGTCACGTATAGAAAGGTGATTCATTTAGTTTTTAATGAGTCATGTGACATTTTTCCAAGAAAATTAATTCGCAACCCAATACTATCCCAAAATGATTCACTTGAATTAACGACAAGCTTTTTCGAATATATTAAGAACTTGATTACAGCACGCAGAGCAGTTCGAATAGGTTTCCTTGAAAGAGGAGAAATTCAACAAGAACTTTGTTGACATGTTATAAATTCATTTGAATTTCTCGAAAGCGATCGATCGACCAAACCAAATTCAAATCAACTGCTCTATATAAATTCAAAGTTAAAAATGTTGTGAATATTAAAAGACCTCGGCTTATTGCGGAAGGGTGGCGCAAGGCTTGGCGGCTATTCCCTCAAGTGGGTCCGTCACTACGTTAAAAAAGCTTGTGTCCAGCGACCCGTTACAAATCCGTCCATTGACGGTCCAATAGCTAATTTGATGTCTGACTTGAAAGAAAAGTTGGGATTCCAAAATAAACGCTGGTGGATAGAATCCAGTATGAACGGGTTCGATTATACTTATAGCGTGCCACTGCAAACCAATCTAGTATTGTGTGGGTGTGACTCTTACATCGTCCGGTTACTAAGAGCTGCCCGTGTCGCTATCACGCTGATACCATTATATCTTCGAATTATTTCCGGTTGAGCGGTTGCACTCTAATTCTCTAGTTCAGTTGTTTATAAAGTCAAAACAGGAAAGTTGTGCATTCTGTGATTTTATTATTCGACAGCTCGAAGAAATCATCAAGTCTCCAATTTAATACTGTCGCCACTCAACAAGCTTCTCCTTCAAAAAGGGCCATTATTATTTTTCTATTGCGACTTTTATTATACTTTGACTGGATTGATATATAGCGGCTGAGGCGGGGAACACCCGTTGGCGACGGACATCGTCTGGTCGCTTTATGGATCAATAGTTATTCATTAGTTGCTGCTGCTATAATTCCCGGAAGGACGGAAGTGCTGGGCTCATCAGAGCCTCACAAAAGACCGGCAATAAGGCGAAAACACATCCGTCCTGGGAAGTGCGGATGTCAAATGGACGTGTATAGCCGTTCATCATCCAACTAAGCGTATAGTAGATATACCAAAGTTCCCGTTGAGCTGCACGAAATCAATATGCCACCACCACAGCACCGCTGGCGCGTTATTTGAATCTTTTGATTATTTTTATTTTTGTAACGACGAGTGTCTGGAACATCTGTCACACTCCGTTTGCATCGCGATATGTAAGGTCATCATCATCATTTTCCATCCATCAAATCCGGCCCAATATCATTTGCCAGTGCTTGTCGTCATCCTGTCGTCTAATGGATGGAAAACGGCGGCCGGGATCCATTTTGATTCTGATGGTCCATCCCAATGATTCTCCATCGAATCAGATGACGGCGTATGACAATCAATTACCTCTTCCGGCTGCCAGACTTATTCTTGTATATAGTCCTCTAGAAAGGCCAGTTCTCATCCGGCCGGAACGTCATTGCGACAATCCGCCGGAAGGAAATGCTGCGTGAGTGCTACTCATCAGTCGAGACATTATTAGTATAGTTGAATTTGGCATTGGCGAATAACGCCGTGGGACCCCCGCCATTGGATGCGGATTCAAACTGGAGTGGGTCATCAAACGCGCTAACGAGGATCGATCGGATCCAAAGTTTGACTTTTGTTTTATTTTAAAAATGCTGATTTATCGACGTCGATCCTTGAGAGACCATAAACCCTTATAGTACTTTAAGTTCACATCTCTTTGAGTCTCTCCTCCATCATCCGGAAGACGCCTACTTGTCGCTCAGGAGCACTCGGTAAGCCAATGATTATTCGGCAACCTTTACATGATTTTCCTGGAACTGTTTCATCAAGTTCAAGTCTAAAACTTGTCGACATCAAACGGAATGAAGAGTCCAAGTCTGACAAGAGTTGCTTTAGATCATCAGTCTGAGAGCCTTCCGCCGGAATTTTGGGGTTCAGTTCGCCAACCCAAACGGAATCGACTCCGTATATAGCTATTAGTTATACACTTTGTCTTAAAGTTTGCACGAATTTTCTATAGACTTTCGTGATAGATATAAGCTTCTTATGCATATATTCCCGAAGGCTGGTGGCTGGTCTCCTTTGTGCGTCATCAGGATTTTCCCATGAAATATTCATTTCAGGGGTTGCAATAGATGCGTGTACGCATACGAAAAGTTATGAAGTAGTACTAGGCTAAATAATAATATAGGCTACTTTTCTGCGAATTAGTCATTATTTGGAACGCTGTAGGCCTGTAGCTTCATGAAATAATACTCCTCGAACGGAGGAGTCCAAACTCAACAATCCTGCGTAAATGTAAGTCCCATAATAAGGCCATGTACATCGTCCATTTGAATTTGATATGTACCATTCGTTTTTCCTATATCAGCTTTTAGAATTATAGGCATCTAATATAAACCGAATTATTAAAAAAGAAAATAGAAATAAAGGAATAATCCTATTATTACGCATCGTGCAACAGGTATTCCGTGTTTCCCATGTTTGGGAGACGAGTTTCTAGGAGGAGTACCTGATAATAATCAGGAAAACAAAATAAACCCAAGACGTGCTTGTTTGACCGAATTACACGGCCGTTGGCCGGCCGGAAGAGAGACACATCCATCCACTCGTCTCATTATATTCCGGTTATAGATGATTATTAGCCTCTCTCTCTCTCACGACTGGCTACTAATCACGTTGGTATCAAATGTTATACCGTTACAAGATCCGCCGGCGGGGGCAGTAGTAGAAGAAGAAGAAGCCCCGAAGTGTTGCATTTGTTAGAGCTGATTGCTATTACAAACCAGAAATTCAGGTCGAATAGAACCTATAATACAAGTGCTGAACTCGCTTGTTTAGATATGCAGCCAGCATCACAGCCTCTAAGAACGATATAATTATATCCCTCATTATTATCGGAGGGTTTGGTTTTTCTTTTTTGGGGGCCGGTTTCTTCCCGGTGATCTTCCGGGAGTGCCGGTGTGTATCCGGTTTCTTCCAAGAGAGTCCGGTCACAGAGGACACGAGAATAACCCGGGGAATGTGCGCTGCCAGCCGCCATTAATTAAAGCGCAAAAGTTTGGTTGATGAATTTGATCAACTTTGTGAGTTATATAATATAGCAGCTAGGATTATTCATTTCTATCGGGGAACGGATTATTCGACATAGTTGTTGATGTATCTTTGGGGAATAAGGCAAGAGGTTGTTGTATAACCGACAGACGATTCATGCTGATTCATTGATCTCTGGTGTGTACGCACTCCTGCTGTCGCTCGACAGGATCCAATAAGACTTTTGATTCGGGACTTATTGCTATCTAACGCTCCTGTATGGTACACAACTTCCGCACAACTTCAAACAAATAATATTGCGGTTCGAATCTATAACTTGGCGGTTGTAATTAAAGATGCGCGTACGGATATATAAATCAAACAACGGCAAGTTTAGATTCGACGAACAGCAATAATTGAATTGCGTAAGGGAAATTGTTACCGTGGGGAAAATAATTGATGCAATTGAATTACAAAAGACGTTGAGTGCTGGCAACTCGACATTCAAAATTGGCGCGTAGACTTTGAAAATTTGAAATGATTCCTAGAAACACTCCCAACAAGGAAAGATAATAATAATGTAGTCCTGTGATGTTGAAAAATGAATTTCCCCCGTGATTTGACTGCATTGTTCGAGTGCCTATTTGATATCAAAGCTCGCCGAGCGTATATAGGCCTACGTGACACATGAAACAAACCTTTGAAATGCCCTCGATTGTTTTTCCTAGGAATTCCATCTCCAACAAATCAACAAAAAAGGTAACACAAGAGTTGATTCTTTCGACAGGTAATCGACCTTACCGTCTCTTGGGAGCGTTGACAGCTCTCCAATAATAATATAACGTCGTGTCATCGTGTTGTTTGACAGATTCTCAGCTGTCTATATACCCTTTCTCTTCTAACGACTAATAATCAGTTGTTCTGAAGCAATCAGCTCAGTTATATTAGGGTTATTCACTTGTGTTTCAACGTTTACGAGGTGTTGAATCCATGTCGATTTCCCAACGTCAGTTGGAGATGGAGCGATATTATATACGAGAGATGTTTCAGTCTTCATTTCGGTTGTTGTAGGCCCTATCGCATAAATGTTGTCGTCAGTAGCGACCAAGATGGACCCCATCAGCGTCGGTTTCATCGTCGGAATTTGCATCATCATTTCCGTGGCCGTTCTGGTCATCATTTGCCGGAAAATCTACGAATTTCTGGTGGACAAGGAGCGATTTTATTTCCCGCACAAGTTCGACGACGGCCAGTGCGCCATTTGCCTGAATCCGCACGAGAACAAGTCGCATCCGCACTGCGGCCACGTCTACTGCTACCAGTGTCTAGTTGATTGGTGCCGGATCAAGTTGGAGTGTCCCACGTGCAAGGAGCCGTTCAAAGTGTTCCGGCACAGCATCCGATCGTCGCTCAACTTCCGCATCTACGTCCCTTATCCGCTGGTCAAAACGGAAGAGGAATTATTCTTTCCGGATTATTTCATTCCGGCCGGATATGTCCGCCCGTTTGAGGATAACGCCCAGCAGACGACGACAACTGGTCCCTTGACGGAAGACGAACTCTTCCAGCACTATTTCCAATCGACAGCCGATCAAATTCTGCCACCGTTGTAAAATAATAATACATCAATAACAATTTCGACGTTATACAATTATATACCCTATTTGCTCACGTTATTTCATCACGTTCAATGTTCAACAAATAAAACCCCACGGGAGAATCAAACAGGTTGGTTTTCTCATTACGTCAAACAATAGGAAACGAATGTTTCCATCATGATGTCATATTAGAAATTTCTGTCACTACCGGATGTCCGGAATTGTTTTCTTCTTCTTTTTCTTCTTCCGATTGATTTGCTGGAGGGACTCGAACCATATGGGATGCATAGCGATCAAATCAATAATGTTCTCATTACGATTCTGAAATGGCCAGCAGCCATTTCCGTCCAGTCTATTTGGCTCAGTGCAGCAGGGAGTAGCAGCAGGGAGTCTATCGGTTAAAGCGGAAGAGATACAAATTGATCTAAACAAACGATAAGCACTTTGAAGACATGCCCCTCCCCCCCCCCTTTGTATCATCAAACGTTTCCATCTCTCGTCAAGGATATATATGATGTCATCCCACAAATGAGATACCGAGAAAATCCATCCGCAATAAATGGCGACGGATGGACAACCGCTGTGTGTATGCGGATGAATAACATACGCAATCCGCCGGTGGAAGAAAAAAATAAAATTTGAAATTATATAATATATTAATATCCAGTCAGCAGGATTTCATATTTCTATCAAATGGATATGAATTTGTGTTGTATCGGCTATAGGCAGTTTTGATTTCGAACCGCATATAGATTGTGTCGTTATTAAAAAATATGTTATCAAAGGTTCTTTCATTTCCTGTGACCTTGAGCGATCAGCATCCACCCTTTTTGTCTAGTTGGAATAAGAATCGCCGACGAATGCGCGGGATTTCTCTGTGTGCTTGCCAAAACAAACCAGTTGTCTTGGCAAACACACGGGGATGTTACAAAAAAGGAGGCCAGCGGGTTCGACTGCCCACCAGCAGCCAAATGGTATAAATGTACTTTACACAACAGCTGATCGATTCCGGACCGCAGCAGAAAGTCCTATTGAAGCTGTACAGATGAATACAGTATATACCCTGGTGCGAGTTTAGCTTTGGCTTCCACGTGACGGAATCCAGCATCCAGCTGCAGTTGCATACTATTTCTCTCTTTTTTCCGCCGGAAGAATATTCAATTTCCTTGACTGTGAATGGGAAACAGCGACGACGATATATCCGGATAGCTATTTTCGTTCCTTTATTATTATGCGGAACCACTGGGCGGTGGCTGTGTCAAAAAATTTCGACACATTGAGCTATAGTCGTGGACGCTTTTTGGCTTGGCTATAGCGCAATTAATTATTAACTATAGTATAATAAGCTATTCGAGATGATGCTCAAAACAGCAGCTTCAGATTTTGATGATACCGTTAATGAAGCCAAAACACCGAAAACCTGCACACACAGCAGACAACGGCGACAGCCGATGGCGGAGGGCCCGCCCATTAATTATTGAATATCAAAGGCGCCAGTTATTCGTTCGTTTGCTCACCCAACTCCGCAGACACCGAAACTTGGGGGTAGTAAAACGAGTTATATAACTCGTTGATCAAACATATATTATATTGCCAAGGATATTATACATCGTTCATTCAACTGCGTATTTCCAAATCCAATTAGTGGCATGTTCCTCTGGAGCCTGTGCAACTATCTATTATTTAATTCAACAATTAAAAATTATAAAAATAATTAAAGGGTGATGTAGAACGAATTAAAATAATTAGCTGTTATACGTTAATAACCTTTCGGACGCATCGCACCAGACCCAACAACATGAAAATGTTATTCGCATTTTATTTGACGCCTCGTCTAGCCAAACAAAGAGCGGTTAAAGGTCTATACACAAAGCCAACATTTGTATAGACACACTGTCAACACTTGTTCCGCTGATGGATTAACACACTCGAGCGCCGTTTGAACGGGTTTTCCCGCAATGCGAACTCTGCTGTGACGTCAAAGTCGTCGCCTTATTTCCAAGTGAGAGTTGACAGATTGCCAATCAGAAAAGTCGTATAGGACGTACTGTACATATCCGTCTGGGACGAACTTTCAATTTCTCGATTTTCTTTAGATTCCATCGCGGCGCCGGATAGCGCAGCAGCCAAATGTGGAACGATGGAAGAGAAATGTCGCGTGAACTTTTCAACATTATAAATAGTGAACTGAGCTGGAGAATTAGAATAATATGTAAACGCTCCCAAAAACCCAACCAAAAAGGGATAAAGTTGCCCGGCCCCCTCTTGATAATAACAAGCACAGTACGCGCTTCGAAAATGATAATCCCCGATGAAAGTCGGTCGAGCTGCAAGTACAAGAGATGTCACAGCATTTCTTTTTCAAAATTTGGTTTAGCTGCGCGTGTGTTGCGCTGGCGACGGAATGCCGGGCAACATCGCAATCTTGGCTTTCCGCTAAATGAATCGATCCTTTTGATGTACACTATTCATCGGGGATAGCGGACGTGACCGACCAAGAGCGACAGGTTGCCTTGGTTATGGCAAATCAAAAGTTGTTTAAAAAAAAACCCTCAACATTTATCATTTAGAATGTATCGAAATAGACGTCAGTGAACTTTTATCATTATCTTTAAATCTAAACCATTTGGAATGGGGACAGAGATGTGCAAAGGTCATTGATGTAATAATACTATACTCTCTCGGAGCAAATGTCGTTCATCTTTTGTTATAGACGACGACATCGTAAAAAGGCAGCCTTATATTGTTGGGTCCATTTGACGTTCTATTCTTCTTTTTTTTTCGCCAAACTAAAAAGGTAAAGGGGTACAGCGGTATTATCAATGAATCTAATTTGATTGGTTTTCTCAGATTGGAATGCCGAATTCATCAAAAATGATTTATATAGCTGAGATGTGATACATATGACTATTATAGAGAAATCGATGCTGTGGACGTTTCTTTTTGTGATTCGCTTCTTTCAAATATATCTATATAATGCCCTTTATTGTCTATATCGATGTAATATAATATCGCAGGCTCAGCTGTTTTGATTAGATTGATTTTGATTTGGGGCCCGGAAACAAAAACATTTCTGTCCGGACGCTTTTTTCAAACAGCGAAAACTGAACCCAATTTGACGGAGGGCTGAACTTGTTGTTATATCGTCATGGACTGTTTTCTCAGCAGGATTTCTATCTCGATTCCAAATTAATATGGAAAATTGTTATTTTGTATCTATAGGATAAAGGAAAACAAAGAATAACAAAAAAAAAACATTCAATGGAAATAGTCGATCGGGTTGCGCATAAAACAAACGGCTGACGTCAAACGGCGCAATTTCACGTCATTTTCCATGGCATTGAATTAATGAGCATTATACTATTTCTCATTTCATAATCACAAGGAAATATATTTCTATTTTACCTTTATAAAGATGTATATGGCATTGATCAAATGTGCATCAGTTTCCTTCTTGTTAACGAATCTCCACTTGCCAAAATTGTTCAGTCATGTGGTGTCCCCCAAATGAGATCATTATTATGCGGACATCGTCGTCACACAACCCGCGAAAATTGAATGCGCAACCGGTTATTCTTGTATTATTATTGAAACGGCTTTTTGGGTGTTGGACGAGTGCTACATAATGAACCACCAAGGATTCTTTTCCCCCTAAAATATACATGAGAACTGACGTGATTAAATACAGATGAACTTTCATTTTAAAACAGGATTTTTTTAAAAACTAGATGTGATATCCAACTTTCAATTCCGTCCGTTTGGTGATCGACCGACAAGTGCGCCGGAGTAGACGAGTAGTCAATCAATGAAAGCGAAAGTGTCCCCCCCCCCTTCAGTTTCCTAGGAAAACTGATAGAAATCAAGTCATCAGAAATAACACAAGTCCCTTACACGGAACATGTGTTTAGCTGCTGGTCAGCCATTAATTAACCTATAGAACTTTAAGTGGTCTGGCATATATATATTATAGCCCTATAGCTTTACAACAACTTTCCATTTCACAATTTCCTGCAGACTCATCTCGTTTTTTTTCTTTTAAATGTTTCCATTTGTTTAAACCCTGGCATTTGCTGACTGGTCAATATACAATCACCGGACCGGAAAAATACATGTTTCAGCTTTCACATACCCAAAATAAGACTTTCTCATAACTCGGTCAGTTCACTTCACCCAGAATTATTATAGGTGTGTGTAATACTTTGTCCAACTTATTACACACACTCTCACTATACCCATTTTGTATCGATAATTTCCATCGTGACAAATCAGAAAAATATTAGAAACTTCAATAGAAATTGATAACCTGTTGTTGTTGTGAAAGATATATCCGTTTTCAAATATTGGCACGCAAAAACTAACGTCATCTAGCGACCAGTTCCTATAAATATTTTCTCTTTTTTTTTCCTTATTCGGCAGGGGGTTTAAAAGAAAAGAAAAGAAAATAAATTAGATTGTGTAATAGCAGACGGCCAGATGGATGTGGCGCAACCCTTAAGCGGCTGCCATCAAAGATAAGTGCTACCTGGTTTTGTTGGGGGTCTACTATCATTATACGATTCTGGGTTTCTTCATCGAGATTTCACTTCTTCTAATCAGGTTACATCATCGCCAAGTTTAGAGAACCGTAACGGGACACGCCCCGAAGTAAATAAAACTGAAAGCGGAACAGGAAAAAGTCCCCGCAAAGAAGAAGAAGAAATGTCGCAATAACTTTTTTGATTTTTCCCGCAATTTTTTTGTGTTTGAATTCACTCCGAAAAGTTGTCCAAGTCTCTTATCTCAACCTTCCGATCTATTACACATTTGGAGGACTCCGCCGAGTTCAACTTTTCCCCATCACACGTTTCTCGGTAATAATAAAATTTTGATTCCGGCTTCACTCACTCACCAGCCAAATCTTTTCCTATTTCCAACTGGCGAAAGAATCCACAACCAGGGGCAGCCGAATGTTTTAATAGTTAATAGTAAGTTTTCTTGACTTCCATTTCAGAATCAGTAGCTAAATCAAATAAAGTATCACTTGCAAATATTGGTATCAAACTATTATACTATTTATTAGTCTGTCTGTGTATTTTATATGGCGCCGTCTTTTTGTGTTATTTGAATCAAGTTTGCCGCCAAAGGAGAGAGATTTCACCTTTCACCTTTCACCTTGATATCCTTTGGGTATATGTATACATGTATATATAACGAAGTTGTTAAATTACTATACCACCCAGACACGAAGTATACAATACAACAACCACGCCTTTCGGTGCGCGGGTTTTTATTTGTTAGATGTGCATTAAGAATGTACACACACACACATAGTCTGTGTACTTTGTACAATACAAGACAAGAGAATAGCATCACAGTAGCAGAGAGAGAGCTCTAATTACATTCATTAATAGCAGCAGCAGCCAGCTGTGTGTTTATAGTAGCAAAAGAGCCCAAACTTTATCCATATACTTTTTATCCCATTAGTTGATGGCGGAGAATCAACGCTTTGATACTCGAGAAATAGTTGTTACATCTACACAATATAATTACAGTTGGCTCGTCCATCAAATCAGGTCAAATAAATCCTGATCCGGAAAGAAGAGGGGAATTTGATTCAAATGTCACGCTGTCGATTGATTTACCTCTGTATAGCGTGCTATAACATTACCTTTGATCGGGTAATATAATGTGGGTTGATCGCCGATCGGATATCCTGTAAATAGAAAGGAAAAATGACACCGGCCGCATTGTTTAAGAGTGAACAACCTTTTCTCCCTCTTATTGGCTTCCAAGAAGATCTGGAGGATTCTATTAAAAAAAGCAATTATCTGCAAATTTGTACTTAAATTATCTTAACTGTGGTACCATTTGATGTTCGATTATTTAAAATAATTTCTATCGATATCATCGATATCTTATTGACTTATTGAGGCATGGCAGCTAATTAAAAAATGAGTGTCGTCTGCTATCGTTTAATTTACCAAGTGTGAAGACGATGGCTGCACGATAATAACTCAAGGAATAAAATTTACAAAACTGTGATCGTCTTCGGCTCTCCATGCTCTCCAAACTCCATGGATTGCCAGGTATAAAATTAAAACTTAGAATACAAATGAAATGATTACAGGAGCTTCAATAGAAGAGTTAAACTGGTTCCAAGTTTGTGAAATCCTTTAGTCCCTGACAAGCATTTATCATGTAGTATAAGCCCTCTGTTGAAGCATGGCAGTTTAATTGTTTGCACTATGTAACTTTTTTCTATTCTATTGTTCAGGTTTGAGGCCTGTGCCAGCTATGGCCACATGTCATCAGCAGCAACAATCCCAGCATCATCGTTTGGGTAATGATTTTCGTTACTCTATTCCTGTGATCTGTTTGAGACATTTGAATGATGCATGACTTCCAAGAATGCAGTGTGTTACGTGGAAATTTTCAATTTTCTCATCTCAATTCATCAATCAATCAATCGTTTCAATTCTCTTCAAAATTCATTTTCGACTATATACCATGTTTGTGATTTCCATCAATATTTTTCATTACCCCTTTTTTAAATTTTGGATTTAGATAATCAACTTCCCGTTGGATTGGAGAATTCATCGATGACGGGCGACTCATCTCTTCTTCCCTTTCTTTTAATGTCCTCGTGTACGCCCATGTGTGTGTGGGTGTATTCACGAGGACGCCTTTTTTCCTATCCCAACTTGTGGATTGAACTTTTCAGCGGATGGAGGGAACACTGGTGGATGCCTGGCTGTAATTTCCAGGTTTAAAGGTAGGACACATAATTCTCTGTTCTTCCTTTTTGACTATTGGGTGGCCTTGATTAGAAATGATTAGATAATACGGAATATGATTATTCCTGAGCTATCATAGGCAGTTGACTGCTGGAACTGTTTTCTCTTGCCGTTTGCGTTGACTCAGTCAGGCTCGACTAGTCCGGTTTTGTACCTTAGAACTTTGTTTGTGATGTCTAAACAATCAAATTCAAAAATATTATAATTTGAAATACTTCAAGCAAAATTTAAATTCTAGAAAATTTTCTGAATTTTCTTCGTTAATGTGACAATGACGAGGTACATTTGCAGCACTCCCCTTTTTTGACTGAGCGCATTCTTTTGTCTTTAAAAGAAAAACTTTCATACCCAAAAGAATACGTAAAACAATATAAGAATTCACTTCATTCGTATGGTGCCCTTGGGATTTATCGGGCCCTTACTCAATCACATTTGGATATCTCGTGTATACGCCTTCGCCCACGATCCCGACAACTATATCCCAAGTACCGATAAAAAGCAACAATGTTCGAGGTCGCCGCTCAAATAATAATAATAGCGCAGACAAAACACACAAAAGACCTTGGTATGTATAATAATATAATACCGAACCCCTTTCAGCAGTGAACTATACAATCGGGGCGGGAGTGCTGCCGGCAGCTTTCTGATGAGTAGCTACAATTCCTTGCTCACGAATTTTGGTCATCCGGATAAGATTTCTTTTTTGATTTGTGCAAAAATCTCTTTTTCACAAAGCCAACGAATGTAAAAAGGGACGCTTGACACTCAATCTATTTTCCCACCAGGATTTTGTTGATTGACTTGCTATCTATCTGGGTTCGTAATAATACCCAGAAGTTTCGGTGGCAATCGAATAACCCGCAACTTCATTTTTCTGGAAAAACCCATTAAACTTACTTGATAATGGTGTCGTTCGTTCACAAATTCCCGCAGCGGAGTGAAATCAATTAATAAAGTTTCAAATCGACTCCCGAAAACCAAATATGTGTATACGAAGGACAGGTTTGTTTGTTTTAAACTTTGAAAACTTAAAAAAAACAGCCAATCAGGATTTTCTTTACCAATGTTTTAATCAAGTCAACTTATTTGTATCGCCGATTCAAATAATGACGTACGGACTCACTTGAGTTTCAACGTGATTATTTCATTCGACGCTTTTCGGAAGTCATGGGCTACCCAATCCCAGCCTTCGTTTTCTATTTAAATTCCGATTTATCTTTTAAATAAGTTGACAACATTTTGAACGATATTGATTTCAGCTTAGTCGTGACTTCCAGCAGTTGCTAGGTTATAAGCTTGCTAGGATTTACGCTCTTAATAAAATCTTAAAGCATTTACTGTATAATCTTTTGACGAGTCTTTTGACTGTCGTACGGCTTTAACTATTATGCATTTCAAGCCCGAGAGTTCGTAACCTCTGGGCGCGACCGTAAACGCAGCGAAACACGAAACGAACATTAGATTTAGTTTTTAATTCTTCTTCTTCTACTTGATGTATGTATAATGTAATCTGGCACGATGGCATCGTTAACGGTATAATATACATCAAAGGAGAAATCAATATCTGGTTACTCGGTGTGCACATAATGTGTGTACGACCTTCTAGATATTAAAGTTCTTTCGCATTTTTGACTTTTTGGTTGTTTGTTTGATGATAGATTGGTTGACTGTACAAAGGCGATTATGAAAACCAGAATATCAATTATGAAAACATGTCAATAATACAAATGCGCCAGCATTCTTCCTCTATTTGGGGTATTTCAGACATCCAGTCGGGGGGGGGGGGGGTCCTGGAGTGATAGGGCGACCTACAAAAAATATATGAGCGACCTTGTCACGAGTTGCTAACATATTAAAAACTTGGGAACACAAAACAAATTCTTTGGCTTTGCTAGCTTAGTGTGTGGGTATTTGTAATACAAGAAATTGTTAATTTGCGGCCGTTTTCGGCACAAAACATTCCATGATGGTAATTAATGGAAATTGATAAAATTAGGGACCGAACCAACTGAAAACAATATGGAAATTCATTAGGGCTTTGACTTATTTGGGCTTCGGAATGGGGGCTATTAACTTCTCAAGTATGCTTACTATTCGTACACAACCAACTCGACGCATATTTTGAAGGCGCTAGACTTCCAGAGTCATTTTTTTCTGGTGACGTCGCAATCGGATATCATGAGCCAAAACTCGCAGCTTTCTGGAAAAGATTACAGAAAAAAGAAAGACGATGTGCAAGTTCGGTAGAAGCAGAGCTAGACAAAATCAAATGTCTGTCAACTTGAGTGAAGCCCCTCATTATTTTTCCTAGTGGTCGAATAAGGACGTGATTTTTGTTTCCCTCGGCGGATTCGCATTGGCAACGAACCTGCTCCACACCAACCCAAACCAACCGACTTGACTTGGTTTGATTGAAGATCTTTTTTTTTTATTTGGTCCCATCTGAATTGCCGAAATTCTTCTTATCTCCTCTGCCAGTAATGAAATGAACATTTGACGTAACGAGGACAACTGCGAGCATTACAATTTCAGTGTAATGCGAAGGCAACGACTCGATAGAAAAGATGAGATGATTTGGCTGAATTACGTAATGCGCCAGCCAGAATTGGGTTGAGACTCGATGGACTCGATGGACTCGATGGACTCGATGGACGTCACATTGCATCGAATACCTGTACTAGGGGTGAGTGAGGATAAATTCGGTCCGAGGGTCTATCGCAAATGGATCGGGAGCGGATTATAATGACAGCCGAGGCCACCGCAACATCTAAAAGGGAAATTGTTTCGAATTTTTATTTATTCGATTTTCTCTTTCTTGTGTCTATAAAACGTGGAAGAAAGTGGGTCATCGCGCGTAATGTTTTTCTCGAGTTGTTGACGGCCCAGCGAAAATATTTTTACAAGAAATAAGTTTGGCTCGTAAAAAGTTGTTGTTGTTGTGTTACGACGTTGGGTATTCCTGGCTGTACTGTACGAGTACACTATTAGAAATATTATCTTTCTTAATAAAGTTGAGAAAATGTTGAAACAGTTTAGTTATTATCTACGTAATAATAATAATAGCGTCGTAAACATCCGGCACATGTCTAAAGGTAAACAGACTGCATAACCTATCGCACTGGAAACAACCTGCTTTACATGAACTGGGAACGTGTCGTGAGTTCGTGACACGTGCCTAATGTGTGTACACAATTTTGTTTTGGGATGTTCGTTTTTACCCATGTGCTGGATTTTCGTTCTTTTATATTTTACGTTTGTAATTCTTTCTTAAATGTTCAAATAGAAAAATGTCAGATGAACAACTGCCTGACGTGCGTAGGTCCCATTGGCTGTTTTATATTTCATTTGACAACAGTTCCAATAACTTACAAGGGGGGAAACTGACAAAGTTGGAAAAATGATTCCGGCGCGGAAAACTTTCTCCGCTGGTTTAGGGAATTTTCTGCCGAAGAGTTTAGCGGTTTGAGACTTTCTCACGACTCTAGCGAAAGGATAGGGTCCCTTTTGTCCCGCGTGAAAACACTCGACGGGAGCAGAATGAAGCCCATTTTTCCATAGTAGAATCAACTCTATAGGAACAAGACAAACATACTGTTGAGCTCTTTTTCACGTTCTTCTTCTTCTTCTCTTGGGTAAACGGCTGTGGTTTTGTTGTTGGGAGGAGAGAAAGTTGAGCGGCTGTTGGTTTCCGGTCCCCATATAGTGAACCTTTTTATTGTGATGATTAAATTTCTTCTGGGTTTCTCCTTCCGTGATACTCGTAATGAAAAGAGACGAGATTAAGTGATCGATTTACCGTTCCAATTTGGTTCTAGTTCACCCGGCAATTTCAGTTTCCTTTTCTTTAGTTGACTGGTGGTGACAGGACATTATGCCTTATGAAGCCTCTGAAAACTTTGAGCTTTGCTGTTGTTATAACTGAGAGCTGGTGATATTAAAATTAGTATAGGGAAAACCTTTGATCTTTTGACTTTGACTCATTTTTCAAATTGTTTTAACAAGACGGGAGAAAAATTGTACAAAAATTGGCCACTTGACTCAAATTTAAAAATGACTCGACCCGTTCTTTTCCCTTCAAATGGCCTTACCATAAACAACAATCAGAGATAGTTGATAAAGAAAACCTTCAAAAAAAAAGATAACGACCCGTTCGTAGGAGGAAATTGATGTAGAAATAACTTTCCCTTTGAAGATTTGGATGAGGCAAAGTGCAACTGAAGGGAAGGGTCTGCATTTTATTTGTTTAATTTTTCGGGTGGAGTTCCATTATCGACTGTTTAGAATTTTATTTCGATTCTTCCGGTTCTTTTCGTTGGAATCGAAGAAACCAAATGAGCGACCTAATGCAAAATCGCGTCCATTTCCTTTTTCGTTTCAAATAAATCGACGCTGTCAATCCCGACAATGCGGCGAACATGTTGAAATCAATTTGAACCGATTCTGCAACTCTGAAACTTGACTCTACATGTACCCAATGTTCACCCATGTTTTGTTTTCAAACGGATTGTATGACATGGCGTAGCTTTGCTATAACCAATAATAATTCCTGGAACGGAACATAATATTCCGCCCGTGTGCCGTGTGCCCTTGCCTTGTTGCTGTTGTTTGAAATGCCAAGTTCCTTTTATGGAATTTCTGGCACTGAAAACTGGAAAAAGGCAAATTCGTTTATGTCACCGACTGTTGCATTTTCAATTGTTAGTCACAAGTTGACAAATCATTATTCGCTTCTTTGGGTTTTCCAGCCTTTTTTATTTGTTTCCGAGCAAAATGAAGAACACAAGTCGATTTCACGCTTCGCCAAACTTCATCATCTTCTTTTTGGTGTAATCAAATAAGAAATGACACGATTCTTCGCCAAACTAAACTGACATTATTTGAGAGTTTACAGCCTATATTCATCTATTATCGATTACTCGTATCCGAGGCCAGTTCCCCATCGTAAAACATTGGCGTCAAGTGAAAGTGAAAAGGAATCGGCCAAGAATTTCTCGGCAACTTTCTTCTCTGCTGTTCTGGCCGTTCGTTTCCTCCGAGTCTCATAAAACTCTGGTCTCTGCTGTTGCTGTTGGTTCTTTCGTCTAAATGAATGTTGTGTGTGCGCTGCTTTGTTGCTCGAACGAAAAGGCAAAGAAAGAAAGACAAAAAAGAGCCACACTCACGCTGTGCAGTTGGCGGGCGGGAGAGAGAGAGAGAGGAGAAGGAGAAGGAGAAGGAGAGAGAGTTGTGCAGCCGCGGTCGCAGGACGGGAGGCGGGCGCATGTACGAGCCCGGAGAAACTGGTTCTCCTCAAAAAGTGGCAGACTCTCAACACCAACCGAATTTCCCTGCTGCTGCTGCAGCACTTGACGTAATAACCGCACGTACTACACACACACAGCCAAAGCCAGCCCAGCTGAGTGTTCCAGCAGGTGCTGCCCATAGTCGAGTGTGGCGGATGTGTCAGGTAAAAGTTCTCGCCATCGTTGGCCGCCAGCTCCAATAGTCCGCAGACCTTCGTCCTGAAAAGTCGACTCGTTTTGTCCTTCTCCTTTTCAATTTCCTAATTCCTTAAGTGCTACCTCCAGCTTGTTATTGCCACCTTAACGGTTCTGCTGACGCTGCGGATTTGTTATATTCGATGGGCCCATTGTTGTAAGATCAACCATATTTGTTGAACAATTCCATTTGTTAGTTTGCGTGATTCGCACTTTACGCAACTTGCTGCTGACCCATTTCTCTCCATCTCGACCCTCAAATTGTTTATCCAGCACATGGCCACACTGTTGGCAGCCAACACAATGCCATGATTATCTTCCACATCTGTCTAGTCGAAAAGATGAAACTAAATATAAATTTGAACAACAAGAAAGGCTTTGTGATATCTCATAAATACCAGTCACAGTTCGCCTAATCTCCGACAACCAATCATACCCACGAGTATATTCCGTCGGAGATGATGGGACACTGAACTTGTACTACCTAATCCTTTCGAACCCTATCAAATGTAGCCTGCACGAGACGCATGTCTCGGGTCCGCAATGACGCACGCGACGCACGTCGATGAAAATTCAGACAATCATTTAAGAGGACGACATAATCGCATTCTTCTTTTCTTGAAGAAATTAAGCCACAGATTACAGTATATAGATTGAATATTAATAAGTTCATGCATATGCATCAGTTAATTAATAGAGCCCCATGGCACAATCAAACCAGAGGGGAGTCTTATCCGTTGGCATCGCCATTATAATATGCATGGAGCTGCTGCTTATCATCATACAGTATAAAGATACATAAATTAGATACGCGCTAAAAAAAAATTGTAATTGACCATGCAAGGTCGATGCAATGTCAGATTGAACCGGGCATTTTCAAAAGCCTGGGCGTTGTGTTGTTCCAGTTCTCTCCCCGCGTGTTATTTGTGGCGATTTGAATCAATGTCAATGTCAGGGATTCCCCTGAACCATTTGCTTTGTGCCAATATGGCAGATAATCAAACCAACAACAACCTTGGGTTTGAAACATCCCATCCATTTATGGGATATCATTCCATATTTGTTCATCAAGTTTGATAAATAATTGACGCAATTTTCGGTGGCATTTAAAGATGATCGGGAAATTTGTTCGGAATCAAAACATCTCGAATGATCTAATTACATCTAATATACTGATGATCAACGATATTCTTTGGCCATTGTTTCCTACATTAAACAACAACCAAGCCCCAGGCCTTTTGTAATATGCAGAACATTTGTTCTAGCGTCTACAGAGACATAGTTAGAGTTTCAATAGAGAAGCTTATTAAATTGCTGAAAGGAGGCTTTTCATACAGCCGAAACAATCTAGAAAGTTGCGCCCGTCTGCTGTGCATGTACGCAATCCTATTACAGTTGTACGACGCGGCTTATATGCATCATACCCGTTTCAAACCCAAACTCATCTCGCATGTTGGGTCGATATTGCATAACAATCATCACGAAAAGCTCCTTTTTTATTTAATTTATTAACGCTTTTGAATGTATAAAACTGGCGCTCAGTAGCGCAAAGTTCCCTTCAGGCAATATACAAATGTATTCCATCAACGAAACTTTCAGTTAGGTCATTACCGCTCAATAATGTTGTATGTGACATTGAATACTTCTTTCACGTGCTGCTGCCAGACCTGTGTGTAAGCCTATTAGGATGAAATGGCCAACGAGTTCTATATTATTAGATAAATGTTAAAGATTTTCTATTTCACTGGAACTCTTATAAATAGACGCCACCAGTCGTCCTCTATATTTACGTTATATAATTGTCCATACGTTTACGTCAATATCCGCGGGGCGCACCCATTTCTTTCAATTGAAAACCTCGGCCGCAACTGTCCATTTGAGAGGCTCTCTTGAAAGATTTCACGAGATTGCCTCGGTTATTCCTTGGAGCTGCCCAGGTCGGTGAAAAACATCATCAATGTTTACTGTAGCAGCTAGCACAGTCTGAGAGCAGAGATTTAATGTACCCTGCGTGCGTTTCTCTGATTCGGTCCAGCAGCAGTCGGTGCGCAAACGGAACAAGACAAAATACTCGACAAAATATTTCTTATAACAAAAACAAAAAAAGGATATTTTTATTTTCAAATTTATAGCGCGGAATATGATCTATTCTTTTAGCGACGTATGGTTGGTTCCACATCATTGCAGTTGTTATGTCTTTTATTTTATTTTTGGTTATCGAGATGAGATTTTTCTGGCATGGCGGTCGATCGCAACTTTTGTCGACTGATTGCACCTGGGCAACGAGCCACGCCCCAGTTGTTGGCGACATTGTACTGTGGGCAGTCACGTTTGAAGAGGTTTCGGCCAAGTGTTTGCCCGTCGCCGCAATCGAGTGTAGCACCGGATGCAGTTGGAATGCGACGGCCTTGACTGTAGGCTATACAAATCAATTGTCGATCGATTTTTCTAGACGTCGCATTTACATCTATAGACATTGCGCAATTTGAAAGACTTTTTCTTTTTGAAAGGGTGCGGTTGCATAACTTAAATAGTCACAGTCCTTCACGCCGTGTCAATTGGATAAAGTGATCGTTACGTCTATTTATATTCCTTGGAGCGAGTAAATACAAATAGAATTTGCGATATCTCAAAGAAGATCTTGTCGTCCGGCAGGGACCATATTCGGCACCAACCATCGGATGTCGAAAAACAGAATCTGATGAAATGGTTTTCCAAAAATAAATCATATAGATCATGTAATCCTAAACAGCTGTGCCACAGCTGATCACGGATCAATAATTCCTTATTGCCCGGAAATCAACGGAGAAAGAGCTCGACTGTTTTTTAATCAATTCTATAAGCTTCTTCGTGGTGGATGCCATGTAAAGCTATCCGCTGATGACCGTGTAAGTCGATAGCGTCTATCCCTGAGCAACATCCCTCATCAACCAATTACATCCAAGCCCAAAACCGTGTGCGACTTCTACCAAGGACTGATACGCTATTAATCGGAGTCGAGGTGATCTGGTTCATTTTGATAAATAATTTCGACAGACGCAATACGGTCAGCAGTTATCAACTTGAGATATAAAGAACTGGAACTGTTAAAGTGTCCAAACGGACAGCACTGGTCAAGCAATACAAGAGGATTCAGCACAAAATAACCCCCCCCCCCCCCCCCCAAAAAAAAAACCGGTTACATAAGCGCTATGCAAATGTACAACTGCCGGTGATGCGGTCTCTCTCTGGCGGACAAATCAAGTTCTAAAGGACAGCCAAGTTGACAGCCAAGTTGACATCCCACGTCCAAACTTTGGGCAACAACAATATCCTATCAAACCTTTTGTGTGTTGGAGATCAAATGGTGGTGTCGCAACAATCCTGAAACATTTGACGGATCTCTTTCTTCTTTTCTGTGAGGACTTTGTGGACTGTGTTGAGCTGAGTTGTCATGTGAGATACAGCCCGACACTCGTCGCCTCGTTTGGAGAGTGACTGAGGAAAGTTCCTTCGTTTCCGGTGGGCGACTTCCGATGTCACCTCCCTCCCCCAGGCAACCAGGATGGATTATGGAATCCTTGGCGACTTGTGTGAAATCGATCGACGGCTCCTGATGCGCTCCAACATTTTTTCTTTGATTCTTTGAGTAGCCGATTCGTATTCGTTACATTTTAACTTTAATGTTGCCAGCTGTATGAAAAAGGGGCCAGGGCCAAATATAGAGTTAAATAGATTCAATAAAACAGGAATTGAACTGGCTGCTGTTGATGGGAAAAAAGTGCTCCGAAAGTAGCTATGCATCCTCTTCCAGATTTATTGAGATTTTAATAAAAGTTTAAACTTTGTACTTGAAAACTACTCGACTAGGAACTCTACGTCAACTTCTACTATAGGCATTTTGAATTAGATAATCAACTTTGATTTCGAGAACCGCCTTCTTACTCTAGTATGACGCATGCGAACATCAATTAAAGCAAGAGCCACCCACCAAGTTTTCCGCTGAATCATTACAGATTGCGAACAGATTGCGTATGCTTTTAAATCATTCAAACAAAAACTTTTTGCAACTCCCAAGCAACCAAGCCTGGCTGTTAACAGTTTTCTACCTAAATTCCCGATCAGAAATAGAAAAATTCTGGGATGATGCTAATAGGATTATTATACAGGGATGATGCCAATAGGATTATTATACACATGCAGCACTTAATGATTGAAAATAAAAAAGGGCAGTATATTAAGTTAT
The DNA here is from genome assembly GCF_021234035.1 of Daphnia pulicaria. Classification (NCBI taxonomy): domain Eukaryota; kingdom Metazoa; phylum Arthropoda; class Branchiopoda; order Diplostraca; family Daphniidae; genus Daphnia; species Daphnia pulicaria. Next base: position 12,020,761 of record NC_060916.1, read on the forward strand.
TTAAGTTAATCAACTTCATTCTTCTAGTTGAATCAGGTATTTTGACTGACGTATAATTTGCTGACGTCGTTTATCTACCTACACAAAAGCGCCGATCGTCTATATATCTATATAATAAAAGTTTTGAGTGCAAACGAAATAACAAACGATGCGCTGACGTAGGAAATTAATGATCACAAATTCTTCAAATTTGAAAGTAATAATGCGTGTGACGTCCCCCAAGAACCGTGATTATGCAAAACAGCAACACTAGCCATAACCGGTTTGTGTGTTCTGTACACACACACACACACAATTCGGGAGAGAGATGCAAGTCGAGATAGTTGGAGAATATAAAAGATGACGCCTACCCGAATTCTGTGTGTTATGATGAAGGTTGTACACATTTTCCAAATAGGAATAGAATAGTCTAGATACATTTGCATGGGAGATGAAAGGGCTTTTTTGTATACGTAACAACACGGTCGACATACTACCTATTGCAAGTTGCAAAGTCAACCTTTTTGCAATAAATAACAATATAAAGTGAAAGTATACATATATACAAGTCGAAATAGACATATTTAGAGAATGTGTTTCATTTTATTTTGTGTATACTTGATGCTGGAAATCGATCCTCCGGGACTTGCATAGTTTCGAATAGATAGTAGAGTGTTATAAACAGTCCCTGCTGGTTTGGAAAGAAATGAATGATTTATTTTATACAGGTGACGGAAAATACAGTATAATCCATCGTTGGATTGAAAGTTAGACTTTTGGATTTTTTCTGTGTGTCCTAACCAATCCATTTTACACCCGCCTGCTGTCAATGCTCTCCTTTTAAGGTCATTTGTGTCAATAAAAATCGAACGCGTGACAAATTCGGTGAATTGTCTAAAAAACCCGATCCAGGTGAAAATAAAAAAAAAAAAAAAAACAATAAAACAAAAAAAAATGATAAATTCGACCAGTTGAATTCTTGTGTTTTTGCTCTTGTTTCAACGAGAGATTTTCAGTGTCCGGTGTCGGGTTTCACTTCTGTTTGTTTGGTTTTTTCCTTGTCGATAAATTATGTTTTTATTTTCCTAGCAAGTTTGGTCGACCTAGATTAATCAGACTGACAAGATCGTATCCGTACCCGTTGGGACGCATCATTGCACATGATGCTCCATTTTATTCATCAGACCCAATTGCTCAACGAGAAAAAATCAAATCGATCATTCGATTGCACATGTACTTGATCATCGCGCCAAAACAGATTTCCCTGGCTGGTCATTACCATCGTGAAACAGAGCGCAGGGATACGCCCAAGTATTAAATGCACGTAGACTTTTATTTATTCCGTTTCTCCCTGGGTTTTTTGGGCAGTCATTGAAAGTTATATATCCATATCACGGCAACCACCACCACACGTATAACTGGGGTGTTTTTTTTTTAAACTTTTTTGTTGTCATGTGAAAACATTTTACCTTGGCCATCCTAAATGTTTAAAAAAGGAAAAACAGGAGCCAGTTTCTTGTGTTAGCAGCTGCGTGCATCTATAACTCGCTTCGTTTCTTTTCTTTCATTAAAAATGGCGTCAGAAAGTGCCGTCATAGTTCCGCTGGTATGGTTTTAAAAACAAGAAAATTGGGCGACTATTATATACGTGAGAGAGAGAGAGAAATCTTATCTTTTGTGTGTGGCTTATTGATGGCATGATCACTGAGACAGATCCACCAGCCAACAACATACACGGATGTTGTATTGTGTGGGTTTTGCGGTCCCCCCTCCCGGTTGTGTGTTGTGTGTACATGTAGAAAGTTGAGCTACATCGCCCTCCAATTAGTTTCATTAATAGGCTAGCTGGGTAGTGGTGATGATGTAAGAACATCCTACCCCACTTTTGAACCCCCATTATGAGCTGCGGAATTTCACTGATGATGCACCACATAAAAGATAATTTCGTTATCTTTTAGCTACATATAGGTGTGTATTTGTACAGCATGTAATAAGCACGCGAAGCTATAGTATCTAGTTGATTCCAATGTCACTTTCGATCGATAAATGCTAGACGTCCGGAGTGTATCCAGCGTATATGGGTATATCTACTCTTTTTTTGACCGGATACTGATAGTAACAATCCCGGCAACATCCGCCTCACGTCAGTTGTTCGGGACCATCGATCAATCAAGTACAAAAAAAAAAAAAACAAAAAGATACTCCGCATGGATGTATTGATGTAAGGAGGGCAAAGAAGTCTATATAACAGTCAACGATCCTTTACACGCTTCGTATACAACTCATCCATCATCGACACTTTTGTTTTTTCCTGTGGATTTTTTTCTTTGCGATATTTTGGCCAAGCCAATAGGGGGGTTTGTGTTTTTGTTTTGGCTAGCAATAAAATGTAATTGCGCGGATATTTACTGTCTTTTTCGACGTGTACAAGTTCTTATTCGGATTATAGAGTGCTTGTAACACAATCTAGTGTGTTCACTAGTTGGATATCACCTTCATTTTTGCTCATTTGAATTAAAAACTTGGATATCTTATTTTTATACCAATTTTTTAACTTACTATTTTTACAGTTTTTGAGTTTGTTACCTTTTTGGCGGGAAAGAGTACAAGTACATTTGGCAACGGCGCTAATGGCTGCACGAAAATCAGCACAAAATTACAAAAATTTGGTCGACAAGACAGGTCGTCCGTCGTGTTATTAGAATATCTGATCTGATTGCGTCTCTTCATAACAGAACAGCTTAACACACACACACCGTGCTGGTTAGCAGGTAAATAACTGAATAAACTAAGAATACAAATAGTGTGATTATGAGAGCTTAAATAAGGGGAGAAACCTGTTCCAAACTTGTTGGTTCATGCATTTTTAAAATGTGAGCTCCCTGTTGATGCATTAAAGTTTGTTTGCAAAGTAAGTTAACCCTCAACTTTTTACAGATTTGACACCTGAGCCAACCAGAAATGCAAGTTTAACTTGTGCTGGTATCAACCTGTCATCAGCAACAATCTCAGTATATCATCACTAGGGTAATTATTTTGTTACTAACTTTTATTCCTGGAATCTGTCGTAGATATTTTGGTGATGCATGACTTGCATAAGTGCAGGTTACGTGGAAATACACAATTTCTCGTTTCTTAAAAATTTGGAATTGACATCCACCATCTCATTTTCAACTTTTCCACGTTTGTGGTTTCCATAATTTTTATTTTTTTATTTAGATAATCAGCATCCCATTGGTCTGGATTATCTAACAATGTCTGGGGACTCAACTCTTCTCCCCTTCTTTGAATCCCGCCTGCTGTCCTCGTGCACATACTCTGAGTGTGGGTGGATTCACGTGGGACTCGTCTCTCGCCTGGCGTTTTCAACTTTTCTGCTGACGGAGCAACTTGTGGATGCCTGGCCGTAATTCCCAGGGCTTAAAAGTAGGGAAAAGGTACATCTATTATCCCTTTTTTCACTGTTATTTGGCATTGATTATGAACCGTTACATCATCTCCATATCGATAGAAACTTTTAGAGACAGGATACTGCAAAGGAGGCTATCAACTCTTTCGAGGCCGTCCATAGAAATGGTTGGCCTTGGTGGTTCCAAATCATTCTGGGAGTGCTGCATGTTGGCTGCTTGTTTTTTAATTGATGAGCTTCTAAATTTTCTAATGCTTCCACGGTGAAATGATTTGACTTGATTGAGCCCGTCGTTGTTTATTCATTCAAAGCGTATAGAAATTCGCGAGAATTCAGATTAAAAAATCCTGTTCACTTGTTTTGGCCATGGTTGGTTTGGCTACTTTGATTCAATTCACTTATCTATCTGGGTCCGCGATTAATTGAATTAATGGTTTCTTTTTCCTGAAAATCTGTCGCGATAAATCCTACGCGCACAGCCTGCTAAGTAGCTGCTGCGTTGATGGTGAATAATAAACCAAACGGGTTGACATTTTGTTTGAAATCACGGCTGCAGCTTGCGACCAACTGTGATGGGATATTCCTTTAGCAGCTTATCAGTTTAAAATTAAAAAAAAAAAAAAAAAAAGTTTCAGCGTGAACAGACCGGTTTGAATGATAATCGGTTTTCCCTCGAATCTGTTAGCGCGCGAGGGAGCCATTTTTCTCAACGCCACAAAATTTCCAGTTAAACGGAAAATGTTGTGTAATCTTTTCCCCCCTTCACCATTTTTATTTGACCATTCGAGGCTTTCCCCCCCCCCCCCCCCCACTCATTTCTATATGTAGTGAGTCATCCGCTCCATTACCTGCTGCTCTCCGGGGTTATTCGGGACTTTTTCTTTTTTTTAAAAAAACAACAATAACTTTCATTTGTTTGTATTGATTTCCGTTCAATGGCGCTCTAAACACATCCGCGATCCTTCCTATTCACGTCAAAATCAATTTGGCTTGGGTCTCGTTATTTTTATAATGGGATTCCGTCACTCGCAAGACGGCCTTTTAAAACTCCTCCGTGTCTAATAGCGACAATCATTTTTCAATTATCGATCGTTGGGTGTGTTATTCGCTTGTGTAACCTTTTTGAAAAATGCTCACATTCAAACAGAACATTGCTCCGAGCTATCCCTCATTATATATACTGTATCTGTGTCGGTTTATCCCGCATAAATTGAACTGGGAAGAATCCCAAGTCATGCGGCGCTTGGGCTTTTGTGCACGCTGTGCTTGATATTGACCTTAAAGCTGTCTCGGTGTTGTTCGCTGCAGCTTGGAATGATTGATAAAACCAGTATAACCATTTTTGAAAAAAAAAAGAAAATCGTGTCAATACCATTTTCTTCCTGCTCTTATTGTATGTTGTACTATATACACGCCCAGGACCCCCAGCTGAATGTTATAAGACAGCCTGGAGATTGTTAAAAAAAATAATGTTGAGCGACCTTGTGCGAAGTTTGCAAGGTTGCTCGGACTGGAATAATCAAAAGGTATTCAGGTCTATACGTTGAACAAAAGAATTTACTGCTGCCGAGTCTATAATAGTAGCTACTAAACTATAAAGGCTTTGGGACTCTCCTTTTCAACCGCATTCTGTCGTGATATCGTTCAAGAATATCGAGAAAGTCTTTTTCTTTTGATGGTATCATTTCAGACAAATTTCAGACAAAATTTGAAAAGGAACCTGTCGCTTTTATTTATTTGGCCTTTAGGAATGGGGGAGGGGAGGGTGCTATTATCTTTCAAGTAGATCAAGTACTCCTACATTCGTGCAGCACCCAACCCAACGCATATTTTGAATGCACAAGCCCTAAAAAAAGAAGTTGAGTCATTCGTCCTGTGACGTCGCAATCGGATTTCATGGGCCAAAAGGTGCAGCCTTTATTATCATTCGTCGGTTACTGATTGACTTATTCTGAGTGCTGCGGAAAAGATTGCGTAAAATAAGAAGAAAGACGATGTGCAGGTTCGGTAGAAGTTCAATAAGAGCTGGACAAAATCAAATGACGTGTCTTGTCAACTTGAGTGGAGCCCCTCATTATTTTTCCTAGTGGTTGAATAAGGACGTGATTTTTGTTTCCCTCGGTGGATTCGCATTGGCAACGAACCTGCTCCACACCAACCGAAATCAACCGACTTGACTTGGTTTGATTGAAGATCTTCCCTTTTTATTTGGTCCCATCTGAATTGCCGAAATTCTTCTTATCTCCCAATGCCAGTAATGAAATGAATATTTGACGTAACGAGGACAACTGCGAGCATTACAATTTCAGTGAAATGTGAAGGCTCTCGATAGAAAAGATGAGATGATTTGGCTAAATTACGTAATGCGCCAGCCAGAATTGGGTTGAGACTCGATGGACGTCACATTGCATCGTTATACCTGTGCTGGGGTGAGTGAGGATAAATTCGGTCCGAGGGTCTATCGCAAATGGATCGGGAGCGGATAATAATGACAGCCGAGGCCACCGCAACATCTAAAGGGAAAAGGGTTTCGACTATTTTATTTATTCGATTTTCTCTTCTTGTGTCTATAAAACGTGGAAGAAAGTGGGTCATCGCGCGTAATGTTTTTCTCGAGTTGTTGACGGCCCAGCGAAAATATTTTTACAAGAAATAAGTTTGGCTCGTAAAAAGTTGTTGTTGTTGTGTTACGACGTTGGGGTATTCCTGGCCCCGTACGGTACGAGTACACTATTAGAAATATTTTCTTTCTTAATAAAGTTGAGAAAATGTTGAAACAGTTTAATAGTTATTTACGTAATAATAATAATAGCGTCGTAAACATCCGGCACATGTCTTAAAGTAAACAGACTGCATAACCTATCGCACTGGAAACAACCTGCTTTACATGAACTGGGGACGCGTCGTGAGTTCGTGACACGTGCCCAATGTGTGTACACAATTTTGTTTTGGGATGTCCACTTTTTACCCATGAGCTGGATTTTCGTTCGTTTTCTATTTTTCGTTTGTAATTCTTTCTTAAATGTTCAAATAGAAAAATGTCAGATGAACAACTGCCTCACGTGGAGATTCGTATAATTCCCACCGGCTGTTTTATATTTCATTCAACAGTTCCAATAACTTACAAGGGGGGAAACTGACAAAGTTGGAAAAATGATTCCGGCGCGGAAAACTTTCTCCGCTGGTTTAGGGAATTTTCTGCCGAAGAGTTTAGCGGTTTGAGACTTTCTCACGACTCTAGCGAAAGGATAGGGTCCCTTTTGTCCCGCGTGAAAACACTCGACGGGAGCAGAATGAAGCCCAATTTTCCATAGTAGAATCAACTCTATAGGAACAAGACAAACATACTGTTGAGCTCTTTTTCACGTTCTTCTTCTTCTTCTTCTCTCGTGTAAACGGCTGCGGTTTTGTTGTTGGGAGGAGAGAAAGTTGAGCGGCTGTTGGTTTCCGGTCCCCATATAGTGAACCTTTTTTATTGCAATGATTAAATTTTTTCTGGGTTTCTCCTTCCGTGATACTCGTAATGAAAAGAGACGAGATTAAGTGATCGATTTACCGCTCCAATTTGGTTCTAGTTCACCCGGCAATTTTGTTTCTCTTCGTAGACAGGTACTGGCAGAGCATTGAGCCATAAAGCCTTTGAAAACTTTGAGTTTTTGACTTTGACATTTTTCAAATTGTTCCAACTTGACGGGGGAAAAATTGAATAAAATTGGCCACTTGACTTAAATTTCAAGATAACTCTTTGTCCCGTTCTCTTCCCTTCAAATGGCCTTACCATAAACAACAATCAGAGATAGTTGATAAAGAAAACCTTCAAAAAAAAAGATAACGACCCGTTCGTAGGAGGAAACTGATGTAGAAATAACTTTCCCTTTGAAGATTTGGATGAGGCAAAGTGCAACTGAAGGGAAGGGTCTGCATTTTATTTGTTTAATTTTTCGGGTGGAGTCCCATTATCGACTGTTTAGAATTTTATTTCGATTCTTCCGGTTCTTTTCGTTGGAATCGAAGAAACCAAATGAGCGACCTAATGCAAAATCGCGTCCATTTCCTTTTTCGTTTCAAATAAATCGACGCTGTCAATCCCGACAATGCGGCGAACATGTTGAAATCAATTGAACGCGACTCTGCAACTCTGAAACTTGACTCTACATGTACCCAATGTTCACCCATGTTTTCTTTTCAAACGGATTGTATGACATGGCGTAGCTTTGCTATAACCAATAATAATTCCTGGAACGGAACATAATATTCCGCCCGTGTGCCGTGTGCCCTTGCCTTGTTGCTGTTGTTTGAAATGCCAAGTTCCTTTTATGGAACTTCTTGCACTGAAAACTGGAAAAAGGCAAATTCGTTTATGTCACCGACTGTTGCATTTTCAATTGTTAGTCACAAGTTGACAAATCATTATTCGCTTCTTTGGATTTTCCAGCCTTTTTTATTTGTTTCCGAGCAAAATGAAAAACACAAGTCGATTTCACGCTTGGCCAAACTTCATCATCTTCTTTTTGGTGTAATAAAATAAGAAATGGCACGATTCTTCGCCAAACTAAACTGACATTATTTGTGAGTTTACAGCCCATATTCATCTGTTATCGATCACTCGTATCCGAGGCCAGTTCCCCATCGTAAAACATTTGCGTCAAGTGAAAGTGAAAAGGAATCGGCCAAGAATTTCTCGGCAACTTTCTTCTCTGCTGTTCTGGCCGTTCGTTTCCTCCGAGTCTCATAAAACTCTGGTCTCTGCTGTTGCTGTTGGTTCTTTCGTCTAAATGAATGTTGTGTGTGCGCTGCTTTGTTGCTCGAACGAAAAGGCAAAGAAAGAAAGACAAAAAAGAGCCACACTCACGCTGTGCAGTTGGCGGGCGGGAGAGAGAGAGGAGAAGGAGAAGGAGAGAGAGTTGTGCAGCCGCGGTCGCAGGGCGGGAGGCGGGCGCATGTACGAGCCGGAGAAACTGGTTCCCCTCAAAAAGTGGCAGACTCTCAACACCAACCGAATTTCCCTGCTGCTGCTGCAGCACTTGACGTAATAACCGCACGTACTACACACACAGCCAAAGCCAGCCCAGCAGCTGAGTGTTCCAGCAGGTGCTGCCCATAGTCGAGTGTGGCGTGTGTCAGGTAAAAGTTCTCGCCATCGTTGGCCGCCAGTTCCAATGGTCCGCAGACCTTCGTCTTGAAAAGTCGACTTGTTTTTTCCTTCTCCTTTTCGATTCAACATTTTCAAAAGTGCACCTCCGGTTTGTTGTTGCCACCTAAACGGGACTAACTCACGCTTCGGATTTATTCGTCTATTCGTCGATCGTGATCGCCTCTTCTTCGCAAACAGTGCCCTGGTTTCTGACCCATATTTCCATTCCATTCCACCATGATCAAATTTTTGGTTTTGTGTTTGGCTCTCGCCTGCGTCGGACAGTCTGCGCCTAGGGACGAAAGTAAGTTTTCTCCCGCTCTGCTATTTCTCCTATAGTTTCCATCCCCCCCCCCAACAGTCCCGCGTGACTATTTTTCGTTCGACCCGAAAAGGGTCAGTGGGTTAGTGGAGTGCGCGTATCAAGTCTCTACCAGATTTCCCTTTTTCATCTTCATTCCGAGTTCCTCCGTGTTCCCAAGTTTTTTTTTTCTGCGTGTGTGAACTCCTCCCATAGTCGGAAGAGGAGCGTGCGCAACACCTTTAACCATAGATCAAAAAATTACCATAGGAATGTCATTTTTTTTTTCTTTTGGCTATTCCGTATGCAGAATGTTTGAACTGTGTCGAAGAGCCGTCTAGGAGCAGTTTTCTGACGGCCCACTGGACTATGCCGTTGAGTAAACTGGGCGAAAGAAGATACTACCTTGGCACGTTTTTCAAGGTAATCAGCGGCAGAGAGATGCCAGTCTGTTCACCCCCCTTCTAAATAGCTCGTCGACAATAGACGAATGTTTAGATTTTTCAAACATGACGATGATTTCATACTTTTACCTTTCTAATCGTGAGGCAAAAGAAGCCCGTCTCTGACGAGTGAAGCGCAACTTTTCAACATCAATTCATTAACGGTTTTTATTTTTTTTTCACTTTTACTTTTTTCCATCTGCGCTCTTTGACGGCCATCCTGAACGGGAAAACGAACAGGCCAATTGGTACAAGTCGGCCAAATTCTGTAACTACCACGGAATGCAGTTGGCCAGCATCGAGAGCCAAATCGAAAACGACCAGCTGGAGAAACACATAAAAGAATTCGGTATGTGTCCCATTTAGAACTAAAGGCCATTTGTGCCCATAAAATTCCGTACGATGAAAAATTTTCAAAACATTTTTGGATTCCAAGGTTTCGGCAATGAACATTTCTGGACGGCCGGCACCGATCAAGGAGAAGAGGGCAGCTTTTTCTGGATGTCGACTGGGCGGCCGGTGACCTTCACAAACTGGAACGCCGGAGAACCGGTACGTGCGAACATTTTTATTAAAATCAAATGTGTATACAACGTGACAATTGCGAGCAGCAGTAGCACGAGACTGACTTTAGTCGTTTTCCCTTTTTTTTTTTACCGTCTGGAGACAAATTTTCGAGTGTCAATCACGGAATTAGAATCAAGGCAATCTACTCTCCTTGCGTGCGCCAGCGTTTTGTTTTTATTTTATTTTAAACTTTCCAATTGTCACTTGACGAAAATGAATGGCCATTTTCCCTTTTTTGTTTGTCTTCTAATTTTTCTTGTTTTTGGAACAGAACAATTTCCGATACGAGAACGGAGAGGAGGAACATTGTCTGGAGCTGTGGAATCGTGACGGCAAGGGATTGAAGTGGAACGACAGTCCGTGCTCGTTTGAAACTTACTTTGTTTGTGAAGCGCCACTTTAAACGAATCAATTTGAGATAAACAAATAATCACGGACTAACCCAAAAAATAAAAGAAGCAAAAATATTATCAGAGATCAGTTGATGGGTATTTTTAAATAATAATGACACCCCCACCACCCAGCTTTTTTCCATCATCTTCAAAAAAAGTTGATCTCTGTTAATTTTTAATTTGTCACACAAACTACTAAACAAGCTCAATTCAGAGCGGGACTCGCACACTCGCAGAATGAATGGATGTCGTCAACCTATCGATATTTTCTTCTTCCTCTCATCTCACGTAACACACCTCATCGATTTCAAACTTTGTTGAAATTCGTCGAAAAGTTTGACCCACAATTTTATTTCGAATTTTATTCTTTTATTTTTTGAATTCATCGTTTTCTCACTAATTTTTTTTTTCTTATTTTGTATAACAAAATGATTTCACATCTGGATGGATATTAAACAAGAGTTATTAAATTTCACACACGATCGGTTAACATATTTTTTTACTTTTTTAGTCCCATCAGTTGAGAAATAAGAAACCCAAAAACAAATATAATTTGTTATAGACGGTAATATAATGACACGATTTTTTTTTGGATAGGATTAGAGAGAAGTTGTACAGATTTTTAAAAACATTTCCAAGGAGAGAGAGAGAGAGAAAGGCAGCGAAATTTGTCTGACGTCACTTTACGGTCACCACGCGCGGAATATGAACCATCTTTTCTTTTCAAAACACTTTTATGGACAACATGATGTAATATTTAACACAGTCGCTTTCAAAATGAAATGAAATAAATTTCGGGAGTCACCGGGGACTGCCATGTGTCAAAAATCTGTTCGCACCAAATTGGCAAAAGAGAAAAAGAGAAAATTTCAAACGTAAGAAATGGCGTCGGCCAAGGTGAGCTGGGCTTGAATGGTCGTGTTGTTGTTGTTGCCGGTCGTGTTGGTGCCCGAAGCGGATGATTTGGTGTAGCGGATGATTTGCGGGAAGAGCCGGACGAGTTCCGCTCTCAAGTTGTGATTGAGCCAGCCGTAGAAGACGGGATTGAGACAGGCCGAGCTCATGCCGGCCAAGTGGCAGACGGCGTAGACGGTCAACTTGAGTTCCTGGTCGCCGGACAGGACGTAGAAGAAAGCGTCGAGGAGATTGAACAAGTTGAGCGGGATCCAGCACAGGGCGAACGTCAGGGCGATGGCCGACAGGAGTTGGTGGGTCTTGGGTCGGTGGAGGCCCGGCCGGCGGTTGGTGCCTTGAAAGCGACGCCGCAGACGGGCGCAAATGGAAGCGTGGGCGAAGACAATGATGATGGCCGGGATGAGGAACTGAAACAGGGTGCTGGCCACCGAGTAAATGAGAGCCGCTGGCGACGATTCCGGCCACTCTTCCACGCAAAATTGGATCGACGACACGCCCAGCAACTTCTCATTTAGGGGGACGTGTTTCAACGAGCGGAACAAGAAGAGCGGGCAAGCGAAGAGCAAACTGCCCGTCCAGATGCCGAGCAGGAGACACGACACTGTCCAGTATCCGATGGGACCTTCTCTGCGGACTGGGAAAACGATCAAATGGTAGCGATCAATGGCGATGGCTGCCAGTGTCAAAGTCGAGCAATAAACCGACACGCCTTCCATCGAGCCTGCCAACTTGCACAAAAGCGGGTAGTTGCCCAGCGGCCAACTGAAGCAGACCAATTCCATAAATGTCAACGGCATCGTCACCAGACACAAAAGTAAATCCGAGACGGACAAATTAATCATCAACAGGTGACGCAGTTGGTGCCTGTTCAGAAATTGGTCCACAGATCGAATTAAGTACACACATTTTGATAGACTGTTGGGCTATTTTGAACTCACCTGGATCTTTGGCGGAGGACCAGGGTGATGATGAGGCCGTTGGCTAGGACACCAAACAGGATCATGACGGCGTATGCCAGTAGAAGCGGATAGAAAATTGAATTGGGCAATCGGCGATTGTTTTGCAATCGAGACAGCCATTCCATCATCTCAATGTCGACTCTCGGCTGGAATTCCGGAAGAGGTGGGTAGTGATCTTGCGTGAGATTATTGTAGTTATCCATTTCATCTCCGGATTTCATTTTCTCTTCTTTTCAAATAAACCCCAACAACTTATAAGAAACTCAAGTCGTTGAACAGTGGAGGTTTCTTCGGCGACTGGAGCTCATCCAGATGCCATCCGCATCTTTTATTCGGATATAACATGTATAGCGGCGGTTTCGGCGCAAGCGCACTTATATTTCCGGCAACCCGAAAAGATATTTCTTGTAGAGTAGTTCAATCTTTGATTTCAAATTTGCAAGTTTTCTGCTTGTCTCCGCAGTTGATAATTTACATTAATTTGATGCAGTGTCGTCCAAATCTTGATTATAAGATGACTTGTCATTCCCCACATTTCCCAAAAAGGAATATAAGTCCGCGCAGATACGAGTGAAAGTTCAAAAAATTCCCAATTAGCATCAAAGTCTTTGCGCGCCAGACAGTTTGCCACGCATGTGTGCCAGCTCTCTTATAGGAAAGCGCGGATATCATTCGGACACACTGCACAGTGGAATAATAGATTCGACTTCTATTTTGATGCTTGGCGCGGATAACCAGAATAACCAACTTTCAAAAAGTCAAAAGTCAACACACTGGCTTTTATATCATTATTGAATAATAGAAAACTAGATGGATTAGAATTGAAATTCGGGGTTGATACTACTATTATGGCATTGTCAGGAAAGCGGTAACCCCAAATCAAATCGCTAGTTTCTCTGCTCATTCTGATTAACTAAAAAAAAAGAGATGAAACATACGCTACAATTCGATCGATATTTAATCTTGATTGTGACTTTTAAGTCTATCGGAACTAAAGCTCTTTTCTCTACGCCCATAATTGGATACGCCAAGATGAATTCCTCTATTATCTGATACTAGGGAACAGAATGGACAAGATTAAAAGTGGCTGTCTAAAGGAAAAAACCAATCCATTCGTCGACTGAATCGAAACATCCATTCAAGACATTCAAGCATTCCGCCTTGGATTTTTTATTTTTTTTTATATGAACGTTGCCGTTCGCATTCATGTGGAACATGGAATCCGAACAGAATTTACTGCGTGTATTTTGTGTTTTTATTTTTTATTTTTTTGCTACTTTGAATAAGGTAATTATAAAAAGCATATTACTAACTTGTGCAGTAAAGTAAAAAAAAATATATGTCCTTTTCGGTTTTTTAAATTAAATTTTCCAAGAAACACTCGGCAATGTTGAATGGTCTATATAAGCAAGCCGGTGTGACGTTTGTACATGGCATTCCAGCATGGCGACTCTCTCTACTGCAGAGTTTACTGTACTCTCTTCTTGGTAAGTTTTATTTTATATCCAATTAAATCGTTAAGTGAATTTTGCCATCGTCGATCGTCCCACTGTGTAGAGCTTTTTAATTTGGTATTTATTAATTTTGTTATTAGCGACTAAATGTTATGCATTTGTAAAAGACTAGTTTTCTAAGAATACTATAGTTAAATCACATGGAAAACAGTGGAAAATCTTGTGCATTCGTGAAATTTTCACTAATATTCAAAATTCTGTTTGTTTTGCAGGGTATTGGCTGGATTCAAATAGCTAGAATGAAATTAATTTCATGTTTAAACTGGTGAGTTATTCAGCTGTTTTCATTACTTTTAACTAAAACAACTGATGAGCATTCGAGTCTCGTTCGTATGAGTTGGCAAGACCAATTTCCTGATTCCACAATTAACTCCCACTGATTAAATTGGAAAAACATTTGTCTTTATGTGGCTGTGCTTTTCTAATTGTGTTTTTCTGTATTAGATTTCCATTGACACTGCTGGATTCCTCTTTGAAAATCTGACATGAGGTTGCTTGATGTGAGTTGTTGCACTTTTTATTACTTGAATTTGTGAGCAATGATGTTCCTTAACAAGCATATGTCTGATAAACTTAACAGAGCTACCATAGCTCTGTAACAGGTTATGAGGCAAATTTTTTTTCACTGAGCTCAAAATTGATATTTAAATGGTTCCTTCAGTGGCCAGTAATATTAATAGGGTATTTATCTGCAGGTTCGTGATTTGGACCTTCATGTGTTCAGTCGGTTTGGGTGAAAAATCCAACAGGAGGTTGCTCGGGGTGAGTTGTTGCACTTTTTGCCTGAATTTGTGAGCAATGATGTTCCTTGACAAGCATATGTCTGATAAACTTAACAGAGCTACTATAGCTCTGTAACAGGTTATGAGGATAATTGTTTTTAAACTGAGCTCAGAATTGACAATTCAAGTTAATCTTTCAATGGCTAGTAATACTAACATGATTTTTCCCTGCAGGTTTGTGTTATGGTTTTGGATTTGAATCTCCAGGTGTATGTTGGTGTTCAGCACAATTCCTCTAGGTATTTATGGCTTTAATTGGTAAGACTTTTTAGAATATGATGGAAAAACTTATCCACTCTGAGGTTCAATGATGTATATTAATTCCATCCTTACCTACATTCTCTGAAGTTTTTTTTCTCAGATTGTTATTATTGTTCTGGTGACCCTGTGCTCAATATTATGTTTTCTACAGGATACTTGGGCAAAGAAGAATCTCCCTAAAAAAGTCCATCAAGCAGCTCTTGCCATCTGTCTGACAACCTTAACAAGGATCATCAACTTGCTGCATAAGTTGGGGATGTTGGAAATTAATAAGGAGGTGTGTGAAAAACAATTTTGTTGCTTTTACTTTTGATATGATGATTTGTTATCCCTGTCATACAAAATTTTGGTGACAATTTAACAATGGTAACTTTAAATTTCTGAGATCTAGTAATATCCTTCAAGCCTACAAGAAAAGTGTATGTTTCTAATAGTGTTTATCTGTTTTCAGTTTGGTAGATATGTCCCATGGCATATGTCCCAATTGCCCCTGTGGAAGATAGTACTTCTGCTGAGCGAGGGATAGTGCTGTTACAGAGCTGTGCGAGGTAATATTTCATCTCAATTTTATGCGTTGATTGTCCCGATCGCCACGCCTCTTTCTCTAACAATGGGAGTTGAGGTGCCAATATTACGAACGGGAATATTAAAAGGCCACGTAGGAAGCAACCGAGATCTTATCTAGTCTATAGGTTGTGCCTTAAACGGAGGCGACAATTTGAAGTCTTCATTATAACTCCCTAGTACCGAATTAATATTTCATTTTTCTGAATAGGTTTGTATGCTGTTGCCGGTTAGCTGGGCCATGGAGGATATTTACCATGGAGAAAATGATCAGGTACTGGTAGTGTTAAGTCTTTTTCGCTTTCTTTGCACGTATGATTATTTATATACCGCCCCAGTCTGAATGATAGTGTGGATTGGTTCATCCTCAATGACGTTAGTTCTTTCTGTGCGTAGCTCGTGTCTATACGTGATCTAATTGCGTCTGTTTTTTCCTTGTAGACTCGAATTTCGGTGTTCTGACGTATACGGTGCTGTGCCGTCGTTACTAGGTAAGTTGTGGATTTATATGTATTAAAGATTCTCAACATGATGATAGCTTTCCGTTGATGCAACCGTTATACGCGACGGCTCTGCAACAAAATTGTGAAATCACTTGCCCTCACTGATACGAATTTAACGTTTCACAGTGGTTAGTTTGAAAATTTCTCTAATTTCCCTTGTTTATTTCAGAAGATGACGTCTACTGTCCTTGCGCTCAACATTGTCAGGCAACGGGATAGTCACGTCGAACTTTCCTGGTAAGTTCTTCCCAAATTTAAGGAGCAATGATGTCTTTATAAGCATATGGCTGATAAACCGAAAGGTTATGAAGTCAACTAGGATACTGAACTCTTGTCTTAAATGTGTTAGTAGTTTACTGGTTTTAACGAGTTGCTTTATTAGGTTTTTTCCATTAGTTGCAACGAGTTTTGGTTTCTTAGGATCTACTCCGAGGTACTATACTTTCTTTACAAAATTTATATTGGTCGACTTAGTAAATGATGGAAATACTTATTTCTGAGGCACAATGATGCATCACTTATCCTTACCTACATTCTCTGAGAACATGAATATGAAAATGTAGTTACTGTCAAAACTCCGTGTTGATTGTATGTTTTTCTTTTTCTTCAAGGTTCCGTCTGAGATTACTCATCATATTCGCTCGCCAAGCCGATTGCAGGTATATAGCTGACTAATGCCTATTCTATTTCTGTATTTCGAATGATTATTTATATACCGCCCCAGTCTGAAGGACAGTGTAGATTGGTTTATCCTCTATGACTTGTGTTTCTCCTTAAGCTTTCGTTTCTTGAAATTGCGACATTTCTCAAATTCGTATTTTTGTATCGTAGGTTTTACCCGGGCTGCGCAACGTTGACGTGAGATTGCATCATTTCTTCAATAACGCCTCTGTGTAATGTTCCGTTATTGACTAAATGTCGCCAAATAAACAAATTTTCGTGCGTTAAATCAAAATTGTTGGAATGGCGGACGTTTTAGACGATGATTTTGAAACGTGCTCAATCATCTGTTAGTCTGTCGCAAGCGACATTAAGGGTTTTGTAATCGAATTTGGACATCTGCTTCGTAACGCAATGATTAATCTTGGTTGTCTTGAGATAAGGCGAATAGTAGTGGCCTGGTCGCCAGTAATTGGCTGTTTTAATTGGTGTCTTAGCCTACAGTGGATGGAGTTGGTAGACGGGCGATTGCTCATTAGTACGCGCTGCCAGCTGTGCGTAAATTGTCCATATGCAACTGTCTAGTAAAGACACACGGGGATGTGCTCCAACATTTTACCGCCGTATTTCGTTTACCCTGTAAAAGTTTTCGAAGGTTTGCTGGGTGAGGGGGAATAGTAGGATCGATCGTCATCGCATATTTTTCTCGGGAAGCTCTCGATCGATAATGCCAGAGCCGTCGTAACATTTTTATCCGTGTAGTGTTCTTTAATTCCTGGAAGACACTGACGAAAACTGATTGAATCCGGTCTCTGAAGGGTTCAGAAAGTAAATAACAATCCTGAAAAGATTCACGTCGGAAATTGTGGATCGACTCTGTGATGAGATACACAGGCGGTGGCGGTGGCGGCGGAAGGGCCTCTGTGAAATTGTGCAACTGGTGTGAAAGGAGTCGTGACGGTCGCTGGATGTCGCTAGCGTTGCTCCGCTTTTTCTCTTATTGCTACACCTCTTCTGTTCGGGACCGAAAGGGGGAGGGATTTCGGGAGTGGAACGCTTAGTAGAGGAAGGTTCTTTCCTGGTGACTCGTCAGTCTAAATCTTTGGCTCTCGTCGGTGAGCACGGAAGTTGGTTTCTCTTCCTCTTTACTTCCGGTGCTGGTCGATGACCAATTGTCTCTTGATTGCCAAACCCAATTTGTTTCAAACTTTTCTTTCGTTAAGGCTAAATGTCTGCGGCGGCCGTGGGAAGGAATCAACGTTCGTCATCAATTTGTCTTTCCGGCAGTCAGACATTCGACGCGATGAAGGCCAGTGTCGGTGGTAACAACCGGGAGAGTTCTTCCGGATCGGATTCGCCCGAAGTCCGTCGAGAAGTGATTACCAGCAACTACGGCAGCAGCGGCGGCGGCAGACCGGTTCCTTCCGGGAGTAGCAAAACGCGGCAGAATGCCCGGCGGAGTAAGAGCGAGCGGCTCCAAGGAGCCAACAAGCCGCGTGTGAAGCGACGGGATTTGGCGCTGGATCTGGACCGGGCCAACAGTGGCAGCTTAGCCGGCGGATTGACTGGAAACAAGGAGCAAGATGATCCCTACCAATCGTTTCTGCGTAAAGTTCCCAGCGTCGGCGCTGGATTGATGAACGACTCTTCGTTCAACGACACTCCGGATGGATCTCCTCGAGGCTTGCGATCCCTTCGCCAGTCTGCCGGTAACTCTAAGCCGCCACTCGGAGTGAGTAGCAACGTGCCGGCCATTTCCACGCCGGATTTATCGCCGTCTCTCATTAGACGGGCCACAGTCAACTCTGCTGGTGTCCAGCGAGCCATTGGCGCAAGTGGCAGCCGGTCGCAATTGGCTAATCGCAATTCACCGCAAGTCGGCCGGCCTGGCGGCAATTCGACGTCGGCCAACAAGGATCAATCGCTCAACAAACGGGCCAACTCTGTCCGCGCTCACGGCGCCAGTAATTCGAGCTCCTTTTCGGCCTTTCACGTCACCAACTCGTCGCTGCGTCGATCGACCTACCTCGACGTGCCCGACAGTCCCGGCAACGATGAAGACAACGCCACGGGCAACGTGGACGAGGATTCCTACCGACTTCGCTCCTTCGACTTGACTCGCAAAGGTTTCGATCCTTCCTTTTTCCTATTTATACATTTGAGTCTCTCCCCCCTACCTTCTACATGTATGACTGAAAACTGGATCGTATGTCACTCGACGGGCCGCTTTGACGGTCGATGGCCACCTGGAACACGATCCCCTCAGGGTAAACAATCTCCAGCGCAGGGGCTCCTCCTTGACCGTCGAAAATCTTTTTTGCAACACGGATCGCCCAGGGTTTGTTTGCCAATCTCGAGCTAAATATTGTGATGTTACCAGATCGGCACATGCGATCCTTCCGTCGTGACTTTCTTCTCCCATAAAAACAAAAAGACATTTGAGGCTCTCGTAGTCAAAACTTTGCAAGGCGATCGTCGAAAAAGTTTAGACGTACCACATTTTTTGAGGGACTTGTAACAACAGAAAGTCAGTCGCCAAGGGCTGGTACGCAGCAGCTGCCCTTTCTTTTACCAGCGTGGAAATCATTTATAGCCCCCTCCCCCTTTTCCTCTGTAAGGAAGGAAGAAGAAAAAAGTAAGTAGCGTAGTGTACAGTAGTAGAGTAAAGGAGCCTTTTCTATTCTCTCTGTGGCCGTCGTCTAAATTTAGCGGCGAGGCAGAGCCAAACGGCAGTCGTCCCCCCTCCCTTCTCTCTGTGTATACGTTCCAGGAGCGCGTCACGTGAAAGAAAAGAACAAACAGGAAAGAGAGGAGAAAAAAAGTAGTTGTAAAAAAAACCAATCCTTTGACGACAATCGATCCGCTTTCTCTGGTCCGACTCATCAAGGACAAAATCTTTTGTTTTCAGCCGGCGAAATAGCCACCACCAGAGATATACTGTGTGTGTGTCTTATCTTAAAGCGGATCACCTAGCAATAACACAAAAGTAGTAAACTAGCTTCTTAGTTTTTGACTCTTTTGTCATCATCGGCTTGGAGCGCGGCTGCTTGCTTCACTTTTCTTTTTCTTCAAATCTTCTTCTTCTTCTCCCCACCACCAGCTAAAATTAGATTCTTGTTAACAGCACACAGTGGCCAGGTCTCTCTCGGTCGGCAACCAAGCGCCACACACAGTTGGAGAATCAGAGAAATGGTTGGAAAAATAATAAAAAAGGAAACGAAATACAGTAGTAGTGTGCGCTCGGTTAGTTCATCCATTCGAGTCATGTCCGTCGAGTCGAATCGGAATTCTCTTGGGTTCAGACCACATTTTCCGCGATGCTAGTCACACTCGTTTTCTGTAGAAACAGAGAGAGAGGGGAAAATATAATCAAAGAAGAAGTTTTTGTTTATCCATTTAAACACACGCGGGAGTTTTGAGTAGCTCCGAAAAGTGACGTCAATTGATAACCAGCAATGATAATAAATAATTGAAAGGTATCCCCCACTCTCTCTCTCTTCCGATGTTATAAAGTTAGTTTGAAAACCACTCTCGAGCTATCAATAAACAAGGAGCTCTCTCTCTCTACTATGCCGCGAGGAGATGCGTGCGCTTCGTCGTCGTCGTCGTCGCAGACCGAAATAGCATCCGACTCTCTCTCCGTTATTTCTTCCTTTTTGCCCTCCTACTAAATCCCAAATCAAATAAAAGCTGGCAGCCGTTAAAGGAAGAGCCATGCTGAAGAGTATATAGATTGGGTGGGGGGGTTTAATCTACTCTGCGAGATCTGACGAGAGAGAGAGAGACAATCTGATAGCCTGAAAGAAAAGGGAAAAACAACAACAACAACCGAATCGAAATTGATGAGATATTGGGGAGGGTAGTAGCAGACGGTAATGGAAACTTTTCTTTTCCCGCAATCGTGCAGACGTGATGTGTTTTGTCAAGTGTAAAGTTTTTGAAATATTTTTCTCCATTTCAGGTGTGGTGAATAGGGGTGACTCGTTCCGTCGACGCCGCTCCCGCAGCAACAGTTTGGCCCCCGGAACGGTGCAACACGACTCGACCGGTGATGTCACGAAAAATTACCGAACGGCTCCCGGTAATAACGGGTCGAGTGGCGGCGGGGCCTCGACGGGAGACAATCTGCAAGTCACTGGAACGGATCAGCAGCAGCGTGGCCAGCAGCAGCAGCAGCAGCTGCAGCATCACCACCATCACAGCGACGTCAGGACTTACCGTGTGGCCATCATAGGAGCCCACGGAGTCGGCAAATCCGCCTTGGTCGGACAATTCATGTCGTCCGACTGCATCAACGCCTACGACCGAGTCAGGAACGGTAAGCCCCTACCCAACAAACAAATCGATATCTATCTAGTAGTGGCCAATAGAGTGAAAAAGGTTAACACAATCAGCAACTGGAATCAAGGAGCTTATTACCTCTCTCCTGCGGCTGCTGGTGGAAAAGGTGAAACAGCCAATTTAGGACAGAGGAGACTCGATCGATGTGTCGCCTTTTGTTGTCTACGTGTTGTGTGGACTGTAAATAAAAGGAAGAAGAGGGATTTTTCCCGTGCCAACTGTGACAAACCGTTTCCAACGAGGTCACGTTGAAATTGCTTGCGCCACCAAATGACTTTGAAGCGCATTAAAATTTGGTTCTTCTGTTGCGACTTGAAAACATATTTGAAATCTAATCAAGGCGACTGGGGGGAAAAAATTGGGTCAAGGTTTGGTCTGTGTCCAATAGGTGTCGAGTCGACCCAAGTTTGTCAACAGGTCATTTGACAGATTTTCTTTGGCTCGATGTCAAATCACTTTCCCAGACGATGACTGGGCCGCATTATTTATAGACTTGTGCCGGAACTGGGTCGTGCGGAACGTTGGCGGTTGACGCAAATCAATTGGTGTACATCGCGCGTGAATTTCAGAATTGAATGACGTCAGTTTTCAAAAAATGTTGAAATGTCTTTTGACAATATTTATTCGTTTTTCGCAGATGACACTGATCCAGAATCTGTATTTGTCATGCTCAACGGGGAGGAGTCAGAACTGGTGTTCACCTTCTGTAACAACATCAAGGTGAGCGAAAGAAAGATGCATTATTACATTTCCTCTTTTTCTTTTCTTTACCCAATATTGCACAACACAACAGCACGGTATAGTTCTTTGTAGCTGCCAATATTATGCAGTTGGCTGCACCATCCCTTCCTTTCTGCCAGAGTGATTGTTCCGTAACAACCCCACATCACAGCCTCCTTTTCATGTAAACCAATAGACTATCAAGTCCCCGGCTGCTTCATGACTTGTTTACTTCCCCCCTTTGATATTGTCTATTTTAGGGGCTTCAACGAATAATAATAATAATATTAATAAGACCTTTTCACTTTTTTCTTTTCTTTTTTGTGTCGTCGTAGGTCGAGTTGAATCGAAACGAACTCCCCGATGCCTTTCTCATCATGTACAGCGTTATTGACAAAACCAGTTTCAAGACGACTGAAGATGAATTAGCACGTTTACAGAACTGGGACGCACTCCGTTCCCGGGCACTTATAGTTGTCGGAAACAAGATTGACCTCGTTCGCAGTCGTGCCGTTTCAACACAAGGTAAACTAAAAATGTATACTGCACACAGAACCAGCATGTCTGGTCTAGCTAGCTTTAGCCAGTGTTTGTTTACGTTTTAAACAGTATCGGCCCTGCCATCTGTCAACAACCGCTCCTCTATAGTCTCCCAATTGTTACTTTGAAACGAACCGTCATTTTGTCAATGTCGTTCGTTTCGTACAACAGAAGCCTTTGTCTATTTTCAAAAGAATTTTTTTTTCCAAAATAGATTCTCCTCCTACCGTTTAAATTTACGACACGTTAGGCGTAATACTTTAAAAAAGGTGCATTCCGTCTCTGAATGACATTTTATCGCCTCTGCTCACAGATGGAAAATGTCTTGCCTGCGCCTACCGAGCCAAATTCATGGAAGTATCCGTAGTCATAAATCACAACGTGGACGAACTGCTGGTCGGAATCCTGACACAGATCCGGTTGAAGGAAGAGCTCCAGAAAGAGATAGCGGAAGGGCTTGTCGATCCATCGACGCTTGACGGTGCCAACGGACAGGGCTCCTCCAGCTCTTGGATACGGAACAAGGGTCTAGTACGAGCCAGCATGAAAGCCAAGCAAATGTTCACGTGGCTGTTTGGCAAAGACGACGATCAGCTCGCCAATTGTGAAAACTTCCAGGTCCTTTGAAAAAAAAAAAAAAGATTCCCGTGTGCGTTTTCTTTTTAAAACAAACAAAAAACAAAAACCTCCCGTTCAGAAAACAAAGCATGTTAGATTATGAATAACGGTGGAAAAATCTTAAAAAAAAAAGTGAAGTTCTAGTCATCTCTTTTTTTGGAAGGCACTCTATATCACGCTAAAGTGCCTTCAACAGCTAAGTAAACAGCTTCCCCATTCTATCCTTCCTGCAAATGGTTTATGTTTATTCAAAAGACAATAATATGTAGGCCTGAAGACCGAAGAAAAGGATCGCCCATTTTTTTATTTTGATATTTTTTTAAGCAAAAGCAGCTGGGGAACGGCGTGATATCATCGGCTACATAATAATCGCATTATTTAAATATTTCCCTGTCTTAAGAATTATTTTCGGTGTTCTTAAAAATAACAATTTTGGGGGAAATTATTTTCAGTTATCTGAATGAAATCTGGTTCCGTTCTCAATACAAATTAAATCAACAAGGACGTGACTGTCACTGAATGAGTCGATGATTGAAGTTTGGGGATTGCTTTTATATTGTCAAACGCCAAAATTGAAACTGGACTTCAGATAATGAAATCAAAAACATTCGCTGCACTTTTTGGAACATAACCAAAGGAGACAAATATGTAAAAATAAAAGGAAACATTAAAAGGTAAGATGTATACAAATCTCCTTCCATGTCTCCATGAGACTGTGCAAGTCTTTGGCGTTCCCTGTAGAAGACAACAGAAAAACTCCAAGTTTCAATTATTTACATTTTGCTCAACTGATAATTTACCTATCATTACAGCATCGTCCAGCAAGGTTGAGCACATTTCTCTGATATCACTCCACAACTCTTGCACCATCGTTCGCCTCTCATCAGTCCCCCAGCCACAATTAATAGCATTGCGGATTAGGTTGAACACGGATCGATAATGAAATCCGACATTGTCCTTCAAGTAAGTTAAGCAAACATTAATCAAAGTCCTAGAATTATTTGATGCTAGTTGTTGGGAAATTACCGTCTGATTAGATGATATAAACTCTGATGCCATGAAGAAGATATTGCCCAACACTTCTATAGCCAATCCCATTTCGGCGTCGGAAGAAAGATGTTTAAAATAAGAGATGACAGGTTTGTTGTCAACACAGTGAATGCAGAGTAACAAGGCCGCCAACGATCGATTCGACCAGTGAGTTGGCATCCCTAGAAAAGAATGCCTATTATTAGAAAGAAAAGTTCCAGTCCAGTTGATTTTCAAGGTAGTATACTCGTTATCGTTTGAATTATGTCCACCGCTTCGTTGGTTGCGCAGCATCTCTGAGGAGACGCAATAATGTAAGCTAGTGTTTCGCCTAGCATCTTGTATTCTTCCGTATAAGACGAACAATCCACATCCCCTTCGAAAAAATCCCACATGACAGAACCTGCATATAAAGAAGAGAAAATTTGAATGTTAGCTATCTTCTGAAAGGCTATAAGATATTAGCCTTACCTCCAGTTTGAAGAGGCGTATACAAGAGGAGAAGTAACCTGGCCAAATGGAGATGTTGCGACAGTTGAGAACAATCAAAGATTATTTCGATCCAGATAAGGCGGTCAGAATACGCGCAGAAATCCAAGAAAAGAGAGCGCATGTATAGACGCAGAGTTCTTTCAATGTTTACGTTTGTCGAGACAGGGTTATTCAGGTACTCGGACAGCTAGAAAAGAAAGCTTAGGATTACTGCGTCTAGTATTTTGATAACTTGTTTACAATACCAGGAATGTGATGTTGTTCCAATAGCATATGGTAGCGTGGACCTTGATGCATTCGCCTTTGTCCCAACCGGAAATCATTGAATGGAGGATTATTCCGGAAGCTGCAGCGATTAAGTGCTGCTCAAAATCAGGACGCTGTTGCAGGATACTTTGCTTTGCCTTTAGAAAACAAGAATGGCATTAAGGTTGTTACAAGGTAACTTTAAAAATATACCTCAGTGATCAACTGATGGTAAAGTCCCAGCCTTTGGGATGTGGGAAAGAGGCAGGTCAATTGCTTGATAAGGATGCCCGTACATTTACACTCACGGTGAAGTCCATATGGCAATGAGAGCCTTCCGCTCCATGCTTTTTCCGTAGAAGTGAATGGCGTCAATAAGATCGTGTCCATAAGCCGACTTTGCATACGCGAACTGCCAATCCAACGAATAAGGATGTTTCGCATATCCTTGGAAGTTTGACTCAGCTTTCCTATGCTTGTCACTGGATGACAGTAATTAGTTAAAAAAATACCATCATTAACTGAAAGTGTAAAAAAGAAATATTACGTGGTAAAAATTGTAGAAGGTAATAGATGAGTTCAGTGGGCAATTGTTCAAAGCATCCACAAGGAGTTAGTCCTATCAGCTGAGACGATCTTCTCAAACAAATGGGCAGAGAAGATTCATGGTTGCTGTTTATCTCTCTGTAAACAAAAAACACAACAAAACACGAATAAAACCTTTTGTTAAGTGCTAATAAAAGTGGAGGCTATTACTCTGGGCTTGGTGCTGGCGACAAGTCAATGCATGGGCTACGAGGTTTGCTGATACTTTTAGAGCGTTTAAGTGAACGTCCTGAGGTCGGAAAAATACTCGTCGGAACAACAAACGATCCCTCAGGATACTGATTACCATTTTCATCGTGCATTTTGCTTTAGAATTTTGAAATATTTCGACAAATTCACAGACGTTTGAAGACTGTCTCGTGGAAAAGCCTCGAGAAGTTTGACTGAGAGACGCCGGCGAAGCTTCTCTTCTTCATTTTCGGATTGTTCCATGGCAATAGAACACTGGCAATTTCGATCTAAAGCCGTCCCCCACTGAGAAGCCATGCCCTTAATGGCGTTTAAAAAACCGTTGGATATTTTGTTTGTGAAACTTTCACTCGAATTATTTATTGGTGAGTGATGTAATCTTTTTCTAGTGCTTGTTTTACTATTTACGAGGTTAACAACTGGGTAACGAACAAATATTTTGAAAGAAACTGGTAGTTTGAAAGTTAGACGTTGCAGCTGTGAGGCGCTGTTGGCAGTTTCGAAAATCGAAAAGCCTAAAGCGCCTAAAGGCTGTGCGCTAAAGGGAAGGAAGCATCACAGCCAAGCCAACAAGAGCATGCTGCATGCTATGCTGAATTCTTTTCCCTATTTTGTTAAGTTTTTTCATTTTGTCAGGGCAAATCGCTTCTTAAACAGTTACAGCCTTTGCTTTATGTTCTTTCGTTTAATGTACTGAAGAAAAATGAGTGAAAATAAAAATGGAAACCATCGTTTTGGCAGTGATAACGTTTTGGATAGAGGAATGCCACATGGTCACCCTGCTAATGCAAATATGGCGCCTAGTAAAAATTTCAAAGTGGAAGTTTCTTTGTGGTTAGCTCGATTGAAAATCATTCTCCTTGTCATTTTCTACATGCTCCCTTGGTATAGTTTTCTACCAAAGCAAAATGATGTCAGTTCAGTAATGGTATATTTTTCTGCACAAGCCTATATTTGGAGACTTGTATTACAAAATATTGCTGGCTAACTCTGCTGCAAGTTTTATTTGCGTACAATTACGATTGTCTTCTACAGAGACTCAATACCTGACAAGGATGTTGCAAGACGATCGTTTTCATAACGCCCTATATTCCGCGATTCTGTTTCATTACCCTCCACTCCCATGTAAGTATTGTCTCATAACAACATCATCACTGTGTGTAATCTTAACATAAGTAATTATTCATCTTTTTTTAGGTGTGTGGCTGCCAATTTTTTTGTTTTCTTTTCTGCAGATTGCTAATCACCCTTGGTTTGACAAGGTAATAATGTGCGAAATTTTTTCATTGGTCCATTCAGTATACTATGTGTTTTGCATTACAGATGGATGAATCTGGCTTAATAGTGTAAGGATTGGCTGTCAGCGCTCTAGTTCTCGGCAAAATAGTTCATTCTCCTCGTTCGTTTATTGCTCTCTCGCTGACCTCGATTCAAATCACTTTCTCTTTTATTACTTCGACTTTCTCCCGACCTCATTTGACCTAGCTTTTCAGTATAAAACCCCACCCAACGCAGTTCTTCTTCAGTCAATGCTAGGCTGTTCAGTCGGTCTAGTGTTGGCTCACCCTTCTCGGGTCTAGTGTCAGGTCGTTTATTCGGTCTGGTGCTGGCTCGCTCGTTCTCCGTTTTAAACTTGTCTTATTTGTGTCTTTGTAGACTTTGACGCTGGCTACTCGGTAAAGGGCCGTGTGTATGCCTCCAATCTCTCTTGATGTATTTTTGATTTGTTTAAATTATGCGCGTTACGGAAATAAAACATCATTGAACGAAAACCCGCTTTGAGTGGAGGTTTTACGAAACCTTTCATGTGGTGGCAGCGATGGGATGATCCCAATTCACACCCGAAGAGACTGCTACGACGCCGCTACCTACCAAACTGATTCCCGATCTTCATGTATTGTAAGTTTACGAAGAAAGAATTCCGCTACGGACAAAAGAAGACGCATCCTGCCCTGTATTTAAGCAAGAACAAATTCTGACTTTTCTCTCCCTATCACTTGTTATTTTTATTTCGA
The DNA here is from genome assembly GCF_021234035.1 of Daphnia pulicaria. Taxonomy (NCBI): domain Eukaryota; kingdom Metazoa; phylum Arthropoda; class Branchiopoda; order Diplostraca; family Daphniidae; genus Daphnia; species Daphnia pulicaria. The sequence continues at coordinate 12,047,940 of NC_060916.1, forward strand.
CTGTCACATCGGCCACGAGGTGCCGAGACCGGTCACATTTCACTTTTGTTCGCTGGAACGCTCGAAGGTTACGCTACTCAGTTAATCGATGTTTCCTGTCAGTTTTCAAAGTTCTTTCTTTTTACCAGTTTCAGTATTTGTGTTTTGTTTTGTTAGATTGCGGGACGCAATCTTTCATGGCCCCAAGGTATGTAAGGATTGGCTGTCAGCGCTCTAGTTCTCGGCAAAATAGTTCATTCTCCTCGTTCGTTTATTGCTCTCTCGCTGACCTCGATTCAAATCACTTTCTCTTTTATTACTTCGACTTTCTCCCGACCTCATTTGACCTAGCTTTTCAGTATAAAACCCCACCCAACGCAGTTCTTCTTCAGTCAATGCTAGGCTGTTCAGTCGGTCTAGTGTTGGCTCACCCTTCTCGGGTCTAGTGTCAGGTCGTTTATTCGGTCTGGTGCTGGCTCGCTCGTTCTCCGTTTTAAACTTGTCTTATTTGTGTCTTTGTAGACTTTGACGCTGGCTACTCGGTAAAGGGCCGTGTGTATGCCTCCAATCTCTCTTGATGTATTTTTGATTTGTTTAAATTATGCGCGTTACGGAAATAAAACATCATTGAACGAAAACCCGCTTTGAGTGGAGGTTTTACGAAACCTTTCAATAGGGAGGATCACATCATTTGTGGAATCACAAAGCATTGTGTTATTGAGGATAATTGCTGTCACAGAAATATTGATACTTGCTCTTATTCCATTTCATCTTCAGGGTTGGGCATTTCGGTAAGAGATATTTTCAATAATGTACACACAATTTCGTTCAACTAAAATGACAACAATTTAAAATTTCAGTGATATTGAATTGACCTTGTTTACCATCTTTTGGTACCACAAATTCTTGACTATGCGTTTTCATTCCAAACTAAATCCCTTTACTCGGATCGTTTTGAGCGAACTCAGAGACGAAATTGAACAGATTGCACTGGAACCATCCTGTCCAAGAACTCTCCGCACTCTGTTGTTGTCTGAAGTGACGTCGTTGTTTGCGCCTCGAGTCGGTGGCAACGAACTGCAACATTTTATTTGTTCGGAAAAACCATTGTTTGGTAAGATTACACTTTGGACATCTTTGATCTTTACTAATCCTAATATTAATCCTGCAGGGAAGAACAGTTTCCTTTCGGGATTGGCTTAAACGCAACCACCGTTCCTACTTTAAATTTCTCCCCGCTCAGTAATGTTTTGGAAAAACCCGACCTTGATTTATACTACATTTAACTTTTGAGGAAACACGGATGTATTGTTAATTGAAATAACAACAAAAATTTAATACAGGAAAAATCCTTTTGCAAGATGAACTATAGGAATCTGTAGGTAAGAAAGAACGATACCGAGGTTTCTTATTTGCCCGTTATTGAAATGCATGTATTCTTCCACCTTCTTTTTAATATTTGAAAGTGTTCTGCCTACACGTCGCATATAATGAAAAAGTTTTTTATTCTTTCTAAGGATCGATTATGTAGGGGAACCATTTAATACGAACAGTTATGCTGTTAATAGTTGCGAGAATTCCGATCAATTTGTCAAGGGATGTCGGAAAGTGATTGTATTGAGCATAAGCTCGGGAAATGGGTCCATTCCTTTCAAGTTTTCTTTGCCGTTCATATACAATAGACTAGCATCGACGAAAGGCTACAAGAATGGAGTGGTTCCGGACGTTAGCAAATAGGCTGTCAAGACTAACAGATCGATTATTTCTCCATCAACAAACTTCTGTATAAATAACAAGGTTTTCACAGCGACAAGCGCGTTGACATATTAAAACAGTTAGTTAAGTTTAAATGCCTAGATTCTTGAAAATCGTGATTTTCCGCTATCTCATTAATATAAAAATCTCTGATTATTTTTCTTATGACGAAGAATGTTTTATGTAGGAAACATCCAGCTTATTGCCAAGTGTAGCTTAAGTTGTTAATGTGAAGGACGTATGTAAGACAACGCGATATGCTGATTGTAGCTTTGGTAGTCCCTAGAGAGAACGAGGATTTATTTTAGAAATTTCGTCGTATTGGGTGAAATTAAAAAATGTAAGAGGATTTTCTCCTTAGGTGTGTACGCAAGATTGATCTCAAAATTTGTACGAGTGTTTTTGTCAACAAGATTGAGTTCCTCCCATGGAAATTTCGACGACTGAGGATTTCCCCTTTAATAATGGTATTCAATTTCATTATTTCGTACAAAAGTCATTATATTAAACTTAAACTATGCAGTCATCTTTTGAGATTTAAACATGCAGTATATTTAAGCTTCCAGTATTACATGAAATGAGAGGAGATATGGATGATAATAATATTGCTATATACTTTTCTCTCTTTGGAATTTTCCTATAGATGAGGATCTTATCAACTAGTATGCAGAGAAGAATTCTTTCTTAATAACCTCCTGATTGAGGAGGAGGGCCGTATGAGTCCACAGATGGCGCTTGATGGTATGATGAAATTGGAGCAGAACCATAACCTGTTGATCCTTGGTATCCACCGGATTGGCCGCCCCCATGTCCTCCTCCATAAGAAGATACTGGAATTGGCTGGTAAGATGGGGCGATCGGAGCTGATTGATAAGACGATGACACTGGAGACTGTGCTGAATGAACGTGCACGTGAACTGGTGCACCTGCTGAAGAACCGCCGTATCCGCTGCTTACGGGAGGAGCGTATCCACCTTGACTTCCGCCGTGACCTCCTTGACCTCCGCCGTGACTTCCTTGACTTCCGCCGTATCCCCCTTGATTTCCGCCATATCCCCCTTGACTTCCGCCATATCCCCCTTGACTACCGCCATAAGAAGGAGCCGGAATAGAAACTGGTCTTGGTGCTGGGACGTGATAGAACACCGGTTGAGGAGCAGGTACGTAAATTATTTGCTGAGGAGCAGATCCGTAACCTCCTCCTCCTCCATAGCTCATACCTCCAAAGCCACCCCCTCCATAGCCACCACCACCTTTTCAGATATTTTTAGATTACTTAACTTGTTTGATTAACTTATAATTAATTAAATTATTTGACTACTTACCTTTTCCTTTAGTTGCTTCAATGTCAGAGACTAGGACCAGCACAAACATCAGAAAATAGGTAATGGAATTCATATCGATAATCTATTAGATTAAATTGAATTAGTAATTTTTGATTCGCTTAATATAAGATAGAACTGTATGTGTTACCTTAGAGTGTGATAAAATAAGTTTACTTTTGTACAAACTATAGTTGGCTGTGAAAAGCGAACACTGACTGTGCTTAAATGATAAGCCCCAAGCCGCTTTTATACTGGACACACTCTGCTCCTGGTGGAGAATCAAAGACCACAACTCAATGGGATGGAAATGAAAGTCAGCTGGAGGTATGTGACGATTCAACTTTTCTTAGTAGCCTAATAAATCGTAAGTACGAAGGATCTAGCCGTACGAAATCATTCCGTGTATCATCGTGACGAACCAAGAACCAACCCTTTCCCTTTTAATTGTTTGAATCCAGACGGGGGGAAAAACCCATAGGAAAACCCTTCGTAATTCACCCAGTTTTCTATGAATGGTGAAATTTTGACTGCATAGCAAGTTCGCTGAAAAATCTTTTTGTAGGCTTAAATAGATGAGGCCAACACTGCAGGTAGTCTTGTTAAAAGTGAGAGTTTCAAATCTATTATTTGTAAATAATGACGAGTAACAAAGAAAAAGTTTCCAAAGCCGCCACAAGTATAGCATGTATCGGCTAGATATGTTTAACTACCATTTACTACTAACAAGTAACAACTGACTGGAAGAGGCTATAGCTTGGAGCAATTAAATTACGAGGCTAGGAAAACCGATTTTCTTGTAGTTTTGTGAGTTTTATTGTTTTCTTTAAAATTCTGCGACTCGCCGTCGTCTCGATCAAGATTCAGTGACCGGCCCGATTTGCTTCCGAGACTAATAACATGATTGAGATGATGAGCTTGGCTGACTCACACAAGGGGAAGACCCTGTCCCCTTCTTTTCCCTACGAGAAACTGAATGCCTCACTTTTTCTAAATGTTGTGCACGCTCTCTACAGTTTTCTAAAAGTTATCAGCAGTCGGCGCGTTACTTTAATACGTTAACCTAATTCAATCAGCACTTCAACGGAATTACAATAAGCTTGGTTTCATTATTATTTTCCAGCTGAATGAAATTTCATCGCACATTGGACATTTAACATTAGAATGGGGTGTCTGATATTCCTTGCACAGGTCGTAAAATCGTAGAATGTAGCGTAAAGTAAGAAACACTAGTAATATTTCATGTAAAAATATAGCGAAAGTTAAAGTTCACTCATAAAAATATTTACTAGAGGCTTAATTGAACCGTCACACATGTCCATTTGACTTTAATTTCCATCCCATTAACTCTTAGTCTCTGAGTCTCTGACCATCTCCATCATGAGCAGATGAGCGTGTCCAGTATAAAAGCAGCTTCTTCGGAACGTTTCAACGCAGTCAGTGTTTGCTTTCCCAGTCAACTTATATACAGGAATCAACTTATTTTAGTACAGTGAAGTACAAGGTAAGGCAATTGATGGAAAGATGTCATTACCGATTTCGCAATGTAGTCGGACACAAATTATTCACTTCTTTTTCTATTCTTCGAAATGCGTTTAAAGACTTTATCGATAATGATGAATCAGACTAAAAATTTTGTGGGATCTCTATTTTGAAACAGAATAAGCGATTATCTTTTGGGAAAATGTATGTCAATTTCAAGGAGCTTTGACGTATCTCGATAATTTTCTTTTTCATTAACTATGCTACATATTTTATTATTTAATTCGACGCTGGAGGCCAGTATTCGAATATAGGAAAGCGCTGGGTATTCCCTTTTTTTCGAAAAAGCCAACAGAAAAACTTTCATAAGTGTTTAAAGAATTTACCCTACATATCGATTGGAAAATAGAAAATTATAAAGACAATTTTTTCGTTCCTTGAACGACTGATTAGTAGTGCCGAGTGAGCTTATCAACTGGTGAAAGGAACAATTAGCTGTATTATCAATTGGTAACCGCGAACCAGCACGTCTAGAACCTAATTGTGCGTCATTTAAGTGCAGGAAAATCCCAGAGAAAATACAGATTGTTTTATTGTCCGCCAACTTGTACCTTTTGAACGTTCATGAAATTCCCCTTTCCTTCCCCCCTTATATTGGAAAATAGTTAACTATCAGTCTGGTAGTATATAAGCAAAGAGGAAACGACATGTTGAACAACAGTTAAGAATCGTTGTCGGTATCACACGTGTCTATTCAGTATGCCAGAGCAGATGAAATAGTTTGTCCCGAATAAATTAAGCCTTAAATTTTTCACTGCGAAAATTTTCTTGCAAAATTGATCGAGCGCACTAAAATTGTACGTAATTTCTTTCAAGCTGAACAGGTGACAATCTGAAGATGCTGTTTATACGATTATCGCTGCTGATAATACTGATTCACCAGAGTGCTGCAGAAAATGTACTAACGGAAAATGGAAAATCTATAGGTTAGTGCCGTTTACGATTTAATCTTTATTTAAATCATATTTTTTTGTTTTTACCATGTTGAAGTATTTAATGAATTTCTTTCTGTTTTTTTAGAACAAAGTGATCTTTTGACTGGATACTTCCATAATTTGATTGTTCGATTACGTCAGCATCAACATAAAACCTATTTCAGAGAGACGCGCGAGAAATACAGAGATAAAGAACACGAAGGAAAATTCGCCGATTTCGGAGCTAGTGGTCTTTATTCTCTCCAATTGCAGTTAAACGTTCCGTTACAGACAGTTTACTCATCTCCAAAAGAGTGAAGCAGCATCAAGCGACGTTAGAGTTCCACTCATCTCCAACAGTACGTATGACTATGTTGGTCAACATTTTACACGAGAAAATTGAGCGAACCTTATTCTTGAACATTTTTTTCAGTTTGTTCTCTTTGTCACCCATTTTGTTGGACTGTTTTTCGTGTGCATCATTTCCGGTTGTCCGCCCTCGTCTTGTCATCATGACCTACTATCGCCGTCAGGTTTACGGAAGTGTCGGATCCTTTGTGACATCCAGCGTACTCGACAACCTTCACATCATCCATGGTAATTGACAAGCTTATCGTCTTTCCTTTCTTTCCCCCAAATGTAGTGATGTTGGTATATTTACCGATGTATTATTGGCTAATAAGCGTGTAAATAGCAGGCAAGAGATAACAGCAAAAACACACAAATAAATATAATAAATAGGTTGAAAATTAACTTGAGTAAATTATTAGGCCGTTGTGTCAACGAACTCAATTTTGAATTTTTGCGTCAAGAATTGCATGATGTGCAACACGTCCATATTGATCGTTTCTTCAATGTCGTTGGGACACGTGCCGTACAGTATCCGACAACCGGCGCTTTTATCGTCCGCGTTTTCAGTCGCCGACCTTTTGCCTTCCTGCAGAGCGTTGAAGTAGCGGAAGTAGCGGCTAGAGTAGGATTTCTTTACCTCCAACTCGGTGCTGATTGAATTACAAATGAAATCATGTTACTCTTTAGCCTTGAAAGGTTAATAGGAAAGGATCAAAGACCGGCAGTGCCCTACGGAAGAAGCCACTCCCCGTGGCTACTAGCTAAATAACGAAGCGTCAGACACGTACGAATACTGTTAGACTAACTTAAGTTAACACCAGTTTAACCCGGAATTTCGTTAGAACAGCCAAGTTTTTAACTGTGACCATTCCCAGACAGTTCCAATTAATGTTAATTACCTCAATTGTTTTTCAAAGACGTTGTACAGAGGAGAATAGGCAGTGGGAGAAGAAGCGACTTCGCAGATAAAACGCTGTCGACACATGTCATCCGGAATCTGCATCCGCCCGCAATCAGAAAAACCATTTTTAAATTTAGAACGATAACGCGTAAAAAGAAATGTCGATCGTACCTCAAGATAGTCCATGTAGACGTCGATTTTTTGCAGTTGGGATGCAAATTTCGGGTCGTCGTAAGAATAAGGAACTTGAGTCACATTGTAATTGCTTTGCAATCGGGCGCTACGGCCTCTTAGACCCGGAAGAGCCACAGACATGGGAATCGTAATATAGGCAGCTGTAAATCGAAAATGACCAGTATAGTAGAATCAAATTTTGAATTTCAATTTTTGCTCAAGTTACCGATTAGAACTGGGGCTTTGGAGTTCAGGTAAATACTTCGCTTGTTTCTGTAATTGTGGGGAACAGATGGAGCATCTTCTGATGGTTGTTGACTTCCCGTCAGGTATCCAAAGAAACCGATTAAGAGTACCGCCAACTTTAACAGATTAGCAACGGCCATGGTGATTTGATTTGATTTGTTTGGGGTGTTACAGAGTGATCAGTGACCCGTCCGCCGTGGATGCGAGGATAAAACTAAAGCAGACTCGGGCCTCCGTAACGGCTGCTACATATAGGCTCGCATTAGATCCTTCCGCTTTGACATCGTCTTCCTATAAACGGGAAATTAGTGATTCTGAAGGGCCCTCTTCGGTCAAGCATAGAAGTTTATAATTACCAAGACGGATAACGTCACAGGTCATGTTATGAACGTGTTTAGCTGTAGAAATGCGCTGAGTATTCCCATTTTTAAAAATGAGCAAAAAAATTTTCAGAAGTGTTTAAAGAATTTTCCGTACATATCGATTGGGAAATAGAAAATTATAACGAAAATTGTTTTCGTTCCTTTTACGACTGATTAGTAGTGCCGAGTGAGCTTATCAACTGGTGAAAGGAACAATTAGCTGTATTATCAATTGGTAACCGCGAACCATGTCTAGAATATAAATGTGTGACATTTAAGTGCAGAAAAATCACAGAGAAAATACAGATTGTTTTATTGTCCGCCAACTTGTATCTTTTAAACGTTCATGAAATTCCCCTTTCTTTCCCTCTTTATATTGGAAAACAGTGAACTATCAGTCTGGTAGTAAATAAGCAAAGAGGTAACGACATGTTGAACAACAGTTAAGAATCGTTGTCGGTATCACACGTGTCTATTCAGTATGCAAGAGCATGTGAAATACTTCCATAATTTGATTGTACGATTACGTCAGCATAAGCATAAAACCCATTTCAGAGAGACAGCCAAGAAATACGGAGATGAAGAACACGAAGGAAAATTAACCGATATCGGAGCAGGTGGTGTTTATTTTCTCCGATTGCAGTTACACGTTCCGTTACAGACAGTTTACTTATCTCCAAAAGAATGAAGCAGCATCAAGCGACGTTATAGTTCCATTCATCTCCAAAATTACAGTACGTATGTTGGTCAAAATTTTACACCCGAGAAAAGTTGGCGAACCTTATTCTTCTTGAACATATTTTCCAGTTAGTTCTCATGTCGCCTACTGTGTTGGACTGTTTTTCGTGTACATCATTTCTGGTTGTTTGCCCTGGTCTCGTCATCATGACCTACTATCGCCGTCAGGTTTACGGAAATGTCGGAGCATTTGTGACATCCAGCGAACTCGACAACCTTCACATCATCTATGGTAATTTACAAAGCTTATCGTCTTTCTCTTCTTTCCCCCAAATGTAGTGATGTTGGTATATTTACCTTATGTATTATTGGCTAATAAGCGTGTAAATAGCAGGCAAGAGATAACAGCAATAACACAAATAAATAAATAAATAGGTTGAAATTAACTTCTAAAAATTATTAGGCCGTTGTGTCAGCGAACTCGATTTTGAATTTTTGCGTCAAGAATTGCATGATGTGCAACACGTCCATATTGATCGTTTCTTCAATGTCGTTGGGACACGTGCCGTACAGTATCCGACAACCGGCGCTTTTATCGTCCGCGTGTTCAGTCGCCGACCTTTTGCCTTCCTGCAGGGCGTTGAAGTAGCGGAAGTAGCGGCTAGAGTAGGATTTCTTTACCTCCAACTCGGTGCTGATTGAAATTTAAAATGAAAGGTTAATAGGAAAGTATCAAAGACCGGCAGTGACCTACGGAAGAAGCCAATCCCCGTAACTAACTAAATAACGAAGCTTCAGGCACGTCCGAATACAGTTAGACTGAGTTAAGTTAATGCCAGTTTAACCCGGAATTTCTTTAGAACAGCCAAGATTTTAACTGTGACCATTCTCAGACAGTTCCGCGAAACGTGAATTACCTCAATTGTTTTTTAAAGACTTTGTACAGAGGAGAATAGGCAGTGGGAGAAGAAGCGACTTCGCAGATAAAACGCTGTCGACACATGTCATCCTGAATCTGCATCCGCCCGCAATCAGAAAAACCATTTTTAAATTTAGAACGATAACGCGTAAAAAGAAATGTCGATCGTACCTCAAGATAGTCCATGTAGACGTCGATTTTATGCAGTTGGGATGCGAATTTCGGGTCGTCGTAAGAATAAGGAACTTGAGTCACATTGTAATTGCTTTGCAATCGGGCGCTACGGCCTCTTAGGCCCGGAAGAGCCACAGAAATGGGAATCGTAATATAGGCAGCTGTAAATCGAAAATGACCAGTATAGTAGAATCAAATTTTAAATTTCAATTTTTGCTCAAGTTACCGATTAGAATTGGGGCTTTAGAGTTCAGGTAAATACTTCGCTTGTTTCTGTAATTGTGGACAACAGATCGAGCATCTTCTGATGGTTGTTGACTTCCTGTCAGGTATCCAAAGAAACCGATTAAGAGTACCGCCAACTTTAACAGATTAGCAACGGCCATGGTGATTTGATTTGATTTGTTTGGGGTGTTACAGAGTGATCAGTGACCCGTCCGCCGTGGATGCGAGGATAAAACTAAAGCAGACTCGGGCCTCCGTAACGGCTGCTACATATAGGCTCGCATTAGATCCTTCCGCTTTGACATCGTCTTCCTATAAACGGGAAATTAGTGATTCTGAAGGGCCCTCTTCGGTCAAACATTTCAAGTTTATAATTACCAAGACGGATAACGTCACAGGTCATGTTATGTACGTGTTTGGGTTTGTCTAACTGTTGATTGGGACGTGAGATTTGTGCGACAAACATTTCCCAGAGCCTTACTTCCGAGCTGAGACTGGCTAAATGAAACAGGAAGCCATGACTCGATGATGTAAGCAACCTATAACAAAATAAGCTGGAAAATTTTACAGCAGATAAAGTTTAAATAAGTTTTAGAAAACTTTAGCCTATTTCTTAGAAAATTAAATACGCCTTTTTGCAGTAAAATCCAACTGAGGTATGAAGTCGTTGAACCCATTTTGATACTGGAATGCTCAGGTGAGACCCTAGAGAATATATCCGGTCATAATACGATCCACTCAAGAGACCTAGGTGATTATTTTAATTAAAGATGGCTTAGAAAAATGTGTGATTAGTATCGAAAACTTGCCAAGGTTATTTGCTGCGTAGCCTTTTGCCTTGACCCACTTTATTTATGTTTTGAAATGCCCCTATCTATAGATCCAGTATTCCATTTACTTTAGTCCTGTTGAGTCGTCTTTTTTCTGCTGTGCTGTTTGCATTCTCAATTCCTGTGGTTCATTATTCGTTAGTCCTTATGGCTGCTCCTAATGCGTCCGATCTCTTTTGCAAAGCTGTCAGCGAAGGTTCGGTACTTCAATTAAAAATCTTACGTCAGATTCACGGACGGAAGGCAATCATGGCAAATTTTATGGACACTCCCTGCAACAAACAAGGTGATACGTGTCTTAAAGTGGCTATTGAAAGCGAATTTTACGACGTGCTCGAGTTCTTAGTGCACCAATTGAAAGGGCACATAATGTTTGGATTGTACAAAACATGGAAAGCCTCTATCAAAAACGTTAGTCCGTTTTCATGGGAAACGTATACTTTTCAAGAAGTCACAGAGCCGTTTGTACTATCACCTGAAATTGCCATCATTCGCGATATTTGCCATAAAGTGCCAATTACCAGATTGATCGAATATCTTATTGACGTTGGGTGTGACGAGCCTCTATGGTTAGAGTTTGTCTTAAACTCAATAATGGCAAGTTCGATCCCTCGGCCGGATAAGATTGTTGCGCTTGAATGTATAGGCACCGCCTTCATCTTCAAACAAACACATTACTTATTTCAACGAAGAAACGTGCTCAATGAAATTCGATTTTGGCGTGGACCACGTTGTTGGAAAGAAGCTTTGATCCTGAGAAATGCGACGGCAGATGGTGACCCAGCTATCCCCAAAGTTCCCTGCGAACAGTCTGAAGTGTTACGCAATGCTTTTGGAAACATAGCCGAAATGACGACAGTAGAAGAACTGGAGCAATTGGAACAACAGTGCTCTTTACCTAGAGGACTAGAAGAGTGGCAAATGTTACGCCAGTCTCTCGAAGCTCAGGCCCTTCTCGTTGGCCATCGCACCTTTACTCGACAAACCGACACTGGCCTGAATTCTTTTCACCTGGAAAATTTGGTGTTATTTTCCAATAACTTTAACAAGCAAAACAGCCGTGCATTCAACATTTATCTAATCATCCTGGATCAGTCTTACGGGTTCACTTCAACTTCTCCGCACAAATGCGTTGGGCATTTCGTTAGGACAATTTATGGATTATTAATCTTGTTCGATAAATTGTGGACAGATCAACATGACCACCCGGAAACGCGAGAAATAGCATCGAAAAATCTCGTTCTAACCGTAAAGTATACGCTAGCAGCTTTAACTAACGTGTCGTCAGCATCGCCACACTTCCGACTAATTGACAGAACTTGGCAGCAAGATATTCAAAAGAAAATTCACGTTCTCTTATCAAAATGGCTATCCAGCTTAACCAAAGAGAAAATTGAAAATGTAAAGGAATGCCTTGTCCCTTTTTTCCGCATTTATAACTCAAATCACGGCTTTCTCAGCCTTCTTCACATGGTGGTTAATGGATATCTTGATCGACCGTCGACTTACATGACTACTTACTCAACCACAGTTCAACTCATTCAACTACTGTTGGATGCTGGAGCGGATCCCCGAATCACCGACAGAAATGGCAAAACTCCGTTTCACTGTTTGTTTGATGGTTCGGTTTGGACTTGTGCGCGATCGAATTTAAAAACGGTTTTCAAGGCGATGCTGGATGCTGGAGGCCATCTTGATCAAGCCACTTCATCAGGACGTACGGTTATCAGTTTAATTAAAAGCTGGAGAACCTCGACATTGCCTTTTGCCAATCTCGTTCGTGATCCTTATTTTGACTCGTTTATTTACTCTGTTCTTCCACTTTCGTGCGCTTGTGCGCAAGTCATTAGACAAAAACGAATTCCGTTTGAAAATCAATTGCCTCCAAGTTTGAAATCTTTCGTCCTCCGCCACAGCGATATTAAAATAACATGAATGAAAAGGTATTTAATTCAACATTTTTATTGTTACTACGTTACTAAATATTGTCTCTCTTCTAGGATTCTACGTGTAAATCGGTCTTCTGACTACAATACTATCTGGAAATGACATACATGGACCGGCGTTAACAGTACCAAGTGAAAGAAATGTGCGACATGCCCTGCTGTTGGGAGATTTTCAAGATACTCAAAGTTTTAAATCGATATGCCAACTAATGAAACTATTAACTCCTTAGCAATTATTTTGTTTTTCGCCGTTTGTGCATTGTTCAGAAACGTTGAGCTGTATTCAGCATTGCCTACATTTTGAATGTTGATAAAATTTGCAGTGTCTTGTGCTGTGCACAAGATAAAGTAAGTACTCTCAAAAAAATAACCGAATAAATACAAACATGTGTTTAGTAATGATAACGTTTAACAATTCAATTGTAGTCTGTTTTTAAGAATGTGTCAATATTTGACTCATTGGTGAATAGGAGGGGGCATCCCTATGGGCATATGCTAAACTTTACCTAAACTAAATGGATTTTGTACCCCAAAAATAGGTCGTTCTTGAAACAAAGGACTCGTGGAATGTGCTGCTTCGATTTCATTGTTGCGCATATGCGCATTTGTATCTTTCTTTTCGGACTTGTTCTAAATGTGGCGGTAAGAAGTACTGTACAAAAACAAATCCCATCCAAATGTTTTGTGAAATGTCGAATGTGAATCGACACTAAAGGATATTACGCCGATGAAGAGGTAGGGAGAGAAAATCCATGATGGCCGATCCTTCCAAATTCCTTCTCCTGCAAATATAACCTTTGTGATGTGCTGCTATTTGTTAGTTTTTGGTAGTTGAGATAAAGTATTTTCTTTTTAACTTTAGTTTCATTTAATTTTTGAATTAGTTAATTTTGATGACAGTTGATTTACTATCTCCAGTGGCGCAGTTGGTTAGCGCATGGTACTTATAAGACAGTAATAATTTACGCTAGCAAATTTGAAGTAATGCCGAGGTCGCGAGTTCGAGCCTCGCCTGGAGAAATATTTTGTAATTTAACAGATGATATCAAGACAAGTGGATTGGAATAAAGATATATCTTTCGATTTCCCATTTCGAAAAGGTGTACTACAATTTGAACTACACTCACCGTTGTATTTAAGAAGCACACTGGTTATTTTAGTTTATTTCGACCTTATCTCTGGTCTGGTTTCTTTAACAGTCCCCATGAAGAAATTGACTTGGTAGAAGAAAAGCTGTCCAAACAGAGGCCGACGTTCCCGCCAAGAAATCAAGTTCCGTGTCGTCTGTTGAATCCGGATCGGCAACGAATTTTTCTTTTAACAGACGTCATTCCTAAAATTTGTTTGTGTTGCTTGTTTTTAAATATGCCCCCAACAAATTCCGTGTTGTTGAAATCAAGAATGTTGGGTACCACCATTTCATGGATACCGACAGAGCATTGAAACATCTCCAGTGGCGCAGTTGGTTAGCGCATGGTACTTATACGACAGTAAATCTAATACGCTAGCAATTAAAAGTAATGCCGAGGTCGCGAGTTCGAGCCTCGCCTGGAGAATTTATTTTGAAAATGAAAAATACAGTACGCCTAAATATAGGGATTGAATAGTAGGAAACTGCTCAAATAAAAGTATATTCCACCCGACCCGTGGTCCCGTCTTGCTCCGAGTCCAATGGCGTCTAGATAAAGTCTTCCGTCGCCCTTTCGTCGTTCTTGGTATTGTAATTAAAATTCCCAGTGGACGAATGATAACGGAAATACCCGAATTATAAGCGTAAAAAAGTCCCAAACAAAAATGCCGCCATCACTAGGAGCAGAGGTATCCACACCTAGTGGAGGAATTGCGTACTACTTATCGGAATCTCAATTCTCATCGTCGTCTGCTTTATTCCCAACCGAATTCCTCCGCTGCTCCGCACATGGACTTCTAATATTTTGGTGTAAATTATCTTTACACCATTTGGTTTTTGGTAATTAAACACAGATTAAACTAGATATTTTTTTTTATTAGAGTTAGTTCTTTTTTTAAATTTATTATATTACACTCATTTATAGCCAGGTCTGAAGTTAATAGTCAAGAGTTTAAGTTTATAACAGTCCGTGTCTCTGTTTCGTGGTCGTAAAGGCCTAAGTTTGCTAAGTTTTTTTTCTGTACTGACCCTAGATGTTCCTGGAAGTGAAGCAGAAGAAAAAACATTAGATATAGGCCTCCTCTAGCCACAAAGATAATTTTTGTTGGCATGGTTGTGCCTGGTGGACCTGGAGCACGTTCTCGACCTGGAGCATTGCCTTCTCACTTGGAATGGCTTCACAAACCTGCTACTAAGTTTTCAGCATGGGTGAGATGATGGACAAGCTGGCTGCCAATAAGATACCTGCTTTTACATCTTCTCAGCTGCAAGTAGCATCACAGCCTGTTTCCCTTAATCTTTCACCACCTATGTTACATAAAGCTGCTCCAAGTTGTGCAACTGGGGTAATTTTGAATCTTCATGGTCTTTTCTTCATTTCATGATTTTACATTTTTATTTTATTTATTTCTAGTTGCATATAACTCGCCAAGCTAGCTCATGGAGATATATTTTACCAGAGAAGCCTGGATTTCTTTTTGGACAGCTCGAGCAGATACTAGTAAAGGATCTAAACGCTGACGATGGCTTATTCTACCGATCCTAACTCTTCCTCACTCTATGCAGACGTCAAAAGCCATTTGGGGCATTTTGGCGTAGTCCATTGGGATGAAGACAAAAACAACTACCGAATTCGTGATTTCGACTCAAGAGTTTGTCAGCGATGCTGAAGTTCAGTTAATTGGCTATGGAAACCGTCTTTAAATACCGCGGTGCAAAATTTTGGCACCTTTGGAAGAATTTACTTCGTGCTTTCGAAATTCTTATGGGATTATTGCAAGGTTGAAGGGGGCATGATACAGTCCGTTCCCAACTGGCACAAACTTGTGTTTGAAAGCAAGGTAAAAATCGGCAATTGTGTATATTTAGTGACGTTGACGGATAATTCTTGCATTTTTTTTTTTATTATTTTCAGTACAGAGCATGTGCAGTGACCATGCACCAGTCCTAGTCGAAAATTTTTTCCCCTGGTCTATGCTCCGTCCTCGAGCACCGACAGTTGACAGCTGGTGTAGGCAAATCCCGGACTTGTGCGCATGACGTCTTTCAAGCGCTTCCAGTCGGCCATCATTCAGCGGACTAATCCACCAAGACAAGGTAATTCAAAATCTGCCACACACGTTAATCGAAATGGTAGTCAAACTCTTGGGGGGTATTATCGCTATCAAATCGAAATAATCATGGAATAATAGTCCATCGTGAAGTACACCATGGATAGTTACATTCTGCTTTTTCCAACCCGATTTGCATCTGTTGCTGTTTTTTATTTAAAAAAAAATAGCAATGAAAATTGAACAGCGAAATAGAAATGCGAATTACATTTATTTTTGTTAGTCAAGGTCCGCTGAAATATTGAGCAATAAGACCTTTCATTTTTTGACATGGTCATTATTCATTGGCATTCACCGCGAAGGCGCGAACCCAAAGTCCAGTCATTACTATCCTCATGATGGGCTTGATTTTTTTATGCAATCGTCTGCCATAACACTGTTACCAGCATCAATAGGTTAGAAATGAATTTAAACTGTTTGGAAGTAAAATTTTTAAGCTGCTTTTACTCCAATAGCGTCTTGCAAGACGGCCAATGATGTCCGGATTGAAAGCGGTTTTGGCCCAGTAGTCCATCGACTATAGCAGTGAGACTCTGCGACAGCTGTGACGCCTCTTGCGTGAAAAATTCAATGGCCTATTCCAGATATTGATGCAGAGCCAGGAAACTGTTTTTGATTTTCTCTTCGGGTTGGAAGTAGCCGACAGATAGGCCAAGGATTTTAATTTCTCTGTTGATGGATTGCAGTTCTTCCTTCTGCCCTTCCAATTCGCTTTCAATCCGCTGGAAATGGGCTAAAAGTTCTGCGTGCTCTTTTTCTGTTGTGTCGAAAGATTGTTCAACGTTATTATCTACTATCAGTTCAATCAGTAGTTCCGTTACCACTTCTTGGCCTATAAATTGCGATCAGGGATACATGGGAATTGCGGTTCACAAAGATCACTTCTTTGTGAACCTTTTGAACCGTTTGCATTTCGGTGCTATCACTATTTGAATTTTTCGTTAAAAGACATAACGATTACACATATTTGGGAAAGTATGAGCGATGCACTTTTCAGCGCTCTGGGCTTTTTTGACAGTCTAATTTAAACTTTGAAACTCACCTGAGGTAAGGTAAAGAATTCAAAATTTTGCTGGAACCAATTTCTGCCTTCTAAAAAAAGCCCGCGATGGATTTGAATTTGTTCTGCTATCTTCACTTACAAGGCATCACTGCAGACTCGATACATTTTGTCTAGTATGGAGAAATGGTTTTATCCATCCGCCAGCTAAAATGTATTATCACGTATTAACACACCGTCCATATTTACGCGATCGAATATCAGGGACAACCACAACCTCTTCCGTCTGTCAAACTCCCAAAGATGTTGAGTTCCTAAAATTCCAACTGTTTTATTTCCACGCAACTTGAAGGCAAAAACAAAATAGCGCACCCTTCAGACTAATCAGACTAAATGATAACGAATGTCAAGGAATAACGTTGGCGATAGGGAAATGGGTGTTAACTGAAGGAGGAACCATGGCGTCATCACATGACGTATCCCAGTCAGCCCAGAGACATACATAGACATAAATGTTTGATCAAAATTTAAACTTATTAAGCGTATTTGTTCAATTGTGTCCAGTTCGAGAATTGAAATTTCCTATAGAATCAAGAGTCAGAAAAGTAAAAAAGTTTCAAGTCGTCGAAATAAAGAAACGTGGAGCCTGCATTTGTGGGAAACACAATCTCCGCGGTTACGTCAGATGAAGTTTAGTTTGGGTCAGTAAAGAATTCAAACTTAGTAAGAGGCGATGAATTAACCTTAATTTGCGTAATGGTGCGTGTTGGGATTTTTTTTATTGTTACTGATGTATAATCAGTTGCTTGTCCCTGAAGCATTCTACTTCCAGGTTCTACAGGGCATTAATGCCACACCCAACTAGAGAAAAAAACTGGTGGTAAAACGCCTTAGGCATGCCAACGAAAAGAAAAAAAAAGGGAATTCCGACGTTATTTCAGGAAACAATTTTAAAGCATTAGAAGAGTAGAAAAAAAAGCTCCGCTGGTTGAATTCAAGCCGCTAAAATCCCCCCAAAACATTTTTTTATATTGTTTATGTTCTGGTTTTTTAAATACTTTTTTTTTTTTTTACATATTTTTAAAAATTATTTTAAGAATTATTATCGTAATTTCATTTATCGTAAATATTATCGACATTATTGATCAAATAGATGTGATCGTGTCAAGGTCTCAATCGCATACCATTTCCATAATCATAAAGACACAAAAGAACAATATATGACACACAAAAATTGTCATAGTTGTTATTGTCAAATAATAACTTGGCGTTGTTATTTTCTGCAACAGGAGAATTGACCAGTTTCTATTTTATCCGGTCCTTTTCTTTAAACGTTTTGAAAAATTAACTAGCACTAGCAAGTAGCAATGTGTGAATGAAAAGAGAAAAAGTGCAGACACTTAAAGTTTTCATCCATGTCGTATGTCAGTAATTGTGGAAATCAATGACACATTAATTTGAATCTAAATAATTGTATTTTTTTTCTATTATTCAGGGAGTGATGACTGGAAATCTGGTAGCGGTGTTCAAAACTGCAGACTTTATGGCAACGGCAGTTTGATTTTGACGACAGAGTGCCGACAGGCCCAAGATTGCTCTTGGTACGAACAGGTTCTTTTTTGCAGTTATCCTTATATAATCATATATCATTAGGATGGAAAAAAAAATCACGACACAGACGAATACTTTTTTAGTAGTGACACGCAGGCAAGATGTTCTGTTTGGAGGTCGAATGCCGTGCTGCCAAAGGTGAAATACTTTCCGCCTTATTATGTCCCGTCCTTCGCTGAACCTTTTGAAAGAAAAGTTAAAAAACTGGCAGTCTGCGAACGAAAGGAGAACCGCAGAGACGCACATAATTTTCTTCCTTGTCTTGCGTAATTATCTGCGAGAAAATCCATTCGGTTGAGAACTGCGACGTCTGACTTGGAAAAATTTAATTTCGTAACTAGTATTGGTATTGCCTAAGTCGCTAAGTGAACCAACGGTTACAATTTGAAGTAAAGTGTGAACAGTTAAGTGAAGCAGTGCATTTTCAGTTCAAATTTCTTTGTTCGATTTTAAAACTCTTCCTTCTTCTGTCTTGTTTCAAGTTCATAAGAATTTAAGCGATTAGAAGTGAGAACCAGTGAATTGTCAGCTCACATTTTATTTGACTCTTCCTTCTCCGACATTTTTTAGAATTGGTATCATGAGATTGAATAATGTTTATGCGAGTAGTTAAAGTGTAAACAGGTGTAGTCAGTATGACAAAGGTGAAAATGTCTTCAATGTACATTCTGTTCGGAAACGCATTACTATCTGTGATACATCTAGTGGAAGCCGAGATTTCGACAGATTGGAACACTGGCGACGGCGGATTTAATTGGCGGACCAATTGTGATTTTCCCGGCGACGACATAGGACAAATTCCGCTTACGATTGCAACCAGAGAAGAGTGTGGTCGACTTTGTATTGCCAATCCGCAATGCAGCCATTTTGTGTTTGGTTATCTGGAGAATTGTTACATGAAGAAGGCGCCATCAATGCCCCCTCGTCAAGATATCGATTATGAGAGCACAGCCATTTGTGGTATCATTCCCTGGAGATTTGGATCTGAACCAGGTATTTATTAGCAAACATGACAAAATTAAATTGGATCCCAATTAATTTTAAAAGTTAATTTTAAAGTTAACACGCTTTTTTTTTCAATTCAGTTAGTGATGACTGGAAATCTATCAGCGGCAGTGGTGGTCACAACTGCGGTTTTTATGGCAACAACAGTTTGATTTTGACGTCGGAGTGTCAACAGGCCCAAGATTGTTTCTTTTGGTATGAACAGGTTCCTCCCACTGAAGGATCATCAGCCTGTAAATTAGTTGACGGAAGTTTCGGATCCTGTTGCCTGCAGCTCCCTAAGACTCCCGAGTTCCCTCAAGAAAGTAATTTAAGTTGGTAACCTGCTAAATGAACTATGAATTGATTCTTTTGACATCTCTACTTTAGCGCAATATATTACAATGATTCCTGATGAGAGAAAACGAATAATCGAAGCGGGAACAACTCTCACGTTGACGTGCGTCTACGCCTTTGAAGACGAAAATCAAAGGAACGCGTACAATTTTTCGTGGGAAATTCCAAATTACTTAACCAAAAATGCGGAAGTATAGATAACAATTTGCGATGCCGAATACCTATCACCACAATTTATTCATTCTCATTTGATTAAATAGTTAAGCGACTTGGACAACCGCCTTCGCAAAACGTTTGGCAGAAACGAGACCCACATGACATCGACGTTGTCTCTGGCCAACGCAAGAGCGAGAGACACTGGAGACTTTCTTTGCAAGGGCATTCCGGTTGGATATAAAAGCATCTTTACAGTCAACCAATACATCTATGTTTTCAGTTCGTTTTAATAACTGCTGTGACCGACTGTCATTCTCTAACATAATTTTCTTTATAGATGATACGGAACTTGTAATACTCGATGCTAACGAATTTTACATCGTCATTCCACACGGTGAAATTAATTACCCGATCAAGTGCATTCCAACCCATCCGGATGTCAACGTTTCGCTCATCTTCGAACAGCAATTCACAGCAATAGCTAAAAACATAATGAAACCAAAAGTAAGAACATTTTAGAACTCCTTCTGCAATCTAATTGCAATTAATTAATATTGGATTTAAATTTATTTAGAGCGATTTGATATCAGATCCGAATTCCAATTGGTCTTTCGAAAAAAGAAAAGGACTGAAACTCAAGAAAGCAAAAATTGATGACAATGGCAAGTTCAGTTGCATAGGGACCTATAACAATAAGAAAACTTCTTCATTATATTCTGATTTCTTTTTATTTGTCCCTGGTAGGCGATTTTTCAGATTCTCACAAGCGTTACGATATTATAAATTTTAAAAATTTAAATTAAATAGGAATGGAACTCGCAAAAATTGATGGCGCAAATGATCCTTTTGAAGGAAGTAACGTTACTTTAAGCTGCCGGACTTACCAATATACCAAAAACTCTTATCCACCAAAATGGTCCTACCAAATCAACAGAAACGGACTAATGCAAATAATTGATGAAATTAATCCCCCTGAAGGTTAGAAGTTTGGAGTCATTGATTCACATAATCTAAAGAAATACAATAAAATCATTCAGGTATTGAAATAACAAGCGAGAAATTTGACTATGAAGGTAAAACACTTTACGAAAATCAACTTTACATTTTCGACATAAGCCCAAATGCCTATACTTTTCAATGCCAAGGAAGTGAATTCACTGAAAATATTTCATTTCGCGCTAAAGGTAGGTGATTTAATCTTCTATACTTATCTCATAGTTGAATCTTTTCAACTATGAAAAGTCCATAGTCATCAATGCTATGGGTATTGTTTACGTGAACTATAATGTCAATTATGTTTGTAAAATTCCAGAATTAAATAGCGACTCAAAGCTTAAATCTGTTCAACTGGAGAAGGATATCGCCCAAAACTTAACTTGCTTCAAAGGGTCTCAGAATACTCGCATCAAATGGTTTAAGGTGAACGATATAATTAAAAATTAATTCTTCACATTCAAAACATTTACCAAGAATTACATTTACAGGATGGGAAAGAATATTCAGGACAATTCTACTCCGACGACACCTCTTCAATCTTGCCACTGCAAGGGAAGATGGGAGAAAACGGAAGTTACGCTTGTCAGTGGAAAGTCAGTTTTCCAGGTGATGTGAAATACAGAAATTTCACGGTTTCTGACATCGATAGAATTCCAGAAAATGACAACACCGTCGTCATCACCGTTTCTACAACATTTGCAGTTTTACTTTTGGTCATAGGCCTAATGATCTTCGCTGGAGTTAAATTTTATTACGACAAGGTATAAACACAACGAATTTATTATTAAGCAAGCAATGTGTGTCGGTAAAATTACCTACGTTTTTTCATTCTTGGCTATTTGAAATGTCAACTAAAAGAAACGGCGAGTTTCACAGGAAGCGCTAATTAAATTGCTGAATGGAAATGCCAATCAAATTAATAACCTGTCACCAATAGAAGACCAGGTAGAGTTCCTACCCTATGATAGACGCTGGGAATTTCCAAGACATCGTCTGAAACTGGGTTCGTTTTTATTTCCCTTTTTCATTTCTTAAAAAAGAAATGAAAGGTTCTCATTTTAATTTTAGGAGTCCAGCTCGGAGCTGGTTGCTTCGGCCGTGTAGTCAAAGCGAAAGCAGTGGGAATTAAAACAGGTTCTGAAGAAACTGTCAAAACGGTGGCCGTCAAAATGGGTCGGTCGGAAGCCAACGTCTCCGCAATGGAAGCACTCATCAGTGAACTGAAAATCCTCGTCTATTTGGGATCGCACCTCAACGTTGTCAATCTGCTGGGAGCATGCACTAAGCAAATACATAAAGGTAATTAACTAGCCCAAAGTGTTTGAACATGTTGCGTGTTTTCTTACTAATTGTTTTTTCCCTTTTTAGGAGAACTTTTAGTGATCGTTGAATATTGTCGGTTCGGCAATTTGCAAACGTTTTTGATTAACCACAGGACCAATTTTGTTAATTTAGTGGATGAATTTGGGAACCTGAAAATGCAAGACGAAAAGGAAAGTAATAATTTCACAAGGTAAACAAGTTTCTCCATTGAGAGTTTTGACATAATAGAAAAGTTAAATGGAATTATAATCCATAGGTCAGAAATCCCCTCGCAAGTCGAAACGAGTGATTTGAATCTGGACGGAAATTTTTATCGTCCGATTTCAACAACAGATCTCATTTCTTGGTCTTTTCAAATAGCTCGAGGAATGGGTTACCTGGTTAGCAAAAAGGTAGGTATTTCTTATCCATTCTATATCTTCACTGGTCATGACTCGCATTATTACGGATAGGTTCTCCATGGGGATCTGGCCGCCCGAAATATTCTGCTCGCTGACGATGGAATAGCCAAAGTGGCCGACTTTGGAATGGCGAAGAAAATGTATTACGAAGAAAATTACGAAAAAGGAGGACAAGTAATTGAAAATTAAAGTTATAACCTTTCTTTATAATAATATTTAAAATAATAATTTTATTTTTTAAAATGATTTTTTAAATGTTAGGGTTTGATGCCGGTCAAGTGGATGGCGATTGAATCCTTGATTGATCGCATCTTTTCCAGTCAATCCGACGTTTGGTCGTACGGAGTCCTTCTCTGGGAAATATTTTCTTTGGGCCGAGTTCCATATCCAGGTGTGAATTTTACTTTTTCCTAATCCATTATAAGTTCTTGGTAATTAAGAATTTTTTTCTGTTGTTTCAGGTATAGACGTCGGTCACATACTCATGAAAGAAATTCTAAAAGGATATCGAATGGACAAACCAGAATTGGCGCCCAACTTCTTCGGTGAAATGATGGCCGATTGCTGGAAATCGGATCCGAAAGAGAGGCACACCTTCAGTCAAATGGAAGAAATTATCTGCAGCCACATGGAGTCGTCGGTCAGCTCGGACTATTTGAATATGAACGCGCCATATGCCAAGCTCAACCAAGAAAAGGAGAACGCAACGCCAAAGGATCAATTTGGATTGGCCAAGTTGTTGAGAGAAAAGTCTGGAACTAAATCGAAAAAATTCGCCACGCCACGAAATTCAATGTTTCCTATGCGATCTTCCAAAAAAGTTGCGGATTCTGATCTGTAGCCGGGCAATGCGCTGCACCGAGTCCAGGCGGTAGTTCCAGTACAATTTTTTACCCATTTGTAGTTTGTTATGTTACCCCGACCCTTATTTTCTTTTTGTCTATTTTACCGTCTCTTCCTTTTATTTGTTGCATTAAAAAAATTTTCGTGTTCACCAGAATGACGAATTGACGATGTCACTTGTCATCAGATTTGAAATATGTATAGAAAGTGACATTTTTATCTTAAGAGTTTTGCGTAAATCCTGTTCAAAGTGTGTTAATCAGCGACTGGTTGATTAAAAGGCAAAACAAATTTGCAAATGAGTATTGAGTATTGGGTTACGAACCCCAAAAAAGGCTAGTTGATTCCTTATCTGGAGAGTTGGCCATGACAACCGTTCTTCCTTCATCGATTCATTGAAGCTGTCAGGTGTCAGAATTTGGATTAAATGTGAGTAAATTTGTTGTTTTTATATCGTTGAAAAATTCTGAAGGGAATATGAGTTTGGACAAGGTGAGATCAATATTAAATCTAAAATCTTTACTTGTTTGATGGCCGGGACGATGGCCACCAACAGTGACAACGGGAGCAACCAAGTGTGTCACGGTACTATTTCTGTCGTCGCGTCTCCGTTTGTCGTTCTACCGACATCCTTATAGCTTCTTCCCTTTTCATCAACTTTATCCTGAAGGTATGAAACTGACAAGGTTTTCATTCTAATTCTATGTATTGAGCCGATTTATTCATTGCATTTTTGCAACATAGGGTACATATTTGAAATGATTACATCACTGAAGCCGTAGCTAAGCTCATTTTCCAAATTTATATTAAAATGACTAACATTGAATCATTGGGTTGACAAATTTCCAGTAGTCGGTCGTAGTCGGTTGCATTGCAGGGCTCTGTCGTAGCTATTTCTGTTATATGGGAGCTGTGACCACTGGGTTTATTTACTATAAATTGAATTCCTATCTCGTAGTCGTTACCAAGAGTGTACATTTTTAGATTCCTTTTCATGTTTCTTGAATTAGAAAGGGAATAGGAAGGTTTAGGCCTATAAATGAAAACAAATTGAAGTCAGCGCTAATCAAATTCGTTTTTATCAGGGTTAATAACTTGTCCGCCAGGTGGCTTTATTGATGTTGCTCTACAAAATAAAAACAGCTGATTCAATCATGCTTTAGTTTGCGATCATGGAATCATGCCTTTAGTTTACGGACGGGTTACGCTATTAAGTTGAATGGTTGTACTTGATTCTTTGTCTGAATTGTATTCCTTTATCATGTGTTTTGTTTTATATACAGGCATCTAACAGATAGTGAGGACTGAGGACTTAAAAAAGAGAGACATCGAACAGCTCCCGATCAGGCCAAATGGCAGAGATCTGAGGACATGGCTGAATTCATAGTGGGACCACCATCTACTCCATCAGCTCTAGAACAAAAGGTGTTAGTCTATGATCCTCAATTTTCAGTTCAATTTATTTAACAGTCAATCACATTTATAGTTGCAGAATGCAGAGACAGAAATCAAATACTTATTTGTATCTACAGGCGCATTGGCTCAAGGAGCACTTCATGAAGACAAGCAACCAAAGGTAAGACGAAATCTCTCACAACTATTCATCTAAATGGTAGATACACTTTTGGGGCCATCGAATGGAATCAAACAATCATGGAATAGTCCATCCACTTTTTTGCCATCCTTTCAACTTCTTTTCTTGGCTCTTTTTTCATTTTTTTTGTAGAAGTTGGATAAGATTGTGGATTTCCTAGTCCGGAGTCCCTGCTAAACCGCAAATAATGATGACGCGTTTTCTCCAGTTCCTTTCATTCATTATTAAGCTGTTACGGACGTCTAGTTAATAATCCTTGTTAAGTTAAGTTATTCCTTGTCGATAAGGTTGCCAACGATGGTTTAGGGGTTGATGTTGATTTCGTTATCTTGTTCGTTTGATGAATGCCGCCCTTCTGCTGCTACAGTCACATGAAAAAGAATCAAAACTGAAAGCTCGCCCTGTGTCATAGCACTTGTTCCATGCTGTGCAACCGTAAATCTTTCTAACATTTCTTAGCTTGTTTTCTTTTGTCCCCTATTTTGTAAAAAAAAAAGGATTTAATGACCTCCCCTGACGAAGTTGTTTGAAAATAAAGAGGGTGGATCTTGATGGCTCGCCTTCGGTTTCAACAGCAACCATTTTCGGGGAATTATATCAACTTGGGTGGCGAGCAAACGTTGGGCAAAGGACAACGTCGATTATCAGAATCGGAGTAGGACAACGTCAAGTTTCAAAAACAACGTTCCGACAGAAATGCGACAATGTATCGACAGTCTTCCACTTGTTTTTGTTCTGTTGAGTTAAATTTTGTTCTTCTATTCTATTTGCATTCCCAATTATATTGGTGTTCCTTATTGATTAATCATTAGTCATTATGGCTGCTCCTAGTATGACCGATCTCTTTTGCAAAGCCGTCAGCAAAGGTTCGTTAGATGAATTAAACGTGTTATACCGAAAACACGGACCGGAGGGAATCGTGGCTAATTTGATGGAAACTCCCTGCAACAAACAAGGCGATACGTGTCTTAAAGTGGCTGTTGAAAGCGAATTTTACGACGTGCTCGAGTTCTTGGTGCACCAGCTGAAAAAGCATATAATGCGCAGTACATGGAAAAGCTCTATTGAAAATGTAAGTCTTTTTTCATGGGAAACGTTTAAATTGATAGAAGTCGCAGAGCCGTTTGTACTATCGCCTGATATTGCCATCATTCGTGATATTTGCCATCAAATGCCAATTACCAAATTGATAGAATATCTCGTTGATGTGACGAATGACGAGCCTCTATGGTTAGAGTTCGTCTTAAACTCAATAATGGCAAGTTCAGTCCCTCGGCCGGATAAAATTATTGCGCTTGAATGTATGGGAATCGCCTTCATCTTCAAACAAACGTGTTACAATATTGGTCGGAAAACTCAGTTCAACGAATTTATATTTTGGCGTGGACTACGTTGTTGGAAAGAAGCTTTGATCCTAAGAAATGCGACAGCAGATGGTGACCCAGTTATACCCAAAGTTGCCATCAAACTGTCTGAAATTTTACGCAATGCGTTGGGGGACATAGCCGAATTCAAAACAGTAGAAGAACTGGAGCAATTGGAACAACAGTGGTCCTTACGTAGAGAATTCGAAGAGTGGCAAAGATTACGCCAGTCCCTCGAAGCTCAATCTCTTCTCGTCGGGCATCGAATCTTTACTCAGCAAAAATCTTTACTCAGCACCGGCATGAATTCATTTCACCTGGAAAATTTTGTATTGTTTTTCAAACACATTCGCGACAGCGAATGGATGTTAAAGCAATACAGTGTTCGCAAGTTCAACATTTGTCTAATCATCCTGGATCTGTCTTACGGGTTCAGGTTCAATTTAACTTCTCCGCACAAATACATTGAGCATTTTGATGCAGCAATTTATGTATTGTTTGAATATGCCAAATTTGCCCATATTCCACGAGATTCGCCAAACATCGTGCTAACCGTCAAGTATACGCTAGCAGCTTTAACAAACGTGTTTTCAATATCGCGATACTTCCACCGTAACAGCTCCAATGCCCAAACTAAAATTCACGTTCTGTTATCAGAATGGCTATCCTACTTAACACAAGAGCAAATTGCAAATGTGAAGGAATGCCTTATTCCTTTTTTTCGAATTTCAAACCCATTATATCACTACAATTATACCGGTCTTCTTTGCCAGTCGGTCGTTGGACACTGTCGTGGGCGTGGGGTTCAACTCATTCAGCTACTGCTGGATGCTGGAGCGGATCCCCATACTATCAGCAGAAAAGGCAAAACTCCGTTTCACTGGTTGTTTGAAGGTTGGTCAGCCTATGAGCCCTATGAATTTAAAATGGTTTTCAAGGCATTGATGGAGGCTGGAGGCCATGTTGATCAAGTGAATAAAGATGGGGATTCCGCTCTCAGTTTAATTATAGACTGGAGAACCTCGACATTGCCTTTTGGCGATCTCGTTCGTGATCCTTATTTTGACTCGATTATTTACTCTGTTCTTCCGCTTTCGTGCTCTTGTGCGCAAGTCATAGGAGAAAATCAAATCCCGTTTGAAAATCTGCCTTCAAGATTGAAATCGTTCGTCCTCCGCCACAGCGCGATCAAAGTAACATGAATGAAAAGGTATTTAATTCAATTATTCATTATTGTTATGAAATCTTATGATAGTTATTGTCTGATTTGTCTCGACTAGCATTCAACCGGTTCATCTTTGAAATCTGTCTCGTGATTACATCACCAACTGGAAATTACACATATGGAACTGACACTTATGCTTTGCGCAGTTAAGAAGTTGAAGAAAGTTGTCCAAGAAAGTTGTCCAAATAAATGTTGGCCTAATTGTGTTTGGGACTATCAGTAATGTTTGGCAATGTTGTTTTTTTAGAAGTTATCAATAAAATATTGCTATTGCGACTTATTGCGGAGTGGGTGGTTGGTTGCCTAGTTACAACGTAGCTTAACGTACCGTAACTAAATGCGGACTAAATGGATAACAGTAAACTAAATTTTTATCATCCAGATGCAATGAACTAGTACAGTGAAATCCACCAATTTCTTTATTGCTGCGCGTTTGTATCGTTTCAGACTTTCCGTAAACGTTGTAGCTTAGTAACAAGAACAGTCCAACGGAAATCCCACCTAATTGTTTTCTGAAACGTGAATCTGCACTGAAAGGATTTTACGCCGATGCAGAGGTAGGGAGAGAAAATCCATGATGGCCGATCCTTCCAAGTCCTTGCCCTTTATGGAGACCTTTTGGGTGTGCTATTATTTATTAATCTGTATTACGTTTTCACACTGTTTCAAGGATGCAATATCTAAGCGTATAGTTTTATTGAAATCGAGTGATTTTTTAAATCTTGACTTATGTAAGTTCTCACACTCTCACAGCGGGAGATTGAGCACACTCACTCACTATCACTCTCAACCAAAATGTTGCCTTCTAAATTGGAATCCCGATCTCCGTCATGGTTACCTATTTTTCGCATGGATTATTTCGTGTTTTTAGGAATTGTGTCACCATCTCCAGTGGCGCAGTTGGTTAGCGCATGGTACTTATACGTCAGTAATTAATTACGCCAACAACAGGAAGGTAATGCCGAGGTCGCGAGTTCGAGCCTCGCCTGGAGAAGTGTTTTGTCAAATGAAAATCGGATGAAATATAGAAAATTGGATTTGAATGAACATGGGCGAAATAAGGTAAACTATTTAATCATTCAAAAGAGGAGACTAGGAGAGATATTGATCTGGATTGAATTTCAATATAATGACAACTAAATCCTAAATCCTGACCCACCCCTTTGTATACAGAACGCACGAAAATGTATCATCTAGTGAAAAGTAGTAATTTAGTTTTAAATTAATTTAGTGAATTTAGTTAAAGCTCTTAACTGGATATTTGACTTTATTTCTAACTTTTAATATCTGGTATCTTTAACACTTCTCATGAAAAATTTGATTTAGTAGGAAGAAAAGTCAAAGTCCTGAACAAGGGAAACGGATGTGTTTCACCATTTTCAGCCAAGAAGTGCCAAGAAACCAAGTTCCGGGTCGGCACTTGAATCCGAATCGGCAACGAATTTTTCCAAATAGACTTCCATCATAGGTTTTTATGTTGCTTGTTTTCCAAATTGTAATTTCAGACTTAAGTCAAGAAACGCACTACGATTTGGTGAATGCGCGCAGAGCATTGAAACATCTCCAGTGGCGCAGTTGGTTAGCGCATGGTACTTATACGACAGTAAATCTGATACGCTAAGCATCGACAAGTAATGCCGAGGTCGCGAGTTCGAGCCTCGCCTGGAGAATTCATTTTGAAAATAAAGAACACGGTACGCGTAAATACAGGCATGGAAACAGAAGCAATCTGCTCAAGTTAAAAAATGTTCCACCCAAGAGCAAGACGGGCAACGGGGCATTGTTCCGTCTTGCTCCGATCGAGTTCAGTTGGGTCACAGTCTTCTGTCGTCCCGTCGCCGTTTGGTCGCACTTGGTAAATTGTAATTATAATTCCTTGTGATAGACGATCGAACCACCCAATGGTAACGAGAATACCCGAATTATTAGCGTGTTATATGAAATGGTTGAAAAATTAAATTTTTTTTACGAAATTTTCTATGTATCCAGCAACAAGTTTAACAAATTTGGCTGTCAAACTTTGACTCCCCAACGAGTCAAAGCGGTTCAGTCGTGGTAAACTAATAAGCGGTCGAGTGACAGTTATAAGGTAGGGTGTAGTGGTTAGTGCCTGGTTACAGGGCCTGCCGTGTTTGTGTATACCTGCTTTTCAGTGATAAAAGAGTGTGAAAAGCTATTACAGCATTTATAGGCTGTTAGCGGTTGACTAACCTATGGTTTGTAGTACTTTGTATACATCCATATATGTATAACAGTCCATCATATTTACAGGTGCAGACGAGATAGAAATCAAAACAATAATGATGTGTATCAACAGGCACAGAGAACACACCCATCCGATTCTGTCGCGAAAACAAGAAACCTAAGGTAAAACCAAATCTGTCTCATATTCAACTAAATCCTTGTCAGTACTCAAAGCCTTCTTGCTCATTAGAAAACGTACAGTAACATAGCATAGGTAAATAGTTATAAGATCACAGAGAAAGAGTAGAATAGCGTATTTTCAGTTAAGAAGTTACTGTAAGTTGCGAAATTTGCGTGTTGCTTGCTTACATCGGTATCTATGCAAGCCAAGCGCTGGGTTAATATTATTTGTTAAGAATTGATAATTAACTTGTTTGTTTCTTTTTTCTTCCATATAAGTGAATTTGGAAACTCAATCAAGTATAGATGACGCAAAATGTATTTCCTGGTCTATACAACTGTTTTTAGTGACTGAGAAATCTCTTCCTCTAAAAGAAAACCATTAAAGTGACTGAAGTGGTTTCCGTCGTCGGTCAGGAGTGTCCCAGTTGTCTGTAATCGAATCTTGAGGCAGATTTGATCCCCTTTTTTTAAATATAGCGTTGATTGAAGGGTTAAAGAGACTCGTTCCCTAGCGGTGTTGCTGCCGGACTCTTCAGTGAACGCTTTTCCAATTTCACCGCTATTTAAATACAAAGATATTCCTAAATAATGCGATGATGAAGTAACTGGAATGTAAGCTAATCCAGCGAACGAGAAAAAATATTTTCCATTTGCTGGTGCTGTGAAAATTCCAGTTGCTCCATTAAATGCTCCACCTTCATTCAATCGTACAACATCGAAAGGAATTGGAGTGTTTGTTTGATTAAAAACCGTGCTTCTTTGGCCATAAAAATATGTTGATGATGACTTTACATCTGCTAAACCGATCCAGGTCTGGAATCCTGTTAGAGATAAATACAGTTATGCACCTTTTAACGTTTCGTTACATCACACTTAAGCTTTACCCGTGTCAGCAGGGAGCTTTGTGAAATCACAGTAAACGCTTTCGACCATTTTAGTTCCCACAACGGAATATAATCCGCTCAAGGTGTGCCCAATCCGCCATAGATCTTCACACGAACTTGGCATTCCACTGACGGCCACTTGTCCGGTACATTCGAAGCGACCCAGTGTATGGACACCGGACGAAGTTTCCAATTGCGTTCGGCCAAAGTTCAGTCGAGTGATGGGCAGAAGATTTTTGTCCGTGATCGTACCTAGGTTGAGATTAGATTATCAAATGAAATTAAGATCAAAAATTTAAATATTTCAATCTGAACACCATCGTCAACTAATGGCACTGGAGCGGCGGAGTCGCAGTTGCATTTGGTGGAAGGATCGACGCAATTTCCTTCCACTCCGCACTGGCACGTGTGAACGTCCGTGTTGTCACCCGTCCAGAAAAATTTGGAATTTCCATTTCTGTCGTTCCACCAGGAGTAGGATATTTCATTGAATTCCAACGGCGCAAAATTACAATCGTACTATTTCAATCAAATTTTGAAAATAATTAATGGACTTAAGATTTTTGAAATAATGTAAGTTATACTTTGATTGACTGGTGGCATTCGGCGGAGAGTTCGGACAATGCTGACATTTGTCTACTTGTGGCATTGTAATTAACTGCCCTGGAATAACATCCGGGGTCGGCGCAATGTCCCACATCCATCGACGACTCACTATTGTGTGGAATCGATGTCGTTCCTATGTTCACAATGTCATTAAACCAATTTCTTTTTAAATTATAATTTTTTTCTTTTTTTTTCGAACCTGATTTCATGTCACAGTGGACGTAAATCGGGTCATCCCCAACTCCTTCGCCATCGGGATCGATCCAGTACATTCCCGAACTGAGGGATGGATCAGTTAAGCGAGCCTCTCTGCACGTACGTGAAATAACATTTCTCCCACTCTGTCGAGCTGTTTTCTTCTCTGCAAGACTAAGGACAAGTTCCATTCGGGTAAGTTTATCTTCCAAAATGTCCTATTAAAAAATAAATATATAATAATGTAATAAATAGTATAATTCGAAATCAATTCAGAAGTATATGTAAAACTATTTGCCTGCTCTTTACCAAAGTAATAAATACAATTTACTTTACTTAACGTAAACGTTAGAATGGAAATTGGAAACAATAGAAAGGCGCTTACTTGATGTCGAATTTTTTCTTCCAGTTGCTTATTCTTTAATTCAAGTTGAGAAATTTTCAGCTCAAGCTGAATATTTTTAGTTTCTACTGTTTGCTTGAAATTGTTCTGGTAGGTATGGTACGGACGTAAGAAATTTCATTATTACTTATTAGTATTTATAAAGTTAAATCAGACAACTGTAAAAGTTGAAAGAATATCTTACGTAGCTTTTCCATAGTTGTTTAATTTGTTCCTCGGCTGTGGTGACGGTGGCAGCAGAGGAAAAATTTGGTTTGGCCAAAACAAAGACACTAATTGCGAAATATGCTGATATTGTCGAAAATCTACCCATTATTTTCGTGCTGTATATATGATATGGTATTAGACGAATGCGTTAACTGTCTGGTCTATGGCGCATTGTAACGTATCTCAATATATAGGCCGACCAAAACTTTTTTAATTGAGCAATCTATTGATTCTGAAGATAAAGAAGGCCATCAGTCACTGATATAATTTTTTGGAATTTGGAATGAAAATATTTAGTCTTGTTGCTAACCAATATGCTTTCTGTTTCAATCGATTATACTATTTCCATTTGTAGGTAAAAATAGGAAATTAAAACTAAAGAGGACGGGCGAATCTTGTTTGTTCGCTCGTGAGCTTTGTTCAGTAAGCATACGGAATTTCAACAATCACTAGTATCACATTTATGGAGTTTGGAATGGAAATAATCAGTGGTGTTGCTAATCAAATCCAAAGCGCAGAATAAAGAAAGGCTACTCAGGCAGTGAAGGGCCTTTGATTTTAAAAAAAATGCAGTTTCGCTTTTAAATTAAAATTAATGTAGGAAAGAATAATAAAGAGGACGAATCTTGTTCGTTTGCCCGTAGCTTTCGGACACTAATTAATAAGCAATCAACAGAAATATAGCTTGGGAAAAAACGTTGGGAATCTACCCAACATCAGGTAATAAGAAAACCGATACGCTACAATAGAGAAATAATCAATAAGAAGAATAAAGTGACACTAGGTAAGTAGCCATGGGTATATAGCTACCACTGCCGCGTTTTTAGGCTGCCGCCTTCTCTATAGACCTCGGATATCCAATTTACGCTGTAAGTGAGCCAAACTGCAACTTTTTTTTATTTTTTTTTAAATTCCAGCTATTTATGTTTATCACTATAATCTTTTTAAATTATTATTTTTGTTTTTCAAATCTCATACATAGTGACTAACTAGAACACCGAAACCACCACTTATGTGACACAGACCAGCGTGAGCTCGACTGTGCATAACGTTCTGGGAAAGTGAGTTTCAACTGGCCAGGCTACTTGATTCAAAAATCAAAATGCCATTTCGTTGGACAAGAAATAAAAAAAAAAAATTCGTTATTCGATTGACGAATTTTCTAGTTTATCTTGGTATTTTTTTACATCGTCACAGCATTTTTACATCTTCCTTTCCTAGCGCTGGTGAACGCTCACATCCCTTTGACGGTCGGTTGTACAACCTATTCCGTAATTATAGCTTGTTGAATTACCTTCCAATTCCAATTTTGTTTTATAAAGTAAGCCGTTTGGTTGATGAATGCTGCTTTTCTGCTGCTACAGTCATACGTATAAAAGAAGCTAAATTGAAGGTCGTCGTTCTTCATAGCGCTCGTTCCATAGGGCCGCCTATTATATGCACAGTAAATCTTCTAACCATTTTTAGCTTGTTTTTTTTTGTCTCCTATTTTGTAATTAAACAAAACGACTTAATTAACTCCCCTGACGAATGGGGATGTTGTTTGAAGGAAGTTGTAGGAAATAAAGAGGACCAATCTTGGTGGTTTGCGACCAAGTTATGAAGGGGGAAATATATAAACTTTGCGCAAATTTGGGAAAGTACAACGTTGGAGTATGAACAACGTCGTGTATTAAGAAAAACGTCGTTAATGCTACGACAGAAATATGACCATGTCGACCAGATGTCGACAGTCTTGCACTTATTTTTGTTCTGTTAAGTTTTTTTCTTTCTCTTCTGCGCTGTTTGCATTCTCAATCATTTAATTATTTGTGTTCCTTAGTCGTTAGTCGTTATGGCTGCTCCTAGTGTGTCCGATCTCTTTTGCAAAGCTGTCAACGACGGTTCGTTATTTCAATTAAAAGGCTTACGTCAGATTCACGGGCGGAAGGCAATCATTGCCAATTTGATGGAAACTCCCTGCAACAATCAAGGCGATACGTGTCTTAAAGTGGCTGTTGAAAACGAATTTTACGACGTACTCAAGTTTCTAGTGCTCCAATTGAAAGGGCACATTATGTGTGGATTGTACAAGACATGGAGAAAATGTATAGAAATCTTTAGTCCTTTTTCATGGGAAACGTGTACTTTCAAAGAAGATACAGAGCCGTTTGTACTGTCACCTGACATTGCGCTCATTCGCGACATTTGCCATCAAATGCCAATTACCAAACTGATGGAACTTATCGTTGATGTTACGAATGACGAGCCTCTATGGTTAGAGTTTGTGTTGCGCTCAATAATGGCAAGTTCAATCCCCCGGCCAGATAAAATTGTTGCGCTAGAATGTATGGGCATCGTTTTCATCTTCAAACAAACATGTTCCCCTATTCATAAAAAAATTCAAGATCTCAACGTGCTCAATGAAATTCTATTTTGGCGTGGACCACGTTGTTGGAAAGAAGCTTTGATTCTGCGTAATTTGACGGCGGATGGTGACCCAGCTATACCAAAAGTTCCCTGCAAACAGTCTGAAATGTTACGTAATGCTTTTGGGGACGTAGCCGAAATGACGACAACGGAAGAACTGGAACAATTGGAACAACAGCGTTCCTACCAGCCCCTCGATGCTCAGGCCCTTCTCGTTGGTCATTGCATCTTTACTAGGCAAACTAGCACTGGCCTGAATTCTTTTCACCTGAAAAATTTGTTGCTATGTTCCATATTTCGTTGCAGTCGTACATTCCACCTTTGTCTATTCATCCTGGATCAGTCATACGGGTTCACTTCCTCTTCTCCGCTTAAATGCATTGATCATTTCATTACCGCAGTTCATAGATTGTTCGACTTGTTTTATCAATTATGGGCAGATCACGGCCATCCGAAAACGGGAGAAATAGCATCGAAAAGTCTCGTGCTAACCGTGAAGTATACGTTAGCAGTTTTAACTAACGTGTCGTCGGTGCGTCCACACTTCCAACTTCTTGACAGAACTTGGCAGCATGATATTCAAAGGAAAATTTACGTTCTGTTATCAAAAGGGATACACCACTTAACCAAAGAGCAAATTGAAAATGTAAAGGAAAGCCTTGTCCCGTTTTTCCGCATTTATAACTCAAATCACGGCTTTCTCAGCCTTCTTCAGCTGGCGGTTGATGAATGTCATAGGTTCTCTAGAGGGAGTCCGACTAGTTCAACCAAAGTTCAACTCATTCAGCTAATGTTGGATGCTGGAGCGGATCCCCAAACTATTGGCAGTGATGGCGGAACTCCGTTTCACTGGTTGTTTCAAGGTTCCTACTGGGCATCTGCGCATTGGGAATTTAAAACAGTTGTCAAGGCGATGTTGGATGCTGGAGGCCATCTCGATCAAGCGACTAAAAATGGGGATACCGTTATCAGTTTAATTAAAGAAAAGAAAAACGGGAGATTGAGATTTGACAAGTTCTATCATGATCCTTATTTTGACTCTTTTATTTACTCTGTTCTTCCGCTTTCGTGCTCTTGTGCGCAATTTATCAGACAAAATCAAATCCCGTTTGAAAATCAATTGCCTCCAAGATTGCAATCGTTCGTCCTACTCCACAGCGATGTCAAAATAACATGAATGAAAAGGTATTTAATTCGACATTTTTATTGTTCTTAGGTAATTAAATATTGTCTCTTGGCTAGGATTCAACGTGTCAATCTGTCTTCTGACTACAATACTACCTGGAAATAACACACATGGACCGGCGTTAACAGATCAAATTAAAGAAATGCGCGACATGCCCTAGTGTTGGAAGCTAGTAATTTTCAATACACTTAACGTTTTATATCGATAGCTAACTAATAAAACTATTATTGATCTTAACAATTATTTTCTTTTTTGCCATTTGTGCATTGCATTCTTCAAAAACGTTGAGCTGTATTCAGCAATGCCTAATGCATTGCATTGCGTTGAAACAAGGGACTCGTAGAATACTAGTTCTACTTCGATCTCTTTCCTTGCGCATTTGTTTCTAGTTGCCATAAACGTGGCGGTAACAAGTACTGTCAAAAAAACTGTCAAAAACAAGTCCCATCCAAATGTTTTGCAAAATGTGAAATTTTATTTATTTATTTTATGTAAAATTTTGAAAATGTAAGGAATATTACGCCGATGAAGAGGTAGGGAGAAAAAATCCACGAAGTCCTTCCCCTGCAATATCAACTTTTTGGGTGTGCTACTATTTGTTTTTCTTGGTACAGCTTCACAATTTTTCAAAGTCATTAAAATGCAATGTGTTTTCCGTATAGTTGAATTTAGATTAAGTGTATTTTTTCACTTTAGTTTCAATTCAATTTTTAGTTACGTAAATTTTTTAAAAGCGAAATGAAATAGAAATAGGAAATATCATCTCCAGTGGCGCAGTTGGTTAGCGCATGGTACTTATATGACAGTAAATCTAATACGCTAAGAACGAAAAGTAATGCCGAGGTCGCGAGTTCGAGCCTCGCCTGGAGAATTCATTTTGAAAATAAAGAACACGGACCGCATAAATATAGGCATGGAATAGAAGCAAACTGCTCAAATAAAAGAAGGTTCCACCCGCCCATGGGGCTTGCTCCTAGTCCAAATGCGCCCAGATAAAGTCTTCCGTCGACCTTTGGTCGCTCTTGAATCAGGATATTGTAATTATAACTTCCATTCACAGAGGACGATTGAATCAATGATAACGGGAATACCCGAATTATAACTTATAAGCGTAAAAAAAGTCTAAAACAAAAATGCCGCCATCAAAAGGAGCTTATTAGGTAGGATTATTAGGTATCGACACCTAGTGGAGGAATTGTGTACTGCTTTTTTGAATTTCATCTTATTATCGCTTTATCGGCGTCTGCTTCATTAGTCATTACCTACCGCTTAAATTTCCGTAGAATGTAATCCGCATATGGGCCTTACTTCTTTTATCTTTTGATGTGTATGTGTAAAATTGTGTTTATACGGGATTTGGTAATTCAAGTAGATATTTTTTTCTTTTTGAGTGGGTACTCTTTTTAACTTACTATATTACACCCAATTTAGCCAAGTCTGAAGTTGGTTATGAGTTTGTGTTAGTCCGTGAGATCCATTGCCTCTGTTCATGGTCGTAAATGCCTTTTTCTAAGTATTATTTATGTATTGACCCTAGATATTCCTGGAACTGAAGCAGAACTCGTGAGAAAGAGTTGACACAAACATCATTTTTGTGAATGGTTGTACCTCGTGAACCTGGATCATGTTCTGACTGGTGAACAAGTACAAGCTGCATAAAAGTTCATGTGGGGAATTGTGCTTAGAAAGCTGCACCCATGGGCATGGGTATGGTAAACATTAAGGTGTGAAGTTGATTGATGAAAATAATCAGCTTCCGTCAACAATCTTGATAAAAGGACTTTGAGCTGCTGCACCATGAAAGCCATGGAAAAACAGCCTGGTTTGGATGAAGGAAAAACAGTCTGCCATTGAGAAACCTACTTTTGACGCCTTCTCAGCTGCCAGTAGCGTCACGAAAACCAACAACAGCATCGCCTTCGTTCTCCATACCAGCAACATACCGTGATTATTCATTATCATTCAGTATTCTCAATAGCTCCCAAACAATTTCATATTCCTATTGCAGTGTTCGTGACTAAAGACTTTCCCTCAAAAGGACGACACAACATTCTTGATGAATTTCATAAGTTGTGAGTACGCAACTGAGAAGTGAATCCATCGAGTTTCTGAGGTTACGAAAGAAACTTGACACCTCGATACCTCCTCGGCCCTTTCACGGATCATAGAAACGTGTAACTGCTTGCGAAGTTTTGTATTCATCGGACAAAATTTTCCGGCTTTAATCAACTCATGCAGCCCCGCATCTCCAAGTTGAAGTCGTGGAAGTTCCATTAATCGGCTATGGAAACAGTCTTTAAACAACTCGCTGCATAACTTTGGCTCCTCTTGAAGGATTAAGTTATTGCTTTCGAAACCCTCCATATGGGATTATTGTAAAATTGAGGACATGGAACAATGCAGTCCATTCCCAACTGGCACGAACTCACGTTTGACAGCAAAGTAAAAATCGACAGTTGTGTCGTAACGTACACACAATACGTAACGTAGAAGCCAGTAAGTTAACGAATTTTACTCTTTTTTCATTGAAGTAATGCACTGATGAGTCTATTGAATTTTGGTCACCAAAGAGCATTCGTAGTGACCATGCAGCTAGGCAGAAGATACAACACAATCTGGTGAGATCATCCAACGAGGGCTACAATTGGAGATCGTCGTCTAATCAAGTTTAAGAAGAAATATGGGCTCTTCGAGATTTGCGCTGCTGGTAGATAATTGCAACGTTCTTACCTGCATTGTTCATGATTTTTTCCCCTTCTTTTTTTAAAAATTAGGTCTACAATATTTTTCGTCATGGTGGATTGGAGCAACAGCTCAGTTTCACGAATTCCGTTTGGATATCCAATAGGTGTAATACGTACTCTATTGGAGACTGTTAGACTATCTTACAGAATTTCTCCCTATATGTTCTCGTTATTAATTCATCTATTAAACATTTTGATTATAAAATATTTTTCTTTTCAAACTTAAGGTCCAATGAGTTCCTTATGATTTAAATCAGGATCTCCAATTCTCCAGGTAATTTGGGAAATTATTCTATGATATTTGTGGACTTGGTGAACACTATCAAGTTGTATTTCAATTCGATTACAGATGTCGAGCGGAATTTCTTCTCTTTAAGGTGATGCATCCGGATGCATCCTCTTTTCCCTTCCACTTTCACCCTTTTTCTGCGAATCCCCCGTTCTTGTGTAGTACGATCGCCCAGGTCACCGCACTTCCTAGTAAATGTAAGTAAATGCAATTTAAAAAAAAAAACATTCGATTCTCATTCTATCCCCAGAAAGACTGAAAGGCACACGGTGCAATACCATTTTTCCTCCCTGAATAAATTTAGCGAATTAAAGGAACCTACTTTTTATTTTTGTTCCGAAATTTTCGCAGTTAACCCTATTTAAATGTTACAGCTAATTGTACAATTGTCCTAGGACGAATGAAGGTCATAGGATTACTGCATGAAATCATTTATGATGGCCCTATTTCCTTTTTCAAACCTTTCCTCTTCTCTTTCAAATTAAGGGGGCGTTGTCGTTTTTCACAATGCAGTTTTTCTGAGAGACAAATAACGTTTCTTTTTCTTTTCGGCTTCTTATTTAGTGCAAGTGTAGTGTCCAATTCTGTAATTCACAGCCGTGGAACTTCAATTCAAATCAAATTATTTGTTAATTCTACTTTGCAGTTATCGTGATTCCAACGCATCTTCATCCGTGATCCGCCTGTTGTGTCCATTTCTCTTGTCGTGACGTCGTCGTGGTCCTTTAGAAGGAGAAGAACATTTTTTCAACTACAAAAATTCTATCACGCCCAGCAAAGAAAACACCAAGCTTCGAAACTGTTCGTTTCCAGACATGACCGTCAGCCATCAAAGGTAGGACCTTCCACATTGTTTTATTGATGGGCTCAGTTGTGCATGTGCACAACGTTCTGGGAAAGTGAGTTTTCAACTGGCCAAGCTACTTGATTCCAAATACCATTTGTTGGCCGAGAAATAACAAACCGTTTTTCGGTGAATTTTAAGTTTATTATTGCATTCTTTTTTCGAGCTCCGAATTTACATTTCGTGTATTCGTGTAAAGAACTTATTTAGTGGGTTAGAGATTTTCCAAGTAAGCTCCAAATATGAAAACGTGTAGCAGATGATTAGGATACGATTTGATGAAAACTGACAGGGCGAATTCGTAGCCGTGGTGCCGGTGAAGGCCCGTTGCATAGAGCATATCGCCAAGTCCTTCCAAGTCCACATAGGCCGTTTTGAGCGGGACTCCAAAAACCTTTAAAAAGAAATTTAAAAGTTAATTTGGCTTTTCATTTACTAGATAAAATTCCGTCACATTTACTTTGTACGTTTCCAATAATTCTTCCAAGTTGTCTGATGTGGGCGTCAAGTCTCCTTGGGCCGCTTGGGTCAGAATTTCACGAAAGACTTGGCCGGCATGTCTGTTCCATTTCGTCCTTCAAAAATTGTTAAACAACTTTGATTTGTTTCCAATATCTCTTTTCATATTGTTGAGTCCGTTTACCTCACAGTTTTCCTCCACTTCATGAAGGACTGTTTGAGATAGTCAACGATGGACTCTTCCAATTGCCGGACGCCTTTGTTGTTTGTTGCTGGGTAGACCAGCCTCTCTGGTGTCTGAATGGTTGCCAGTCGAGGATTGGGGAATTTGCGTGAGAACAACGGCCGCCAATCGGCTGATTTTGTCATTTGATATTGCAGTTGACTGGAGTGGACTTTGGTGTGAGTGTTGACCCAAAACTGCGCCCAATTTCTTATGAAATTACTTTTAAAATTGATTATTTGAATTTAGTAAATCATTACGTCGTTTTGGTTGAATAAAGCCCAAACTTGTTGCATGGCGCCCGTGGGATCTGTGACGTTTTTTGTGATTCCGGTTGAAGAATTGATGAGACGCATTGTCTGGTTGGTTTTATTCCGATAGAGGACAAAGGCCGTTTCTCCTTCGGGCACTGCCATTCCCAGCATAACGTACACCTCGTAATGGAGAGCGGCCAGGTAGTTGTGTAAAAGGATGGCCCGCTCTTCGTCCCCGCCCACCAGCCATCCTAGCACCGTCTGTTTCAACATTTACATTTTTGAACATTCCAAAGAAATTTTTTGAAAATTTTTACTTGGCAGGTGAACCAAATCCTCGGTGTCAGAATGGGCCGGTTATTTGGTTCTTGCGGTATGGCTGCCACGAATTGGCAAAGGTTTTTCAAAGTCTCTTCGTCACTGGAACCTTGAAGTTGTTCAGGCGGTTCCAGTGGAGTCAGGTAGCGACCGATGTAGACGGTCAAAGCTTTTTCGTTGACAACCAACGGGTTGATGAGGCCGTCCAGAAATGGAAATTCCTTGATTAATCCGCTCCGCCATCCGTTGACGTATTCCAAGAAGCCCAGGTCTTCCATACTTGGTCCGTTGATCTAGTCAATGGATAGTCGCTCTAGTCTTGAATGACACGCTCAGCTCTTTGAATTTTTTGTTCACCTGATTGATCCTGGGGGGACTGACGGCTGGGTGAATTGAAATTAAAACTGTCAAAAGTGGTCCGTCGTGATTGTAGTGGTTGTACTCGTAGCCGATGGGCACCATTGGAATATTCAGCGCAAACGTGCCCTCGATCTATTTGCATTTAAAAAATTCAGGTCAAATTTGAATTCAACTTGCTTTTATAAGGAAAAGAATAATAAACCTTGCTCCACTTGCAGACGACTTGAAACGGGATTTTAAAACCGCCCAGCCAGTGCCTCTCGTACCGCTGGTGGACGCTCACATCCCTTTGACGGTCGTCGTCCAAAATATCGACCACAACCTGCTCCATAAATTGTGAATGTTTATCGATGTTTATCTCTTGTTGAATCTGACCATTTAAATTTTTTTTTAAGTAGCCTAACCTCGTCAAAAAGTTGAATGAACAAATCGTCTCGGATGGATTGCAAATAAGCCAGTGAACGAATTCCTTCCGCTAAGCTGTCAAATTCGTTTTGTTTGATTAGAATTAACAAGAGTAATTTTTAAAAAAAATACTTGACTGGAAGACAAAGTTCTTGGTTCCAGGTGGGACTGGTACCGTTTCCAGCTGTTGTTCGAGCGCTGGATTTCTGGAAAGACGCTTCGACAAACGGGTGGACCATTGAATCTCCTGATTAAGGCGGGAAATTTAAATTAAAAAATCGTGCGATTATTTGGAATTCAATTTTTGTCAAGTACTTTCGATTTTATGAGGTAAATTGAGCGCTCGGATGACGTTGACTCTCAGGCTGACTTGCTCCGTCGTATGGATGGCCAGGCCGGCCAGAAGTGGCACAGGATTTCGCTCTTTTCTTTCCGGACGTAGAGGTCGATGCGCTTTGAAGAAGACGGGCATCAGTTGGCCGCCAAATGTGCTGGATGGACGACACGATTTTGTTATGATTGAATTAATTATCAATTGCGGATAAGTTTGATTTTACCTGATGTCGGGAATGTGATCTTCCATGACCAAATCGGCTAATTGGAGCCTTTTCTGGCTGGAAGATGATAGTCGATCGGCAACTGTTGGGTAAATTTCCAGCCATTTTCGCTGACCCCTTCGCCTTAATGCATCCAGCGGATTGACGGACTCTTCCGTTTCCATCCGATCGAACGACGAGCCCGTTTT
Organism: Daphnia pulicaria; assembly: GCF_021234035.1. NCBI lineage: Eukaryota > Metazoa > Arthropoda > Branchiopoda > Diplostraca > Daphniidae > Daphnia > Daphnia pulicaria. The sequence continues at coordinate 12,090,250 of NC_060916.1, forward strand.
AGCACTGCCATCTATCAACTGAAAGTTTGAAATTATTTTCTGAATCAATTTGAAATTGTGACGGGCGTTTTAGAAAATTACGTGAATCAAGTGATTGGGTATTTCATCCGGTCGACTGGGTATCATAGTCAAATGACCGAACGGTTTAATTTCATCTGCCCGTCGCCGGAGCAGCTGGAAACGAACGTTGGAATCGAATTGCTCCTTGGAACAGAACGTGTCCCCATCGTCTTCTTTAAGAACTTCTCCAACCGTTTTGCCGGCCCTCCATTCCAGCCGATTCATTTTCTGAAGATAATTGAATTAATTTTCAAGTTATTGGTTATCTTCATGGTTTGTCTACTTCGATCTTGTCCAACGTCTCCGCATTGGCAGGATCGTTGGGATCCAGTTGCACTTTGGGATTGACCCATTCTGACGGCTGGGAAATGATCGTTGGCAAATGGTCGATGATGTTTGGCGCCATAACGTTGCCCTGATTGTCTGTCCCCCATCCGGTTTTGATTGTGAGCGTTCCATTCGTCCACATTTCGCCATCTTCTTCCCGTCCCGGTTGTTTGATTCCGCAACCCACGCTGGCGAGATCGACGATCGCTTGCTGAACCAAACCACTTTTGAATTTCAATGGCGTTTCCGGTTGTCCGGCGAAACTTGTCCTTCTGAATACAGAAATTTTCAAAACATTTAGGAAATGGAAATTTTAAATTTGATTTTCTCCTTACGCTGATAGAATCGGGACGTTTACGTCGGCCAGCAAACTCAATTTTTTCTGATTGCTCCGTATATTGTAGAACAATTGGATGGAAATGTTTCGCGGTTTGTCTCTGATCCACAGATGAAAGGCCTGTTGAATCCCATCCGCCGTAAAGTCTTCCGCCAAGTGGAAGACGTCTGAAACGGCCATTTCCTCTTGATTGACTAAAATCTTGACCTGGTAAACGCATTTCTTGATTGCGTCGATCCTCCTCTGTTCTCTTTGTCGATTCAAAAGAAATGTTCAAATTCAAATTTAGCGCCAAATTTTAGAATCAAAACGAGACACCTACCGAGCGTCGCTGACATCAGACGGACTTTCGGTAGTGTTGGGAGTCCACAAAAGGTTAGGCATCGTCTCACCAGGTGGCAGGAGCGATTCTTGCATCCTTTTGAGGATCTCTGCTCGTGTCTGTTCCTCGTCAAATTGACGTTGCACTGGCGCTTCCGGCTCGTCGTCAGTTTCACTTTTTTCTTCATCTCTTTTCTCCTCTTCTTCATCATCTTCTTCAGATGACGAAGAATCGGATCGCTTCGTCATCTCCTGTAATTTTATAATTCAATAGGGGGAAAAAAGAAAAATGAAATTTCATCGTCCTATTATTCATTCATACGCCTCCCACTTTTTCTGATTTGTTAGAATTTACTTTTCTCCTCCTGGTACTTCTGGTACTTGCACTCGTCCTCTGAGTCGACTTCTTGTGCCTCCATTGTGCCTTTTGACGCTTGTATCGATCAGATTCTGAGCGGACGTGCTCGCGGAAGAGTCTACGGGATTCGTCCATCTGTCGCTCCATCTCTTCATCCCAATCGAGTGGCGGCGGTGGCGGTGGTTGTTGTTGATCTTCTTCTGCGGCCAGTCTACCAGCAGCACTTGTCATTTTCTTCTTATTCTTCTTCCTCTTCTTCTTCTTTGGCCCGTCCGACAGTTGACAGCTGGTGCAGGCGAATCCCTGACTGGTGCGCATGTCTTTCAAGCGCTTCCAGTCGGCCATCATTGAGCGGACTAATGCCATTCGGCGGCCACTGGCCGCGTAGTAGTCCCCTCGGGTCCAACCAATGGCCTCCCTAAAGTCATAAATCAGCCAAAACGAATTTTTTGAGTTTTTGAGTTTTTGTTTTCTCTCGAACCGGTAGGCAGCGATGCGCTGGAGCTGGGCGGCCATAACGGCCTCGTCAGCTCCGTTGAATTGGAGCCGCTCGACCAGTTCGACGGCCTCGTCGTGGGCTTGGTAGAGGGCCCGCAACTTGCGGGCCAGCACGTCCATTTGGGCGGCGGTGATGGCCGCCGAATCGGCCGATGTCGACGAGTAATCGGCCCATTGTCGGGCCAGTCGGGCCGCTAGAACATTTTCGACGCCAAACAGCCAGTGATGATGGAACTCTATTCCGCTGATGAAAACGTGCAGAGGATAAACCTGCCGCTCGGCAAACGGACCGGCCGTCGTTTGACCCTCGACTAATTTGCCGTTCTGAAATTCAAAAATTCGCGGGTTAATTTTTGAAAAGAAAAATTGGCGTGAGAAGAACAAACACAAATTGTAACTGTAACATACGGGCAGGTAAATTGGACGAAACTGGTCGGCTGGAGAATCCAGGACCGGGATGATGTTGCGGATGAGATAAGGGCGTAATGGATCAGGTAGAACGGCCAGCGATCCGTCGGAGCGGAACCATTTTGTCTTGGTGGTTTGCTGCTGCTGCTGTTGACTGGTCGTCGTCGTCACCAGACGCCGTTCGAGAATCTCCCACCTGCGACGGGAGCATTTGGGCGGCGAGCCGACGTAAAGGCCGTCTTCTTCCGGCGACCACAATTGCGTCACATCGTCCAGTTTTTCATCGAGGCTCACTAATATAATCCCACCCGCCCGTTTATTTTATTTTATTTTTTTGAAAGATGTTTAAAAATGAATGAATGGAGCCAAAATGTCTTGGTAACAACAGCACCTGGAATTTGTGACGTGATGGTCAACAGGCCTGTCCAGCTGGCCGGATAGTAAAACGCCGGCTGGTAGTAATGATGAATCGAGTCGCTGATGTCGAGACGGACGTTATTCGGATCATCTGACTGGCCAACTGAATCGTCTTCTGTCATCCAACAAAATTTTTATTTTCAAATAAAAATTGGCGGGATTTTTGAATTTTGCTTAGAAAAAAAAAAATACTTTTTACCTCTGTCGGTTGAACAGTGAACCCCCGCTGGCGATAGGAAGAAATCTATAGCGTCTGTGGTTGATGGCTGAAAAAAAAAGATAAAATCATTATTATCTAATCGCCGTTATTCGATAATCGTCAATAAATTGGCAACGCGAAAGCTTATTTTCTCCACGAATCACGTCTTTCTCTCAAATTTGGGTTTTTCTTTTCGTGACTTCCGGTCTTTACAGTCACGCTCGGTCGTCCTCCATTTTGAATTCGAGTCTTTGCTTTATTTATATATATCCAGAGTGTATTTATAAGTAGTCTTATCGTAGTTGGAAGGCGATGAATGAAGTGACGAATTGGGAAAACAAAACAAAAAAAACGAAAATTCAGCCGACCGCAACTGCAACACGAACTTTCACGATATGATGAAAACGGGTTTCTATTTTATTTTTTTGTTCTATTCTTTCCGTGACATCGTTTCCCGTCACCCCCGTCGAAACAATTCCGGTTAACAGTTATATGGAATCAAACAATTCGATTATTTTTCAAACAATTTCCGCGCCAAAATGTTCGAATTTTCGTTTTTTATTTTTTTATTTTTTTGCTCTCAAAGTTGAATAGACTCCTACAAAATAAAAAAATAAAGTTGGATGTGCAGCCGGCCAGCCCGATGTGCCCAGCGCACCCACCTGCCACCACCACTACCACCACTGATCCAAGCACAACCCATGTTGTTTTTTTCTTATTCTCTTTTCTTGATCCGCTCGGTCTAACGCCGAGCATCGACAGCCGTTTGCTCTTTTCTTCCGGCCTTCTGGCCGTCTTTCCGACACCTTTTGTTGTGTCCAACTTCCTTCTATACCACCCAATTTGTCTGGAGAGAAAAAAAGAAAAAAAAAAAAATATTCGGTCATCGTCTTGTGCGCGCTCTGCTGTGAGCCCCTTTTGGTCATCTGCAACTTTTTGGGCAGATGTCCCGGCCGTCATCGTCTGTTTGAGGACGGCCCATAGTCGACTGACTTCCGACTACAATTAGAATAGACGGGCGATATCTATTATCGATTGTACCAGCCACCAAACAAAACTAAAAAAAAAAAAGAGTTTTTCTGTAAGCCCAGCTGTTTCTTTTAAAATTGCGTGATGTGTTTGAGAGACCTCCGTTGTGTCTGTGTGTAAACGGATTAGAATGTTAACTCTGCAAGAAGAAGAGGAAGAAGAAGAAGGTTCCCCCCCAGAAACTCTACGGTACGCCAGTCTTGCGTGGACGCAGGTGTCTCTTGATTAGTCAACGATGGAAAAAAGACACTCTTTTTTCGAAACAAGTTGTGTGTGTCTTGTATATTAGACATCAAGGTGCTGGGCACGGCCGGCTGTGTGTCTCGCTACATCCAACGGACCGTTCATCCCCCGGACAAGAGCAGCAGCAGTTGCTTTACTTCTTCTTGCTGTACTTCCCCCCTTCTTTTGCCAGTCCGTTCAACCAAAATTCCTTTTTTGTGTCTTAGAATTTATAAAAAAATAAGACAATGAACTTTTATTTCTATGTGGACTAAAGTTTCCACCTTTTGTTTTACCTGGTGGCGCATCTTGTTGAAAAGACGCTGCCATGGATTGCCGTTGGGCGAATCGGAGGAGGCTGCGACCTCATCTTCCTGTTGGTATATTTTGTGTGTGAAATGAATCAACTGTTAGTTAAGTATTTATATATACAAGTGCTGGGCAGCAGTTGGGGGCTGTATTACTATCGTCTCGGCTGCGTCGAGTGTTTGTATCTGGTCTTGCATCTGCAAAAGTCGATGGTGGGGCTGCTCTTCTTCTTCTTCTTTTTTATTTTTTATTTTTTTCGGGTGTTGGATGTTTTTCAAGTTGCTAATGGAAACTATTCCGCACTGTTTACTAAACGGAGAGTCTCTGCAGACGATGTCCAGCAGCAGCAGCAGTTGAGTTCAGTTCAGTTGAGCTAGAGAGAGACGGAACTTGACGGACTTGGGCGCAGCACTCGACAACAGTCTGAGCAGCAGCAGCAGCAGCAGCAGCAGCCTTTCTGCTTTTTGTCTTTTCAAAACAAATCTGTCGTCATGGCGACCGGCCCGGATTCGAAAAAGGCCCCACAGACTCGACCGAAATGGCCAACTGGATTTTGATCATTCTCTGAAAAAAGAAAAAAAAATGAATTAAACTTAAATATAAGATCTATAGGGAATAAGGGTTGGGTGGGGGTTGGGTGGGTTTAAGTTGGGCACGTGCTATAGCCATGAGCCATCGACCGGATTAAAGGTCTCATTAAAACCGCCGGAATCAAACTTGTATGTAGCTGCGCACTCGCGCTATGGTGAGCCCCGTTGAATGGGGTGGAAATAATACGCACAAGTCACGTGTCTTGGCCAATTAAATATTTGTTGGAAATATCCACCCTCTACCCCCCTCCTGGAAGGAAAAGTTCCTCTTCTTTTTTTACTTCCGGCATTAGTGCGGATGGCCGTAACAACCCCCTCGGACGTACGCACTATCCAGAGTCACGTGTCCCGCGGCTCCTGGCTGGCTCCTAGCTCCTATTTAATATTTTTCTTCTTTTCCACCCCCCCCCCCTCCCCACCCTACCCACTCGGTTGTGTCTTGGGATCGATACTCGTGTGAGTCATCGGCCTTTTTTATATTTTCCCCCGACTGATGCAGCCTTAGAAAATGTCTATTACAACACAGACACGAAATAAGTTTTGGCTGGACATTTTGTTTGTGTATCGATTGGAATTTTTTTCTTTTTCCCGCGGTTGGGGCGTGTCTGGTTCCTTTTTTTATTTTTTTGGTTCTGTTGTCTGGTTACAAACAGAGAAAAGAAGATGAGGAAGGACAGGCTCGAATCTGTACCTCTCGAAACTGTCGATGACGGACAAGTTCCATGCAGCAGGCAGGCCCGTTCCGCCGCCATAGTTATTTTGATGAAATAATAAAAGAAAAACCAATTTTGATTTTTTTTTGTCGATTGAAAGATTCCGCTGGAATTGCGCAAAACGCACATTCCATTGTCTTAATTGACATTCATGGAAGAGATGAAAAATGCTGAGCTCGCTCACTCGACTTCTTTTGTTCGGCTCCACCCCTGTTGACTCTGGCGTCGTCATGGTAACAACGATCCGCCAGTGTGGCCACCGTGAGTGACTATAGAGAGCTCTCTTTCTTTTTACAGCGCTAGACAAGAACCACACCCGTATAGATTTTTGTAATATTCGTTTTGTCAGCCATCATCGGCTGAATTCTTTTTGAGAAAACCCCCAAATTGTTGGATAATCATTGGTGTCTAGCAGAGTCTATATATTCCACAATTCACACGGACCCAGGCCAACTGGGAGAGACTCTCTCAATGCGAAACGGATTGTCCGTTCACTCCAATTCTCATCGGGAATTTTTGATTTTATTTTTTACGATTTGGTTGATGTCGGGAAAATTGGGCGGCCATTTTGAAAAAAAAAGAAGCCGAATGGGGTTGGTCGACATTTTGTACACCCCCCATTCACGTTTCAAGGGGGATTTATTGACGGCGCCTGCGCTTTTTGCACGATCCCATCATCATCGATCCTGTCGTGACTCTTGGTCTCTTGGTCTCTCCACCCTCCTCTTTTCTAGATGAAGTTGTTAGGTATGCAAATGAATAAATAACCCGGGGGTGAGGTGGGGTATGTAATCTCATTTGTCTTGGACTTGGGGCCCAGCAGCAATCATCGGAATTGTCTATATAATCCGCCAGAAAATTCAGTTGGGAAATCGAACGTGCCATCTGCACACACACACACACACGATGGCCTAGCTGTTATATATATTTTCGAAAAAGTTTAGCGCAACCCATATCGCCCACCCCGACCTTGTCTCTCCCCCCTCCGTGAGAGAACCTTCTGCTCTCCCAGGTTCCTCCCTGGGCTGCTGTTCCTGCTGCTGCTGCTGCTGCTGTTCCCAGTTGATACGTTCGTAACACACGGCGCGGCCTGTACGGGGGAGCACAAGAAGGTTTTCCCCAAATAGGAAAAAGAAAAAACGGCCGTGTGTGCGGATTGCTGTGTTGTGGCGGCCATCTGTCCCGCACACACACACAACAGAGGAGAGTGAGCGGGAGGAGGGGAAGACTCTCTCGCACCGGTCGTGTTATATTTTTATACCCCCGAAAAATCGTTGTGTGTGTGTGGACACACGCGGTAGCTTAAAAATGTTAGTTTTAAAATGAAATTTTTGAATTTTCAAATTTCCCTCCAAAAAATCAAATTTTCGAAAATTTAAATTTTCGGCTGGAATTTTGAAAAAGAAAAAAAGTTGGGCGTGTCTGTCGGCTGCTTGTGTGTGTGTGTAACGTATTCCCCATGTGTTTGCCAGGGTCGCCCCTTTTGCAATCTATATAAAGAGTCCGTGAGAGAGAAATGAGAGAGAGTCAATCCGTTGGAATAGACTCCGGGCGGAGTGTGGGTCGTCCCCTCCCTCGCCCAGTCTGTCACACACACACACACACTCTCCATTCCAAGGAATATAGACTCTTACAGTATCCCTTTTAGTGGGATTGCCCAACATCTGTCGGGAGCTTAAATACATCAATAAATAATAATCAGCCGTCTGGTATACTTGGTATGGTGTAGTAGTCTACTAAGAACATGAGTTAAAGTAGCATTCCTACCATTATGATTTCAAGATGAAATGAATTGGTGATTTTGGCCGAGTGTTGATAAATAGTCCGCCGTTCGTTTGACAAATTGTTTGAAAAATTGGCGGGAAATTTAAAAATTGATACTCGCGATTGCGCCGATCAAAAGAGATTTGGGTCTATTCTATTCGATCGACTGACTCGGCAGATCTGTTCTCTCTGTGTGTGTGTGTCCCTTTTTTTTGGCGGACATCTGCCCGGCTGCCACGGAGCAGACGGCCAACGGGCAGGAGGGGAAAATGGCACATCATCATCCGTCGTCGTTGCGAGCCGGCCCAGCTGGCGCTCTGCTCTGCTCTGCTCTGCTCTGCTCTGCTCTGCTCTGCTCTGCTCTGCTCTGCTCTGAGAGATAGACTATACCTATATGGCCGCTGATACAATAATTTCCGCCAACGGTTATCACACATCCAATCCGACCAAAAAAGATCTTCTTCTTCTTCTTCCTAAATTTAGAAGGAAAATGTGTGAATGTTAACGGATAGGTTCCCGACGACCAAAGAGGGGGGAAATGACAAACAACAACAACAACAACCGAAAAAAAATACAATCACAGCCGGCCCAGTGTGCCCGTCATCTGCTGAACAGAGCAGAAACAGCAGCTACACACAAGACGTGATTGTCACACACACACACACAGAGAGAGAAAAACGCGTGAAGAAGAAGAAGAGGAAAAAAACCGTTTCCGGATATGCGGGTGTGCTGTTTGGTTACCTCCTCCAGCACGTGCTCTCCGAAGGCTTCTCAAAGGCGCAGCTGTTCGGTATGGAACAGTTTTCTGGGGTGAGTAGGTAGGAGGTAGGAGGAGGTAGGGTAGGAAATAAATTTTCGAGGAAAACGGAAATTAATTTGTTAACAACTTAAAAAATTAATTTTTGGACATTTTTTTGGTGGGAAATTTGAAAAGGGGTCGAAAAAAAAAGTTTATCGATTTTTTGGCGATAAGGAATTTTTGTATTTAAAAAAACGCCAGGTGATCCGCGCTGGATAACCGGAAGAAAAATAAGACGGCTGTGGGTGTGGGTGGGTTTGTGTGGGGTTTCCTATCCTGTTGGCAATTGCAGAAGGGTGGGAATGTTGATGTCTTGGAAGGAAAAAGGTTTTTTTTTTTTATTTTATTTTTATTTTTTTTTTTCGTTTAAAAGGAAACGGGAAAAACACACGTGCGTTTTCTCTTAAAACCCAACAACAGGCAACGTAGACGGACGGGCGCAACTGTCGCTTGGCAATTTTGCTGGGAGCCCAGGTGTGCGCAGCTAATAAATCAAAATCAATAAAGAAAAAGCAAAATGTTGGCGACGTGTTTTTTTTCTTTCTTTTCTGGCGGCTTTTTTTTTTTTTGGCTGTTGATTGAATCGGAGCAAACACGAACGATAATGGCAATCAACAAGATGATAGAAATGCCTTGCTAAATAAGGACGCCATCCTTTTTTTGGTTTGGAAATTATTTCTTTGGAAAAAAGAGAGAAAAAGAAACTTGAACCAAATGTCAAAGAGACTAATCGGCCGGACAAAGTTTATTTGGATATTATAAAAGAAGAAGTCATCACGGTTGTTGTTTGGTTGAGAAAAAGAAGTTGTTTTTGGTCGTTGGCAATCTCGTTCTATATTCCCCTACGTGACTGGAATGAATAACAACTGGATTTTGTGTTTTAAATTTTTTAAATATATATTTTTTTTTCGTTCCATTTTATAACCTTAACCCGAATTTGAACCAAAAAATCGGCTCTTTTTAATGAAGTTGCTTGTACAATCTTCTAAATTCGATTGATTTCTCTTTGACAAACTTGGATAGTTCCAAAAATTCTTTTTATCTTTTTAAATTTCGTGCGGATTTGGGAGAAATGTACGTGACTGGAACAATCAGATGGGAAATTTTTCCTTTTTTTCCTTTTCCCCAGTTTTTTTTTCGTTATTTGAGTTTGGAGGGAAATTCAAACCATTCCTTTTTTGGGTGGAGGTTTTTTTTTCCGCTGGGGGAGGTCATCGGGTATTATTACGCGCGACTATAGATGGGCAACCAGCAAATGCACAAGTGCAGCAGCATTGCGTTAGATGCGTCAAAGTCGACAGGGAGCACGTCCCACGTACACATCTAAAAACCTGAGAGGGGTCCCAGCGGAAATTGTTGCAGAAAAATGTTTTATCGGGGGCTATTTTTCTTTTTCTTCTTCTCTTGCCAAGATTAAAAGATTTACTCGGTCGGGTGGGGTGGGGGTGGGGGATTCGTACAATAATCCTACCCCACCACCAACCGTCTCTTTTCCCTGATATTACATTGGTAATCCCCGCGTTTTCTACGCTATATTACAAGCTGTAATATTATTTATTCTAATTTTTGTTTTCTTCTTTTACTGCGCACATATCCGGCGGTGAATTTAATTTGTTTGTGTGTATAGAAGAGAAAACGGTCACCACCACTACCACGGCGGCCATCATTACATAGAAATCGGTTCTGTGGTGCTGGTGTGTATATGTTACATATCCGGTCGACCGATAAAATCGATAAAGAAATAAGGCCCCTTGTTGGAACACACACACACGGACAATGGAAAGTTTTTGGTTGGACGTCGTGAGTTCTCTGATTATTTGGAGGGGAAATTTTTCACACAAAACTGGAAAAAGAGAAAAGACAAACGAACATTTTTTCTTGTCCATCTGTTTCTTCTTTTTCTTTGGTCGATTGTCGTGTAACAATCGAACGAAGGCCGATGATTTTTTGCCCAGGTGGACATGAAGCGCAATCCAGCTGTTACACACCTCCTGGGGGTTGTACAATGTACATGTTTCTGTGTAAAAATTTCACAAAAGACACAAATTTTTTTTTCCAAATTTCTTTGTATTGGTGTTAGGTATTATGTCACATGTTCGATTTTTTTGTTTTGAAAAAGAAAATAGCAAAATTAGAGACACACGACACATCAAAATAATAATTGAAAAGAATTTCCACTTTTTTTTTCAAATTCCCCGCCGAAAAAAAAATTTTAAATTAAAGAAAATGTGACACGATTGTGAGGGGGGTGAAGGAACAATAATTCTGTGTGTGTCGACGACTATTTTTGTTGTGGTAATAATGTACAAATGGGGGGTAGGTGGGTGGGGAGGAGATTTGTTTAGTCAATAATTAATGAATAAAAAAAATGATTAAATTTGGGGGGGTGGGGTGGTTGGTGGAGAAGGTATCACAGACGAAACATATATAATAGAATATATTTTTTGAAGCTTTTTTCTTTTTTAAATCGTTTTTCGACATTTTGGTAGCAAGTGGAGGGGATTCTTTTTTGTTCTATAAAAAAATTAATTTAAGACCCAAAATAAAATGGGAGAAATAAACAAAACACTTGTCTCCACGTCATATAATAATAGCCTATAGGTGTTTGTGTGATTGATGGTTTTCTTTTTTGTTCGCTAAAAAAATTTAAAAAAAAAAGAGAAATCGAGGACTAGTGTTGTTGTTGTTGTTGTTGTTGTCGTGTCCATTGGAAAATAATTTGCGGGGATGTTGCAGGGAAACTCCGCCCCTTTTTTTTACACTGTGGGAGAATCCTAACAAGGAACGATGACGTCACTGATGCTCTTGTTATCCCCTGTCGTGTTGTTCACCTGGTGAAAAGAAAAATTCGAATAATTTTCTGGGTTAAATTTCTGTTTTCCTTTTTTTCTTTATTTAATTTGAATTCAATTCTACCTCGATGGAGGTGTTGGGAATGGAGGTGAGTAGGCCGAGAGGTTGTCTGTGCACGGCGGAAGAGGCGGCGGATGGATGCGAGAGACTGGCACCGCTGGCGATGACGGAGGCGTCGGTGGTGGCCCTCCGCGCGGCCAACACGGCTGCCGAATGTTGTTTCCTCCGGTTCCGGTTGAGACTGGCCGGATGGTTCTGCTCCAGTTCGCTCTGCAGGTCGCAAATGTAGTCGATGACGTGCTGGATGACTTCCAACTTGGAGACTTTGCGATTCTTGGGCATGTGCGGCACCAGCTCCTTCAATTTGGACAGGTACATTTGGATTTCCACTTGCTCCTTGCTGGTCGCCATCACTCCGCGCAGCGGATCCGACTGCTGCTGCTGCTGCACAGTCGCAGTCGAACTCGTCGTCGTCGAAGATGTCGGGTGACGATTGGAGGCTTTCACCATTTTTAATTTCTGTTTTGGGGGGTTTGACTTTCTCCGGTTGTTTTTCACTTGAACTCGCAATAATCCCTCGGCGATCAATTGTCCAACGTGTGAAATATCGTCGGTAATTTCTGTTGTCAAATATTTGTTGTCTCCCGCTGTAATGGCGACGTGTGTGCACTCACGAACAAACTCTGAATGACGGGTCTCGTGCCCTGCAATCGTCTCTTCTTTTATAGAGAAAAAGGGGGAGGAACCGACGGCAGCAGGAAGCCCCGCCCACTCTGGCGGCATCGGCTGCCAACCATCGCCTTTTTTGGGGCTTCGTTTAATCATCGGGAAAATGAAAAAAAAAAAAAAAAACAAAACAAAAAAATGAGGGCCCGTTCACTTTTTTCTTCTTCTTTTCACGTAGTAGGTCAGGTGTCGATCGGGAAAATGTCCATTTTTTCTTTGTTGTTGCTGTTGTTTTCAATGGATGGGGGGAAAAAAATGAAAATCTCCCGAGAAATCTGTCGATGATGAAGAAAAAGAAAAAGGAAAGAAAAAAAGTCTCTCACGATTTCCTCGGGTCTTGTCGTTTTGATAAGGAATCGGTTGACGAACGTGGGAGAATTGAGCAGGTGCATTTTTCGGGCGGGTTGGGTGACTGGGTGGGTGGGGGGACCCAATGTTCTGTTTCACACAGGAGGAGAGAGAGAGAGAGTCAGTGAGTCGCACGGGTAATTATTATTTCGGTCGGAATATTACAGAGAGAGAGAGAGAAAAGTAACCGAATTTCTTTTATTTTTCTTTTGGTTTTTATCTACGAGAGAGAGAGAGAGACGTCATTTCACGCGTTATCGGCACGTCTGCCAACGTCGTTTTTTGTCGTTTACTATTTGAACGACGGATTACACAACGCGCATTCGGGTAATGCTCAGGTGTTTTTGACACGTACGACATAAGATAACCCCCTTGTTTTTCTCGAATAAAAATTGACTTTTTAGTTTTAGTTTTTTGGTCGTTTTTAGTTTCTATTTTAAATAATACGTTTCGCGTATTTATAGACAATCGGATTTTTTGAATTTTTTTTGTCAAATTTGAATTAAAAATTCAATCAATAAAAACTTTTAGTTTTCTTAAAATTTATCATTTTATTTTATTTTTTGAATTTTGATTAAAAATTTAACTATTGAAAATAGTTTTCTTGGATTTTATTGAATGAAAAAGATTTGTTTTCTCCAATAATCTATTTCAAATTAGGACAATAACATTTTTATTTAAATTCAATTATTTTTTGTTGTTGTTCCACTTTTGATTATAAAAATTCTACAAATAGAAATGACGTTAGTGTGACGTTAGATGAGTCGATAAATCAACTCGGTAGTCAGCAGCAGCCTGGTTCCTACTCTGTAATTATGTGGGGAGAGGTATGTAACATTAGGACGGTCGTAAAATCTGGTCGGTTGACTCCGGAAGGAAACGCACTAACTTCCGGAATGATTTCAACTCTGAATAACACCTGACGAACAGTATAAAGGGGGGAAGTGATGATTCGCTGTCGATAGCGAACGAACGATGACTACGACGACGGACACGGAAATGATATGCAAACACCTTCAACGCCAGCCCAAGAGAGGAAGGGTGTACCTGTATAATTAGACGACGTGTGGTGTGTGTGGCAGCAATTCATTCCGTCCAATCCTCTTCCGTACACGTACACAACCAACCCCCTACAAGGAACGCCCTCGCGTCAGTCGCGACTAAAACAAAATCCGGAAGGTATTACGTTGGTCGAAAGGTGAAAGATCCGGATACTTCCGATCCTTCCTGTCCAGGTTTATTTTATCATCATATCATCAAGTCGACATAAAAATTAATTATTTGGAATTTTTATTTTTAATGTTTCTTCTTCTTCTTCTACGAATTCTATCATGAAGAAAATGAAATTTTTGTTTTTTCTTGTTTAATTCCCTGGAAATTAGAAAGCCCCCCTCGACAAGAAAGCCCATTGTCTTTATTACTGGCGCCATCCATCCATCCGCATCCATCCGGGAATTTCCCATCTCTCTCTCTTCTTCTTCTTCTTCTTCTTTTCTAAATCAAGAAATTCCTGATTGGCGGCGGCGATGGTAGTAGTGGCTGGCGGAGAATTTTTTACCCCGAAAAAATTTTACTTAATAAAAAAAAAAAAACGAAGAATTTTCCAAAACCTTTTTACTTCACCCACCCCCAGGAAAAAAAAATCCACCGGAATAAAAAAAAAAAAATTCCCCAAAATGATTTCGATTCAAAATTATTTTTATTTATTTTTCCTTGAGGACAAAGAAATCGGGACAAACTAGCAATCCGTAAACGATAGAAAAATAAAGGGCCCCACCCGGTGACTCCACCCCCAATTTGAAATGTGTTGCATATCCTGTTGCGCAATCTACTTTTTTTTTTGACTCATTTTTGTTCGAACGGCAAACAATTGAAGAACGTCCAACACAAAAACAGTTGAGTCTACACCCTTCCTTCCTGTTTGTCACGGCCGGATGATGCTCGAGAATCGTCACGGGACAACCAGCAAAAACTTATTTACCAAAAAATGTAAAAGTTAAAAACGAAATGGCTCGTTTATAATCATCGACAATGTTTGGTGTCCAATTTGACTTTTTTTTTTTTAAATAATAATATTGTTGTTAAAAGGTGAATTTCAGCACCTCTTTTTTAAATAATAATAACCAATTGTCCTTGCCATCGGGTCGAGATGGGAATTCGTCCCAGCCCCCCCCCCCCCCCAAAAAAAAAAGGTCTTAAAAAGACGATAGGCTGGCCGACCCCGGGGTCTGATGATGAGAGGGTAAAAGGTATTGTACTCGGTAGACCTATACATATATAGAGCCTCTTTGATTTCTATTTTATTTTTATTTTTTTCCACCTTTTTTTCTTCATTGTATCAAAGAAGCCAGAGCCGAGGCGACGAAACCCCGTCGAGTGTCTGGCGCCGAGGATATAGTCTCTGCGTGTGTACTATGTATATGTACATACACAGAGAGACAGTGGAAAAACGGATGGATTCTTTATAAGGCCAGACAATAATGGAATGAAGGTGCATAGTAGTATACAATAATAATAACGGACGGATCTATCTCTCTCTCCTTCTCTGTTCCAGTTTCCCATTTTTAAATTGTAAATTCTAAGTCATTCCGCCAAACTGACTAGACGACGACAACTTTGCCTTTTTGAGCTGCACTGCTGAACTGTGGCGACAAACTCATCCGCTTTTGTCCGGCTTCCAAATCCCCCAGGTGTCAAAACAACAGAGAAACGGGCCGACCGGTTTTCTTTAAATTTTCTTACATTCAATTTTTTGGGGAAATGTATAAATTTATAGTGATATTCAAATTCTTAGCCGCGGTCGGATGTGAATTCAACAAATCTCTTGAATGGTTCAAAAAGGAGAAGAAGATTCCGAGGAATTTTCTCTCTATAGAAAAAGTTTAACACGGAATTTTTATTTTCATCCGGCCCGGGTGACAGCTGACTAACGATATAGGCTTTTTAACACGCAGCCAGAGGGGGGTTATACTGTATGTACATATATATACGTGTATAGTATAGTATAGTATAGAGGGAATGCAGCTATTGTATTGTTGTAATACAATTTTTTACTTTGGGGATATAACACAGAGCCACGTATGGAAGGTAAACGCCTAAATGGGGGCGACACGGATCAACCTATTTGTATGAGGCTCTTATATAGGGGCGCAATATACAATACATTCCATTGCGTATTTCTATCTATCTATTATTCAACGTCGCCTATTGAAAAAATAAGAAAAAAAGAATTTCTTCTCTTCTTTGACGTTTGAATTTTCGCGCGCTAAATGTTTTCTAGCGACAATCATTTGACCAGATGCTAATTTGGTCATCTGGTCAAAAGTTAAACGAAATGGCCACTTCTTTTCTTGTAGAGTTTCAATTTTTGCTTTTTAAAAAAGGGTGTTGGGTTACATTTGAAACTTGTCTCGGTGTTTCCCCCATAATAAAAGACGCACACATCTGTCTTGTCTCTTGTCTTGTTCGTTTTTGAACACGTCTGGAACACACATGCTATTATTGACTTATATTTTATTTTATTTTAATTTTTATGTTTTTTCTTGACTCGACCAGAGGAATCACAAACATTTCTTTCTTGGTTGTTTTTCTGCTATTTCACGGAGTTGTACTACACCACCTGCGTTATTACAGAATGTTGTTGTTGTTGTTGCGGCGCATTATTCAAATGAGGAGAGATGGTTACAAGGACTTTGACGAGAGGGTGGTCGCTTTAAATATTTTTTTAAAAAGGGAAATTTCCTTAACCGACCACCACTACCACACACCGCAAACTACCACGAGAGAGATGGGAAAAAAATGATGAATCTATTTGAAGTTATAAGAACGGCCATCTTGAGGGTAGAAATAACACACACACACACAGGTGTTCTTCTTATCAAAATTCATTTTCTCGGTTGTTGTTGTTGTTGTTGTTGGGGGCTTTTAAAAGATGGACGGAGGGGTAATGGAATGATGATTAGATTCAAATGATAAATCATTCAACGGTGCGGCCATTTTTGTTTTTTTTTCCTGGTCAATCGGAGGGGCTTCGCTGGATGGGGTTCAGCTGCGGATGGAAAAGTTGGGGGCGACCGACGCCCTCGGATGTGAACGACGCTACCTTCACTTTCCCACACACACACTGGGTTTGAGTGTGGAGAGGGGGGTTGTTGTTGTAGGGGGATGATTACCACGTCCCTATTCATCAAACGTAAGTGAAAACACGCTCGAGTGTGAAGCGCGCGAAAATTTGAAAAATCAAAAAATATTTTTCAATGCCGACCACCTGGTTGGGTTTTAATCAAATTTCGTTTAAATTGATAACAACACCACACACATATATCAAGGCGAAACAATCAAATGGAAAGGGAAAGTGTGTGGTCAAGACTTGTCTTTACTTGTTTGGACAGAAACATTAAATCGGGTGGTGGATTCTTGGAAGAATCCCTCCAAGGACCAGTCATCAGCCATCTGTGCTGTGGGGTGTTACACACACCCGTGCGCGTACTACTATATCTTATTTTTCCATTTTTAAATCCGAAATTGGAATAAATAATCCGGCTGATTCAAGGCCGTTAGCAGAGAATAAGAAAAGCAAACCACCAGCCACCACCAGCCACACACCATTTGGTACATAATAATCTCGGGTCCCATACAGCTATAGAAGCAGAAGATTGCGCGGATTTCCAACAATAAGGAAAAAAGAAAAGAGGCTGGTTTTTGAACAAGAGAGAGATAGAAATCCTTAAATGGTGTAGTAGTACACAGTATGAAATAAGAGAAGAAGAAGAAGAAGCCCAACGGGTTTTCTCTCTTGTGGTGGTGGTGGTGCTGCTGGTGCAGGTGGTCAACAGCTGGGCAAAGGGTGTGTAGTACTGCACAGTACGTATGTAGTTTTGTGCTTCTTATGGGTTTTTTGAAGGGTGGGCTAGTAGAGGAGGAACGATATGTGTGTACTGGAACATGCCAAACCCTAGTGGAACTCTCGATGACAACGTCTTTCCCACGCTCCATACCACCACCAGTACTTTTTCATTCTTATCTAACTAAACAAATAGATACGGGACGGGGACTGGGACTGGGGGGGACTGGCTGGAAAATAAAAGAAGAAGAAGGGGGAGTACACACACCCTTCTTTGGTTTTTGGGGAATAGACGAAAAAAAACAATTTGATAAATATTTTTTTATTGTGTAAAAGTAATCGATATTCTAGGAACAGTTTTAATATATAATCAAATGGAGATTCTTCGAAAGAATCTTTCCGAGAATCCCAAAGAATCCTAAGCGTTTTTGGTTGTTTCAATTTGATTCATTATTTTGAGTTGAAAACCCAGGTGGATAGACGCGTGGGCGGAGCTTTTTTAAGTGTGTGTGATGGCGCCTGGTAGTCTGAGAATTTGTTTTTTTCGGCTGTGTCGTTTCTTCTTCTTCTTCTTCCAGTTTTTCTTGTGTTTGTTCCTTTCCCACCCCACCAAAAAAGGGAAAGAAGGAGGGAGAGAAAAAAAAGGTTCTCTTCGTGACGAGAAGGTACATCATGTCCGTGTGTGTGTCTAGTACACCTGTGTTTGCCACACTCGAAAAATAAGAGAGAGAAGGATATGTGTGTGTGAGTAAGCTAGCTCTACGATATTCTTTCGGAGAAAAAAGGTTACACAGGTGTGCGCTCTACGTGGGAAAAAACGATTTATCTGACTCTTTTTCTTTTGATTCTTTTTTATTTGACATTCTTTGGGCTTTTTTCTTTTTCCTCGAAGCGCAATTAACGCAAATAAATGAATCAAAGATCCTGTTTAGTAGCCGAGGCGCTGATTTTTCACGCTAGGTGGCCTATAATATCACGAATCCCGAGAATCCTTCCAGATTTAAAATAAGCAAAAATTGATAGTTGGTTAAATGGGCTTTTTCGCAGTCGAGAGAGAGAGATAAGAACTTGTAAGGTTGATATTTCTATATGTGTACGTACGTCTCAGAATAAGAAAAGAAAGATATATAAATGGATATAAAAAGGTGAAGGGGAATAAGACCGCCGCCGCCGTCACTGTAGATAGCCTCCAGGCTCTCCTCAGACTTCTCTTCTGGAGGCAACAGACAACACAGGTGTGCACCCGACTGGCTGTCGCCAGCCCCAGACTTGTTTTTTTCTTTTATATTTCTAAAACAGAAAAGACTAAAAAAGGATAGGGCACGGACTCTTTTATTTCTTTCTTGAAAGTAAAAAATTTGTTTCGCACTACTGTAACAAGTTAAAATTTCAAAAAAATCCATTTCTATGGAAATTTTGTCCAAGTCTACCGGGAAATTGTAATTTAGAAAACATTAAAATTTTCAATCAAACAAATAAATGTGGAACAGATTGGAATTTCTGGAGGGATTAAAAGGTCAAATCAAAATTAGGAATTTGTCGTTCAACTCTAGGAGGACTGAACTAGTTATGTTATGAGATCTAGACATGTGCAATTGCGCGCGTATTGTGTCGTGTCAATATGGAAAATCCCCGTGACCGAGAGAGAGAAATGAAACTCCCACCAAGTACGACGAGAGGGAGGAACACCCGTGGGAGAAACCGACAGCTGCAAAGGGACCCTCCTTCCAGTCCCCCCCCCCCCCCTGGACTGGGCCGACCTATAAAAAGGCCGGCCCTTGGCCACGTTTGAGCACAGAACTCGACCAGCCGTCGACTACTACACAACAACTCTCTCCTCTCCTCTGTCGAGTGAAATTTTGTATCTCAAGTTTCTCCTTTCAACAAACTTCAAAGTCTCTAAAATGGTGAAGGCTATCCAACGCAAATCAGTGTCGTCATCTTCGTCTCCATCCAGCGGATCCGTCCTGGACGGCAAAGTTCGCAAGCATCCGGCCGATCACGAGCAAGTGGAGATCCAGATGTACCTGAGCAAACTGCGCGAGCTGGTGCCCAACATGCCCAAGAACCGCAAAGTCTCCAAGGTGGAAGTCATCAACAACGTCATCGACTACATTTGCGACCTCCAGACGGCCCTCCTGGATCAGCTCCAGCATCCATCGGCTGCTTCCGCCCTCATCAACAACAACAACAACAACCTGGTCAACGGTTGCGCTCTGCCCATCGTCATGGAAACCTCCTCGTCGGCCGATTGTCCGACCTGTTAATTCATCCGAATTCCGGAATCATCTCATCATTCGACTACCTCATCCATCCCATTCGGATTCATTTTGTTTCACCTGTGATAACTACCTCATTTTCATTTCTCTCTCTTTCACTGTGTACATAATTCACACACACACACACACAGCATATCAAACTATTATATTTGAATTTTGTTTTTTTCCCGCCTGTCGCAATTTTTCTCTCGTTCGAAAAATTTGAGTCCCGCGAAAATACAAAAATTTCCAATTTGAAACACAAAACCTCAACATTTTATTATTTTCATTTCAATTTTTTTTTTGGGTTGTTTCTGGTTGCGTGAGAAGGTCTTAGAAATTGTGCCCGAGGCGTTGCACGTGTCTTTTTCCTCGGTTACACACACACACACGCACACCCGTTATAATAAAGACGCGCACACACACACACACAATGGCCCCCATAGAATCTGATGTGCAGGTGTTCAATGATGAAAAGCGCATAGCGAGGGAACTTTATGAGCACAAATGGTTCACCAGGTATATATCTATTTAATTCTTTATCCGCTTTTTCTTGTGATAAGACGTCGCAGTAGTGGCCCAGGTGGCCGTGGGAGAATCTTCCATACCGAGTTGCCAAGTTTGTCTTTCTTTCTTATTCTTTTGGGCATTGTCACAAGTGACGTCACCTACACCGGACATCCGTCGTCGTCGTCGTCGACATTTATTGTTTGGGAGAAGAGTGGCCGGCCCAGGTGTTTTGAGGTGGAGTCTCTCTCTCACCACTGGAATGTCAATGCGTGTGTGTCTACTATACACCAACAAATATTTGCTCATCCGTGAGAGGGAGGAAGTCGGCATGGTCGACTTTTACGGAATAGCCCAAGAAAGAAAAAGAGTCTGCTGCTGGCCCATTATGTCGGCGCAGGTGTGCATTTCTCATAGAGCCAGAAACTTCTCATTCATACACACACACACAGACACATCAGCTGATGTGTGATCATGTAATAATATCAAATGTTTCGTATTTCCTTTGCGACTCTGTTGGCTGCAACACACCTGGGCTCTGTGTGTGTGTATAACTGCCGTTGGTTTCCCTCCGTGCGGAACACACACGCACCTGTGCGTAATGTCGGTCGCCTATAACATTCCCTCGTCTTATTTTTTGATTAGTTTGACGTCACGATTCTTTTGATTTCCTTCTCAAAAGATCACGAATTTATTTATTTTTTGTTTTTTAAATTATAAATAGAAGAAAAATAACAACAACAAAAAAAAGTGCCGTGGCGACAGCCCGACTGGCGAACACCTGATTTCCCTCAAGGCTCTTCTATCCTAGCCGAGAAGGAGATGGCCAGCAAAAAAAAAAAATATTATTTTCTATATATGCGCACTACTACACACCAACTACCCAAAAATGGGACTATTGTGGGATAGACACACTGCTGGGCGATCAATCTCGAATAATCACAGGTTCACATTCTTTTTTTTTCAAATTTAATTCGTACATGTAATACCTGATTTTGTGAGGGGTTTTAAAAATAAACCAAGAAATTGGATAGAAACAAATTGAACCCCCCGAAAAAATCGAAAAATCGACTACTGGCGCGCCTGATTACCGAAAAGGTGTCACATTTGACAGAAAAAAAGATTCTTTTTTTTTTCATCCCTCAGGTATAGAGAGAAAGAACACAGGTAGAAATAAAAATAAGAGCCCGTGTCCATCCATCCCCCCCATAAGATGAAGAAGAAATAGAAGAAGAAGGTAGCACATCAAAACTCTCCAAGGGGTTTGTATACATAAACATTCTCAGACAATGTGGCGCCAGGTTGATCTCTTCTTTCTTATTCTCTCTAGCCGGGGCTATGTCTAGCCTTAGCTAGCGCTAAGGTAGGAGAGTCAGTCTGTGTATAACAACGTGCCCCAGCACCAGCACCAGAAAATGCAGGTGTACAGCCGACAGTCTGTCGCCACCGCTGTCTGCCTCATAGAATCTCTGGGATTCTTTTTTTCTTTCTTATTTTTTCTTTCTTGGGATTTTTTTATTTTATTTAGTTGAGTGTCGGCGAGGGGGGTCACCATTTAACACGCACTTGTGGCCGTGTGTCAAAGGTCACGCATAAATATTTTTTCTTGACTCCACTGATTGCGGAAACTCGCTGGTCGAGATCCGGCCAGCAGTTTCCAACGAATTTCCAAACTTGTTTATACAATTCTATTATTATCTAAGCGACAGATGATTGGACACTTGCCAAAAAATTTAGAAAAAACCAAAATAATATTGAGTGTCGTGAAACCGAAGAAGAAGAAAAACTGTAACGCCATCGACTAGGAAAGAAAAAAAGAAAAAAAAAAATTTCTTAAGGAGGTCGTCCGTTTTTATTTTATTTTTTTTATTTTTCCGAGTTTGCAGGTGCAGGCCAGACTGGCTGTCGCCAGGACCCAGGACCCAGCAGCAGCAGCAGCGCCAAGTTTCTCCTTTTTCTAATATGAGCTCAGCTGTGTGTGTGTGTGAGGGTTCTTTCAAGGAGGAGGAAAAAGGAGCCGGTTTTATTATTCCAATGGCGGACATGATATGCTCAATGGCTCTGGGAGAAACACACACAGCCCTTTTGCTTTGCGCCAGAAGTGGGCGGGAGTCTCTTTTTTCTTTTAAGGGAAGAAAAAAAAGAACCAAAAACACTTGGCACCAAACAGTCGGGGCCCGTCTTGAAGGAATTACAATCCGATACTACTTGTGTTCTCTTCTCATTGCCGTTTAAGACTTTTTTTTTCACCATTCATCATCATTATTGATATCAACCGGACTGACCAGGATATCATTTTCACTCTTATTGACAGTTTTTTGAAGAAATTTTTAAAAACAAATTTTTTTGGCGCGTTTGCGGGAATTTTTTTATCATTTTTTTTTTGTTTGTCGTGAATGTTTTTATCGTCGTCATGCCAGGTGACACGTGCAACTCTTAAATATCTCGAGAAAATTTAAGAAAAAAAAAGGAAAATAATTTTTTCTTTCAAATTTCCCGCGTGCGGTTGAATATTCAAATAGAAAGCGAAACAATTGGAAACAATTTTTTTATTTATTTTTTTTATTTGGCGTTTGGAAATAATAAATTGAGGCGATCAATGGGCTACCCAGGTGGCGTCGTTTTTGCCCAACGGAAAAAAAAACTCCAAAATCGAGTCCCCCCCATTCTACCAGAAAGACATCTGACTCGATTGAAATCCCCCCCTCTTTATCCGCCATCACATCTGTCGTGCCTGTGCATCATCAAGCCTCATCATCGTCATATAACCGTTGGCGAAAAAAAGAAATCAAAACGGTTTAGATGACGACACAATCGACGCCACAGCAGTCGACAATCAAGGCGCCAGATTGAATTTTTTCGATGATCTCGCGCCATTGTTTTTCAAATAATAAAAAGGGAATCAAATCAATTTGTTAATTTATGCAAATATTATACGGACGCTAGTGAATGAAAATTTGACCGTGGCTGTGCAGTGCACGCACACAGGTGTTGTTTATTTATTTATTTTTCTTTTTTTTTTAAAGGTGGCGGTCAACGGAAAAAAAAATACATAAAAATCTTTTTGGCGCCATCTGCGATATCATTGGGGAAAACGACAGCGGGACCGCGACCATCTGCAAACGACCATCTCGTTCAAAAAACGCCGTGCGGCTGCTGACATTGTGAACAAGGACAATTTAATGGATATAGGCCTTGGGCGCACTATTTCAAAATGGAATTGAAAAACTAAAAAATTGATTCTTAATTTTTTTTTATATTTTTCTAACCGCCAAATGTGAGCCGATGGCCGTGTGCTGTGTGCGCAGAGAGTGCCATATGTAGATCATCGTTAGCAGTTGCGGCTGCGGGCCGCCGGACTATTCGGGGATATCGACAGCTGGACAAATTTTTTTCATTAGAGATACACACACACAACTGTGTATGTATCAAAAAGGGAAGTGTTGGACGACATGTGCAACAACGGGTAGCGCACACACATACCAACTACTCACAATCAACGGCCAGATGGTCGTGACGTAGACGCAAAGTAATAATAAATGTGTGTGTGATGGAAGTTGGACAAAAAATGAAAAGCAACCGGGCGGTCTCTCTCTCTCCTCTGTTCAGCTCTTCTTTCTATTCATTGCGGTTGCACACACGGCCATTTGTCGCCCCCTTATGTGTTTTTTTTTCTTCATTGTATTTGTGGGTCCTGGAAATATGCGATCGGCACGATCGGGATTTCTATTTTAAAAGAAAGCGTTGTTTGTTTGTGTGTTTTTTCCGTTGCCAGTTATTTACTTTGTTGGCCGCTAGATGTCGTTTCGGAGAATAGCAGACGAATCCGCCCAATAGATTTTGCGTGGAATTTAGAAACGTCGTTTTTTTGTTGTTGTCGTCCTATTTTATTTCTTTTGTAGATATTTCTGCATTGTCACCCGTTAAGTGTGTCATTGTTATTCCATGACGTATTTGGGATTCGCATGAGAGGTGACACCAAAAATTTTTTTTCTTCTTTTGATGTGACGCTTATAAAAATTTATGAACCGGATGATGAGTCAAACGTGACGAAATTAGTTTCCTTTTGTTTTTACAGGACGTCGTCGTCTGTAACACCAGCTGCTGCTTTCAAAATCCGTCCGCTTGCAATGAGTCGAAACAGTTTCTTTGCCTATTCATTGATATGTTTTGTCTGCATTGTATCATAAGACCGTTTCAGACGAGTTGGTGTCAGTTGGAAAATGGGAAACCGAGCCACTCACCAGGAAACATGTGATGTGAGTCACCCCCTTTTTGTGCAGTTTAAGGTCAGAGTGCCAAGGTTATCATTTGATTCATCCTCTTTTCGTTTTCTAGAGGGCTGTTAGTCATCACGACTTTGAAGAGAAATCATTGTCACACTTTTTTTACGATCCACTTGCGAGCTTCAGAGTGAATAATGGGAGAACTTTCTTAAAGAGCCGGAAGAAGACCAACTACTCACAAGCCAAAACAGTGTGGCCACTTCCCAATCATGAAGTTCCATTCTTTCCAGAATTCCCAATCAGATCTGGAACATCTGAACATTCTTTCAATGTATGTTACTCAATTATCCATTAAACAAGAACCTATATAACAACAGTTTTCTCATACAGGTGATATTGGTAGTTTCATCAGGAGCCTTTGGAAAAGTCCTTCAAGTCATTCACAAGAATGATGCCAAGAATTATGCCATGAAAATTATGTCCAAATCTATGGTGGGTCGACAAGCTAATCAATTCTCATCATCGTTTAAAACGTACAATTTATCTCGCAGATATTCAAAGAAAACCTCGTCCATCAAGTCAAAACTGAAGCTCAAATACAAGTGATGTGTGATCACCACCCGTTTCTCGTTCACGGTCCGTTCCGCTGGCAAAACAAAAGGAATCTCTTTATAGGTATGTTTAGTCTTGAGTGTAATTTACCCTTAAAAACAAAAACACTTGTTCAGTAGAGTTCTCAAGGAATGTACGGCGACGAGGGCAGTCAAGGTCTTTTGAAAGTGGGTTTAGTTTTTCCAACAGGTGCCTTCGCACTTTAAATAAAAACCAAAAAGTAGCCAATAGCCTTTTTTAATATTTTGCCACTTCCGCGAATGTGGTTTTTACGAACCATCACGGCTGTTTAGTAGTCAAGTCCCCGCGGTGATCACGAAATTCTGTCTCTCTTCTAGACATCGCCAGTTTTATCCATCACTCTACTATTAGATACAAGGTCACGCCGTCTAGTGTTTTATTGATGATTCTGTTTGATTTTCTTTCGAGGATTTGCGCAGAAATTTGAGCTTGTTTATACTCGCGTTGTCCTTCTTTTTTAAAATGTTGGCCTGTCCACTAATTTAATTTTAATTTAATTTTCCTTCTTTGCATTTTAAAGTGACAGATTTCATTGAAGGTGGAGATCTGCAACAGATGTGGCAAAATACCGGAAGTTTCCACGA
This sequence comes from Daphnia pulicaria, assembly GCF_021234035.1. Classification (NCBI taxonomy): domain Eukaryota; kingdom Metazoa; phylum Arthropoda; class Branchiopoda; order Diplostraca; family Daphniidae; genus Daphnia; species Daphnia pulicaria. The sequence goes on from NC_060916.1 coordinate 12,115,579, forward strand.
GGATTTGATCAAAATTTATGTGGCTGAAGTAGCCCTAGTATTAGGTAAGCTATTCAAATTAATCATTCACATTTTTTATTAAAGTTTTACTTATTCATTTCTTTTTTAATTATCGACAGATTTCCTTCACAATGCCGGTATCATTTACAGGGATCTGAAAATGGAGAACCTTTTGATAGATGGCAGTGGACATTTAAGTAAATCCTCGAAATCAAATTTTAAATGATCGCCAAATTATAATTCAATTTGAATTTGTTGTTACTCGCAGAATTGATCGATTTCGGGTTGTCTAAATGGTTATCCTTTGGAGATCGATGCCATACAATATGCGGCACTCGGCAGTACATGGGTATGTTTAATTCACGAATGGTCTTCCACGAAACTGTTTTGTGTTAAAAAAAAATTTGTTTTTTCTTCTCCATTATATTTCATGTTGCCAATCCATCATGGCTGGAAGCTCCGGAAATTTTGCGGCCAGAGCCTTACACGCACTCGGTTGACTGGTGGTCGCTGGGCATTTTGTTCTACGCTCTGCTTCAAGGCAAGGTAAAAGAATTCCACTTTACTTCGAATATTTCCCATTCTTGTTTGCGAATCGTACGCTTTGAAAATATCCACCGGCGATTTGGGTGGGATTTTGTGCGATATCCTTGACATTCTTGATTCATCGTGAAATAACTCGGTAATCCATCAAGTGTAGGAAGGGGTTATTATTATATATATTTCACATCATCAGATTTATGTTTATTATAATTCGCCAGTCTATTTAAAAAAAAAGAATGAATTTCCCAAGACTTTCAACGGCTCGTATGATCTGTTTACAAACTAAACAAAAAAAAAATTCATGCATGACAACATTGCAATAATATGAGGAGGGAAGATTGTTGAAGAGAGCTAGGGGTTTTCTTTTTCAAAAAATCTGCGTTTAAAATGCGCCAGATTTCGGTCGAACACGCAATGAAATAATCAGGATTGCGATCATGTTTGTTTTTTTCGGCATTCTTAAAAGGTAAAATGAAAGCTTATAGTATCTGAAACTTTAGTAACATAAATTGCGGTTTTTTTTAAAAATCCCTACACAATTTTTCCCGAATCAACTCGCATTATTACAACATAACGATTATATAAGGAATTTTTTTTGTCTCTACTTCTCTCCAGTTTTCACTTCTTTTGGCGATTCCTGTAATTATTCAGAAGAAATGATTAGGAATTTCTGTAAAATCGACCTTGTTTTTTCTTGTGAAAATTATAATACCGAAACTTCTGTTTTCACTTTATCACTTAAAGTCGATTCTCCGCTAGGTAAAACCACCGGGTAATTGGACGGCACGCTGCTAACAGTTACTGGCTGCTCTGATGTCGGTGAAGATTTCTAAAATATAAATGTAGGAATTGACCACAAAATTCAGTTGCGAAATTTGTCAAATTCAAATTTTTGAAATTACCAAATCTTCTGGTTTGACTTGATCGCTCAGAGTTGACTCGCCGCTCGGCAAGACGACCGGGTAATTGCTCGGCACCAGGCTAATCGTCTTGGGTTCCTCCTCGACCGTTTTCGTCTCCAAATCTTCTGGTTTCACTTGGTCGCTCAAAGTCGACTCTCCGCTGGGCAAAATCACCGGGTAATTGTCGGGCACCAGCGTCAAAGTGATGGGCTCCTCGGCTGTCAAAGCTTTCTGTTTTTAAAAATCACATTTAATTTTATTAAAAATGACTGGGCGATGGTTAGAAAGGGGTTCAACTCACGTCGACAACGGCGTCTGTGGTGGATTCCGTTTCGTCGTTGGATTTGCCTCCCCTGGTGATGACGTCGTCGTACTCTTGGACGGGATCGTTGCTCGGGATGGCTTTGGTTGGCTTCTTCTCCTTGGACGGTTTGGCCAGCAGATATTTCTCCTTTTCCTTCTCCTTCTTCTCGGCCGTTTTCTTGTTGTCCTCGCGCTCCAGCCGGACGCCCTCGTTGGTGATGTCGTCGATCCGCTCCGGCAGAGTTTTGGCTTCAACACCCAGGGCGGCGGCAGCGCCGGATCGGATGGCGGCCAGAATCAGCTCGGGATCGGCTCTGTCCTTGAACGAACGATCTTCTTCGAAGAATTCGCCCGTCTGAACGTTTCAAAAAATAATAAAATGGTTACATGATTGAAGTAGACGAAGGGGGGGGGGAGAATGAATCACGCACTTTCTCTTTTCCGTTGGCCAATGAGCCGGTCCTGGAACTTTCGACGGCCTCATCTCGAGTGGCGGTGACGGCCACCTCCGCTTCTGCCGCCCCCTTCACTTGATCGACGTCAGCAGCAGCAGGTTCGATCGCCTTCACCTCGTCGTTTGAAGGTTTGACAGTCTCTTCTGCGACTTTGTCGACAGATTCTTCTTTGGTGAGACTCTCGGCTGCTGCTGCCACACTTTCCGTCTCCTTGGCAGTGTCCATTTCGGGCGTCTTGACTGGATCTGTCGTCGTTGTCGTCGTTGATTTGTCGCTTTCTCCAAGGGCAGCCGGTTGATCAGCCTCGATAGCCAAACTGGTTGTTGTCGTCGTCGGGACTTCCTCTTTGGCGTTTGCTGTCGCTCCAGTTGAAGTGGTGGATTCTATCACTGTTCCCTCCGACTTGGGCTCCTCTTCCTGGACTTTTTCGATGGCGACCTCCACCGACTGGACTTCTTCTTCTGGGGCCTGTCAATTTCAAAGAATAAGAGTTGGACAAAACTGGTTTGGCATTTGAATGAATTTAGATTTTTCGAATTTGCCGCCTTCAAACTGACCTTGGAAACGAGTAGTGAATCCTCCGGAGTCGCTGCTGGTACTGCCTGGGTTGTGACTGAAATACTTTCGTTTCTGGCTACGCTGGCTGAGTCAGCTGCTTCCATATTGGGCGCTGCTGATGTTGTTGCAGCTGCTGCTTCATCATCGACTTTCTGCTGCTGAGACTTTGACTCATCTCCAGCATCTCCCGCTGGCTGGGCCTCATCAGTATTCACGAGACTGGCCGACGCCTTTTTATCGTCGAAATCTTCGACCTTTTCCTTGAGGTCGGTGGACTCGGCGGCCGCTGTGGTGGTGGGGGTAGTCGTCGTCGATGTCGTTGTTGTTGTTGCTTCGGTGGCCGGCGGTGAATCGTATTTGGAATTCCTGACGTTCGAATAATGGCTGATGATCAACGGGTAGGACCTTCCTCTTCCTTTATTCTCGGCCGTCTGTGGCCGGCCGACCGGGTACGGGCTGGCCAGCGTTATCGTCAAAGCCAAGAGAGTCAAGACTCGAATTGTAGCCTTGAGTACTGTCATTTTATCTTTCTTTTCTCTCTCCAACCTGCTGTCCAAATAGAGTTTGAAATTCAGGTCAGAAATCAATGGGGATAACAATATAGGACTCGAACCGCCTTAAACCACCTCCAGTTGTACTAGTTTCAATTGCACAATTTCATCCACCCCGCACCACCTGCGAAAATGTGTTTTTGTTTTCGTTTGAAATTTGAATTCCCGCGTTTAGAAAAAACGAATCTAAACTCCCCAACAAGAAATGGACAGGATTCGCCCAGCTGCTGCTGCTGCCCGTCGTCGTAATATTCCTTTCACTTTTTCGCTTTGAGCATGTGACCTTCGTGGCGGGCACACGCTTAACATATACTACGACTACTACAACAACAATCCCTGGCACACAGATGCCATCCACTATTCGACCATCTTAACCGGTCTGAGAAACCAATAACTTTTTTTTTCAGCCAACCCTTGGCTGGCCATGCGCTCATGATCGATCGTCTACATCGGCCAGCAGCAGCTTGACGGTTGACTATACTTCACAGGTGCCCAACAATGTGAATCTTCCAGTTTTCGCCCCGATGAAAATGAAAGTTCAATGTTAACTCGCAACAATTTCAAACAAACCAAAAATCCCGTTTCTTTAATTCTTTGGAACAGCTGCACCCATCGAAATGCAGTTGGTTGGAATTTAATGAGAGTAATTTAGAAGGGAATTAATAAGAAAGTTTGATTTAAAAAAAACAAAAAAACAATTCATGAATTATTGTACCTGCGTTAGAATGATTGGGATGTGTAGGGGTTGGGTTGGTTTGGTTTTATCACTCGATACTATCAAACTCTTGGTAGTCCCAGTTTGTTTGGGGTTTCAGCGACTGACTGTTGGACAAGAGCCATCGTGAGCCTTTTATAGACGCGCAAGTTTCTCAACTCGAGTCCTGTGCAACCGATTGGTTCTCACTCACGTCCGAGGAGGAGGTGGTGGGCGTACTTTTTCTCGAGTGTGTGTGTGTGGGTGAAAAGTGTGTGTAGTAGTATTATTTTCTGGCGGGCAAGCCCAACGACAAAGTGATTGTATAGAGACTACAACTCACTTTTGGTTGGAGTAAAGAAGGAAAAAAAAAAGCCAAATTTTAATTTATGGCACGTACAAATAATTCAGGAATGTGGAAGAATGTCAACTAGGGAGGTTCTTCACGCTCGTATACCCCCGCCAGCGTTCCATGACTTTCAAATCTCGTTTTTATTTTCTGTTAAAATTTTAATTCTATATTTCCCATCAAGATTGTCTCGTTACAACTTTGCCAAGCGATGGCGATTTCTTGAAGCGAAAGTCGTAATGTGTAGGGGGGTCGTCGTTTCGGTTGGCATAGAAACGAAGGAAAATCACAGTTTTTTCGGCTGTCCCAATCAGCAAGTCGTAGAGCTCTTATCTTCTTTTTTTCTTCTTCTTTTGGCCGATTGTTGTGTGTGAGAGAGCAGCTCGAGTAATTATCGTCGCGCGTGAAATCGGAAAATGTCCCAAGGACGTTGCGTGTGGCGCTTTTAGGTCGCTTTCGCCCATGCCGAATTGCATTAGATATATCTATGGTAACCTTATTTGTTTGGTTTTGTTTTATTTATTTATTTAAAAAAAAATTTTCATTCACTTCTATTCATTGCAGTTCCCATTTGGCAGTGACAGCGGGAGTGCCGATCACCCGCTGGAGTTTGAATCGTCGTCGGACGATAGCAGCGGGAGCAGCAGTGAATCCGCCCGGCGGCTAATTCGCGGCCTCCTCACCGTTGATCCGCCGAAACGAGTCCGCAGTCTACGGACGTTGAAAAATCACGCTTTCTACCATCATTTCGATTTCGAAGCGCTTGGTTCCAAAAAGGTACGTTACTTTTTTATAAAATTTGCAAGTACTATCAAGTCGGTTGCCATGGAAACCGTAACACAACGCATTGCTTTGTCTCATGGGCTCCACCCTGAATTTTTGGAACTGAAACCAGTTTCATCCCTAGGATTCTAGTACTTTCAGAGTTTTAATTTTTTGAAAGTTTTCACGCGTTTTCTAGTATGTCAGTGCGGGCAACTGCACCGACAGTTAAAAGTCAAAAACAAAATAAAAGAATGAATCGGCCATCATTGATAAAAATTTCAGACGTAATAAAAATAAAAGAGATTTGGCCATTAGATTGGATGTGTGTTCATCATCCCCTATTTTATTTTGCAGGTGGATCCTTTCCCTTTGCTGGCCAAGCAACGAGAAAAGCGCCGGTGTATTCCGGATGAAATCGAGGCTGCAATTAGTTTCGACTAGGACAACTGTTTAGTGAACGTTTGTGCCTTTTTTGTTGTTGTTGCTGTGATGATATTCGAGTTTGGTTTTGACAGTTGATATTGGAAAATACAAGTCATGGGAAATGTTTGATTTTGTGAATGGATCGGTTGTAAATTGAGTTCGACACCAATGGTCGGCGGTCCCTAAAACCAAGGCAGTGGAAAACAAAACAAAAAACAGCAAAGAAGTGGAACCGCACATATGACGGTCACACTACACATTTTGACGGGGGAAATAATGTGAAAGGAATGATGCTTTCAGAAAAGAAAGTGAAAAGAAATGGATAGCCTCATCACGACTGCGCCTCGGTGGAGCGTTGAGTCTTTTTAATAGAGACCGCATTTTTATTACGTTTTAGGGCCTAGTATATAAATGTGTTTTTTGAAATTCCCAAAAGTGATGTTGCGTTATCGTTTGATTCTATTTCTGATTCTAATGACTCCCGATTTTCGTGACTCGCGTAGTGCCACCTAGGAATAGGGACAACAACTGACGATTATGTAACCAATTATTGAATGAATGGTTTTCGAAATGATTGTACATTTAAACATTTAGTTGAAATCGATATAATCAATTTCTACAACCTACTGTGTATTTTTAAAAATAAAAATATTGGAAACTGCGACACCGATCGTTAGATGTCATTTCACGCTGTTCGAGCAGACGAATTTGACCGCAAGAAAGTGTCGTGTGATTTTTCTTAGGTGAAAACCGATAAAACCGCATCTTTGTTAAAAAAAAATATTTGAAAGTGCCTTTTCTTTCCTTCTAATAACCTTCATTTACAAGGTTGAATATTTTCATTTCTCTTTGCAAGAAATTTCGCGTGCAATGGCAGGTGCTGGTAATCGAGTGTTGTCTGGTACGGATCGAGCCCTCGACTTACTTCGCTCACTACCACGACTCTCTCTCGGAAATATGAAGAGTAACCCAAAGGCTTATAAACAGGTATATGTCGCTTTAAAAAGAAAATAACTTGAATGCATAAAATCTTCATCATCATGATATTTTGTCTCAGCCAAAACGTGGAAGAGGAATATATGGGGGCGGTAAACATGGAGCTGGAAATAAAGGTTCAGGCCAAAGACAAAATTTCATGAGGCTTGGCTATGAAACGGGAAACAATCCATTTTACTTGAGAGTCCCCAAAGAACCGTACTACAAAGGGCACCAGTAAGTGTTCACCATTAACCATATTTGCAAATAGTTTGCTTTGCATTTCTATAATCTATTTTATGTTTCTTGCAGCTTGAAGCGTGAATATCCACCAATCTCCCTTCTGCAGCTGCAGACAATGATTGACACTGGGCGAGTGGATACCTCTAAACCTCTAGATTTGGTTGCACTGTGCAACTCAAAACTTTTCCTCTTATCTCCATTGGAAAAACAATTTGGGTTCCAACTCACTGATGAAGGCCTTGACAATTTCAAGGGTAAGGTGAATATTGAAGTGCAACACGCTTCGGAGCAAGTTATTGCAGCCATCGAAAGGAACGGCGGAGTCATAACTACTGCATTCTATGATCCTGTTTCCTTACTGGCTATGCGCGATCCCATGAAATTTTTCATTAGCGGTAAAACATAAACATATCAATCACTTTAATTTACAAAAAAATAATAAACTCTAATTTAAACGTAATTTTTATTTTAGGAATTCCCATACCAAAGAGACAAATGCCACCAGAAGATGCGATTGAATACTACACTGATCCCAGGAATCGAGGATACTTGGCTGATCCCGATTTGGTCGCATTGGAGCGCTTTAAGTTAGCTCAAAAATACGGTTATGAGCTACCAGATTTGAAAAACGATCCAGAGCTTGCCATGCTGCTTGAACGAAAAGATCCTCGACAAATATTTTACGGTCTCAATCCTGGTTGGGTAGTAAACCTGAAAGACAAGAAGATTTTCGAACCAGAAGATGAGAAATTGCTCGAGTACTATAAAACGTGAATGAAATCTTTATTATCTGTTGGACCAGCTGATAGCAGTATCAATACAAAATAGTGTTCTTCTAATCCATCCAATAATAGGCTGATATAATATTGCTCACAGTCACGAATGCACGGTTTTAAATTTAGTTTATTAGTAATGCAATATCCAGCCTTGAAATCGTTTGTTGGTATCAACGTGTTAAATGTAAATTTAATGAATGTTGAAATGGTATTTACGGATTCTGGGAACTTGGCCCAGTGGCCCAGCAGGAAGCAGGCCAGCACATACTGTTAATAAGCAACAATTTGGTATCTGGCAACGTCTTGTACTGGACAGCAAGAGCAAAGTCTGATAAACAGCAATCGTGTGTCAAAATCTCACCGTAACAAAACATTTACAGTTATCGCCATAATGACTCGCCCGAGACAATGACGAAAAGTGACTCACAACAACTTAATTTTCATCATGGCGAAATCCCAGGATTTAGATATATTGGAATCTACAGCTTACAGACAACGAAATGGTAGAAGTTTTTGCGGCCCTGGCCAACTTTCTTCTCATCAGCAACAACTTTATTCGCCTCAAAGTGTTTTCTTAACATCGTCAGAAGATTCATCGTTTACGTTTGTACTATCCGATTTGCCTAAATCAAGTGCAAATAGCACAGTAATTCAAAACAAGCCTCAGCAGATGCAGTCATACGGTAACTACTCCACTGGCAGACACAATTCGGCAGCAGAAACAAACCAATCCTACTACACTACCAGTGATCAGAGTTACAGAACTCTCCCCCAAAAATACCACTCCAAAGGACATTTGGATTCCTCCACAACTGCCGAACCAGGCCTTGTTAACTATACATCTACTCTCGAATCACGAAAACCACAGCAGCATCCCCACAAATTGAAAGGCAGCAATCTTCACACAAATTTGATAGAATTCGGTTCACCACCAAGTAGTCCTCTCAAATCACCCACTGATACCCGGCAGGCCTATCATTATGCTGTTCCAGGTAAATATACATAAAATACTTTTGTGTGTTTTCCTAGTTGATGAATTAATATTAGCTACCGACCATGTAACAGAACAAAATCAATGTGTTTCTTACAATGAAAATAGTAATATCATATTACTTTTTCCATTCTCTTTTTGATCACCATGCATTTTTTAATATAAATCATGGCCTGCCCTAACTAGATCCTAAAATTTCCTATTTTTAGCCAAATGAAGCTAGGGCTTGAGTTCTAATAATAGTCAGTATGAGGCTGTCCTGGGTTCAACAAACATGTTTTAGTTCTTATTCTGTTTTTTAATTCTTATTTCTTTCAACCTAAGCTTCCAGGCAAAGGCTTGAAAGTTCATCTTCAGTCAACAGTGACTCTTTGGCACAAGAGTTCTCCCAGTTGGCGAGCGATCTACACGATGGAATGGAAGTAGGTTCCTTGGTAGAAGTGTCGTTCGGCGGCCGGCAGCTATTCGGTGTAGTGCGCTGGTGTGGAAAACCTAGAAACAAGTCGGAGCAAGGTCTAGTCGGAGTTGAGCTGGTACAGTATAATTTCTTGGCAGACAAATTACTGACTTTTAAAATAAAACAATGGTTACCTATTTCAGGAGTGTGATATTGACGAAGGATCGGATGGCAGTTACTTGGGCCAACAATTCTTTCGTTGTGCACCCGGAAGAGGTGTGTTCGTCCCTTTCAGGCATTGCAGAGCTGACTCGAGGTTTAGCAGCTCCTGCGATGTGACTAGGACCTCTATGTACGGGCGAAATCATGATCTACCGTCTGAAATAGGTATCATGACGTCGTTTGTGATTTTACCGAGGAAAGTTTACGATGAATTTGTCGATCATTAGAATATGGAGGACCAGAATGTCCATCGGTGTGCGGTGAAATCCCACCCGTCGGTCAATTCGGCGATTGGAGTAAGCTGACTGGAAAATTCCGTGGAATCCAGGGTCATCACAATTCTTGCTACCTGGACGCCACGTTGTTCAGCATGTTCACTTTCACCAGGTGAACGAGCATGATTTTAAATGAAAGAGCTTGAATGTTACTAAACGTATTTATGGCTGGCCAGCATATTCGACGGCTTGCTTTATCGACCCCCAACGCGTAACGATATACCGCAATATGAGGAAGTTCAAAGGATTTTGAAAGAAGAAATCGTGAACCCCTTACGTCAGAATCACTACGTCCGGGCAGATAAAGTTATGAAACTGCGCCGTCTCCTTCAGAAATTGGGGTCTGTCAAAGGTCTAACTAATGAAGAGAAAGGTGAGCTCAGAGAAACACGTGTTATGTAAGATTATCCTAACAATGGTTTCCATGGCCTATTTATATTTTCCTTATCAGATCCAGAAGAGTTTCTTCATTGTCTGCTGTCACAAACGCTCAAAGCGGAACCGTTTTTGAAATTAAGCTCTGGGCAAGAGGCTTATCACCATCAGCTTTTCGTTGAGAAAGACGAAAAACTCGTGATGCCTACCGTCCAACAGCTCTTTGAGCAAAGTTTTCTTTCCAGCGGCATCAAACTAAAAGAAGTAATCCTGCTTTAATATTCGTTATTTTTCTACTCGAGCTAATTCTGACCAATTCGATAGGTTCCTCCGGCACTTATTATTCAAATGCCCCGCTTCGGGAAATCTTACAAAATGTATCCCTATGTTCTTCCGTCCTCCTTGCTGGACATAACAGACGTATTGGAAAATTGTAAGCCCTAACATAAGCACGACTTAATACCAATGATCCTATTATATAAATTCTTGGAACTTCTTTTTTTCTTTCTTAGCCCCTCGTCAGTGCATCGTGTGCGGCCATCTAGCCGAAATGGAATGCCAGCAATGTCTCGGCCAATGTGGCTCCGGCTTGGAAAGTATCGCATTTTGTGCGCCGTGCCTCTACAAGGTATAATAAGTTTTATGTCTTTATGTTCTACACGCAAACTTTCTCCTGATGAAAGAATTTTTCTCTACAGGTCCACAGTCATAAAAAGCGAACCACTCATCAGGCCCAGCCTTTGCAGGTTCCTGCGGATTACGCTGCCTTGCAGGAACACTGCGTTATACCGCGAATGTACATGGAGTTGTTTGCTGTCGTATGTATCGCTACAAGCCATTACGTCGCATTCGTCAAGTGCGGGCCAGGCCCTGACGCTCCTTGGTGTTTCTTCGACTCGATGGCCGACCGTAAAGGTGAACAAAATGGGTTCAACATACCCGAGGTCATTACATGTCCTGATTTGCCGCGATGGCTTTCAGACGAATGGGACAAGCAACTGTTGTCCAACAGCTCTGATCCTTCTTCCTCCTCCTCTTCAAGCAATCCGCCAGGCACTGGTCTTCCGGACTATGTCCGTCGCCTATTTTCCGACGCCTACATGTGCCTTTACCAAAGCCCTGATCTTATGTTATACCGCTAAGTATTTAAAACAATTTTCTGCCAGTTTTTGTTGTTTTTTTGGTTTTCCTGCCGTTGTCACTGATGAGCGAGCACTTTGTAAAAGCGAATCTCGCATCAGTTGCACTTTCACCCCTTGCCTGCTCTTTCTGGCTACCTGCTCGTTGCACAATAATGATAACATTACCCAAAACGTTACAGGTGATGGACACATTGTAAAAAAATTGTTGATAAACGAGGGATTGGAAATTATTACAGTATCAACTAAATGACTATATTAATGTTTTTGCTAATTGAAACCTCCAAAAGATTGTACCATCATAAATCAATGTAACAAAGTATCGTCAAAACCATCTTCGGACCGCGAATCATATCGCTCAAGAGATGGATATTTCTCGAGGATTATGGAGTATGCCTGACAGATGCGATTGAACTCTTCGATGCTCAGCTCAAAGGGTCTCAATGTTCCATCAACGTCGGCCAGTTGAAGAAGTTTGTGGGTCTGCTCATCTCTCATGGAACTAGGAAACAGCGTCTCCAGACCACGTCGGCAATATTTCTGTCGAAACGAGAAGGTGTTGCGGGCGACTTTTTCAACCAGTTTGAAGGGAGCTTGGATCTTGGGGGTAGCGAGAGGAGTGAAATGCACCACACCAACATCGACATTCGGCTTTGGAACAAAGGCTTTACCTATAGATAAGATTTTTAAAAACATATTTTAAACGTTCAAGGAAATTGAGTTGAAGATTAAGTTGAAAATAAGCACCAGGAATCGTGAATTTGTGTTCGACATAGCAGAGATGTTGAACCATAACTGACAGTCTGCAGCGTTCTCGAGATCCAATTTTTGCCACCATCCTCTCAGCTACTTCTTTCTGGAAAGTAAGAGTCATGGGTACTCTTCCGTGAACCCAGGCATTTGATCTGTAAGTAAAATAAATGTAATATTTGTTAAGGAATGAAAACTATTGAATAAATTACCGTTCTGAAATTGCTTTCAACCATCTAATTATGAGAGGTGTGGCAATGTTGAAGGGTAAGTTGCCGATGATATGAATGTTGGGAGGTTGATCGTTCCAATCACGTTTGGATTCTTCTGGAAAGGCATTTGTCAAGTTGTGACTAAGAACGTCACCCCACACGATTGACATCCTATCACCACTGGCTTCAGCCAACATCTCCAAAGGCGGCTGAAATCGTTTATCCTTCTCGACGACAACTAATTTGTTGACATTTCGTGATAAAATAACTCTGGTGAGGGAGCCGGCACCCGGACCCACTTCACACACATAACCGTTGGTGATCTTGCCAGCAGCTGATACTAGTTTACTTGTTAACTTGGGATCTATCAAAAAGTTCTGCGACAATTGTTTCACTGCTTGAAGATGGTACAAATTTAGGAGGTCGCGTACAGCAGGGAGGGGAGGGAGACGAGAAATTAAAGGAACAGTTGACATCTTCTAATTGTTACTTTGAGTCATCCACTTCATCAAGGAATTTCTCTTGCTTTACAGCAACAATTGAATACGCGTATATGCTGAGGACACCACCAAGAAGAGCAAATCCTGTGAGTAGATTATTCCTCCTCAGACGTTTGAGCTTTGATACTCTGTCGATGTTCTGCTTTTCTAAAATTTTCATATAGTCCAATTGAGCTTGAGAAAGTTTTAGTCTGTCGTTGGAGATGTCCAATTTTGGCATGTGATTTTTAGCATCCATTACTCTGTTATGCCCTAATTAGAGCATCACCCTAGAGAAAAAATTATGTAATTAACAATGAGGCATAACTACTGTGTAAACTTATCAGTGCTATTATGTAATACTTCAAAAAATTGGATTTTAAAGCTAATATCTACCTATACCTAATTAACACTGTAATGAATAGTTAGTTTACCGACTCCGATTCCGATATTTAAAAAGTATAACGAGAACTTTATCAAATTATTTACCGGATCAATCACAAGAAAAGAGAAAACGCGTTTTTATTTTTCAGTCCTTTGGGCAGAGCAGACGAAAACTAAACATGCTTTTTCTGACAAGTAGCGCTAGTTTGTGTCGAAGAACAAAACTTTTCAATCTTTTTAAAAAGGTCAGTCACAAATTGTGTTTTCAATTCGAAATGATTAAATTAAAATCTAAAAAATTTAACTAATATTTTTAGAACTCACAGATTAAGTAAATTCTGTAAATTGAAATTGAAAATTTGAAAACGCATATGATTTCGTCTCTACATCTGGCAACCTCAAAATCTAGTTTGAATAATTCTTGGGCGAAAATGACAATTTGCTTAATTCTTACTGAAAAAATTGTGTATGTACTTTCAAATATGAAATATCTGAATGATGCTTGCAGTATTTATCGTGTGGAATCTCCAGGTTTGTGTATTATGCTTTGATTGTACAAACAAAATTAGAGCAGTTTACCCGATGATAAACGACATTATTGCTCGGAATTAAAAATTAAAAAAATGAAAACAAATCAACCCCAAACTTCATTTTCAATATCAAAGCAATCAGTCATCAGGAATGTTCCCAAGGAATGATAAAGATGTTTCTTAAATGTGTTAATGCTGTGGTTTTCATCTGTGTAACTCTGTTGCCGGAACAAGACATCAGCTCCCTCTAAAGACTTGGCCAACTGAAGTGATTGTTGATAGTGGACATTATCATCTGCTGTTCCATGAATCAAGTAAAACTGTTTTCCTCTGAAGTTCTCAGGATATTTGCAAACATCCCCATCTTCATAAGCCTTCAAATTATCTTCCGCAGTAGGGAGACCCATGTATCTTTCAGTATAGATAGAATCTAGAGAGCAAAGTATTGTCAAATGATTATTTTAACAATTCAAATATTTTCAAACTCATACCATAATAGATCCAATTGGTGACTGGTGCTACTGACATTCCACACTTGAATACACCCTCTGTGTCTTGAGCTAGTGCTGAAGCTGTGGCGTAACCACCATAACTCCACCCCCAAATGGCAGTTTTGTTTCCATCGACAAAAGGTAAATTTTCCTTCAAGAATCTAATGCACAAAATTGTGATTAGAAAAGTTTTCAGATAGCCATAGCATGATTGTTAAGTGACTGAATTTACTTTGCAACTTTAATTTGATCTTGAATTTCAACAGTGCCCATTTTGCGGTAAATTTCGTGCAGCATCTTGTCTCCCTGGAAGCCGGATCCTCTTCCGTCAATCAACGCGTAAATGACACCTCTCGAGGTTGAGAGATGATAGCCCCAATCAACTCGATAGCGATCAGAGACTTGTTGCGAACTCGGGCCACCGTACCTGTGAGTGCATAGAATTACTATTAACATGTTCAAGGTAAATTTAAATGATAAAAACTTACACATAGACAAGCATAGGATACTGAGAAGCCCTGTTTCTATTGAGTGACGGAGGTAACAACAGTTTCACTTGGGCGAAGTAGTTACCGTCCAGCGGCACCTGCATGGTCAACGGTCTTGGCATAGACTTTTGTGCAAGTCTGTCACGGAGAACATCGTTATTGGTGACCAGGAAAACTTCTCTATCCGTCTGTATATTCGAAATGGTATAAAGACATTGAATGAAAATATTTAATATCAACAAAAACAATCAAAATTTTACTTACAGCTGCCTCTTTGATGACAGACCTAGGGGCATTTGGGCCATCGCAACCGTGAACGTAATATCCCATGTCGGTACTAAACTCGATGGTGTTGTATGTACATTCCTTCGAATCGGCATTCAGGGTGCCACAAGTGACGCATACTACATCACCCACAGCTCCAGTGCTCACTTTGTACATGTGACGAACCGCTGGCTTATCAACTGCCGTTCCAATAAAGTACCTACAAATTCAAATAACCCATATTTTTTGTTCAAGTCAGTGTTAAGACGTTTAAAACGCATTTGCATTTTACGCTAGGTGGTTGGGCTCATCCCAGCCAAGGATTTCGGTAACCTCCCAGCGCCCGCTGGAAAGTGCGCGTGATTGTTTGGTGTCACGGTCATAGAGGACCAAATGTTTGAAATTGCCCACATCATTCAACTGATCAACTGGAAGGATGATGAGGAAATTGCGTCCGTTGGCGGAGAACTTGGGAGGTGAATATTGATCGACCCATCCTTTGGGTTCGCTTATTTCGTATTCCTGTTAGTCCAATCAACGATTAACACAAATTTCCAATCGATAATGTTCAACGTTTACTGTTTGGCAGATTCCACCGGTAATGTTGCAAAATGAGAGCAGGGAGACGTTCTGGTGACGATTGAGCCAGGCAATCATGACCTCATCGTCTGTGGCCCAAGCTACAGTCGTAAAATAGTGATCCCTAATTGGCGGAGGAAATAAAACCAAATCATATCAGTACGTCTAATTAAAATTTGTCAGATGCAGTTTAAAAAAAAACGTCGTGCAAGTTTTGTTAGAAAGTTTTGTGTCTCTGCACTAACATGGTCTGCAGTCTTTCTGGCGGATTCAGCGTTTTGATAGTCACAGAAGTCTGGAATATATCCATCACCGAAAGAGTTACGGTGGGATTGGTGCGTCCGGCCTGCGTGAATTAGAGATAGCGAAAACCAAAAGAGTTATAAAAAAACCATCACCCCTCGACCATTCCATTAAAAAGTGCGAGGTAATTAACCAAAAATCAAAGTTCAATTAAACACAAGCTTGAATATGTGATATGTGTGTTAAGAAAAAATGCCGTTTCCATCCCATAAGCTCCGGTTATCCCGCAGAAATTCAACTTTGCAACTAACTTTTGCCTGAACTCTTCGGGAATCGGAATGAGACCTTTGCTGAAATGCGATCCAGTTTGGGCGGATTCATCCTTCTGCAGATCGATGCTCCAAATGGCCACTTTTGGATTGGGTCGGCCGGGCTGAACATGTCGGAGCATATTGGTAAGGACGTGATAAAATCTATTTTTCTGTCGCTTCGTTTCCTCATTTTTTCTGGACAGCGTTTTGCCCTTGACTCAACATAATGGACAAAATAGGGAGGAACGATCCGATCTTACCTTAGGATAGCGGATGGCATTGGTAACCGGATACTGGTCTTGCACTGATCCGGGCTCACCATAAACGGAAAACTCCATATGGTCAACTTGGCGATCATCAAAAGAGGCAAAAACCATGCGAGCGCCACTGTTGGCAATCCAGATAGCGTTATCTTGGCTCAATACTTCCTCTACCGTTTCACAAAAAAGAGCCAATTAGTTTCATCACGACTTTTAAAAAGGAAAAGTTGAATGACTAACCTTCATAAACCCAATCAGGGACGCCATTGAAGATGGCCTCGTGTTCGCCATCGTTGGTGAGACGAACATCAGCTATTGTCGAGTCGGGCATCTGCCGGAAATAGATGTCGTTGTTGTAAACGTAAATTATGTTGTTTTCTTTTTTGTTCCAGGTGGCGTAACGCATTTGCGGCTGGGGCTCGTTCGGAACAGGTCTCAGTGGATACACGATTTCCTTTTCCAAGTCAATGATGGAATAGCGAGCCAAGCTGGAATACCGGTAAGACTACGGACGTGCAAAATTTCGTCATCATTAAGGTCGTTTTTTTAGCGTTATTATTACGCAATCGTCGGAAGAAAGGGAAATCTTACCGATTTTATGTCGAAACTGTAGAGGACGTATTTTCGATCGTGTGAAAACTTGTACGTAATTGCCCCCAATTGCGCCTAGCGGGTACAACAGATTGCGTTTAACGTAACAATTGTTGTTCGACATTTCCTGGAATTAAAAAACACTTACCACAATTTCGGGTTTCACCATCACAGTTGCCGTGGAAGTTTTGACGTCGTAAACGTTGATTCCATATTGTGCCGTTCGGTAGCCGAATTCGCTGTCTGCGCGTTTAAAAAAGATGCCGATAAGCTTTAAGTAACAAACGAGTTCAAACAATAGTTAAGAACCTGAAATCCATGTTCCGTTGAACGATTCGGCGTAAAACTTTCCGCTGAGTACTTCTTCTAAAGTAAAACCTTCCTGCTGTCTTGCCGAAGGTTTTGCATCGGTGAAAGCACTTCCGTAGACGGTCGCCAATACAATGGCGACAGCGACTCCTGCCAAACCCATGGTTGTAACGAATATGACAAGGAATCGACGGTGGCGGTGGTTTTGATACTCGCTGCTGCTATGGACGGCCGAGCCCTGCTCTGTCGACACGTCGCTCAGTAAGCCCTTGACGGACCCAACAAAAATTCGAGAATTAACAACAAAGCTATGTGTGTGTGTTTTGGGGTTTTGGGTGGTGTAATCTCCCTTGAAAGGGATAAAAAACAACGGTATCTGTCAAATGATTTAAGGAGGGTTTAAGTCGAGATACGAGGGAGAAAGAACAAATAAACAAGTTTGGACTTTCTCCACCTGATTAAATAGATAATTTTCTCCTTTCAAAACCGAA
The DNA here is from genome assembly GCF_021234035.1 of Daphnia pulicaria. Lineage (NCBI taxonomy): Eukaryota > Metazoa > Arthropoda > Branchiopoda > Diplostraca > Daphniidae > Daphnia > Daphnia pulicaria. The sequence goes on from NC_060916.1 coordinate 12,132,897, forward strand.
TGATGGTCTTGTAATTTTCTCTCTAGACGCTCTCCCTGGAGAGCTTGGCGCCTCCCATCGTCGAAAAAGAGAAAATTGCGCCCGAAAATGTTGGAAGAAAAACACCCTTCTGTTTGGATCCTATCAGCATACTTTCACTCTTCGTGATATCTCTGCATGGTTCAATAACGGACCAACACATATTCACGTGCCTGGACCGTGCGATCACCAAAACCGTTCAACAGGTATAGTAAAAAAATCAAGGAGACGAAGGAAAAGTGCCAAAGGCAGGAAGAAAGCTCCATTTGATTCTTTTCCTTTCAGTCACAGGATGATTAATGCGTTTCTTCTTTCTTTTAATAGGTTGAGAGGTCGACTCTTCTCTCTACACGTCTGTTCTTGACCCCATTCTCAGCAGGGGGCGCCATATAGAGAAAGGAGCATCATCAACTAGAAATTTGACTAGTCCATCATGCCAGAAACCCAACGTAAAAATGCCAATGCCTGTGCTGTATGCGAGAGAGAGAGGGAAGAAAAAGACATTCGATTGAAACCGGTTAAATCTAATTCATTCTCTTTTGTAGCAGGGAGCGAGCGACCTTGGTATAGGCACGCATCCGTTGCCTTTTTAAAAATCCCTACCCAGCACCGGATGGCTATAAACAAAACATTTACGACTCCGAAATGAAGTCAGTAAAAAAAAAAAAAAAGAATAATGTAAACGGCTGTCTAGTCAAAAAATACGAGTGGCGTGAATCACCTCGAGAGCTTCTTGATCGTCCTCGTAGGGTTCGGCAACCTGGAAGGACAATCTGACGGATTCGGTCGTTTTCACGGCTTTGTGTGCTACAACGATGTTGACTTTTCACACGCCTTTTCTCCGGGACACTGACACTTTTTTGACAAGCTTGGGTGAACAAATAAAAAGCACAAGAGGGAGCAGCTAAAAACTGGATACGCACAGTGATGTTGCTGGCGAGGCGGTCTCTGCCCGACTGAATGCGACCTTCTTTCGCCGGTCTCTCCCCCGTTGCCTTTTAATTCTTCCAACTCCCCGCCTTTCGAATCTTTTTTAACCGAAAAAACCCGTCTTTTTTGCCTTCTCTCTCTCTCCCCTTTATGAACTCGGAGTGAAACCTGTCTGCGCCTGGATCATTGGTCCGTCTCCAGTGTTGATTATCGTCCCTCAAGTGACAGGCCATTATCATCCTACGTCTTGAGCAACTTGGTAGCCTACAATTAACCTTGGGAGATGAATGCAAAAAAGAACAACGCGGGTAACAATGGCCTCTGTCTCATTTTCCCCCTCAAGCAAATATTTTTCAGTTTTCCAGGGTCGCGCTTAGTTTTGTTTATCGTTCCGTGTGTGGTCAATACAGTCAATTTTTTTTTTTTTTTTTCCAGGAAAACAAAAAGCTGCGAGATTTCGGCGTGAACTGCATGTCACGATTTAATGTTATTGACACGATGAATTTAGAAGCTGTTAATTCGACTTGGCCTCGCGTAAGGCTCGCTCAACGGTAAAATGTTACTAAACTTTCCTCTCAATTCCCCCTTTAGGAACGTGACTGGAGATTTTAAGAGGCTTCGACTGCATTCTAATGAAACGTTAAATTTCTATGACAGCAGCCGACTCGCATTGTAAATACCGTTTCACTCAGATCTGGCGTTAAATCAACTTAAAAATGAGCAAATCCTAAGCAGAAAATAACAGTTTGACACTTACGAAACACGAAATAGCCATTTGCACTTAAACTGATTGCCGTCGTTAACCATATAGATAGATTGTTTGAGTAAGACTAGATCAGTTATTGAATTGTTTGTACATGGTTTTTTTTTAGAATGCACACCTGTAACAGCTGCGTGCTTTACACGAAACTCCTCCTATTCAATGTGCAAGGTGATGCGTTTCATGAACGAATTCATGACTTGTCTCTCTTTACAATTGTAAATGTTCTATTGGAGTTACACAAAGAAATTGGGGGAAAAACCGGACTTACGATGCGGCACGAATCCTTCTCCAATCTTTTGCTCTGAATAACTGTGGGCATCATCGTCCAGTCGTACTTGTTTCACGAAAACTGGGTTACGCCTAATCACGTACTGGAAATCACTCGCGTCGCATCTCTCGGAATTATGACATACGTTTTTTTAGTAAAACGATTGCCATTGGACGTTTGAAAGGGAGGAAACCCGGGGTTCTCAATTTGCCACAATAAAACGTCCTTGGGAATACAAATGGATTTTTAAAAAATTCGATGGGCTTGGGGCATATGTAAATAAAATATACTAAAATCGTTTTGATATTTGCCGCTTGGTTAGCGAACCCTTCCCAATAACCGGTTACATAGAGATAGGGTAAAGTACCTAATTCGGGACAGGCCCGAAAATTTCTTATTTGGGACGAAATAACATTTTTCAGTTTAAAACAAAAACTAACCCGAGTTTCGATAAGAAAAGTTGCTGAAATTAAAGAAAATGAACGGATCTACGTTTATATACAACTATGTCAATGTAGCTGTACAAATTTTAAAGATATGACAAAAAATATATTGGGAAAAAGGACTTAGAAAAAAGCTAGATTTGGGACGTTTGCAATCTTGCAATATTAAGATATTTAGGGGTTATTTTGAGCTGAATTTAGTCTTAAAATAAAGAGCTCGACAGAATCTTTAGATTCAATGCATAGAAATGCAAGAAAAATAAAGAAATTTCCATCAAATCGAACTTGAAGCTTGCTGGCGATAAATCCCATAACACAAAATCGGGACACCCAAGTACACAAAATCGGGACAGTATAATGTACGCAAGATGGCACTAGTTGAACTGTCAAAATCAGGGTTTTACTATCTAACTTCTAAGTTCCGTCCTGGACGACACTTATTGTGAGGTCGAATATTGATGATGAAAGTTTTTTTCATTACGTCTTTTATGATTTTGTATAAGAGTCTTGCCCCTAATTGTTAATTCTATATAATTTTGTTAAGACACTTTCCAAAAAATTCTTGTGGCACAGTGGGTTGAGTGACTCTACTAAGAATCGCATTTATAAACTCTCAGTCGTGGGTTCAAATCCAAGGCATTTTTGATATTATTTCGGAAATCGCCTCAGGGCTGTCCCGAATTTATAGCACAGTAAGGATACCCGTAAAATTAATTCTGCGTGTTCTATCCTACGATTTGCATCATACATTGAAGAGACCGCCCTATTCTTGTATGTTCCCATGGCTCAGTGGATAAAGTGGCTGCCTGGGAATCGGATTATCTTTCTTGGTCGTTGGTTCGAATCTCGGGTAAGGCATTTTTTGAGATATTTCGAATATCGCCTCAGGGCTGTCCCGAATTTATAGCACAGTAAGGATACCCGTAAAATAAATTTGACGGCCATTTCCCTTTGGTTTTCATCATCTGTCGAAGAGTTCATCACATATTGACGTATTCCGATGGCACAGTGGGTTCAGTCGCTGGCTGGGAACCACGTTATACTTTTGATTATTGGTTCAAATCCCAGGAAAGGTATTTTTAAAATTATTTCGAAAAACGCCTTAGGGCTGTCCCGAATTTATAGCACAGTAAGGATACCCGTAAAATTAATTCGACGGCCACTTCTCATTGGTTTTTATATTACATAAAAGAGTTCGAACAATATCGATAAGTTGTATTGGCACAATGGTTTAGTGGCTGGTTCTAACGCAAGCTTTAGTAATCGATTATGGGTTCGAATCCTGTTACCAGCATTTTTTGAATTATTTCGGATATCGCCCAAGGGGTGTCCCGAATTTATAACACAGGGGTTAGCTAAAAGCCATAGCCATAGCCAGTAGTGTACCCGTATGTAAAAATAATTCGACAGGCAACATAATCTCCCCGATGTAGAAGACTTTCGTTGTTCTCATGGCTCAACGGGTTAATTGCTAACATAGATGACATTTTCATTGAATGTCGTTTTCAGCCCCGTGTTCAAATTCAGAAGATAATTTCGATAGACTTCAGATTGAAATATTTTTTAAAAATAACCAAAGTAAGATTCGAACACAGAACCAAACCAAAAATTTCGTAAGAGACAGGCACTAAACCACTGTGTCAATACAACATATCGATATTGTTCGAACTCTTTTATGTAAGATAAAAACCAATGAGAAGTGGCCGTCGAATTAATTTTACGGGTATCCTTACTGTGCTATAAATTCGGGACAGCCCTAAGGCGTTTTTCGAAATAATTTTAAAAATACCTTTCCTGGGATTTGAACCAATAATCAAAAGTATAACGTGGTTCCCAGCCAACGACTGAACCCACTGTGCCATCGGAATACGACAATTTGTGATGAACTCTTCAACAGATGATGAAAACCAAAGGGAAATGACCGTCAAATTTATTTTACGGGTATCCTTACTGTGCTATAAATTCGGGACAGCCCTAAGGCGTTTTTCGAAATAATTTTAAAAATACCTTTCCTGGGATTTGAACCAATAATCAAAAGTATAACGTGGTTCCCAGCCAACGACTGAACCCACTGTGCCATCGGAATACGACAATATGTGATGAACTCTTCAACAGGTGATGAAAACCAAAGGGAAATGACCGTCAAATTTATTTTACGGGTATCCTTACTGTGCTATAAATTCGGGACAGCCCTGAGGCGATATTCGAAATATTTTAAAAAATGCCTTACCCGAGATTCGAACCAACGACCAAGAAAGATAATCCAATTCTCAGGCAGCCACTTATCCACTGAGTCATGGGAACATACAAAAATAGGGCGATCTCTTCAATGTATGATGCAAATCGTAGGATAGAACACGCAGAATTAATTTTACGGGTATCCTTACTGTGCTATAAATTCGGGACAGCCCTGAGGCGATATTCGAAATATTTTAAAAAATGCCTTTCCTGGGATTTGAAACATGAACAAAAAACGGTAACGGTTTCGTTATCCGTCACTCAATCCAACGTGCCATGAAACACTGTCGAAAATGATCTCTTGTGTAATACCGTTGACAATAGTCGTGCAATTCGGAATAAGAGGGATGCTGACAGTCAAATATGTTGATTAACGTTTATTCATATAAAGACACTTTTAGATGTGAAGGGAGTCGAACCCTAACCTGTTGTACGTGAGATTGATAGGTCAACATGCTATCCGTAAGACCAATCGTGTGTTTTGATTTCTGTTTTCATTACTGTCAAAAAGTGGTTGTTGCTACACAACCAACGGTAGATGGCGCTGGCGACTGTCCCGCATTTGGTTTCTTTGTCCCATACTTTTTATCGGTGTCCCGACTTAGGAAGGTGTTCGGCCTATACTAAAGCATGCGAAACGGCAATAGCCAAAAAGTGTCCCGAATTAGGAACAATACCCTATAGGTATTAGAATCTCCGAGAAAATATTTTCTCATAACCTCGATATTTTTTTCTTTCTTTTGAGATTTTGGAAACGTGTCCTGGTTTCGTCTGTCTGCAGAGAATGTTTTATCGCGAGATGGGGGTTAAGAGACTGCGAAAATTGCGCTTGTTTGCTTATTCTGTGTTCAGGTTTAGTTCTGTAAGGACAAGGATGTCGATGGCAAGGCAATGAGGTTGAACCTGGATTGAACTGACCCAAGGTCTTCCGTCCTCGAAATTTATTTCACCTTGATCGTATTTTCATCGCCTTATGGGTAAACATTAGTATAGGAAACTAATTTAACGTGTTGAATTGTCGGATTTTCCGGTTTGCATATAATTTGCAACTTGATGACGAAATGCATTGGCTGATTTATGACGTCCAGCAGTGGTTTCTTTTATGTAAGTGCCCAAGGACACGCACTGATTGATTTGTTATTCATGTGACACGACAGAAGAATATTTATACATACGGGCGTGGTTTGAATTCGTAATACAGTCCTGTTCATTGACCCTTTGTTCTGCTGGTAAAATTCAATATCTCGCTCCGACTGTAAGTTTCCGGCCCAATTCGTTGCGTTATGTTGGAAATTTTGGATGCTGACTTGACTTGACAGCAAAGTATGTCACGTTTAACAAATATGGAAAGCGTGGCCAGGCTTCACGCCTATTATTTTTTTTTTTTTCCGATTGACAATTTTTTTATTGAACACAACTTTTATCTTGTGTCACATTTATTATCCCTTCACTCCCTGAGTCCCTGTAGATTCACTGTTTTCCGACTACTAAAAAATGCAGTATAGTATTTTACAAACTAAGAACTCAAATTTGATAAAAACATTTGCGTAATGCTCATTAAAAGATTTCCAGATTGAATTTTTTTAAACAATACCATTCTCATCTAACACTTAGAAGCATTATGGATTTTATTTTGTCTTATGACATATATTATAAACAATTTAATCAGATACATCCATGTTACTTTCCCCCAAAAATTCTAGTTTGTTGGAAATTTCTTTAGCCAGATTTGTATACTGCTCTACTTGTGTGTTAGATACTTTTCCCTGTAGAAATAGACAATAACAAGACACACAGTTTTAATGATGTAAAAACATTCATATCTATCAGGTATGGAATACTCACAATAAAGTTGATTAAACTTTTTTGACACAACTCCATCACCTCTTTCACTGTACAATTTTCCGGCTCCTTTCCCAACTTGACATAGGGACACTGAGGGCTAAGCCTTTTATGTTCATCCCTAAAACAGAAATGGTTAAATTCATGGTTGAACTAACAGACTTGCATTGATTTGTTTATACTTAGGGATATCGTTGGGCTCCCAGCCTTCAAAATCTTTAAGACAAACAAAACACCTCACTAGATCGGGCTGACTCTCAGAGCCACACCAGTAGAACCCTGCTGTAGCCATCTATTATACACAAATGCTTAAACAACAAATCTTCCAATTGAAATTGAAGGTTAGTGTGTTTACCTTCTCAGGAGTGCAATTGCAGTCTTCCAAGAAAGGCCACTGTCGATTTTTTAAAAAAGTGCTCAATCGGTTTTCTTCATACACCATTTCCGACAACACATTGAAATCAATATCATCCAATTTTAGTGTTAATTCGGTAGTCATTGTACTGTAACAATATTTAGATTTTACTCTACTGTAGGAAAATCCCAACTGTTATTTCAATTCAAATATTCAAAGCTTTGAAGTTAAAAAAGGCAGACGACTAAAACAACATTAGAAGTCGCGCCAAGTGCGTAAATTTAGCATTGCGTTAGAATAACAGCGATTGTGTTTCAACCTTTTACACAAATCAAAGAATTGGGCATTCAATTTTGCGAAATTTAATTATATGATGATTTATTTATTTATTTATTTTGGGGGCTTTTGCAAACCTTACAAGTGCATAGTAATGTAATGTGGAGCAAGTTTTATGTTTCATTCATAGATGTCTCGCCGTTTCCCGGAAAACATGTATTGGCTAAGCGCGAAAGCAGTCGAAAACATCATTGCCTTCGAAATGCAAGAATAAGAAAGTAGGAAATCAATTACAGACTTCAAAGAACTGTAAGCTCATAAACCTAATCGAATAAACTCAAGGCAATAGTTAACGAAAGAAAATTAAACAACTATTGTTTGATTTGAACGGTGTAATTCCAAGACCATAAAACACTGTCAACGGCCGTTACACATGGAACAAGGGTTTCAGATAAACATTCCAAAGTTGATGGACAAAAGAATCCTTTTTACATTTTGTTGAGAAAAAAGCACAAAGGAACACGTGAATAAGTAAAGAATATGAGGCGGTCACTTGCTCCATCACAACTTGGAGGTACCCCAGCAGCAAAACGTCTAAGGATCGGTAGGTTTAACATTGGTAGTTATACGACATAGTTAAAAATTATTTTTGTTATGTAGACAATGTTGGAGGAACTTCGTTAATTGGTGGCCTTACCAATGCATCATGTTTTGATCCTTCAAAAAAGGTTAACACACAAAGAAGCTCACAAGATGTTCTGGAACTTTTGGAAAATAACCCCAAAAGTATGGGTCCAATGAAGAATAATGAACCCCAATTGCTCATTGAAAAGAATGTTATGAAACCAGTGGATGGTGTCAAGTATGTATCTTAGCTAATTACTAATGTTACATTGCGGTGTATTAATTCATCAACTTTTTTATTTGCCTGTAATCAACAAGACAGTACAGTGTATTTTGGTGCCAAGCTACTATGAAGAAAAATAAGAACTGGGAAGAAGAAGCTGTTCTGGTTGTGAAAGACAGGGGAGTGATTCTAAAGGTATTTTCATAATTCATAGTGATAAGTAAATGCATAACCAGGCTGCTATTAATTTTTCTTCTAGGACATGAAAGGAAAAGAAATTGGCAAAGCAAATGGTTATAGACTTGCGCAACTTGAGGAACTCGCATATGGGAGTGTATTGAAAGTTGGTGGTCGAGAAGTTCTTGTAAGTCGCCTTGCGTAATATGGGAAACGTTCATAATGACATTTGCTTTTTATTATAGATCCAGGACCCAATTGTTGAGTCTTCCGGTTTGAGCGGTACCAGTTCGGGTCAAATTTCGTCTGTGATTAAATCAAAAGTAGAAGTAAAATCCGCTTTTTCTTCAAATTACCGTCCTCCTCAAAAAGAAGTAACGCGGAAGTAATATGAATGTTTTTAACAATTATTCATACAAACCTTCTAATTATCGTTCTTATCAATTCGAAAGCCTAAATTCACCTCAGATAAATCAATCTCAGTGCGCACCTTCGCAAAAACTGAGAAGTTCACAAGATGTTCTGGAACTTTTGGGAAATAACAAGAAAAACGGAGATTCTGCAGAAAACGCCTCACACCGAGTGCTTGTTGAGAATAATCCATCGTTACTGGAAGCTGTAAAGTATGGAATTAAAATATTGTTCATTCATACCAATGTCATTTGTTCGTTGTATTCTTGTTTAAAATAATTTCTTGTATTGACCTGATTTTATTGCAGACAGTATAATGTATTTTGGTGCAAAGCTTCGACCAAAAAGCACAAGAATTGGGAAGAAGAAGCTGTCCTGGTTGTGAAAGATAGAGGAGTTTTTCTTAAGGTATTACTATCGCATAGAATTCCGTAATTGGTCATTTAGTCATTTGCACGAGATAATTGAAATTCAGAACATGGCGGGGAAAGAAATTGGTCGAGCTACAGGATTCAAACTTGCGCAACTTCAAGAGCTCGAAAGCGGAAAGATATTAAAAGTTGGTGGAAGAGAAGTTTTGGTAAGTCCCTTAACTAATTACAAAATTGTTTGTTGAGTTTACATTGGTTTTCCTTAAAGATTCAAGATGAAATTGTTGATACTGCCGGCGTGAGTGGGAATGGTTCTAGCCAAAATTCTTGTGAGACTAAATCACAAACCAGTTCTCGTCTATCAAACAAAGAATTTGTGCCTCCTCTACTTAAAGCTGGACATATAGCGCCCAAGATTAATCAAGGAGTGAACGAAATCAAACCCAGATATAACCCTAACCACCCTTCAGCTCTGGTCATGCCTCGGCCGCCTACTGACATTCAGGTTTGTGTTTCGATTAATGGTATTGTTCACTGAAGTGATGAAGTCATTCGATTCTTATAGTGGAAAGAATCGCAACGTGGGACAGTCATCGTTGACGTTGTTGTGGATCCGACGCTTAGCAAGAATCTTCGTCCTCATCAGCGTGAGGGTGTGGTTTTCATGTATGAATGTTTGATGGGCTTCAAAACACCAAACATGTACGGAGCTATATTAGCCGACGAAATGGGGCTGGGTAAAACATTGCAATGTATCACTCTCATATGGTAACAATCAATACTGTTTTGTGGTTCATTACTATTTCATCCTTTATCTTTGTGAACAGGATTTTACTTCAGCAAGGTCCTTATAATGGACGACCGACAATTCAACGTGTTTTGATCGTTACACCGTCAAGTTTGGTCAAAAATTGGGAAAAAGAATTTCGTCGTTGGTTAGGTCGAGAGCGGATAACTGTTTTTACTGCTGATCAGGTATTTCTCTTTTCCTGCATTTAAAGAACCAAAACCAATTTTTTTTTTAATTCCAGCAAAATCGACCGATAGAGTTTTTGAAACATCTTGTATCCCCCGTCATGGTGGTGTCGTATGAAATGCTAGTCCGCTGCTTTGATGAAATACAGCAAATTAATTTTGATATGGTTGTTTGCGACGAAGGACATCGATTAAAGAATGCGGGCAATAAAACATCATCGGTAATTTAAGTTGCATTTTAGTTTGCAACAGAGTTTAATCAAAGTTTTATTTCATATAGCTGCTCTCACAACTAGATACTAACAGAAAAGTCCTGTTGACTGGAACCCCTGTTCAAAATGATTTGAAAGAATTTTTCTCCTTGGCTGACTTTGTCAATCCTGGCATTTTAGGAAGCTTATCTTGTAATTAATCTTTTTAAAACTAGTCGGGTTCTAAATACACCATTATTTCCATGATTCTTTTAACAGCATTTCGCCGAACCTATGAGGAACCAATCGTCGCTCTTCAACAGCCTGAATGCGATGAGGATCAACGGGAACTTGGTGAAAGCTGTGCATCCGAGCTAAGTCACTTAACATCACAGTTTGTTTTACGTCGCACTCAGGAAGTCATGAACGCCCATCTACCTCCAAAAGTAGAAAGCGTCATCTTTTGCAAACCAACATGTGTTCAAGTAATGATCTTCATTAGATTGCAGTTCATATGTCAAATTTTAACATGCTATTCTGTGTGCTCATCTTAGGTGAACTTGTATCGCAATGTGCTGGATTCATCAGCGGTCCGTTCAATTCTTTCATCTACACAGACTGGTAACGACCAGTTATCATTCATCCTTGCGTTGCGCAAACTGTGCAATCATCCCACACTATTCGCGGCAACGAGAAAACATGCTGAGGTAGGCACTTAAGTTGTCATTTTGAACTTAAGAGTAATTTGAATTAAACAAACAATTTTTACAGGAGCAAAACGAGGACTCGGAAATCGATGATTTTGAATGCTCAGAGCTGTGGCAAGAAAATTACAAAGAGGATAGCTCCCAAATCCAATCTCGTGATGCATCAGGAAAATTTGTAGTTACATTTGCTATTCTGGATTCTCTTATGAAAAATACCAAAGAGAAAATCATTTTAGTTTCCTACTCGACAAAGGTATTTGGCTTCTTAATTTCCAATTTACATTTAATACCATTAGGATTATCTTGTGATTACAGATGCTAGATCTTTTTGGCGAGTCTTGTACTGAGCGGAAATACAGCTTTGTCAGATTAGATGGAAGCACACCAACTAATACCCGAATGGGAATTGTTGATCGATTTAACGACCCTCAAGGAGCTGATCGTAATTTTTCTTATCTTCGGAGGATTTTACTTTTATTAATTGAAATGGCATCCTTAGGAATTTTTTTATTGAGTTCGAAGGCCGGTGGAGTAGGTTTAAATTTGATCGGAGCATCACGACTTATCCTTTATGATATTGATTGGAACCCAGCAAATGACATGCAAGCGATGGCTCGAATCTGGCGAGAAGGACAGAAAAGGACGGTACAAATTTACAGGTTTAATGGAACCAAGAAATGAATTATTTGGACTGAATTTAATTTTTTAAAACCAAAAAAATATTGACTTACTAGATTGCTCACGACTGGAACAATTGAAGAAAAAATTTTCCAGCGACAAATTCTTAAGCAAGGATTGAGTGGTGCTATCGTTGATGCTCGAGACTCTACGCAAGGCCATTTCACCAGAGAAGAACTCAAGGTCTATATTCACTTCCTTAACATGTGTTCTTTCTGGAATTAACTAAACATTTTATTAAATGGTTTAGGACCTGTTTACTCTGAGGGAAGACACTGATTGCGACACTCATGATCTAATCAATTGCCAGTGCACTCAGAAAGGAGTCAGCCCAATTCCTCCTGAATTAGACGACTATGACTTTGATTTAGACGATGATCGCGACTGTCAGCTTGGCACTCCTTGCAACAAAAAGAAAGAATCACACAAAACCGTCGATCAGCTCATGGATTGGCAGCATTTCGGACAACCCTTCAGTAGTGGGATTTTTGAGGTAATTCAATATTTCATATGCATTCTTTGCTTCATTTTTGCTCAAGTTCTTTTATACCAAAATGTTTTACAGGACGTTTGTCTAGAATCGGCGCTGGAAAATGTCACCTTCGTTCTACGTTGTGTTTCCGGCACCACCAACAATTAACACATTTTTTACGTAATTAATATGTTTAAACGTTCATTTAATATAGAATTTTGTTTCTTTTTTGAGTTGCAATACATAATTGCTATGCTTCCAAGAGTAAGTTATCATATAGCTATAGGGATTTCCGGTTGTTGTCATGGTCCATTTGGCGTTGCCATAGCAACGCGCAATAACATCATAACAAACCTGCGGTGGTCAGTGTTCGATTCAGTGATTCGTTACTTTAGCAAGATGAAGCCTGAAGACAGATTGCAAATTTTACCCTCCTCGCCCATTTCAGTGCTTGAGAGCACTCGTAAAGACTTTGAAGCTCTACTGGGAAGTGCAAACTCGTCTAGCGAAGAAGTTCAGGAAAGAAAAACAAAACAGACGAATCAATCCAAGAGGCATCGATTCAAGAAACAAGAAAAACACCGTAACAGTGTTAAAGAACACGTAGAGCTACGTGAGCTTTCTTCCGTGCAAAACAAAACTATCATCAATGTAGGCCTTCAACAAAATTTAGTGAAAGTGAAATCCCATACCAACCCCTCTTTTTGGTATGAAGATGAGCAGCAGAATGAAATCAGCTCCAGCTCTTTAAATTCTGAAAAGCTTAAGAAAGTGAAAAGTTCCAGTAATTCTCCAGAACTTGTGCATTCATCTTCAGTTGAGCGAGCAACCATACATCATGAAAGAAGGGCTTCACCAGCAATCACAAACAGCAGTGACGATGAAAATAATAGTGACAATGTTTTAAGTGTGGCACCTTCTGTTGGTAGCCAACACACAAGAACTTCAATTTCTTCATCTCATCCAGCAAAGATAAATTCAAATAAAGAAAGTCACAAGAATAGTAGACAAACATCACTGAAGAACCTGTACAGTTCAGCAAGTTCATCATCAGATCACAATATAGAAGAAGAGAACAGTGTTGGTTATCAAGAATTGAATGAAACTTTGTCATTGGAGCACAGTATCTTGAAAATTGTTGTCCACCAATGTGACAGATTGATTTTAGATCAACCTAAAAGTCAACCACTGATTGTGGTCCATGCCGTCAGTTGCAAGACAGGTCGTTACATGGTGAACAATAAGGTCCCCGTTTCACCGCAATGTACAGGATCATGTATTGCCCATAGTCCTCATCAAGTCTCCAATAAGTCCAATGCTCTGCCAGAATGGAATCAAGAAATGGTTTTTGACTTGGATGCAGACAAATATTTATCAGAAATCCTTTTCTTATTCGAATTAGTGAGTGAACCCAACACTACAGTAAGCTCTTTATTGGCTTGGGGGTTTTTGCGCCCCATGTCAAGAACTGGCGTCAAACACATAGGCAAGAAACTTCAACTTCAGCTGTATAAAACGCCTGCGCGTCGCTTACTCGGACACGCAACACCTAGGCCGACTATTAGCGACCTCTTCCATTTGTTTAATAGCGCACAGAAAGAAAAGTATCCAGCAACTCTTTACGTCACATTGCTATCTTCCGGCAGTTCTAAAAGTTCAACCGTGACGAAGGAAAGTCGATTCAACGTAACCAGCCCATTACGAGGAGGCCGACTTAGCGGACAGCCATTCAAACTTCCCACCAGACGAGGCTTTACATACGAGTCTGCTGCGGCAGGAGCCTTAATTGCCTGTTACCGCTCAGATGGATCATCTTTAGCCTTTGCTTTGTCAACTGGAGATATCATGGTGTATCAAAACTCAGTTATTTCTTTGCACCTGAAAGGACATCAGGGCAATGTGTATGATCTTGAATGGAACAAGAATGAAGGCGGAGAGGGTTGGCGTTTACTTTCCTGCGGTGCGGACTGCACTGCTCGAGTTTGGAACGATTCCAATGACGTGGTTTTGTCTCATCCAGCTTACGTGTACAGCGCCCGTTTCGGCGAATCCGACGACCGTGTAGTCACTGGATGTTTCGATCAGCTGATACGGTTATGGGAATTGAATTCATCGTCACCTCGTCTAATAAGCACCTATGTCCAGCACAGGGCACCGATCAACAGCCTCTGCTGGGACTCCAATGGAAGATTATTTAGCGCAGATGCGAAAGGTTCCATTTGTGTCTGGAACTCGACCATTTCTGGCTTACATTTTGAAAAGTATTTCTTATTTTTTATTGTAATATTACGTGATAACTATTATACTTTTCTTTCCTCTTCAATCAACAGGATCCTCAACGAATCTAGTGAAGAATATCGCAATGAAACTCCCATCAACTGCCTCTGCTTTCATCCTTCTGGAGGCAGATTACTAGTCCACTACAGAGGAAGTCAGATGTGTTTACTCGAGCCAAAGTCGGGTCTTAAATTGATTTCGTACAGTGGCATCTATAACCCAAGGTATAGTCGGTAGTAATAGGCTAATAGCATTCAGGCATAGTCTAGCTCTGGCGAAAAGCATTATAATTTAAACTGATATTCAATATTTGATATGGAAATGTTGTTGGCAGGCTGAGACTGGCAAGTAGCATCAGTCCGTGCGGTGGTTACGTGATATCCGGCAGTGAGGATGGTTCTGTTCACTGGTTTGATTTGGAGCGGGGTGATCTTGTAGCCGTTACAACCTTGGCCACGTCTACAATTGATCCCGTCATGGCGGTCGCTTTCCACCCCACTTGTCACGCCATAGCCTTGTGTTCAATGAGCTCGCAATGTTGTCTTTCAGTTTTGGAATTTAACGCAGCCGATACTGTAATTGAAGGGTTTTCCTTGATAACATTTCCTCGTACAGTGCAAAGCGCTGTTTCCCCGATCGAGAATATTTCAAAGAATAATATCTCACAAGGAGGAAATTGCACACCTACGCTGGATAAATTAGAAAGAATTTTCAAAAAACTTGATCTAGTCATGGCCTGGTCCGACTCGCATAAAAAATCGCTGGAAAAATAAAATGTAATTCGTGTTTCGTTGGTTTCAAATTACCACTTTGATCGATTCTTTTCGAAATATTATTTAGTTTGAAAATGGCTCAGACTCGCCAATAGAAGTCTGAACAGAAAGTACTTCAACAGACCCGTATTCCGAACCTCATTTGTACTACAAACACACGTCAAGCATGCGTCAAGTGACAGTTGGATAAAATTTACCACCGTTATTTATTTCTTTTAATTTGCTGTGATATTTGTGGACGTTTTTGTCAACATTTTGGTTATCAACATGCCTAGAATGAGATGAGGTAAGCTTAACTTTTTCTTTATACTTTTGGTGGCCCTGAAAAGGGCCGATTTGTTGGTAAAAGGGAATCGAATAGCTTAAGCACGTTCACCACGGATACGGCGGGCGAGTTGGATGTCTTTTGGCATGATGGTGACTCGCTTGGCGTGGATGGCGCACAAGTTGGTGTCTTCGAAAAGACCCACCAAGTAAGCCTCGCTGGCCTCCTGCAGGGCCATGACGGCCGAGCTCTGGAAACGCAAGTCGGTCTTGAAATCCTGGGCGATTTCTCTGACCAAGCGCTGGAATGGCAACTTGCGGATCAGAAGCTCGGTCGACTTTTGGTAGCGACGGATCTCACGAAGGGCGACGGTGCCGGGACGATAACGATGGGGTTTCTTGACTCCTCCAGTGGCCGGGGCACTCTTGCGAGCGGCTTTGGTGGCCAACTGTTTGCGGGGCGCCTTGCCACCGGTGGATTTACGTGCCGTTTGCTTGGTACGAGCCATTTCGAGTGTCTGAAATTTCAGATGTCTTTGCTAGTTAAAAGTGCTAGGTATATGTGGGGAACCTACGGACGTTGCGGAGCTAAGGGAATTCACTGGCTAGGGATTGGTTAGTTCAAAAATGGGAGGGAAAGAATTGATAACGGAAATTCTCTCTTTGTTATTAGAACGATGGGCCTTGAAAGAATTCCTTGCGGAGGTTCCCACCAATGGGCGTTAAGCTTGAGGGGACTGGAGCGAGTATAAAGCAAAAATTCTTCCACAGTTTGAATCATTCATTCAGTAGATTGTCAAACTTCCGTAACTCATCTCAAAATGACTGGTCGCGGTAAAGGAGGAAAAGGACTCGGCAAAGGAGGCGCCAAACGTCATCGTAAAGTTTTGCGTGACAACATCCAAGGTATCACCAAGCCGGCCATCCGTCGTCTTGCTCGCCGTGGTGGTGTGAAGCGTATCTCTGGTCTCATCTACGAGGAAACCCGCGGTGTTTTAAAGGTGTTTCTCGAGAACGTGATTCGTGACGCCGTCACCTACACTGAACACGCCAAGAGGAAGACTGTGACGGCTATGGATGTCGTCTACGCACTGAAACGCCAGGGCCGTACTCTGTACGGTTTCGGCGGTTAAACATTTTGATTTTCATTTAGACTCGGATCTCAATTCAATCGGCCCTTTTCAGGGCCACCAACTTGTTACAGAATGAGTTCTCGTTTAACTTTCGGTCTCCATTTAAAATTTGCTTAAGCTATCTCGTGCGTGGGGTAGTCTTACGTCTTAATCACTTTTCAAATATGTCATACTTGTAAAACTAATCCAGCAGGAAAAAATTGACTGGTTTATGATGAATATTAAATCATTCCCTCAAAAGGTTCTCAGTTTACTTCAATAATAGTGTTTTCGGATAATAAAGAGAGAAAACGTAACATTTGTGTAAAAAAAAATAAATAACCTAATCCCAAGCCAAGCTTGCTAGAAAATGTGTGATCTAGAAGTAGTCTTGGGTTAATCAAATATAGGTTATTCATTAAGTTATTCCAGCAAAAAACCAGTAAAGCAAAGCTATACTTGAATAACCAACACTGCCTGGGCTTAGGATTCATTTGTTTTGGAATAAATCTTGGCGATTTCATGTGTTTATTGAATTTATCACTTAAGTGACGTCTGTGTGGCAGTAAGGTTATTTTCTTTTCTTTAAACGTTGGTGGCCCTGAAAAGGGCCGTTTGGGTTGAAAGAGAAGACCGGAGACAATTTACTTGGTGCTGGTGTACTTTGTCACTGCCTTGGTGCCTTCAGACACGGCGTGCTTGGCCAACTCACCGGGCAAAAGCAGACGGACGGCCGTCTGGATTTCCCGGCTAGTGATGGTCGAACGCTTGTTGTAGTGGGCAAGACGGGACGACTCTCCAGCGATGCGCTCGAAAATGTCGTTGACGAAGCTGTTCATGATGGTCATGGCTTTGGAGGAAATGCCAGTGTCTGGGTGGACCTGCTTCAACACTTTGTAGATGTAAATGGCGTAGCTCTCCTTCCTCTTGCGCTTCTTCTTCTTGTCTCCTTTGGCAATGTTCTTCTGAGCCTTGCCGGCCTTCTTCGCAGCTTTTCCGCTTACTTTAGGGGGCATTCTAGGACTTGAGTAAATCTGAGAAAGTAACGACCGTCACTTCAAATTTCGTCTTTATATTGAAGCTGGCTCCCCCTCACTACTTGATGGTAGCCAAAACTCGCGTCTCCAGAGACTTACGTATAACAGATAGATGTTCAGTTGGGGGCGGAGCTAGTGACACAATCAGGGGAGAGATGAAAAGGCGGGGCAAATAAAAGTTTACTGTTTGGCTACCAAGATTGCATTCTGAATCCGACATCAAGCGACTATATAAACCCCGGTTTTTCAAATTATATACATCATTCGTTCCTTGATTTTAGGAACCGCGTTAACTTACTCTCAATCCAAACATGTCTGGTCGTGGTAAAGGAGGCAAAGTCAAGGGAAAGTCAAAGACCCGTTCCAGCAGGGCCGGACTTCAATTCCCCGTCGGTCGTATCCACCGAATGCTCCGCAAGGGATCGTACGCTGAACGCGTCGGTGCCGGCGCCCCCGTCTACTTGGCTGCCGTCATGGAGTACTTGGCCGCTGAGGTCCTCGAGTTGGCCGGTAACGCCGCCCGTGACAACAAGAAGACCCGTATCATCCCTCGTCACTTGCAATTGGCCATCCGCAACGACGAAGAGTTGAACAAACTTCTCTCCGGTGTTACCATCGCTCAGGGTGGTGTTTTGCCCAACATCCAGGCCGTTCTCTTGCCCAAGAAGACCGACAAACCTGCCAAGGCTTAAATTTCCCTTCCCTCTCGTCTTTCAAACAAACGGCCCTTTTAAGGGCCACCAAACTATTTTGAAAAAAAGGAATTTGCTGTGCTACATTTGCATTTAAATCCGGTTGTGATAATGATAACGTTCACTGATTCATCACAAGGTGGCATTCTTAATTGTTTTGATTCAACCTTATTAGCATAGCCAATTAAAATATTAGTGTCGTCTGCTTTTGTTTGTTGCAAGTTTCGAAAAAGACAATGTTTTAAAATGCATAATGATTAATGAAACAGGACGTTGACGGAAACGTACTCGTGGTCGTGGGTGCAAGGAAAATAGCACATCATATACAAATACGAAAGCTGTACTCTGCCGGCGTCATTTGATAGAATCGCTTAACACACACTCCATCCTTTCATAGCAGGTTCAATTCAAATAGAATGATTGTGGGAGCTTAAATAGAAGAGTTAAACTTGTTACAAATTAGTGAAATTTTAGTTCCTGACTTGAATTTATCATGTATTATGCTCCCTGTTGTGACCCTTTTGATGGCATTTTGTTTGCACTATGTAACATTTTCCTGTGTGCAGACTTGAGGCCTGAGCCAGCCATCGTAAACCACAAGATATGAAGTTTTTCTTTTGCTGGTGTTGACCGGTCATCAGCTTCAATCTCAGCATCATCACTTTGGGATGGGTTCCGGACATCTCGTACCCAAAAATTCTCGTACTCATTTTTTCAACCATCTCGTACCAGTACGAGATGGTGGTACGAGGTGGCATCTGGCGGTAGAGAACAGTACCGGCTGGTACGAGGTGGCTGGCATAATCTTCCGGCTGGTACGAGTTGGCTGGCAGAAGTTTCCGGCTGGTACGAGATGACTGGCAGAAATTTCCGGCTGGTACGAGATGGCCGGCAGAAATCTCCATTCTAGAGGGAGCCAAAGGGGAGCGCCGAGCTGGATGTCCGGATGAAGTCCGCCTTGAAGAGCGCCTAGCCGGTGACTGATAACTTAGTACGGCCGCGGCGACCTTATATACTGCGGCTCGAGCATGCGCCACCTGGTGGTCAGTACGAGATGGCAGTACGAGATGGCCGATATAGATATAGATAGCTGATCGTATTCAGTGTACTGCGCGCGTTTCTTTATCGATAAGTATTTCAAACAGAATGCCACCCACAACTTACGTTCTGTGTGTTTGGCTTCAGTTGCCGAATATTTTTGTCTCTTCGACGGGAATTTTGCAAAATTTAACAATCTTATTCATTAGGATATTTTTTCCACCTTTTCTTCCTACCCTCTCGAAAATATGAGATAGTTCACTAGTGTCGTCAAATGTAACAGTGCCCGGATTATTAAGTGTCCACTTCTTAATTCAACATAAATTTTGGTTAGATAAAAAAGGATACCTCGTCCTGCGCGATTGCGAGGCTTATTTAACTGTTTTGTGAGGGGTGTAATATGTGTGATAGAGAAATTTTGTATGTATGTATATGTGAGTGTTTGACTTGAGCAATCATACGGCCTACAGAACGAACAATACACAAGATCAGATATAACAAGGTTGTCAAGAATTTTTATTGTTCGTTCAATTTATAGGGTCAGTGGGAGTCCATATACTGAATGTCGGATAAAAGCAATCGGGTTCGAGGTAGTGGTCGAGGCTGAGGTGACAACACCGTAAGCATTTGCCGTTCTAAATCCACGTTATTCCTGTTGTAAATGCACGAAATGTCATAAATAAAATAACATCTGATCTAGGACGTCAAAACTTACACACAAATAAACCCAGTAACGTTGGTCTGAATAATCTCATCTTCCCCGGATTCAGCCATACTAATTGAAATCAAATGATGCAATAATTGCTGGCCTGCAATAGAGGGAACGTCAAAAATAAAATTTGTCAGTCTCTAAATTAAATAAAAAATCTATACTTGGCTGAACAGTGACTAATTTCGTAAGTTGATCTTCTGCTTTCATTCCGAGAGGCATTAATGAATCTGGTAAGGCCGGCGCACCAATTTTAAATATTTTAAATCTCACTTCAAATGAGTGTGGATAAAACTGGGCTGCTGATCCGTAGAAATATTCGCGAATTTTCTGATCTCGAGATTCTACTCTTGCCTGCCGACTCCGTTCCACAACCTAACACAAACAATAATTCCAGAATTAAGAGTTGTAGCTATGACACAAATAACTAACAAGCATGAAAACATACTCCGCCACTTTTGGGTTGAAATATAACTTTCACGGTTTCAGGTAAATCACGCACTAGTTCGTTGTAAAGTCGCTCTTGGTCAAGGACGATTATTAGATCAACTTCAAACGCTTTGGCTGCGTGAATAAGCATTTGATACCCTTGGCCCTTTACCCAGCCACAGGTGTTGATTATTACTCCACTAACAGCATCTACACAGAAATTTAAATAATTTGAATAATTGAATGAATATTACTTTCTCTCCTACTCTGTCGATTTGCTTCCATTCTCTCTGCAACTGTTTGGGCTAATTTGGTGACAAGTAAATTGTACAGCATTACATTACTCCCAGTTCTTTGTACCCATAGTGGTATATTGAATGCCCATAGTGGGCATACTTGGGAAAATCCTTCTTCAACATCAGCAGGACGTTCAATTGCCATTGCACCAATAGTACCTGGAATGGAAAGTTGTCCCTGGCCAACATCTAAATCAACATATATAGGCCTATTTAAACATAAGCAAATTTGATTCTATTTCTTTAGATATAAAATGTTTTATTGTGTTTTCTTAATTTGTCTACCTTCTACCCATTCACACTGCATAGTTCAAAAGCAACATGCAAACTGTTGATTTTCCAAAATCTGTTGGACCAACGATCATTGCTATAGGGCCTCTTTTAGTCTCGTCAGCATCAGCTTTCTTCCTTATCTGAGGAAGAAATAAAGAACATACACACAAAACATAATATTGGAAAACTTTTAAGTAATACAATTCAATCTGCATGTAACTTTACCTGTTCTAATCCAGCATGTGTATTGAGATAAAAATAATCATTGGAGTTTCTCTTGCCACATAAGCCGCTTCTGTTTTCCCTCTCAGTTCTAAAAGACAACCTTGCCATGTGAAAACAGCGATCTTGGAACCACCACCAAAACTGTACACTTTTCCTTTGACAATTTCTGTTCCAAATACTTCTGCCAGTCCAGATTTCAACTATAAAAGAAATTAGTTAGCTAGTTAGGTTGAATGGAATTCTGACAAATAAAAACAATTTAACACACTTGACACTTCTAATGGTG
Source organism: Daphnia pulicaria (assembly GCF_021234035.1). Classification (NCBI taxonomy): domain Eukaryota; kingdom Metazoa; phylum Arthropoda; class Branchiopoda; order Diplostraca; family Daphniidae; genus Daphnia; species Daphnia pulicaria. The sequence goes on from NC_060916.1 coordinate 12,154,270, forward strand.
CCAAAACTAAATTGACAACGAGACCAAATTTTTAGACTGGAGGCAGCCAACGAGTTAACTAATGAAAACCAACAATCCAAGAAAGAGCATGTAGTACAATCAAGGGCAATAATGCCTTTTCTGCTTCTGGCTAGCATTTTCTCAGTCTTTATCTAAACAAAGTAAAAATGAAATGTTAAGAATGTCATAATAAGCTGAAAAATGAGCTTACGTACAATGATTAGGTATTGGAGGAATACCTCCTGGTCTGGTATATACAAGCTTTGAGGCCGTATAACATGAAGCTGATGGATTGGGATGTTGCCTGCTCTGTGAAAAATGTATTGCATTAATGAAAATATTGGTATTCAAATTAAGACCAATCTTTACCTGTTCTATGCAGCACACGAAATGTTTACAAAGCTTCTTAAAACACTTCTTAACGAAACACTTCAAACATTTCTTAACGAAATGTTTACCGATCTTTTTTAGTCTGCTGTGTGGTTCACCCATACAGCAACCATAATTCCTGCATTAAAATAAGTTTGAGGAAAAATATGAAATACACTGCTAACATAATAAAAAAATTCTTAAAAAGTTTATTGAAGGGTGAATAATTACAAGCATTATCATCCTATACCATGGCATAATTGCTGGGATACTTAGCCGGTTGCCTTTATATCGGCCATCTCGTACTGCCATCTCGTACTGGCCACCAGGTGGCGCATGCTCGAGCCGCAGTATATAAGGTCGCCGCGGCCGTACTAAGTTATCAGTCACCGGCTAGGCGCTCTTCAAGGCGGACTTCATCCGGACATCCAGCTCGGCGCTCCCCTTTGGCTCCCTCTAGAATGGAGATTTCTGCCGGCCATCTCGTACCAGCCGGAAATTTCTGCCAGTCATCTCGTACCAGCCGGAAACTTCTGCCAGCCAACTCGTACCAGCCGGAAGATTATGCCAGCCACCTCGTACCAGCCGGTACTGTTCTCTACCGCCAGATGCCACCTCGTACCACCATCTCGTACTGGTACGAGATGGTTGAAAAAATGAGTACGAGAATTTTTGGGTACGAGATGTCCGGAACCCCTTTGGGATTGGGTAAGAATTTTCGTTACTTTAATGCTAGATTTGTTAATGATGCATGACTTGCATAAATATTACATGGAAACCTTAAATCATCCTGTTTATTCACAATTAGGGCTTATCCACTGTCTCATTTTCAACTTTTTCTTCCTTGTTGATTATGTCAATATTTATTTGTAAATCGTAACCCAATTTTGTTTTAAATTTAGATAAACAGCATCCCGTTTGGAGAAACTACCGATGTCGGTGGAATTCTTCTTAATTTGTACACCTTCTCGTTTATTAAGAAAATGAACAGTAACTTTAAACTTGAATTCTCCCCCGTGCATTTGTTTTTCTCTTTTGATGTTCAAACGGGTTGGATTCTTACACAAGGATCTTGGCGAACGTTTCTGACTCATTTTTATTCAAAATTGGACGTTTCCATACTTTCCAAAGTGAGTGGACTAGTAGTACACCTCGGAGTGAAATCGATAGCATGGTAAAATAGCTCTAAGATAATATACCATGTCGATAGCGTTGTTAGGTGTCGTGCATTATGTTTTACCTCATATAGGCTTGTCTATGTGTGTGTGTGCTGATCAACATCTGGTTCTTTCTTCACGTTTGACAGTTTGTTTTTCTTAGGTGTTGGAGGTATAGGGCCGTTTACCGTTTATTCAAATGTGACCACAACTCGATACAATTTCCTTAAAAAGAAAATAGGATAAACTGTGCGGAGCTGTTTTCCATTTCGTTTTCATTTTCTGTCAGCAGGTGACACATTCCTTGTTACTCTGTTTTTTGTTTTGTACTCTGCCAGGATTTTCATTCTTGTTTTCTTTTCTTTTTTAAAAGGTGAATTGGCTGGTCCCACAGGTAAAATCTATCGGCATTCCTGCACCTGCTTACCTCCCACATGGTCTCGAAACGATAGGAGTAAATGTCACGTAATAATGATCCCTACTTCTTTGTCTATGCAACGTATTTGAATAACTGCATGTTTACTGTGTAGGTGAGAGCTGTAGTGAAAATAACACTTGGATAAGGTAAACTTGTTTGTTCAACAAGTTTCTTCTCCTCCGAAGGATGAGGTGCAACATAATTCACGCGTAATCACGTAATCGAGTGGTTTGGGATGGAGGCGCGTAATAATATGAAGAAAATAAAGACGGTAACTAACAATCTCTTCGCCAACTGGTTTCAACTGCCTCGAGAAGTTAAACGCCATCATTTGCAAGACAGGTGAGCAGACACTTTGATATCTCATAAAGCCCTTAACCGTGACGTTAGTTAACTAAAACATCACAATTTAACTGGAACATATCCAGCCAAATATGATTCATTGTGTACTCGAAGCCATAATTTCAGTTGAGGGAAGGTACTTGATAACATTTGACGAATTTGGGTGAATTTGGGCTGATTGCGCCTTTCAGTTAGAGGAGGAAAATAATCCCTTAAAATGCCATCATTTGCTTTGCCCGCACCGTTTATTCTTTCATTTAAATTGCCTTCAGGTATAGATATCAATCACTAATTTATCGTGCGAATAATCCAAGTTGAAGCAAAACGAGACAGTGACTGGAAGACGTTAGACTATTCGATGAGATAGGGCTGGTTTGGTTTAGCAAAAATTCTGAATGAATTCGGCGGCCGAGCAGCCAAATTTATGTATTCAAATCATAGCAAATGAGTCAGAAAATCGAATGCACTTTGATTTAGACGGCCACTAGTCGTCGCTCCTTCAATATGTCGGCCACACTTTTATCGACATCTTCTTCTTCGGGTAAGCGAAGGAGACTAACAGTTGTCGAACGCCGCAACTTTGAGCATGCTTCAATGTGATATTAGCGCACCCGATATGCTGTAAAAACAAACGATTTAAATCGTCAAATAAACAGCAATTATACGAGAGAGGATATATCGAAGAAGTCAACATGACACCCATACCTTATCATTTGTTCTCAATCAATGTGACATATTTTAGTTCTACGCTACGCTAAATCATTTTTACCAAAAATATGGCTGCCGCTATGCTCATTCGTCTTTTTCTTCTTTTTTCATTTAGTTTTTCCGTGGTTTTTCGGCCCGCCATGACCAGGTAAGTTCCCTTATTTTTAGGTCATAGGTAAGTAAGATAGAGAGAGATGAATTCGTTTTAATGTTATAGTGCATATATAGTGTTGTTATTGAATTTTCACAGCTAAGAAATTAAAGTCCAAAGAACAAGCCATCCTAATAAGCCGCCGTCGGTATATATTAGTCCAGCGGGTATTGATTCGGGATAAAAAAATCATATCAGAACTAGTTGAAGCCAAATTATTCCCAAGTCACTCTGTTTGACATTCGGCAGCAAGTGCGCTTTTTCATTTTTAAAGCAAATGTTTTATTTTTACTCAAAAATTATCAAGTTTGTCGCGAGTTTTAAAAGTTATCCGCGTTGATTAAAAATCATTTTTGAAAGAAAAATTAAAAAACTTTAAACCTTTCAAAGAGGAAGCAAAATACAGCGAATTGTGTACACACGCAATGACGTAATCACGTATGAACTTGGAGCAGATCGCCTTTTGCACTCTACACGGTTAGTTCTTGCCGATTTGAAAATCGGAATATCATCTGAGCTACCCTTGTTATGTGGTCTTACACGTCCTACACAACTGCAATGTGAAGCATGTTAATGGCTTGACTCGTAAGTAGACTGCATAGAGCATAGAGCATGCATAGATGCATAGAATAAAAATAAATGACCCGATAGTTGAACGGTTCAGATGTCAAAGTCTAGCGCCATGTCAAAGCACTCATTTGCGCATGCAGATCATCACGTGAGCCATTACAACTGTCTGCCATCTTCCCAGTCTCTCTCCCAGCCGAGAGTCTGTGACTATAAAAGGCAACTGGAAATGTTAGAGAAGACATCACTTAGCTGACTGATACTTCCAGAGCTAAACTCTTCTTTACTCGCAGCAATGGCTTTCAAACTAGCCCTTCTCTTCGGCGTGATCGCTTTCGCCAGCGTTTATGTGGTAAGTCCAATTCATTCGTTTATACAATTAATTGATGTTCATTAGTTTGAAATATTTTGCAGTCTGCAACCACGACGACCACCGTCACCACTTCCGTCACCACCGTCTCGGCCGATGATGACAGCGAGGGGGGACTCTCATTGAGCGCTCACGACCGCAGTGTCATCCGCAAGACCTGGGAACAGGCCAGGAGAGACGGCGATGTTCCTCCTCAGATTCTCTTCCGCTTCATCAAGACTCACCCCGAATACCAGAAGATGTTCAGCAAGTTCGCCAGCGTTCCCCAAAACGAACTGTTGACCAATGGAAACTTCTTGGCCCAGGCCTACACCATTTTGGCCGGTTTGAACGTCGCCATCCAGTCCCTGTCCAGCCAGGAGCTGATGGCCAGCCAACTCAACGCTCTCGGTGGAGCCCACAAGCCCCGTGGTGCTACTCCATCATGTTCGAGGTTTGTTTAATCAAAAACTTGTTTTCCAATCAAGACAAATTGAACTAGAATTTAACCCGAAATTGTAGCAATTCGGTGCCGTCGTCGAGGAAGTCCTCGCTGAAGAGTTGGGCAGTTCCTTCAACGCTGAGGCCAAGAGCGCCTGGAAGAACGGACTTACCGCTTTGGTTGCCGGCATCTCCAAGACCCTGAAGTAATTTTAAATTGTCTCTTACATTACATCACTGATGCCCATTTAATATGATTGCATTAACTTGATAGGAACCCACAAGATTTGGCTGATCCCCAGACCAAATTGTCTGCCCGTCAAGTTCGTGACGTCCAGAGGAGCTGGGAAAACATCAGAAGTGGCCGCAACGCTATGGTCTCTTCCATCATGATCAAGTAATTCGTTAAATTAGCCTATACTGTAATTTAATGTTATAATTTTTAATAACTCTTTTTGATAAAAGGCTCTTCAAGGAGACTCCCCGCATCCAGAAATACTTCACCAAGTTCGCCAATGTCCCAGTGGGATCTTTGAGCGGCGACGCCGAGTACAACAAACAAGTCGCCCTGGTCGCTGACCGTCTGGACACCATCGTCTCGGCTACCGGCGATAAACTTCAACTTTTGGGCAACATCAACTACATGCGCTACACCCACGCCGCCCGTAGCATTCCCCGTAGTGCTTGGGAGGTGAGATATGCCTACATTCCATTGCTATTTACCAACGAAACTAACTTATGCACCCATGTGCATGTCTTATTTCAGGACTTTGGCCGTCTTCTGATGGAGTCTTTGGCTGCCAGCGGTGTCTCCTCTGACGATTTATGAGGCTCCGCTCCCATACCGATGCTTCCAAGTAATACACAACCAAGGCACCCGAGCTACTACTTAGGCTTCTCCGACCTACTGCACCGAAGCTGCGAAGTATTCCACTGCCCCGAGTTACTACACCACCAAGGCACCTGAATGTTGCATCACAACCTTCGCTTCTCCAGTTTACTACAGTGAGGCTCTTAAATACCATAGCCGAAATTTCTGATTTATTTATTTGTTTTTAGATTTGTCGGTCATATCTTAATAGTTACTAGTAACTGGGAATCGTTGTTGATCTTATATGAGAAAATAAATTTTTTAATGGTATACGACATCGGTATACATCTTCTACGACATCTCCTAACACCTTCAAGCCTTTTGACATTGCGACTATTTCCTATGTTGGAGTCGTTTCTATTGCTCCAATCGCTTTGCATTCGGACATATTCTGGTGCTATGAAGTTACGAAAGAGACGTACTGGTTAGTGTTGACTCAAAATTTTTGAATTGAATAGTTCATTTTTAACTTAAGTTGTCGTAACAAAGAGTTGCAGATGGTGTTGGGTTCTTCATAGAAGTTTAAAGTATGGAAATGATAAGTCACTTGCCAAAACTTATGTATAAATGTATAAGTTTGACCATTTTGTTACAAGTGTCAAGAGACAGCAAACAAAAAACTTGAAAAGAAATTGCTTTATTGTCCCACCTCCACCCACAATTCCACCACATTTTACAGTCACATACACATATACATACATACACTTAAGTTAACCCGTTGGCTGCCACGCCATACAACCCGTAGGTTGCTCTCTACTACTCTACGCGCCACGTCTGAAGGATCCATGACCAAAGTGGGACTTGCCATTGCTGACAAGTCCGGGCTGACACGGTGACAGGAGAAGATGGAATGCACGCCTCTAGAATCCATCACCGTATCGAAAAGGGGAAAGTCCCTATGGTGCACTGCCTAACGGGGCCTTTCGGCGAATCTGGGGCTGGTGCGACTGTCCGACCCCTCGGCATGTAAACCACGAGACCGAACAGCGCGGCCCGTGCTAAGGAGCTAGGGGAGAACAAAGGCGTGGCAGGCAACGGGTTAACAAACACAAACATATTACCAATAACAAATGATGATCCGCGCTCACATTTTGGGGATACCGGCGACGTTTTTGTGTCCATATTCTCGACGTTTCCTCTGCATTACCTGAATAAAGAGAAAACAATTCTTATTTAGTGACATGCAAATAAAAGTTATATAGTACAGATAGAAACAATAGTCAGGTTTTTTAGCTCAAAGATTTAAAGATGCAATTTTTTAAACTTAAAATCAAGCTTGCAATATTGAGAACTGTAAACAGAACAAAGCTCACTTGCTTGTTTTTTGAAAATTTTCCGGAAGTATACCGGAAGTAACCACAGCTCCTCAACCATTGAGCTGTCATCAAATTAAACCACATATTCGTGATCTCCATAAAATTTGGGGTCGATTAGGTGTGATTTAAACGAAATCCAAAATTTGGCCAAAATCGAGAATTTTCCTGAACTATAAGTTCAGGATAATTCTCGAAACCGGAAGTACGCGTACGTACAAAAAATAATATGAACTTTACCACAAATTTTACGAGGATCACGAATATGTGGTTCTTTTGTGCGTCAAGTGAATATTAACTGAACTACTGACTGAAATGACAAAACCGGAAGTAGAAAAAAATAACACATTTAAAAATCTAACAAGTGAACTTTGTTGGTGGAATAGTAATCGTCAGTTATCACTAAATATTTCAACAAAATAACTGCTGATAATTACCCGAAGGGTTACTGGTCAAAGTTTCGTTTGCAGTATGGTTTACATGGGCACCCTCAGTTCTCGTAACACTACATAGATGGATGCACTAGTTTTTGGCAATTATTGATTGTAATCAACAATTTTATTGCATTTCAATGGCAGTAATCGGTAGCTTACAATTTTTTACATCTATTCTGAAAATTTGGCTGCAATCGATTCAGGCATTTGATCAAACGGAGTTCTGGTTACTTTTTGACAGAATTTCAATAGCTGTTATAGCAGACGATAATACAGAGACATGTGACAGGGATATAAACGTAACGTGACAATCGACTACTATTGTATGATAGAATAGAAGTCACTGTATGTTATCACCGAACGCTATCAATCTCCAGTAACAGAAGTGCTGATAGGTAGTTACTTAAATTTAATTTTAACAAGATCCGGTGTGACGTGGGGTGGCGGGGCGAAGCCTCCGCCGCACCAAAGTCACGCCTTACCCTTACGCCGCGCCATATCATATTAGGTTTTTTTGGAATTTAATTTTTATTTAATGTTTGGATAGAAACATGCGGAAATATTCTTTTAATCTCTTTCTCGATTTTTGCTTATTACAATCTTCCGGAAACTAAGGGCATACATTTTTTTTAAATGTTATTAATCCATCTTAATAATAGGCCTACCTTTATAACAGAATATTTTTATTATTCTATAACTATTCTATGGCTCTGTCTTTGTAAAACTATACCAATACTACTATACCAACTAGAATACCCTTAACATTCCCTTCGGGTACCTTGCGGCGTACGTACGCTGCCTACAGTTGTTTAAAGAGATAACTAAGTGCAAAGTATTTGACTGTTTTGACAGCTGCAAATTATTAAAAAGCCATCTAGCGTTAGAAAAAAGAAACGTCCAAGTAAAAACTTCGTTTGCACGTAAGAAGGACCTGATTTTGGAAACTATTACACAGACAGAGTCTAACGCAACTAGACTATTAGTAAATAACCTACGAAAATAAGTCAATTGTTGGGTACCTGGGCATAATCACGTGGTGAGTGACTGCAGGTGTGTAACAGCGGACGGAAGCGATCACTGAAGTGGTCCAGAAACTCGCCAAGTCGCCAGTGAAGTAAAACAAATTGTGTTTAGAAGCAGTGAAGCTAGATGAGCGTGCGTCGCGAAGATGAGGATGGAGAAGAACGTTGGTGGAAGTCCCTCTTTCGTCATGGACAAAGGTCAGCGTTGGCTCAAGAATCTCCGTGCCAGGGCCACACGATTCCATAAAGAAACTGCATACTCTGTAAAAAAAAAAAAGTGTTTAACACCAATGAAAATATAAAAATGAATAAAGCATATCAATCTTTACCTTTTCTAAGAAGCACACTGAAAATGATGAAAAAACCGTAAAAAATAGAATTCACAGCAACCAACAGCATTACTCAACATGTTGAGATAAATTTCCTGATGCTAAAGAAAAGTGTCATGAAGTATTGGAGTAGCGTGGTGATAGGTGGTATTGATGCTTACCTTTATCATATGGGTGATGAATTTAGTAAGGCATTTGACTTTCATCAAGCAGATCTGGTACATACATGTCAGGTCACTTCACACTCTTCATGTCTGTGAAACTCTAAGTGGGAATGGGACAGGGAAATTATCTTCGTTATTTACAAATTTACACAAATTTACCTATGAGAAATAAAACTCTACCTATCTCTTAGCTGGGTTGCCTTCTAAACAGAAGTAAAAACAGTCATACCAACAAACATGCTGTTGCAGGGTACGCCACCAAAAAATATATAAAGTCCTACAATAACACAGCAAGCAGAGTTGTGTGTTGTATTCGGCGTCTCTATCTAAAGATCGTACGGGTACGCTGGCGAACTTGTCAAGGCATTTCTGGATTCGGGGAGTCTCCTTGAAGAGCATTTCTTAAAAAAGTGTTAGAAAATTAAGATTAGATAACAGTACAAGATAATTGGTTTATCAACTCTCACTTGATGAAGACTATAGAAGAGACCATGGCGTTGCAGCAACTCAACTGATGGCTTCCCAGCATCTCTGGAGGTCACAGACTTTGTGTTCTTCTGTCTGGTGTCAGAAAACAAAATGCCTTCTTTAGCAAATGATAATGAGTACAATAATGAATTCACTTTTACACTGTACTTGAAGTCCCACATTTCTTTTGGGTAAGTGATATTGTGGAACCAATTTAACATGAGCCGAGAACTACAAATAAAACAAAAGTTTTCTTGTGGCACAATGGCACTCACTCCTTTTCAACATTAAGAGATTGAATATCCATTTATCCAGTGCAGGAGAAACAATCCATCGATCCTCACTTTCTGGGAGTACTGAAAGCCAGAGACCATCACCCACATTCATGAAAAACAAAAGCTTACGATTGGTAAATTGTGACACAGAAGGAAACTTACTTCTTCCTATGAACGGAGTTATATTGCAAATTCCCAGTAACATTGAATATCTATTGAATATTATGAAAGGTTTATACCTCGTTGCCGGTAACCTACTACCGAGTACCGACGTGAATTACTGTATTGTGAATTTTAGCAGAGCTAGTGCAGACGAACTGGCTTGAAAACTGTAAAGCGGTGCTGCCAGTTAATAAATCTCATCGGCAAGAGCGAAGACAGTAATTAAATCAGGTTCCAGGTTGAATTAAATCTGTAAGAAAATAATAACGATGGCATACCCAGTGGTCAGGTAGTTCACTCTAAAATTATTGTTGATAGTAAAACATAATTCTTCTTCTTAATTCAGTTTGGCTGAATAGTCAACAACTCCATCCTTGGAGCAGACCGAGCCAGATAAAAAGTTTTATCAGACTGTACATTTTTTTGTAAACCCAATTTCTATCCGCGAATTCAATAGCCAACTTTGGATTGCTTAACTAATTGTATTTGAAAAAGAAAAGAACATCGATGAATAAAATGGGCGGGAAATGATTTCTCTTCCATTCCGTGTCATTGCTTGAATGCGGACCCAAGAAAATGTGTCTTAATTCCTGGGAGAGATTCCGTTGACAAGGACGCCCAAAGCGTCCTTCCAGGAAGCCAAATCGTCAGAGGAGACACCGCTGGCAGCCAAAGACTCCATCAGAAGACGGCCAAAGTCCTGAAATAAGACATGCACATGGGTGCATAAGTTAGTTTCGTTGGTAAATAGCAATGGAATGTAGGCATATCTCACCTCCCAAGCACTACGGGGAATGCTACGGGCGGCGTGGGTGTAGCGCATGTAGTTGATGTTGCCCAAAAGTTGAAGTTTATCGCCGGTAGCCGAGACGATGGTGTCCAGACGGTCAGCGACCAGGGCGACTTGTTTGTTGTACTCGGCGTCGCCGCTCAAAGATCCCACTGGGACATTGGCGAACTTGGTGAAGTATTTCTGGATGCGGGGAGTCTCCTTGAAGAGCCTTTTATCAAAAAGAGTTATTAAAAATTATAACATTAAATTACAGTATAGGCTAATTTAACGAATTACTTGATCATGATGGAAGAGACCATAGCGTTGCGGCCACTTCTGATGTTTTCCCAGCTCCTCTGGACGTCACGAACTTGACGGGCAGACAATTTGGTCTGGGGATCAGCCAAATCTTGTGGGTTCCTATCAAGTTAATGCAATCATATTAAATGGGCATCAGTGATGTAATGTAAGAGACAATTTAAAATTACTTCAGGGTCTTGGAGATGCCGGCAACCAAAGCGGTAAGTCCGTTCTTCCAGGCGCTCTTGGCCTCAGCGTTGAAGGAACTGCCCAACTCTTCAGCGAGGACTTCCTCGACGACGGCACCGAATTGCTACAATTTCGGGTTAAATTCTAGTTCAATTTGTCTTGATTGGAAAACAAGTTTTTGATTAAACAAACCTCGAACATGATGGAGTAGCACCACGGGGCTTGTGGGCTCCACCGAGAGCGTTGAGTTGGCTGGCCATCAGCTCCTGGCTGGACAGGGACTGGATGGCGACGTTCAAACCGGCCAAAATGGTGTAGGCCTGGGCCAAGAAGTTTCCATTGGTCAACAGTTCGTTTTGGGGAACGCTGGCGAACTTGCTGAACATCTTCTGGTATTCGGGGTGAGTCTTGATGAAGCGGAAGAGAATCTGAGGAGGAACATCGCCGTCTCTCCTGGCCTGTTCCCAGGTCTTGCGGATGACACTGCGGTCGTGAGCGCTCAACGAGAGTCCCCCCTCGCTGTCATCATCGGCCGAGACGGTGGTGACGGAAGTGGTGACGGTGGTCGTCGTGGTTGCAGACTGCAAAATATTTCAAACTAATGAACATCAATTAATTGTATAAACGAATGAATTGGACTTACCACATAAACGCTGGCGAAAGCGATTACGCCGAAGAGAAGGGCTAGTTTGAAAGCCATTGCTGCGAGTAAAGAAGAGTTTAGCTCTGGAAGTATCAGTCAGCTAAGTGATGTCTTCTCTAACATTTCCAGTTGCCTTTTATAGTCACAGACTCTCGGCTGGGAGAGAGACTGGGAAGATGGCAGACAGTTGTAATGGCTCACGTGATGATCTGCATGCGCAAATGAGTGCTTTGACATGGCGCTAGACTTTGACATCTGAACCGTTCAACTATCGGGTCATTTATTTTTATTCTATGCATCTATGCATGCTCTATGCTCTATGCAGTCTACTTACGAGTCAAGCCATTAACATGCTTCACATTGCAGTTGTGTAGGACGTGTAAGACCACATAACAAGGGTAGCTCAGATGATATTCCGATTTTCAAATCGGCAAGAACTAACCGTGTAGAGTGCAAAAGGCGATCTGCTCCAAGTTCATACGTGATTACGTCATTGCGTGTGTACACAATTCGCTGTATTTTGCTTCCTCTTTGAAAGGTTTAAAGTTTTTTAATTTTTCTTTCAAAAATGATTTTTAATCAACGCGGATAACTTTTAAAACTCGCGACAAACTTGATAATTTTTGAGTAAAAATAAAACATTTGCTTTAAAAATGAAAAAGCGCACTTGCTGCCGAATGTCAAACAGAGTGACTTGGGAATAATTTGGCTTCAACTAGTTCTGATATGATTTTTTTATCCCGAATCAATACCCGCTGGACTAATATATACCGACGGCGGCTTATTAGGATGGCTTGTTCTTTGGACTTTAATTTCTTAGCTGTGAAAATTCAATAACAACACTATATATGCACTATAACATTAAAACGAATTCATCTCTCTCTATCTTACTTACCTATGACCTAAAAATAAGGGAACTTACCTGGTCATGGCGGGCCGAAAAACCACGGAAAAACTAAATGAAAAAAGAAGAAAAAGACGAATGAGCATAGCGGCAGCCATATTTTTGGTAAAAATGATTTAGCGTAGCGTAGAACTAAAATATGTCACATTGATTGAGAACAAATGATAAGGTATGGGTGTCATGTTGACTTCTTCGATATATCCTCTCTCGTATAATTGCTGTTTATTTGACGATTTAAATCGTTTGTTTTTACAGCATATCGGGTGCGCTAATATCACATTGAAGCATGCTCAAAGTTGCGGCGTTCGACAACTGTTAGTCTCCTTCGCTTACCCGAAGAAGAAGATGTCGATAAAAGTGTGGCCGACATATTGAAGGAGCGACGACTAGTGGCCGTCTAAATCAAAGTGCATTCGATTTTCTGACTCATTTGCTATGATTTGAATACATAAATTTGGCTGCTCGGCCGCCGAATTCATTCAGAATTTTTGCTAAACCAAACCAGCCCTATCTCATCGAATAGTCTAACGTCTTCCAGTCACTGTCTCGTTTTGCTTCAACTTGGATTATTCGCACGATAAATTAGTGATTGATATCTATACCTGAAGGCAATTTAAATGAAAGAATAAACGGTGCGGGCAAAGCAAATGATGGCATTTTAAGGGATTATTTTCCTCCTCTAACTGAAAGGCGCAATCAGCCCAAATTCACCCAAATTCGTCAAATGTTATCAAGTACCTTCCCTCAACTGAAATTATGGCTTCGAGTACACAATGAATCATATTTGGCTGGATATGTTCCAGTTAAATTGTGATGTTTTAGTTAACTAACGTCACGGTTAAGGGCTTTATGAGATATCAAAGTGTCTGCTCACCTGTCTTGCAAATGATGGCGTTTAACTTCTCGAGGCAGTTGAAACCAGTTGGCGAAGAGATTGTTAGTTACCGTCTTTATTTTCTTCATATTATTACGCGCCTCCATCCCAAACCACTCGATTACGTGATTACGCGTGAATTATGTTGCACCTCATCCTTCGGAGGAGAAGAAACTTGTTGAACAAACAAGTTTACCTTATCCAAGTGTTATTTTCACTACAGCTCTCACCTACACAGTAAACATGCAGTTATTCAAATACGTTGCATAGACAAAGAAGTAGGGATCATTATTACGTGACATTTACTCCTATCGTTTCGAGACCATGTGGGAGGTAAGCAGGTGCAGGAATGCCGATAGATTTTACCTGTGGGACCAGCCAATTCACCTTGGAACACCCTTTTAAAAAAGAAAAGAAAACAAGAATGAAAATCCTGGCAGAGTACAAAACAAAAAACAGAGTAACAAGGAATGTGTCACCTGCTGACAGAAAATGAAAACGAAATGGAAAACAGCTCCGCACAGTTTATCCTATTTTCTTTTTAAGGAAATTGTATCGAGTTGTGGTCACATTTGAATAAACGGTAAACGGCCCTATACCTCCAACACCTAAGAAAAACAAACTGTCAAACGTGAAGAAAGAACCAGATGTTGATCAGCACACACACACATAGACAAGCCTATATGAGGTAAAACATAATGCACGACACCTAACAACGCTATCGACATGGTATATTATCTTAGAGCTATTTTACCATGCTATCGATTTCACTCCGAGGTGTACTACTAGTCCACTCACTTTGGAAAGTATGGAAACGTCCAATTTTGAATAAAAATGAGTCAGAAACGTTCGCCAAGATCCTTGTGTAAGAATCCAACCCGTTTGAACATCAAAAGAGAAAAACAAATGCACGGGGGAGAATTCAAGTTTAAAGTTACTGTTCATTTTCTTAATAAACGAGAAGGTGTACAAATTAAGAAGAATTCCACCGACATCGGTAGTTTCTCCAAACGGGATGCTGTTTATCTAAATTTAAAACAAAATTGGGTTACGATTTACAAATAAATATTGACATAATCAACAAGGAAGAAAAAGTTGAAAATGAGACAGTGGATAAGCCCTAATTGTGAATAAACAGGATGATTTAAGGTTTCCATCTAATATTTATGCAAGTCATGCATCATTAACAAATCTAGCATTAAAGTAACGAAAATTCTTACCCAATCCCAAAGTGATGATGCTGAGATTGAAGCTGATGACCGGTCAACACCAGCAAAAGAAAAACTTCATATCTTGTGGTTTACGATGGCTGGCTCAGGCCTCAAGTCTGCACACAGGAAAATGTTACATAGTGCAAACAAAATGCCATCAAAAGGGTCACAACAGGGAGCATAATACATGATAAATTCAAGTCAGGAACTAAAATTTCACTAATTTGTAACAAGTTTAACTCTTCTATTTAAGCTCCCACAATCATTCTATTTGAATTGAACCTGCTATGAAAGGATGGAGTGTGTGTTAAGCGATTCTATCAAATGACGCCGGCAGAGTACAGCTTTCGTATTTGTATATGATGTGCTATTTTCCTTGCACCCACGACCACGAGTACGTTTCCGTCAACGTCCTGTTTCATTAATCATTATGCATTTTAAAACATTGTCTTTTTCGAAACTTGCAACAAACAAAAGCAGACGACACTAATATTTTAATTGGCTATGCTAATAAGGTTGAATCAAAACAATTAAGAATGCCACCTTGTGATGAATCAGTGAACGTTATCATTATCACAACCGGATTTAAATGCAAATGTAGCACAGCAAATTCCTTTTTTTCAAAATAGTTTGGTGGCCCTTAAAAGGGCCGTTTGTTTGAAAGACGAGAGGGAAGGGAAATTTAAGCCTTGGCAGGTTTGTCGGTCTTCTTGGGCAAGAGAACGGCCTGGATGTTGGGCAAAACACCACCCTGAGCGATGGTAACACCGGAGAGAAGTTTGTTCAACTCTTCGTCGTTGCGGATGGCCAATTGCAAGTGACGAGGGATGATACGGGTCTTCTTGTTGTCACGGGCGGCGTTACCGGCCAACTCGAGGACCTCAGCGGCCAAGTACTCCATGACGGCAGCCAAGTAGACGGGGGCGCCGGCACCGACGCGTTCAGCGTACGATCCCTTGCGGAGCATTCGGTGGATACGACCGACGGGGAATTGAAGTCCGGCCCTGCTGGAACGGGTCTTTGACTTTCCCTTGACTTTGCCTCCTTTACCACGACCAGACATGTTTGGATTGAGAGTAAGTTAACGCGGTTCCTAAAATCAAGGAACGAATGATGTATATAATTTGAAAAACCGGGGTTTATATAGTCGCTTGATGTCGGATTCAGAATGCAATCTTGGTAGCCAAACAGTAAACTTTTATTTGCCCCGCCTTTTCATCTCTCCCCTGATTGTGTCACTAGCTCCGCCCCCAACTGAACATCTATCTGTTATACGTAAGTCTCTGGAGACGCGAGTTTTGGCTACCATCAAGTAGTGAGGGGGAGCCAGCTTCAATATAAAGACGAAATTTGAAGTGACGGTCGTTACTTTCTCAGATTTACTCAAGTCCTAGAATGCCCCCTAAAGTAAGCGGAAAAGCTGCGAAGAAGGCCGGCAAGGCTCAGAAGAACATTGCCAAAGGAGACAAGAAGAAGAAGCGCAAGAGGAAGGAGAGCTACGCCATTTACATCTACAAAGTGTTGAAGCAGGTCCACCCAGACACTGGCATTTCCTCCAAAGCCATGACCATCATGAACAGCTTCGTCAACGACATTTTCGAGCGCATCGCTGGAGAGTCGTCCCGTCTTGCCCACTACAACAAGCGTTCGACCATCACTAGCCGGGAAATCCAGACGGCCGTCCGTCTGCTTTTGCCCGGTGAGTTGGCCAAGCACGCCGTGTCTGAAGGCACCAAGGCAGTGACAAAGTACACCAGCACCAAGTAAATTGTCTCCGGTCTTCTCTTTCAACCCAAACGGCCCTTTTCAGGGCCACCAACGTTTAAAGAAAAGAAAATAACCTTACTGCCACACAGACGTCACTTAAGTGATAAATTCAATAAACACATGAAATCGCCAAGATTTATTCCAAAACAAATGAATCCTAAGCCCAGGCAGTGTTGGTTATTCAAGTATAGCTTTGCTTTACTGGTTTTTTGCTGGAATAACTTAATGAATAACCTATATTTGATTAACCCAAGACTACTTCTAGATCACACATTTTCTAGCAAGCTTGGCTTGGGATTAGGTTATTTATTTTTTTTTACACAAATGTTACGTTTTCTCTCTTTATTATCCGAAAACACTATTATTGAAGTAAACTGAGAACCTTTTGAGGGAATGATTTAATATTCATCATAAACCAGTCAATTTTTTCCTGCTGGATTAGTTTTACAAGTATGACATATTTGAAAAGTGATTAAGACGTAAGACTACCCCACGCACGAGATAGCTTAAGCAAATTTTAAATGGAGACCGAAAGTTAAACGAGAACTCATTCTGTAACAAGTTGGTGGCCCTGAAAAGGGCCGATTGAATTGAGATCCGAGTCTAAATGAAAATCAAAATGTTTAACCGCCGAAACCGTACAGAGTACGGCCCTGGCGTTTCAGTGCGTAGACGACATCCATAGCCGTCACAGTCTTCCTCTTGGCGTGTTCAGTGTAGGTGACGGCGTCACGAATCACGTTCTCGAGAAACACCTTTAAAACACCGCGGGTTTCCTCGTAGATGAGACCAGAGATACGCTTCACACCACCACGGCGAGCAAGACGACGGATGGCCGGCTTGGTGATACCTTGGATGTTGTCACGCAAAACTTTACGATGACGTTTGGCGCCTCCTTTGCCGAGTCCTTTTCCTCCTTTACCGCGACCAGTCATTTTGAGATGAGTTACGGAAGTTTGACAATCTACTGAATGAATGATTCAAACTGTGGAAGAATTTTTGCTTTATACTCGCTCCAGTCCCCTCAAGCTTAACGCCCATTGGTGGGAACCTCCGCAAGGAATTCTTTCAAGGCCCATCGTTCTAATAACAAAGAGAGAATTTCCGTTATCAATTCTTTCCCTCCCATTTTTGAACTAACCAATCCCTAGCCAGTGAATTCCCTTAGCTCCGCAACGTCCGTAGGTTCCCCACATATACCTAGCACTTTTAACTAGCAAAGACATCTGAAATTTCAGACACTCGAAATGGCTCGTACCAAGCAAACGGCACGTAAATCCACCGGTGGCAAGGCGCCCCGCAAACAGTTGGCCACCAAAGCCGCTCGCAAGAGTGCCCCGGCCACTGGAGGAGTCAAGAAACCCCATCGTTATCGTCCCGGCACCGTCGCCCTTCGTGAGATCCGTCGCTACCAAAAGTCGACCGAGCTTCTGATCCGCAAGTTGCCATTCCAGCGCTTGGTCAGAGAAATCGCCCAGGATTTCAAGACCGACTTGCGTTTCCAGAGCTCGGCCGTCATGGCCCTGCAGGAGGCCAGCGAGGCTTACTTGGTGGGTCTTTTCGAAGACACCAACTTGTGCGCCATCCACGCCAAGCGAGTCACCATCATGCCAAAAGACATCCAACTCGCCCGCCGTATCCGTGGTGAACGTGCTTAAGCTATTCGATTCCCTTTTACCAACAAATCGGCCCTTTTCAGGGCCACCAAAAGTATAAAGAAAAAGTTAAGCTTACCTCATCTCATTCTAGGCATGTTGATAACCAAAATGTTGACAAAAACGTCCACAAATATCACAGCAAATTAAAAGAAATAAATAACGGTGGTAAATTTTATCCAACTGTCACTTGACGCATGCTTGACGTGTGTTTGTAGTACAAATGAGGTTCGGAATACGGGTCTGTTGAAGTACTTTCTGTTCAGACTTCTATTGGCGAGTCTGAGCCATTTTCAAACTAAATAATATTTCGAAAAGAATCGATCAAAGTGGTAATTTGAAACCAACGAAACACGAATTACATTTTATTTT
Source organism: Daphnia pulicaria (assembly GCF_021234035.1). Lineage (NCBI taxonomy): Eukaryota > Metazoa > Arthropoda > Branchiopoda > Diplostraca > Daphniidae > Daphnia > Daphnia pulicaria. Next base: position 12,172,497 of record NC_060916.1, read on the forward strand.
TCCAGCGATTTTTTATGCGAGTCGGACCAGGCCATGACTAGATCAAGTTTTTTGAAAATTCTTTCTAATTTATCCAGCGTAGGTGTGCAATTTCCTCCTTGTGAGATATTATTCTTTGAAATATTCTCGATCGGGGAAACAGCGCTTTGCACTGTACGAGGAAATGTTATCAAGGAAAACCCTTCAATTACAGTATCGGCTGCGTTAAATTCCAAAACTGAAAGACAACATTGCGAGCTCATTGAACACAAGGCTATGGCGTGACAAGTGGGGTGGAAAGCGACCGCCATGACGGGATCAATTGTAGACGTGGCCAAGGTTGTAACGGCTACAAGATCACCCCGCTCCAAATCAAACCAGTGAACAGAACCATCCTCACTGCCGGATATCACGTAACCACCGCACGGACTGATGCTACTTGCCAGTCTCAGCCTGCCAACAACATTTCCATATCAAATATTGAATATCAGTTTAAATTATAATGCTTTTCGCCAGAGCTAGACTATGCCTGAATGCTATTAGCCTATTACTACCGACTATACCTTGGGTTATAGATGCCACTGTACGAAATCAATTTAAGACCCGACTTTGGCTCGAGTAAACACATCTGACTTCCTCTGTAGTGGACTAGTAATCTGCCTCCAGAAGGATGAAAGCAGAGGCAGTTGATGGGAGTTTCATTGCGATATTCTTCACTAGATTCGTTGAGGATCCTGTTGATTGAAGAGGAAAGAAAAGTATAATAGTTATCACGTAATATTACAATAAAAAATAAGAAATACTTTTCAAAATGTAAGCCAGAAATGGTCGAGTTCCAGACACAAATGGAACCTTTCGCATCTGCGCTAAATAATCTTCCATTGGAGTCCCAGCAGAGGCTGTTGATCGGTGCCCTGTGCTGGACATAGGTGCTTATTAGACGAGGTGACGATGAATTCAATTCCCATAACCGTATCAGCTGATCGAAACATCCAGTGACTACACGGTCGTCGGATTCGCCGAAACGGGCGCTGTACACGTAAGCTGGATGAGACAAAACCACGTCATTGGAATCGTTCCAAACTCGAGCAGTGCAGTCCGCACCGCAGGAAAGTAAACGCCAACCCTCTCCGCCTTCATTCTTGTTCCATTCAAGATCATACACATTGCCCTGATGTCCTTTCAGGTGCAAAGAAATAACTGAGTTTTGATACACCATGATATCTCCAGTTGACAAAGCAAAGGCTAAAGATGATCCATCTGAGCGGTAACAGGCAATTAAGGCTCCTGCCGCAGCAGACTCGTATGTAAAGCCTCGTCTGGTGGGAAGTTTGAATGGCTGTCCGCTAAGTCGGCCTCCTCGTAATGGGCTGGTTACGTTGAATCGACTTTCCTTCGTCACGGTTGAACTTTTAGAACTGCCGGAAGATAGCAATGTGACGTAAAGAGTTGCTGGATACTTTTCTTTCTGTGCGCTATTAAACAAATGGAAGAGGTCGCTAATAGTCGGCCTAGGTGTTGCGTGTCCGAGTAAGCGACGCGCAGGCGTTTTATACAGCTGAAGTTGAAGTTTCTTGCCTATGTGTTTGACGCCAGTTCTTGACATGGGGCGCAAAAACCCCCAAGCCAATAAAGAGCTTACTGTAGTGTTGGGTTCACTCACTAATTCGAATAAGAAAAGGATTTCTGATAAATATTTGTCTGCATCCAAGTCAAAAACCATTTCTTGATTCCATTCTGGCAGAGCATTGGACTTATTGGAGACTTGATGAGGACTATGGGCAATACATGATCCTGTACATTGCGGTGAAACGGGGACCTTATTGTTCACCATGTAACGACCTGTCTTGCAACTGACGGCATGGACCACAATCAGTGGTTGACTTTTAGGTTGATCTAAAATCAATCTGTCACATTGGTGGACAACAATTTTCAAGATACTGTGCTCCAATGACAAAGTTTCATTCAATTCTTGATAACCAACACTGTTCTCTTCTTCTATATTGTGATCTGATGATGAACTTGCTGAACTGTACAGGTTCTTCAGTGATGTTTGTCTACTATTCTTGTGACTTTCTTTATTTGAATTTATCTTTGCTGGATGAGATGAAGAAATTGAAGTTCTTGTGTGTTGGCTACCAACAGAAGGTGCCACACTTAAAACATTGTCACTATTATTTTCATCGTCACTGCTGTTTGTGATTGCTGGTGAAGCCCTTCTTTCATGATGTATGGTTGCTCGCTCAACTGAAGATGAATGCACAAGTTCTGGAGAATTACTGGAACTTTTCACTTTCTTAAGCTTTTCAGAATTTAAAGAGCTGGAGCTGATTTCATTCTGCTGCTCATCTTCATACCAAAAAGAGGGGTTGGTATGGGATTTCACTTTCACTAAATTTTGTTGAAGGCCTACATTGATGATAGTTTTGTTTTGCACGGAAGAAAGCTCACGTAGCTCTACGTGTTCTTTAACACTGTTACGGTGTTTTTCTTGTTTCTTGAATCGATGCCTCTTGGATTGATTCGTCTGTTTTGTTTTTCTTTCCTGAACTTCTTCGCTAGACGAGTTTGCACTTCCCAGTAGAGCTTCAAAGTCTTTACGAGTGCTCTCAAGCACTGAAATGGGCGAGGAGGGTAAAATTTGCAATCTGTCTTCAGGCTTCATCTTGCTAAAGTAACGAATCACTGAATCGAACACTGACCACCGCAGGTTTGTTATGATGTTATTGCGCGTTGCTATGGCAACGCCAAATGGACCATGACAACAACCGGAAATCCCTATAGCTATATGATAACTTACTCTTGGAAGCATAGCAATTATGTATTGCAACTCAAAAAAGAAACAAAATTCTATATTAAATGAACGTTTAAACATATTAATTACGTAAAAAATGTGTTAATTGTTGGTGGTGCCGGAAACACAACGTAGAACGAAGGTGACATTTTCCAGCGCCGATTCTAGAAAAACGTAAAACATTTTGGTATAAAAGAACTTGAGCAAAAATGAAGCAAAGAATGCATATGAAATATTGAATTACCTCAAAAATCCCACTACTGAAGGGTTGTCCGAAATGCTGCCAATCCATGAGCTGATCGACGGTTTTGTGCGATTCTTTCTTTTTGTTGCAAGGAGTGCCAAGCTGACAGTCGCGATAATCATTTATCATGTTTCTAGAAAAAAAATTCTCGTTAGTTATCCGCGTAGCAAGAAAAAATCAAATTCAATAATAACTTGTGGCAACTTGGGACATCATGAAATGCAGCGCGTCAAAACCAAAGCAAATATCTAAGTCAAAAAGAATAAATTATTGTACACAGATAGGTCTGAATTTGAATTAACTAAAATGTAAAATTGTTATTTTTGAAATGACATAGGAAACAATTTTGTTTACTAGACTATTGTGTTATTGTTCAAACCGGCGACAGAAGAAAAAACTCAAGTTAACATTTTAAATTTGAACAACGTCAGTACAACTAGCTGTCGTCTACTCGTCTGTCCTGTTCGACAAAGTTCTCTCCAATCTTTCCAACTGTGCTAAAGTTTACAAAACTCTTGACAATTAATCATTTGCTAGGTATAACTTTTGATCAGCCCTTAAGTCGGAGGATGCAACTCTTAGAAAACGTGACACCAAAGTAATCGGAGCTTTAAAAAACAAAACGAAAAAAACAGTAGACGCTCGGATCTACGTGATTTCCGACGAGCAATTTAGCGACTGGGAAGTGACCGAATGACCATCTCTTCTTAATCGGCCTCAGTATCGAATGGCAGGCGACATGCACGCGCTTCAAAATCACGTTTCGACCGAGACAGGATGACTGACTACGTGCGGAGCTCCAAGAATAAGCTGACCTTGATATCAATACTAGGACTCGACTAAGAACTGTTTCCGTCGAATGTTTTACTGAAGCCAGCAAGTACGAGGGTTTCACGACTGTCACGTGTTTAACACACAATAAAAACAGTCTCAAATTCCCAGTTTGGGAATTAATAGCTCTTTCTAAAAGGATGAGGATAATATAAAAGCTGATGTCGGTCGGATGGAAAGTCATCACATCGGCACAGACCGTTCCAGTGACAACTTCACCGAAGATGGAAGGACTTACAGCTACTAAAAATACGAGTTTGTTTGAAGGCACGCTGAAAAACGTTTGTGAAAATTTTCATTTTTGGTCGATCGCAGAACACGAGAAGAATTCCGGAACAACTGTCATCGAAGAATCTTACGGCCACGAAGCTATTCCGGACGGCAGCAATGGACCAACCGACTTGAAGACGACCAGTCCACCAACATCCATGGCGTATCCTAACTGTGATTTGAATATTTGGTTGCGGTCCTGCGAGATAGAAGTGATCAATCCACTGGAAGGCATCACTACTGGAGCCATTCCATTATGGGTCAATGGTAATTTGATTTCAATTTTTTTTTAAAGCTATTCTACAATTGTATTAACTAAAAATGCTTTACCTTTAATAGGAAGCTTGTACAGAAATGGGCCCGGAAAGCAAGACTATGGTCGCCAAAGAGTCAACCATCTTTTCGACGCTGCTGGGCTTCTGCATAAGTAAGAATTCCTGTATTTAAAATTTCATCCTGATAATATTAGACTACGGTTTCACGTTGTTACACCTTTTGCAGATTTAACGTCCGCAATGGCAAAGTAACCTACCAGTCCCGCTATGTCAACTCGACGTCTTACGTGCTCAACACTGCTGCGGGGCAATTGGTAGTCCCGGAATTCACTACTCCAGCAGCTCCCGATCCGTGTAAATCCATATTCCACAGGTAAATAGGCAACACCTCTGTTTTGAAAATATTCCTGTGTATAAAAGCATTTTTTATTTGTGTCAATTTGGTTTGAAACTCACTCAGGATCAGCTCGTTATTCGTTTTGGATCAAGTCGTTTCAGACAACGCGATGATTAGTATTTATCCGTTGGGCAAGGATCTTTACGCCTTCGCCGAGACTCCGTTCATCCATCGCATCGATCCTGTAACTATGGAAACGACAAGACGAGTAAGTCGAGCGAGTAAATCAATGAAGCAATTGAAATATTTACCGGTGATCGTTTGACGTACAGGAAAGCCTTCACGAGACGCTGAGTGTCTTCAATCAATCGTCTCATCCGCACATCACAGAGAGCGGAGAAGCTTATCAACTTGGCCAGAAAATCGGAGCCAAAGGACCGAGCTATGTCGTTATTCATTACCCTCCAGACGATCAAGAATCCAAGGCAACCGAACGAGCTCGCGTCGTGACAACTGTTCCGTGCCGTTCGCTCAAAGAGCCGAGCTACATGCACAGTTTCTCAATCACAGATTCCTACTTCGTCCTGATCGAACAGCCGCTAAATGTCTCTTTCAAGACGGTTTTGAGTAGTTTCCTATCCGGCAAACCTCTGGTTAATTCACTGAAATGGCGTCCAAACAAGGTATCAAACAGAATATAGATTATTATCAGGTAAATTAAATCGCAATTTTACCTAACGCAGAAAACGAGGATTCGCGTGATATCCCGCAAAACTGGAGCTGAATTACCGGTGCAGTACGTGACGGAAGCCTTTTTCTTCTTACACACTGTCAACGCATTCGAAGCTGACGATCACCTGATTGTCGACATCTGCTGCTACGCCAATGCTAAAATGTTGGACTGCATGTACATCGACGCTTTGGAGGTAAAAAAAAAAAATTAAAAATCTGAGAATGGTCATGATTAACAACAACACAATCAACTCTTAATTATTTCTTGATTCAACAGAACGCCCAAAGCGATCCCAATTATGCTTCGCTCTTCAGGGGAAGACCGAAGCGCTTCGTCATGCCGTTGAATCCTAAACAGGGAAAGGAAGGAAATCTGAATACCTACGCTCATTCGTTATCTGAAGCCAAATGGATGAACGGTGGCTCATCAATGTACATCAAACCGGACGAACTTTGCCCGCTGGGCTGCGAAACGCCACAGATCAACTACAACAAATACAATGGTATTTACTTGAATTAAATAACGGTGAATGTCTTTAAAAAATTACTTATTTGTTTGTGCAGGGAAGCCGTACCGTTATTTCTACGCCATTTCTTCGGATGTGGACGCAGAAAATCCAGGCACTGTAAGAATAATTGTTTAAATAATTAATTACGTTGCTTCACTAATCATTTTTCCAATTTTATCATACCATTTTTGATGAAAGCTTATTAAAGTTGACACCATCGAGAAGAAATGCCGGACATGGGGTAAGTCATTCTTAAATAGATTTCGAAATAAACAAGACTAATTTCCAATGACATTTCCAGCTGAGAAGAACGTCTACGCTTCGGAACCAGTTTTTGTCCCACATCCAGATGCAAAAGTACGTAAAAAATTAGTATTACTTATTCTTATACAGGTGAATTTGAAATAACTTCTATTTAACTTACTCTGCAGTCGGAAGATGACGGTGTGCTGTTGTCGTCGATGATATTTGGCGGACACAACGAAAAGCGGACTGGCCTTTTAGTGTTGGATGCGGCTACTTTCAAGGAAATCGGTCGAACAGAATTTCACACTCCTAGCCCCGTGCCGAAATGCCTTCATGGATATTTCTCTCCTACAAAGTAAAATAATATTCTTTGATTCCCCCCAAAGTTCGACCGTCATTTGTAAGAGGAAATTGCTTTTGATAAGGCTCGACTATATTCTTCGTTTAAGTTTTCACTTGTTCAACGTTCGTTTGACATATTCATCACATGCATATACACAAAAACGAAATAATACGATTACACAAATTGCACTGTCATAGCACGTTATCGAGTCATGTGTCAAGTCTTTTGATTTGAATAAATCGAGATACAATACAGTATTAACAAAATATTATTGACAATAATTTCGCTTAAAGTCGCTGAAGGACTATACCTTCTCCCCCTTTTCCTTGAAAATTCGCCACAATTCTCCCTCTTAAGTTCTCTGAATGCAAAATCTGAAGGAGAAATTCAATTCCAATTTTTATTTTTAGCAATAAGAGAGCGCAACAACCAATTGAAATATTTTCTATGAAGGAAACTATAGCAAACCAAGCAAAATATCGACTGGAACCTGAAAATAACAATCTTACACCTTTCTTTTTTTAAAGGCGGCTTCTTTTCGAGCTTCCAATGATCTTCCAAATAGTTTACGAAGCATCTTAGGGAATTAAACTTTGAGAATAGCTGTTTCACCATCTGCTGTCGCATTTCGAAAGATCAAAGTCTCTTTCCAACAATGTAACCCACGCCAAAATTTGACTTGGTTAAACACAACGTCTGTAAAGTTGTAGGCGCCCATACATGCCCATACATTCAAGCGTAAAAAATGTTATCTGGTGGGAGATGGACCTCGCCATTATTGAGCTTAACACAAACTCTAACCATAGGGGTTCGTCACACTCAACGTCAATATTCTATCAGCCTGGTAATTGGTGGCAAATATCGCGAATGATCGCAATGTCAGGTGATAGTACAAACGGCTCTGTGACTTCTTTAAAAGTATACGTTTCCTATGAAATTAGGACATTTTCAACGGAGCTTTTTCCATGTACTGCACATTATGTGCTTATTTCCAGCTGGTGCACTAAGAACTTGAGCACGTCGTAAAAATTTGCTTTCAACAGCCACTTTAAGACACGTACGACTTGTTTGTGTCGTAGCAAGTGTCCATAAAATTTGCACGATTGCCTCCCGTCCGTGATTTTGGTTAGTACTTTTAATTCGTGCAACGAACCTTCGTTGACAGCTTTGCAAAAGAGATCGGCCACACCAGGAGCAGCCATAATGACTAGTGAATAAGGAACACCAATATAATTGGGAATGTAAACAGCACAAAAGAGAAAAAGATAACTCAACAGAAAAAAAAAAAAATGTTGTTTTTGCAAAATTGACGTTGTCTACTCCGATTCCGTTCCGATAATCAACATTGCCCTTTCCCAACGTTTGCTCGCCACCAAGTTGATGATTTCCCCGAAACTTAGTTGTTCACGGAGAAGAGTATAAGCCACCAAGACCCGCCCTCTTTATTTCCTACTACTTCCTTCAAACAGCCTTCCCATTCGTCAGGAGAGTTAATTAAGTTGTTTGTATCACTGCGTATGAAGTTTAATGCGTAAAAAAAAAAGTCTTTTTTCCTCTATTACCTAATACTACTAATTTCATTTGGGAACCGAAATACCGGGATTGGGCGGGAAATTTGATTTTCAAATACAGTTTAGTGAAAGACAGCGAAGTTGCGGTAGATAGACAAAGCGAGCGATACCGTTACCTACAGGCTAAACATAAACCAAATGAAAAATATGAAACAATAACGGCAGCTGACCTTCTCCAAGACAATAACGGAGAATTCAGTTTACCGAAATATTTTCGTTCGTACTACCGTGATATAATTAAACGAACTGAAGGAATTCTCCCGGAAAATGTTCAGGATTGCATCATCTGCACCAACATTGGCTTCGACAGTGAGCAGAAGCTGAAGAAGAGCGGGATCGAGCTGATACTTCTGGAGGATCACGATCAAATTTTTCCTTCGACGAGAAAAGAGCGAAATCCTGTGCCACTTCTGGCCGGCCTGGCCATCCATACGACGGAGCAAGTCAGCCTGAGAGTCAACGTCATCTGAGCGCTCAATTTACCTCATAAAATCAACAGTAAAAAAATTGAATTCAAAATAATCCCATAATTTTTTCATTTAAATTTCCCGCCTTAATCAGGAGATTTAATGGTCCACCCGTTTGTCGAAGCGTCTTTCCGAAAATTCAGCGCTCGAACAACAGCAGGAAACGGTACCCTTGGAACTAACAACTTTGTCTTCTAATCAAGTATTTTTCAAAAAAATTACTCTTTTTTTAAAATCGTTAAATGTAAAACAAATGGAATTTTACAGTATTGCGGAAGGATATCGTTCACTGGCTTATTTGCAGTCCATTCAGGACGATTTGTTCATTCAACTTTTTGACGAGGTTACTTTTTAAAGACAAATTGGAATTGGAAGTTAATTCAACAAGCTATATTTACGGAATAGGTTGTGGTCGATATTTTGGACAATCGACCGTCAAAGGGATGTGAGCGTTCACCAGCGCTACGAAAGGAAGATGTAAAAATGCTGTGACGATGTAAAAAAAAAAAGGTAAACTAGAAAATTTGTCAAACGAATAACGAATTTTCTTGTTTTTTCTTGGCCAACGAAATGGCATTTATAATCAAGTAGCCTACCCAGTTGAAAACTTAATTTCCCAGAACCTTGTGCACAGTCGAGCCCATTAATAAACAAAAGTGGAAGGTCCTACCTTTGATGGCTGACGGTCATGTCTGGAAGAGAAGAATTTCGAAGCTTGACGTTTTCCCTGCTTGGCGTGATGAAATTCTTGAAGAAATTTTCTTCTCCTTTTAGGGACCACGAACGACGCCACGAGTCACGACAAGAGAAATGAACACAACAGGCGGATCACGGATGAAGATGCGTTGGAATCACGATAACTGCAAAGTAGAATTAACAAAAAAATTGATTTGAATTCCACGGCTGTGAGTGACTGAATTGGACACTACACTTGCACATGTTAGAAGCCGAAAAGAAGAAAAAAGAAAAGTTTGTCTCAGAAAAACCGATTTGTGAAAAATGACAACGCCCCTTTTAATTTGAGAGAGAAAGAAGGAAAAACAAACATGAACTATACAGGTGAGAACGTCGAAATTATCTTCCAGCAGCGCAAATCTCGAAGAGCGCATATTTTTTCTTGAACTTGATTAGACGACGATCTCCAATTGTAGCCCTCGTTGGATGATCTCACCAGATTGTGTTGTATCTTCTGCCTAGCTGCATGGTCACTACGAATGCTCTTTGATGAACAAAATTCAATACTCATCAGTGCATTACTTCAATGAAAAAATAAATAAAATTCGTTAACTTACTGGCATCTACGTTGCGTATTGTGTGTACGTTACGACACAACTGTCGATTATAACTTTGCTTTCAAACATGAGATCGTGCCAGTTAGGAATGTACTGCATTAAACACGTCCTCAATCTTGCAATAATCCCATATGGAGGGTTTCGAAAGCAATAACTTAATCCTTCTAGAGGAGCCAAATCTTTGCAGCGAGTTGTTTAAAGACTGTTTCCATAGCCGATTAATTGAACTTCCACGACTTCAACTTGGAGATGCGGGGCTGCTAAAGCCGGAAAATGTTGTCCGGTGAAAGCAAAACTTCGCAAGCTGTTACACGTTTCTATGATCCGTGAAAGGGCTGAGGATGTATCGAGGTGTCGAGTTTCTTTCGTAACCTCAGAAAGTTGATGGTTTCACTTCTCAGTTGCGTACGTATACATCTTATGAAATTCACCAGGAATTTTGTGTCATCTCTTAGAAGGAAAGTCTTTAGTCACGAACACTGCAATAGGAATGTAACTGCTTGTGAGAGCTATTGAGAATAATGAACGATAATGAATAATCACGGTATGTTGCTGGTATGGCGAACGAAGGCGATGCTGTTGTTGGTTTTCGTGACGCTACTTGCAGCTGAGAAGGTGTTAAAAGTAGGTTCCTCATTTACAGACTGTTTTTCCATGGCTTCCACAGCGCAGCAGCTCCAAGTACTTAGCGAAATAAAGATTATGGTCAGAAGCTGATTATTTTCATCAATCAACTTCACACCTTAATAGTTACCATACCCATGCCCACGGGTGCAGCTTTCTAAGCACAATTCCACACACTAACTTTTATGGCAGCTTGTTCACCAGTCAGAACGTGATCCAGGTCCACGAGGTACAACCATCATTCACAAACATGATGTTTGTGGCTGGGGAGGCTTCAATCTCATGTGTTCTGCTTCAATTCCAGGTTCCAGCAGGTTCCAGGAATATCTAGGGCCAATACCAAAATAATACTTGGCAAGAGGCATTTACAACCATGAACAGAGGCAATGGATCTCGCAGACTTACACAAACTCATAACCAACTTCAGACTTGGCTTTAATCGGGTGGAATATAATTAATTAAAAAAGAGTACCACCTCAAATGAAATGAATAACAATATCTAGTTTAATTACCAAATGTCGTATAAAGACAATTTTTACACATCAAAAGGTAAAAGAAGCCCTTGTGCGGAGGAATGCGATCGGGAATAAAGCAGATGACATTGATATTCCAATCAGCAGTACACAATTCCTCCACTAGGTGTAGATACCTCTGCTTCTAGTGATGGCGGCATTTTTGTTTTGGACTATATTTACGCTTATAATTCGGGTATTCCCGTTATCATTGGTTCGATCGTCCTCTGGGAATGGAAATTATAATTACAATATATCCTGATTCAAGAGCGACCAAAGGGAGACGGAAGACTTTATCTGGACGCCATTGGACTCGGAGCAAGAAGGGACCACGGGTCGGGTGGAACATACTTTTATTTGAGCAGTTAGCTTCTATTCCATTTATTTGAATTTTATTTCTCGTTTTCAAAATGAATTCTCCAGGCGAGGCTCGAACTCGCGACCTCGGCATTACTTGTCGGTGCTAACGTATTCGATTTACTGTCTTATAAGTACCATGCGCTAACCAACTGCGCCACTGGAGATGTTATGTACATCTGCGGGCATTAAGCATAAAGATACCAGATAAGTTAGAAATAAAGTGAAACATCCAGCTTACTTCGTGATTACGAAGGTTAGTGTAGTATTTCTCGTGCGTTCCGTAGACAATACAAAGGGGTGGGTCAGGAATCAGGGTTAAGGTTAGTTGTGATTACTTTGTACTTAAATCCAGACCAATATCTCTTCTTCTCTTCTGAATTACTATTATAGTTTACCTTATTTTGCTCATGTTCAAAAAATCCAATTATTCATAATCCATCTGTTTTATTACAAAACGTTTCTCCAGGCGAGGCTCGAACTCGCGACCTCGGCATTACTTCATGTGTGCTAGCGAAATTTAATACTGTCTTATAAGTACCATGCGCTAACCAACTGCGCCACTGGAGATGAGAAAACAGTTCCTAAGAACACGCAATAATCCATGGCATAAAAAAGGTAAATAAGATGGCGATGGGGATTCGAATCTAGATTACAACATTTTGGCTGAGAGTGATAAAACAGTCTCCATCTCCCACTTAAGTCAAGATTTAAAAAATCACACCATTTCAATAAAGCTATACGCTTAGATATTGCGTAATGGTCCTTGAAACAGTGTGAAAACGTAATACAGAATAATAAATAATAGCACACCCAAAAGGTCTCCATAAAGGGCAAGGACTTGGAAGGATCGGCCATCATCATTGATTTTCTCTCCCTACCTCTGCATCGGCGTAAATCCTTTCAGTGACGATTCACATTTCAGAAAACAATTAAGTGGGATTTCCGTTTGACTATACTTGTTACTAAGCTACAACGTTTACGGAAAGTCTGAAACGATACAAACGCGCAGCAATAAAGAAATCGGTGGAAAACACTGCACGAGTCCTTTGCTTCAGAACGATAAAAGTTTGGTTTACTTTTATCCATTTAGTTATAAGGTACGTTAAGCTACGTTGTAACTAGGCAACCAACCACCCACTCCGCAGTAAGTCGCAATAGCAATTTTTATTGATACCTTCTTAAAAACAACATTACCAAACATTACTGATAGTATATGAAACACGATTAGGAGGCCTAAATTTATTTGGACAACTTTCTTGGTGTACTAGTTACATTTTATCTTCTTAAACGCACAAAGCATGCGTGTCAGTTCCATATGTGTCGGTTCCAGGTGGTGATGCAATCACGAGACAGATTTCAAAGATGAACCAAACCAATGAAAACTAGTCGAAACAATAAAAAATCATAAGATTTCATAACAATAATGAATAATTGAATTAAATACCTTTTCATTCGTGTTATTTAGACGCACTGTGGCTGAGGACGAACGATTTCCAACTTGGAGGCAATTGATTTTCAAACGGGATTCGTTTCTGTCTAATGACTTGCGCACAATAGCACGAAAGCGGAAGAACAGAGTAAATAATCGAGTCAAAATAAGGATCACGAACGAGATCGACAAAAGGCAATGTCGAGGTTCTCCAGTCTTTAATTAAACTGATAACGGTATCCCCATTTTTAGTCGCTTGATCGAGATGGCCTCCAGCATCCAGCAATGCCTTGAAAACCATTTTTAAAAATTCATAGGGCTCATAGGCTGACCAACCTTCAAACAAGCAGTGAAACGGAGTTTTGCCTTTTCCGTCGGTAGTTTGGGGATCCGCTCCAGCATCCAGCAGTAGTTGAATGAGTTGAACCCCACTTCTACGACAGTGTCCAACGACCGACTGGCGAAGAAGACCGGTATAATTGTAGTGAAATGTTGGGTTTGAAATTCGAAAAAAAGGAATAAGGCATTCCTTCACATTTGCAATTTGCTCTTGTGTTAAGTAGGATAGGCATTTTGATAACAGAACGCGTATATTAGTTTGGGCATTGGAGCTGTTACGGTGAAAGTATCGCGATATTGAAAACACGTTTGTTAAAGCTGCTCTGCTGTCGCATTTCTTAGGATCAAAGCTTCTTTCCAACAACGTAGTCCACGCCAAAATATAAATTCGTTCAACTGAGTTTTCTGATGGATATTGTAACAATTGTAACAACGTGTTTGTTTGAAGATGAAGGCGATACCCATACACTCAAGCGCAACAATTTTATCCGGCCGAGGGATTGAACTTGCCATTATTGAGTTTAAAACAAACTCTAACCACAGAGGCTCGTCAATGTTAATATCAACGAGATATTCTATCAATTTGGTAATTGGCATTTGATGGCAAATATCACGAATGATCGCAATGTCAGGTGATAGTACAAACGGCTCGGTGACTTCTATCAAATTAAACGTTTCCCATGAAAAAGGACTTACATTTTCAATGGAGGTTTTCCATGTACTGCCCATTATGTGCTTTTCAGTTGTTTTATCAGGAACTCGAGCACGTCGTAAAATTTGCTTTCAACAGCCACTTTTAGACACGCATCACCATGTTTGTTGATACAAGTGTCCATAAAATTAGCCACGATTGCCTCCCGTCCGTGTTTTTGGCATAACGCGTTTAATTCATCAAACGAACCTTCGCTGACAGCTTTGCAAAAGAGATCGGACACATTAGGAGCAGCCATAACGAATAATTAATAATGGAAAAAAAAAACAGTAACTGAGAATGCAAACAGAACAGAAGGAAAAATGTAGCTCAACAGAACAAAAACAAGTGGAAGACTGTCGATATATTGTCGCATTTCTGTCGCAACGTTATTTTTGCAAACTTGACCTTGTCCTACTCCGATTCTGAAAATCGACGTTGTCCTTTCCCCAACGTTTGCTCGCCACCCAAGATGATATTTCCGAAACCGAAGGCGAGCCATCAAGAGCTTCCCCCACTTTACTTTCAAACAACCTCGTCATGGGATGTAATTACATCCTTTTTTTCTTATACAAAATAGGGGACAAAAGAAAAGAAGCTAAGAAATGTTAGAAAGATTTACTGTTATTGCACGGCATGGAACAAGTGCTATGACACAGGACAAGCTTTCAGTTTTGATTCTTTTCCGTGTGACTGTAGCAGCAGAAGGGCGGCATTCATCAAACGAACAAGATGTCGAAATCAACATCAACCCCTAAACCATCGTTGGCAACCTTATCGACAAGGAATGTTTAATCATGAACTTAACAAGGATTATTAACTAGACGTCATAACAGCATAATAATAATAGCTTAACAATGACCGAAAGGAACTGGAGAAAACGCGTCATCATTATTTGCGGTTTAGCAGGGACTCCGGACTAGGAAATCCACAATCTTATCCAACTTCTACAAAAAAATGAAAAAAGAGCCAAGAGAAGTCGAAGTCGAAGGGATGACAAAAAAGTGGATGGACTATTTTCCATAATTGTTCGATTCGATGGCCCCAAAAGTTTATCTACGTACATTTAGATGAATAGTTGTGAGAGATTTCGTCTTACCTTTGGTTGCTTGTCTTCACGAAGTTCTCCTTGAGCCAATGTGCCTGTAGATACAAATAAGTATTTCATTTCTGTCTCTGCTTTCTGCAACTATAAATGTGATTGGCTGTTAAATAAATTGAGCTGAAAATTGGCATCATAGACGAACACCTTTTGTTCTAGAGCTGATGGAGTAGATGGTGGTCCCACTATGAATTCAGCCATGTCCTCAGATCTCTGCCATTTGGCCTGATCGGGAGCTGTTTGATGTCTCTCTTTTTTAAGTCCTCACTATCTGTTATTAGATACCTGTATATAAAACAAAACACATGATAAAGGAATAAAATTCAGATAAAGAATTAAGAACAACCATTCAACTTAATAGCGTAACCCGTTATTCGAAAGACCGTAAACTAAACCCTTTTGATTGAAATTTGAATCAGCTGTTTTTATTTTGTTGAGCAATATCAATAAAGCCACCTGGCGGACAAGTTATTAACACTGATAAAAACGAATTTGATTAGCGCTGGCTTCAATTTGTTTTCATTAGGCCTAAACTTTCCTATTCCCTTTCTAATTCAAGAAATTTGAAAAGGAATCTAAAAAAGGTACACTGTTGGTAACGACTACGAAGTACGTTATTCAATTTATAATAAATAAATCCAGTGGTCACAGCTCCCTTTACAAAAAAAGCTACGACAGAGGATGTACCCTGCAACCTGACTACGACCGACTACTGGAAATTTGTCAATCCAATGATTCAAAGTTAGTCATTTTAATAAAAATTTTTAACACTGGAACGGCCGCCTATCCTTTGCACTAAAAAACCGCAGCAATGCGTGCATTCAAACTATCCATTCAAGCAAAATCTTTCGGTTCATGTAATAGTAAAGTAATAACATACCACAACAAAAAATGAATGAATAAAATAGGGCTGTAAGAATTTAAGCACAAGTCTTCGCTATACATGAAGTGTCTTTAAAAAAGATGTGATCAATTTGATTTGCAAATTTACTTGGCCTATCCAATCAATAACGTTAAACACTGATTTTCACGATTAATCAACGAAGAAAAACAATCAAATTAAAACGAGTTTTAATGTTATTTTCAAATCGCCATCTAATCACCAGCCCTCGTATATGTTTCTGAACAGAAAAAGTAATTTTCGTAGATTCAATTATTATTACTATTACAACTATTACAATTATTATTCCGCTTCAGCGCATAAGAAAACTTGTAACTCAGTGCGGCGCATTGTCCGGCTAAAGATCAGAATCCGCAACTTTTTTGGAAGATCGCATAGGAAACATTGAATTTAGTGGCGTGGCGTATTTTTTCGATTGAGTTCCAGACTTTTCTCTCAACAACTTGGCCAATCCAAATTGATCCTTTGGCGTTGCGTTCTCCTTTTCTTCGTTGAGCTTGGCATATGGCGCGTTCATATTCAAATAGTCCGAGCTGACCGACGACTCCATGTGGCTGCAGATAATTTCTTCCATTTGACTGAAGGTGGGCCTCTCCTTGGGATCCGATTTCCAGCAATCGGCCATCATTTCACTGAAGAAGTTGGGCGCCAGTTCCGGTTTGTCCATCCGATATCCTTTTTGAATTTCTTTCATGAGTATGTGACCGACGTCCATACCTAATTCAACAGAAAAATATTCGTAATTAGGCCTACATAGAATTAATTATGGATTAGGGAAACGTCAAATTCACACCTGGATATGGAACTCGGCCAAAAGAAAATATTTCCCAGAGGACAACTCCGTACGACCAAACGTCGGATTGACTGGAAAAGATGTGATCAATCAAGGATTCAATCGCCATCCACTTCACCGGCATCAAACCCTAACATTTAAAATATTATTTTTAAAAAATCAAATTATTATTTTTAATATTATTATAAAGAAAGGTTATAACTTTAATTTTCAATTACTTGTCCGCCTTTTTCGTAATTTTCATCGTAATACATTTTCTTCGCCATTCCAAAGTCGGCCACTTTTGCTATTCCATGGTCAGCGAGCAGAATATTTCGGGCGGCCAGATCACCATGGAGGACCTATCCGTAATAATGCGAGTCATATCCAGTAATATCTATGTCTTCACTAGAAAGACTTACCTTTTTGCTAACCAGGTAGTCCATTCCTCGAGCTATTTGAAAAGACCAAGAAATGAGATCTGTTGTTGAAATCGGCCGATCTAAGTTTCCGTCCAGATCTTGTAGGTTGGAAACTGCCATAGAAACAGACAAACAGAAGGATTTATTTCATTCCGGGGTAATTCGATAATCATTTAAAATTAATCTGACATGTGCTTTTACTTGAGACGTCTAAAAATTCAGAGGATGAATTCACGCCAGGATGATCGTCAGCTTGCGAATCGCTCGTCTTGACTTGCGATGAGTTTTCTTCCCATTTTGACCTGTGGATTTTAATTCAATTAAACTTTTTTATTACGTCAAAATGAAGAAAGTTCTTTACCTGGTGAAATGGCTTTCTAATTCGTCTTGCGTTTTCAGGTTCCCAAATTCGTCCACCAAATTAACAAAGTTCTTCCTGTGGTTTATCAAAAACGATTGCAAATTCCCGAACCGACAATATTCAACGATCACTAAAAGTTCTCCTAAAAAGTATAACGACAATTGTAAGAAAATACGCAACATGTTCGAACACTTTGGACTAGTTAATTACCTTTGTGCATTTGCTTAGTGCAGGCTCCCAGCAGATTGACGACGTTGAGGTGCGATCCCAAATAGACGAGGATTTTCAGTTCACTGATAAGTGCTTCCATTGCAGTGACGTTGGCTTCCGACCGAACCATTTTGACGGCCACTGTTTTGACAGTTTCTTCAGAGTCTTTGAGTCCCACTGCTTCCGCTTTGACTACACGACCAAAGCAGCCAACTCCCAGCTGGACTCCTAAAATAACAATGAGAATAATGATTCTGTTTTTGAAGACATGAAACTAGAAAATAAAAACGAACCGAGTTTCAGTCGACTTCTTGGAAATTCCCAGCGTCTATCATAGGGTAGGAACTCTACCTGGTCTTCAATTGGTGACTGGTTATTAATTTGATTGGCATTTCCATTCAGCAATCTCATTAACGCTTCCTGTGAAACTCGTTGGTTCTTTTGTTTGATATTTCAAATTTAGCGAAAGAATGAAAGAACATAAGTAAGATTCCATACACATACATGAGGCCTACTTGTTAATTAATTAATGCATAAAATATTTATACCTTGTCGTAATAAAATTTAACTCCAACGATGACAATTAGTACCAAAAGTAAAACGGCAAATGTTGTAGAAACGGCGATGACGACGGTCTCGACATTTTCTGGGATTCTGTCAAGGTAAGAGACCGTGAAATTTCTGTATTTCACATCACCTGGAAAGCTGACTTTCCACTGACAAGCGTAACTTCCATTTTCACCCATCTTTCCTTGCAACGGTAAGATTGAAGAGGTACTATCGGAGTAGACTGGTCCTGAATATTCTTTCCCATCCTGTAAACGTAATGTTTGATAAATATTTTAAATGTGAAGAATTAATTTTGAATCAAATCATTCACCTTAAACCATGTGATGCGAGTATTCTGAGATCCTTGAAAGCAAGTTAAGTCTTGAGCGATATCCTTCTCAAGTTGAACAGATCTAAGCTTAGAGTCGCCATTTAATTCTGAAAATTGACCGAATAAGAATCGATTTATTTTTCAAGTTTCAATATAATACGAATAAAAAGTTTCACCTCTGAAATAGCAATAGAAAATTAAGTCATCTACCTTTAACGCGAAATGAAATATTTTCAGTGAATTTACTTCCTTGGCATTGAAAGGCATAGGCATCTGAACTTATGTCGAAAATGTAAAGTTTATTTTCGTAAAGTGCCTTATTACCATCATAGTCAAATTTCTCTCTTGATATTTTAATGCCTGAATTATTTAAATTAATTTCTCTAGATAATGCGAATCAAGGACTCAAAAACTTCAAGGTTCAAACCTTCAGATGGATTCATTTCCTCAATTATTTGCATTTGTCCATTTCCGTTGATTTGGTAGGACCATTTTGGTGGAGTAGAGGACGCGGCATATTGGTAAGTTCGGCAGCTTAAAGTAACGTTACTTCCTTCAAAAGGATCATTTGCGCCATCAATTTTTGCGAGTTCCATTCCTATTAAATTTAGATTGTTTAAATTAATAATTTCGTATCGCTTTGCTGAAATCTAGTACGCGCCTACCAGCGATAAATAAAAATAAATCGCGTGTATGTTTCTTATTTTTATAGGTCCCTATGCAATTAAAAATGCCATTGTCGTCAATCTTCGCTTTCTTGAGTTTTAGTCCATTTCTTTTTTCGAAAGACCAATTTGAATTGGGATCTGACAGCAAATCGCTCTGATAATAAATTGGAACCCAATATAAGTTGATTGTCTTTGGTTTGCCGAGAAGATTTTGAATTTTTCTTACTTTTGGTTCCAGACAATTTTGTCCTCTTACTGTGTATTGATGTCCGTGTATAAGAGAAACGTTCACATCCGGATGAGTTGGTTTGCATTTGAACGGGTAATTAGTTTCACCGTGTGGGATGATGATGTAATATTCATTACCCTCGATTATTACAAGTTCCGTATCATCTAAAATAAAATTGTTAAGAAATGACACTCAGTAAAGTGATTTTTTTAAATCAAACGAACTGAAAACATAGACGTATTGGTTGACTGTAAATGTGTTTGCAAAGCCGTAAGGGATACCCCTACAACCAAAGTTTCCAGTGTCTCTGGCTCTTGCGTTGACCAGAGACAACGTCGATGTCATGTGGGTCTCATTCCTTCCAAACGTTTTGAGAAGGCGGTTGTCCAAGTCGCTCAACTATTTAATCAAATGACAGATAAAATATTTTAGTGAAAAAAGAACGGCTGTAATCTGCATCGCAAATGGTTTTCTATACTTCCGCATGATTAGTTAAATAATCTGGAATTTTCCACGAAAAATTGAACGTGTTCCTTTGATTTTCGTTTTCAAAGGCGTAGACGCACGTCAACGTGAGAGTTGTTCCCGCGTCGATTATTCGTTCACCCCCACCAGGAATCATTCTAATATATTGGGCTAAAGTAAAATTAGAAGAATCAATTTATAGTTCATTTAACAGGATAACAAATTACTTTCTTTAGAGATCTCGGTGGGCTTGGGGATCTCCGGGCAACACGATCCTGAACTTCCATCCACTAATTTACAGGATGTTGATCCATTAGTGGGACGAACTTGTTCGTACCAATAGGAACAATCTTTGGCCTGTCGGCACTCTGTCGTCAAAATCAAACTGTTGTTTCCATAAAAACCGCAGTTTTGAGCACCACTGCTGTTGTCATTTTTCCAGTCATCTTTCGCTGAGAAGTAAAAAGGAAAAAAAATGTCAAAAGTTAGTTGGATTCAATTTAATTTTGTCAATAAATATGTTAATAATAATAATAATGAATTTTGTTAATACATACCTGGTTCAGATCCAAACCTCCAGGGAATGATGCCACAAATGGTTGGGATCTTATAATTATCTTGACGAGGTTTCGTCAATGGCGCCTTCTGCATGTAACAATTCTGTTCATAACCAAACGAAAAATGGCTACATTGCGGGTTAGCAATACACAGTCGACCACACTCTTTTCCTTGAGCATCCGTAAGGGGAATTATTCCAATATCGTTGCGGTGAAAGTAACAGTCGGTCCGCCATTTGAATCCACCGTCGCCAGTGTTCCAATCTGTCAAATTCTCGGCGATCACTAGATGTATCAAAGATAACATTGCGATTCCAAACAGAATGTACATCGAAGACATTTTCACCTTTGTCATTCAACTACACCTGTTGATTTAAACACTTTAATTACAGACGTTAATGTAATTATACCTACGAAAGTAACTCTTTCGACCCTAAGGGTGTAGACGATATTTATTTAAGCTCTTTAAAGTTTTGAGGTTACTTCACCCCTTGCAACGCCCCTTTCCGATCAGACTTTTTTAAGCTCTTGTCAGAGTAGGTCGTCGCTTAAACTTGTGTCGCTAAAACAAAGTTTCTTTCGTCGACCCTAATTTCATTTGCAGTTATTCAATTCCAGTTTATTCAACGTGATTCGCTTCTCGCTTTCCGTGATTCCTTAGTAGAATCGTAGTAAAATGCCAAGACACCCTCGTGACAGGTGGGAGTTCCCAAATGGCCCCGATGACCATCGTTTTGCCTATCGCTTTGACAATCCAGGCCCGTTAGGTTACGATCAGGGTCGGGAGCGTCCCTACAGCTGGTATGATCCTTACTATCCGGAAGCTAGAGAAGAATTCAGTTATAGGGAGAGATCCCCGTTGAGAAGGTACAGCAATCCCCCTGACCCTCATCATTATGGAGGTAGCTACGGGCCGTACGATTACGCCGATGTATACAGGAGGCGCCCCGATTACGATCCACAATCCTATCCAACGCATGGCGATTTTCTGCAGAACGACGAGGAAAACGTAGAGGACTTAGTGCCAGAAGAGAGTCAGGAAGAAGAATGGGAAGGCGATGATGAGGATCTTGTCGTAATCAGGCGTCCATGGCGACCGCGTAGTGGAAATTCAAATACCGACGGCAAGACGAATACGTCTCAGACGACCGGGGTCGGATCAAGTGGGGCCGGCACGAGTGGAGCCAGTACGAATAGGGACGGGGCGAACGAATCAAGACAAAACGCGCCGACGGAAGCAAGCACAGAGCACGCGTTAGTCCCAGAACCTAGAGTACAAACCCAACAGCCAGACGACGAGACAAGAATTATTCCGCTTTCGATTATCCCAGGACAAATCTGTCAAGAAATCGCGTCTTTACTCGCTTCCGGAGTGTCCACGGCCGAATCAAAGGAAATATCGAAATCATTTCAACTCAAATTCGAGGAGGAAGACCTCTCGATTTTGCCGCCGAAGTTAGATGGTTGGATGAGCCGCCGGGCGAAAGAAAAGGTCGTTTTCAAACTCGTTAGCGCCAGAGAAGAAGCGCTCGTGAACACTCAGCTGAAGATTATGGACATTGGCCCACCTCTCATCGATATGTATACGAGGTTGTCTGCCTTGAATGATGAATCGCGTGAAACCGCACGTATGCGTGGTTCTATCCAAGCCGCTTTACGACAGTGGGGCCGGGCGTTCGCGCATATTTCAAAAAAACGCCGCGAAGCAGTAGTCAGCGTCACTGACCCCAGGGTAGGCTATCTACTGAAAGACGATAACGTCTTCGTTTCCGGAAAGGAGGCCCGCGAGCTCCTGTTCACCGGAAAATTCCTTGATCTCATGTTGAAAGAGGCGAATCAAGATGAAACCTTGGCGAGACGGGATAAGGCGGTTGCGGCCGCAACCCGTGGTCGGAGAAATCCAGTTCGGTCGACCAGGAGGGACCAGCCGAGAGATACTCCAGGCCGTCAAGTACATTTTGCGGACCACCAGCAAAACGATCGTGGCAGAGGACGCGGCCGGAGAGGTTTCGTGGATTTTAGAGGCACCCGCGGACGCGGTGGCGCCAGTAGAAGGTACGAATTGTCCCCCTTGATACCTTCTAGCCCTTATTCATGTAGCCAGTCCCCCGAAAGCGTTAAGGTTGGGGCTAGATTGCTAGATTTTGCACATGTTTGGGCTACCATAACAGACGACCCGTGGGTACTAAACACGGTTAAGAATGGGCTAGTAATTAATTTTTTGTCTCAACCAGCACAAAATTTTTTGCCTCACGATGTCGTGATGTCGGACGAAATGCAGTCAGTCTGCAATTCTGAACTTTCTAGTCTTTTAAAAAAAGGGGCAGTTACGGAAGTAACAGATGGATCAGATGGTTTCGTGTGTTCTTTCTTTTGTGTCCCAAAGAAAAGCGGGGGTTTTAGGCCTATTGTTAATCTCAAGCCACTCAATCGTTTCATTGTCTACGAACACTTTAAAATGGAGAATCTAGAGACGGTTCGTTATTTAGTCAGGGAAGGGGATTGGTTCATAAAATTAGACCTCAAGGACGCCTATCTGACGGTACCCGTGAATAGCTCACAGCAGAAATATCTCAGATTCGCATGGAAAGGTAGGGTATACCAGTTTAGATGCATGGCCTTCGGTCTCTCTCCCGCCCCTAGGATTTTTACAAAAATCCTGAAAGTAGCAGTGGCCTTTTTAAGAAGACGGGGCATTCGGATAGTCGTTTATCTTGACGATTTTTTAATAATGAACGATTCGGAGGAAGGTGCGCGCGCAGATTTAGAAACCGTTTTACGTTTATTACAGTCCCTGGGTTTTCTAATAAATTGGGAGAAATCTGTCACCACTCCATCTAGGGTTATGGAATACTTGGGAATGGTCATAGATTCGGTACGTTTATCATTCGCTCTCCCTCCTATTAAGGTCCAAGAAGTCAAGAAAATGTGCACAAACGCTCTGAATACGGGGCAAGTCCCTCTTCGAGATGTTGCGTCCATTTTAGGCAACTTTACGTGGGCGATCCCTACCATACCTTTTGCCCAGTCGCACTATCGGAGCATGCAGAGATTCTATATAAACGAATCTCAGAAAGCGCTAGGCGACCTCAGCGTTAAATGTGTTCTCTCAGTCGGGGCGAGATCTGACTTGGAATGGTGGGTAGCCAATCTCGAAGAAGCGAACGGGAAAGAATTTTTTCCAAAAATAGCGGATATTGAAATTTTTTCGGACGCGTCGCGCTCAGGCTGGGGGGCCGTCTGTGACGGAATAACAACGCGAGGGCCTTGGACGACGGATCAATCGACTTTGCATATCAACTGTCTTGAGCTACTGGGCGCTTTATATGCTTTACAATCATTTGCCAAAAACGCGCACGGCCTTTCCATAAGGATACACTTAGATAATTCCACTGCAGTTTGCTATATAAACAAAGGAGGGGGTACCAAATCCACTGAATTAACAAAGATAGCGAAAGAACTAACTAGTTTTTGCGAGCAGCGGGAAATATCAATCGTAGCGACTCACTTGGCGGGGGTGCTCAATATTGAGGCAGATAGGGAATCAAGGGCCACCAGCGACGCGAGCGACTGGATGTTGGATCGCGCAATATTCAGGAAATTACAGATCGTATGGCCGACCGAGATCGACTTATTCAGCTCATTTTGGAACGCCCAGTTGCCCACTTACGTTTCGTGGCGACCACAACCCGAATCAACGGCGATAAATGCTTTCTCTATTAATTGGTCGGGAAGGATGGGATACGCGTTCCCCCCATTTGCCTTGCTTTCTAAATGTCTTGAAAAAATTAGAAAGGAAGCAGCTAATATCGTTATGGTTTGTCCAGTCTGGCCAGCGCAACCTTGGTTCCCAGTTCTACTAGAACTAGCGTGCGACGTCCCAGTCCTCCTACAACCAGCCCCCAGTCTTTTGACGTCAGCGAAGGGAGAGCCACACCCCCTATTGGAGACAGGCGCACTTCAGTTAGCCGCCTGGATGTTATCCGGCGAGAGTTCCGCCGGAAGGGATTTTCGGAACCACTGGTCGATTTACTCGTGGCCGGCAACCGAGCTACAACACATTCGACATACGAGTCGGCATGGCGATGTTGGAATAATTGGTGTGTTCGACGGGGTGAGAATTCCTTGTCGAACTCTTTAAATTCCGTATTAGAATATTTGGCCGGATTGCATAGAGCGGGCAAATCTTATAGTGCCATCAATATAAATCGCTCGATGCTGTCCAAAACCCTCCCGTCTGTCGACGGTCATCCGGTCGGAACCCATCCTTTAGTAAAAAAGCTCCTCAATGGTTGCTACAACCTCAATCCCCCGCGTCCTAAGTACAATAGCGTTTGGGATCCGGATGTCGTAATTAAATATCTCTCAACTTTAGGCGAAAATCGCTATATTCCACTCCCAGCTCTAGCTCGCAAGACAGCGGTTTTGTTGGCACTAGCTTCTCTCCTGAGGGTTTCGGAACTATCGTCAATTGATATGCAGTCAGTAGTATTTTCAAGCAACGGAATTAAATTCACGTTGCTTAAACCCAGGAAAGCGCAGCATAGTGGACCTTTGAAATCCATCGTTATTCCCAGCATTCCGGACGCCGCATGTTGCCCTGTGGAAGCGATCAGAACGTACATCGACCGTACATCTACCCTTCGAAAAAACACAAACATTAACTCTCTTTTTATCTCCCTTATCGCGCCGTATAGAAGCATCACGGCCAACACAATGAGCGGTTGGATCCGTTCGTCTCTTAAAGCGGCCGGAGTCGACACAACGGTGTTTAAAGCTCACTCTACTAGAGGAGCAGCGGCCTCAAAAGCCCTAGCGTCCGGTTTATCGTTAGATAGCATTCTGAAAGCGGGGCAGTGGAGTAGGGAATCTACATTTAGTAAATTCTACCAAAGGGACATATTGCCGTCGGTAGCATCGACAATAATCGATCCTACCTCCAAATAGCGCTCGATCAGCTTTGAAGTCACCCTTAGGGTCGAAAGAGTTACTTTCGTAGGTATAATTGAAAATTACCAGAGGGATCGCTCAGCGATCCCGAAAGGTAATTATGATTATACAAGAAATAACGAAAGAAGACCCTAAGGGTCCTTATTCCCTCCCACACCACCCTATTTCGTTATTTTGGGATCGCGCCTTCAATGTTCTTTCATAATTTTTTGAACTCTGTTCCATCCAGGCGAGGAGCAAGCGACAAACAAGAATGATGGCATCTTCCTTTTTTCCTGCAACTCAAGTTATAGTCGTGAACGGATTGGGAGCCTTTTTTTTCCGGTACCGCCGGTTTTTTTGCCCAAACAGCAGTGTTCCAATTTTTTCAGTTTCTGTACACCGTTCAAGCTATGTTGTAGCCCACTTGTTAAATGTCACGCTTGTTTCATTGATTATTTTGTTCCCTCACCCCAATATGCATTGCAACATTCATTTGCCCAACTTTATATTATTCTTCGAATCAGCCACCAAAAAAGTCTGATCGGAAAGGGGCGTTGCAAGGGGTGAAGTAACCTCAAAACTTTAAAGAGCTTAAATAAATATCGTCTACACCCTTAGGGTCTTCTTTCGTTATTTCTTGTATAATCATAATTACCTTTCGGGATCGCTGAGCGATCCCTCTGGTAATTTTCAATTCAGGCTCATGTTCTCAACTGTAAGAAAAAGTCTAACAACTGAACGTTCAAACAAAATGTGAACTGAAAATTAACTGGTTCCCACTCAACTTCACATCCTGACCGTTGTTTCAGGCAAGTTAAAACATTTTCCAAGTCTGAATTCGCAGTTCGCAGCCGAATGGATTTCCACGCAGATAAATTATGCAAGGAAGAAAATTGCGTGCGCGTCTCTACGGATCTCCTTTCGTTCGCACACTGCCAGTTTTTATTTCTTTTCTTTCAAAAGATTGCGACGGACGTGGAATAATAATAATAAACTTAAAATAAAAGATTTCACCTTCGGGAGCACAGCATTAGTTGGCCTCTAAACAGAGCAACAAAAGTTCTTGCGTGTTTCGTCTAGTTTCTGCGATTTCTGCCTTTATATGAATACTAAAAACCGTCTTTTCCTGTGTACATTTAACATTATCCTTAACCGATTTGGAACTTGGAAACCATATCTGGCGTGTTGAAAGCAACAAGCCGAAACCGCAAATTGATTTTCTCTTTCACAACACGTAGAGAATTTTTGGGTTAGCGGTTACTTTTACTATGCTTTTGACGGTAGCAAAAACGTAAAGCAATTAATCTCCCGGATGAGGATGTGGATTTCCCTTTCTTCAATTGCACAATGGAGATAGGTAATTACTGATCAACTTTTGAATCCATATGCAATACGTCAACATTGTTATCACTTAGGCTAGGTTGATGTTATCCAGTTATAACTTATAACCCATAGTAAAGCTTTCTTTTTGAACTCGGAGCAAGACGGGACGACGGGGCGAGTGGAACATGATTTCATTTGAGCAGTTTGCTTCTCTTCGATGCCTTAAATTATGTCATGGTTTTCAAAATGAATTCTCCAGGCGAGGCTCGAACTCGCGA
Organism: Daphnia pulicaria; assembly: GCF_021234035.1. Taxonomy (NCBI): domain Eukaryota; kingdom Metazoa; phylum Arthropoda; class Branchiopoda; order Diplostraca; family Daphniidae; genus Daphnia; species Daphnia pulicaria. The sequence continues at coordinate 12,199,442 of NC_060916.1, forward strand.
CCTCGGCATTACTTTTATTTGCTAGCGTATTAGATTTACTGTCGTATAAGTACCATGCGCTAACCAACTGCGCCACTGGAGATATTTTACACCTCTGCGGGCATTCAGAAAGCCGTGGTGGGTTACTTGAATTCAACAACTCTATTTATTGGGGCTGTTGTTAATCGAATTTTTTCATGGGGAGTGTTGGAGAAAAACGAGAAAGTGGAAATAAACTAAGAGAACCAACTTGCTTCATTACGACGGCGGTAATCAGAATATCTGAATGCAGCTCAACAAAGTAAGCTAAGAAGTGCACTATGACGAAGGACGGCCTTCAATTTTGATTCTTTTCTACGTATGACTGTAGCAGCAGAAGGGCGGCAATCAACAGCCGAACAAGATATAGAAACCAATAAGATACATACACCCCTAAACCATCGTTGGCAACCTTAGCTACAAGGGATATTAATCAACAAACAAGGAATATTAACTAAGACATCATAAAGTATCCCTATGCAATGTCGACGAGGGCCTGACAAGAGCTGATCAACGCAGGTTTTCACGTACGTGTTTTCATCATTGCCTGATCATTGCATACGAAGTTGTAAGCGTTATTTAAAAAAAAAAAAATGCAGTTTGCATTACGTCAGCGGGCACGACTGTGAACCCAAAATCTTCCGGAAAAAAAATACCCTATTTGATGCTCTTCTTGATTAGAGGAATCGCTTCTGACTACCAATTTCTTTTGCGAACGGAAATACCGGGATTGGGAGGGAAATTTGATGATTTAATTTTCAAATACAGTTTAGTACCTACCGCTAATACCTCGATATTAATTGTCCCCCATTCCTTTGTGAATTCCACAATTATTTAAACTGCATTTGCATATGCAACGATTTTACTAATAACAGATTAAATCGAATAAATGAACCGACGCAGAACTCTAAATTCTCTGAAAAAAAAGTTGGCAGGTGATATACAAATTCCAATTTTTCTTAGAAATAAGAGAGTGCAAATCTTCAAAAGTGTTACCCCCAAGGCATTTACACTGATGGAGGCTCATGACTTCTAGAGAATCGCAGCCGTTTAACAATAATGATCTGATGCAACGCAGCGTCACTGAATCGCAAACAAATATAGTTCCAGCTTTTGAAGGTGCTTGAATCGGTGACTTTTGAAGGCCTCCAGTAAGACCTCATCAGTGAGCGAATCGCAAAGACCAATTGAAATTTTTTCGAGTGAAGGAAAAGATAGCAAAACAAACAGAATATCGGCTGGAACCTGAAAATAACAAGTCAACACCTTTAGTTCTTTCAAAATAGGCGGCTTATTTTCGAGCTGGAAGAAGTCTTCGTTCTTAAACGAGACCGAAGCACCGCTGATATACAAGGTATTAATTAGTTAATTTGCGTAAATTTGGGCAGAAGTCAATTATGCTGGAAATACAAACTAATTTTACATCCCTCAAACATAAGAGTCTCCAATCATCTTCTAAATAGTTTACGAAGCATCGCGAAGCATCTTAGGGAATTACACTTTGAGAATAGCTGTTTCATCATATCTGTTGTCGCATTTCGTAGGATCAAAGTCTCTTTCCAACAATGTAACCCACGCCAAAATTTGACTTGGTTAAACACAACGTCTGTAAAGTTGTAGGCGATGCCCATACATTCAAGCGTAAAAAATGTTATCTGGTGGGAGATGGACCTCGCCATTATTGAGCTTTACACAAACTCTAACCATAGGGGTTCGTCACACTCAACGTCAATATCCTATCAACCTGGTAATTGGCATTTGATGGCAAATATCACGAACGATCGCAATGTCAGGCGATAGTACAAACGGCTCGGAATCTTCTTTAAAAGCGTTTCCAATTAAAAAGGACGTTACGTTTTCAATGGAGCTTATCCATGCACATTATGTGCTCTTTCAGCTGGTTTATCAGGAACTCGAGCACATCGTAAATTCGCTTTCAACAGCCACTTTAAGACACGTATCGCCTTGTTGGTTGCAGGGTGTGTCCATAAAATTCGCCATGATTGCCTTCCGCCCGTTCTTCTGTCTTAACACTCTTAATTGAAATACCGAACCCTCGTTGAAAGCTTGCAAAAAGGATCGGCCACACAAGGAGCAGTCATAATGACTAGTGAATAAGGAACAACAATATAATTGGGAATGTAAACAGCACAAAAGAGAAAAAGATAACTCAACAGACAAAACAAAAACAAGTGTAAAATTGTTTCTGTCGAGTGTCGATATTATTGTCGTATTTCTGTCGTAACATTAACGATGTTTATGAAAACTTGCGATTATCCGAGACGATACTGCGATTCCTCACCACCTAAGTTGATGATTTCCCCGAAACTTGGTTGTTCACGGAGACGCGCATAAGCCACCAAGACCCGCCCTCTTTATTTCCTACTACTTCCTTCAAACAGCCTTCCCATTCGTCAGAGGAGTTAATTAAGTTGTTTTTATCACTGCGTATGAAGTTTCATGCGTTAAAAAAAACCTTTTTCCTCTATTACCTATATACTACAAATTTCATTTGGGAACCGAAATACCGGGATTGGGCGGGAAATTTGATTTTCAAATACAGTTTAGTGAAAGACGGCGAAATTGCGGTAGATAGACAAGCGAGCGATATCGTTACCTGTGGACCAGCACTGTATAGGAAGGGTGGTGGGTGCCCCCCCCCCCAGTAGAAAAAACACCCCCCGTCTTATCGCCCCTCCAAAAAACCAACCCCCCGCAAAAAGAGCCCCCTCCCACCCACCACCCTTCGACCCCTTCCCCCAATCCGAACCGCAAAAACGAAAAAAGCGGTTTAATCGCCGGCGCTCACGATCCGCTGAACAGATCGTGATGATTTTCACATCCAATTATTCGTCTCAACAACCTTGACTACATCCACTCTGAACAGACAAGATATTTGTAAAAAAAACCACGAAACCCGCCAATTGTCCAAAAAACCGACGAAAACCCAGTCCCAATAACACCCCCCCAGGACCCTCTTGTAAGCCAAGAGGGAATGAATTTCATTGAATCTGAGTCACACTACTAGTCAAAAGTTATTAACGGTATGAACAACTAGCTCTGTCTCCCAACATAGCTTCCGAGAAGCTTCCGATTAATTTCTTGTGACCCACATTAACAAAACAAGGCCAAGGTCAACAGACCACGGTCTTTATCTGTGCAATCAGTATTAAGCAGTAGGGGCAGAGTCATGGAAGGTATAGGTCTCGTAAATTTACGTGCTAAGAAGTGAAATTCTCAACGATTTTCATTTATTGAATTATTTTACGTACTTTGATATCGTGAGAATGCCTATTGCTAGAAGTGAAAAAGTAAAGTCTCTTTACGATTCATGTGTGAATTGTGTTATAAATCATATCACTTATTTCATCCGTCCACAGCAGAATCAGGAAAAGATGATTGAAATTAGAGAAAAGCACAATCTTCTTCTTCAGTTACGTAAGTAATCCCTTAATTTGTTAGAAATAACACATGTTTATAATCTGTTCCTTATTCTTCAGCTTTTCATATTTTGGAAGAAATATTCGAAATCCTTTTTCACGAAAGTGTAGCGACGAAAGACGCCATACTCAATCTGGTTACATCACAGTTTACATTTCTGACACTGTTTGGGATACCTTATAATGAAAAAAACTCCAAGTTTTTCCCAAAGTTTATGAAATTGCAAGTTCTGAAGCTTTTTGACGGTGATGACACTGCAAGCATGCCAGTAGATGACCATTGTTTACAATTTATTGGAACTCATTGCGAACATTTGAGGTATGGTAATTATTTTGTGTCCTCTTTTATCAGTTGCTATGATTAATCATTTTTAAATCTTTCTGAAGAACGTTGGATATGCAATACTGCTTCGAAGTTACTGATGTCGGTATTCAGTGGCTGTGTTCGAGCACCATAGATAACCAGGAAGTTCACGGAGGAACTGGGAAATGCAAGTCTTTAGAAGTGCTGAAAGTTCAAAATTGTTGTAATGTTACCAAAAAGGGGATACAAGTAGCCCTAGAAAATTTACCATTATTGAAGGTGCTCCATCATCAATTAACTTTTGATGTCTTGGTAGAATTGGCTCAGAAAACGGTGAATCAAGAAGTTCCGAATGTTCCAACATTTCCCTTGTCTGTACTGCGAGTATACGAACAACAATTGAGGGATAAGGAGGAATATACTATCGGTAGCATTGGGAAAGCACTGTCTCTTTGTCCTTCTCTCGTTAGGCTGGATATACGCTTAGTGAAAAAAATTACTGACAGCGACCTACTGGGCATAACAACTTTAAAAATGCTCCGTGAACTTACACTGTATAGATGGATAGGAGAAGTAATTGATGTCACTTTTGACGGTGGAGTTGACCCACTTCTAGTAGTTATAGGAAGTTCTTTAACTTATCTGAATCTTTCCTGTTTTAGAATAGTCAATTTTTCGGCCATCATCGAGTATTGTCCAAATTTGGGCTGTCTTACTTCTCACTTGTATATGCCTCTTCTCTGCTTTCCTATAATATTGAAACAATTATTTCGAACTGAATGTAGGAGGGAGAAATTTTGTTTGTCACAACTTGAGAGGCTGGATGTAGAATACTGTCCTACCATTTCGTCATCCGATATCTGGTTAGGTTTATTATCTTCTCCTTTCCTTACTTACGTTAATATTTATTTTTGCGATTCGCTTACTGACGATGTATTTCAGAATGCCACAAAAAATGGCCGTTTCCAGAATCTAGAGACTTTGTATCTAACTAAGTGTAACTCGATAACATATCGGGGAATTGATGCGTTAATGACAGATGCGAATCCTATACGCTTTTTAATTACTAGAGATTGTAAAAATCTGATAAAGGCCGATGCCGCCCACCTGAAATTAAAATACGACAAATGGAATGATGGGAAATTGCCATTTAATTGGTCGTTTGGTTGATAAACCAACGTTTTGGTAAATACATAACTGATGAAGACTAAAGATTTGAACGAATTTTGTACAATTTTCATTTAATTGTAATCATCACGTCTGAATTCTTCACTGTAATGTTGCAACTTGCTGATCATATTTTTTTCATCAAATTTTTGGCAATAAAAAATGTTGTGTAGAACTAGAATGCAGCAATTCTCGTAATCGTAAGTGCGTTTTACTTAACTTACTTAACAGAAGTTGTGGGGCAATTACAAGGACAGACGATAGAATACCACTACGAATTGATACTTTTCGCTTTGCGGACGGTTCGACTCAGAAAAGTTATGAACAGATAGAAAACATTTACTTTTACTTAGCTCAAGATGTATGGCTTGGTAAGATGGTATATATTGCATTGAATCACATACTGGATAATTAGTAATTATGTGATAAAGTGAAGAGGTACCTTAAAACACAGAGATGGTTTCATCACTACACATTTATGTCCAATTTTTGAAAAATATTTTATTCTTTAAAAAAAAGGAAAAAACAAACAAAAATTGTTACCGTTTAAACTGCTATTAGTATTCATTTTTTGATGAGTTAATTATAAAAAGTTTTTCTTATCATCATCTGCATTACTCGAGGCATTACTTTTCGAATTCTTACGTATTTTCTTGTAATAAAATTTATTCAAATAATGTCCTTTATCGGAACAATCCCAACCAGACGATACAAGTCATCAATCCTTCAACCGGAATCACAACAAACGTCTACAATTCTCGAAATAAACTTTGAGCTAGCTAGTTGACAAGTGGGAGCATTTATCAGGTAGCTACATGAGCCTTATCACAAAGATGCACACACCTTATCAGTAAAGATTAAAAATTATCCTTATAAATGGGTAGATAAGGCCTGTACCTCATGGGTTCTGCTTCAATTCCAGGAATGTCCAGAGTCAATACAAAAATCCTTAGCGAAGCTCTTGAGTCTTGACGACCGAGAGATCTCGTGGACCAACTCAAGACTCGTGACCAAGATCGTTCCAGACATGGCTATAATAAATCGGATGTAATGTACGAAATTAAAAAAGAGCTCCAACTCATAATGAAAAATCTAGTTTATTAGTTACCAACTGCCATAACAAAAAATTAACACATACCTTCAAAGATAAAGGAAGCCCAGCATGTGAGGAAGAATGCGGTCGGGAGTCCGGAATAACCGAATAAAGCAGACGCACGATTACTGCTGATTACTGATAAGTGATGATGAGCCGGTCGGCAGGTCCCTCTGTTCGCTGTTTTTTGTAGTTTTCTGACTGACTGTCGTCTGCTAAACAACGGAATTGAAATTTGATACTATTCGAAAAGCACATGACACCTGGTCGTGAACTGCTTGGCAAGTCATCGCTCAAGAAAATAATTCGGTTGGCGCCGTTTGCTGGAGCGCTTACGAACCTACGACCGACTTACTAAAAAAAAATCATAATGGTTGATAGTAGTTGAACGTCAAACATTACTACCAGGCGAAGTTTTCAGGTGATTAATTTTATTTGATCTGATCAATAAACAACTTCTCTTCAATAATCCAGTAGCACAGAACATTAACTTATTTAAATAGAAAATTATAGGCCTACTCACATCAATTCTTACTTCGTAGTTCTTAATATGCTACTTTTCATTGTTCAAAGAACAACTTTAATGGTATAAGTAAACAATTAATACTGGCAGGCTTGACAACAATATCCAAGCATGTGTGAAAAGAAAGACTAGGCTACTCTTTGGATTGAAACCATTCTTTTACATAATCTTCATAGATATTCCTTTTGAGTTTGGGAAATTCCTCCAATACATTACCTGTTTTCAGATTTGTTTGAATTATAAACATGAGCAATAGTTAACTAATAATAGATAGCTTTAAATAGTTTGATTGATCACAATAACTTACGATAGATCTCATCATCAAGACACCTTGGAATCTTCTTGGACATGCCACATGATTGTACAAAACCAACATAATGTTTTTCAAATATGTAGTCGAGATATGAACCAATCATAGTCACTTCCTCCTTTTTGCATTTTTCTGGCAAATTGATGTGAATTGCCTGCAGTATTGTAAGGAATTTTAAAATTTTAATGTAGCTACGCAATTAATATAATGATTTTTTACGTTGGATGTGTCCAGTTTGGGTGGACCAGTTGCAATCGATTTAATTTCTTCGAATGAAGTGAGCTGATTTTTGAACCAATCTTGAGCAAAGTTCAAAGCTTGGCATACATCAGAACTAAATAGTGAGTAACCTTTTTCTGTAAGGAAACTAACACAGGAAATAAATTGTTCAAGTGGATAAGTCAAATGAAGTCATTTACCCAAAATCTTTAACATAACTTCGCAGGTTCTAAAGTTTTCTCCGAAGCAATTCTTTGTCAAAGTTAACGTGCCGGTTTTTTTTTCTAGCAAAATGAAATTGGTAAGAAAGACATCTACCATCTCCCTTACTTCACGGGGGTTTTCCGGATAGCACCTCTCCAATATTCTGCCCTAAATATGGCACTGAGAATTAATTTTCAATAACAAATAATTAAAAATAAATTAAAGCACTGACCAATTCTTCACTGTCAGCCCTTACAATTTTCTTATCTCTCGATCGTTCAAACTGTAGAAAAAAAAATCATCTCTGAAAATAAGCGATTAAAATTTTTAACCAGGAATTTAATTATATTACGCAGATTGTACATGTGGGTGCTCTATGGGCACCGGATCTACTGACTGCTAATGAATTTGTTTTATTTGTGAACCAGGATTGGACATCCATAGCAAATTTCGCGTCCCCGTTATTAGGAAACACTTCGAGAACTTTTCCTGTTGGTTAAAAAGCAAAATAATTAGTTTTATTTGATATTCTAATAGTTAAGTCAGCATTAGTTTACTTTTGACTGCCAAATTAGCCAAACAATATTGGAACTTAGAACCATGGCAATTCCCTATTGAAAATGAATTATCATGATAATAACAGAAAAAACTTTCAAGGAGGTGGAATGTCAGAGTTGTAGCATTTTCCTTTAATGGCAACAGCTTTCCAAATTTTCCAACAGAAACAACAAATTGTAACTCTGGCAAAGACTCCAGCATAAATCCTTCCTAAAGAAGAAAAAAAAATTTTGGGGAATATTGGATTAAAGACCATAAATGACGAATTGATTACTAACTGACCAATCGTGATTCATCCCTAATGATCTTCTGCCTAAAAAAAGACATAAGGTCCTGCAATCAAGTATTTATGTGAAATCTTTATCATCATGAATCTTCTGATCTTATAACTGAAATCTTACACAAACTCGGCAGTCGTTGAACATTGGAACTCCACTGCTGATTGTTGCAGACTCAGCTTGTGGAATTTCATTCATCTTCCTTTCAAATAGATCATACACATTTTAAGGTGAAAACTAAACTCACGGATAGAAAATTTTCAATTAGGCCTACCAATAAATATTAGTTGTCGTACGAGCACTCCAGTAGAGTCGACCAGCCACGACACGTGTAGAACCAGAACCGTAGAAATAAAGAACTGCGATGGATGGCGACTTCGACTGAACTGCGAGTCTACGACGTGACTGAAGTCACTGAACTCGACTGACGACTTCGTGAGTCGTGACTATAGAGGTCTATAAAGGAGACGACACTGACTCACTGAGGTTCCAATAAGCAGTACACAATTCCTCCAATAGGTGTGGATTATTCTGATGGCATTATTTTTGTTTTGTATTTTTTTTTTCCAAACAAGCCATAATTTTTAAAGGATTCAGAGTGAAGCGATGACATTAAAACGATGAGCGTTCAAAGGGCAACGGAAAACTTTATTGAACGCCATTGGACTCGGAGCAAGACGGGACCACGGGTCGGGTAGAACATTCTTTTATTTGAGCAGTTAGTTTCTATTCAATGCCTATTTTTAGGCAGACCGTATTTATTGTATTCAGAACGAATTCTCCGAGGCGAGACCCGAACTCGCGACCTCGGCATTACTTGTCGATGCATAGCCTATTAGATTTACTGTCGTACAAGTACCATGCGCTAACAAACTGCGCCACTGAAGATGAATCGATGCTCAGTGGGTATCCAATGCATGAAACGGTGGTGGGTTTCTCGACTTCAACAACATAGTATTTGTTGAGGACAATTTTGAAAACAAGCAACATAAACATTTCTAGGAATAAAGTCTATTTGAAAAAATTCGTTGCCGATCCGGATTCAACTGACGACACGGAATTGACTTTTTAACGCTTATTGGCTGAAACAAATCCGTCGGCCTCTTTGGCTTTTCTTCTACCAAGTCAATTTCTTCATGAAGAGTGTTAAAGAAACAAGATAAGGTCGAAATAAACTAAAAGAACAAGTTTGCTTCATGATTACAACGGTTAGTGTGGTATAACACCATTTCAAAGGGCGAAATCGAATCAAAACAAAATTATGTTAACTTATGGCCTAAACTTAACTGTAGGCCACCTCCTCTGCTCCGTTGGCTCAAAAAAATCCTGATCGCGCTCTTTCATTTGTTTAATGTTCGTTTGACATATTCAAGACATGCATGTACACAACAAAAAGGAAATACAGTATGATTACACAAATTGCACTGTCATAACACATTATTGAGTCATGTTCATGCGTTAAGCCTTTTGATTTGAATAAATTCAAATACAAAATATATAGTATTACAAAACATTATTAAAAACAATTACGATTAAAGACTAATGTAGCTTTTCCTTGAATAATCCGCCACGCAGATTCATTTGATAATGTTTCTTTGAAATTACATATTGAAATTACACAGTAAAAAATGACCTTCTGCAAGTTTTAAAGGAAATAAGCCTAAGTAGTTTAGGTTGTAATACCTCCGCTAATACCTCGATATTAATTTTCCCCCATTCCTTTGTGAATTCCACAATTATTTAAACTGCATTTGCATATGCAACGATTTTACTAATAACAGATTAAATCGAATAAATGAACCGACGCAGAACTCTAAATTCTCTGAAAAAAAAGTTGGCAGGTGATATACAAATTCCAATTTTTCTTAGAAATAAGAGAGTGCAAATCTTCAAAAGTGTTTATCCCAAGGCATTTACACTGATGGAGGCTCATGACTTCTAGAGAATCGCAGCCGTTTAACAATAATGCTCTGATACAACGCAGCGTCACTGAATCGCAATGAAATAGTTCCAGCTTTTGAAGGTGCTTGAATCGGTGACTTTTGAAGGCCTCCAGTAAGACCTCATCAGTGAGCGAATCGCAAAGACCAATTGAAATTTTTTTGAGTGAAGGAGAAGATAGCAAAACAAGCAAACTATCGGCTGGAACCTGAAAATAACAAGTCAACACCTGTAGTTCTTTCAAAATAGGCGGCTTCTTTTCCACCTGGAAGAGGTCTTCGTCCTTAAACGAGCCCGAAGCGCCGCTGATAAACAATGCAATTAGATTTGGGCAGAATTCGATTATGCTGGAAAGACAAACTAATTTTATACCCCCCAACATAAGAGTCTCCAATGATCTTCCAAATGCCTTGAGAAGTGGAGCCACACCACCATCAAAAGTAATAGCAGTTTCGCCTGGTAGACAAAATGAAGAACCGCCGATTTCAAGTTTACGAAGCATTTTGATCGACAATAAGCACAAAAGATCACTATCTTTCAGTTCCTTGGTTACACAAATTGAAACCTGATTAACTAAATGGCATAAAGGGAGGGCTAGTGGCAGACTATTACTCCTCAACGGCGTATCAGGAGATGTGTACAAGGTAGAAATTGAGAACGTATTATTATAAAAGCCGGGTTGCTTAGAATCTATCGCTGATTGGGCCAACTCTGCCAATGCATCTACAATATAATAATTTTCAAGGATATTCAAGAACAGGAAATTTTTCAGCGCAACTTGAATTCCTTTCTTAGTAACACTTGTGTGAAGAATACTTAATTTTTGGATGGTCTTGCAAAGTCTTGATTTTCCCATTCCCGGAAAATCCACCCCACAAAGCCATCGAATTCCATCGTCTGTCACGTCAGTGCAACCTTTTAAATTCAGCGACCTATTTTCCAAATAATAATTAATAAACCGGGCATTCTATGGAAAAATCAAATCAAAAGTAATAGCCTTATAAAATACCTTAACTGGGAACAGTAAATTCCAATGCTTTTTAAAGAGTCATCTTTCACTCCAGTTTTTCCAAGGTCCAATGTTAGCAAATTTTCAAGCTTGGGGAATAAACCCAAGTAACCCCCATAGTAAATAGAAAAACTTAAATGTTGAATTTGTGGAGTGATGAGATAATGAAGGAAATATGGATGTGGGATCGGCATTCGTCCTCTGTCTCTCATTCGCCTCATTGTAAAAGCAAAAATGATTTCCTCCAGGAGCGCAACGGCTAAACAAATTTGGTAAAATATTTAAAAAAATTAATTCGTGCATCATCTTGAAGAGATAAAATAAAATGTTGCTTTTTGTTAATAAACTTACGTAATTGATGAAATGCATTGGGGAAAAATTTAGAATTGATAGCGGTCATATTACAATTCCGCATAACTGCTGGAATTTTATTTGCAGATCTCCTACTTGCATTTGTTACGCACTTGACACACAGTTTAACGAGAGATTCGGGTTGAGGCAATCTAGGCATGGTGACGTTTGAAAATGATGTATGTTGGCAAAGAAGTAACTTAAGGAATGTTGTTGGAAGGATTCATTCATAGAGACTGGATTAAAAACAGAACAATATCCAGTTATATAGGGCTCATACTAATATTTGGCAACGCAGCAGCTTATGTCACAGCGCGAAAGCTGTGGACAATTTATTTTTAAGGTATATTGCGCAAAGTTCCTCCCCGCCCTAACGTGTGGATTTTGCCACCCCAACAAAACCCCTTTCGCTCACTTTTTATTGGCTGGCACTGGCAGATTTCGCGCTGAATTGAAATGGCAGTGATTCGATGAGACTGTAGTTTAACACTCTTTACTGAGAATGAAAAGAAAGGAACTTATAAGAAAGAAATAGTTGATGGAGAGAATTTATTCGAGGTAATCGGTTAAGATAATCTGTTTCATTCAAGTGAAAAGGGGAACAAAAAAATGCAAGGGAACTCATCTATAAGCGTCTTATCTCGTCTTGATTAGTTGTTGGAAGTGGCTGTCACTAGACGTCACACCGAGGGGGGAGCTACTTTTATGGCGGATGAAGACGATCGTCTTGTAAATAGAACGTCACAACATGAAACAAAAAATCTCTTAAACCTAATGACCGGCCCATTCTGACAACAAAGATTTGGTTTACCTGCCAAGTAAAAATTTTCATAAAAAATAATTCTTTGTGATCTTGAAATAGTTAAATGTTTAAACAGACGGTGCTGGGATGGCTGGTGGGCGGGGACGAAGAGCGGGCCATCCTTTTACACAACTATCTGGCCGCTCTCCATTAGGAGGTGTACGTACATTCTGTTGAATGGCAGTGTCCGAAGGAGAGACGGCCTTTGTTCTTTATCGGAACAAAACCAACCAGACGATGCGTGTCATCAATCCTTCAACCGGAATCACAACAAACGTCACAGATCCCACTGGCGCCATGCAACAAGTTTGGGCTTTATTCAACCAAAACGACGTAATTATTTACTAAATTCAAATGATCAATTTCCAACGATATTTCATAAGAAATTTGGCGCAGTTTTGGGTCAATGCTCACACCAAAGTCTACCCGAGCCAACTGCAAAATCAAGTGACAAAATCAGCCGATTGGCGGCCGTTGTTCTCACGCAAATTCCCCAACGATTCAGATACCAGAGAGGCTGGTCTACCCAGCAACAAACAACAAAGGCGTCCGGCAATTGGAAGAGTCCGTCGTTGACCATCTCAAACAGTCCTTCATGAAATGGAGGAAAACTGTGAGGTGAACGAGATTAACAATTTGAAAAGAGATTGGAAAAAAATCAAAGTTTTTTTTAAAAAATTTTTAATGACGAAATGGAACAGACATGCTGGCCAAGTCTTTCGTGAAATTCTGACCAAGCGGCCCAAGGAGACTTGACGCCCACATCAGACAACTTGGAAGAATTATTGGAAACGTACAAAGTAAATGTGACGGAATTTTCTCTAGTAAACGAAAAGCCAAAATAAGAAATTGGGAATTTCTTATTAAGGGTTGTTGGAGTCCCGCTTAAAACGGCCTATGTGGACTTGGAGATATGCTCTATGGGCCTTCACTGACATCACGGCTACGAATTCGCCCTGTCAGTTTTCATCAAATCGTATCCTACTCATCTACTTCACGTTTTTATTTTTGGAGCTTACTTGGAAAATCTCTAACCCTCTAACACAATTCTTCGCACAAATGCTATGAAGATAAAAAAAAATAATAAACTTAAAAATTCGTCAAACGAATAACGAATTCTCTTGTTTTTTCTTGGCCAACGAAATGGCATTTTGAATCAAGTAGCCTGACCAGTTGAAAACTTAATTTCCCAGAACGTCGTGCACGATCCCATGAATAAAACAAAAGTGGAAGGTCCTACCTTTGATGGATGACGGTCATGTTTGGAAGAGATGAGTTTCGAAGCTTGGCGTTTTCCTCCCTTGGCGTGATAGAATTCTTGTAGTTGCAGAAATGCTCTTCTCCTTCTAGGGACCACGACGACGTCACAAGAAAAATGAACACAACAGGCGGATCACGGTTGAAATTGCGTTGGAATCACAAACTGCAAAGTAGAACTAACAAACAATTTGATTTGAGTTCCCACGGCTGTGAATTACTGAATTGGACACTAAACACTTACACATGTTAGAAGCCGAAAAGAAGAAAAAGAAACGTTATTTGTCTCTCAGAAAAAGCGCACTGCGAAAAATGACAACACCCCCTTAATTTCAGAGAGAAGAGGAAAGGTTTGAAAAAGGAAATAGGGCCATCATAAATGGTTTGATGCAGTAATCCTATGACCTCCATTCGTCCCAGGACAATTGTAAAATTAGCTGTAACCTATAAATAGGATTAACCGCGAACATTTTGGAAAAACAACAAAAAAACCAAAAAGTCAATCCTTACTAGGGGTGCCAAAATTTTGCAGCGTGGTATTTAGAGACTGTTTTCCATAGCCGATTAATTGAACTTCAGCATGGTTGACCAACTCTTTGGTTACACGAATCCGGTACAAGTTTTCATCTTCCTGCCAATACCAACTCACCAACAACAACAATAGACCACGCCAAAATGCTTCAAATGGCTTTTGACGTCTGCACAGAAAGGAAGAGTTGGGATTGTAGAATAAGCCATCGTTTGCTCAGCGAGTCAGCGACCATGTCAATTAGATCCTTTATTACTGGGATCTTCTTGAACTTTCCCAAAAAACATCCAGGCTCTTGATCTAATATGACATCTAACATTCCTTCATGAGCTAGGTTAGCGTAGGGTTATGAAACTGGAAACAAGTAAAAGAAAATCATGAAATAAAATTAGACAATGAAGATTCAAAATTACTCCTGTTGCATATGCTTGAGTGGGTTTAAGAAACATCAGTGATAAAGGATTAAAGGAAACAGGCTGTGACACTACTTGCAGCTGACAAGACGTAACAGCAAGTTTCTTATTAGCAGCCAACTTGTCCATCATCTCACCCACTGAAAACTTAGTAGCAGGCTTCTGCAGCCATTCCATGTCCTTGCTGCTAAATCATTATTGTGGCCGGAAGTTGATTACATGAATAAAAGCCTTACAACCAAATTTTCATTTTACATGTAGAATGGGTGCAGCTTTCTAAGTAAAATTCTCAAAATAAACTTTTAGGCACCTAGTTGACAAGTGAGAGCAAGATTCAGTTACACGAGGTACAAACCATATCATTAAAGATGATCTTTATAGGTGGGTAGATGAGACCTCGTGTTCTGCTTCAATCCCAGGAATGTCCAGTGTCAATACAAGAATAGACCTTAGCGAAGGCTTTGACGACCGACGAAAGATCAAGTGGACTAGCTCAAGAGTCGTGACCAACCTTAAACAAATTGCTATAATAAATCGGATGTAATATTATACATAAAAAAAAAATCTCTAACTCATAATGAAAAAACGATATCTAGTTTAATTACCAACTTGCAACATAGAGAGAAATTGACACATCAAGACAAAAAAGCCCATGTGCAGAAAATGCGGTCGGGAATAAATAAAAGCAGACCACCGAGGCGCCGACAGCTCGACACGCTGATACTGATAGGATGAGATTCCAATAAGGAGTACATAATTCGTCCACTAGGTGTGGATACCTGCGCCTGGTGATGGCGGCATTTTTGTTTTTTTCAACAAGGAGTAATTTATTTTATACATTTTTTTTATCGTTTGCTTTTAGCATGAATAAATTTTTAATTTTTAACGTTTATTCTCTAACTTAAAAATAAGTAGAAATATAAAAATAAGCATATTATACTAGCTTTTAAGTTTTAACTACTTATACAGTAAATATTTGTTTGGCAAAATTGGTAAAACTTGCGCAATCGATTGCAGGGAGTCTTGGCTGATTTAATACTTCTACATTTTTTACGATGACAACTAAACACTTTTCTGGGAGGGATACACTCTTAATTCGACATATTAGTGAATTCTGGAATTACAACTTAATTTATCTGTGAAAAGTTTGTCTAATGTCCCGTAATCCCGTTTCTCAATAAAATGATACAAAAAGTCAAGTGAGCAGACATTCCAGAAAAACCAGAAAAACACCGTCCGTAGTCCGTTGTACGAGCAGCACTGTCATTTAGATTAAAACCGATTTTTAAAAGTTAAATTCATCAATTGCAAACCAAAGAAAATAGTAAAAATAGGAATAGAAGAAGAAAAAAAATAACCAGAGACAATTGATTATTCTTAACAAAAAATTTAGGTCGCACCGGGTCACACTATCCACCACGTTTTTGTAAACATGTTACTGACCATAGACAACAAAATTGTTGTTGTCTATTTGTAAAAGAAAAAATATCGTTAGTTAGTTACCTAACACAGGATGTATACAAACCAACCATAGGTTAGTCAACTGCTTACAGCCTCTATGTAATAGCTTTTCACACGCTTTTATCACTCAAATGTAGGTATACCCAAACACGGCAGGCTGTAAATGTCACGCGACTGCAGGATATATCAACATTCATAGACTTATCAGTTTAACACGACTGAACCGCTTTGACTCATTGGGGATAGTCGCATCACATTTCCGGTCCAGTAAATAGACTGGCTCGAACATGTTTGAAAATACGCCAGCAAAGTTTACCATAACAACTGATGTTCCGACAAGTAATCGGCCAAGTCGTAGTTGTCAATATTGAATGTAAGTGTGACTTTGTGATGTAATTTGTCAAACATATGATGTATGTACATCGTAAAGTATTTCGTCCATCGATTTGTATTGCTCCCTTCTGTAGAGTGATGGGACCTAGAATTCTTGGACCTATATAAAGAGGTGACTTTAGAAGTTAGAAACCATCAGCTCACAACCAGCTCTCAAGTACAGTCATCTGACTAACCACAAACCTATTCAACGTTCAATTTTCTGTAAGTCTAATATTTAATTTTCACGATCTATTAAAATTGTCAAATTTTGTTTCACCTTCAGTAATCAAAGAATATGATGTCCCAACGACCTTTATTCATCATGGCGATTTACGTGGCTTGCCTTTGGCTGGGATCTGGAGTCACATCGTCGCCCATCGTTTTGACATCGAATGGAGATGACGATCTTCGTTCAACCGTTCCAGTTCAAACTCTGCCGAGTGGACCGACAGATCCATCTGAAATCGGACAGCCGCTCACCGAAGAAGAATTCCACAGCAACATTACAACTTACAGAGATGGTGCTGAGAATAACCAAATTATTAAATTGAATTTTCAATTGCCTTGATTGCCTTACATAATTATTTTTTTAAAGCATTCGAATTGGATTCGTCGGAGAAGAAGATTCCCGATGAGCTGCTGCATCAGCTTTGGGGTGGTGACATTATGACTTTGTCAGGTGACAAAAACGCTGTCGTGGATCCCAACAGTCTTTGGCCCAATGCCCAAATCCCTTACGTCATTTCTGCAAGCTACAGTAAGTCATAAAAACATGAGCGATGGGGAAATATTACTTCATTAAAATTAATTATTATTCAATTTTTCTCCCTCCGTTATGTAATGGAAAAAAAAACAGCCCCCGACCAACGCAGAGTCATCGGTTACGCCATGAACGAGTATCACACCAAAACTTGCATCCGCTTCGTTCCACGGACCAATCAACAAAATTACATTTACATCCGGAGAGACCTTAATGTTGGGTAACAATACCTTTCGGGCTTTCGAAAATTATAAAATGCATTTAAAGAAATATTCAGAATTAATTTTAAATCATTGAAATCAGATGCTGGAGTTACGTCGGCATGAACGGAAACGGCGTGCAAGATGTGAGTCTACCGGACTATTGCGTCAGCTACAGTTACCCCGGATCGGTTATTCACGAACTGATGCACGCTACTGGATTCCAACACGAACACCAGAGACCCGACCAACAATATTACATCAACGTTAACTATCCCAACATTCGTCTAGGTATATTTCCTACTAGAAAACAGTGTGCACGTCATCTGAAACTAAAATAGTTCTTCACTTCTCTCAACAGATAATCGTCAATTCTTCAATCCATTCAAACCTAACGAAGTCAACACTTTGGGTCTCCCATACGACATCAGTAATTCGATTCCAAGTTTGACCTTAACCAGTTCAGTTTAATGACAATTTTATCTGTGGCTTGGCAGAATCTGTGATGCATTACCCCAGCTCGTTCATGGCAAGCAACCCATCGATCCCGACTATGGTAGCCAGGAGTGGCGATTTGAACTTGGGAAATCTGAAGGGATTTACTAAGGTACTAATGCTATTCTTTTTAATTATTTTTACAAAACACCGCTTAATATTTTATTCAATCGGAAATGCAGTTGGACACCCAGAAGATTAACAAGTTGTACAACTGCCGTTACTAATTGGGTCGTACTTATTTTTCAATTCACCGCCTAATCTTTACCGTAGTATCTGTGAAGCTGTTAAATTAAGCTTAGTAGATTGTTTATTGTCGGTTGATTTCTCTAATAAACATTATATTTTTTCCATATTATGTGTGCATTCTTCTCTAAACAAAAATATCACTTTTAAATTTTGATAAATCGCAAAAAAACAAAAGAGCGTAGCTTTTAGAAATAAAATCTCTCCGTGATGAAAAATAAATAAATAAATGCAACGCAGTTACAATATGCCTCTTAAATAAAGAAGCTGTGGAGTTCAAACTCCAAAGAGCAATTTAAAAAAAAAAATGAGAACAAAATATTTTGTATCAGGATCGGCCCAGGGTGAGCTATAGAACTCTAATGCTTTTTATAGTGCAACCATATCTGAATTCTGCTCGATAAGTATGTAGCCTACATAAGCAGATAAAAAGCAGTTTGAGGTTTTGACAAAGTTATAATATCAGCAACACAATCTGACGAGTCTATCAGAAGAAAGTTACGCACTTACACTCTCATTTTCTCGTACATTTCCGGAATTTTGATTCAGCCAGTAAAAGTAAACCATTTCCGTGATGGAACTCGATAAAGGTGAGATTTTAGGAAGTGGTGGTTACGGGGTGGTGTTTGCCGGAACGTACGACGGCAATCCCGTTGCCATTAAAAGAATTCAGTTAACCGACGATCTGACTGAATTATTAAGAGAAGAAGACGCTCTCAAAAAGTTAAATCACCCCAATGTGGTCAAGCTCTACTCCATCACTAGCAACGACGACTTTAAGTAAGTTCCCAACTTTGTTTGGTGTTTTCCCAATAAGCAATATAAGTGGCTTTGCAGGTTCTTTATTCTGGAACGATGTAAGGCATCCCTCAAAGATTTGTTTGAGAAACCAGAGAAATACAAAGGGCAAATTAAGCTGCCGTTCAATCACGACATCATGTTCCAGCTGGCAAAAGGCTTGGAGTTCATCCACTCGCAAAAGATAGTGCATCGAGACATCAAGCCGGCAAACGTTCTTGTTTCTGTTGATGATCAAAGTCGTCAGGTGACGATAAAGTGGACCGACTTTGGACTTAGCAAAACGGTGAACGAGCGGGAAACATTCTCGATAAGTGGTGTCAAAGGAACGATGGATTGGTTCGCCCCGGAGGTGTTTGCTAGTGAAGCTAATCAAGATTCTGAAAATAAAATGAGAGGTACAACCAAGAGCGATGTCTTCTCCGAGGGCTGCGTGTTTGGCTATCTGCTTCTGGACGGCCAACATCCGTTTGGCAGTAGTATTGACGCCGAGAACGAAATCCAATCCAACATCCTAAAAGAAAATTTCGTGAATTTAAAACGTGAGTTAAAGAGTTAAACTGTTTCAATTTAATTATAAAATTAATTACAATTTAATAATAAAAATAATTTAACTTGTTTGTTTTGTTTTTTGGAACCTTATTCCCTTAAAGAAATGAAAACTCGTGGAATGCCTTATGCCGCCCCCACAATCAATCGAATGATAACGAAAAATCCCGGGGATAGAATCACGTCCGGACAAGTTGTTCGGTTACTGGAAGACGTTCAATTTAAGAGCAAGGTTAGACTGGAAAAAAAAAATGTGTAAAATGACGTCACTGATAAAGAATGTTTGTTTTTACAGATCCAAGATCGGGAGTCCGTGTTGACAAGACTCTGCAAGCAATACAACCAACATCCGGATTTAGCGGAAATGGAATATTTTTTCAAAGAAATAACGGATGTCAGCTTCAGTGGGCCGGCAGGTGAAAGGATAGAGCCCCTCGTCTTTCTCTGCCAACGCTATTCGCAAGAGAATTTGATCGATATCGTCCGAGCTTTGATTGAAGGAGACATCGACGTCAACTCCAAGAACGAAGACAGTTTTAACGCCCTGCTCGTATTGTGCCTGAATTATCGACACGACAACTTGATCGAGATTGTTCGAGTTCTGATTGAAAAAGACGTCGACGTTAACTGGACAGCTGATGGTTGGAATGCTCTGCTCTTTTTGTGCAGATATTATCCGCACAAAAATTTGGCTGGCGTCGTGCAGATTTTAGTCGACAAAGGTATTGACGTTAACTACTGCGATGGAGATGGCTGGAATGCGCTGCTATTTCTCTGTCGATATTATCAACAGGATAACCTGATAGAAATTTTACAAATATTAATTAGAAAGAATGTTAACGTCAACAGCAGTGATACAGATGGTTGGAATGCGCTGCTATTTCTAAGTCGATTTTATCCGCACGATAATTTGGTAGAAATTGTTAAAATTTTAATTCATAACGGGATTGATGTCAATTTGAAAACAAGTGTGGGCTGGAATGCTATGCACATTTTATGTCAATTTTATCCTCACCAAAATTTAATCGAAATTGTGCGAATTTTAATCGCTAAAGGTGTGGACATTAATCTTTCCACCTCAGAAGGTTGGAATGCTTTCCTCTTGTTGAGTAGGAACTATTCAAAAGATAATTTGATCGACATTATTAAAATATTCATCGACGGAAAAGTTAACATTAATTGTAAGAAAAGTGGTTGGAATTCTTTGCTGTTTTTATGTCAGAACTATTCCAACAGAAATTTGATTGAAATTGTGCAATTTCTGGTAGAAAATGAGATTAATGTTAGCTGTAAAAACGAAGATGGTTGGAATGCTCTACTACTGTTGTGTCGTCATTATTCGCAAGACAATTTGATCGACTTAATTCAAATTTTGATCGATAAGGGAATTAATCTTAACTACAGGAACGACGGCTGGAGCGCTCTCCTCTTGTTAAGTCGATATTATCCGCACGACAATTTGCCTGACATTATTCAAATTTTGACTGAAAGAGATATTGACGTTAATTGTCGACACGATAACGGTTGGAACGCTCTACCCATTTTGTGTCAATACTATAAGCACGAGAACTTAATCGAAATCGTCAAAACTTTAATCGATAAAAATATCAACGTGAACGCTAAAAACGACCAGGGTTGGAACGCCCTTCTCTTGTTGCTACGAGATTACAAGCACAACAACTTGATTGCGATTGTCAATCTTTTGATCGGCAATGGCATCGACGTCCACTGCAAGAACTCTGATGGGTGTAATGCTCTTTACGTTTTGTGCCAGAGTTATTCGCACAATAATTCGTTAGAAATCGCCCGTGTTTTTATTAAGAAAAATGTCGATGTGAATTCTAAGCATAAGAATGGTAATAATGCTCTACTCTTACTGTGTTGGGGGAGTCGACTTCTTGAAAATGTAACCGCCATTATACGACTGCTGATTGAAAACGACATTAACGTCCATTTAAAGGACCAGGATGGTTTCAATGCTTTCCTTGTTTGGTGTACCTTTTGTCGACAAGAAGATTTGATGGAAATTTTGAAAATGTTAGCTGAACAAAATGTTGACATTACCTGCAAGAATTATGAAGGTTTGAATGGCCTCCAGATTTTAACTAAAAGATTTTCTGAAACTGTAGTAGACACTGTCATCAACCTTCTTACTGAACATGGATACAATATGGATAGCATTAGTTTACTGTAGACAAAAAACGAAATAAAACTAATTTCAAACATTTAATTTTGCAAAACCCTCATCATTTTCTTCAAAGTTTCCTTTTGGTGCCCTCAGCCTGGCCTCTGACAAGAAAAAAAAACTATGTCTGTGTCTACCTCTGCTAACTTTCAGCATTAAAAAATAATTCACACTCAGGTTTTAAAAAATTAAGACAGACATACCTGCCAAAATAGTAGAAATGTCCGTCGTGAAGTGCACAAACTTTTCCTAGTAGGTTATATCCATATCTATGTTTCTTCACATTCTCTAAATAGAAAAAAAATTCAAATTGACGTTTGAAATTGTAGTCTGCAATCTGGGATGACTCGGTTTGGAATTTGCCAGATTGCGAAAATGAGTCAAAAATTGATTCGAATAGAATAAAACCGGATATTTAAGTATTTAACCGGATTAAATAACATTTTGGCCAAACTAGATTTCCAACGCCATATCCAGCCACATGTTAATCATCTAATTTCCAATATTCTTGTGGCTGATAGCGTCGAATTATCTGTCATAAATTTTTCTCTCCAATTTTCTCTTCTGCCTTGTGAAATGGAAAATACGCCAACGATGAATTATTTAAATATCAGCATTACAAAAAAAGTTTCAAAAATGACATTCTTTATTCTCATTTCTCAGAAGCAGATGCAAGCCCTACGACGAGACTCCAAAAACTTTCAACACAATAACAAGCACATATTTCTTGATTAAAATCTTAACGATTCCAAACAAATCACAACACGCTTCGACGATTCAAAAAACTTTCAAGAAGGGAATCCATTTTCCAATCTGCTTTAGTTTTTGCCGGCCTCACGACTCACGGGAATGTTGACATTTCCCTTCTCCGTCTCCTGCCCGGATTTCACGGACTGCTGGGATGTAGGCGGAAGCTGCTTCACTTCAATTTCACGCTCCTTCTCCTGGTAAAAATACATCCACACAAAATTTTAAAATGCAAGCGAATAATAATTAAAAAAAATATTCAATTGCCACCAACCGGTTCCATCGCCTTTTTCTGAGCGCAAACCACCAGACTTCCGTCGTCCGAGAAAGTGGCACTCAGATTATCAAAATCCGTGTTACGAGGGAGAATGTAACTGCGTTTGATGTTGCGCGAGATGTGGCCATGCTCGTCGGGCTTTTCTTTGTGTTCGGCGTGAATCACGAGATTGCGATCAACCAGCTTGACGTTGATCTCGTCGGACTTGAAATCTCCCAGGTGAAGAGTCACCTTCATAAACACAATAGAATTAAAAAAAATGGAAATGAATAAGCGCGATAACGGTTGGGATTTTTACCTGATACTTGTTCTCGTCGCTGACGACTTCCCTGATTGGTGAACGACGCCGGGTGCCGGTGGGAGCGAAGTCAATTGCTGACAAAACCGAAGGAAGAGACGATTCCATCCAACGATTCAGCGGGTCCTGGCGATAAACGGCCCAAGGATCTCTAGGCCAGCCCATGCCCATATCAAAGAAAGGATCGATGTTCCAGAGAGCCATGGTTTCGAACTGGAAAAAGTTGGAGAGAACAGGTCAAAGAATTGGCAACGTAAATTTCTTGACTGAGGCTCGGAACCGTTTGTCCAAGGGCTTATATAGGTTAGCTATCGATTCCTAGAAGGTTCTCTACTCAGCCATTCAAACGTTGATTTTCGAGGTAAATGATTAGTAAATGAAGTGGAACTTATACTTGGTAATTGGTATTAGTTAAAGATAATTTTCCAACGATGGCAATACGATTTATTAGTCAAACGATTACTAGTGACAAATGTTTTTATCGTGCAATTAAAAAAGAAACGTTGCACCAACAAATTATTGCAGAGCTGTTCGCTGTTGGTGACTGGTCTCCCAATTCCCCATCTTCCAATTATTTGTAATTTTTAGCCGTTACGTTTTTTACTTCATGTTTTCATTATTCATTTCGATTAAATGTTTTAAGGCTTATCATGTCTCTTCTAGCTTTTAACGATCCCTTCGACACCAGCATGATGGATATCCATTCAATCAGCTCACTCAGTTCGAGCCGATGAAAACATTGGATCCTTTCTTGAACCGATTCAACATTGTCCCGCGGTCAATGAGGAGATCGATGCGTCACATGGATCGTGAACTTGGAAAACTTTTATCCAGCGTCAAGGAAGACGACAAATCGTTTCAGGTATAGTCAAATTGTTTGTTATTAAACTGGGTGAGTCTGTGAACTAAGAATGTCGTTTATTCAGGTGATGGTCGATGTATCGCATTTCCAGCCACACGAGATCTCTGTGAAGACGACCGACAATAACATCATTGTCCACGGTGAGCCTAATTATCTATTACATTTCCTTTAATGTGAGCTATAAAGTTGGTGTAAAATTATTTTTTTTAGCCAAGCATAATTTGCAAGGATCAATTCTCACACGTCTCGCGGGAGTAATAAGTTATTATTTCATTAGGTCTAATTTATAATCATAAAAGCTGAATAATTTTCTTAATTAGATTTCGACATTTCGTCGTCGTGTTACCATTCCCCGAGGCGTAAATCCTGAGACGGTGACATCCACTATGTCGCCCGAAGGAATTATGGCTCCAAAATGACTTGAAGGCAATTTCATAATCAAACTTTTTATTGTGCAGAAGTCTAATTCTTGGATGGTAATTCCTCAGGTTCTAAAGAACGAGTCATCCCAATTACCATGACTGCTGGATCAACTAATCCTTCGACTCCAATCCAAGGAAATAAGGACGTTTTCGCGTTTGATGTTAATAGAAAAAAGGATCGTCTATTTTCATTTTTCCTTTTTCGAAAAAGTTGAAGTTATATAGGTGTAATCGGTATGGGTGATTGTGTTTGTTGATGCCAATCATGTTGTTCGGCTTAAAATACAGATTTCAATAACTAATTGTAAATTAATATTTCTTGTTAGAAGCGTTCATGTAACCTTAGCTAACGAGAAAATCTGATATAATTTCAGCCCGAAAATTTTTGACGTGATTATACGTTTTGTTTCCATTTCACAAGAAAACAATAGATACTACATACCTAGCAACAAATGTCCATTTCTTCGATGAACAAAAGAAAAAGTATGGAGATTGAAACATAGCATGGTATCGAACATGGTGGCTAAACTTACTTTACTCACTTCCAAGAGTCGTCGACTACGGCTTTAACCCGGGACATGAAATCCCGGGTCACTGCCCGGGTTGAAGCGTGAAAACCCCAAAAGGATGGCATTTTTTTACGGAACGGGCTCAAGGATGTCCGGCCAATCCGAGCGGTGGCGCCATCTAGTAGTCGTATCAGAAGCTCGTTATGCAATAACGGCTGGGTTCGTTAAATGACAATCGCAAATCAGTGTCGCACGATTTTCAGGGTTGCCATACTTCTTTTTTGTTTATGTTCAAAATTCCACTGTAAGCAGAGCTATGGATGCCTGGTCGGTTCACGGCTGTGTTGGCTTCCCTATCCCGGTTTCAGGGTAAACGTATCCCCGATTTTCAGACATTTTAGGGCGGGGCCTGTCAGAATTGTGAAGTGAAAACTGGAAACAGAGCCATCTAGGCTCTCAAAAGTAGCTGAGCGTAGTAGCTGACACACTCACTAGAGCGCTCATTTCAGTTTCCAAATCGGACCACGTTTACCCTGAAACCGGGATAGGGAAGCCAACACAGCCGTGAACTGACCAGGCATCTATAGCTCTGCACTGTAAGACAAAAAGGAGAGAAACTGTTTCATCCTCCTTTGTTATTGCTTGAATATTATGGCGCCTTTGTAGTACTTTCACACAAAGGAGGTAGAGTTGCCAAATTGGTTTTAAGTCTTCGAAAATAATAACCCTTTCTACCATTACACCTTTCATCGCAGGCATTCGAGACACTGACGTGAAAGATGAAAGGTAGCACGATTTTGCGGGTTCCTTAAAACCCCTCATTGGTGGAAAGGGATGGAAAAGGATTGTCATCCTTATATGCCTTGCTTCATACGATCTCTGCAGCTATTTCATCCATTAGCAAAAGGAACACATTATATGCCTGCCTTATGCATGCAGCTCAGTGTATAAAACTAGGTATACATTTTGGGTAAAATGTTACAGCCAAATGTTAAAATTTTTACAAAGTAGGGAGGGGGGAATGCGCCATCAAAAGTTGGAAAATAAATAGTCATTAGTCAAGGCTATATCGGAAAAACAGTCAGACCTGCCTTTTTCTTCCTTGATTTTTTTTCGCCTCCTACGATCTCTGCTAATATATCATCAATGAGCTCTTAGAGAATCGTTTCTGCCATAGGGTCGGTGCTGGTTAAAGAAGCATATTTGGCTTTTCTCTTTTCAAATCCTTTTGCTTTTCTTTTTTCTTTTCTTTTAATTTTTCTATAGTCAGCTTTTTGCATTGCTAATGAAGTTTTTTTTTCTGGCCACGACCATTCTTTTTTATGATAGGGTCAACAGCATCCTTTTGAAGAGTAACCAAATTTCCATCTTCGTTGAGAGGTTCAAAATTTTCTGTAGACTGCAGTTGTGACGATGAATTCGTGTTCATGTATATATAAGTATAAAATTTTGAGAGTAATGTTGGCCAAATATTAAGAAATTTTTCATAGTAGAGGAGGGGGGGGGTGCACAAGTTGCTAATCAAGGCTAATGTCAGAAAAAGAGTCTGACATATCATCTTTATCTGCCTTGCGGAGGGTTTCAACAATTTCACCCATAAGTAAGGAGAAAATCCTTTCTGCAGTATTTGGTGGTAACTGTGGAATCAGAATTAGCCATTTCTTTTTGTTTTTTCAACTATTCTTCTTTCTTCTTCTTCTTGTCATTCGCATCAAGCTTTCGATCCTCTGCTTCTTCAGTGGTAGGCTCCACCACTGCATCCTTTTCAAGAATGAAATCCGAGTTTCCATGAATAATTTCTAAGTTGTCCTTAGACCCTGCATATATCGATAACTTTCTGTTACTGAAATTATGCACAACAGTTATAGAAAGTAGTCAATTACCCCCTGGTTCCTCAAGAACAAAAAAAAGTTCGTCTACGATCTCTACCAATATATCATCAATGAGCTCTAAGAGAATTGTTTCTGCCATAGGGTCAGTGCTGGTTACATACGCATATTTGGCTTTTTTTCCTTTTCAAATCCTCTTGCTTTTGTTTTTTCTTTCCTGTTATTTTCCCATTGTCAGCTCTTTGCATTGCTGTTGAAATTTCTTTTCTGGCCACGACCATTCTTTTTGTTGATAGGGTCGAAAGCATCCTTTTGAAGAATATCCAAATAGTCATAATCGTTAAAAGGTTCAAAATTTTCTTTAGACTCTGCAGTTGTTGAAGTTGTGTGCAGCAGCTGTAGAAAGAATAGTCACCTTCTTGTTCCTCAATAACAGAATAAAGGTTATCCTGCTCGTCTGTTGAGATTTCTACTTGTAGACAAACCTCTTCTTCAATGGTTGAAGATTTGTGTTTTTTAATTTCTTGCTAGTATTCTCTTTGGTGGTAGGCTCCATAGCATCCTTTTCAAGGGTATCCAAAACTCCATCATGGATAATCTCTATTGCGGTTTCTCCCTTTCCCTATCGGTCATGGCTTCATTCGAGGCCATTGACCTTTCGGATCCTCCCGGAAGGATCGTAAGGGGGCTAACCATTCTAGTTCTATACACCCTATATGAGCGTAATAGATGTCTAGAGAATATCATACCTATAATATTTATAGATGTTAAGAGGAGAGAAAGATTTAAAAAATACCACACCAAGAAAGACCTTTATCCCTCTCATCGACCTGTCGAAGTGGAAATTTCGTGCAACTTTCGAGTTTTTCTTCTTATCTTGTTTCAATTCCGTCAAGCTGATGATGTCGGATAAATTTCCAGAGCAGTTTTCCAATTCTGTTTCTAATGCGATTTCAAGTGGGACAATCTCCTGCAGCAATTCTTCCACAACTGATTCAAGAAGATCTGCAAAAAATAGTTTCCGTCGCATCCCTTAGTTGGTTTCCAAGACTTTCACCGTCGTTGAATCTTAGTTGCAGATTTTCTAGTCTTCAATTTTCTCTTTGAAATCTTCTTCAGTTTCTAGTGCGCTCCGATCTTGGCTTTTATATTTCCTTTTTTTCCCAATTGTTTCTCCTTCAGACTGTTGTGAAGATTAAGGTGATCTCACGGTGGATGGTGAACGGGAGATGAATTTGAACTGATGAAACATAGTGTACCTGCTGAGATTTACAACTTGTTATTATGCGCTGTAAATATAATTCACAACTGGTGATATTTACAGATACCTTCGTTTTCCTCATGGAAGGATAAAAGATAGGTAACTTTCAATTCGAATTCCTGAAGCTGAAGGTTAGATAGATGAAGGGAACATCGGAAAAACAGTCTGACATATCTTTTTCTTTCTTGCGGTGTGCTTCTTCTTCCATCATTACTCCTACAACCTCTGCTAATGTTTCCTCCACTAGCTCGGAGAGAATTCTTTCTGCAATAGGGTCGGTGGTGGCTGAAGTAATACAGCTTACATGTTTCAGACAATTTGAGGTTTCTACTACCGGATTTCATGAAAGTGCTATAATGCAACAATGGTAGGAAAAATCTATTTCCTAAAACTTTTTACTCCACTCGCTTTATTTTTGTTTTTTTTCAACTCCTCTTGTTTTTTTCTTTTTCTTGTCCTTCAAGCTTTCGATACTTTGCTTTTCCCCCTTGTGTTGAAGCTTGTTATAATTTTTCTTTTTACCAGTTTTCTCTTTGGTGCAAGGGTCAATGGCATCCTTTTGAAGAGTATCCAAATCTTCGTTAAGAGGTTCAACATTTATTTTAGACTCTGTAAAGGTATTACAATAAATTAGTGCTGTTGAAATTGTGTGCAGCAGCGCTATAGAAAAAATTGACATTTACCTTGTTGTTCCTCAAGAACAGAATAAATGTAATGTTGCTCGTCTAGTGGGATTTCTTCTTCTAGTAGAAATCCTCTTCTTTACCTGTAACACCAGAATAAAACGTTGTCTCTGGCTACTGAAACAGGGTCATCATATGCCAGTTGTAACAAAAATAAAGAATAAACTTCCATTGAAAGGTAAATGCAGAATAATTGATGTAGCCTTCGACCCTTACATTTCCCACAGTCCCTGCACATAGTTCGTCGAGCAAAATTCAAAAACGAACAACTAAAATTCAACAGAAAAAAGACAGCAATAATACATAATTCCAACACTCTATCATTCAGTTCCTACCCGAGACGAGTACATTGCCAATCATCGGGAAAAACTTGGTCCATTTTGATATTCAATTTCAAATTTTTACGCGCCGTTTATTATCGAATACGGCCGGTTGTGATACTATGCCAAAGCCCAAAACTGAGTTGTTTTGATTTGTAGTAACAGAGTTAAGAGACTATGATTACGCGACCCTGTAGGAATCCTCCATTTCCTATATAGTTGCAACTATTAGTGACTTCACTTCTTCAATGCTGTTACCCAAGTAAAATTTATTGAATATTTTCTTGAATCCTGCCTGACACACGGAACTTGTCGATGTATTAAAGTTAAAAGTAATGTAACTTTGAGGAAGAGATTTCGACAGAAGTCCGTATCACAGACCTGTCTCAGACCTGCTCCAGAACTGTTTTAATCTCGTCCTGTTCTACTAGTGAAATTTCTATTTGTAGACATTTATTTTCTTCATTCTTACTTGCAGCGTTCACATCATCATATGAGCCCGCTACAACAAAAATAAAGAAAAACCTTTCAATAAAATGTAAATAAAAAATAAATAGCTACGTACGATTCTTGGCTTTTCCACATTCCCTGCACACAGTTCGCTTGGTAAAGTTCATAAACGAGCAACTAAAATTCAATAGAGAAAAAGCGTTATTTACGTAATTCCAGCAGTCATAACATCCAGATCCAGTTACTACCCAGGACGTGAACAATAAGTACAATACAGGGGAAAAACTGGCACTTCCATTTCAGACTTTAACACGCCGGTAATTTGTTGACATAACTTTTCCACTCAAAACCACTATTCAAAAACTGAAGCTTATTTTGCTCACTCTTCCTCAATTTTAGGCCAAGTAAAGCCGTGGTTGCTCTTTTACCATCTAGTGGCAGTAAAAAACGGCATGGAGACACCTGCTTCACACTTCGACACTGGCTACCCGGGGATCGACACTGGCTACCCCGACAGCACTGGCTTCCTCACACTGGCTACCGGCTATACGGCCGACCCTGGCTACCTGACACTGGCTACCCCCGATTTGATACCCCTGGAAAACAGTACTTTAACAGAATACTCCCTTGGCCTTGTGTGTTGTGGCGGGCTGATTATTGACTGTAACAAACAGTCTATGTCAGCCTATCGTGGTATGATTCTTTCATATAATTTGCTTTGAATCAACCAAGTAAGTGAGAATTGAATTTGGAATTTGGAATATTTTGATCTCCAGTACATTTTTATAGAGTGATGACTGTGAACAAAAAAGTCTTGGATAATTGACTGCGAATTCTCCAAATTTTGTTGTTGT
The DNA here is from genome assembly GCF_021234035.1 of Daphnia pulicaria. Lineage (NCBI taxonomy): Eukaryota > Metazoa > Arthropoda > Branchiopoda > Diplostraca > Daphniidae > Daphnia > Daphnia pulicaria. The sequence goes on from NC_060916.1 coordinate 12,229,439, forward strand.
TGTTCTCCAAGGCTATTTTGTTTACAGTTAACACTCAATAATACATTCAAATGTATTGGAGATCAAAATATTCTAAATTATTGTTACAATCAATAATTAGCCGGCCACAACACACAAGGCTAAGGGAGAATTCGTTTTAAGTACTGTTTTCCAGGGGTAGCAAATCATGGGAATCCAGTGTCGAAGGTAGAAGGTGTCGTTTTCGCTTAAAAACTGTCGAAGAAAGTTGATGATTAAAATTGGCTGCAAGAACAACCTTTCGGCTTCAAGTGTAATAGAAGATTATTATGCCAAAATTGAGTTATGATTTGTAATTGCTAACAAATGTGGAGCAGCTACTAGCACGGAGGAACTGACTATTAGAGATGGTCTAACCGGTCTAACGTATGGTCTACTCTGATAGCAGACGTGGGACGTCAAGAAAAAGAAAAGCAAAACTCTAAACTCCGAAACAGATTTTGTGTCATCAACTTATCATGATCAAAATTGCGGATACAAAACACGTTACGATGGAACGTGGAACAATAGAGGTTTTCTGTATATTGATCAATTGATGAAGGTATTATAAATATAATTCTCACCTCTGTTCGTACATTATTTACAGGATGAAACGAAGAAAACGTAAAACTGTATTCTAAATAATAGGTATGCTATTTTTGGGTTGGAAAGAAATATAAATGTGCAACCACCAACCATGAAAAATCAGAATTTTTCTGCTTGGTTGAAATAATGAACTATTCACAGTCACCAGTGATTAAATGAAAATTGTTACCATAAAACCGCATAAAATAGAAAATGCCTGTATCGTGTTTGTAAAACTTCTTGTGCATATAATATTCTAACCCAAAGCTTTACATCTGGAATTAAGCTACTGATTCCAGATGCCAACCGGTCAAACCCTGGCTATATTGGTTTAAAAACTTTAGAACATAGAGAGCATAGAGCATTCTAGTAAGTATATTTGAGGTTACCATAGAACTTTTAACATTTATTTTCTATTTAATAATTAGGCTATACAGAGATCTGTAGCTAGATCGTATCATTGTAGTCCTCTCTAGGAGAGTAGGAGTCACCGTGTTTTTCGTCGCAACGTGGTCCTACCAAACACATAAAGTTGTTGTCTTAAGAAAACGTGATCCTGTCAAAGATTTCAAATGAAAAATTGTTTAATACAAAATTTTCTGAACAGCTGAAGTACACAATTTTTACAAAAGTCCCACATATCAACAAACCAGTATCAAATATTTTGATTAACCAATAAGATAGTGTAGGTCTAATCCATTCCAATTTTTTCTCTGTCCAATCTTCATTGTTAGCGTAGGGGAGAAGGGGGTTATATAGTCCGTTGTATGCAACAGCAAGTTAAAAAATATTTAATTGAGTTGGAAAATTCTAAAATTAATCCATGATGTTGTTCGAATATATCTACAGTACCCAAAAAAAGTTTGGAAACACGACGAGTGTTTCCGCGCTTTTAACACGGCGGCTTACGGTCCAAAGTGTTCCCTTTTTTCGCGATAACTCACGTTTGAGTTATCGCAAAGCAAATCTAAAAAAATCCTCTTGTTGAGGAAAGAATTTTCTTTCACCATGATTTTTTGCAAATCACAGTGAATAGAAGTTTAGGCCAAAAGTCCTAGATATAAAGTTTGGAATTATGGGCACGCTCGCCATATGATTCCAAGCTAAAGTGTATATGCTACTTAAAAAATTACAAACAATTCAAATATATCAATTATTACTTGAAACTTGCACCAACGGTAGACGACATAGTCGTCTTCATTTGGACAAAGTTTCGAATTATTTTAATTATACGCTGATTTTTTCCGATTTTTTAAAGAAAACATGCCAATTAATTTTCGTGGCGCAGGGACGAAATCCAAGCCCAAGGGAAAAATAGATGGAAGAGAACAGGGGAGAACAAAGGGTTCCGGCGATTTTCCCTCTTCTATTCTTCCCCTGGGGCAGAATACGCTCCACGCGACGTGAGAAGAAAAATCAACATTTAATAAAAAATAGGCAAAAATCAGCGTTTCATGAAAAACATTTGAAACTTTGTCTAAATGAAGACGACTATGTCGTCTACCGTTTGTGCAAGTTTCAAGTAATAATTGACATATTTGAATTTTTTATAATTTTTTAAGTAGCATACACTTTAGCTTGAAAAAATATATTACGAGCGCGCTGATGTTTCCGAACTTCATATCTAGGACTTTAGGGATAAACTTCTATTCACTAAAATTTGCAAAAAATCATAGTGAAAGGAAATTTTTTCTTCAACAAGAGGATTTTTTTAGATTTGCTTTGCGATAACTCAAACGTGAGTTATCGCGAAAAAAAGGGAACACTTTGGGCCGTAAGCCGCCGTGTTAAAAGCGCGAAAACACTCGTCGTGTTTCCAAACTTTGTGTGGGTACTGTACTTTGTTCTCTAAAAAATCATAACTTTTGTACATTGAGTTTTTGAGTTTTTTAATAAATAAAAAAAGTCTATAATAAATAAAAAATTGTTTCGATCTCCGCCATATTCTGCCGTTGTTTTGGTTGTCTGTATCGACTGAAAGTTTGTTTTCCCAATACAAAGTGGATTTTGTGTATCAGTGTGTTATTTTGTTTAAATTATTTTTGTCAGTTAATTGCTACGTATCTTGGTTAGTATGTGTAGCAATTTGTGCCTCCAGATCACATTCGGTGTATTTTTTAAAAAATGGTTTTCCCTGTTGTTTACTTTTTTCACCACCAAATCTTCAGAGAAATGGCCCGAGGGAAGAAAAGGGAGATAAGGAAAGTATGAAAAAGGGGGGAACCCATATTTTCCTTTTATCGCTTTTCTTCCCTCGGTCTTGTAAGTTTTCATGCGTGGACTGGATACCTAAGAATGAGAGACCACTCTATTTTCTCTATTCCGTCTGACAGCTGCCTAACTCTATTTTATCTTTTTAACGTATATTTACAAGAGCTTAGGGTGCTTGGTTGCTAGATGGCACCGGTGTTTCCACCAACTACCCAACCCACTTAAAGTAAAATTATAATTTTTTATTGATTAGTTTATTTTTTTAAGATTTATACATATAGTTGGATTCAGCGAAAAAAACTGAATTTTTTTATGTTTTCCATTCATTTTCCAATAAAATACCCCACACGACTAGCTTTAACACGGCGAGATAGGCGTCCTTTAGTTAGAATAGTCCATGCACGCACTTTACTCACTTACAACAGTCGTCGACTACGGCTTTAACCGGGACATGAAATCCCGTGTCACTGCCCGGGGGTCGAAGCGTAAAAACCCCAAATGTGTAGCATTTTTTTACGGGACGGGCTCAAGGATGCCCAGGCCAATCCGAGCGGTGGTGCTATCTAGTAGTCGTCAGAGAACCTCGTTATGCAACAACGGCTGGGGTTCGTTAAATGACGCAAATCAGCGTCGCACGATTTTCAGGGTTGTCATACTTTTATTTTGTTTATGTTCAAATTCCACTGTAAGACAAAAAAAGAGAGAAACTGTTTTATCCTCCTTTGTTATTGTTTGAATATTATGGCGCCTTTGTATTTTGACACATAGGAGGTAGAGTTGCCAAATTGGTTTTAATTCTTCAAAAATAATAATCCTTTTTACCATTCCATTACCCCTTTCATCGCAGGCATTCGAGAGACTGACATGAAAGATGAAAGGTAGCAGTGCGCGCGCCTTAAAAGTTAAAACCCCTCTTTGGTGGAAAGGGATGGAAAAGGATTGTCATCCTTATATGCCTTACTTCATCAAACTGCTACAATCTCTGCAGTTATTTCATCCATTAGCAAAAGAAACGCGTTATATGCCTGCCTTATGCATGCAGCTCAGTGTGTAAAACTAGGTATTAATTTTGGGTGAAATATTGCAGCAAAATGTTAAAATTTTTACAAAGTAGGGAGGGGGGAGTGTGGCATTAAAAGTTGGAAAATGAATAGTCATAAGTCAAGGTTTATATCGGGAAAACAGTCCGACATGTCTTTTTCTTCCTTGATGTTTTTTTCCGCCATCAATTACTGCTCCTACGATCTCTGCTAATATATCATCAATGAGCTCTTAGAGAATCGTTTCTGCCATAGGGTCAGTGCTGGTTACAGACGCATATTTGGCTTTTTTCCTTTTCAAATCCTCTTGCTTTTGTTTTTTCTTTCCTGTTATTTTCCCATCGTCAGCTTTTTGCATTGCTGTTGAAATTTCTTTTCTGGCCACGACCATTCTTTTTGTTGATAGGGTCGAAAGCATCCTTTTGAAGAATATCCAAATAGTCATAATCGTTAAAAGGTTCAAAATTTTCTTTAGACTCTGCAGTTGTTGAAGTTGCATGTGTGCAGCAGCTGTAGAAAGAATAGTCACCTTCTTGTTCCTCAATAACAGAATAAAGGTTATCCTGCTCGTCTGTTGAGATTTCTACTTGTAGACAAACCTCTTCTTCAATTGTTGAAGATTTGTGTTTTTTAATTTCTTGCTAGTATTCTCTTTGGTGGTAGGCTCCATAGCATCCTTTTCAAGGGTATCCAAAACTCCATCATGGATAATCTCCATTGCGGTTTCTCCCTTTCCCTATCGGTCATGGCTTCATTCGAGGCCATTGACCTTTCGGATCCTCCCGGAAGGATCGTAAGGGGGCTAACCATTCTAGTTCTATACACCCTATATGAGCGTAATAGATGTCTAGAGAATATCATACCTATAATATTTATAGATGTTAAGAGGAGAGAAAGATTTAAAAAATACCACACCAAGAAAGACCTTTATCCCTCTCATCGACCTGTCGAAGTGGAAATTTCGTGCAACTTTCGAGTTTTTCTTCTTATCTTGTTTCAATTCCGTCAAGCTGATGAAGTCGGATAAATTTCCAGAGCAGTTTTCCAATTCTGTTTCTAATGCGATTTCAAGTGGGACAATCTCCTGCAGCAATTCTTCCACAACTGATTCAAGAAGATCTGCAAAAAATAGTTTCCGTCGCATCCCTTAGTTGGTTTCCAAGACTTTCACCGTCGTTAAATCTTAGTTGCAGATTTTCTAGTCTTCAATTTTCTCTTTAAAATCTTCTTCAGTTTCTAGTGCGCTCCGATCTTGGCTTTTATATTTCCTTTTTTTCCCAATTGTTTCTCCTTCAGACTGTTGTGAAGATTAAGGTGATCTCACGGTGGATGGTGAACGGGAGATGAATTTGAACTGATGAAACATAGTGTACCTGCTGAGATTTACAACTTGTTATTATGCGCTGTAAATATAATTCACAACTGGTGATATTTACAGATACCTTCGTTTTCCTCATGGAAGGATAAAAGATAGGTAACTTTCAATTCGAATTCCTGAAGCTGAAGGTTAGATAGATGAAGGGAACATCGGAAAAACAGTCTGACATATCTTTTTCTTCCTTGCGGTGTGCTTCTTCTTCCATCATTACTCCTACAACCTCTGCTAATGTTTCCTCCACTAGCTCGGAGAGAATTCTTTCTGCAATAGGGTCGGTGGTGGCTGAAGTAATACAGCTTACATGTTTCAGACAATTTGAGGTTTCTACTACCGGATTTCATGAAAGTGCTATAATGCAACAATGGTAGGAAAAATCTATTTCCTAAAACTTTTTACTCCACTCGCTTTATTTTTGTTTTTTTCAACTCCTCTTGTTTTTTTCTTTTTCTTGTCCTTCAAGCTTTCGATACTTTGCTTTTCCCCCTTGTGTTGAAGCTTGTTATAATTTTTCTTTTTACCAGTTTTCTCTTTGGTGCAAGGGTCAATGGCATCCTTTTGAAGAGTATCCAAATCTTCGTTAAGAGGTTCAACATTTATTTTAGACTCTGTAAAGGTATTACAATAAATTAGTGCTGTTGAAATTGTGTGCAGCAGCGCTATAGAAAAAATTGACATTTACCTTGTTGTTCCTCAAGAACAGAATAAATGTAATGTTGCTCGTCTAGTGGGATTTCTTCTTCTAGTAGAAATCCTCTTCTTTACCTGTAACACCAGAATAAAACGTTGTCTCTGGCTACTGCAACAGGGTCATCATATGCCAGTTGTAACAAAAATAAAGAATAAACTTCCATTGAAAGGTAAATGCAAAATAATTGATGTAGCCTTCGACCCTTACATTTCCCACAGTCCCTGCACATAGTTCGTCGAGCAAAATTCAAAAACGAACAACTAAAATTCAACAGAAAAAAGACAGCAATAATACATAATTCCAACACTCTATCATTCAGTTCCTACCCGAGACGAGTACATTGCCAATCATCGGGAAAAACTTGGTCCATTTTGATATTCAATTTCAAATTTTTACGCGCCGTTTATTATCGAATACGGCCGGTTGTGATACTATGCCAAAGCCCATAACTGAGTTGTTTTGATTTGTAGTAACAGAGTTATAGAGACTATGATGACGCTACCAAGGGGTCCGCAACTCAAATTTGCCACAATAAAATGACCAAAAAGAGGAAGGATGAGCAAGAAAAATGAAAAAAGGGAGGTAAAGGATTAAAAATGAGCCGGAGTAAAAAAAATAGAAAAAAATGGATCGGTAAGAAAAAACAAGGAAAGGAGAAAAATGAAGGAAAAGGAAGGCATAAGAGCAAAAAAAGGAAATTTCCTTTTTTTTTCCTGAAAAATCCTAGCAGACAAGGGGCTATTCAGTAGTAAACATTCGAGATTCTCGGTAACAATGTTCGTGTAATTTCTCTGTTGACTTGCAACTATGGCACACCAAAACAAAGCGTCCAGTGTTTTTGACTTGTTACGTGAATATGATGTGGAATTAAGTCCTCAGGTACAGCTAATATTACAAAAATTAAAATTCAATAGCGTCCGAACTATTTCCATGATCAACATAGAAAAACTTGAACATCTTGAGCTAGACGTGCGTTCATTGTTTGCTTCAGACGAAGAACTTTTGAAAATGACTCAAGAAGATAGAGTTGCATTATTAGGGGAATTCTTTGCTGATAAACCCCAACAATTTAAATTACTTGCCGGTGAGAAATGCTCAATTCATGCAGCAGTGACTATGTGCAAAAGGGTCGTTCAATCTTATGAAAAGTCTTATCTATATGACAAGTTTAAAAACGTGACAGACCTCCAGCGCAAAAAAAAATAAGTACCGAGCCATAACGCCAACATGGATAACATAATTTTAGATATTAACCAAACAAACTCGGCTGAGGGAACTGAAGAAATCACTTTGTTGGTTAGAAGAAAAGGCAAGACCCTCCAACAGTATATACAGCAATGGTTCTTATCAACAAAACTAAAACTGAACGTTACCTCCACTGACTTCGAAGCTGTCGACAACGGAATCAAGTGCACGAAATGCAGTAATCGGCCTTTTAAACTCACCGTCGATAGCTCAGGAGGGTGGAAGATTTCATCATATATGACCCATCTTCGAACTGCGCACAAAATGCCAGATGAAGTGGGTGTAACCGATAATACTGGTAACAGAAATAATGGCAGGGATGAGTCTAACGACAACAACGCGGCCAACGAAGACGATAATCGTAATGGAGAACCGCCGCGTAAAAACCCAAGACTTGAAGAATCGGATTTTCCCCAGTCGGCGCCGACAAAACGAGTCAATCGACGTCAATTTAGCAAATGACTCGAATACCACCCCACTGTTTGACAGAATCGAGAAACAAGCGCGCGTAAACAAAAACAAGAAACCTAGGGGACGACGTCATAACGATAAGGTCATCAACCAATTTTATATGAATGCGCTCATTACGGGGGGAGGGAAGTTTTTCAATATTTTATCAGCAAATTCAAAAGTTGCGCTACCTTCGCGGCGCACTGTAGATAAAAAAAAGAAAGATTACGATTTCCCCGTAAATGAAGGGGAAAAAAAGGAGAACCTGATTTGATGGTGTATATAGTTGCAACTATTAGTGACTTCACTTCTTCAATGCTGTAACCCAAGTAAAATTTATTGAATATTTTCTTGAATCCTGCCTGACACACGGAACTTGTCGATGTATTAAAGTTAAAAGTAATGTAACTTTGAGGAAGAGATTTCGACAGAAGTCCGTATCACAGACCTGTCTCAGACCTGCTCCAGAACTGTTTTAATCTCGTCCTGTTCTACTAGTGAAATTTCTATTTGTAGACATTTATTTTCTTCATTCTTACTTGCAGCGTTCACATCATCATATGAGCCCGCTACAACAAAAATAAAGAATAACCTTTCAATAAAATGTAAATAAAAAATAAATAGCTACGTACGATTCTTGGCTTTTCCACATTCCCTGCACACAGTTCGCTTGGTAAAGTTCATAAACGAGCAACTAAAATTCAATAGAGAAAAAGCGTTATTTACGTAATTCCAGCAGTCATAACATCCAGATCCAGTTACTACCCAGGACGTGAACAATAAGTACAATATAGGGGAAAAACTGGCACTTCCATTTCAGACTTTAACACGCCGGTAATTTGTTGACATAACTTTTCCACTCAAAACCACTATTCAAAAACTGAAGCTTATTTTGCTCACTCTTCCTCAATTTTAGGCCAAGTAAAGCCGTGGTTGCTCTTTTACCATCTAGTGGCAGTAAAAAACGGCATGGAGACACCTGCTTCACACTTCGACACTGGCTACCCGGGGATCGACACTGGCTACCCCGACAGCACTGGCTTCCTCACACTGGCTACCGGCTATACGGCCGACCCTGGCTACCGGCTATACGGCCGACCCTGGCTACCTGACACTGGCTACCCCCGATTGGATACCCCTGGAAAACAGTACTTTAACAGAATACTCCCTTGGCCTTGTGTGTTGTGGCGGGCTGATTATTGACTGTAACAAACAGTCTATGTCAGCCTATCGTGGTATGATTCTTTCATATAATTTGCTTTGAATCAACCAAGTAAGTGAGAATTAAATTTGGAATTTGGAATATTTTGATCTCCAGTACATTTTTATAGAGTGATGACTGTGAACAAAAAAGTCTTGGATAATTGACTGCGAATTCTCCAATTTTTGTTGTTGTTGTTCTCCAAGGCTATTTTGTTTACAGTCAACACTCAATAATACATTCAAATGTATTGGAGATCAAAATATTCTAAATTATTGTTACAATCAATAATTAGCCGGCCACAACACACAAGGCTAAGGGAGAATTCGTTTTAAGTACTGTTTTCCGGGGGTAGCAAATCAGGGGAAGCCAGTGTCGAAGGTAGAAGGTATCGTTTTCGCTTAAAAACTGTCGAAGAAAGTTGATGATTAAAATTGGCTGCAAGAACAACCTTTCGGCTTCAAGTGTAATAGAAGATTATTATGCCAAAATTGAGTTATGATTTGTAATTGCTAACAAATGTGGAGCAGCTACTAGCACGGAGGAACTGACTATTAGAGATGGTCTAACCGGTCTAACGTATGGTCTACTCTGATAGCAGACGTGGGACGTCAAGAAAAAGAAAAGCAAAACTCTAAACTCCGAAACAGATTTTGTGTCATCAAATTATCATGATCAAAATTGCGGATACAAAACACGTTACGATGGAACGTGGAACAATAGAGGTTTTCTGTATATTGATCAATTGATGAAGGTATTATAAATATAATTCTCACCTCTGTTTGTACATTATTTACAGGATGAAACGAAGAAAACGTAAAACTGTATTCTAAATAATAGGTATGCTATTTTTGGGTTGGAAAGAAATATAAATGTGCAACCACCAACCATGAAAAATCAGAATTTTTCTGCTTGGTTGAAATAATGAACTATTAGTCACCAGTGATTAAATGAAAATTGTTACCATAAAACCGCATAAAATAGAAAATGCCGGTATCGTGTTTGTAAAACTTCTTGTGCATATAATATTCTAACCCAAAGCTTTACATCTGGAATTAAGCTACTGATTCCAGATGCCAACCGGTCAAACCCTGGCTATATTGGTTTAAAAACTTTAGAACATAGAGAGCATAGAGCATTCTAGTAAGTATATTTGAGGTTACCATAGAACTTTTAACATTTATTTTCTATTTAATAATTAGGCTATACAGAGATCTGTAGCTAGATCGTATCATTGTAGTCCTCTCTAGGAGAGTAGGAGTCACCGTGTTTTTCGTCGCAACGTGGTCCTACCAAACACATAAAGTTGTTGTCTTAAGAAAACGTGATCCTGTCAAAGGATTCAAATGAAAAATTGTTTAATAAAAATTTTTCTGAACAGCTGAAGTACACAATTTTTACAAAAGTCCCACATATCAGCAAACCAGTATCAAATATTTTGATTAACCAATAAGATAGTGTAGGTCTAATCCATTCCAATTTTTTCTCTGTCCAATCTTCATTGTTAGCGTAGGGGAGAAGGGGGTTATATAGTCCGTTGTATATGCAACAGCAAGTTAAAAAATATTTAATTGAGTTGGAAAATTCTAAAATTAATCCATGATGTTGTTCGAATATATCTACAGTACCCAAAAAAAGTTTGGAAACACGACGAGTGTTTCCGCGCTTTTAACACGGCGGCTTACGGTCCAAAGTGTTCCCTTTTTTCGCGATAACTCACGTTTGAGTTATCGCAAAGCAAATCTAAAAAAATCCTCTTGTTGAGGAAAGAATTTTCTTTCACCATGATTTTTTGCAAATCACAGTGAATAGAAGTTTAGGCCAAAAGTCCTAGATATAAAGTTTGGAATTATGGGCACGCTCGCCATATGATTCCAAGCTAAAGTGTATATGCTACTTAAAAAATTACAAACAATTCAAATATATCAATTATTACTTGAAACTTGCACCAACGGTAGACGACATAGTCGTCTTCATTTGGACAAAGTTTCGAATTATTTTAATTATACGCTGATTTTTTCCGATTTTTTAAAGAAAACATGCCAATTAATTTTCGTGGCGCAGGGACGAAATCCAAGCCCAAGGGAAAAATAGAAGGAAGAGAACAGGGGAGAACAAAGGGTTCCGGCGATTTTCCCTCTTCTATTCTTCCCCTGGGGCAGAATACGCTCCACGCGACGTGAGAAGAAAAATCAACATTTAATAAAAAATAGGCAAAAATCAGCGTTTCATGAAAAACATTTGAAACTTTGTCTAAATGAAGACGACTATGTCGTCTACCGTTTGTGCAAGTTTCAAGTAATAATTGACATATTTGAATTTTTTATAATTTTTTAAGTAGCATACACTTTAGCTTGAAAAAATATATTACGAGCGCGCTGATGTTTCCGAACTTCATATCTAGGACTTTAGGGATAAACTTCTATTCACTAAAATTTGCAAAAAATCATAGTGAAAGGAAATTTTTTCTTCAACAAGAGGATTTTTTTAGATTTGCTTTGCGATAACTCAAACGTGAGTTATCGCGAAAAAAAGGGAACACTTTGGGCCGTAAGCCGCCGTGTTAAAAGCGCGAAAACACTCGTCGTGTTTCCAAACTTTGTGTGGGTACTGTACTTTGTTCTCTAAAAAATCATAACTTTTGTACATTGAGTTTTTGAGTTTTTTAATAAATAAAAAAAGTCTATAATAAATAAAAAATTGTTTCGATCTCCGCCATATTCTGCCGTTGTTTTGGTTGTCTGTATCGACTGAAAGTTTGTTTTCCCAATACAAAGTGGATTTTGTGTATCAGTGTGTTATTTTGTTTAAATTATTTTTGTCAGTTAATTGCTACGTATCTTGGTTAGTATGTGTAGCAATTTGTGCCTCCAGATCACATTCGGTGTATTTTTTAAAAAATGGTTTTCCCTGTTGTTTACTTTTTTCACCACCAAATCTTCAGAGAAATGGCCCGAGGGAAGAAAAGGGAGATAAGGAAAGTATGAAAAAGGGGGGAACCCATATTTTCCTTTTATCGCTTTTCTTCCCTCGGTCTTGTAAGTTTTCATGCGTGGACTGGATACCTAAGAATGAGAGACCACTCTATTTTCTCTATTCCGTCTGACAGCTGCCTAACTCTATTTTATCTTTTTAACGTATATTTACAAGAGCTTAGGGTGCTTGGTTGCTAGATGGCACCGGTGTTTCCACCAACTACCCAACCCACTTAAAGTAAAATTATAATTTTTTATTGATTAGTTTATTTTTTTAAGATTTATACATATAGTTGGATTCAGCGAAAAAAACTGAATTTTTTTATGTTTTCCATTCATTTTCCAATAAAATACCCCACACGACTAGCTTTAACACGGCGAGATAGGCGTCCTTTAGTTAGAATAGTCCATGCACGCACTTTACTCACTTACAACAGTCGTCGACTACGGCTTTAACCGGGACATGAAATCCCGTGTCACTGCCCGGGGGTCGAAGCGTAAAAACCCCAAATGTGTAGCATTTTTTTACGGGACGGGCTCAAGGATGCCCAGGCCAATCCGAGCGGTGGTGCTATCTAGTAGTCGTCAGAGAACCTCGTTATGCAACAACGGCTGGGGTTCGTTAAATGACGCAAATCAGCGTCGCACGATTTTCAGGGTTGTCATACTTTTATTTTGTTTATGTTCAAATTCCACTGTAAGACAAAAAAAGAGAGAAACTGTTTTATCCTCCTTTGTTATTGTTTGAATATTATGGCGCCTTTGTATTTTGACACATAGGAGGTAGAGTTGCCAAATTGGTTTTAATTCTTCAAAAATAATAATCCTTTTTACCATTCCATTACCCCTTTCATCGCAGGCATTCGAGAGACTGACATGAAAGATGAAAGGTAGCAGTGCGCGCGCCTTAAAAGTTAAAACCCCTCTTTGGTGGAAAGGGATGGAAAAGGATTGTCATCCTTATATGCCTTACTTCATCAAACTGCTACAATCTCTGCAGTTATTTCATCCATTAGCAAAAGAAACGCGTTATATGCCTGCCTTATGCATGCAGCTCAGTGTGTAAAACTAGGTATTAATTTTGGGTGAAATATTGCAGCAAAATGTTAAAATTTTTACAAAGTAGGGAGGGGGGAGTGTGGCATTAAAAGTTGGAAAATGAATAGTCATAAGTCAAGGTTTATATCGGGAAAACAGTCCGACATGTCTTTTTCTTCCTTGATGTTTTTTTCCGCCATCAATTACTGCTCCTACGATCTCTGCTAATATATCATCAATGAGCTCTTAGAGAATCGTTTCTGCCATAGGGTCAGTGCTGGTTACAGACGCATATTTGGCTTTTTTCCTTTTCAAATCCTCTTGCTTTTGTTTTTTCTTTCCTGTTATTTTCCCATCGTCAGCTTTTTGCATTGCTGTTGAAATTTCTTTTCTGGCCACGACCATTCTTTTTGTTGATAGGGTCGAAAGCATCCTTTTGAAGAATATCCAAATAGTCATAATCGTTAAAAGGTTCAAAATTTTCTTTAGACTCTGCAGTTGTTGAAGTTGCATGTGTGCAGCAGCTGTAGAAAGAATAGTCACCTTCTTGTTCCTCAATAACAGAATAAAGGTTATCCTGCTCGTCTGTTGAGATTTCTACTTGTAGACAAACCTCTTCTTCAATTGTTGAAGATTTGTGTTTTTTAATTTCTTGCTAGTATTCTCTTTGGTGGTAGGCTCCATAGCATCCTTTTCAAGGGTATCCAAAACTCCATCATGGATAATCTCCATTGCGGTTTCTCCCTTTCCCTATCGGTCATGGCTTCATTCGAGGCCATTGACCTTTCGGATCCTCCCGGAAGGATCGTAAGGGGGCTAACCATTCTAGTTCTATACACCCTATATGAGCGTAATAGATGTCTAGAGAATATCATACCTATAATATTTATAGATGTTAAGAGGAGAGAAAGATTTAAAAAATACCACACCAAGAAAGACCTTTATCCCTCTCATCGACCTGTCGAAGTGGAAATTTCGTGCAACTTTCGAGTTTTTCTTCTTATCTTGTTTCAATTCCGTCAAGCTGATGAAGTCGGATAAATTTCCAGAGCAGTTTTCCAATTCTGTTTCTAATGCGATTTCAAGTGGGACAATCTCCTGCAGCAATTCTTCCACAACTGATTCAAGAAGATCTGCAAAAAATAGTTTCCGTCGCATCCCTTAGTTGGTTTCCAAGACTTTCACCGTCGTTAAATCTTAGTTGCAGATTTTCTAGTCTTCAATTTTCTCTTTAAAATCTTCTTCAGTTTCTAGTGCGCTCCGATCTTGGCTTTTATATTTCCTTTTTTTCCCAATTGTTTCTCCTTCAGACTGTTGTGAAGATTAAGGTGATCTCACGGTGGATGGTGAACGGGAGATGAATTTGAACTGATGAAACATAGTGTACCTGCTGAGATTTACAACTTGTTATTATGCGCTGTAAATATAATTCACAACTGGTGATATTTACAGATACCTTCGTTTTCCTCATGGAAGGATAAAAGATAGGTAACTTTCAATTCGAATTCCTGAAGCTGAAGGTTAGATAGATGAAGGGAACATCGGAAAAACAGTCTGACATATCTTTTTCTTCCTTGCGGTGTGCTTCTTCTTCCATCATTACTCCTACAACCTCTGCTAATGTTTCCTCCACTAGCTCGGAGAGAATTCTTTCTGCAATAGGGTCGGTGGTGGCTGAAGTAATACAGCTTACATGTTTCAGACAATTTGAGGTTTCTACTACCGGATTTCATGAAAGTGCTATAATGCAACAATGGTAGGAAAAATCTATTTCCTAAAACTTTTTACTCCACTCGCTTTATTTTTGTTTTTTTTCAACTCCTCTTGTTTTTTTCTTTTTCTTGTCCTTCAAGCTTTCGATACTTTGCTTTTCCCCCTTGTGTTGAAGCTTGCTATAATTTTTCTTTTTACCAGTTTTCTCTTTGGTGCAAGGGTCAATGGCATCCTTTTGAAGAGTATCCAAATCTTCGTTAAGAGGTTCAACATTTATTTTAGACTCTGTAAAGGTATTACAATAAATTAGTGCTGTTGAAATTGTGTGCAGCAGCGCTATAGAAAAAATTGACATTTACCTTGTTGTTCCTCAAGAACAGAATAAATGTAATGTTGCTCGTCTAGTGGGATTTCTTCTTCTAGTAGAAATCCTCTTCTTTACCTGTAACACCGGAATAAAACGTTGTCTCTGGCTACTGAAACAGGGTCATCATATGCCAGTTGTAACAAAAATAAAGAATAAACTTCCATTGAAAGGTAAATGCAAAATAATTGATGTAGCCTTCGACCCTTACATTTCCCACAGTCCCTGCACATAGTTCGTCGAGCAAAATTCAAAAACGAACAACTAAAATTCAACAGAAAAAAGACAGCAATAATACATAATTCCAACACTCTATCATTCAGTTCCTACCCGAGACGAGTACATTGCCAATCATCGGGAAAAACTTGGTCCATTTTGATATTCAATTTCAAATTTTTACGCGCCGTTTATTATCGAATACGGCCGGTTGTGATACTATGCCAAAGCCCATAACTGAGTTGTTTTGATTTGTAGTAACAGAGTTATAGAGACTATGATGACGCTACCAAGGGGTCCGCAACTCAAATTTGCCACAATAAAATGACCAAAAAGAGGAAGGATGAGCAAGAAAAATGAAAAAAGGGAGGTAAAGGATTAAAAATGAGCCGGAGTAAAAAAAATAGAAAAAAATGGATCGGTAAGAAAAAACAAGGAAAGGAGAAAAAGGAAGGAAAAGGAAGGCATAAGAGCAAAAAAAGGAAATTTCCTTTTTTTTTCCTGAAAAATCCTAGCAGACAAGGGGCTATTCAGTAGTAAACATTCGAGATTCTCGGTAACAATGTTCGTGTAATTTCTCTGTTGACTTGCAACTATGGCACACCAAAACAAAGCGTCCAGTGTTTTTGACTTGTTACGTGAATATGATGTGGAATTAAGTCCTCAGGTACAGCTAATATTACAAAAATTAAAATTCAATAGCGTCCGAACTATTTCCATGATCAACATAGAAAAACTTGAACATCTTGAGCTAGACGTGCGTTCATTGTTTGCTTCAGACGAAGAACTTTTGAAAATGACTCAAGAAGATAGAGTTGCATTATTAGGGGAATTCTTTGCTGATAAACCCCAACAATTTAAATTACTTGCCGGTGAGAAATGCTCAATTCATGCAGCAGTGACTATGTGCAAAAGGGTCGTTCAATCTTATGAAAAGTCTTATCTATATGACAAGTTTAAAAACGTGACAGACCTCCAGCGCAAAAAAAAATAAGTACCGAGCCATAACGCCAACATGGATAACATAATTTTAGATATTAACCAAACAAACTCGGCTGAGGGAACTGAAGAAATCACTTTGTTGGTTAGAAGAAAAGGCAAGACCCTCCAACAGTATATACAGCAATGGTTCTTATCAACAAAACTAAAACTGAACGTTACCTCCACTGACTTCGAAGCTGTCGACAACGGAATCAAGTGCACGAAATGCAGTAATCGGCCTTTTAAACTCACCGTCGATAGCTCAGGAGGGTGGAAGATTTCATCATATATGACCCATCTTCGAACTGCGCACAAAATGCCAGATGAAGTGGGTGTAACCGATAATACTGGTAACAGAAATAATGGCAGGGATGAGTCTAACGACAACAACGCGGCCAACGAAGACGATAATCGTAATGGAGAACCGCCGCGTAAAAACCCAAGACTTGAAGAATCGGATTTTCCCCAGTCGGCGCCGACAAAACGAGTCAATCGACGTCAATTTAGCAAATGACTCGAATACCACCCCACTGTTTGACAGAATCGAGAAACAAGCGCGCGTAAACAAAAACAAGAAACCTAGGGGACGACGTCATAACGATAAGGTCATCAACCAATTTTATATGAATGCGCTCATTACGGGGGGAGGGAAGTTTTTCAATATTTTATCAGCAAATTCAAAAGTTGCGCTACCTTCGCGGCGCACTGTAGATAAAAAAAAGAAAGATTACGATTTCCCCGTAAATGAAGGGGAAAAAAAAGGAGAACCTGATTTGATGGTGTATATAGTTGCAACTATTAGTGACTTCACTTCTTCAATGCTGTAACCCAAGTAAAATTTATTGAATATTTTCTTGAATCCTGCCTGACACACGGAACTTGTCGATGTATTAACGTTAAAAGTAATGTAACTTTGAGAAAGAGATTTCGACAGAAGTCCGTATCACAGACCTGTCCCAGAACTGCTCCAGAACTGTTTTAATCTCGTCCTGTTCTACTAGTGAAATTTCTATTTGTAGACATTTATTTTCTTCATTCTTACTTGTAGCGTTCACATCATCATATGAGCCCGCTACAACAAAAATAAAGAATAACCTTTCAATAAAATGTAAATAAAAAATAAATAGCTACGTACGATTCTTGGCTTTTCCACATTCCCTGCACACAGTTCGCTTGGTAAAGTTCATAAACGAGCAACTAAAATTCAATAGAGAAAAAGCGTTATTTACGTAATTCCAGCAGTCATAACATCCAGATCCAGTTACTACCCAGGACGTGAACAATAAGTACAATATAGGGGAAAAACTGGCACTTCCATTTCAGACTTTAACACGCCGGTAATTTGTTGACATAACTATTCCACTCAAAACCACTATTCAAAAGCTGAAGCTTATTTTGCTCACTATTCCTCTATTTTAGGCCAAGTAAAGCCGTGGTTGCTCGTTTACCATCTAGTGGCAGTTAAAAACGGCATGGAGACACCTGCTTCTTTCATACAATATGCTTTGAATCAACCAAGTAAGTTAGAATTAAATTTGAAATTTGGAATATTTTGATCTCCAGTACATTTTTATAGAGTGTTGCCTGTGAACAAAAAAGACTTGGATAATGGAATGCGAATCCTCCAAAACTTTTTGTTGTTGTTCTCCAAGGCTATTTTGTTTACAGTCAACACTCAATAATAGATTTAAATGTACTGGAGATCAAAATATTTTTATAAATTATTGTTACAATCAATAATCAGCCGGCCACAACACACAAGGCTAAGGGAGTATTCTTTTTAAGTACTGTTTTCCAGGGGTAGCAAATCGGGGGTAGCCTTTGTCGGGTAGCCAGTGTCGGGGTAGCCAGTGTCGAAGGTAGCAGCTGTCGTTTTCGCTTTAAAACTGCCGATGAAAGTTGATGATTAAAATCGGCTGCAAGAACAACCTTTCGGCTCTAAGTGTAATAGAAGATTATGCCAAAATTGAGTTATAATTTGTAATTGCTAACAAATGTGGAGCAGCTACTAGCACGGAGGAACTGACTACTAGAGATGGTCTCTCTAACGTATAGTCTACTCTGATAGCAGACGTGGGACGTCAAGAAAAAGAAAAGCAAAACTCTAAACTCTGAAACAGATTTTGTGTCATCAACTCATCATGATCAAAATTGCGGATACAAAACACGTTACGATGGAACGTGGAACAATAGAGGTTTTCTGTATATTGATCAATTGATGAAGGTATTATAAACATAATTCTCACCTCTGTTTGTACATTATTTACAGGATGAAATGAAGAAAACGTAAAACTGTATTCTAAACAATAGGTATGCTATTTTTGGGTTATTTATGTTTAGAATCATAAATGGAAAGAAATATAAATGTGCAACCACCAACCATGAAAAATCAGAATTTTTCTGCTTGGTTGAAATAATGAACTATTAGTCACCAGTGATTAAATGAAAATTTTTACCATAAAACCGCATAAAATAGAAAATGCCTGTATCGTGTTTGTAAAACTTCTTGTGCATATAATATTCTAACCCAAAGCTTTACATCTGGAATTAAGCTACTGATTCCAGATGCCAACCGGCCAAACCCTGGCTATATTGGTTTAAAAACTTGAGAACATAGAGAACATAGAGCACTCTAATAAGTATATTCGAGGTAATCATAAAACTTTTAACATTTTTTAAATATTCAATAATTAGGCTATAAAGAGATCTGTAGCTAGATGCGTATCATTGTAGTCCTCGCTCTAGGAGTCACCGTGCTTTTCGTCGACGCAATGTGGTCCTACCAAACACATAAGTTGTTGTCCTGTAAGAAAACCGAAGAAAACATGATCCTGTCAAAGATTCCAAATGAAAAATTGTTTAATAAAAAAAATTTCTGAAGCAAACAATTTTTACAAAAGTTCAACGATTTTGATTAACCAAATTGATAGTGTAGGTCTAATCCATTCCAATCTTTTCTCAGTCCAATCTTCATTGTTAGAGTAGGGGAGATGGGGGGTTATATAATCTGTTGTACTATGTGAAACAGCAAGTTAAAAAATATTTAATTGAGTTAGAAAATTATAAAATTAATACATGATGTTGTTCATAGGTATCTACTTTTTTCTCTAAAAAATCATAACTTTTGTTCATTAAGTTTTTTTGTTTTTTAATAAATAAAAAAAAGTCCACTAAAATTCTTAAAAAATCATAGATTTTTTTGGAATCATAGAATTTTTTTTTAAATCATAGAATTTTTTTGGAATTTACTCAAAAATTCAAAATTTTAAAAGAGAAGTGAAATACTAAAGTGTACCCTGCTAGCAATTTTACGTCGCCAGGACGGACTGTGTGTGTCCTTTCCGGACGATGGGATATCCCATCGGTCCGTCCTGAGTCCGTACGCGGGACATCCAAATGTCGCGCCCAAGGATGTCCCACCGTGGACAGTCAATGGACGTCACCAAAGGACATAGTAGGGAAAGAAAATTTTGGGGATTGAAGAAAAGAAATTGGTGCGGGTGAGTCGGGTCACCCATCCAACTACTTCTTTCACCGATGCTGCTGCATTTTTATTTCTTTGCCACGTCTTCATCTGATGTGGCATAATTCCTTGTTTTAGTTGTACAATGAATAGAATAATAACCTAGTTCTTATATTTGCACTTAGTAATAAAGTTTTAGATTGAATTATTGCAACAATATTTTAAGGAGGAGAGAATATTAAATATGGAATAAAGCGAAGATTTTATTTCAATTTCATATTTACAAAAATTAATGTATTTTTTATCATTACAAAGAAATCATATCGTAGATTTACAGATAATTAATTTAAAATAATGTTTTATTACACCGCTCATCTCCAATATGATATTTATAGACTTTATCATGTATGGATTATATACGGTGGGAACTGGGAAGGTAGATGGATGTCAACAGGACATTCAATATTTATTGTCCTAAATGCGTCCAACTTTTCCATCCTTCGGACGTAAAAATTTGACGTCTATTTGACGACCAAAAAAAATTATCCTATGGATATCCCTAGTTGTTCCCAAAAGGGCGAGACGTCCCTTGGATGAAGGGACTAACATAGGATATCCTATGGATATCTTGTGCTAGCAGTGTAGATTACTCATTATCTTTAATCACCAAAAAATCACCAATAAATTTTTTTTTCTTTAAAAATGTGTTTTATAATTCAATTTATTTATCAAGTATATTTGGGACGAAAATGTGGGTAAATTGGAACTAAAAGGGAGTCTGTCATGGGCGGAGCTTAGCTCAGTGGCAACGCTGAGAAAATAATTATTTGTAAACAATTTATTTTCTTAATTTAGCAATAACCTAAAAACATAGCGAAAACAAATACTAGGTGGCAAATATAATAGCATGATATTTTTTAAAATAATTTATAACAATATTTTAGTGCTAAATTTAGAGTGTTTCGCATAGTACACCCCCCTGTCTCTTATAAACCCCGAATTTTTCCACGCCCACTTTTTTTCCGCAACTTTAAAAATCGGAAGCGGGTAAACTAACGACTCTAAAATAAAATAAAAAATACTGGAGATAGAAAAAAAGTGAGACAATACAATAAAACAATTTATTTTACAAATCGGATGATTAGGAAAGGCCCTACACGAGAAAAACCAAAAACAGTCCAAATAACCCCACTCTCCCCTACTAGTTAAATGCTTTCAAAAATTTACGGTCTCTTACTAGAAAGTTATCTTGCAAATTGTCTGCCCTTTTTTTCTAGAAGAAATTGAAGGTTTAAAAAAAGTTCTATTTGTCGCTTTTCTGCAGATGTGATTGTCTACTAATTATACAAAAATGATTTTATTGATAAAATGACCGAATTTATTTTGTCGATTATGGATATCAACAGAATAAGACTCCTGTGCAAAAAGTTTGCTGCTTACGAAATTTATTCCCTCTTGGCTTACAAAAGGGTCCTGGGGGTGTTATTAGGACTGGTTTTGGGTTGGTTTTTCGGGCAATTAGCGGATTTCGTGGGATTTTTCAATTTGATCTTGTCTGTTCAGAGTGGGTCTGATCAAACTTGTTGAGACGAACAGTTTGATGTGCAAATAGTCCCGATCTGTTCAGCGGATCGTGAGCGCCGGCGATTAAACCGCTTTCATCGGATTTGCGGTTTGGATTTCGGGAAGTGGTCGATTTTTAAGCGGGGGGTGGGTGGGTAGGGGGTTAATTTTTTTTTTGGCGGGGACGGTGGGAGATTTTTTGGGTCGGGGATGGGTGGCAAAGGGTGAATTTTTGGAGGGGGAGGAGTGGCCGGGGGCGTCGATTTTTCTACTGGGGGTCTACTCTCCCCTCCCCCCCCCCTTTTAGTCAAAGTGTCATCTGCTTTCTATTTGTTTTGGTTCAATCTTTAATCGTTAAACACATGACACAGATTGACACACACACACACACACACAAATACTAACACCAAGAGGGACCTGCCGCCACACCGGCACCTTCTGGGAAACCAGTCTCAAGATTGCAGACTCTGCTGTGTTCTGTTTCGAACGAGGTGCAGACATGCGCGTGTAGTTAGCTATAATAGTACAAGTGATCTAAGTCCTCCCTTCGAATGGTGAACTCCGCGCAGTTCCCCAGGTCTATAAAGAGACGAAAAACTCCTCTGCTTGTCATTTTGTTAATAAGACATTGCAATGATGGGTGATCTTCAGTGCTCCTCATCTCATACATTTCCTGCGCGAGTGGGTTAGTCTTCCACATTTTCAAGAAGCAAAAGGATTTGACAACTTTGGGTAAGATCGAATTATTGATTATTATTAACTACACACGCATTTCTTTTTAATTTGTACTTCTTTTATTAGAGATCGAAGCGACTATAGCTATCGGAAATATTTTTTCAATTTAACCGTTATCTTGCGATGTCGTAAAATTCAACCCCATTTTCCACGCTACAATTTCGCAACCGCTTCATTAAGCTGCGAAAAGAAATAAGAGAGAAGTTCAAAAGGCAGTTTGGTGTCTAGCAAGAAGGTTATCTCCATCTGTTTTGGAACCAACTCTTCTCAATATACCAGGTGTGTCATTAATATCCAATTCCATATTTACTATAATATTTCAGTTTCAGTGCCGTAATCAGGTTTAATACTCATTACGGATCAGTTTGGAACACTGTGACGAGTTATTTACTGGCAGCATTTGAGTCGATTAAAAATGGATCACTGGATCAAGTTAAGTGGAGAGGTCCCTTGTTTGTCCCTCATCCCATTGGGGAGTTTTCACAACAACAAGTACTGCATGGACCCTGAATGTTTGAGTGAGTATTTAATTATCATCGTTTAATTATATGGACAATAAGACGGTTTCTATTGTGGTTTGTCGATCGATTCTGTCATCCACTGCTATCTAAACGTTAACTTTTTACTCGAAAGATAACCTTAAAGAAATTAACGCCAAATTAAGTTGTGAGGAACCCAATACTCGTCCACTTCGACGCGCCATCGGCTTTTTCAACGTTTTCAACAAGGTATAAATTTTGAAGCAGTTGAAATCAAATCAGGAAATAATTATTTGAATTTTATTATTTAAAGGATCTCATTCCCATCCTACTCAGCAGCAAGAATCAGCCCACCATATTCCGTACAACAATCAAGTAAGTGACATCATCATTTTTTGTCTGAGCAATTAAATTGCATTGTTGGTTTTCTACCCATTTAGACTGTTGGCTGAACTTACCACGCCCACAGAGTGTTTAATATGCATAGATGCATCCAGCAGCCGGAGCTCGACGTCGCAGCGAATTGTCATCCACGAACTATCCCAGCTTCTCTACAGTATTAAAGAGGCCTTCTTGGAACCCAGCGCCTTTGAAGTGGTTATCGATCATCTTCACGAGCTCTTAGAGAAGGTGACTCTTTACCACTTTCACTTGTTACACACACACTCGCGGGTTTACATGTTTAGATAATGTGCATGTCACTCAGAAAACGACGTTATCAAGAGAAGACTGCGAATGTGTACAGCATTCTTTGTTGTTGGTACGTAACATCCTGCACGTGCCTCAACGACCCCGAAACACTGTCGTTGATGTTGAGTCAGCAACTTCGAGTGCAGCTCAGCAACCGAGAGATGCACAAACTCCGCACCAAGTCCCGGCTCAATCCAACGGCTCCAATTGTACGACAGCTGACTGCAACAGCCAAGAAAATCAAAGGCTTTTGTGGAACCTTTTTTCACAAAGACTCGATCGACTTCTCATCAACTTACTTGCTTCCCCCCAAAAGGTAATAAATCTATTCAAATTTTTTAATTAACTTTGGTCACGTTGACTTCTTCTTTTCGTAAACGAACGGGGTCTTTAAAAGTTGGATGTCATTCATTTTTGACGATGCAAGTTTCAGACTATTTTCTTTTGTGAAAAATCAGGAATCAGGTCGGATTAATATGGCCAAAGCCGAAAAAACATATACTATATTCTTACAGATGATTAAAAGTTAAAATCTTTAACATTTAAGAGCTTTTTAGACTTTTTATTTCCGGGGATCCTGCTGTATTTAGTTTCTTTTTCTCTCTCCATTTCCTAAGAGACGTTATATACAGCTATTATTGTCGTATTATATACATGGGTACCGAATTGTTAGGGCAAGGTTTCCTAGAAGGGGCTTTAAGTATATTTTATGTAAGCAGGCGCTCTTTTATTCGCTCTTACATAAAGAAACGGGAGTTGAAGACGCAAGGCGGCGTATGAAATTCTTTTATGTCGGATGACATCCAATATCCTTATTGACTATTGTTAAACTTAAGTTTTTTTCAACTAAGAATGCGCTCAACTTTAGGCCTACATTGTGCTGCAATGATTGGTATATTATAAGTTCTCTCCTTCTCAAAACGAATTCCGGTTTTATTAAAGAAAGTTATCGATTTTCACCTTTTCCCATGAGAGAGAGAGAGTCACGGACACGCGGCGGAAGCCCATCCGCCACGTGCCCCTAATATGCTTGAAATGCGTCGAAACATCCGTGTTTGGTTACACAGGTCGTTGGTTTAGTTGCTGTAGTTGTTAATAATACGTCGACCGACAACATGGATTCGCTTACTAATTGCAATTACTCCTGTGTATAAAGTCATTTAGCTTGTGTAATCAAATGTTTGCTTGTTTGTTTTGTCCCCCGGATGTTGTTTGACATTTACACAGGGCGATTGGATAGTCACAATAACGCAACTGGTTACTCTCTTCTACAAAGATCGTCATTTCGAGGACATGAAAAAACTGATGGAAACGCATCCGCCCACGTTCGAGTCGAGTGATGAGCATAGCGGCGCAATCAATAACACTCCCCCTATTGTAAACGCCGACGCACACGTCACAGCCGTAATAACTTAATAATTGTCGACTGATTCCTTTTGAACAATTGCAGTACTCCCCAAGCAAGAATTTCCAGTTCCTGTCTCTGACGTCAAATTCAACCCCTTCGGGTATCAATCCAATTTTATTTAACCGAATTTGTGTGATGAATCTCTTTAACTTTTGATGCTATTTATGAATAGGTGAACAGTACGGGCCAGTCGCAAATTATGGGTTGCAAGAAGAGACCACCACTGCCATGACGACAGCAACAATCGTATCGCCGGGAGTAACGACTCCAGTGACGGGGAAATCCGGCAGCAATAAACGCCGCATGGTTTCTCCGGAAACGTCGCGTTCCTTCAGCTCGGCCTCCTCACAATGCAGCCATCATTC
The DNA here is from genome assembly GCF_021234035.1 of Daphnia pulicaria. Taxonomy (NCBI): domain Eukaryota; kingdom Metazoa; phylum Arthropoda; class Branchiopoda; order Diplostraca; family Daphniidae; genus Daphnia; species Daphnia pulicaria. The sequence continues at coordinate 12,254,224 of NC_060916.1, forward strand.
CGGTTGCGACATCTTTATTCTCCACGGGAGTTTGATTACAGTCATAAATATTTACATTCACGTATACTAATTATTTAGATACTTCACGTCACTGTAGCCGGTACAGCACATCGAGCGGTTTTCATTCGAACGAGTCCGGAATTCAATATGACAAGCGTCGGCTTAAAGATTCTGAAAATCGTAAAAAGAAATCATTAAAGCGCCGTTGCCATGGCAACTTCCACAAGTCCTGGGAGAAAACCAACGCAGATGTTCGTCCGTCTCTGCTTACAATCGACACAATGAGGTATCACGTATTGATGTGTTTATTGATGGGTAAATTTAAGTGACCCGTGTGTTTCTGTCTTCCTGCTGTGGAGTATGAAAGAGATTCCGGAAAGGTTTCCGAGAAAAAAGCTACGACTGATCAACCGGACAACGGAGAAATACGCCAAAGTGAACGACAAGAACTACACCCCCACGGAAGAAGATATTTCTCATCTTTTGAAAGATTTCATCCTCGACTTCCTTCTCAACAGTAACAATACTTTTTATATTCCGCCAAAGAGTACGCCAATCTCACTATTCAAGTTTCTATCAAGGCTACAACACGCTGTTGGGCCAACTGCATCAGAAACTACTACAAGACAATCACCCGCGTTTGGACAAGTCTCACTTTCTCTGGCTCATCTGCTACTTTTTGCCCTTCATCCCCCAGCTGAAACTGGAAGTGGAGCACTATCCTGACGTCTTCTCTATTGATCTTCTTTGCTACCTGACGTGGGAGGCTGTATGCCAGACGGAAGAGTTAGAAATCTATTCCTTTCAGCCGTCTGTCGACGTCAAGCCGTGCGTGAGGCGTCTGCATTTGGTCGTGAAGGCGATCGGTGAATACTTACAAGCATTGGCCAAATATTCCGAGGCTGATTCGTCCCAGATCAAAGGATTGTCGCTAAAAGGCCACGAAGAAAAGCGGATTAGCCAACTTTGTCATTTTCTTCCGGCTATTCGAGACCTTCGGCAAGTCTTTCTGCTCCAATTGCGCCACTTCAATCCCATGATTCAGAGTCGGCGTTATCTTCACGACGTTATCACAACGAATCATATCTTATTACTTACGCTGGAAAAGGCCGCCAAGCAGTCGGGAGCGGTGGGCTTTGATATGAATCAACATTTATATCAGTTCTGCTCGAGGGCGATACTCGATCGATACGGCAACGCCCTCGAGGATTTCAAAACTAATGGCGCTTTTGTCAACGATTGCATCCTGACTATACTTCATCATGTCGGAGGTGATTTAGGTCGAACTGAGCTCCTGTGTCAGCCGGATATCCTGCGTCCTTTTACCAAAATATGCGACGAGGATTTCACCGTGAGATTGAATTTTAAATGCACCTTGTTATTATGTATTCATAAGGATTAATTTTAATTTATTTTTTAGATGTGTGACGATTGGACCGATCTGATTTCGTACGTTATTCAGAAATATTTACGTCAAGTTCACGTAAGCAGTCGCTTTAATAAGACGGATTGGTCTCAAAAGAGCTCAAACGGACTTGACGATCAAGAGGATTTATTTTGTGTAAAATCGGAGAACTTGGAGCAAACTGAGGAGCAATTCAATAATGTCCTAAGTGAACCTCCTATTTGCGATAAAGGCGATCTTATAATTCGAGAAACTCGCACTGAAATTGAATCACTCGTTAGTCAGCTTTTGAATTCCGGTTTGTTATATTTATATCTATTTTACGGCATTGGGTTGATTTTAAAATGTTTTAATTCGTCGCAGGATTCCGGAAACAGCTTGTTTGGATTCAATCTTCTTTATTGACTTCCTGTTCAGCCCGTTTGGGAACTTACTTTGGGCAAGAATATCGGCACCCCATCACTTGTCTAAGTCTTAAAATGAATTGCCCCTGTCCGATTGTTCCGTGGACGGAAGAAGAAGCATCCGCACTACGTTCAGAACGTTTTCTTTGTCTCTTGGATCTTCTCAGTCTTCTCCCTTCCACCCCGCTGGCGCTCTATCCACGTATACCGCGTGAATGGTCGGCCAGTACCATTTACAGTGTCGCCCTCCTTTTTGGTCCCATTGACCAGCAGACAACCGACTTTGACACGACTCGTTTAAGCAAAATCGAGTCACCTATTTCCAATTTGCATCAGGTCAATATTCCCATGTACGTGCAGCTTTGCACAGCCAGCAATGAATTTCCTATTTGTAAAAATTAAAATTCATTTTAGAGTCCATAGTCCAAGTCAGAATTCAAGTCAAAATTCCCCCTAATTCTTGGCTGTAGAATAGTCTCTCATTCGCATTAGATTGCCCTCGACCAATACTATCTCACATTAATATAAAATAATCGATTAACTGTTTTTACAATTCTGGCTCACATTGCTTGAAAACAGCAGCATTTAGATTGACTGGATTACTCTCATTTTTGTTTTGTTTTTAAATTATTGCTGGTAGAATTTTAATCGTAAAGTATAAACAACATGTCGTTGGAATACTGCTACGTAACGTACATCTAAATGTGTGATTGATGTATCGATGTTGACAGTATATTTTGAGAAAAAAGTACGCTTGAGTAGGCTGCGTTATGAATAAATATTTAATCACAGATGAAGACCATCGTCTTTATCTATGATTTAATTATCAACGTTATCGATTAATAAAATACAATAAATTATTTGAGTAACGTCAGAGGATGCTTCGGTAATCCGTTATGCCCGTAGTCTCATTAGTCACCACCCCTTTCCTCTGCCAGTCTGCCTTCATTGTCACGTCTGGTCACGTGCCGGTGACACAGGTCCATCTCTGGTGAAAACTGAAAAGATTCATAGGTGAAACGCTACAAAGTTTTTCTCTCCTCTATTAAAATCACAAACGGTCAGTTGTACTTTTTAGTCTTTTACAGATTCGTTTTTTTTTAACATCTAAATGTGCACTTTTATTTGCTATTGATTATTCGTAAAGCCAAAGAAGAGCAAACAGTCTATATTTGGGTACTGGTAGGGTTTGCAATACCCAAATTATTTAAATTTAACAATTTAAAATGATTAAATGTAGCCTACACCCTGTGGAAGTGTTTGCTGCTGTGCACAGTGCTGTTTTATATAAATGACATGGTGATTTCGAACACCATATTTAAATCTTGGAAAGAGCTCTTCTCTTGTGTTTTAGTCAGATGCAACAACATAAGTTTTTGGAAGTATTTAACTTGTTATCAGACTTGAAAACTTCTGGCAAGGCTTTCATTTCAGGAACCTCCGTATCCATTATCAGGTGATCGATATGAGCCAGGGCGGGAAAACGGTGGGTTTCTTTTTTCGCCAATTAGCCCGCCATTTAGTTCCGTCAACAGTCATATTGTTAGTAAGTTCGTAGACGATTCCCAAGCGTAAAATTCTCAGTCACAATTATGCAGTAAGATCATGCAAGTATCTGTTGCGAGCATTGCTGGCTATTTGTTTTTGACAGCCAAAGCTATGAGGTTAGGTATCCCAACAATTCCTGCACGAACTCTTGCACGAAAGCTTGCATAATCTGAAACAGACACGAATTTTCACTGCGTCTACTGCAGTAGTCTACGTTACAGTTTTCTGCGTCTACCTTTGGAAAATATTAATGTCTTCGCTGTCTGGCGATGCTGTGGTAATTTCAAATGTTACTGTTTATTGAGTGTTTGGTCTGTTTTTAGACTGTATGCACGTACTCGCAATTTAACATTCTTCAAGTAACGATCGCGTGCCGCCTATGCAGGAAAATCTACTCATAAATATAAATGTTCAATGTGCCTAAGCATTCAGCTTAGAATCCATAAAGTTCAATCGATTTTTATCAGTCATCTACTTTTTAAATCAAACTAAAAGAAAATACCCTCTTATTAATCTTTTTAACGCTTTTTAAATCCATTTTCTCGCGGTTGAAGTGCTGAAAACAAGAGTGATTGTTGATTTATCCTAATTATGTATGCTCGTTAAATGTTGTCTTCATTTTCCTTTTCAGTATGGGAAATAAACACCTGGTGATCGTGTTACAGTGCACGAATATCCTAGTCTGATTCCCGACTGCTGAATCGACAATGAACTTTGAATTATGCAGATGATCGTTGTGCCGATACTTCGGGCCAGAGCAGACGGAGAAATCCTTCTCTGGAGTCACAAGTCGGTAAGGTTATACAACCTGATTTCTGTTCCCTGATCTGAATACGGAGAAATCATGTCGGGACTTTCAAATAATAGTTGCACAAAGGCTGCACTTTAGAAGTTCACAGATAATTAATTTTATTCGTTTCACAACACTTGCGATAGATTGTCAACGTGCTGTACAACATCGCGTGATGTTGGGGTAGAACTGAAATATTAAAACTATAGTGTGCAGAGTAGTAGTACAAATAGTCTCCTGGAGAGAAAATCAAACTTAAGCTTTCCTATACTATACGTATATGTTATGACGATAAGGGTCAGTGCCTAAGCATTTAAGTTTTAACGAATTTATTTTGTATTACAGATTCATTGTCAGCTCCTTGGTGAAACTCCTCAGTTCCAGAACTTTGTCATCCAGCAACGTGAAACCCGAAGTGCACATCCATCCAAGTTGCTGCCCATCGTTAACAATGTTCTGCTAGACTGAATCCATGGACTTGGAATCGATATCATAAACACCAACCAAGGTAATAAAACTTAATATTTTTGTTATAAAGGAACTGTGAATTTTTTTTTTTAAATGGCTATAGTTTCAATGGCTGTGGATGTCAACTGCAATCATTTTAGCTTCTGAATCTCTTACGTTTTGGTGAATGTGGTTTGCTTGATTTAGAAACGCGTCATCGGTATAGATTTTGACTGTAAGATTCAATGCATTATTTTCGTAGTTTTCGTATGTTTCTGTCCACCTCAGCGTTGATTTTAGGCTTGTTTCGAGCATTTTTTGAGAGTTTAACTGAATTGTCCCGGGCATTTTGCAATAGACGATTGTGTCGATTAGAAATCGAAATAATTTGCTTGCAAAGGAAAACTAAAAATGAGATACAGAGTCCAAACAAGAGGACGGCAAAAGCCCCAGTCAAATTGCTGATTGTCAGAGCAGGTGGTTTGTTATTCATTTTCAGGGTTTTGCTGCCGGGTGGGTTGACACTACTTTTGATATTTCCTTGGCATTGGGGTGGCATGGGTCGAAACCACACATCCCAGTAGTCGACTAGTCCATTGCATGATTTCCAACAGCCTTTGAATCCAGGAAATAGGAACTCTTTAGTCATTTTCGAATGGGATTAATTATGAGACAACTATTTGGTTACCCTTGATTCACAGTTTTTGTGTAGTCACTGTGTTTCGGCAGGGCAAATGACCCCATGACATTTGAGAAGCCGTCCTTTGCCAATATTTCCAAGTTACATTTTTTTTTTGTCTTTTTAAATTCCGCCCTGACGATATCCTTGTGATAATTGAACGCCTAGAAGTGTATGCGTAAAAGATAATCAATTTCTTAAATTACTATCTTGCTTCCACGAAAGAACAATTAAGCGTTAATTAATTTTTCAATATTAGCGAGCCATACATCCAAGTAGACGTTATTTGATCCAGGCGTTAACATACTGATGCACTGGGACACGGGGTAGCATCGAGAATCCTTAAAGCTCTTTAGTCTTTCTCCTAGGTTCTTGTACAGTTCCTTCGTGGCATTCTTAGCCTATTTGATAAAATTAATGAAAAACGGTAAATGTGACATTTCTGTGAAACTGTTGACAGCCAAACTTGCCGAAAGCGTAATGTCCATGGGACTTCCTTTTCTAACAAGCAATTGAACTTCTTTTCTTTCGGGTATGTCGTAAGGAGAGTTAATGAGTGAATGTTTAATTGGGGTCACTAGAAAAGTGAAGAGTGTCGAATTGTAAGCTTGAACGAAAACGAAAGCGGCTAGACACCAAACGCCAGCAACGATGCGAAATGGCAAGCGCTTCGATGTACAAGGTCCCCCTGGATTAATTAAGATTTTCTTTGTGCGTATTAAACATTTCTATTTTTTTTTCCTTCCAAAAATTTGCTAAAGGCCTGTTTTTTCTTTCGTTACCTTGCGACATTAAATTGCCAAACACGTAAAGATAATGCCCTTCAGTGCGTTTTCTGTGCGGCAATTTAATTCCATTTCCGTGGTTGGTTGCCGTTTCGAATAGTTTTTCCTGGTACCGTTGCAGAAACTTTAAAACGAATATGACACAAACAATTGAAATGCCCACTCCCAACCATATCTATGATAGATAATTGAGAATAAGCAAATGAGATGTATCCGATTTTGTTAGTTTTTATACCGGCCATTGAAAAGGCTTGATGATACCGTTGGCATTGAACGAGTTAGCAGCAGGAACGGGCATTAATAATGATGCCGTGGTGTAAACCCAAGGCACAGTTGTATCAATTTTCTGTTGATATGGGTAGGAAGGTACGATGTCTTGGAGAAGCAGATCACATTCCTACAAGTATTTGGTTTTGAGTTACTTAAAATTACGTCGTCTTCGATGTTTATTAAAGTGAGAAATCCATTGGGACGATATTCAACTTGATCCCACAAATAGTTGAAAAGTCCTTTCTTATTTACCTGTGGTTCCAACGAGCTATCATTAATGCGAATCATTTCGTACCTGCAAACCATCGGAGATAGTGAAATTGGTGTTAAAATTTCTTCATTGTTTCGTTTCAGTTCAATTTAGCATTACTTACGTAAAATTGAAACGGCTTGTCAGGCATTCGAGAATGACCCCTCCTTGTAGCGGTCCTGGCAGTCCTTTGGGGTTGCCACTCCACCCTGGCTTTTAGATACCATTTGGAAGGCAAATGTAATGCAGGCCAATTATTTAAGTAGCTGCTCTTCAACAGTAATTGTCTAGAAATAGATACCCAAATAACACGAAGGTGTTTTCCGTTAAGTGGATTTGAGGGTGGGTGCATTGCTGTAGAGTTTGTCCAAATTGTCCATTGTCCAAATTTGAGAGAAAAATATCAAGGGGGATAAAGTGTTTGCCATTGTAAGCCAACAGTGTCTACCGTCTAGTCCTTTTTACTCGACTTCTCGTCTAATTCTGAAATTCTAACTGATTCGAAGCAACATGTCGACTTCCGTCCGCTCCCGTCGTCGTCACTGCTTGGTGGTTTACATTTAAACTACAAATGTATTGCCTAGCAACGTAAACTCTTTCCTTATTCCTCAACTGAATGTTTGCAAACAACATTTTCAGTATCTATTCGTAGACCAGATCGTTTTGTCTCTCTAGGCTGGATCACCAGCTAATAGGTTAATAATTTAATTTAGTCACGGAATAACTTCCATTATTTTGTTACAAGTTTAATCGGAACAGGGTCAAGGAATTAATAACGGTATTGATCACGAGATCTCTCATGTCTCATGATTCATTCAAAACCTTTTTGTTTTTGCTCGTGTTGTTCATGTAAAACCGCTTATAAATTATTAGATTTGCAATCTAAATGTTTTATTTGTTGGTGATTTTCCTGACTTATCCTTGTATTTTTTCACATTGAGTTGAGACGGTTTTTCCCATTTTCATATTGGTGTGAGTATTTGAGTGTGAATAGCTTTAAACTATTAGCGAAAGTAGCGAAACCGTTTATTGGCTCTGTGATTTCATAAAGTTATTACGTAAAACCACCAAAATTTTAAGGTAAAGTCGTGTAGTCTATTTGAAAGTAAGCCCATTTTAATAATCCATAATGTATTCCAGCACTGCTGCACGATCACCATACAGTCGCGTGTTGACAATCAGTAGTCAAGCGCTCTAATTCATTTGAAATCTACAGAATGAAAATCAACACGCATATTTATCGAATCCATTTTTCTCTCCCAACCTTGTAGGTACTACAAACTTCCAGACTATGTATCAGCTGTTTGATGGACTCCGCTGATTCGTGTCCAGCATCCAGCCCAGAGTCACCAAAATAGAACGCTAATCAACAGTCTTTATCGTATAATGAGCAGCTCAATCTCAAATCTAAATGTAAATGCCAATTAAATTAAATTACACTAAATTATCTATAAACAGTAATATTTAAAAGTCCTTTCTGCGTTAGGTATTAGCTCACGTCGTACAATCTAAAAAAAAAACTACTGGGACATGAACAATCAAAACTAACTTCCCGGCAATCCTTCGAGCTTTCACGGGAAACTGCACGACTAAAGTAAGTAAACTTTTTTACTTCACTTTCCCGTAGTTGCTTTTGTAAAGTAGAATTTAGTTTCAACAACGCAATTTAAAATGTGTGGGTGGCTACTTGTATATGTATACGAGTGAGGCGGCGTAGTTAAGCATGGCACAATGTGAAGTGAAAAATATTAAAGAGAAAATTGAATAAATGCGTGTAAACTTAGATGTTCAGATAATGTTTTTGATATAAAGTTGAAGTTATAGTAACCAACGTCGATAATAATTATACTACACTTTCGTTTTGGTTTGGTACTGCCACAATAAATTGTTTTATATTTCTGTATGTAGCCCAAGTATTCCTTGACGAACGACACTAAAAGGGCAGCGTCTTAGCTAAATCTTAATTGGATTTCTTGTTTTTTTTTTGGCAGACATTTGGTCACCTCTATTGGTAAAACTCCTCGGATCCAAGGTCTTCGTCATCCAGATCTGTAATCTAAAACTCCAAGAGTTGCATCCCATCACTAACACTATCCTATTTCTGTTAGTCTGAATGCAATGGCTTCACAGAGAGCTTCCAGAGGAATCTAATCAGAACCAACACCCAAGGTAATAAACTTTAAACATTCAATACTAAGGAACATAGACACTTTTTTTATCGTAATGTTTACACGGATTATGGATGTCGGCTGTAATAATGTTGACTTTTGAATCGCATCGCTCATGTTTTGGCGATTTTGGATCGATTGGTTTTACATACTCGTTCTCGGTATAGATTGTCGGTTCATTTTCAATGATTTTGACCGAACGATTTGATGCATACTTTTCGTGGATGACTGCACGGGCTTATTGTCTTGAGTACTAATGCGATTTCAACTGAATTGATCCGGGCTTCTTGCATTATTAGACGGTTGGGTCGATTAAGAAGCGAAGTAATTAGCTCGCACAGGAAAACTAAAAATGAGACTCCGAAACACATGAGAGTCCAAAACACAGGACGATAAAAGCTCCGGTCAAATTTCTGAGTGTCAGAGCAGGCGATTTGTTATTCGTTTTCAGGTTTTTAGTGTTGGGAGGGTTAACACTTTTGATATTTCCTTGACATTGAGGTGGCATGGGTCGGAACCACACATCCCAGTAGTCGACTAGTCCACCTTGCATGATCTCCAACAGCCTTTGAATGTTTACACCAGGAAATAATAATTTTTTAGAACGTACTTTTTGAATGGGACTAATTGTGAAACAATGATTTTGTTACCCTTGATTCACAGTTTTTGTGTATTCACTGTGTTTGGGCAGGGCAAATGACCCCATAACGTTTAAAAAGCCTTCTTTTGCCAATAATTGCAAGTTGCATTTTTTTGTCTTTTTAAATTCTGCCCTAATGATATCCTTGTGGTAATTGAACGCCTAGAATTTTAGTGAATAAGTTAATCGATTTCTTAAATTACTATTTTGCTTTCTCGAAACAGAAACAGCGTTAATTATTTAAAGAATAATAATTATTCAGATGTAGTACATCCAAGTAGACGTTATTTGATCCAGGCGTTAACATACTGATGCACTGGGACACGGGGTAGCATCGAGAATCCGGGAAATAGTCAATCCTTTCGCCTAGTTTCCTATTAAATTCGTTTGTGTTATTCTTAATCTATTGACAAAAAAAATGAAGAATGTAAAATGGGATGTTTTAAGTGAAACTGTTGACAGCCAAACTTGCCGAAAGCGCAGTGTCCATAGGGCTTCCTTTTTTAACAAGCAGACGAACTTCTTTGCTCTCGGGAATGTCGTAAGGAGAGTTAATTAGTGAGTGTTTCATTGGGGTCACTAAGTAAGTGAAGAGTCAAATTGTAAGCGTGAACGAAGACAAAAGCGGCAAGAGTCCAAACGCCAGCAACGATACGAAATGGCAAGCGCTCTGATGAGCAGGGTCCGCCTTGATTAATTAAGATTTTCATTGCATACATTCGTATTTGTATTCTTTAGGTCCAACCTGTTGGCCTATTGTTTCTGTTATATTACCTTGCGACATCAAGTTGCCAAACACGTAAAGATATTGCTTTCCAGTGCGTTCCTTGTGCGCTAGGCAAACTCCATCACCGTGATTGCTGGCTGATTTGAATAGTTTTTCGTGTATCGTTGCAGAAACTTTAAAACGAATATGACACAGACAATCGAAATGCCCACTCCCAACCATATCTACGACAGATAATTAAGAATAAGCAAGTGAAATTTATCCGATTTTTTTGAATTATGGTACCGGCCATTGGAATGGCTAGATAAGAGCATTGATATTAAACGAACTATCTACAGGAACGGGCATTAATAATGAAGCCGTGGTGTAAACCCAAGGCACCGTTGTATCAATCAGTTTGTGATAACTGTTTGAAGACACGACGTCTTGGAGCAGCAAATCACATTCCTATGCAAGCAATAGTTTCGGGTTAGTTAGCCTAAACTGCGTCGTCTATACAAAATCTTTTAAAGTGAGAAATCCATTGGGACGACACTCGACTTGATCCCACAAATAGTTGAGAAGTCCTTTCTTATTTTCGCGTGGTTCCAACGAGCTATCATTTATGCGGATCATTTCGTACCTACAAAGAATGCGGAAATCAGCGATGATGTTCGAATTTTCTTCTTTGTTTCGTTTCAGTTTAATTGTGTGATGTATTTAGATTGTTTTCAGCTCTTTGTTAATTAACTTACGTGAAATTGAAACGGCTGGTCAGGCATTCGAGAATCACGCCTCCTTTTAGCGGTCCTGGCAGTCCTTTTATGCCACAGAATTGCAGATGAATATTTCCAATCATGAGTGCATGAGCTGCCTGCATGACCATCGCTGCTCTTCGTAAAATTATTCTGTGATAAAAGTTGTTTCTGAACCACGATGCTGTTAAAAAAAAAGGTGAATAATATAATGAATTGGTTTTGGTAATAAGATGAGCTTTGATGAAAATTAGTAAACTGTGTTTAATCAACTCAAAAATCTAGTTCTGTGTTTGACTAGCACTCAGATTACGCCTCTAATCAATGCTGCCCATGCTTGATTGTAGAGACATTGTTTTTATTGTTATTTAAATTTTACCTCTTCTTTCATTGTGCAGATGTGACGATGCCTGAGCCAACACAATCAACCAACCAAGCTACTACAAGTTTTTCTTCTCCTGGTGTCAACCAGACATCAGCAGGGATCTCAGAATCCTTAGTAAGGTATATTTATTTTTAGTAGTGATATAAACATTTTACATTCTCTTGTACGGCTACAACAATTTTGCAGGGTTTGTGTGTTGCTGATTCATCTTTCTTTAACAAATCGTTGTCCAATTTGTGTCCATCTTTCTTGCTTGAACAAAATATTAATAACCACTGTGTGTAATCACTATTGCTCATGGATTCCTTGCAAATTTACAAAAAGGTTTACTTATCATTATTTATTTTTATCTTTTTGTAGTTGAATCCCGTCTGATGCACCCATCGATCTCCCATCTTTCACTAACTGCCTCTTCTACGTCTATTTGAGTGAGAATTCATCACGAGGATGTCCTTTCTCCCCACCCGACATCTCTCATTAATCTTTCCTGTGAACGGAAACTGAAAGTGCTCGGGAGGCGATATTTCCCTGACTTACTGAAGGTAGGGCACGTTTAAAATCTATCACTACTTTAAGTATTTTTCACCTTTTGGTGGAAGATGTTAAAATTAAGTTGTTAAATGAGAAAGGATATTGAATAGTAAGGGGAAACGTGACAATTTGAGGCGTATTGGAGGCGTAGAACCGAAATGGACAATTTGAATAAGTGCCTTTCCTCCATTTTTCCTCCGAATAAGCGCAATTGTATTCATCGTCATTTGAATGAGCGACACTTGCAGTACTAAAATGTTTTGATTGATACTAATTTCAAAATATTTAATCGATCCAAACGTAATTTCTGGCGTTGTTCCAATCCCCTGTCAACTAGAATCTTGAACGTTTTCTTATAAGAACTCATCAAGTTGACGCCTAATCTTTTTTCTATCTTTGGTGGACAAAGAGTATCAAGCCGTTTTTCCTCTCACTCATCGTGCTATTGCCGAAACCGTCGTTGTAGAGGATCACATTTTTTCTCACATATTTGAACCAAGTTTTTCCGACAAAACTTTCAGAACTTGTTCATTTTTCGATATCGTTTCATTAAGTGATCTTCACTTGCGTAAGCAATTAGTTCAGCCCGTATATTGCGCAATTTCAGTGTCTTGAAAAACATTTTCAGATAGGGAAACACTTTGCCAATTAACTAAGAAACATTTTACTCAGTTAATTGAATTTTTTTCGTTTAATGTTTGTGAGCATAATTTTCTTAAGTGGCGCAGTTTTTGTCCCCTCCTTCCCCAGAGAATATTCTAAATGACAAGGTGGCAGGCTAGCACAAGGGTAAACATACCGACTTGCAGCGTTTGGCGTATAATATGGTGAATTTAAGCCGGTTAATTGACCTTCTTTTTCGACTTTCTTCTCCTTTTAATCTCCTTCTATGAGTTATTATTATGGGTGAATCAAACGTCATACGTTTAAAAAAAGGATAAATTAATAGGGTTGGAGAAGGCGAGACATATTTTTATTTATTCAAAGATCCTGATGTTTTGTTGGTACAATGTTCTTCCAATTCCATACGTAAGGCTAGTCGTAAGGTACATTTAAACTAGGAACGCAATGGTGGATTGGAGGACAAATTATAAATTTTCAAATATATTTGCGGGAATGGGTGCGAAAGACATTTCAAACTGGTGTGCCAGGTAACACGGCTAGGTAACCTTGCGTCATTGTTGAGGTGTCTGCCAGGCTCTTTTGAAATGACACTGACATAAGTTTTCTGAAATTCGTGTAGCTTATCGGCGTTTGCGGAGGGGTGTTGACTTCCGTGCAGGTGTTGATGTAATTCGTCACACCTAAGTGCGGGTACAATTTGGGAGGACCATTTGGACGCTGCGATAAGGAGGAAGCATTTAATACTGAAATCACCTGTCGATTTTCATTGCTGGTCATTGTTTCATATTCGGATTGAGCTGCGGTATTATTTGAACCAATTTTTGTGTTCATTTTCACGTAATTTTTATGTTCTGTCATCACTTCCTCGCCGGCGAAATGTTGGCGGATGATTCGATCGACCATCTCGCCCAAAATGTGTTCCAATCGAGCGAATGTCGCCCTCTCTTCCTGGTTGTGCTTCCAGCAATCCTCCGTGACATTACCGATGGCTCTGGGCATCAATTCTGGTCTATCCATCCTCCTGCCATTTTGTAAAAGCGGATCAAATCCGCTAGTTCATTCACCGCTGTTCAAAGATAAAAGAATTCATTTTTATTCATCAGCCAAACGAAAATTTACTGTACCTGGGCAGAGTTGTTTGCTGAGAGAAAAGAGTTCCCAAATGGTAACGTCGAAAGACCAAACATCCGACTGGGAGGAAAAGACTCGATCGATCAGCGATTCAATGGCCATCCACTTGACAGGCAGAGCTTCTTGTCCTTGTTTCTGGTAGTTACAATTCTTGTAGACTTTGCGTGACAATCCGAAATCGGCGATTTTTACAATGTTGTCATCCGCCAGGAGAACATTGCGAGCCGCCAAATCTCCGTGCAACACCTGAGGGAAATAGATGTCATATCACTAATGAATTTTCTAACTAAGTTATTTTACCTTTCGTTTAGTCAAGTAGTTCATTCCGCAGGCGATTTAGTAGGACCATTCAATCAAGTCCCGAGTGCACACTATGGGACTACGAGGCTCCTCCTTCTTGCTGCAGTTAGGTGACCAATATCGGGGATTTTTATCGCCGTTGGCAGCTTCAATTGGTGTCGATTTGACAGCACTTTTATCCAATGAGGCGAATTTCATGGTGTGGATATTTTGAACCAATTGAGGCGCCAGTTTCGGATCAGCTTTGCTGTAGTTCATCATTTTAATTAGGTGGTTTTAATTATCTGAATAGTTTTTATCAAATTTACTGTTGACAGAAAGATGAGGGATCGCCGTTTGCGTCGAGTTCGTTCATGAAATGGCTACGATTGGTCATCAGAAAGTCATGCAAGTTTCCGTAGGCGCAGAATTCTACTATGACCATCAGATCGCCTTGGATGAGATTTTTTGTGCAGGCTCCTAGAAGACTCACGACGTTCAAATGTGAACCCAAATGAATCAGGATCTGGAGCTCCGACGCCAGTGACGTCAGCCCAGTGTTGTCCAGCGCAACTTGACCATTTTCACGGCGACTTTGCTGTTTCCCTGGCCCATTCCCACGGCTTTAGCTTGAACGACACGACCAAACTGTCCAGTGCCCAATTGTTTCCCTTTTTTGAATAAGTACATTGTTAAAATCAACAAGTGGTTTTCTTTAATTTCATTTAATGTAAGAACCAAATTACTGGAGGGGAATTCGTATTTATTGTCGTAAGGCAGAAGGTTCACTTGGTCTTCCAGAGGCAAGTTGGGATTAATTCTTTCCAGATTACCATCCAAGAGCTTTAAACGATTAATAATCAATTCTTGATGCATTTGCTTTTCCTTTAAATTAAATAAGAAAATTAGACAATGTTACGCAATACGTGAATTTATCATTTTTATGTGTAACACAACTTTTTGTTTGTAGTAGCGTTTGAGGAAAAGGGCCAGTAGAATAATGGCAACGACGAAAAAGGCCGCCACTGCAAGAGCAGCGATGATTCCAGTTCCCAGTCCGTGGATCATGACTTTAAAACACTTTTCCGACGATCCTTTGAAGTTGGTGAATCGACAACTACGTGGTGTCGGTGCTGGTGAAACAGTGAGGACACTGTTGAGCCCGTCATCCGTCGTATTGATGTGGTGGTACTTGGTCCGTCCATCGTCGAGGATTTCTTCGTACTTACTACCTTTTTTCTCTGTACATCAGATTAAGAAGGTAACACTAAGAATTTCTTTTTCTTTTTTTATTTAAACATTTGTCGTACAATTCTCATAAACCACTGGATTTTGGGCTTTGGAAATGCTGAATTGTCGCTGCATTCCAGTGACAATTCGTTTCCTGGATAAACGTAAATTTCTTCATCTTCTGAATCGATTATTACTGGAGCATTTGAATCTAGAATTAGAAAGTCTGTTGATCAAATTCACTCTTTGACTTTTTCATAAACTAGATTATACCAGCGACATTGACTGTGATGTTGCTGACAGGAATATTTAAATTATTAGCGTCGTAGCACTGGTATATTCCATTAGCTTCCACGGGAAAGTTGGTCCATTTCAATCGGTGCACCTAGAACATTCCCAAAGGCGATGGGTAATCCTGATCGCTGGTTTCGTTCTCGAACGGTAGCAAATAACCTTTCCCGTCTGTCAATTTAAATATTTTGTTGTAATTGAGACTAAAATAACTAAATAAGTTCAAGATTAGGAATTCAGGCCTGCTGGGAGACGAGTAGCGTTGATTTCCATGAATGGGATAGTTTGGTAAGGCAGTGGAACAGCAGGCAGCCATCGCCAGGCCAGGTCCATCACGTCTTTGTTTTTACTGTGACACGTCAAAGTGATTTGATCTCCTTCGACGATCGGAGTAAAAGGATCGAAATTGCTGTGTACTTGCAATCCTGTGTGTGGAAAACGAGTAATAAGAAATCTTAATGGAAATCACCAAATATTTTCGCGCGTACCATGAATTTCAATTTTGAATTTAGTAGGGACACTCTTTTTGCTCGAATTAGACCGTGTGGCCTCGCACTGGTATTGACCCATCATCTCCCAAGAATAGACCATGTTGATCTTGAATCCTTCAAATGGATTGAAACTCCAGTCGTTGATTAGACCATCCGCTTCTTCAGAGGATGCAATTGCCTATCGATTTTTCATTGTTTTGTTTTTTTTAACAAGTGTTAAACAGTTTCATCGTAGGAATTTATTTTGAACTCACTTTGATTTCGTTGTCTAATTTTTTCAGGATAACTCGAACAGACGAATGAGTCGGACCACAGCCAACCTGGACATCGGATTCCGAATAATAGCCAATGACTCGTAAGTTTCGATATTGACCCACCGGCTGCATGACCGGTGGAAGAATCAGATGTTGGGGATCTGTACCATGTGTAGAAAAAGAACAAAATTCATTTGCAAACTAAACCTATAAACATTCAAGTAATTATCTTACCTTCGACGTAAACAAATTGACGGTCGATGACGTTGAAATTATTTTTATTGTAGCAAGTGTAATAGCCCGTGTCCAAATAACTGGCGTTACGGACCATCAGGACAGAAGTAGACCCCTTGAATTTTATTTTTTTAGACCACCGAAATCTGAGAGGGATCTCCTGTTATTACAACATTCCAAATATAAGACCATAGTTTTTGTTAACGAAATACTAATATTTTACTTTTTCTCGGTAATAGTACTCATCATCCTCCACTGATTGAGGTCCCAGCCATTCAACTTGACCGACACTAGTAAGGCACGTCAAATTGAAAGTCAATCCACTTTGGAAAATGTGAACTTTATTTTCCTGATCCTGAATTCGTCCGTGATAGTGTGACCATCCTCATTTTGGCTCGAATCTGGAAAACATATTCAAAGTAAGTTCAAGTAAAACAATTAATCATCGACAGAATTTTAATTGTTTACTGGCTACGATCAAGGTGGCGTTGCTTGTTGACTGACTGACATCGTTCAAATCTCGACAAGCTGGTAGATGCCCGAAGCATCTTTTGGGACAGCCGTCCACCGAATGCGACTGACGACAGACGCAATGAAAGTGAAACCGATATCTTGATAACGGTTTATTATATTCAATATCTTTTCGGCTCCTACAATTTAAAACAAAAGAACTGTTTAGAAACTATTATCTCATTCCTCTAAACGCAATTTAGTGAATTTACCTGGTGGGAGGCGATTATGGTCGAGTTCAACTACTGCACCGTTAGATATCCATCGCCAAGATAAAACCACGGGTGACCCAGCTCTCTCTCCCGGCTCAGCACGGCATTCTATTTCGAGTCGATTGCCCAGTTTGACTCGACGAGTCAACAGTGTCACTTTGACTCCACCACCTGAAAATGTCAACATTTTTATCACGCAAGGTAGGAAACATTTCGATTTTTACCTATTAGTAGTGGCTGGCAACAGTTTCCCAGTAAGACGAATATCAAGACGAATATCAGTACCGCATCTGATAGGAGATGCATTTTCAATTGAATGGCAGCCAAAGTTGTTTTTCTATTTTTCGGAACATTTACACTGGAGAAACAAAGAGTTGAAGTCGATACAGTTCCAAAATTACGATCAGAGCTTTGAGTTGATTATGACATGCGAGAAACAAATGCCCCGCCTTGCAGGTTCCATTATTTTTGGTGAACGGAGCCTTATTGTGGCCTATATCGAGTGATCGCGGTTCGAGATTACATTTCCTCGGTAATGTCAACGACCACAGGGTTGGTAAAATTGGAAATAACGTAGCAGAAAGAGTTTGCCAGTATCACTTCCGCTGCGGCTTACTTCCTTAAAATAAGTAATGGTCCCGGCCCCGCTCCCCTCAAATTAGTCACAGTGTTAGAAAGCTAATAGTCAATTAATGATGATGACTAATTACGTATTAGGGCATATCATTATTTTTGTTTCGGGGGTGGGGGAGAACAAGAATCACATTTTTGCTATTAAACAGTTCATTACTGTTGAGTGAGTCGAAATATTGAATAACAAGCTTCCGCTCCTTTTTCACGCAAGGGATCGACTATTCTTATACTTAACCGCGATACTGAAATTTAAACGTAGGCACTGCGTCCCCTTTAAATGTTAAAATAAAAGTCTCTTTGCCCCAGGCTTTGCTATAATGATCAATGAAATCAGCAGTTATGATTTTTGGCGTAATAAATAGTGCGCGTATGTAACCTAATCCACTCATACCATTTTAAAACTCTCAACAAGCTCTTGTTTTTTTTTCCTGATTTGAATTAGTACTTAACAGTTGAAATCCTCGTGAATGGTTACACCGAATTCGATTCAAACGAGGCGCTCAATTGACTTGAATCGTCGGTGGCTGATGACTAATGGTTTGGTTAAAAATATTGCAACCGCCAAAGCGATGAGATAATGATGTTAAGGATTTGCTTGACGGATTCCAAAATTATTCGTAACCTTTTTACTTTGTCATCCCTGCTTCCATTGCATATTTGCATCTCAAAACCCATTTGTTTCAATCATGTCAAGTATTTACGCGGCTCGTCTTCGGACAAGATCAACATTTATTGTTGGCAAAGGATTTCTTGGTACTAAGACAAAGAACTAGACATTATTTTTTTTTCGAAAAAATGATTAAACTGGAATCATTTGTCTTGCATTTTTTGTTTTATACATGCGACCGAACATGTCATGGATAGACGGCGTCTCAATTCGTCAAACTAATAGCTTTTATAACAATAACTGTCGGTTTTTTAATCCGTCCTATGATTGACGTTTTATTCCATTGATTTTATCGATTGTTTATTTTGCAAGACGGATCGTTTCAGTGGTGTTCCGTTTCCCTCGACTTTACGAGCAATCAGAACGGCCACTTTTCAGTAGCCTATGTTACATGTTCGTTGTCACGCAAGACGACGCAAGATGTCGACCGTGTTATATTAAATGTATTAAAATATAATTTTTTTTTAAATTTAATCTCCATAAGTTATATTTAACATTCCTGTTTAGTTGAAAGAGATACAATAATCGTTTCTCTACAATATGAACAGTTTCACATGTAACTGTTTTTAGGGTAAAACCAGTTTTTCATGAGCGATGTACACGAAATGACGTCCAAATAGGGGCCGTGCTTTCTCGCTACAGTTCCTGTCAATTGTCAAATCAAAATATAAACAATCTAATAGAAAAAAAAAAAAACAGCTTAGCCAATGCCATCGTACTTAAAATCGTCGAAATGATGGCGGACTTTTCAAACGTTTCTTCGAAATTGCGAAACTGTTCCAGAATCGCGAAACTTTTCGAAAACAAACAACACAAAATGCTGGTGATCATGGTGTCGATATGAATCATATCCTCTGGCTTCAACACTTTTGTTAAGCTTTCTTCCTACATTAAGAAATTATCGAGAGTCGTATTGTTCTCAAATGGCTGGGAAGCTTCTGGATATTTACCAAGTGTGAACTATATCCTTGTCTCCAGAGAATGAGATCCTCCACCAGGTTAAACCTTAAGACGCTGTCAATCGGGAAATATTTGTAGTTGAATCCACAATCGACGTGGAGATCCACAATGCCTCCGCCGCATAGGTTCATCAACTTCCTTTTCGAAGTTTTTGGTGAATTCACTAAAAATGACGCATCTCCAACAAGTTTTAGAGCTCCAAATTGATTTGAAAGTCCGACGAAATCTATGCAATTTGAATTTTAAAACTGTCTAGTGTTTACCTTTTTCCATCATCCGGAGCTTTTTTAAAATATAGAATCAGGAATATTGTTTAGGCCTAACACGTCGCTAAGCTTGTTATCCTCCTGACGCAATACTTTAACAGCGATGATTTAAAAAAAAAAAATCCGGGTTCGTCTATTTGTGATGGAGCAGAAAAAAGGGGTAACTGTTTCTAGTCGAAGACTCGGTTACAATGGGTTGAACTGCAACATTTGGCAAGTGCTGTCATAGTTGCAGAAACAAGGCTAACGTCAAAATCTATCGATGCTGGTGTTTAATTAGTAACCTTCAAAATTTTGGCAAACCTCGAAACCCACAGGTGCAGTCCCTAAAATCGAACTCCGATTCTTGTTTTTGTTTTCTTCCTTCGAGGGGTCGTTTTGACCAAAAAAAAACCAGATTGCCAAGCCACAGCAAGAAGCGACAGCAATATTAAGGACTGCACCATTTTCGTTGGTGGCTATAACGGGGAGTTTGTTCACGTAAATCCACGATTTTTGGCAGAATTCATGGGCAAAGCGACAGCAATATATGGGCAGTCGAACGCTATATCGATTGCCAATTTTAAACCCTGTAGATCGTTCTCTAAATAAAAAATGAACAAGAGGAAATTTTCCTCTTCGTTTGTAAAGCTGATCAGGGCATGAGTCTCCACTTTTCTATCAATGTCAAATTATGCAGGAATGTCTGGGTAATACGTGACAAATAATTCCTACACGAGCCACTAGTTCGCTTCTCCAGTCGACTCAAGGCGGCACGTGCCACAGAAAAATGATATTCTTTTTGAAAAATTAGCAACTTTTTTTATTTTTATCGATTTTTATTTATGTATTTATTTTTTTTTTCTAACAGCTCATTTTTGCGACAGGTGTAACAGCTATATAATAAAATTCCTTGCCGCGGTGAAACGAGACGGGTTCACCACGAAAATGTTGAGACTGCTTTCTGACTAGACGCCAACCTTATTGTTATGCTGATGTTTTCATTTCATTTTTCGGTAGTTGTTTGCTTATATTTTTACAATTTTGAAATGACTATATTCAGATCACATATTTTGAACATGCTGACGCGGTTCCCTTTCTTCGCCTGGTTACTGCGTCTTTGATTTATTGACTTTTTCCATAATCTATAGAGCATTTCATGGAAATATCATGCTATTAAGTGACCGACAAAGAACTTGTCCCGACTACCAGTTGACATGAATAATTCAAGTCGAAAGAAACCTTTGGGATTGACGGAATGAAAATATGGACAAACAAAATTAGACCAGAAAGAAACAAAACAAAAACAAAACAGGAAAACTAATCAATTTTTGTTACTTTGAAAAGTTCAGCCAAAATAAGCAAGGCTGCGAAAATATGCTATCCACATTCTCGGCTGTTTACGACGATGCTCACAACGTTGTCGCCCGCCAGCAGGACATGTTGAGCCGACAAGTCTCCCTGCAACAACTGGGTGAAAATAATTCTCAAGGAGATCACCGAAGCATTTTTAAGGTAAAAAAAACTTTTGTTTAGTCGTTTCAAAGGTAATTCCGCACATAATTTTCTAGGACTATGCAATCAAGTCGTGAGTCCTAACGACCGGACTAAGAGAGTCCGGTCGGAGTCGGGACTACGCACCACCAGACAAGCAAGGTGGTGTTGCTTGCCAACTGGATGGCATCGTTCGTACCTCAACCCCCGAAGCTTCTTTTGGATCTGCCGTCCACCGGATGCGACTGACGACAGACGCAATGAAAGTGAAACCGATATCCTGAAAACGGTTGGTTATGTTTAACATCTTTTCGGCTCTTACAATTTAAAAGAAAAGAACTGTTTAGGCTGGAAGAATCTAACTATTATCTCATTTCCCCAAATGTAATTTAGTGAATTTAACTGGTGGGAGGCGATTATATATGGTCGAGTTCAACGACTGCACCATTGGATATCCATCGCGAAGATTAAACGACGGGCAGCCGGGCTCAGCACGGCAATCTATTTCGGGTCGTTTGCCAAGTTCCACTCCACGAGTTAACAGTGTCGCTTTGACTCCACCACCTGAGAACGTCAACATTTATTTAACGCAAGGTAGGTAATAACATTTTCATTTTTACCTATAGTAGTTGCTGGCAATAGTTTCCCAGTATAAGACAATTATCAGTACCACTTTTGATAGGAGGTACTTTCCCCGTGCAAGTAGCTATTCGTTTGATTTGATAGATTAGGGGAAAATCCGCGATGGTCGCTCGACTTTTACAAATTTTTTTATTCTTTTTAAAAGTGTTTCACGTGATCCCGTACGGTCTCCTCACTCTCCTTTTTTTTCTTGTCTTTGGTCTGGTTCCGAGCCCTTGTTGCTTAGTGCAAAAACTTGGCGAGAGCACAAGAATAATTTTTTTTTTTTTTTTCTTATTTGGCCGCGTCAACGGCTGCGGAAAAAGTCGGGAATTGCACTATTTCAAAAACTGTTAAACAAAGTGTCTGATCGTGTCTCGTCATTCAAGAAGTCTGTGATAAGAAACGATTACGGAACACGGGCTGTATAAAAAGGTTGCCAAATTTAATAGTAATAATAAAAAGGGTTTTGGACAATGGGATAAGCTAATCAAGAGCTTTTTTTTTTTTTGAGGTTTTGAGTAGCTACATATTACTTTCACAACTTTATGCTGTCAGTTAAATAGAAATGAGTTGTATGACCATCCCATTTTCAGTAAATTAGTTGTGGATTCCTTAAAATTTTTACAAAAACTGTTGGTTACTTTTGGTTTTGTTTTTGTTATTCAGGACAACCTCGTTTGATGTTGCATCCACCGGTGTCGAGGATCGAAGGTGTTTACGAGGATGACCTTCATTCAGTTTCCCACCTGACATCTCTAATTGGACCCCACCATCTAGTACCTCAGCTGATTTAATTATCTGCAAATGAAACCTGGAAAAGCTGGAAATGCTCTGCGACATGAAAGGTAGGGCGCAAACTATCACTATTTCGGGGTCTTATTTTTGGTGGTCGATAAAAGTTTACTACTGTTGAATGAGGCGAGGCATTTGAATAACAAGCTTCCGCTTCTCCAACCTTTTTCACGCAAGGCACTGAACGACATCTAGTGTCGACTGCTCTTTTTCCTTTAGTGTACCGTGATACTGAAAATGTGAATGTAGGCGGCGCAGCGTTCCCGGTTATGTTCTGTAGCGTGATAAATAGTAGCAGGTATTTAACCTAATCCACTTATCCGTCATTTAAAAACTCTTATCAAGCTCTTTTGTTCTTCTGAATTGAATTAGTATTTAACAGTTTTAATCTCCTGAACGATTACACCGAATTCGATTCAAAACGAGACGCGCAAATGACCGAATTATGTGTTGACCTTTCAACCAATTGTAACAGGCTGAAAACAAAACGTTCTTGTTAATTAGTTGTCCAGTCGTTGCCACCGTTTGGCAATTTCAACACCCAGAACAGGGAAGATTATCAAACTGATCATCCTCGTATTTTTCCTGCTAGAATAATATTTTTAAATCGAACCACTGATCCAATCACTTCGTGTTCCCATAGTTCACCGAAATAATCGTGCGAAATAAATAGCTATCGGTTGAATTTCTGGAGAGGATTGCCCAGCCAACCTTACAAATGCTCGTGACCCTTCGTCGAGCCCTTCGTCGCCCTTCGTTTAGTAATCGATGCTGACTGATGGTTTGGTTATCGCATGCGCTAAACATAGTATTTCAACTGTTTTGTCTTTTATTTTCTTCTTTCAATAAAGCGATGAGATGATCTTGTTCTACAGGATTCGCCAAACGGATTCCAAAACTATTTGGACCATTTTTACTTTCTCCCCGACGACGATTCGCATTTTCTATTTGTTTTTGTGGAATGTTTATCTCGCTATTCGCTAGAAGAAGTTCAAACTGTGGTGTTTGTTTCCCCACACTTTACGAACAATCAGGTCGGCCACTTTTCGGTAGCCTATACCTTCTTATAACCTTATCAAGTTACTTGCCCCGCAAGATAAAACACCGTGACGCTTTGATCAGCTACAACCAAGGGGTCCGCAACTAAAATTTACTACAATAAAAAAGGTAAAAAAGCAAAAAAAGGAAGAAAAAAAAAGAAATTTACTTTACATGCTAAAAGAAGGGCGCTTGCGAACGAACCCCCCCTCCCCATCCCCTCCTTACTCTTTATTTTCGCTTGAAGGAAAGCCTATCTCAAAAGTAAAAATGGAAAATAAAGCAAGGAAAAAGGTAAAAAAATAAAATAAAAATAAACATAAAAATTTGAGTTGCGGACCCCTTGGCTAGAACCGTGTCATCCTCTGTAAGCTTTTCTGTTTGTTTTTTTCTCACCTTCATTGGTTATATTCAACATTCCTGTTTAATTGAACGAGATAGAAAAATCATCAGTTTCACATGCAACTGTTTTTAGGGTAAAACCAGTTTTTCATGAGCGATGTGCACGAATTGACGTCCAAATAGGGGCCGTGTTTTCTCGCTACAGTTCCTGTTAATTGCCAAATCATAATTTAATCAATCAAATAGAAAAACGGCTCAGCTAATTGCCATCATTTACTCAAAATCGTCGAAATGATGGCGGACTTTTCAAACGTTTCTTCGAAATTGCTTAATTGTTCCAGGATCGCGAAACTTTTCGAAAACAAACAACACAAAATGCTGGTGATCATGGTGTCGATATGAATCATATCCTCTGGCTTCAACATTTTTGTTAAGCTTTCTTCCTATATTAAGAAATTATCGAGAGTCTTATTATTCAAATGATTATGCAAAGTCTTTTATTTACCAAGTGTGAACTATATCCTTGTCTCCACAGAACGAGATCCTCCACCAGGTTAAACCTCAAGACGCTGTCAATCGGGAAATATTTGTAGTTGAATCCGCAATCGACGTGGAGATCCACAATGCCTCCGCCGCATAGGTTCATCAACTTCCTTTTCGAAGTTTTCGGTGAATTCACTAAATATTCACGTCTCAGAAAAAGTTTTAGAGCTTCAAGTTGATTTGAAAGTTCCGCCAATGGGAGAGCTACAATTTGGTTACCTTTTTCCATTATCGGGAGCTTATCCTTTATATAAGTGCGTGTATTGTAGGGCTAAGCTAGCACGTAGGGCTCGCTACTTTTTCTCCTACTCGCCACTTTCGAAACGATGATTTGAAAATCCGGGTTCGTTTATTTTAGTGTTGGAGCGAAATGAAAGGGGTAACTGTTTCTCGCCGAAGACTCGTTGAAAATGGATTGAAAATTTTGGCAGTTGCAAGTCATGGTTGCAGGAATAAGGTTAACGTAAAAATGTACCAAGGGTTTCTCTCAATTTCTACCCTTCCAAAGTTCTGCACCCGTCGGATTTTAGACGTGCAGAACTTCAATCAATCAATGAATGTAACTACAATTAGTTTCGAATCTTGTTTTGATTTTATTCCTGACTAAAAAAAAAGGGTCGTGACCAAAATTTACTTCTTATCCGACTTATCATTGCCGTTCCAATGCATTTGGGCACGTCTTCCAGAATTCAGATCGCCAAGCCATTGCGAGAAGCAACAACAACATTAGGACTGCACACGGTGGTGATAACGGTGAGATTTTCGACGTAAATCCACGATTTTCTGCAGAAGTCATTACAGCTATAGCTACACACATTCGACAGCAATGGGGAAGTCAAATGTTATATAATTATAATTCAATTGTACACTCACTTCCATAAATAACTTTACAGGCCAAAGCGCGAAACAACGCTCCAATGTTGGCTTTAACCAAAATTCTCTTTTCTTTCATTGAGAAAAATCTAACCCTTCCCTCTCGATTACAAACAACAAAGACTGTACACCACTGTGGCCAACACAGGTGCGTTGTTTCGCGCTTTGGCCTGTAAAGTTATTTATGGAAGTGAGTGTACTTATATGAACCCTATAGATCGTTCTCGAAAAGCAGATGATTACGCGCAAATTTTCCTCTTCGTTTGTAACCTGATCGGCGCATAGGTGTTGCCATAAAACCAGCGTCCTGCTCTTGTTCTTCTCAATGTATAATTAATTGCGGAATAACTTTTCTATCAATGGCAAACAATGCAGAAGTTGCTCTACTTAGTATTCCGACACGAGTCACTAGTTGGCTTCTCCAGTCGACTCAAGGTGACGCGTGCCACAGAAAAATGAAATTCTTTATTGAAAAAAATGAACAGTTTTTTTTTCGTTCCCGCTCATTTTCGCGACAGGTGTAACTAATAGCTATAAATAGAAATTCGCCACGGTTCACCACGAAAAATGTTGGCTTTACAAACCAGACGCCAACCTTGTTACTATGCTGAAATTCATTTTAGGTGTTGCGAGGTAACAATTCAGATTTCATACCTTTGAATGCGACGCAATTCTTGGTTCCCTCTCTTCGACTGGTTACCGTCTTTGATTGATTGACTTGTTCCATAATCTCTATATAGCATGGGCGAATCGTGTTAAATATGTGACCGGGTAAGAACTTGTCCCGACTACCTGCTGTCATGAATAATTCAAGTCGAAAGCAACAACAATATTTTGGATTGACTGCTGAATGAAAATATAGAGAAACAAAATTAGACTAGAAAAAACAAAACAGGAAAACTAATCAATTTTGTTATATTGAAAACAGCAGAAATAACCAAGACAGCGAAAATATGCATTTCCATATTCCCGGCTGTTTACGACGATGTTCACAATCTTGTCTAAGGTAAAAAAACCTTTCGTTTAGCCGTTCCAAAGTTAATTTATATTTTGCCTTTGGGAGTTGATTCCTGGATCATTACTTTGGATCCGGACATTTCGCCGAAGAGTTTTTCACACCTCGTGCAGTAGTTCGCAACGGATATCAAACGCCACGGTTTGGAGAGAAGGTAGTTAAGGTCTGGTCAGAGTGGAAGAATTTTGTTGGACAAGGTAATTGGAGATTACAAGTCAAAAATTCAAGGTGAGGTGGTGAAATTTCAAATGTATTTTGACAGGTGGTTATTTTCTGACTCTTGATGAAACCTCGCGCCGGTAAAACAGACCACAGCAAGTCCCACTTAGACTCCAACATTTTTCGCGCCAGTGAACGGAACTGAACGACATCTAGTGTCGACCATTCATTTATTTTAACACGATACTGAAAATCCTTGCTCCTTGCCCTGCTCAAACGGTCACGCATCGAAGGGTGAGTCTTTAATCATTTGTGTTATAACATTTCCTTATGACTTTCAACTAACTATCGCAACTTTGACGTAAAAAAAAACTGACGGTGTGTCTCTTCTCTCGCCGCTCTGGAAAATGTGAACTTTATTTTCCTGATCCTGAATTCGTCCGTGATAGTGTAACCATCCTCATTTTGGATCGAAGCTGGAAAACATATAACGTAAGTTCAAATAAAAAATTTAAACAACGACAGAAATAAAATTGTTTACTGGATACAATCAAGGTGGTGTTGCTTGCCGACTGGTTCACATCGTTCGAATCTCGACACTGGTAGATGCCCGAAGCTTCTTTTGGGACTGCAGTCCACCGGATGCGACTGACGACAAACACAATCAAAGTGAATCCAATATCCTGAAAACGGTTGGTTATGATTAATATCTTTTCGGCTCCTACAATTAAATAAAGGGAAAAAATGTCCGAAAGATCTAACTGTTGTATCATTCCCCCAAATTCAATTTAGTGAATTTACCTGGTGGAAGGCGATTATGGCGAGTTCAACTACTGCACCGTCGGCTATCCATCGCCAAGATAAAACTATAGGCAGCCTGGCTCTCTCTCCCGGTTCAGTACGGCATTCTATTTCGAGTTGATTACCCAGTTTAACACGACGAGTTAACTGTGTCAATCTTGACTCCTCCACCTGTCAAAATGTCAACATTTATTTCACGCAAGGTAGGAAACATTTCGATTATTTACCTACCAGTGGCTGGCAGCAACTTCCCAATAAGATTGTTACACGTTGATGGAGATGCATTTTCAATAGATTGGTATCGACAGTTGATTTTTGTTCGCCATTTCTTTTAGTGACAAAAGAAAGATTCTTGATTGACGCGATGACCTCAGATGAACGCGACTCTTTCTCTTCTCCGCAATTAGCCATTCGAGTTCGAGTAGAATGTGTAGGGGGGAATCCGCGATGGGCAATCGACCTTTTCGAATCCTTTGTTCTTATTTAAAAAGAGTTTCATGTGATCTCGTTTGGCCTCCTATTTTGTTGTTGTCTGTTGTCTGATTCCGTTGCAGGCTTGCAGGCAGCAATGGATATTTTTAAAAATTTGGCGGGGAGAATGACACAAGAATAATTTTATCTGGCAGCGGTGCCAATGGCTGCACGAAAATAACCGGCAAAATCACAACAACGAAAAATATGCAAAATGAAAACTCTCGTCTGCGCCATTAATTTGTTTGCATTGTAATTTCATTTCTCCCCTTCTCCTTTGTGCAGATTTGATACCTGAGCCAATATCCAACATCATCTATGTTAGCAACTAAGACCAGTTTTGCTTCTGTCCGTATCAACCTGGAATCAGCAGCTACCTCAGATCCATCAATCGGGTATTTATTATTAATAATTTCAACTGTCAGGTATCTTAAGTAATTATACTGCTACAAGCTGCAATAGCCTTGAACTAAACATTTCACGTGCTCTTATTCTTGAGGTTTTGAGCTGTTACTTCTTACTTTTCTTACTTTTTGTAGTTGCCAAACAAATATGCAGTTTGTATGTATCTGGGTATCTCCTCCTGAAATTTAATTTTTGGTTTTATTTTTGTTAGGCAGGTGAACCTTATTTGATGTTGTAGTCACCGGTGTTTGTCGACTCATCTCTTCCTCACCTTTCTTTGAATCCTCGTGTACGTTCATGTGAGTGTGAACGTATTCACGAGGATGACCTTCCTCCTGTTTCCCACCTAACAGCTCTAACTGGACCGATATAATTCTCTGCGAATGGAACCCTGAACTGCTCGGTGGCATCAACCTGCCTTAAAGGTAGGACACGAATAAAACTAACTATTTTTCACAATTTATATCGGTGGTCGAAAAGAGTTAATTACCAGGAAAAATATTCATTGTTTTTTTTGTTTTTTTTTAATTGACGTTGACTGACCATTTTCTATTTACAAGTTCCTTCCCTGGTAAAAGCTTTTTTTTTTTTTACAATCAGTTATTTATTTAAAATGTTAGCAATTTTTAATCCCGACTAGTTGTATTTACCATCATAAAAAAGACAATATTGCGTTTGACAATAAAGGTGCGTTCAACACTGGCAGAAACGCAGCTTGTCGTACCTTCACTTCTGCCAGTGTGAACGCACCATAAGATTTAGAGGATAGGTAATTTTGAAAGATTCAAAAGATATCGTTGAGGTACTTGCTCCAATCCTCGTCGTCTTGGGGTATCTTGTACGTTTCGTCCAATAGTTTATCGACTTTACGCTGAGTCTTTTTTCGATCTTTGGCGGGCAAGTAGTTGAGCAACGTCTCCAGCATTTCTTCCTCGCGTCTCAGTGCAAGGTAAAATACGACGGGTAATTCGCCGTCTTGGTGGAGCACCAACTCTTTCACGGCGTTTGGGCTCAGTTTCTCTGACACCATTTTCATGAACTTGTTCGTTTTTTCAAAGTCTTCTGTCTTTTTTTTCCGTATTCGTCAGTACTTTTCCACTCATGGGTAATCTCAGCCCACATGCTCCTCTCGTGCACTCCCTGCTGACCGCCCACACGTTTTGACGTGATTTTCTGGACGAAACTTTGAAGTTGATGCTCATTGCTGTAACTGAGGAAAAACGTGAAAGTATTTAATCGTTTGTGGGCGTTTTAAACGTTTGATCTTCGCACTTGTCGCTTTGATAATATTTGCTCACGTCCTCGGTTTCAATGATTTTCTTGAATTGCGTTTCGTTTGGCATATTGACGACTAAGATTAGCTTAGTGTAGAAATCGTCGATCACTTCGACGATCTTTTGACGAAATTTGTTGGCAACGACCGAGAGATTCTCATCGTTCATGAAATCTGGACGAAATTTCTTTGTTTTCGAATCGACGACTTTTTCCGTGACCAAATTAAGTGTCAACATTTCATCCTCATTCGAATTAGTTATTTCTTTATCATCCCTAAACTGAACTTCGAACGCATCTGTCACTCCCAATATGACTACATCTGAAACCCCCAACAATGTAATCGTTTCACTTCGCAAATTTTGATCAATTTTTAACTTGTAAATACGAACGGTTTTTTCCCCGGGAGAAAATTTAAAAATTTCATGTTGTTCTTTCACCTCCTCCAGTTGGATCTTCTTGAATTGCTCATTATTAATGTTCCAATTGGTGCACACGATGCAATCGCGAACATCGTCGCCCCTTTCCCTCATCTTACAATACGAAAGAAAATATTTCTTGAGACTAAACGGGCCATTAGGATTGGGGTCGAGTAAATCACTAGCTTTGATTTTTTTATCATTTTCTTTCTCCTTGTGTTTGGCCTGAAGGTAGTGATAACGCCAGTGTTTCCCTGCTGGTGTCTCGTCTGGGACTTCATACCGGAAAATCACGTCGTCAAATTTCCCGCCTAGATCTTCGTTTTCCTTTCCAAGTTCAAATTTGTAACCAGCTGATAGACCCCGAACACAAAAAAGCGTCAACAATTTAGTTTCAAATTTCAAACCGTGGGATCCATCGCGCGCTTTCTTGTTGCCTTTGCTGCTGTCTGTGCTGGACGGCGTCGTGAATGACGAAACAGTCACGCTGCTATCGCTAGGTTTTGCGTCGTCAGCCACGGGTGCTGTTGACGTATCACTTATTTGCTCCATCTCTCGGCCACTTGTTTGCTTTTCACTCACAGGAATTCTGTTTTCACAAAGTTGACAGTGGGTTGAAATGATATGAATAAAAACAATACATGTGATGTAAATACTAATAGTTAAAAAAAAAATGCAACAGAAAGAGGTTCGACTAGCTCGAATTACTTGCTTCCAACGACGGTTCAACTAGTACGAAGCAAATGGACACACTAAACGTTGACGAAATGAAAATTATTTGAAAGGGATTTTACTGGACAAAGTCGTAAAATAAGATAAGATAATGTGGTCAGAGTGGAAAACAAATAGAACAACTCATGATAACTGTCTCAGGCACCAGGTTTTTTTAAGGTGGTCAAATTAATGTTTGATATGTATTTTCATTTTGTTGTTGTCCTCCCTCTCCCCAAGTCAAAGAAAAAACAAAAACATGGAAATGGGGCAGACGTTATGGCTTTGCACAATTTCATTTTCACATTTCTGCATGTAGATAGCACAGTATGACTCCGAGGAAGAACACATTTGATTTGATGGTAACTTTTGTGTCGACATGATAATCTTGAGAAATTGAAGATTACTATTAGCGAAAAGTTTTGATTCACGGCATTACGAACAGGGAAACATATTGTCGTTCGTGAGAACTAACTGTTAAAAACCACCAAGTCTCAAATGGTGATAACACGACCAATATAACCGCGGGAATGGATGCGAAAGAAATTTTCAAACTTGTGGTTCAGGTAACACGTCTAGGTAATCTTGTGACGAGTTGTCTGCCAGGCTCTTTTGAAAAAACAGCGGGGGCTGTGGAAGTGTGTCGATTTTCGTGCTGGCGTCAATGTAATTCGTTGCACTCAACTGCGGATACAATTTGCCAGGGGCATTTGGGCACTGTGACGAAGTGGAAGCGTTTGATAGCGAAACGACTTGTCGATTTTCAGTGCTGGTCATCGTTTCATATTCGGTTTTAGCCTCGGGATTATTTAAACGAATTTCTTTGTTCATTTTCACGTAATTATTCTTTTCTTCCGTCACTGCCGGCCCGGCGAAACGTTGACGGATGATTGGATCGACTGCCTTGTGAAAAATTTGCTCCAATTGGCCGAATGTCGTCCTTTCTTCCTCGTTGTGCTTCCAGCAATCCGCCATGACGTTGCCGATGGTTCTGGGCACTAATTCCGGTCTCTCCTAATGAAACTAAATAAAAGACTATAGAAATGGGAGGTGAAGTGGTATACTGGCTGGGAGACTAGCTGAGCTGATTTCCATGAAAGAGTTTGTCGTTTGGTTAGGTGGAGAAATAGCGGGTAACCATCGCCAGGCTAGGTTCATCGCGTCTTTGTTTTTACTGCGACACGTCAACGTGATTTGAGCTCCCTTGAAGATGGTAGTGGAATTATCAACAATTGTCAATACTTGCACTCCTGTGTCAAGTGAAAAGGAGGAATAAGGAATCAATTATACAACGTGTTCAAATATTTTGGCATACATACCCTGAATTTTTATTTTGAATTAAATAGAAATGCTCGTCTTGTTTGATTTAGGCCACGTTGCCTCGCATTGGTGTTGGCCTTTCATCTCCCACGCACGGTGTCCACACCGTGTCCCACGAATTGACGATCTTGATACGAAATCCTTCCAAGGGATTGAAACTCCAGTTGCTTTTGGGATCGTCGGGTTCATCGGAGGAGGCAATTATCTACCGAGATTTCAATGTGCTGGTTCAAAACAAATGTGAAACATTTGATGTACGAGCTAACAAGTCACTTTGTTATCGTGGTCGAATTTTTTGAGGACGACCCGAACGGATGGATGAGTCGGGCCACAGACAATCTGGACATTGGATTCCGAATAAGGGCCTATGACTCGCAAGTCTCGACGGGGACCCGCGGGCTGCATGGCCGGTGGGAGTATCAGATGTTCAGGATCTATTTAGTTGAGAAAATTGGACAGAATTATTAGTCAAGCAAAGCATAAATACCCACTCAGCTATATTTATCGCACCTTCGACGTAAAAAAATTGACGGTAATAGATGTCGTTCAGGTTATCTTTATTGTAGCAGGTGTAATAGCCCGTATCCAAATAACTGGCGTTCTGGACAATCAGAATAGAGGTGGACTCGTCGGAGTAACCGCCGAATTCGAGTTTTTTTAACCACCGGAATCTTGGAGGTGTTTCCTGTTATGGTAACATAAAAAATGGACAATATACCTAAAATAGGATATTGGATGGTTCCGTAGCTCGGACCATCTCGTACCTAATCAATCAGAGGTTCAACGGAACTTGTGCATAATTACGTTTCTCGATTGATTTAGTCATTACGTGAAATTAAAACGTCTTGTCAGGCATTCGAGAATGACGCCTCCTTTTACCGGACCTGTAGTCCTTTGGGGTTGCCACTCCACCGCGGCTTGAACGAAATTCAAAATCAATGCAAGGCAATTTCTCAGACCCCCGTAATAATTATGCAGAAACCACGTCAACTAAATATTGTTGAAACAAACAAAAAATAAGTACACAAATAACACGGAGGTGTTTGCCGTTTAGTGGATTAGATGGTGTAGTAACCAGTCGGCCCAAATGTGAGAGCAAAATACCAAAACGGATAAAGTTAAAGTTATTGCCATTCTATAAGCCTCGAAGTCCTCGTCACTTAACTTCTCGTCTATTTCTGAACTGAAATTGCAAACCTTCCCCTTGGAACCAACGTGTTGACTCCGTGTCATTTTGTTCTCCCAAATTGTGTTGCCTAGCAACGTAAACTCTTTCCATATTCGTCGACTGGATGGCTGTCAAAACATTATTCAGTATACAAAGACACCACACCATATCGCCTATAGGTCGAGACGAGGAATTAATAATGGGATGTGATATGAAGGGCTTCACATGATTCATTCAAAAGGGGCAAGATATCCGTTTGCTCGTATGGTTCATGTAAATCCTCTGCGCAAACGGCCTTGATGTTGTCTAAGATTTGAGTTAACTTGGTTTTTGAAATTGAGCGAAATAACTATTTACGGACCGATTCAATCGACAAAGATGCGCGTTTTTATTGAAAAGTCAAAACATTTTCGTAGAAGGTAAAGGCTCAAGTAGATTTTTCCATTTTTGTCAGAGACTTATTGATTTCTTGATATTGTTGACGTAACTTTAGTCACGCTGTAGCCTACTCGACTGTGAAAATCGTTCTTTATTCGACACTGATATTTACCCATTAAGTTTATTTTTGTTTTGTCGGATGTTTACCGTAAGTAGGCCATACTTGCATTGATTAAGCCAGAAAAGCACAGCAAAGAAATCATTTTCTCGCGTTCGAGTGTCCTTTGAATTTTATGTATTTTGAGAGGAACGGACACGGGTTATGTCTAAAAGTAAGAAAGGAGAACAAAAACAGTTATTGGTCCAATGGTGCGGCGGTGTGATTAAGGAAAACGGGCACAGGATGTGTCTAAGAAAGTAAGAGTTATTTTATTGGTGCGGGTGTTGAAATGGTTTCTTCTTTGATTTTGATTAATTCAGACTTTTTTTGAAAAGTATTAGCCGATTTATTGACGAATTTCATTTTAGCTTGTTCCAAGCGTCGGCGATTGCGGCTGGGCATTGAAACGATTTTCTCGCAAAGAAAAGCTAAAAGTGAAAGGCTAAAGCCCAACAGCAGAATGACAAAAGCTCCAGTCAAATTCTTGAGGGTCAGAGCCGGCGGTTTTTTACTCTTTAATTTCAACATGTTGCTGCCTTTTCCGATATTTTTCAAACACTGAAGCGGCATAGGTCGTAGCATGACATCCCAGTAGTCGACTAATCCAGCTTCTATGATCTCCAACAGCCTTTTTTTTTTAAACATTATTAGCCAAAAGTTGACAAAAATGTTAGTCAAAATCAATTTTGATTTATCTAAATACCCTTGGTTCACAGTTTTTGTGTATTTGCTGTTTTTCGGCAGTGCAAATGATCCCATCACGTTAACGAGGCTTTCTTTTCCCAATTGCAAGTTGCATTTCCCCGTCTTTTTGAAATTTTCTAAAATGATGTCCTTGTGATAATGTAATCCCTAGAAGTGAATGCAAGAGATTCTCAGTATGTAAATAGATTTTTCTTGCTTTCACACAACTCCTTATATCTTGCCATACATCCAAGTAGACGTATTTTGATCCTGGCGTTAACAAACTGATGCATTCCGATAAGTTGCACCGGGATAGTGGAAAGGAATTCAACCTTTCTCCTAGTTTTCTGAACACTGTATTCGTGGAGTTTATATCCTGTTGATTATCGATTGAAATGAAGGAAAGTAAATCAGCAACACATCGCTCGTAAAGTAAAAAATTCAAATGTACTGAATTAACTTGCCGAAAGATAATTGTCTGTGGTACCTCCTTTTTTAACAAGCAATTGGATATCCTTCCTCTCTGGTATTTCGTAAGGCGAGTTAACCAGCGGATTATTGATTGGCGTCAACACGTAGGTAGACAGTGTCGACGTGTATGCTTGGACAAAAATAAAAGCGGCCAGACTCCAAGCCCCGGCAACAATTCGAAATGGCAAGCGATTTGATGGGCAAGGTCCAGCTATTTTAACAATTCAATAAGAGTAATAATCTATTTTTCTCTTGGGCTATTTGGTGTTGGACAAATTATTTCTCGTTACCTTGCAACAACAAATTGCTCAACACGTAGATCAAGTGTTTTCCCAAGGTTGCTGTACACGCTAGATGATTACCGTCACCCTCCTGTGTCTTTGTCTGCAAGTTTTCAATTCTAGGTCGTGTTAGTGAAGAGCTTTTTTTCAGTTGATTCTCCTGGAAATATCGTTGTAGGAGATACAAAATAAATATGACGCAAGAAATCGAAATCACCAGTCCCACCCAGATCTGTGGTGTATAATAATTGCGATTAATTGAGATTTTGCCGATTTAAAAAATAAAGAAAAGAAAAACTACTTTACCGGCCATTGAAATGGTTTAACGACAGCGTGAATATTGACACTTTCATCAGGGACGTGCATCAGTAAAGAAGCTGAAGTGTAAACCCACGGCACTGTTATGTCGACAATTTGCTGGCGTTCTTGTGAGGGCATAACATCTTGAAGCAGCAAGTCACATTGCTGTAATCAATGATTTTGAGATAATTAGTTGGTTAGATTATATACTTGAACTTTTCTAGTGTAAGAGTTATTGAGATCAAAACATTTTTTGTTGCATTCATTGGGTCAATATTCAGCTATAACTACCACTTTCTGCTCGAGTTTGATCTATCAAAATAAATAAATTAAGAACGACTCAACTTGATTCAACAAATAGCTGAAAAGTCCTTTTCCATTTTCCGATGGTTCCAACTTTTGTTCCGTTACGCGGACCATTCCGTACCTAAGACAGAAAAAGCATTATTTTTCATACATGCTGGGTTATCCAGATTATGGTGGATTGTTAATTGCTTGATTGATGATTATTAACGCATTACGTGAAATTAAAACGGTGTGCTAAGCAATCGAGAATGACTCCTCCCTTCAGCGGCCCTGTTAGTCCTTTAGGGTTTCCACTCCACCGCGGCTTAAATGCCACAAATTAGTTCCCTTAATAAAATTATAAATACACTAAATTTGATAAATACCCAGATAACCCGGAGGTGTTGGCCGTTTAGTGGATGAGATGGCGAATGCATTTGTGTCGAGTAACCAGTAGCCCAAATGTGAGAGAAAAATGTTATAACGATTAAAGTGAAAGTTATACCCATTGCATAAGCCACAAATGTCTTATCCGTTTTCCCCGAATTCTTGCTTCGTTCTGAAACCTGGTAGCGTCCTTCCTTCGTCTTTCAGTGGACTCTACTCTCGTATCGTTAATCTCTGTGATTGGACATTTATAAGTTATCCTTAAAAATGTGCTGCCAAGCAACGTGAAGGGCTATCACATCCCTTCACTGATGTGTGTCAAAACAATCTGTAAGGTATTAAATATGAGAAACGTTTTCTCATATTGAATTCAAGAATCTTTACTGACAGCTTGACTTGATTTGAAAATCTTTAAATTATATATTGTAGTTCAGAATGATCGGTGTCGTTTCGTTTGTATGTTTAAACGCATCAACCCACAGGTGTGCATGTTTTAGATTGGGCGACATATTCTAGCACGGGCACATTAATATGAATGCAATCAGTTGTTGACTGTTGCATTAAAGCGCTCTTACAATATTCATTTGGACCACTACAACTTGACTTTTTATTGAAGTTCTATTCGAATGCATCGAATACGATTCGATTACCGTTTATTATTTTATTAATTATAATTGTTTTATTATTATTATTATCTACATCTATAGTAATATTTAACAATCCTTTCTGCGTTAGGTATTGTTTCACGGCGTACAATCTACCCAAACTACTGTTGGGACATGGGACAACCAAAACTAACTTCCCTCAGGCCTTCAGGAAAATCACCCGAAACTGCAACGGCTTAAGGTAAGAAACTTTCGACTCTCATTCCGTAGTTACTCTTTCATGGTAGGAGTTAGTTTTAACAACATCACAATTGGAAACGTGTGGTTTGGTACATGTTTAATCAAATATGTGCGAGGTAGGGCTTGTTGCACTTGGCACAATGTGTGAGGTGAAAATCATTAGAGTGGAGATTTAATTTGTGCCTATAAACAGCTACTAAAACAATTACAAAATCTTTGACAATATCAAGCGTTACGATGTCGTTAGTTGTGGATATGAACTGTAATGATTTTGGCTTTTGAGCCGCTGCCGCTCATGTTGTGACCGATTTGTGTCGATTGGTTTTCTAATTCCTCGTCAATATTGGTTGCGGCCTTTGCGGGTTCCGTTTGCTTGATTTTGGCTGTTTGATTGAATTCGTTATTTTCTTGAATATCATTTTCCACCTCAGCTTTGACTGCGGACTTATTTTGAGAATCAAAATTTATGGCATTGTTTCTGGCTTTTTTTGATCGACGACTTTGATGGTTACGATGAGAAATTATTGACTCGCAAAGAAAAGCTAAGAAGGATAGACTGAATCCAAGCAAAAGGACAATAAAAGCCCCAGTCAAATTCTTGAGTGTTAAAGCAGGCGGATGGTCTTTCATTTTCAGTGCTTTACTATCGGGCGGATTACAACTTTTGATGTTTCCTTGACACTGAGGTGGTATTGGTCGAAACCGCTCCTCCCAGTAGTCTAACAGTCCCGCTTGCATGATCTCCAATAATCTAGGAAATAACGAATCTTTTTGCACTGAGATCTCACGAGCATTTCTTTTTTCTTGCTTACCCTCGGCTTACAGTTGTTGTGTATTCACTGTTTTTCTTCAGGGCAAATGATGACATTATGGTCGAGAAACCTTCTTTTGCCAATATTTGAAAGTTGCATTTCCTCGTCTTTTTAAATTCTTCTTGGATGATAACCTTGTGATAATTTATCCCTTAAAAGAAAAGCGAAAAAGATCCTCTATTAATTTAAGTACTATTTGGCTTCCCTGGAAAAAGCGATCCCAAAATTTTTGTTTTGTGCAATACATCCATGTAGATGTTATTTGATCCGGGTGTCAACAGACTGACACACTGTGACACGGGGTAACATCGAGAAGCCGAGGAGCTGTTTAATATTTCGGCTAGCTTCTTATACAACTTAAACGATGTGTTATTGGCTTCGATATTCTGTTAGTCAAGCAGAAAATTCTGAAATTAAATTCCTCTTTTCGTTTCGATTAATATGATTGCCGCTATCAACTTGCCGAAAGGAAATTGTCTGTCGAACCGTCCTTTCTAATCAGCAAATGAACATCTTTTCTCTCGGGAATGTCGTAGGGAGAGTTGATCAATGGGTTTTTGATTGGTGTCACTAAGTAAGTGAAGAGAGTCGAATTGTAAGCTTGAACGAGAATAAAAGCGGCCAGTATCCAAGCACCAGCTACCAGACGGAACGACAACCGACTTGATGTGCATGGGCCACCTATGTTCATGGAATTCAGATTAATTATCACCGCATTTTATTTTTATTTATTTCTTCTTGGGGTGGAAGAGTTACGTACCTTGCGACAACAAGGTTCCGAAAACGTAAATGAATTGCGCTCCATTACGTAGTTTTTGCGCGAGACGATTATTACCGTGTTTGGCCCCCGTTTTAAATTGTTCTTCCTGATGTTGCAGAACATTCAAAGCGAATATGACGTAAACAATCGAAATGCCCACTCCTAACCATACCTGTGATGACAAAAGGTGTTACCAATTAAGATAAGCCCAATTTTACCGATTGTTATACCGGCCATTGAAATGGTTTGATGACAGCTTCGATATTAAGTGAGTCATCCGGAATATGCGTAAGTATAGCACCTGTGGTGTAAACCCATGGCACTGTGATGTCAACAACCTGTCGGTTCCCGTATGCAATCGATGACACCACGTCTTGAAGCAGCAAATCACATTGCTGCTTACATAATTTTTTGATTGCGTTAATTTTACTAGATGTTTTATCTTTCGAAAAATGACTGGGTGGTGACTTAGCAACTCAAACAGGGTTTTTGAAAAAGTTGGAAATAATCAAATCAAGATCAACGTTTGATTTGACCAATAATTTCTAAATTTAAAATAATCAAAGGAAATTCAGTTGGAATGACTCAACTTGATTCCGCAAGTAGTTGAAAAGTCCTTTTCCATTTGTCGATGGCACCACGCTGCTCTCCGTAACTCGGACCATCTCGTACCTAATGAACCAGCAAAGATGTTAGGAATTTTAATGCATTGTGTTGCGGGCTGTAATAATTGCCGGATCGATCCATTTAGTACGTAAAGTTAAAACGTCTAGTCAGGCATTCGAGAATGACGCCTCCTTTTAGCGGTCCTGGCAGTCCTTTGGGGTTGCCACTCCACCCTGTCTTATAGATACAATGTTGATAGCAAATGTAATAATGCTGGGCAGTTTTCCGAGTCTCTCCTAATCCTTTTCTGTAATTAACTGTCTAGAAATAACGCCAATTTAAAGTTATAAATACCCAGATAACACGGAGGTGTTTGCCGTTTAGTGGATTAGATGGCGAATGCATTGCTGTGGTCGAATAACCCGTCGCCCATACGTGAGAGCAAAATGTTATAACGAGCAAAGTTAAAGCAATTGCCATTGCAACTCAAAGTTTCTAGTCCAAGTCTTTCGACTTCCTGCTTATTACTGGAATTGTGTGCATACTCGAGACCAGCATGTCGACTCCGTTGATAGTTTTCCATGACCAGCAGATTTTGCTGTAAATGTATCGCCTAGCAACGTTATATCCTTTCGTGCTTGTCAAATAGATGTGTGTCAAATGTCAAAACATCGTTCGATCTGTCACCTACCACGTCGTTTTGCCAATAAACCTACAGGTTGTAACACCAAATACTCAAGCTTGTAGATTAATAATGGAACGGTATCACGGAGCACGTTCCCGTGGCTTGTCAGAAAGCTTCATTTTGGGAGAAGGGGAGAGGGATTAATAATGGGCAATAATTATATGTGCAGATGTGCTCGAACCAACATGTCGACTCGGTGACGTTTCGTTTCCCTGACATTTACTTGTTCTTTCCTAAATGTAATGCTCTTTCCGAATTCCTCGACTGGATGGCCGTCAAAACATAATTTATTATACACCAGAGACCGCTCCATATCGCCTTTATAGACACGGCAAAGAATTAATAATGAAATATGCGGGAATATGATATGAGATGCTTCACATCTTTCATTCAAATGGGTCGTATGCTCGTTTGGTCTATGTAGCCTAAATCCGCCGCACCAACCGCTTGAGTGTTTTGTATTGAATTTTCTTGTTTGTAGCATTCAGCTTGATTTGATGAAAAGAGGCGAACCATTTGTGTATGAAGTTAAAGGTTCAGGTAAAATTGGAAAGATGTTAATGACTGGAACTATTGATGTTTACGATGTCATTAATTTTCTTTGATAGTATTTAGTTTCGCCATCTTTGTTACTAACTCTATTGTGAAAACTGTACTTTCGAATTGACATTCACAAGTTAAATTTGTTTTGCTGGGCACTACGACAAATATGTGTATTGATTAAGCCACAAAATGTTTCGTGTTACGTGGTGTGATGTGTTACATTCTTTGGATTTTTGCGTGTTTCAGTATAAGCGGGCGAAGGTTGCATCTAAGAAAAAGTAAGAGGATGAATCAAATAGTTATTGTTTCATTGGTGCGGGTGTTGAAAGGGTTTCTCCTTTTATTTTGATTGCCGCAGACTTTTCTTGAAAAGTGTTTGCCGATTTATTGTCGAATTTCATTTGAGCTTGTTCCAAGCGTCGGCGATTGCGGCTAGGCATTGAAACGATTTTCTCGCTAAGAAATGCCAAAAGTGAAAGGCTAAAACCCAGCAGCAGGATGACAAAAGCTCCAGTCAAATTCTTGAGGGTCAGAGCCGGCGGTTTTTTACTCTTTAATTTCAACATGTTGCTGCCTTTTCCGATATTTTTCAAACACTGAAGCGGCATAGGTCGTAGCATGACATCCCAGTAGTCGACTAATCCAGCTTCTATGATCTCCAACAGCCTTTTTTTTAAGCATTATTAGTCAAAATTTGACAAAAATTATAGTCAAAATCAATTTTGATTTATCTTAATACCCTTGGTTCACAGTTTTTGTGTATTTGCTGTTTTTCGGCAGTGCAAATGATCCCATCACGTTTACCAGGCTTTCTTTTCCCAATTGCAAGTTGCATTTCCCCGTCTTTTTGAAATTTTCTAAAATGATGTCCATGTGGTAATGTAATCCCTAGAAGTGAATGCAAGAGAAGCTTAGTATGTAGATAGATTTTTCTTGCTTTCATACAATTTCCCAAACTCTTGCCCTACATCCAAGTAAACGTATTTCGATCCTGGCGTTAACAAACGGATGCATTCCGATAGTTTGCACCGAGATTGTGGGGAGTTATTCAACCGTTCTCCTAGTTTCCTGAACGCTTTATTCGTGGAGTTTATATCCTGTTGATTATCGATTGAAATGAACGAAGGTAATCAGCAACAAATCACTCGTCAAGTAAAAATTAAAAGGTATTGAAACTTGCCGAAAGATAATAGTCTGTGGCACCTCCTTTTCTAACAAGCAATTGAACATCCTTCCTTTCTGGTATTTCGTAAGGCGAGTTTACCAGCGGATTATTGATTGGCGTCAACACGTAGGTAGATAGCGTCGACGTGTAAGCTTGGACGAAAATGAAAGCGGCCACACTCCAAGCCCCGGCAACAATTCGAAATGGCAAGCGATTTGATGGGCAAGGTCCAGCTATTTTAATAATTCAATAAGAGTAATAATCTATTTCTCTCTTGGGCTATTTGGTGTTGGACAAATTATTTCTCGTTACCTTGCAACAACAAATTGCTCAACACGTAGATAAAGTGTTTTCCCAAGGTTGCTGTACACGCTAGATGACTACCGTCACCCTGTGCCTTTGTCTGCAAGGTTTTAACTCTATTAGGTCGTGTAAGTGAAGAGCTTGTTTTGAGTTGATTCTCCTGGAAATATCGTTGCAGGAGATACAAAATGAATATGACGCAAGAAATCGAAATCACCAGTCCCACCCAGATCTGTGGCATATAATGATTGCGATTAATTGATATTTCTCGATCGAAAAAGAAGAGAAAGGAACGAAAAACCACTTTACCGGCCATTGAAATGGTTTAACGACTGCGTAAATATTGACACTTTCATCAGGGACGTGCATCAATAAAGAAGCTGAGGTGAACACCCACGGCACTGTTATGTCGACAATTTGCTGGTGTTCTTGTGTGGGAATAACATCTTGAAGCAGCAAGTCACATTGCTGTAATCAATGATTTTGAGATAATTATTAGTTGGTTAGATTATATACTTGGGCTTTTCTAGTGTATAAGAGTTAACAAGATCAAAACATTTTTTTTTGCATTCATTGGGTCAATTTTTAGTTACAACTACCACTTTCTGCTCGAGTTTGATCTATCAAAATAAATAAATTAAGAACGACTCAACTTGATTCAACAAATAGCTGAAAAGTCCTTTTCCATTTTCCGATGGTTCCAACTTTTGTTCCGTTACGCGGACCATTTCGTACCTAAGAAAGAAAAAGCATTATTTTCCTATTAGCTGGGTTATTCAGATAAAGGTGGAATATTAATTAATTGATTGATTTTTAATACATTACGTGAAATTAAAACGGTGTCCTAAGCAATCGAGTATGACTCCTCCCTTCAGCGGCCCTCTTAGTCCTTTAGGGTTTCCACTCCACCGCGGCTAAAGTGACATTCAAATTAGTTTTCTTAATATAATTACAAGTACACTAAATTTGATAAATACCCAGATAACCCGGAGGTGTTTGCCGTTTAGCTGATGAGATGGCGAATACATTTGTGTGGAGTAACCAGTAGCCCAAATGTGAGAGAAAAATGTTAAAACGATTAAAGTTATAGTTATACCCATTGCATAAGCCACAAATTTCTTGTCCGTTTTCCCTGAATTCTTGCGTCTTTCTGAAACCTTGTAGCCTACTTCTACCTGGTACCTTCGACTTGTTGTCGACTCTTCTCTCGTATCGTTAATCTCTATGACATTTATAAGTTATCCTTAAAAATGTGCTGCCAAGCAACGTGAAGGGCTATCACATCCCTTCACTGATGTG
This sequence comes from Daphnia pulicaria, assembly GCF_021234035.1. Classification (NCBI taxonomy): domain Eukaryota; kingdom Metazoa; phylum Arthropoda; class Branchiopoda; order Diplostraca; family Daphniidae; genus Daphnia; species Daphnia pulicaria. The sequence continues at coordinate 12,297,159 of NC_060916.1, forward strand.
TGTCAAAACAATCTGTAAGCTATTAAATATGAGAAAACGTTTTGTCAGGTTGAGTTCCGGGGATAGAAGACGCCGACCGACGGCTTGACTTGATTTGAAAATCTTTAAATTATTTGTTGTAGATCAGAATGATCGGGGTCGTTCGATTCGTTTGCTTCAGTTCGTAAAACGCACCCCAACCAAAACAGGTGTGCATGTTTCAGGTTGGGCGACATATTCCAGCACGGGCACATTAATATGAATGCAATCAGTTGTTGACTGTTGCAGTAAAGCGGTCATACAATATTTATTTGAACTTTTGAATTTCTATTCGAATTTCGAATGCATCGAATTCGAATTGATTACCGTTATTTTAATTTACGGCCGGTCGGTAAACGTTGCCGTCCGAAAATTTAATTGCATTTAATTCGTTAAATAACAATATTTTTTAGAAATAGAATAATGTTACAAAAAAGTCAGTTAAATTCCACTAAGATTTCAGATATAATTTAACAGAATTTAATATCAAATACTTTTGTTATCGAATTATTTAAATTTGGCAAACATAAAGCATTGTCGATAGTTATTGAACGCTGTCACCGACTCACTGTCTTTCGTAGAGAAAAAAAGAGTTTTTGTGAGATGTTTAATGGATGCAGGCCCCTTCTGGCCTTCTCAACTGTTACTGCAGAAAAACCGCAGCTTCGTCTTCTATAGACTTAAATTCTTTCTGATACGATTCCTGACAAGTTGTTTCGGTAACAATAACAAATAATTTCATCTTTTCATTCTGTCACTTGGCTGTTTATGTTTGTTTTTTGTGTTACCCACTATTTTACCAATCTATAATGTCCGAACATTCATGTATAAATGTTTTGTGTGCTCAGCTATGGTTAAAAGTACTTAGCCTAAACTGACGGGTCACTCACGTAATCTTCTTTATGGATTCTGCATAACAACTTGTAGTATAGTCTTAATGGGAATTATGGTAGCTAAGTTGGGTTCAACAGTTTCGATAAACATTAGAATTCTTAGCATGTTCTATATTGCACCATTAAAGAAAGCCAGCCAAGAATGAATCTATATTTTTGTTAACCTTGTAATCACCCTATCAGCCCTTTATCGTTTAGTGTTAATGATGGGGGCATTACTGAACATTGTGTTTATACAATCAGTTGTTTATGGTTGACAGCATTTAAAAACTCTTTACAATATTAATTCTTAATCTTAAAAGATGAAAATCAATACACCCAGTCATTGTTTCAATTTTTGTCTCTATTTTAGAGATCTTAAGATGCAATTCTTCAGCTGCTTGAAGGACTCTACGGTTCTACACATTCCCAACCCGGAATATGTCACGTCCAGCTAGTCCAATTAGAACTCCCACCAGCTTATCAAAATGGACAACTGAATATGTAAGTGCCAAACAATTTCAACTATTATGAATTGTCTTTTGGGGTGTATTTCGTTTCGTATTTGATCTCGTCGACTACGATAGGAAATATTTGTGCGGAGAATGTAGCATTACTGCGGTACAGTAGTTTTGCACCAGTACTTTCAATGCGTCCCAAGAATTGTTTTTTTTTTTTCTTCATTTATTTGTCTACATTGACTTTTGTAAGCCAATCTATTTTTCCGGTTTACTTATTGATTAGTATTAAATGAACACTGTACAGCAAAAGTAGGATCGTAAGTGAGGATCAAAGAGAACATGGATTGCTAACATTTTCGCTACAAAACCGAAAGAGTATTATAATTTTATGATTCCAAATATACTCGGTTTAGATCTCGACCGTTATGTGGCCGTCTTCGCAGCCGCCCATTTCTTGATCAATTAATATCGATTGATTTCCAAACTCGCCTTTACTGTTGACTGTGCACTCTCCTTTGTGGTGATTTTTGTCCAATCAATTTTGATTTTCCACGTTGGCTAACTCTCTTTGATTCGGCGAATTTCCTGTATTACTCCGAGATTTTTTGAAATTGACGACTGCGGCGGATAGGGATCGAAATTATCTGTTCGCACAGGAAAGCCAAAAGGGATAGGCTGAATCCAAGCGAAAGGATAATTAAAGCCCCGGTCAAGTTCTTGAGGGTCAGAACAGGCGGACGATTTTTCATCTTGAGGGTTTTGCTGTTTTGTGGTTTGTAAACGCTTTTGATGTTGTTCAGACATTGAAGTGGCATTTGGCGGAACCACAAGTCCCAGTAGTCGATTCGTTCAGTTTGCATGAGCTCCAACATTCTATAATTTCATACCGTGAAACAAGAAAAAAGTTAGATGAGATCATGTTCAATTTTTAAACTAGGAAGGCGATTGAAGCTGACCCTTTACTGATGGTCTTGGTGTATGGGCTGTTTTTCGGTAGAGCTAACGATATCATGGCTGAAGCGAATCCCTCCCTCGCCATTTGCAAGTTGCACCTTCCCGTCCTTTTGAAATCCTCTCTGATAGAGTCCAATAGATAAGCGGGTGCCTGAGTCAAGAAAATTTATTTGTCATTTTGTTTAGAGTCAATAAGAAAATTGCGCGTCACATCTATGAAGGCATTTTTTGATCCCGGAAATAACAATTTGATGCATTCTGACGGATTACTGCATCGAGATTGTGGGAAGGAATTTACTCTCTCCCTCAGTTTCACGTACAATAATTCTGAATTGTTATTAACCTGATGAAGACAAAATAGCGGTTGTTTAATTTTGTAAAATCATTGCACGACAATTCACAGATTTTGAACAGTGACCAATTTTGTTAGTACCAACTCACCGAGAAAAAGATATCCGTAAACCCTCCTTTTCTGACGAGTACATTGATATACTTGTTGTCAACGATATCGTGGATAGAATTAACCAGCGGGCGATTGATTGGCGTCACTACGTAAGTGAAGAGAGTCGAAGTGTACGCTTGGACGAAGATGAAAGCGGCCAGGCTCCAAACGCCAGCGACAAGTCGAAACGATGGGCGATTTGATGTGCAGGGAAATCCTGTTTTTATATCGAGCTCCGTATCTAACGTGGATCTTTTTGATATTTTTTGGTTGAATCAAACCTTGCGACAGTAAATTGCCAAACACGTAGATATATTGGTTGCCAGTATTTTCGGTTGTGTCACGCAATAAGCGATGATTAAGATAGCGTTGCAAAAGCTTTAAAACGACAATTACGCGAACAGTTGAAATTACCAGTCCCAACCATACCTGTGAAATGTCATTTTGGTACAAAGAAAAATGGCACTCGTCTCCCCCTTTGAACGCAAATAATTTGTTTTTTGGGTTACCGGCCATTGGAAAGGCTTGATGACAGCTTGGACATTGGCCGTGTCGTCTTCAACGGAAATGAGTATACCGAAGCCTCTGTAAATCCAAGGCACTGTCGTATCAATGATTTTGTGGCGTTCAAGTTTGAGCCACATCGTGCAGCAGCAAGTCGCACTCCTTCAGGCAATTTGTGGTTAGTTAACACTTGGTCAATTTTGATAATTCTCTTTTTTATTAAAAAGTTAAATGCGGGTGTTAAATATTCAATGGGTTTCATCGTAAATAATAATCGCTAAAATCATAAAAACCTGATCAAACAAATAACTGAAAAGTCCTCGTCCATTTTCAAATCTGCCGTAGTTTATTTTTCAAAAATACGCGCAATTATAGAACTTTGTTTGAAATAACCGTAATTCGAATTGTGTTCTGACGTGAAATTCAAGCGGATGGCCAGGTATTCGAGAATGACTCCACCTTTGAGCAGCCCAGTAAGTCCTTTAGGGTTGCCACTCCATCTCGGCTGAAATTAAATTAAACATTTAGCGGAACATTTAACGGATTCGCTAATTTTATACCCATTTAACGCGGAGATGCTGGCCGTTTAGCGGATTCGACGACGGATGCATTGACGATGAGTAGCCAATGGTCCAAATGTTCGACCAAATGATCACAATGACGATAGTTACGATAGTTACCATTTCGGATTTTTTCTGGAATCGAACCGCGTCAAGTCGATGTCAGAAAAGAATGTCTTCTCTCCTCTGATTGTGGTCGCTTACATATATCTGGGATCTAAAAAAACTTTTGATTATTGAACCTAAAAAAACGTAGGTGACAGTTGCTTGGCAACGTAAAAACACCATAACGAAGCAGTTCTGCCCGCTTCTCTTCTACTCATCTGAATACTCATTAATATTTCCTCATCTTTTGCTCCGTCGAACGCATTCTTCTGAATATGGAAGGGGCAATTTGTTCGGCTCGTGTGCGTCCGACCTTTCTGAAATTGTTGTGCCAGAACTGCGATCTGCGATGTTTATCATTCATGTTCCTGCATGTTTAGTAAGGCGTTTAATAGATTGGCGCTAGCAATTTTTTTCTAATCTGCTCTTGTACACGCACTGTGAAAAGCTCAAGTCACTTTAGGTTTTTACTATTGGAGTTGGTAACGTTATTTTTAGTTGTAGTTAGATTTGTAAATGTACAATGATGACTCTTTGGTAGGATGCGGATGAGCCAGATGGGCATTTGGTAGCTAGCAATTATTTTTATTGTTTGTCCCATGATACAATTGCTTGTGTATTTTTCTTTTAACTCGTACGTAATTTCTCGGCATGAGCAGTAGTTACTAGGAAACTTGTTTGTTCTTAATGAGAATCAGCTCCCCTTGTGTGCTGTTTGGCGATTTATTGATGACGCAATCATTTCTGGCTTTCTCGAGACGTCGACGGTTGCGAGTGCAATCATCAGCTCGACAAAGAAAACCAAAAGTGAAATCTTACATCCAAATGAGAGAATGATGAAAGCTCCCAATTAAATTTCTGATAGAAAGGGAAGGTGGGTGATTTTGGTTTTCCATTTTCAGGGTGTCTCTGCCTGATGTCTTCTGGGCGCTTTTGATGTTTCCCATACATATAAGTGGCATCGGGCGGTACCTAAATCCCATTGGTCGATTATTCCGGTCTGCATCAGTTCCAACAACCTGTTGAATTAGCAATCGCCAAACGGTGTAGTTGAGTGCGATCATTTGTCTGCGTATGTAGCAGTAAGACCGTTACTGACCCTTGACTAATAGCTTTTGTGTACATACTTCGTTTAGGTAAAACTAAAGAAATCATTCCTTCTTCTCTTAATATAGCATCTTATGCCAAGCGCCAGTTCCATTTTCCATCTTTTTAAAAGTTGTCCACGATTGCGTCCATGAGATAGGGTTAGTGCCTATGGATTTTAATTTTTGTCAGATTCGACTTATGTGGAATACGCCAAATAACAATTTACATCCACGTAGACGTTTTTTGATCCCGTTGATAGCAAATCTAAGCATTCTGATGCGAGAGTGCATCGAGATTGTGTGAAGGAGTTTATCTTGTCGCCTAGTTTCCTGAATAAAACTCTCCTATTACTGTTCTATAAAAAAAATTAAACCGAAATGAATTCAAGTGAACAATAATAAGTATCAACGTTTGATTCAAGCTTGCCGAAATTAGCATGTCCATCATCTCAGCTTTTCTGACAAGTAGGTTCATATTATTGTTCTCTGCTATGTCAAAAGCGGAACTAACCAGCGGTTGATTGACTGGAGCCATTACGCGTAAGTGATGAGCGTCGATGTGTAGGCTTGAACGAAAACGAAAGCGGCTAGACCCCAAACGCGCCAGCGACAAGGCGATACGGTAGGCGATTTGATGTGCCATGAAATCCTTAAAAGAAATATCGATTTTCGTGAATAATGAATGGAATTATTTTTCTTTTTTTTTCTTTTATCAAACCTTGTGACGCGGCCCAGCGAGTCCTTCAGGGTTTCCACTCCATAGTGGCTGGAAAAGAACCCAAAAGAATTAAGTCATCTATCGTAAGCGAGGCAACTTCAACATCCAAATCACAACATCAAATATTCAACATCTTTAACTTGTGCGAAGTATAGCTCTTATGGGTCATTCGGTCCCTTTATTAAAGGTTCTTGATCAGTTTCAAACGATATGCTTTCGCGTTTATATTTTATTTCACTTGCTCAAGTCAGAGACAGGTGAACTATTCTGTCTGATCTATCTGACAATCCCGCATTGATTTTGGAGTAACGTATTCCATTAGGCTTATTCGAGAACTGTTGATCAATAATCAAGTGAAAATTTTATGAATTCACTTTTACGGATTCCGTCGAAAATGTACCATTTTTGGTCCATTACGGAACTTAATGCGTGTATTATCTCATGTTGTATTGTTCAGAATGACTGGGAATTTAACGAACGATGAAAACAAAATACGATTAGGTTACATAAGCTTTTTGAGCATCGCATAATAGAGAGTAATATTTTTAAATAGGTTGCAACTGACAATTATCTAAGAAAATACTGCTGGGAATAAAAGCTGTAAGATGAAGGTAAATTATTCTTTAGAAGATGGTCGTTAGCTTTTATGCGTTGTCCTGGGATTCGTTTTCAATCATTTCGACACATTAATTTATACAAACCCGATCTCAATGTCAATTGCGGGTTCCTCTTGCGTATTAATTTCATTGTCCGTGGATTGGTTTTTAATCATTTCGACACATAAATTTACAGACCCGATCTCAACGTCATTTGCGGGTTCTTCTTGTGTGTTAATTTCATTCGAGAGAGTGTTAAGTTCAACCTCAACATTGACCGCTAGCTCTTGATTCATTTCGCCAGACCTTCCAGTATTACTCCGGGCTTTTTCCAATCGCGAATTTGCTGTATTACTCCGGGATTTTTGCAATTGACGACTGCGGCGGGTAAGAATGGAAATAATCTGCTCGCAAAGGAAAGCCAAAAAGGATAGACTGAATCCAAGCGCAAGGACAATAAAAGCCCCGGTCAAGTTCTTGAGGGTCAGAGCAGGCGGACGATTTTTCATCTTCAGGGTTTTGCTGTTTTGTGGTTTGTAAACGCTTTTGATGTTGTCCAGACATTGAAGTGGCATCGGGCGGAACCACAAGTCCCAGTAGTCGATAATGCCAGTTTGCATGAGCTCCAACATCCTTTTTGATTGATATTCCCCGAGCGTTAGATCCATTTAAATTTCAAGTATTAATAGTTCAGATTTCTTACCCTTGATCAACAGTCTTGGTGTATTTGCTGTTTTTCTGTAGAGCAAATGAAATAATTGCATTTGAGAAGCCATCTCTCGCCAGTTGCAAGTTGCATTTCCCCGTCTTTTTGAAGTCTTGTCTGATCGCGTCCCTTAGGTAAGCCGATGCCTAGGAAATTGCAAGGTCGTTGTCAATCCAATCAATTTTTATGTGGCTAAACTAAAAAATATTCGAATGTTTATTACGTCCACCAAAATATTTTTCGATCCTGGTTTTAACAGACTCATGCAGTCGGACATCAGGCTGCATCGGGATTGCGAGAAAGAGTTGATTTTGTCCCATAAAATTGAGTACAGCAAGTCTGATTTGTTTTTCTTCTATTAATGAATTGAATCGAATGAAATTCAGGAATTTCTGGGAAGAAGAAATTATTTTCAGGGACTTGCCGAAACCAAAATATCTATGATTCCTTCCTTCCGGACCAGGACGTTAACATCCTCTTTGTCGGCCAAGTCGTAAACGGATTTGGCTAGCGGAGGGTTGACTGGAGTCACTACGTAAGTGAAGAGAGTCGATGTGTAGGCTTGAACGAAAACAAAAGCGGCTAAACACCAAACGCCAGCGACGAGGCGATACGATAGGCGGTTCGATGTGCCATGGCCACCTGATTAGTTTTTGAAGTTAGCTCTTTGTAAATGAATGAATTACTTCTTCAGCTATTTTATTCGTATCAAACCTTGCGAAAGCAAACTGGCAAACACGTAGATGTATTGTGTTCCGGGGTGTACAGTTGCAGTAGGACCACCGGTTTCATCTTTTTCATCGTCTTTTGGATTTCTTGATTGTTCTGATGGGTGGTGTGCCATATTCCTTTGCAGAACAATCAGGGCTAATATGACGCAAACCATCGAAACGACAATTCCCAACCACACCTGTGTATAGTACGGAAGCGAAATTAGGATATCAAATGGAATGTTTTATAATTGCAAATGTTCATTGTAGGGCTACCGGCCATTGGAATGGTTTGATGACAGCGTTGACGTTAGCCGAGTCATCCTGAACGGGCATAAGCAGAGCGATGCTGCTATAAACCCAAGGCACAGTCATGTCGACTATTTTAAATCTCTTGTCCGTTTGGACCACATCGTGAAGTAACAAGTCGCATTGCTGCAAATAATTTTAATTAGTTTCTTATTGATTTTACGACTTGCGACATAGATTAATTTGCATAGTGTAAATTTAAACTAAATATGTGATGAACCTGATCAAACAAATAACTGAAAAGTCCCCGCCCGTTTACCGGTGGCTCAAACACAATTTCCGTAACTCTGACCATCTCGTATCTGCATATTTCCAAAATTTCAATAAGTGTGAGACGCTTAATGATATTACAATTTTTGAAAAGTTAAATAATTTACGTGAAATTAAAACGGATCGCGAAGTAATCGAGAATGACTCCACCCTTGAGCGGCCCCGGCATCCCTTTAGGGTTTCCACTCCAGAGCGGCTAGAAATGAATTAAAAATAGCAGTCATTAACTTAAGCTGTTTAAAAATGTATTTCTGAAACAAATAGCAACAGTTATCAATATTTTTACCCAGATAACATGAAGATGTTGGCCGTTGAGGGTATTCGATGTCGCTTGCAACGACGACGAGTAACCAATTGTCCAGAATATAGAACCGACGACTAAAATGTAAATTAAATGTGAAGTTTTGGCCATTACGGACCGACGATTTCTAGTCTGTGCCAGAAAAGAATCTGACGCCTCCCCGTTTGTTGCTCTTCTTTAATACACACCCGACCCACCCAGTTGACATCAATGCCTATACTGTCGCGGAGACTTGATATTTCAAGTAAAGAAAAAAAGAAAATAATAATAATACAAGTCGCTTAGCAACGTCAACCCGGTTAGCCTATGTGTCTAAAAACAGCCGTTATCCGTGTAATCAATTAGTGAATATAATCTTTTTCTATTACCGACCTGCATAGTTGATGTTCGTTGAATCTTTGGTTGCGCACCCGTGTATGTCGGTCAGCGACATTCCGCAACATCCTCTTGTATCCGGACGATGGTTCCGCCAGAATGACAAACATAGTAATGATTTCCGCCACGGATCATGTCAAGTTACACACACTATAGCGTTCCAATTAATCTATTTCGTTCTTCCCGCATTTAGTATGCAACATCTATTGCAACAGTTGGCTGAATTGATAAGGAAATAATGCAAGTGCTATTCTATATTTTTTTTTTTGGGGGGGGGGGGGTTCATGTGATAGCATGGGATGAAGGCCCTTTTAAGCGTTTTTTACGGTTTTTGTGCACAGCGGAATTTTCATGTCATTATCTAAAATTCTCTTTGAATTTGGAGCAAGTGTTTACACGCTCAATGTCAAATCAGAAACCGGCTGCAAATCCAATTGGAGGTTTGCACGTGCACAGTTCAAGTATTTAGATGAGAAAATTGCTTTTGCGTTGAGCATGAGCAGCTTTTGTACTTGATGTGGAGGAGGTATTGTTGCGCATCAGTGAACTATGCAGAGTGTCCTTAGTAATGCTATTCTAAAATTAAGCCGGGCCAACGTCGTTTTTTCGCATTGCTATTCTTCAGTTTGTGATGTATATCAATTAGATATGTTGCTAGGCAAGTAGTGCCAATAACCCGCTATTCGCAAGAGTATTTGAGTATTTCCTAAGAAATTAAGGAATCCGGCAACGGCTATGAGCAGACGAACAAGGCATAGAGTAAAAACAGGAAGACACTCGTTTTTCTTCAAAGAAAATGACTAATTAGATTCTCAGAAAAGTGTAGCCTGGTTAATAATTAACCGTGTTCGTTCAATCAAAAAATATCGGTGACTGACGATGCCTACATGGGTTGGTGGTCTTCTTATAGTTGTTGTTTGATCTGTATGGGTCGTGCATCAAATTTCCTCTGATAAACTACCCCTTCCGATCGATAACAGTGTATTGAATTCTTATGGTTCTGCCGAGAAACAAACATGGGATTGCGTGTTGATTAATAGACGACGTTTGCAGTAGTTTCTCGTCATGCTTTTCGCTAGTGGTAGTTAATTACACATATCGCTGGAATTAATGAAAACAATTGTTTAGCATAGACAAATTTTTTCCGAAGCTCTCCAAAATCGGAATTTCCACCGAAATATTTAATAATTTATTACTACAAAGAATTTCTGAGCATTTCATTTTACTGTACTAATGAATCTCTTTGCTAACTGTGCCAACTTTTTTTGTTAATTTTCAGGCTGCACTTGTTTGTCGACCTTTGTTCTCCGAGCTTCCTCCAAGCGTCGGCGGTTACGACCGGGCATTACGACGATCTGTTCGCAAAGGAAAGCCAGAAATGAAACGCTGAATCCAACCAAAAGGACGACGAAAGCTCCAGTCAAATTCTTCAGCGATAGTGAAGGTGGGTGGTTTTTCTGCTTCAGCGTCGTGCTGGTCTCTGTCGTGTGAGCGTTTCTGATGTTTCCCATGCATTTACGTGGCATGGGGCGGAACCACAAATCCCAGTGGTCGATGATTCCAGTCTGCATCAGTTCCAATATCCTGTTTGAAATATCAACCGCGTAAATCCCAATCAGTTTCATTTTAAAAGTTTAATTATTACGCACCCTTTGCTGATGGTATTTGTGAATTTGCTGTTTTCCGGTAGAGCGAATGATACCAGCGCGTTTGAAAAGCCATCTCTCGCCAAATACAAGCGGCACTTGCCCGTCTTTTTGAAATCTTCTCATGGCGTCCATTATGTAAGACGATCCCTGCGGAGAAAAATGTTTTATCCGCGAGAGTAAAATAACAGGAAAATAATTTCAATTCATACATCTATGAAGACGTTCGTTGATCCCGGCGTCAGTAAATTAAGGCAATCGGCTACTTGGACGCATCTAGATTTAGGGAAAGAATTGATTCGATCCCGCAGGGCCGTGTTCAATGTCCTGTTGCTGTCCTGTTTTTCCGCAAATCGAATTAGAATTCCGTTTGATTTCGAACCGAGAAATAATGAACTTGCCGAAAAATAATAGTCTACCAGCCCTGACTTTCGGATGAGTACGTTCACTTCCTTTTTGCCAGGGATGTCGTAGGCGGAATTGATGAGCGGGAAGTTGATTGGCGTCACCACGTAAGTGATGAGAGTCGACATGTAGGCTTGGACGAAAACAAAAGCGGCAAGACACCAAACGCCAGCGACAAGGCGAAGCGATAGGCGATTCGATTCGCAAAGGACGCCTTTTATTTGAATTAAAAAATTAATTTTTCCCTCGTCGTTAAGATTTATTACAGATTTCATATCGATTCGCACCTTGCGACAACAAATTGCCCAGCACGTAAAGGTATCGAGTTCCGGTGAATTCTTTAGCGATGCAATTCGCGATTTGATTCGCCACAGTTTGATTTGCGCTGGATTGTTTCGGGATATAATTTGGGTTAGACAGTGATCGATATGGCAGATATCGTTGCATCAGAGTCAGAACGAAGGTGACAACAGCAATTGAAATGACCAGTCCTATCCACACCTAGAAAAAAAAATTTTTTTGCGATCTTTTATTATTGTTGATAGTTTCAATTGTTTTTTTTTACCGGCCATTGAAACGGCTTGATAACAGCGTTGACGTTAGCCACTGAACGGGTATAAGTATAGCGAATCCGCTATAAATTCACGGCACAGTCATGTCGATAATCTTTTGCCGTTTGAATGTTTGGGCCACATCATGAATCAGAAAATCGCATTGCTATACAAGATGTTTTAATTTGAAATTTCACCATTTATTTGAAATTTCACATTTTGAATTTACCTCGTCATATAAATAACTGAAAAGTTCTCTACCGTTTACCGGCGGCTCAAATCTATTTTCAGTGACTCACCATTTCGTAACTGCGCAAGTTCACAACAAACAAACGAGAAATTGCGGATTGAATTATTGTGAATTTCATTTCTTTAAATTCTCTCTTACGTGAAGTTGAAACGGTTGGCCAGGGCATCGAGGACGACGCCACCTTTGAGCGGACCAGACAATCCTTTAGGATTGCCGCTCTAGAGCGGCTGCGGAATCGAATCAAATCAAATATTTTACGCCCGGAAGCAAAGTCATATTACGCAATTTACCCAGATAACACGCAGGTGTTGTCCGTTGAGTGGGTTAGGGGACGGTTGCATTGACGAAGAGTAACCCACCGCCCAAATGTGAAATCAGAAAATTACGATGGCGGTTGAAACTGTGGCCATTTCTCGGACACAACCGCTGCCAGGCGGATGCCGGCAATCAATGTGAATTGTCTCTTGCTGAAAACGCTCTTTTACCTATCGTTGACGCGTTGACATATCGTTGATGCCTATAGGAAGATAATAATAATAAGTCGCATAGTAACGCGAAGAAGTCTCGCATAACATTTGAATTAATTATTTGGAGACACGGCCTTTATTCTATTGTTGTATTATTCTAGTTTTTTCGCTTGGTTCTTGTAATTTTTCCGGCTCACCTATTATCCAAATGCGGAATTAATTTTTCATGGCACCCAAAATAATTTAGGATCCGCAGTGAAAACAAAAAGAAGGTTACTCAGTCCGTCGATTGTGTGTGATTCCCTTTTCAGTTGAATTCTTAGCTTGTTGCTCTATTAATTTCTGTTGAACGTTTAAATCAGTTAATGGATGAAAAAATGTTTTGAATTCTTTCTGTATTTGAAACTTGAATAATTCAACATGTTCAAGTCAGCATCAACACATTTTATATAGGATTAAGAAATTGAAATAAAATATTTCTTCTTAAAATTAAAGGTAACAATTAGATGCAGCCTAGTTCCCTGGGTTGGGAGTGGGGACATTACTTGATCCAGCTGAAGGGGCCATCGTGATGGGAATAACACGTTCATTCGAACCTGGAATTATATATAGAACACAAAATTAGGGTCTAATTATTTTCTCCCCGTTTACAATATTTGTTACCTTTCAACATCATTTTCGGAGCCATGATGGTCAAAATTCCTTCCGGCGACATGGTGGACGTTACCGACTCGTGATTCACTCCTTTAGGGATCGTGACTCGACGACGGAATCTGAAAACGGACAGAAGTAACCGTTAAAAATTTGATCACTTAAAATGTAAAAGCAAACAAACTTACTCCCGAGTAACACTTCCGAATTGATCCTTGCGTTCTTCATGCTTGGCTGTACAGAAAATTGAATTAATACCGATGCATATTAAAAAATTATTCAATCACCATACCATTAACGATGATATCCGTGTCCGTCGTCTTCACAGAGATCTCACTCGGTTGGAAATGCGAAACATCCACCATCACCTTTTTAAAATCATTTACAGGATGAGACGTTAGGCTAGTTTAAAGAAATTCAAATCATTACCTGAAACGACTTGTCGTCTTCCTTGACGCTGGACAAGAGTTTTCCAAGTTCTCGGTCCATGTGACGCATCGATCTCCTCATTGACCGCGGGACGATGTTGAAGCCGCCAGCTGAGAACGGGTCAGCCCAGGGCTCCAAAATCGTATCCATATCGAAAGCAGGTAGAAGAGCCATAATTGTCTACAGCAAAGATAAAAGTCGAAATTTAAAGGAATATTTTAAGAGAGATGAAACAGTGATAGAATTGAATTAACTTACAATTAACCAGAGAGTAATCAAAGACTTGTCACTAAGAGCAAGCAGTCAGCAATGAACGTCGTAGCGAGGGATGGTCTTATTTATATTATTTTGTTTAACATGGCTAGAGCTCAACGTTTTGGCGACGAGTAAACGTTGTTACACGGAAAACATTTTCACTTATACCTAGAAAATCGATTTCTTTGAATCTGATTCGTTTCTCCCCATGCAATCCAACTCGCTGAAATCAGTGATTCGATTTTTTCTCAGATTACAATATCATTTCACCAAAGAAGAACCGTCGAAATTTAAACATTCAAATCTTATCCGTTAAAAATTCGTATGCATATCGCAACACTCTCAATTCCCATTGCGCTACACACAATTTTTTTCTGTTCAGGGAATTCGACAACTTTTTAGCTCCCAAATCGCTAGGGTATTTATTCAGGCTAAATTCGTAAGCTGCTATTGATTCAATTAACGTCGATGAATAGTATTTTTAAAAACTTGATTCGACGTTTTCAAGCCCTAATCTCCCAAGAGAAAACGGTTCCCTTTATAAGGCGTCGGCTTTCGTGAATAGCTCAGTCGAGTTGTTTGGTATAACGAGCGAACACATAATCATTAACGTTAATTATTTCTTTTGCATTGATTATGGATCTGTGGTGTTACGATCCTTCGTCCGACTATTGTTGCATGGGTAGACCTTGTCCGTGGAGAGATAGTTGGCGATGTTTTCAACCGGAGCCTCTGTTCCGCTGGGCGGACACGTCTCCGCTTCATTCTCTCTTGTCGCACGGCTTTCTGCCCAGCACTCCGGCCGGAAGGACATCAGGAGCGGTTCGAGAAGTTGAGTGCGACAAAGACAAGTATCAGGTAAAACAAATCCAAACCGTTTTTGCCAAAATTTTACACCAAACATAATTTGCGATTTTATCTATCAAGGTGACTCTTAACCTGGGAAACTTCAAGTCGAACGAGATCAATGTCAAATTAGTTGACCAGACGTTGGTGGTTTGCGCCGAGCATGACGAAAAGCCGGACGAATCTGGCCACATCTTCCGTCGCCTGAAGCGTCGCTATTACCTCCCGCCGAACGTGGACTTTGATAATTTGAATGCAACTCTGTCCGATAACGGTACGCTGGTAGTCTGTGCGCAAAGGAAGGCGATTGAAGCGGTTAGTACTTCAATTTATTTTATTTTCTATTAGCGCTTTGCTCTGGAAAATCTTTTAATTCGATTTAAATCATTTGATAGGGAAATGAGCGTGAAATCGAAGTTAAAAAACTACCCGCAGAATCCAAATCGCAGCCTCAAGTATCCGAGAAGACGGAACAAGTTACAGCTGGTACCGAAAAATGTCCAGAGAAATGTCAAGAAAAATGCGCCGAACAGGAAACTGGCAAAGAGAAAAGTGGGAAAAGTACCAACATCCCCGTCGGTCGTGAGGTTGGCGACAAGAAGTGAGAAAATGCCGAAGATGGAAGTAAAAAAAAATCAAGTTTAGAAATTTGTTGTATCATTAACATTTTACTTAAGTTTAAGTTCTTGCTTACGCTCAGCGTATCCTTTAATAAACATTGAAAACTTGATTTTTTTTAAATTTGATTTTAATTACAAAAATGTTTCGCTCAATTGACGCAATCGGGTTTTATCTCTTCGGAAACTTGGAAACCTGAGTTTTAAAAAGCAAATTTTCACGCCAGTAAAGCGGTTGTTTATTTATTGATATTTTCATTTCTTTTAAAAAACAAAAAGTTACTTTTAAATAACGTAACCTTATTGCATGCAAGCTGAATTTTTGAGGTAAAAAAAAAAGATTTCGTAATCTAATTTAATCGGTCGATATTTCCGCGTCGGCTCCGTGCTGCAATAATTAAAAAAGTTTTCGTTTTGATACCAACTGATGTTTTCCTTATTTTTTAAGCCGATTAAAGAATCTTAAACGAATCATGTGGACTCAATTTTATCTAATCCTTTTTTTTTTTGCCAACTCTTTCGCATTCCGCTTAAACCTTATCGTTAGCGCAATAGAATTAAAATGTCTTTTCCAACAAAAGCGTAGGGCGAGTCACCTATCACGCAGCAGTCTATCAGAAATGTAATAAGCATAGTCATTAGTTTAATTTTTAAGACGCTACTATAATAGAGGAGAAGTTGCCAAAATTATTTCTGTATTTCAAAGTTCAAACGGATAGCGTACCGTAAGAAACAAAACAAACATTGAACACAACCGAAAGAACAAGAAACGGTATTAAACGTTTTCGTAGTGGTTGAATTCTCCCCGAATCTATTTCTTGGATTCAATTGGAGTGGCCGTACTGCTGGATCCAGCTGAAGGCGCCATCGTAATTGGAATGACTCGTTCTTTAGCGCCTGTGCAGTAAAAAAAAAAAAAACAATTTAGCATAATACTTCGATCAGTTAAATTTAAAAAAAAAAGACCCGCTTACCTTCAAGCATCATTTTTGGAGCCATGATGGTCAAAATTCCTTCCGGCGACATGGTGGACGTTACCGACTCGTGATTGACTCCTTGCGGAATAGTAACACGACGACGGAATCTAAAATCAAAGACAAACAAATAGGCATTAGTTAAATTTAGCGATACTGTTTTTAAGGAACAATTACTTACTCCCGTGAAACACCGCCGAACTCGTCATTACGTTCTTCGTGCTTGGCTGCGTAACAAAAATTTTATAAGATTTAAAACACAAAATCAAAAATTGAAATAGAGAAAGTGAAACCTAAATAATACCTTGTACAATGATGTCCTTGTCGGTAGTTTTAACCGAGATCTCGTTTGGCTGGAAATGCGAAACATCGACCATCACCTGGAGAGAAAATAAGAAACGTAAGTCACAAAATGACAAATGAATAAAATTAATTACGGTACCTGAAATGATTTGTCGTCTTCCTTGATGCTGGAGAGAAGTTTTCCCATTTCTCGGTTCATGCGGCGCATCGATCTCTTCATCGATCGCGGCATATTCATGTTGAATCTATTCACTGCGAAGGGATCAGCGACCGACATGATGGGGTCGAACGGTTCCAACATCGTGTCCAAGTCGAAAAACGGCATAAGGGCCATGATTGTCTACACACACAATGAGAACAAACAAAAATTCAACAAATCAAGAGAAATAAAACCGGACCCTATTACTCGTTTACAATTTAAAAATTTAATTTAAAGGAAGACAAAAATATTACAAAAAAAAAAAATGCGCAAAAATTAACTTACAGAAAAACCGGGAGGATGAATTCGAACTAGATCTGAAGAGCACAGAGAGCTTTCTGGTGTTTGTCGAGGACACGGAGTCGTATTTATACCGCTGTGTGATCAACGTTGTCGAAAATCTTCCCTTGATGTTCCCAACATCTCGGAAACGACAAGATGTTAATTACCAGAAAGCGAGAAATCTCGGAAACGACAATATTCACGAGAAAAAGAGAAAATAACAATAAGATTGTTCTAGACCGCCAATTCAACGTTCCCTAATTCACTGATTCGTTGGCTAAACGGTCTCTTAATCGAGTCATTTTTGTTCACATTCTTCTCAGAATTACTAACGTACAACTTACTATATTACCCACGAAAAAGGAAATCATATCAACGTTTTGGTGTATCCGGAGGGTATCTCCTTCCAGACCTTTAAATACCCTGCGCAAATATCACAAATTGTTAGTCTTGCATTGGTGTTGCTGCTGAAACCATTTCAACTCGCACATTTCTCGTTCAAACTTTGTAAAATCATGGCCCTTTCGTACTACGACCCTTTGTCGGACCTGTATTTGGGTGTACCTTGTCCCAGGGATCCTTGGGGTGTCTGCCAATGGAGTCCAATGGCCCGTTGGGGAGAATCGCTTGTGCCGAAGGTCTTGAGCGTTCCTCTCGTAAAATATTCAGCGAATGAAATTGTCAGCGATAAGGACAAATTCCAGGTAAGTCATCATTTTAATTTAGCAAGTTATTTATGCAAATTGTATGGTCTAATATCGCCATCTCTTACAACTTAGGTGACTCTCAACCTTGGTGACTTCAAGTCCAACGAGATCAACGTGAAACTGGTCGACCGATCCTTGGTGGTTTGCGCCGAACACGAGGAAAAGCCGGACGAGTATGGACACATTTATCGTCACATTAAGCGCAGTTATTTCCTCCCACGTAACGTCGACTGTGATAAGTTGAATGCAACTTTATCGGACAACGGAACTCTGGTAGTCTGCGCTCAAAAAAAGGCGATTGAAGCGGTTAGTAATTGATTTAATCATTTTTAAAAATTGTTTCTAACGATAATTTTTTTACCGTGAATAGGGAAGTGAGCGTAAAATTGAAGTCAAACAGCTGGCGCCCGAGACTAAATCGCAGTCGCAAGTTTCCCAGAAGACCGAGAAGGAAACTGGAAAGGCTAAGGGGACTAATATCCCCGTGACTCACGAAACCGGCAAGAAGGCTTGATTAATGAAAATCGACTCAAATCGTGCTGTGGATCGAATTGTTGTGATCAAAATTCATTCATTAAAAAATTAACTTGGAAATGTATTCTGTTTTGTTTTGAAAAGGAGACGTAAGAATGGGAATAAAATTCTGAATTTTAATTTTTGAAGCCTAATTCACTTTATCACTGCGGACTCTGCCTAAATTATATAAAAATTATTTTGCTTGCTTGATTTTTCTCGGAATTGTTTTAACTGACAACCTCTCAGAAACAAATGTGACATTCATTGTGCAGCACACAGAAGCGTACCATGATGGGCCGTGAACTATAGATGGCCATGTTGTGCAGACGACGAAACGAAATCAACAAATCACGACTTTACAATAAAATGGCGCGTGACGAACGGCCGAACAGGAATGCATTCGAGACCATTTGTATGAGCCGTAGCTAGTCGATAGAAAATCATCGAGATTTCCTTACATTCGGCTATGGTAAGCAACCGATTTTAAAGCATCTTTCCAGAGTTCCATTATGACGAAAATTAACACTCTAGGATTGGATTATTATGGTTCACACTCAAATTGATTTTCAGTTACCAATGCCATACAAATGCAATTCTACATTTTTCTAGATGTTGCTCATCATGACGTGAGTACTGAGTAGTTGAAGAAGATGTTTTTAAAAATAAGTATAAAGGAACTTCCAACACAATTTATCGGTGAGTTAAGTTAACTATCCAACTTCTTATCCTTTATTTAACCTCTTTGATATATTACTGTGACTTGTTAGGAAGTTCACACTTTTAAGAAGTACTATATAGACTAGGCTATGATTGACCATTTATTTGTAAGTTATTCTAAACATGGGTAGTGACATACTTTGCAAATTTTTGAACAGCAGATCAAACTGTAACCACAAGTCTGTCGTAGTATTTTTTTAACTTTTGAACAATTCAAAGCTTTCTGTTAGTCGTAAAAATCAAACTTTCAATTTGTCAGACATGTTTGCCATACATAATGAAGTTTATTCGACAGACATGTGATTTACAATGACTGAGAAATTTCTTCTTCTAGTTTCCACCCATTGAAATGAGTGTAAGCGCCTCCACTCAAGTAAACCCCATGCGACATGCCGTTTATCTGCAACCAAATGTTGTCTCTTGCTTGTAGATGTAAAATCGATTGCAGTGAAAACGTTTCGTATCCTCGATCTTCGATGTTATTCTCGTCAGAATAACCACGCCCGACGTAATCTTTAATCAAATCACTCTCCTTGTACAAAACCACGTTGAAGTAAGCTCGACTAGATGAATGCCCAGGCAAAAACGCCAGACCCGTGAAGGAGAAAAAGTATTTTCCGGTTCGAGAGGCCGTGAAGATTCCCGATGTTAAATTCATAGCTCCTCCGACGTTGAGCACTTCACGGTCAAACGGAATGGGAGTCTCGGTCTGATCGAAGCCATAGTTTCTCTGAACGTAAAAATAGCAGGGCGCCGATTTGACGTCGGCGTAGCCTATCCATTTTTGGAATCCTATTATTGCAATAGTTAAATAATTACGTATTCCAGGCCTGTTTTTTTTTCCCGCGAAACTTGATGTTTCTATAGATACGTACCGGAGTTATCTGGTTTCGTAAAGTTGCAGTAAACAGTCTCAACCATTTCATTTCCCATGACCAAAAATAACCCGCTTTTAATGTGTCCAATCCGACGTAGATCCGCACAGGACGTTGGTATTTTATCGATGGTCTCCATCCGGCTCGTTCTCGCTGAATTTAAAACAACAAATTGATTGCTACTTTTTCTAAACGTAGGAATTGATTTAACCTTTGCCCCACCTTGTAACTCGGATGTAAGATTCGTCCTCGTTTCTGTCCAGAATTATTAATTTATCTTTCATTTTCCGTAAAAATGATTTAAAATGTATTACCGTTCAACTCCTTTGTCAAATTGGCTACAAGAAGCTGGAGATTATGCCACTCGTCGGTGATGGTTACGTCAGCGTGCTGAACGAAATTGATGGGGGCGGATAGGACGGCGGTCGAGTAACGTACGCGGATGCCTCGATTTTGTAACGAGTTTTTATCCCGCCATTGCGTTAAATTCATTTTGCTGAGCGTCAGTAGCTTTGGTACAAATTTGTCTCCGTCCCACTCGACGTGGTCTTTACTCTCTCGATAGAAATTCGCCAAATCTTCATTTGAAGTGCATCCGTGACGGGTAAATTCACTTTTGACAGATGCTGTTATTGAAATTAATTCTAGGAAATTTACTTCTCCTTCAATTCCCACCACGCTGAAATTTTTATACAGTTCCGACATATTTCGCTGAGCTTCCGCGTCCAGCTTTTTAAATGTTTTGTTCAAAGTGTAGGACATTTTATCCGGTCGGTAATTGTCGTCGTTCCAAAATACCGATTCCCACATTTGATTGTTTTGCTCTTTGACGGTCATCACGGAGAGCATCTCTTTCACCATGTTGTAGATTTCCGATTCAGAAATGGAGGAAACCATATCCGAGTCTTCGAGCGTGTCGATTAGAATGTTGGTTGTCGTTTCTGTCAGGAGTCGCTTCTCATCGTTGGCTGTCAGAAAAACTTGGTCGTCATCAAATTGTTGCAGTAGATTTTGAACCATTTGACCTGAAACAACATTATCGATGCGAATGGTGATATCTTTTGTTTGCGACACCTGTGATGCCAAGCCAAAAAGCAGTTTGAAATGGCCAAACTGTTCGGGGTTGGAGCGCATTTCAACTGCCAGTTGGTCGCAGACTTTCCGTTCAAAACACAGTAGGGAAAATTGATGCGATAATTGGAGCTGATATGGTAGCCAGTGGGTCGTAAAGTAAAAGGCTGTTGAAGGCATCGTGCTGGTCAGGATGACCTTGTCAAAAGGAATGATTTGAACTTGATGATCATTCACTTGATGGCCGACTATTTTGCTCACATATTTTGCCACTTCATTTTCGACCTTTTCGTTCCACATTTCAATGCGGAATCGGACCTCGGCTTGTTTTCTGACGTTGTTGAAGCCACTGACTGCGCTTTTATGGTCCAGTAGAGCGATGGGTGCATAGACATACTTTTTATCGTTGGGATTGGCGGCCTCTAACTTGTTATTTGCGTGTTCGTAAATGTTGACACGGAAACTTCCGTACGGCATTGAGCAAAGTTCATTGGGTATGATGCGCAGTTTTTCCCAAAGAGTGTCGCTGTCGGATGAGCAAACGAACGTCAGCAAATGCGTTGCGAATAGCGCTAGTCTCGCCACGAATAGCGGGTACATTGTGATTAAAAAATAATGACGTAACACTTTCTTGAAAACCTTGCGATTTTGCTGTCTCTTACGCAGTCGATTTATCTTTACACAGAAAATGTCAGTTGAATTAAATTATGCCTTGGCTTGGGCCTAGATACAGGTGAAATGTCTTACCTTTCAAATTTGATTGTTCTGCGGCGATTGACTCACGAGAAAACCTCTGGATGATGTAACTAAAGAGTCGACAGTTGCGAAAATGAAAAATAGACTCGGGCGATGCTACGTCACGAATGTTTGCCCCCAGAATTGTTGGCACGTCTCTGTTACTTTGTGGAAAATCCTACTACGTAGGCATGTAGCAATCGCAGCATGCAGTATTGCACAAGGAGAAACTGCGAAGCTGATAGTCTGCGTCCAATCTATTGTAAAAATAAACCGTCTGGAAAGAAGGCTAGTTCGGTGTAGCGCTAGAAATAGACGTGTCCGTTTGTCTATAACAAACATGTAAATCCTGGCCAATTTCGCTTCGCCGATAATAGAAGTAGTTAAAAAGCCTAATAGCTTTGATGTATAGCTATCGTAAAAAACCGTCTTCAACATTCTAAATTTTCTTCTTTATCTTCTTTATTTCTTTATTTCTTTTTATTATTATTTACAGGAGACCCAATCTACTAGTGCCAGAGAGATGGGGGGTAATCGACCGATTATGTTTGTGGCGATGTAAAACAGTACAAGACTGCTAAGCTGGCGGCGGCTGTTAGTATAAGGTAAGCCACCCAACGTTTTGTTACTATACGTCAAGTATCGACCAACTTGCTTCATTTCTTGCCACTCATATGGCCAATTGAATAAGAGTCATTAAGATGGCTCTCATTGCGAACACGTTTTTTTTTACACACAATTTTGAGTTTTAAGAAAGTGAGTCTAGCTAAAGAAGAATATTGGATACACAATAAGGAAGTTCAAGAGTAGTTCTATATCGAATTAATTTATTTTTTCAGAATAGGGTTGATCCCGGTACATAATAATAAAATTTGATTTCAATTCTCAAAACAATAGTATGTTCTAAATCCGACTACATGCATGTATAAATTAATTGATTGTGGTCTCGATCGCCGAAAGAAAACGTCCAACAACTTTTTCCAAATGTATTCCGCCGGATTTCTTATCTTTCTTGGTAGTCGAGGCAAAATCCAGTGTTGCCAACGTCGGCCAAAGCTCGAACGGTATTTGTCGTAAGGTCCTCAGTCACCGCAGTTTCTTGGCCGTCAGTTCGATAGGTGAGCTTAAACGGTTTGATGGGAGCTGTGATTATAATTAACATTAGTCAACTGCTGCTTGCATTTCACTCAGTAAACTTAAAAAAAAATCGTCTAGGGACTTACTGCACACTTGGACACTGGCTTGAGTTCCAGATATGAAAACTTTAGGTTGTACTACTACTAAGCCGCTGTTGCATGACACATCTATGGTAATGACAGAGCCAGGTGATGGGTTCAGTTCGTTTCCGCAGTAGCGGTCCGCTTCGTCATTTTTGGCGTCTCGTCCGCCGGGTATGAGAAGATAATCGTACAAGCAGGTCGCAACAGTTATGCCCGTTATGCCCGATGAACGGGTTTGATCGGTGTAAGTTGTACCCACAGCGGAGTTGAGCGCGGCCTTTGCGGCATCAGGGTTCGGGGCGAATCCAATTGAATTAGAACCAGAACCCACGAGGTAAACAGCAGGCGGAGTAGTGATGGAGAAAGCGTCGCCATTCGTGACCGTGCAAGGTGACAAGCACATCTTGGTCGCTTTCTACTTAATCGTATCACAGATAATTAGTTTGAAATTTTTGTTGTTTTAATTGTTTGAATTTGAATCAGCAAAGTTTATTCTGACCTGTGATGAAATCAGTTCAGTCCTGAAGCAAATGTTGTAATTTTGACTGTTGAGTTGGCGAGTTCCAGCGACGTCCATCCAGTTAAACGAGCTGACTTTGCCGCTGATGGCGGTAAAATACTGGAGACAATCGACGGGAGCTAAAAGAAAAAGGAGTCAATCGATTGCTTTAAAAAAAAAATTTTCTCACAATTTTACCGAGGTATTTTGTCCCGCACGGGAGCATTGCGATTTTAATGTTCCACGTACGGTTGATTGTCGTCCCACTTGCAAAATTGAACAAGAGCTGGACGTCGATTGGGTTATTTGACGACGTAGGAACATGAAGGTACACTAGCGCATAAATATTTCAAGTTTTACACCGACCAACTTATTTAATTATGATCTAATATTTTGCATACTGTGTTGTCCCGTGTTGTCTCCACAAATGGTAGGCACCGTATTAGATACACCACCGACCTGAAACGTATCAGTGCACGTTCCGGCTGTTGGTTGTGAGGTGGTGAAGGACACGAAATCCAAGCTGAATGGAATAGGAAAACTCATTATCATTTTTCGACAGTCAGTGGTAAAATTAACTTAAATACCGAATTTGACAAATGGGTTTTAACGATTGTTCCACAAATTTGGGGTCCATTCTGACAGTCAGCGAGCAAGGATTGCGTAAGGCCGTAGTCGGTGTTTGCCAGTAGGTGTTGTTCAGGGTAACGATTGCGCCACACGAATTAACCACGTCTATTCAAAGAATTTGTTTAATATCTCATTAAAATCCTTTTTTGAATTCTTTTTTAGTGGCTTACTGATGCAACAGACTTGTCCCTGGTTGCAGGAACTGCCAGGCCGGCCACCGAATAGAGAACAAACGGCCCCGGGAGTGCAAATTCCTTCATCCCCACTGGGTGACGTGCAGGTATTGAAGGTGCCGAGTGGATTATTGGAATTCGGATTCACCGAAATGGGTACTAACTTGGCGAGGGTAACTAAAGGCCTCCACGTATTTGCGGGAGTGAATCTGTTGTTGAAGAGGCCGGTGTTGACTAGACTGGCACCTAAGCCTCCCAACCGACCTTCTAGTGTGTTCTCTTTCTCATCGTTTGGATCTGGTGTTGAATTGATTAGTTAAAATTGATTCCATCGCGACATAGAACATATTTTTAAGTCTGACTCACCTCTGTTGAAGTAGTTTTTAAACGGGTTTTTACTGGGTCGCAATTTGTTCAATGGCGTTCTCCCCTCATAAGTATTTGCGTAATCTAGTTTAAGATGATTAAAATTTGTATTATTATTATTATTTCACGCTTGCCTTTTTCTTTTACCTGGGAGACGAGGGCTAGGCTTGTTGTACAGAGTGTTCCACGTATCGGCAGTGAATCCGTACGCCTTGGCAAAGTACTCATCTGATTGCTGTCTGACTAATAGCTCTTCTTCGTTATCGTCCTCACAAGCTCTGCTGGCTTGCAACATCCAAACAACCAAAAGAATTAGACAAAATTTCGACATGATTTTTTTGTTAGTTATAACTCTTTTCACTCTCCACTTTGTTCTAAGCTGCTGTAGAGTCTTGCCGAAGACTTGAACATTTTTCCGGATTCCCATGTCTTATATACTCCGGCCGGTTATAGGTGTGGTTAGAATCGTTATATACCTGTTTCCCAATCGCTTACCTTATTTCTCTCGCCGACCTGCTCCGTTGAAATCAAACACTCGACCCCTCCGATGGCCTTAAAATGGCTTTTCCCATCAATGCGGGCGTGTTACACTATGGCCGCCGCTGTCAATAGTCGGGTGAAATTTATGGACGGGTTATTAATTATACGACCTATCGTTATGACGATAAGTTGGAGGACGGCGGTCATCATGCCATCTGGGTCAGTCTGTGTCGGCTTGACTGCTTTAGTGTGAAGGCAATATGTCGTAAAAGAAGATGAAGTCATTGGGAAGTCCTTTTCTGACGTACAAGACATTAAAATGTTTCGAACAAATTTTCAAAAGATTTTTACGCGCGTTTATATCAGTTCCGCATTTTGACAGTTCAAGTCAAGTTTGTTGACCGCAACCTTCGCTCAAAGAGTCAAACGGAAAATGAGAGCGATCCATTTAGGCCAATTTTTATCGTACAAAAATCCCAGTAGTTGGTATATGTTTAGGTCAAAACCCATTTAACTGCTTGCTCCGATTATTGCAGAGCGGTCAAATTTTATACGTAGGAATAAAAATGAACGATGAAACAAATTTGCATAAATGGCACCACGTCGTTTTTCTTTTTTAGTCGAGAAAATTCCAGTTTTGTCGGCCGGCCGGCACATTCCGCAAGTTTACACGCTATAGTGTGTTTGTGTGCGATACATTCCAGCAAGCTGATGGTTGCCGGACATCGGTGGGCATTGACCGATACAGTTATTACACGGATGTAAAATAATTCCTATCGTTTAGGAAAAACAAGCTTAACTTTTTCTGGGACTTGATAGACGAATCATCTTAAGCCTTATTCGCTTTGTAAACTGGAGATATCATGGTGTATCAAAACTCAGTTATTTCTTTGCACCTGAAAGGACATCAGGGCAATGTGTATGATCTTGAATGGAACAAGAATGAAGGCGGAGAGGGTTGGCGTTTACTTTCCTGCGGTGCGGACTGCACTGCTCGAGTTTGGAACGATTCCAATGACGTGGTTTTGTCTCATCCAGCTTACGTGTACAGCGCCCGTTTCGGCGAATCCGACGACCGTGTAGTCACTGGATGTTTCGATCAGCTGATACGGTTATGGGAATTGAATTCATCGTCACCTCGTCTAATAAGCACCTATGTCCAGCACAGGGCACCGATCAACAGCCTCTGCTGGGACTCCCATGGAAGATTATTTAGCGCAGATGCGAAAGGTTCCATTTGTGTCTGGAACTCGACCATTTCTGGCTTACATTTTGAAAAGTATTTCTTATTTTTTATTGTAATATTACGTGATAATTATTAGACTTTTCTTTCCTCTTCAATCAACAGGATCCTCAACGAATCTAGTGAAGAATATCGCAATGAAACTCCCATCAACTGCCTCTGCTTTCATCCTTCTGGAGGCAGATTACTAGTCCACTACAGAGGAAGTGAGATGTGTTTGCTCGAGCCAAAGTCGGGTCTTAAATTGATTTCGTACAGTGGCATCTATAACCCAAGGTATAGTCTAATAGGCTAATAGCATACAGGCATAGTCTAGCTCTGGCGAAAAGCATTATAATTTAAACTGATATTCAATATTTGAAATGGAAATGTTGTTGGCAGGCTGAGACTGGCAAGTAGCATCAGTCCGTGCGGTGGTTACGTGATATCCGGCAGTGAGGATGGTTCTGTTCACTGGTTTGATTTGGAGCGGGGTGATCTTGTAGCCGTTACAACCTTGGCCACGTCTACAATTGATCCCGTCATGGCGGTCGCTTTCCACCCCACTTGTCACGCCATAGCCTTAAGTGTTCATTGAGCTCGCAATGTTCTCTTTCAGTTTTGGAATTTTGAAGCGTTTTCCATGTATTAACTCAGGTTATGATTCTAGCTATTTTCAATAGCAGTGTTGGCTATATAAGAAGTTTTATTTGTCATCGTTTCAGGTTACTTATATATTTTCTTACTGGATTACTGGAAGGAATGGGAGAGTGGAAGGAGTAGAAGAAGCGTCTGGAGAATCAGTGGAAAAGCCATAATCCGGAGGACCAGTGAGAAACGAATCATAAAATGAAATTAAGGACCACCAGGAGTACCAGGAGTACCAGGAGTACCAGGAGCACCAGGAGCACCAGGAGGACCAGGAATTCCAGGAACACCATCAAGACCTGTCAAATATTACAAAGCGATTAAAATGTTTAAAAAATGTACTTCCATCACATTCCACTAAATGAAACATGTTTTAATTACCGGGTGGTCCTCTCAGTGAATTTGTCAACAAATTTAACCATCCAAGTAAACGAGGGTTTGATCCCGACCGATACGGAAGTTGTGGTTCATCTGTATTCTGAAACCTCCGTTCAAACATTGGTGGGCGATTTATTTCAGCGTATGGTTGTGGAGGATACAGAGGGTAATACGATTTGTAGCAAATAGCTGGGCATCTAAAATAAGGCTGTGATGTAGCTACTTAAATAAGCCAGAAGAAAATGTATTTAATGTTTTTATGTTTTGAATTTAGCGGCTATTTTCATTAAGGATTATCTGCTTGTTCAAATAATATTTGTGGACTTGTAACAAATAACATATTAACGTTTACCTTGTTGAGAAAGCCTCCGCAAAAATGGTACCCTAGCAGGTGATGTCAACTCCGTATAACCGGTAAGTAGCGCCAGTAGATTGGCATAATCTATGTAGTCCACCTGGCTGTTGGTGCTGACCGAGCCGATGGACAAAAAGGCGACGAGGCAACTGCAGAGCAGCAAAGTGGTGGACATTTTTCTTGCCGGTTGAGTTCTGGGTTGCGCTTTGGAAGAAATACACCTTTTATACTTCATCGTTCATTCGTGAATGCAGTTTTGAACCGGTTTGCCTATTATAACCCTAGGATAAAGAAGGGAATCAAATAAAGATTGAATCATTTCTCCCTTCAACTTGTTCTCAATCAAGGCAACTAAAATTGACTTCTAGGAAAATTCAAAGCAGTTCCTTCCGGCGTCTTGCGATGTATCATATCTTATCAAACAGATCGATTGGAGAATGAACTCAGTCAATTCACTCTCCCTTCCCATAATTTAAATAAGAAAGATCCTACGGGGAGGGCAAGTGTGAGAAGCACGAAAGGCTGTACAAATATTAGCTTAACTTATGTGGCTAATAGATTTATTACAAATATGTGACTATTGACCCTTTGAAGGCTATAAGGATTAAGGATGTAGCCCCGATGTAGCTAGCCTAGAGCCTTACCCTTAAATAACAATTAAATTAAATTAAAATAATCGTGGTCAGTTCACACGCTATATAGCCAAATAGAAAAGTTTGGAATAGTGTTTTGGCAATAAATTTGAATTGAATCAATTGCAAATCAAAAGGTGCATATCGATGCTATCATATCATAAATGATAAAAAGGGCTCGAAAGAATTTCCAGAGTGACACCGAGTTCCATAATTTGGCAGCATCGCTTTAAAAATCTCAAGAAAGTTCGTCTGCAATAGTCAAAATAAAAATTCACGTCATTTCGGATTTTCGGTCATTTCACGGCTTCGGGCGCCCAAGCGTGATTTAGGCTATTCGCCACAGCACAGACTATGAGGCTGAGATAGAAGTTTCACCATGGAATTGTTTGATCGTAGTGAATATTTGACAAACCAATCCGTCCACGCGATTTTCTTTTTGCCCGTAGCAGCTGTGTCACTTATGTCCCGTCCCGTCCCTCTAAATGTGATCAAACCAATTAAGCCAAAAAATATTTGGAACAACCCAGGGTTCCTGGAAGAGCTAGAAGTGAGACACGGATGGTTTCTGCTGCATTGGATTTGCAGGCCATGCTGAAAAAGGAGTGAATGCCACGAAAGCATTTTGTTTTGTGTCTTCATTGGGTCAATGATATTCCAACACTTTCTCATCCTGTTTGCTTGCATCCGTCCAGTTGCTTCCTCTTCGTCTCGAATACGGCTCACTTGGTAACATTGGACTTCAACGAAACTTAAAAGTGAAAAGCAAAAGAATGTGGGCATGCTAAAGATGAGAGGAATAAAGAACCAGAAGAGAAGATGCATCGACTGCATTCCAAAAATAGTATCAGGTAAAATAAAGTTTTATTTCTTTTCAGAACAATTGATCAATTGCTAATGAGCATTTTGTTGTTGTTAAACTTGTTACTTTTCAACAGATCTGGAAAGAGGAAGGCGAAGAATTCCGGTTTTTACGGTCAATGAAGTTGGCGCCAGGCGCCAGCTGTCTGTTCCTCGCCTTTGGCGACGTCTTGATGTCAGGAAATTTGAATGATAAAGTGGACTCTGCCGAATCGTCACTCATCCCTTAAGGTAATTTTAAAAAGTTGACTCTACTATCGCGTTTTAGATTCATTCAATTTATTCTCAAAAGAAACCTTATAACCTCGGATCAGTCATCTTAGGATTGGAATATCGAAATGTAAATTAGAATTTTTTAAACAGCTGGGTCGCACGTATAATTTGAAAAAAACTAACGCTGTGAGCACGAACCTCATAATTAAAGAATTGCGAGATTTTAATATCAAAATTGACACAGGTGGGCGTGGCTGGGCACTAATTTTTTGTTTTCATTTTTATTTCTCCAAATATGAGGCGTTCGCAGTGCTGCTACAGTTTATTTTGGCATAATTTCAATTGTTTTCCATGGCATACTCTACTGTACGTCCTACAGACTTTTTACCTGTTATTCCTCTAAGCTTTCTACAAATCGAAATTTGCAGACAAGAAGAGAAGAGATAATTATTTGTTGAGCATAGTGTTAATTGTTCGTTCCGTTATCTCACACATCTTCAATCGAAAAAGCCTCCCTTACGGCGTTTTACGATGCATACATTTTTTTTTTTTTTTTTAAACACGATGAACAAGGTGTTGTCGGCTTGAAAGTAAATAAGCAGCGCGTGGAGAAACTGAAAATTTTAATTGCTGTTTGGCACACCCCACTATACGTCTTTTCGGACGTATTATAATATACGCTTGTTATTCTTTTGAGCTCTGTACAACTCGAAATGCAAATAAGCCGTATTATAATGAGCACCGTGTTGATTGATATGTTATTTCACACCATTTTAGATTCTAGTAAAAGCAACAAAACCGCTCATTACGACCGGCGTCTTGATGTATGCATGATTGTATAATTTGGTAACGCTTTCAAGCGTTAACAAAGGAGTTAACAAGTTGTTTGCTTAAGGTAGAAAAGTCGTGGATGGAATAGCCATCAGTGAAAAGACTCAGTTTAGCAGGTTCCCTCCCCATAATTTTGATTACTTTTTGTTGAGTTCTATTAGCTTCGCGGTAGGGCAAGACTCAATGACGCTTTACTAGTTTCCTTATAAAGCCGATAAAGCCTTTGGAACATAATTATACTTTCTTGGGAAACATTATCTACTGATTTCCATAGAAACCATGTTCCGTAATACACGCGTAGTTAAACTTACCTCCAAAGGGAGCTGGGGGGGGGGGGGGGGGAAGGGAGATAAGAAGCTCGACTATTGTATAGAATTAACCATGTATTGTCCATTTAACATGTATATCCGGGAGGTCCCGGAGGACCATTGTGGACCATCCAGGACCTGGTGCTCCATCACCTCCCGCAGTAACATCTGACCGGTATACTCCCATCAGGACCGGGGTTACCAGCAGCTCCAGCTAATTCATCTGCGGCTTGAATCATTCCCCGATCATACATGTTTGGGCCCATTGATTGCTGCATGTGATACGTTGGATAGTACGACGTGTTGCCAACTCCGTATTACCGGTAAGTAGAGCCAGTATTAGATTAGCATACGCTGTGGAGTCTATCTGACTGCTGGTGCTAAGCGAACCGGTGGACAAAAAGGCGACGAATAACTGCAGAAGAGCAAAAGAGTGAACATTTTGCTTCCCGGTTGAATTCTGGTTTGTCTGTCGACGAAGCATCTCCCTTTAAACTTTTTGCTCCGTTCGTAAATGTTGCGTGAGACTACCTTGAAGCCGTTTGTTGTACTTGTATACATGAAAGCAACCTATGAATTACAGATGCTCTGTTGCAACGTTAACTTTCGATATTACTCGATATTTCGTTGAACAAATTTGCTATAGCTTTTTAATAACGCGTGTCAATATTGGATAAGCTGTCTAGTCATACCAGTTGTAATTCGCCAGAGTACACATAAAAGGTTGATTTGTTTAATTCGTAGTAGTAAAATGTATGATAGTAATTAATAAAAAGATATTTTGGAAGTTCTACGGTAAAGTGATAAATAACTTACATTATAACCTATTAGACAGATGCAGTTTATTATTTTATATTAAGAGAACACGCAATTTCAAATAGATGTAGATGTAGAACCCATCGCCTATCAACAGTATAACATGTGAATACCACGAACTCATTTCGGATGCCTTTATTAGTTATTACCATATTTAGAATTTTTTAGTTGAAAACATATTAAGAAAGCGTTCGTGCTTAACGTCCAGTTGGTCCAGCAGGTCCAGCAGGTCCAGCAGGCCCAGTTGGCCCTGTGGATCCAGCAGGCCCAGTTGGTCCAGGTGGACCGACTGGTCCCTGAGCACCTTCATAGCCTGGTGGACCAGGGGTACCTCTCAACAAGTATGCAATGTCTATACAAAGCGAGAATAAGAGAGTTATTTTCTTTTGACCAAGGAAAACGTATTTTAATTACCATTTACTGCTCTCTCAATAAACGAATTTAACTGCATCAAAAAGAAACGAGGGAATAATCCAAACGGATTCGGAAGCTCATCTGATTCATCTGATCGCTTAAACATCCGGTAAACATTTGTGGACGATATATATCAGCGTATGATTTCCGGAAATGGATTGGATAATACGACTTGTAGCCGATGACTGGATATGCATAATAAGGCCGTGATGCAACTATTACGCAAAGCGGGAAGAAGATTTTTTATTGGTTTCGATTTTAAAGAAAATATTGTCAAGAATTTTAGTAATTGTGGCTTGATAGATAAAGATAAGATCTGTAAGAATCTGTAATAGTTACCGTCTTTACCTTGATGCTGGGGAAGTCTTCGCAGATACGGTACCCTATCGGGTGATGCCAACTCCGTATTACCGGAAAGTAGCGCCAGTAGATTGCCATAAGTTGTGTAGTCCACCTGGCCTTTGGTGCTGACCAAGCCGGCGGACAAAAAGGCGACCAAACAACTGCAGAAGAGCAAAGAAGTGAACATTTTGCTTGCTGGCTGAGTTCTGGTTTGTCTGTCGACGAAGTACCTCCTTTTATACTTCTTATTCGTCCATCCGTAAAAGCAGTTTTGTTTCGGCTTGTCTAAATGTCTACAAACCGAGGAAAAAGCCGGAATCAATGGATTCCATGAATCCTTCTCTTTAACTATAGTTAAAGATTCTATAGAACCAAATCTTTAGTAGGCTAATTGTAGCTAACTCAAATTTCTTCGCCTAATGTAGAAAATGAATTCCACAGTTTGTAGCTATAGGCTTGGTTTATCAATAAGTATTGGACATAATTTTTAGGGGCTTTTTTATTGTAGAAAACTATTGCATTCAAGAGAAAAAATAACCTTTGCAAATCGTAACTGCATAAAATTAAGACAATTATAGATTCAATCTTTGACAACGCCAACTCAAATTATTGGCTGCCGGGGAAATGCAAATATAAGCTTGCGGCATCTTGCGATGTATCATATCTTATATCAAACAGATCGATCACAGAAAACACTCACCTCTCTCTCTCCATAAATTAAATGAGGTATTTTGGTAAGAACACTATAAAATAGGAGTGACGCAGTCGACCCTAGGGGAAGGACAATGTGAGAGGCACGGAAGGTTTTTAAACAGTTTGCTCAACTAGTGGCTAATAGAACTTTATAAGGCCGTGAACGCGTACCGGACTACGAGTTTTACTTGATTAGAGGTCTTTATTTGATCCGATCTTTCCATGTTCATTTAAATAAATTACAATTTTTCTACTGCTTCTTATGCTGTCAACGAAATGGACCGATGGTGGTGGCATCACTATCAGGCCGTCTGGCCCAGCGGCAGGCTATTCGTCGAAGACACTTCGCTCAATCTGGCTCTCTGTTAATTACAGAACAATATAGCTCCGGCTCTTTCTCGTGTTGAGTTTATCTCTGTCGCCTTTTACTTTTCGTTTGATAAATGACATTTTTACCTCTTGTCGTTACTGACGATAACGAAATTGCTTACCACAACTTTTAGTTTATTGCCTGGCAAAATGACGTTTTCTTTTGTGTCTTTGAAGAGGGAGAATTTTGACATTCGAAATTATGATGATTTAAATCATTTTAGGAAAGAGCTAACAATTGTCGAAAATGTTTGTCTTGAAAAACGAAATTTAGTTAAATTCTCTATAATTAGTTGTAACATAATAAAAACAATATCTAGTTCAATATTAAAGCAATGCATCTGGTGTCTACGTGCCTGGTTGTTTTAAATCTTTTGAATTCTAGACTTTCTTCTTATCTATTTAGATTATTGTCAACAGAAGATACTTCGAACTGAAATATTTATTTTCCCGTAGTACCAATGATTTTCACTTTGTAGCAGCGTAGTGATTACTCTGAAAAGTGGGCTCAAAGTGACAATGGTATTTCTTGTGTTTGTATGCTACTAGTTTGCCCAGCTGTTTGGATTAAAGAACTGATGGATAAACTGTGAGCAAAGGTAAGTGGATTGTAGAAAGTACTACGAATATAACTGTAAAGTATCTTGTTAGAATGAAAGCCAACATGTTACAAATGTAGATGATTATTCAGATATTGCGGGGCTTTTTTAACTTTAAATCTCTATCTACGAATTGATGGCAACTATCGGTCTGTAAATTTCTTTTCAATGAAATGTTGGTGGCCCTGAAAAGGGCCGATTGGTAAGTCAAAAGGGAAAAAATCGCTTAAGCACGTTCACCACGAATACGGCGAGCGAGTTGGATGTCTTTAGGCATGATGGTGACTCGCTTGGCGTGGATAGCGCACAAGTTGGTGTCTTCGAAAAGACCCACCAAGTAAGCCTCGCTGGCCTCCTGCAGGGCCATGACGGCCGAGCTCTGGAAACGCAAGTCGGTCTTGAAATCCTGGGCGATTTCTCTGACCAAGCGCTGGAATGGCAACTTGCGGATGAGAAGCTCGGTCGACTTTTGGTAGCGACGGATCTCACGAAGGGCGACGGTGCCGGGACGATAACGATGGGGTTTCTTGACTCCTCCAGTGGCCGGCGCACTCTTGCGAGCGGCTTTGGTGGCCAACTGTTTGCGGGGCGCCTTGCCACCGGTGGATTTACGAGCGGTCTGCTTAGTACGAGCCATGACGAACGACTGAAATTTTGGGATAATGTATGCAGAAAAGCGGTTGGTATATGTAGGGAGTCGACGGACGTTGAGGAACTAAGTGAGTTCTTTGGCTAGGGATTGGTTAGTTCAAAAAATGGGAGGGAAAGAAAATTGATAACGGAAATTCTCTTTGTTGGTGTGATGGCGTGGGGGGAGGGTTCAACCAATGGGCGTTCCTTTCCAGGGGTCTGGAGGGTATATAAACTTTGTACTTTTACACAGTACACTTATTCAGTAATTTTCTCAATTCTCTGAAACTCATTTGAAAATGACTGGTCGCGGCAAAGGAGGAAAAGGACTCGGCAAGGGAGGCGCCAAACGTCATCGCAAAGTTTTGCGTGACAACATCCAGGGAATCACCAAGCCGGCCATCCGTCGTCTTGCCCGCCGTGGTGGTGTCAAGCGAATCTCTGGTCTCATCTACGAGGAGACCCGCGGTGTGTTGAAGGTGTTCCTTGAGAACGTGATTCGTGACGCCGTCACCTACACTGAACACGCCAAGAGGAAGACGGTGACGGCCATGGACGTCGTCTACGCGCTGAAACGCCAGGGCCGCACTCTGTACGGTTTCGGCGGTTAAACATTGATTTTAATATTCAAACCTCGAATCCTCGATCTCAATTTTATCGGCCCTTTTCAGGGCCACCATCTTTTTAAAGAAAGGTCTCGATTTAACTACGTTTGTCTTTGTTACATTTGAATATGTTATATATATGTCGTACGAAAGTACCCGTACGATAGAATTATCTTTTACAGTAAATCATGCTGATAAAAAAGCTATTGTTCCTTTCATGATTTAATTGTTGAATTTATTTTTAGTTCCGTCATTTGATAACTGATACTAAAACTATTAATGCCATTAGGATGATAATGCAGAAAAATTATAGCAAAATGGAAATGCTGATAGAATCCTCGGGTCTGGATAATGAATGGATATGAAGTTTTTCTTGGCATGGACTTTTTGAACAACCTAGATCAAATCCACCATATTCATTCAGCACCACGCCGTACCATCAATGTCAGACTTAAGATATTAATTAAATTCAATCATACGATCAAAATATGAAATAGTACTTGTCGGTGTAGTAAGTAAAAGTCTGAGATTATTTTTATACTTTCCTTATAAATTTATTTCCTGATCATGCGCTTGCATTTGTCTACCGTAAAGTAGAACTTATCACTTGAGTAAGAAGCTGTGTGGCAGTGAAGTATTTTTCTTTTCTATAAACGTTTGGTGGCCCTGAAAAGGGCCGTTTGGGTTGAAAGAGAAGACCGGAGACAATTTACTTGGTGCTGGTGTACTTGGTCACTGCCTTGGTGCCTTCAGACACGGCGTGCTTGGCCAACTCACCGGGCAAGAGCAGACGGACGGCCGTCTGGATTTCCCGGCTAGTGATGGTCGAACGCTTGTTGTAGTGGGCAAGACGGGACGACTCTCCAGCGATACGCTCGAAAATGTCGTTGACGAAGCTGTTCATGATGATCATGGCTTTGGAGGAGATGCCAGTGTCTGGGTGGACCTGCTTCAATACTTTGTAGATGTAAATGGCGTAGCTCTCCTTCCTCTTGCGCTTCTTCTTCTTGTCTCCTTTGGCAATGTTCTTCTGAGCCTTGCCGGCCTTCTTCGCAGCTTTTCCGCTTACTTTAGGGGGCATTCTAGGACTTGAGTAAATCTGAGAAGGAAAGTAACGACTTTCACTTCAAATTTCCTTTTTATATTGAAGCTGGCTCAACCTCACTACCTGATGGTAGCCAAAACTCGCGTCTCCAGAGACTTACGTGTAACAGCAGATGTTCACTCGGGGGCGGATCTACTAACACAATCAGGGAGAGCAGAAGGAAAGGCGGGGCAAGTAAAAATTTTCTGGTTGGCTACCAAAATTTTATTCTGAATCCGACATCAAGCGACTATATAAACCTGATTTTTCATATTGTTTATATCAGTTGTTCCTTAATTTGAGGAACCGCGTTAACTTACTCTCAATCTTAACATGTCTGGCCGTGGCAAAGGAGGCAAAGTCAAGGGAAAGTCAAAGACCCGTTCCAGCAGGGCCGGACTTCAATTCCCCGTCGGTCGTATCCACCGAATGCTCCGCAAGGGATCGTACGCTGAACGCGTCGGTGCCGGCGCCCCCGTCTACTTGGCTGCCGTCATGGAGTACTTGGCCGCTGAGGTCCTCGAGTTGGCCGGTAACGCCGCCCGTGACAACAAGAAAACTCGTATCATCCCTCGTCACTTGCAATTGGCCATCCGCAACGACGAAGAGTTGAACAAACTTCTCTCCGGTGTTACCATCGCTCAGGGTGGTGTTTTGCCCAACATCCAGGCCGTTCTCTTGCCCAAGAAGACCGACAAACCTGCCAAGGCTTAAATTTCTCTTCCCTCTCGTCTTTTAAACAAACGGCCCTTTTAAGGGCCACCAAATAATTTTGAAAAAAAGGAATTTGCTGTGCTACATTTGCATTTCAATCCGGTTGTGATAATGATAACGTTCACTGATTCATCGCAAGGTGGCATTCTTAATTGTTTTGATTCAACCTTATTAGCATAGCCAATTAAAATATTAGTGTCGTCTGCTTTTGTTTGTTGCAAGTTTCGAAAAAGCCAATGTTTTAAAATGCATAATGATTAATGAAACAGGACGTTTATTTTGACGGAAACGTACTCGTGGTCGTGGGTGCAAGGAAAATAGCACATCATATACAAATAAGATAGAAAAGCAAGCTTATCAGCTCGCCGCGAAGGGATAGTCGTAAGCCAGTTGAAAACTGTCTTAAATGACAAATTCAGGGCCTATTGTTAAGTCGGAATTATTCACAATTCACACTTTTCTTCACAGACTTTTTGGTTTTAAAACGGGATTTTTCTGTTACAGTCCAATATCGTTGCAAGTTATTTACGTTTAGTTTGCTCAACTCATATTTTCACATTTTTACACATAAAGTTAATTAATTGAATTTAAAAATAACCATCTTTAAGTTTAATAACTGCAAAACTTAAATACAAATCTGGTTATTGCGTCATGGTTGGGTTATCAAAGATTGCGTCATCACGGCGATGCTATGGACATCTGGTGGTTTTTAATCATGTTTAACCATCCATAACGAATATATTTCAATAAAAAATATTCGACAAGAAAGAATTAATTTTAAACTTAACACGTTATTTTAGACTTAACACGTTAAGTAAATGACAAGCACGTTAAAAATGGAAAGTGGAATTTAAACCTAAGGTGAAAAAGTTGTAGTCGCCACCGCAAGATGTCACAAGTCATTAAGTGAAAAAGTTGTAGTCGCAACCGCAAGATGTCACTAGTCAATTATTTTAACAGTTTTTCATGAATTACAGGAGAACTAATCAAGTAAATGAAATTATTTTTGTTCTGGTCGCACCGCATATTTTTTGTCTAATTTTTAAGACCAAAAAGTCCGAAATCTGTCATGAAACACACGAGCTATGGAGCGTTACATACACACAGACAGACAGGCAGACAGACAGACAGACAAAGTGACATGGGTTTTTTTTTTCTGCGTATACGATTATTAGCTTCGCCCTTCGGGCTCGCAACGAAAGCCTGGTCGGCGTGTCAACTGTACTCTGCCGGCGTCTCTTGATAGAATCGCTTAACACACACTCCATCCTTTCATAGCAGGTAAATAGAGCTAAGAATTCAAATAGAATGATTTTGGGAGCTTAAATAGAAGAGTTAAACTTGTTACAAATTGGTGACATTTTAGTTCCTGACTTGAATTTATCATGTATTATGCTCCCTGTTGATGGCATTTTGTTTGCACTATGTAACATTTTCCTGTGTGCAGATTTGAGGCCTGAGCCAGCCA
Source organism: Daphnia pulicaria (assembly GCF_021234035.1). Taxonomy (NCBI): domain Eukaryota; kingdom Metazoa; phylum Arthropoda; class Branchiopoda; order Diplostraca; family Daphniidae; genus Daphnia; species Daphnia pulicaria. Next base: position 12,335,194 of record NC_060916.1, read on the forward strand.
TCGTAACCACAAGATATGAAGTTTTTCTTTTGCTGGTATTGGCCGGTCATCAGCTTCAATCTCAGCATCATCACTTTGGGATTGGGTAAGGATTTTCGTTACTTTAATGCTAGATTTGTTAATGATGCATGACTTGCACAAATATTACATGGAAACCTTAAATTATCCTGTTTATTCACAATTAGGGCTTATCCACTGTCTCATTTTCAACTTTTTCTTCCTTGTTGATTCTGTCAATATTTATTTGTAAATCGTAACCCAATTTTGTTTTAAATTTAGATAAACAGCATCCCGTTTGGAGAAACTACCGATGTCGGTCGAATTCTTCTTAATTTGTACACCTTCTCGTTTATTAAGTAAGAAAATTAACAGTAACTTTAAACTTGAATTCTCCCCAGTGCATTTGTTTTTCTCTTTTGCTGATGTTCAAACGGGTTGGATTCTTACACAAGGATCTTGGCGAACGTTTCTGACTCATTTTTATTCAAAATTGGACGTTTCCATACTTTCCAAAGTGAGTGGACTAGTAGTACACCTCGGAGTGAAATCGATAGCATGGTAAAATAGCTCTAAGATAATATACCATGTCGATAGCGTTGTTAGGTGTCGTGCATGTTTTACCTCATATAGGCTTGTCTATGTGTGTGTGTGCTGTTCAACATCTGGTTCTTTCTTCACGTTTGACAGTTTGTTTTTCTTAGGTGTTGGAGGTATAGGGCCGTTTACCGTTTATTCAAATGTGACCACAACTCGATACAATTTCCTTAAAAAGAAAATAGGATAATAAACTGCGCGGAGCTGTTTTCCATTTCGTTTTCATTTTCTGTCAGCAGGTGACACATTCCTTGTTACTCTGTTTTTTGTTTTGTACTCTGCCAGGATTTTCATTCTTGTTTTCTTTTCTTTTTTAAAAGGGTGTTCCAAGGTGAATTGGCTGGTCCCACGGGTGAAATCTATCGGCATTCCTGCACCTGCTTACCTCCCACATGGTCTCGAAACGATAGGAGTAAATGTCACGTAATAATGATCCCTACTTCTTCGTCTATACAACGTAATTGAATAACTGCGTGTTTACTGTGTAGGTGAGAGCTGTAGTGAAAATAACACTTGGATAAGGTAAACTTGTTTGTTCAACAAGTTTCTTCTCCTCCGAAGGATGAGATGCAACATAATTCACGCGTAATCACGTAATCGAGTGATTTGGGATGGAGGCGCGTAATAATATGAAGAAAATAAAGACGGTAACTAACAAACAATCTCTTCGCCAACTGGTTTCAACTGCCTCGAGAAGTTACACGCCATCATTTGCAAGACAGGTGAGCAGACACTTTGATATCTCATAAAGCCCTTAACCGTGACGTTAGTAAACTAAAACATCACAATTTAACTGGAACATATCCAGCCAAATATGATTCATTGTGTACTCGAAGCCATAATTTCAGTTGAGGGAAGGTACTTGATAACATTTGACGAATTTGGGTGAATTTGGGCTGATTGCGCCTTTCAGTTAGAGGAGGAAAATAATCCCTTAAAATGCCATCATTTGCTTTGCCCGCTCCGTTTATTCTTTCATTTAAATTGCCTTCAGGTATAGATATCAATCACTAATTTATCGTGCGAATAATCCAAGTTGAAGCAAAACGAGTCAGTGACTGGAAGACGTTAGACTATTCGATGAGAAAAGGCTGGTTTGGTTTAGCAAAAATTCTGAATGAATTCGGCGGCCGAGCAGCCAAATTTATGTATTCAAATCATAGCAAATGAGTCAGAAAATCGAATGCACTTTGATTTAGACGGCCACTAGTCGTCGCTCCTTCAATATGACGGCCACACTTTTATCGACATCTTCTTCGGGTAAGCGAAGGAGACTAACAGTTGTCGAACGCCGCAACTTTGAGCATGCTTCAATGTGATACAGCGCACCCGATATGCTGTAAAAACAAACGATTTAAATCGTCAAATAAACAGCAATTATAAGAGAGAGGATATATCGAAGCAGTCAACATGACACCCATACCTTATCATTTGTTCTCAATCAATGTGACATATTTTATTTCTACGCTACGCTAAATCATTTTAACCAAAAATATGGCTGCCGCTATGCTCATTCGTTTTTTTCTTGGCTTTTTCTTTAAATGGTACAAAAACAATTATCCGAGGTCAAAACTTTTTTCGCTTCTCTATTATTATAATTTGTCGTAATTTTTAATGAAAACGCAAAAATTAAACTTAACCAAAAAAATCTATCAACCACCAACCTGAGAGCAAAACCAAACGTGCTGGACATCACGTAGTTCCTCTCCTGTGGCAAAATATGGGGATGCATAGAATAAAAATAAATGACCCGATAGTTGAACGGTTCAGATGTCAAAGTCTGGCGCCATGTCAAAACACTCATTTGCGCATGCAGATCATCACGTGAGCCATTACAACTGTCTGCCATCTCTCTCTCTCCCAGCCGAGAGTCTGTAACTATAAAAGGCAACTGGAAATGTTAGAGAAGACATCACTTAGCTGACTGATACTTCCAGAGCTAAACTCTTCTTTACTCGCAGCAATGGCTTTCAAACTAGCCCTTCTCTTCGGCGTGATCGCTTTCGCCAGCGTTTATGTGGTAAGTCCAATTCATTCGTTTATACAATTAATTGATGTTCATTAGTTTGAAATATTTTGCAGTCTGCAACCACGACGACCACCGTCACCACTTCCGTCACCACCGTCTCGGCCGATGATGACAGCGAGGGTGGACTCTCGTTGAGCGCTCACGACCGCAGTGTCATCCGCAAGACCTGGGAACAGGCCAGGAGAGACGGCGATGTTCCTCCTCAGATTCTCTTCCGCTTCATCAAGGCTCACCCCGAATACCAGAAGATGTTCAGCAAGTTCGCCAGCGTTCCCCAAAACGAACTGTTGACCAATGGAAACTTCTTGGCCCAGGCCTACACCATTTTGGCAGGTTTGAACGTCGCCATCCAGTCCCTGTCCAGCCAGGAGCTGATGGCCAGCCAACTCAACGCTCTCGGTGGAGCCCACAAGCCCCGTGGTGCTACTCCCATCATGTTCGAGGTTTGTTTAATCAAAAACTTGTTTTCCAATCAAGACAAATTGAACTAGAATTTAACCCGAAATTGTAGCAATTCGGTGCCGTCCTCGAGGAAGTCCTCGCTGAAGAGTTGGGCAGTTCCTTCAACGCTGAGGCCAAGAGCGCCTGGAAGAACGGACTTACCGCTTTGGTTGCCGGCATATCCAAGACCCTGAAGTAATTCTAAATTGTCTCTTACATTACATCACTGATGCCCATTTAATATGATTGCATTAACTTGATAGGAACCCACAAGATTTGGCTGATCCCCAGACCAAATTGTCTGCCCGCCAAGTTCGTGACGTCCAGAGGAGCTGGGAAAACATCAAAAGTGGCCGCAACGCTATGGTCTCTTCCATCATGATCAAGTAATTCGTTAAATTAGCCTATACTGTAATTTAATGTTATAATTTTTAATAACTCTTTTTGATGAAAGGCTCTTCAAGGAGACTCCCCGCATTCAGAAATACTTCACCAAGTTCGCCAATGTCCCAGTGGGATCTTTGAGCGGCGACGCCGAGTACAACAAACAAGTCGCCCTGGTCGCTGACCGTCTGGACACCATCGTCTCGGCTACCGGCGATAAACTTCAACTTTTGGGCAACATCAACTACATGCGCTACACCCACGCCGCCCGTAGCATTCCCCGTAGTGCTTGGGAGGTGAGATATGCCTACATTCCATTGCTATTTACCAACGAAACTAACTTATGCACGCATGTGCATGTCTTATTTCAGGACTTTGGCCGTCTTCTGATGGAGTCTTTGGCTGCCAGCGGTGTCTCCTCTGACGATTTGGCTTCCTGGAAGGGCACTTTGGGCGTCCTTGTCAACGGAATCTCTCCCAAGAATTAAGACACATTTTCTTGGGTCCGCATTCAAGCAATGACACGGAATGGAAGAGAAATCATTTCCCGCCCATTTTATTCATCGATGTTCTTTTCTTTTTCTTTTTCAAATACAATTAGTTAAGCAATCCAAAGTTGGCTATTGAATTCGCGGATAGAAATTGGGTTTACAAAAAAATGTACAGTCTGATAAAACTTTTGATCTGGCTCGGTCTGCTCCAAGGATGGAGTTGTTGACTATTCAGCCAAACTGAATTAAGAAGAAGAATTATGTTTTACTATTAACAATAATTTTAGAGTGAACTACCTGACCACTGGGTATGCCATCGTTATTATTTTCTTACAGATTTAATTCAACCTGATTTAATTACTGTCTTCGCTCTTGCCGATGAGATTTATTAACTGGCAGCACCGCTTTACAGTTTTCAAGTCAGTTCGTCTGCACTCTGCTAAAATTCACAATACAGTAATTCACGTCGGTACTCGGTAGTAGGTTACCGGTAACGAGGTATAAACCTTTCATAATATTCAATAGATATTCAATGTTACTGGGAATTTGCAATATAACTCCGTTCATAGGAAGTAGTAAGTTTCCTTCTGTGTCACAATTGACCAATCGTAAACTTGTGTTTTTCATGAATGTGGGTGATGGTCTCTGGCTTTCAGTACTCCCAGAAAGTGAGGATCGATGGATTGTTTCTCCTGCACTGGATAAATGGATATTCAATCTCTTAATGTTGAAAAGGAGTGAGTGCTATTGTGCCACAAGAAAACTTTTGTTTTATTTGTAGTTCTCGGCTCATGTTAAATTGGTTTCACAATATCACTTACCCAAAAGAAATGTGGGACTTCAAATACAGTGTAAAAGTGAATTCATTATTTTTTATACATTTGCTAAAGAAGGCATTTTGTTTTCTGACACCAGACAGAAGAACACAAAGTCTGTGACCTCCAGAGATGCTGGGAAGCCATCAGTTGAGTTGTCGCAACGCCATGGTCTCTTCTATAGTCTTCATCAAGTGAGAGTTGATAAACCAATTATCTTGTACTGTTATCTAATCTTAATTTTCTAACACTTTTTTAAGAAATGCTCTTCGAGGAGACTCCCCGAATCCAGAAATGCCTTGATAAGTTCGCCAGCGTCCCCGTACGATCTTTAGATAGAGACGCCGAATACAACACACAACTCTGCTTGTTGTGTTATTGTAGGACTTTATTTATTTTTTGGTGGCGTACCCTGCAACAGCATGTTTGTTGTTATGACTGTTTTTACTTCTGTTTAGAAGGCAACCCAGCTAAGAGATAGGTAGAGTTTTATTTCTCATAGGTAAATTTGTGTAAATTTGTAAATAACGAAGATAATTTCCTTGTCCCATTCCCACTTAGAGTTTCACAGACATGAAGAGTGTGAAGTGATCTGCCATGTATGTACCAGATCTGCTTGATGAAAGTGAAATGCCTTACTAAATTCATCACCCATATGATAAAGGTAAGCATCAATACCACCTATCACCACGCTACTGCAATACTTCATGACACTTTTCTTTAGCATCAGGAAATTTATCTCAACATGTTGAGTAATGCTGTTGGTTGCTGTGAATTCCATTTTTACGGTTTTTTCATCATAAACATTTCAGTGTGCTTCTTAGAAAAGGTAAAGATTGATATGCTTTATTCATTTTTATATTTATTTTCATTGGTGTAAAACACTTTTTTTTTTTTTACAGAGCTCGCAGTTTCTTTATGGAATCGTGTGGCCTTGGCACGGAGATTCTTGAGCCAACGCTGACCTTTGTCCATGACGAAAGAGGGACTTCCACCAACGTTCTTCTCCATCCTCATCTTCGCGACGCACGCTCATCTAGCTTCACTGCTTCTAAACACAATTTGTTTTACTTCACTGGCGACTTGGCGAGTTTCTGGACCACTTCAGTGATCGCTTCCGTCCGCTGTTACACACCTGCAGTCACTCACCACGTGATTATGCCCAGGTACCCAACAATTGACTTATTTTCGTAGGTTATTTACTAATAGTCTAGTTGCGTTAAACTCTGTCTGTGTAAAAGTTTCCAAAATCAGGTCCTTCTTACGTGCAAACGAAGTTTTTACTTGGACGTTTCTTTTTTCTAACGCTAGATGGCTTTTTAATAATTTGCAGCTGTCAAAACAGTCAAATTCTTTGCACTTAGTTATCTCTTTAAACAATTATCAGCAGTTATTTTGTTGAAATATTTAGTGATAACTGACGATTACTATTCCACCAACAAAGCTCACGTGTTAGATTTTTTAAAATGTGTTATTTTTTTCTACTTCCGGTTTTCTCATTTCAGTCAGTAGTTCAGTTAATATTCACTCGACGCAATAAAGAACCACATATTCGTGATCCTCGTAAAATTTGTGGTAAAGTTCATGTTATTTTTTGTACGTACGAATACTTCCGATTTTGGCCGATTTCGTTTAAATCACACCTAATCGACCCCAAATTTTTTGGAGATCACGAATATGTGGTTTAATTTGATGACAGCTCAATGGTTGAGGAGCTGTGGTTACTTCCGGTATACTTCCGGAAATAAAACAAAAAAACAAGCAAGTGAACTTTGTTCTGTTTACAGTTCTCAATATTGCAAGCTTGATTTTAAGTTAAAAAATTGCATCTTTAAATCTTTGAGCTAAAAAACCTGACTATTGTTTCTATCTGTACTATGTAACTTTTATTTGCATGTCACTAAATAAGAATTGTTTTCTCTTTATTCAGGTAATGCAGAGGAAACGTCGAGAAGATGGACACAAAAACGTCGCCGGTATCTCCAAAATGTCAGCGCGGATCATCATTTGTTAATGGTAACATGTTTGTGTTAGTTAACCCGTTGGCTGCCACGCCTTTGTTCTCCCCTAGCTCCTTAGCACGGGCCGCGCTGTTCAGTCTCGTGGTTTACATGCCGCGGGGTCGGACAGTCGCACCAGCCCCATATTCGCCGTAAGGCCCCGTTAGGCAGTGCACCATAGGGACTTTCCCCTTTTCGATACGGTGATGGATTCTAGAGGCGTGCATTCCATCTTCTCCTGTCACCGTGTCAGCCCGGACTTGTCAGCTATGGCAAGTCCCACTTTGGTCATGGATCCTTCAGACGTGGCGCGCAACCTACGGGTTGTATGGCGTGGCAGCCAACGGGTTAACTTAAGTGTATGTATGAATATGTGTATGTGACTGTAAAATGTGGTGGAATTGTGGGTGGAGGTGGGACAATAAAGCAATTCCTACAAAAGCAGATGACACTAATATTTTAATTGGGCTATGCTAATAAGGTTGAATCAAAACAATTAAGAATGCCACCTTGCGATGAATCAGTGAACGTTATCATTATCACAACCGGATTGAAATGCAAATGTAGCACAGCAAATTCCTTTTTTTCAAAATTATTTGGTGGCCCTTAAAAGGGCCGTTTGTTTAAAAGACGAGAGGGAAGAGAAATTTAAGCCTTGGCAGGTTTGTCGGTCTTCTTGGGCAAGAGAACGGCCTGGATGTTGGGCAAAACACCACCCTGAGCGATGGTAACACCGGAGAGAAGTTTGTTCAACTCTTCGTCGTTGCGGATGGCCAATTGCAAGTGACGAGGGATGATACGAGTTTTCTTGTTGTCACGGGCGGCGTTACCGGCCAACTCGAGGACCTCAGCGGCCAAGTACTCCATGACGGCAGCCAAGTAGACGGGGGCGCCGGCACCGACGCGTTCAGCGTACGATCCCTTGCGGAGCATTCGGTGGATACGACCGACGGGGAATTGAAGTCCGGCCCTGCTGGAACGGGTCTTTGACTTTCCCTTGACTTTGCCTCCTTTGCCACGGCCAGACATGTTAAGATTGAGAGTAAGTTAACGCGGTTCCTCAAATTAAGGAACAACTGATATAAACAATATGAAAAATCAGGTTTATATAGTCGCTTGATGTCGGATTCAGAATAAAATTTTGGTAGCCAACCAGAAAATTTTTACTTGCCCCGCCTTTCCTTCTGCTCTCCCTGATTGTGTTAGTAGATCCGCCCCCGAGTGAACATCTGCTGTTACACGTAAGTCTCTGGAGACGCGAGTTTTGGCTACCATCAGGTAGTGAGGTTGAGCCAGCTTCAATATAAAAAGGAAATTTGAAGTGAAAGTCGTTACTTTCCTTCTCAGATTTACTCAAGTCCTAGAATGCCCCCTAAAGTAAGCGGAAAAGCTGCGAAGAAGGCCGGCAAGGCTCAGAAGAACATTGCCAAAGGAGACAAGAAGAAGAAGCGCAAGAGGAAGGAGAGCTACGCCATTTACATCTACAAAGTATTGAAGCAGGTCCACCCAGACACTGGCATCTCCTCCAAAGCCATGATCATCATGAACAGCTTCGTCAACGACATTTTCGAGCGTATCGCTGGAGAGTCGTCCCGTCTTGCCCACTACAACAAGCGTTCGACCATCACTAGCCGGGAAATCCAGACGGCCGTCCGTCTGCTCTTGCCCGGTGAGTTGGCCAAGCACGCCGTGTCTGAAGGCACCAAGGCAGTGACCAAGTACACCAGCACCAAGTAAATTGTCTCCGGTCTTCTCTTTCAACCCAAACGGCCCTTTTCAGGGCCACCAAACGTTTATAGAAAAGAAAAATACTTCACTGCCACACAGCTTCTTACTCAAGTGATAAGTTCTACTTTACGGTAGACAAATGCAAGCGCATGATCAGGAAATAAATTTATAAGGAAAGTATAAAAATAATCTCAGACTTTTACTTACTACACCGACAAGTACTATTTCATATTTTGATCGTATGATTGAATTTAATTAATTTCCCGATAGGGATTTATCGGCAAACGACCCTGTCCTCCTCCCACCCACCACCCCACCCCACCCCACCCGACCCCACTCCACCCACCTCCCACTCCGACTGTGCGACGACGTCTCTTTCTTCTACGGCTCGATGGCTGTTTTCGGGGTTTTTCACTCGATTTCTCTCTGGGAGGTGGCGCTGTTCCTCTCGGAGAGATAGGGAAACGATTTTCGTCTGGGGGGTTCCATTAATGTTTTATACGATTTGCGGGGTTTTTCGTGACGGTATGCAAATCGCGACCGTCTTGTAGAGGAGATGTTATTACAAGGAGCCGTCGTGGTCCCGCTTGGATTAAAGGATAGGGGTCGGCGTGAGATAAATCGAAGAAAGAATGACTTTTTTTTAGTTATTTTTTCTTCCGTCAGGTGGTTCTGACGCCAATCCATAATTCAAGGCCGACGAACTTCAACGCGGCCTTGGATTGGAATCCAAAAACAAAACAAGGCTGGCTGCTATTCAAAAACAAAACAAGGCTGGCTGCTAATCAATCAACTGAATCAAGACAAGTTTAAAGAAAAATGTATGTAGTCAAATTTTAAATAATGTATAGGTAGTATTATCCTTTGATTGTAAATTGTTTTCCCTACTACGTAAAGCTGGTACAATAGCCGTACGGTTTTTTATATACCGAAAAGCATTCATTCATCATGGAGTCCAGGTATAATTAAATTCTGTTGGTCTCTTATTGAAATAAATTGTCCTTACTTAACGAAATTCAAATTTGGAAATATCAAAGGATGATTTACGATGTGATGGTAGAACAATGCTGGATTATCACCCTTTAATTCTTGAAACTACATTAGTTTCCAATGCCAGTGGATCGGCAAGGCTGAGACTTGCAAACTCATCAACATCTGGAAAATGAAATTTGCAAATTCCTACAAAGATCCTATGCTTCAGGTGATACAATTAATTTATCTCAACTTTCTTTATTGACACGACAGCAACATTGGGTCTTGTATGTTGACATATTGATATAGCTGATGTGATATTTCCACCAATCAAGAAATTATCATGAAATATTTTAATGGCATTAAAATAGATTCTTGAATGTGGAGGGAACCCTTATGATGTAGTGTCATTGGCTGAGAAATCGGCTCTTTATACAACCCAAATTCCATTAAAATAGCAACCATGGACGGATATCAACCAGATCTGGAGCTCTAAGATGATCCTTATGTTACCAAGAGACTAAACACAGAGAACATTCCTTGTGGACTGACTTTGATGAAGGTTTGTAAGTTAAAACTTTAAATTTGAAATAAATAGTCTAATACTAAGTTTTCAGGAGGTGGTGTCCTGGTGGCACGTTGCGAACATGACGCTATCACCGTTGGATCGGCTGGTGATAACCAATTTATCAACATCAAAGAATGGGACTCAAGGGTATGCATATTTACTGTTCGTAATGAAACTGTGTCTTTAAAATGATTTTGTACTTCAAGTTGTCTGGTGAAGTCGAATGGCGCCAGAAACTGGACACTCAGCGAGGTGCTGTTCAGGCCAACGAGCTGAAGAATAATGCATGCAAGCTAGCAAAATGGACTGTGCAAGCTCTGCTCGCCAACTCTGATTGGATTAAATTCGGGTATGTGAAGGCTCCTGTTGTCCTTCGAACATTATTGTAACTAATATTGATTGCTTCAGATATGTATCCCGTATGCACATACGAGATACATCGCGTCGTGTAATCCTTGGAACACAGCAGTTCCACCCGTCAGATTTCGCATCGCAAATCAACCTTAACATCGACAATGCTTGGGGCATTCTCCGTTGTATTATTGATTTGTGTATGAAGGAAGAGGATGGCAAATATTTGTTGGTGAAGGATCCTAACAAGCCCGTCATTCGCCTTTACAAGGTGCCCGATATTACGTTTGAGAGCGACGATGAAGCATTTTTCGGAGAAGGAGAAGGTTTGAAACCAATCAATATCGTAACGTGCGTGTGTAACTGCTGGCTTGCTATTTTTGCTTGGTGTTGGCCTCTCTTTTTTTTTTACTATCAAAGATTAAATAAACACGTCCAAGCAGTTAATCAAATTTCCCTACATTTGTACGCCGTGTTACGTTTTGCTTGAATTCGAAGCTCGAGCTTTGTATTTATGTATAATATCTAACCACTAGTGGAAGTGCTTGGCTTCTTGGGGGAAAAAAACCTAATTAGATATGCGACATGACTTAAGGTAGTTTTAAAAAAGGCGCTATAAAACGCATGATTTCATAACGACAACTACGAAATGGTAAATAACAATGTATTCATTTTTTACACATGAATAGAAGACGAGTAACGGCTGATACAAACAAAAGAACAGCTCTTCCACTAATTCCCCAATCTACAACAATACTACGTTTGTAATGATCGTTACATGGAATAAAGCACTTATGAAGCTTCCAGTTTACTTATACAGCGTTACTTTGATTGATTTCATCAAAAACATACCCTTATTTGTCTTGAGCGAGATTGATGTCTTCAGGTGGGTTACTGCAGTGAACAACAATTATGATGTTCGTTTCAGTCATCGGGTAAGCAAGCCAACGAATATCTTGACCGATCCCGTGAACTTCCTTTTCAGTAGATTCAGCAAATCTTTTCACAATTGAATTAGGGGTAGCACCTGATATGGGCTCGACTTTTAGCATAACCATATTCGTCTCTACGGTATATCGATCAACTTCCACAACGCTTTTTCCAACCTCTTGCGCAGTAACAGCCAATTGACCAATTGTTTGGTGAAAATATGATCTTGAGCTACCCTGGTAGGTCCCTTTGAAAGTGACAAAATTCCGGCTGCGGCCAAAATACCCGCCTGCCGCATTCCTCCTCCAAGTGCTTTTCGACAACGATGAGCCTGAGTATGAGTGTTATTGAATACCTCCAGTTCATGTTGATATCCATCCATGGTTGATATTTTAATAGATGGAATTTATGTTGCATAAAGGGCCGATTTCACAGCAAATGACACTGCATCATAAGGGTTCTCTCCACATTCATGATCTATTTTAATGCCATTAAAATGATTCATGAGAAATTGTTGATTGGTGGAAAAATGAGAAATTGATGATTGGTGGAAATATTGACAAATTCCCCCAAAAAAACCTAAACCCCGTGAAAAAAAAACACCCTATCGGGAAACTCGCGCGCGAAGCAAGGGATCGGCATATCTTAAGTCTGACATTGATGGTACGGCGTGGTGCTGAATGAATATGGTGGATTTGATCTAGGTTGTTCAAAAAGTCCATGCCAAGAAAAACTTCATATCCATTCATTATCCAGACCCGAGGATTCTATCAGCATTTCCATTTTGCTATAATTTTTCTGCATTATCATCCTAATGGCATTAATAGTTTTAGTATCAGTTATCAAATGACGGAACTAAAAATAAATTCAACAATTAAATCATGAAAGGAACAATAGCTTTTTTATCAGCATGATTTACTGTAAAAGATAATTCTATCGTACGGGTACTTTCGTACGACATATATATAACATATTCAAATGTAACAAAGACAAACGTAGTTAAATCGAGACCTTTCTTTAAAAAGATGGTGGCCCTGAAAAGGGCCGATAAAATTGAGATCGAGGATTCGAGGTTTGAATATTAAAATCAATGTTTAACCGCCGAAACCGTACAGAGTGCGGCCCTGGCGTTTCAGCGCGTAGACGACGTCCATGGCCGTCACCGTCTTCCTCTTGGCGTGTTCAGTGTAGGTGACGGCGTCACGAATCACGTTCTCAAGGAACACCTTCAACACACCGCGGGTCTCCTCGTAGATGAGACCAGAGATTCGCTTGACACCACCACGGCGGGCAAGACGACGGATGGCCGGCTTGGTGATTCCCTGGATGTTGTCACGCAAAACTTTGCGATGACGTTTGGCGCCTCCCTTGCCGAGTCCTTTTCCTCCTTTGCCGCGACCAGTCATTTTCAAATGAGTTTCAGAGAATTGAGAAAATTACTGAATAAGTGTACTGTGTAAAAGTACAAAGTTTATATACCCTCCAGACCCCTGGAAAGGAACGCCCATTGGTTGAACCCTCCCCCCACGCCATCACACCAACAAAGAGAATTTCCGTTATCAATTTTCTTTCCCTCCCATTTTTTGAACTAACCAATCCCTAGCCAAAGAACTCACTTAGTTCCTCAACGTCCGTCGACTCCCTACATATACCAACCGCTTTTCTGCATACATTATCCCAAAATTTCAGTCGTTCGTCATGGCTCGTACTAAGCAGACCGCTCGTAAATCCACCGGTGGCAAGGCGCCCCGCAAACAGTTGGCCACCAAAGCCGCTCGCAAGAGTGCGCCGGCCACTGGAGGAGTCAAGAAACCCCATCGTTATCGTCCCGGCACCGTCGCCCTTCGTGAGATCCGTCGCTACCAAAAGTCGACCGAGCTTCTCATCCGCAAGTTGCCATTCCAGCGCTTGGTCAGAGAAATCGCCCAGGATTTCAAGACCGACTTGCGTTTCCAGAGCTCGGCCGTCATGGCCCTGCAGGAGGCCAGCGAGGCTTACTTGGTGGGTCTTTTCGAAGACACCAACTTGTGCGCTATCCACGCCAAGCGAGTCACCATCATGCCTAAAGACATCCAACTCGCTCGCCGTATTCGTGGTGAACGTGCTTAAGCGATTTTTTCCCTTTTGACTTACCAATCGGCCCTTTTCAGGGCCACCAACATTTCATTGAAAAGAAATTTACAGACCGATAGTTGCCATCAATTCGTAGATAGAGATTTAAAGTTAAAAAAGCCCCGCAATATCTGAATAATCATCTACATTTGTAACATGTTGGCTTTCATTCTAACAAGATACTTTACAGTTATATTCGTAGTACTTTCTACAATCCACTTACCTTTGCTCACAGTTTATCCATCAGTTCTTTAATCCAAACAGCTGGGCAAACTAGTAGCATACAAACACAAGAAATACCATTGTCACTTTGAGCCCACTTTTCAGAGTAATCACTACGCTGCTACAAAGTGAAAATCATTGGTACTACGGGAAAATAAATATTTCAGTTCGAAGTATCTTCTGTTGACAATAATCTAAATAGATAAGAAGAAAGTCTAGAATTCAAAAGATTTAAAACAACCAGGCACGTAGACACCAGATGCATTGCTTTAATATTGAACTAGATATTGTTTTTATTATGTTACAACTAATTATAGAGAATTTAACTAAATTTCGTTTTTCAAGACAAACATTTTCGACAATTGTTAGCTCTTTCCTAAAATGATTTAAATCATCATAATTTCGAATGTCAAAATTCTCCCTCTTCAAAGACACAAAAGAAAACGTCATTTTGCCAGGCAATAAACTAAAAGTTGTGGTAAGCAATTTCGTTATCGTCAGTAACGACAAGAGGTAAAAATGTCATTTATCAAACGAAAAGTAAAAGGCGACAGAGATAAACTCAACACGAGAAAGAGCCGGAGCTATATCGTTCTGTAAATAACCGACATTGGCATTAATGGGCTCAGACTAATAAATTTTCAACAGGACCACGATGTGTGTTAAAAACCACATGCCCTCGGCGGTGAATAAAGAGTCTAGACCGCAGAGCAGCCGACTGTTACCATTCTTCAGTTGTTGTCCATCGCTGGCGGCTGTAACAAAACAAGGAGAGAAAATCGTTTAGTATTTTACTTGGATAATTTACTGTTTCTCTCCTTCCTGAATTCGAGCCGTTATTTATGTTTGTTTGTTTGTTTCTAGACGTACTTGACACGGCCAAAATGTAGGAAGCCGAGACACCCGATTGTTGGTGAGTGCACTTGTAAGTGCCAGCTGCTTGGCTGGAAATATTAGTCCAGCTCAAATGACTTAGACCGTATCCATTCCGTCTAGTTGACTCCGCAATCCTCCCCACTCCGTCCGGGCCGGGCCCGCTGCCTAATTCCAAAGTGACGGAGACGTTTTGCTCATCACGCCGAGTCCAATGCCACGTCAGATTGGGGAGATTGTCTCGATCCTGCTGCTGCCATTCTTGACTGCGGCAAGTCAGTTGGACAGCATCTCCTTCCGCAATCGTTCCGGCCTTGTTGCCGTCGCTAAATGACATTGTTAACTCGATCCCTTTTCCAGAAAGTAAAATGAAGACACTGACGTCAATTTCTGTCATTTGAAATTGATACCTCGAACCCTTAGATACAATTCGTGCGTAACAACTGCCGATCGATGCCTGGACGGGCCTTCCAGGTAATTTTTACGGCCGACGCATAGGTAGGTGCCTTCCGTCTCCCACGAAATCCTTTTAGTGTACTTGAATCCTTCAAAGACATTGTAGGACCAATCGCCCATGTCCTTATTGCTATCCTTAGCGGGCGAGTAAACCTAGATTTCAAATGATTCATTTATTTTTTTTAAACTCTTGATTAATTAAGAGCGCGGGTGATTTTGATTTACTGTGACTGGAGTTCCATCATCGGCTATTCGCTCGAGAGACATTTGAACGGAAGGATGAGTTGGTCTGCAACCAATCATGGCTTCCTCTTTGCCAAACTCCAAATATTTGTTCAATGGGGCAGCGACTAACGCATTCCAGTCTAATGTCAATTGCAATAAAGTAAAAGTTAATCGTTAATTTAAGGTTGAAGTGATTATCGGGTGAAATGTTTTTAAATGTGTCTGACCTTGAATGAAGACGTATTGTCTGACTGAATTGCTGTCATTATCGGCTCTGTGGCACGTATAATAGCCCGTGTCCAAGTGGCTGGCGTTGGTGATGGTCAGGACGGAATAGTCCGACTGTGAGCTCTTGCCGTTGGCTTTGGCCAGCGTGGCGACGACTCGCTGGCCAAGATTCTTGACTTGGGCCGTGTCGTAGTCGTCGTTGTGGAAGGCGAACGGCAGCCGCCAATTGACATTCCACTGGTGAGCGGCCAAAGCGTCCGTTTTACAGAACAAACTAAAAGTAGAGCCCGACGGAAAGATGAGAAACGGCGTAGAAGTCGGCCTAATGCGGGGCCGCTGGTCCTTGTCGTCTTCAACGGCTTCCTTCTCCACCGATTCTATTTTAAAAATACCAACAGACATTATAAGAATTGATTTCGTCAACATTCCGGTTACCTTGGACGATGAAAAAACTGTAGAGGGACCATTTGGGTACGGGGCACGTGCTGTTGAACGTGACGGCCCCGCACCTGTACTCGCCGCTCTTGGGATGACGAATGGCGATGCCCCTGTAGTCGGCAAACGACCAGTTGAAATAACTTTTCGCCGAGAGATCAACCTGTGGTGAGAGAGAGAGAGAGTAAAAAATGGCGTCATAAGCGGCTTTCGACGTCCAAAGATTATCAAGACATTGTAATACCGATTCCCATAAAGTGTCTGGCGAACCGATTTGCGGTAGTTTTCTCTTCTGCAGAGCCAAATCCACCATGGAGAAATGCTGGCTGGGGAAATAGTTGAAGCAGGGCACGACAAACAGCTGCTGCGAAGGGTTGCCGACGACGTAGACGCTCTTCAACGGATTCAGCTCGACGCCGACGGCTCCTTTCCCTGTGTGCAGCCAAGACACGGAGGTTGACGTCACGAGAGTCAATTGTCTGACATTTGAAATTGGATATAAACAAAGGAGAGAGAGAACCAAAGGGGTAAGTGTGCGTACATGAGATGAAGATGTGTACACATGGAAAGGTTTCAGATTGAGCCTTCAAGTCGACTGGATCGACGCCAACGGGGTGACAAGTGTAACGTCCCGAATCGGATCTCTTGGCTTTCACGACGCTCAGAACGGCTACAAAAACATCTCCTTCGCGTAAAGTCGTCAGATGGGCACGTTTCTGTAAATCCTGTGGCATCTTTTGTCAAACAAAAAAGAACCAGAAACAAAAAAATCCGGGGGATTAGAATTGAGTGTAACAAAATTAAAATCTGTTTGATGTACCTTGATCTGGATGTTATCCAGTTCGTCGCTGGAATGAACGGGTAGAGCCCAGGTGACATTACCTGGGCGGCTGGAAAAGCACGTCAGATTGAACGAAGTGTCTTCGACGAAGCCCGCCGCTGGGCCAGACGGCCTGATGGTGATGCCACCACCATCGGTCCATTTCGTGGACAGGACAAGGAGCAGTAGAAAAGCTGTCCTCCCTCGAAACACAAATCAGAGAGGTCCTGACACGAGCAATAAGGAAAATTTGTGTAAAACATTTCAACGCTTTTACTTCGAGTCCAGATGTGTAGGTACTGGGCGACGATTGGCGACGACGGCTGTCTGGTGGACATGATGGGCTTATAAATCTCACAATCAAGAAAACAAATATCCGAGAGGGAGCTGTTGGATGAGACGTGCAAAATGGATCGCCATCAAAGGCGTTGTGTGAACGCGCGCCAACATATCTTTTCCTTGTGATTATAAACCATTATGACATCACTGTGGTGCAGCGATGGTGAAGCGATATAATAAAAATTGTCCATCTGATGGGACGTATCCGCCTTGATTGGTGAGAAAAAGGGGAAAGGATGAAGAGACTCTGGCCAATCAGACTTCCATCAACACTCCGCAGAGAGCGGACGTTGTCATCAAATCATTAACTTATTGCATTGATGCGAGTGTGATCTTTTCGGTTCCATGATAGCGCCCATCCGGGTGGAGGACCCGCACTCTTCGAAATAATTTTAAACTAGATAAATAAATAAATAAATAAGATTTAATACAAATATTTTAAAGTTAAACGACAACATTTCATTGACAAGGTATTTACAATTTTGGCTTTTAGACCAAAGACCCAAATGAATATAGAAATATATTTTACATTTATGAATTGAATTAAAATGTAAGAAAACAAATTGAAGGGCCATGCGATATGAAACCGGAAACTTCTTTGATTACTAAACAATTCCAAGAAATATTATGAAATCGAGTTGTAATGTTTGACCATTTCGCTATTACGTCAGTCTGTCCGGTACAATTTGATACAATATCCTAAATGTTCATTCTACGATAAGGCCTGCATGTGCAATACGTAGGTTTCCTTTCATGGGATAGAGAGAATATGAACAAAATCATCACCAACTATTAAACGCGAGGGATTTGGGTTTCAATAGATTACTGGAACTGGAATATATTTCCCAGGCGGTCACGTCCGCACATGCTCGCACGTTTTATTACGACGCGCCTGTAGGTGAATAGGACACGCTTGCCCTTGACTTGGTCAAAAGAATGGTTTGATTTTTCACTCGTTCTTTTTTTAAAAAGCCATCGATGTCTAAAGTGGAAAATTCTCTTTTGGTCATTCAGGCGAAAATGTTTTCAAGGTGGGTATATTACATAAGATAAGGTGATATAAAAAATACCTCTGCCCTATAGTACGATTTTCCAGCATTAGATGGCGACTCGATGAAAATTGACGCAACAATTTCCAGGAGATTTTTTAAAAAATAAACTAAAATCGGTTTTAAAAGATAAGTGGAAGGGGGGGGGGGGAATTCACTAAATATGGTGTCATTTGAATAAATATTTGGAATAAGGATTTTAGGGTTCGTTCGGGACTGAACTAAAACTGTTGGAATGAAAGAAAGAAAATAAGAAAAGGATTCGGCGCACCTGAACGAAGAGAAAAAAACAAAATAAAAGAAAATTCTTTTCAAAAGTGCCGGGTGCCGGCCGGCTGGTGGCATCCAGCTGTCCGGCCACGAATCCTTTTAAAGTTGGACGTAAAAGGAAAAGTCGTTTTCAATAGCGTCGATCTTGCAAGAAAGTTCCACGATTTTTTCGTTGTTGTTGTATGTAGTTGTGTAGACCCATCCGTTATATAACAGGTGGGAGGGGCCGGGCAGCAGCCTTATGAAAGAAATTTTAGCCCCCCCCGATTATTTTCCAAACATTTATTTATGCTGGTTGTTGTTGTTGTTTTGTATTCTTTCAAAAAGGCAAGGAGAGAGAGAGAGAGAGGGGAAAAAATCGTCTAAAAGGAGCGCTGAGTCGCTTATTGCGAAACCTCGCATCCGGGTGAACAAAAGAAACCTCGCGGCTGCTCTCTCACCACTGCAAGAGAAAAAAAGCGTTAGACGATATACACACACACAAACGGTGAATTCACGAAAACGTCAAACCATCAAAGAAATCCTCTAGGCTAGTCTCCCCCCCAGCCCATTCAGCCGAAATAATACTGACAGAAACTAATAAGCTTCTGCGAGTTGAAAGTGTTTCGAGCCTTGCGAAAATCAAAACGTCGGTCTATTTGGCTTGGATCGATCTCGATGATTAATGGAACCCCAAAAGAAAAAGTATGAACTGAACAATCAAGAGATTCAGCCATCAAAGTGAATAACTCAATTAGAGTTTATGTGGGCTGAATAACTCATTGGACTGTTGCAGGTTTCCCTAAAATTCCAGACAGACTTCTGGTTTACAGGTTACTTGACATAAACAAGCAAGTCATAATAGATGGCGGAACAGAACAAAAAAAGCAAACAAACAAGAAAGCTATAAAAGTCTTGAAGTAAACAAGCAGAGAGCATTAAAAATGGAAAATCATTTTTTCCCAAAAGCTTGAAAAGAATGTTTGCCTAATTCATTGGAAAACCGATAAAGAATACCCAAAGCACGACTGATACCGTATTTAGTGCATGTCTATAAAAGAAGAATGTCAGCCTTGCACTGGAATTTCTTTTTGAAAGACATTTCGAGAGATAGTCACATGTTATTTATACAGACCTCTAATGACTGATCACTGATGGCAACCTTACGACCAGGTAGTCGCCATCAAGTCAGAGAAGAAATTTAGAAACTCGTAATCGGTCAGTCTAAGAATACTTAGAATAGCCATGAATAATACAACTAAATAATATCTTCGAGGTCAATGGGTGTATAATGCAACCCCATTGCGTTTCCTATCGACTCTAATCAGTTCCAAACGAAAAAACTGACGTTTCGTCGTCTGCTAAAATGTCAAACCCTAAACAATCTCTGTTTACATTTTTCTTCCGCTTCACGATTGATTACTTAGAAAAAAAATTAGTTTGACAAACTGTATTATCATTTGCGTATAGTCAACTTTGACCTAAATTTGTTTCGAGAGCGATAAAGAAAACTTAAACAAGTCGTTGATTATTGCATCCAATAGATTATGAGCCTGGGCAGATAATGAGAATGGCTAACCAACTAAGTCCAAATAATAATTTTTTTAAAGCACACACACTCGTGTCTAAAAGCTGTTTTTCTCTCTTGTGCGACATCAAAGTGAGAGATTATAAGAAAACCCGGCACAAATGGGCAAGCCAATAAGAACCCCGGCGCGTGTGCTGGAAGCTAACAGTAGTGAGTCAACAAAACCCGACATATTGAAAGAGCCCAATGGTATTATACGCAGCAGCAGCAGCAGCAGCAGCAGAGAAAAATAAAATCAAATATCCGGTGCTGCGCAATAGCTTCTGGCCATTGACACAAGCGTCCGAATTTTCTCCTTGCAAGTCAAATATTGGCCGCGTGCAGAGAGAGAGAGGGTCCAGTATTATACACACACACCAAAATATCGAACGTGTCACTTAATCTTGTGGGAGGGTAAAAGTCCAGAGAATAAAGACGCAATATATATATATAAGATGGGACGTGCCAAATCAGATTGGCCTTTTATAAGAAGAAACAAAATAACAACACACACACACACACCCTTGACTCTTAAATATATTTCGGCTTCTTCTCTCTATATTGCAATAAAGAAATCCGCGGTTTACACTACTAGATAGCAGCCTGCTGGAAGTTAATGCGATGATGTGTCAGTGCTGCTGCTGGAGTAGAAGGTTGAGGTGGCCTCCATCCCGTCGAGTCAGGGGTTTCAGCGCCGGCTTGCAATCCGAATTGTGGTTCGGCCAATCCGCTACTTGGCATTCCCTGTAGACAACCGCACACACAAGTAGAAAAAGAAGAAATCGATTCAATCAGTGTGGAAGAAGAAGAAGAAGTCGGGAGCGAGAAACTTTGTCCTTTTTTTTTACTTGCTGCAATAATGCTGACGGCGGCAGCGTGAGCAGCGATGGAGGGCCGGTTTGGCGCACAAAGTGCACGTACTACTGCCGGCAATATTCGTCTGTCGTCCTGCTGCGTCTGCTGCTGCTGCTGCTGATGTTGTTGTTGTTGGCTCGGTTGTTGTATGACGACTTGTGCAATGGTCGAAGGTGGCTTCCAGGTGTTCCGGATCGTAAATGGCCGCCAACCTGAAATAATAACGACGACATTAGCATGTCATTAGCGGAATATGATGAGAGTTGACACAAGAACCGATGGATAGTTTCGGGTGATTCGTCGCTGAGAAACTGTCGTTGGCCATCGAGGATGGCCGTCCATTCGGCGGCCAGTTGCTTGAGCATGAGCTGTCTCATTTCGGCCACTAGTTCCAGGATGAAAGGCTTCTGCAGGCTGGAACCGGAATGACGCCAAACTTGATGGGCGCCGACAATCGAGAGTTGGACCAGCCATTGTTCAAACTCAGCCAGCGGAGGAATTTGATCGATGACGTACGGATTCAAACTGGAGCGCAACTTTCGTTCGTAACAGAATAAAAGTTGTCATTTTAAAAATTAGATTTTAAAAATTAGATTTTAAAAATAATGAATAGCTCACTTTGAGTAACTGCTGGCACCGGAAGTCGTTGAGGTCGTATTTGCGTGGGGCCACGGGACTCATCAGGAGGGACAATAGGAGGAGCCATAGGTGGGCAGCTACTGGATGGATCTGGCCACCGCTTGAGCCGGATGCTTCGTCGTGAGAGCAGCGACGCCATTGACCGTTGTCGTAGATTTCCAACATTTCGTCGTCGTCGTTCCGGCTTCCGCTTTCATCATCACCGTCGCTTTGGCGTCTGACCCGCCGGATCCACGGTTGCTGGTCCATCAGTAGCTGGACCGCCAACAGCGGCACGTCCGTCGTTGTTAGCATCCGGGATGTAACGATTTCGGACAAACTGTAGGCATAAACCCAAAAATAACACGTACCCTGTTAAAAGTCATTTAAAAAAAAAATCATAATTCTAAATCAACACACACACGACGTCAGGGGGGGGGGGACTTAATTCTTTTATTTTCAAAAATGTTTTAAAAACGAAAAGTCTAGCGAGTGAGATTTACTGCGTCATTCCTTTATTCGATTGTCGCCGACGTCGTGTAGAACCGGTTCTTTCTTTTTCGTTATAGTTTTTTTTTTTTTAAACAAGAAAAAAGAAAATTTAAATTGATGTTATCAGTTATAGTGCATAGTAACAGGACCTTGAGACTTGCGTCCTTGTAGCGACTTCAAAAAATGTTACATGGCCCGTAAGAGGATCGAACTCATGACCTCCGCGTTATTAGCACGGCGCTCTAACCAACTGAGCTAACAGGCCATTATTTTCGAGGGCTTGTTGCACGACAAAATTTTCATAAAAATAATAAACAGAAAATGGAGAAAGAAAAAATTTAATTATTACGCAAAAAGAAAATGTGCCAACAGCATCCCAAACGGTCACCCCCAATCCAAGTGAATATAGTAACGGGACTGTGGAGCTCGACTTCCGGGAGGGTTAAGTTCGTTCTACATGGCCCTCGTTGACAATGCGTCGTATAATTTAATTGAGTAGTCTCGGGATCTCGGGTTTATTCTTTATAAAATATTTTTTCGTGATTTTTGAAAAAAAAACAAAACAAAATGAATATTTTAACTATTTTTTTATGCGTCACGAGACTGCCAGACACACTGGGAACCGGGCGCAGATTGGCAACGATAACAAGAGAGTCTGACAGGACGATATTGATTCATAGCCCGAATTCCGCGATAAATCAACCAAGGGACCAACACACAGCTCGTTAAATCGAAATCTGATTGTCTTCATTATTTAACAAAAAATAAAATAAATTAATTAAAAAAAGTCCCCCCTCTATATCTGATTACTCATTAGTAGGTTGTTATTGCAGTTTCTATTTTGACTTTGTCGGCTCTTTTTCCCGACGCACTATGTCATTTGCACACAATTTGTTTTAGATACAAAAGAATTAACTCTGGCGCCCCCCTACCAACAAGCGCCCGGCTCAAAAAAACAAAAAGTGTCTGAATATATAAATATAGTCGCTACTCACATGACGCCGGGCGGGGGCCACAGTCCTTGGTATAATACCAAACCCCGGGAATTTATAATGACCAGGGAGAGGACTTCCCCGTTCATTATATCTGATTTATTTGAAGTTGCGGATTATATTACTTGTCTGCGTGACCGGCGAGAAAGCGTAGAATGGCGATGCAGCGGATGGCGATGTTGGCCTCCAAGTGGCTGACGTCCAGGTGCTTGAGGATTGGGCTGTCGGCCAAGGACGGGTGGTTCCTCGACGACGCCGAAGCTGCTGCTGAACGCAAGAGCGTGCGATGGCAATAGTCGAGTAAATCGACGATTGAGTCGCCCAGGGCTTCGCAGGCCGCCGAATGGTACAGCAATAGCTCCAGCAAGCTAATGACGGCTCCTTCGTGGTACAGCTGCCAACAATAAGGTAAAAGGGGAATGTGGGTTTGTTTGAGACAAAAAGGAAAGGCTTCTCTCTCTCTCTTTTTTAAATTTATTTCTGTGTTGTCGTTAGGTTGGGAGAAGAAAAGAAAAAAGGTGGGGGCCTTTTGTTTTTGTGTGCAACCCGGGCTGGCTGGCTGGCTGGCTAGCTGGTTGTTATTCATATTTTGACAACTCACCACCGAGTAAATCATTAAAGGTGAAAGGGAAGATTCGGTCTTGAGCAAGTGAGGCAGGATCTCCTCCCTCCATATTTCGATCAGGATGGCATCGTAGACCAGCAGGGAAACCTGAACGGGGAATGAAGTGACAAAGAAGAAGTGAAATCGTTGAGCTGAGCCATGCTGACTCCCACTCTTTGAAAAGCCCTGCAAAGATCATTGACATCGTAAAATGGGAAAAAAAGAAGTGCACACAACCACAATCAGCACTTTCAATCATACACCGAAAGAAGGTACAATAAGGCGGGTTTTCGAGGAAAGAGACAGTAGTGTGGGTCAGACGATTGCAAAAGTGATTGCAAAACAGGTCATTCTACATTTCTTTTTCGAGGAAATCCGGCCTATTATTTACGTCATCCGACCAAAGGGGGGCGGCAACCAGAAGAAGAAAAAGAACCTCCTTTTCGTCATGTCTGACGAGCGAGAATTTGTTTAGACTAGCTTGACGGAGCTCTGCGCGGCAGAGAGTTGATGTTTTGTCTACAAGTCTAGGGGGGGTTGATGTAATAAGTTGTCAACAAAGCAGACGACTTAATGAGACGAAATTCTCGTCGCTTTGGCAACGACATTAGAAATCAATTTCGGCTGTGCACAGTTATGATTTGAAATCCATGTCATCATAACGGCGTGTTATAATTTCTTTGTCTTGGCGTATACATACTTTCTCTGCTTCCATTAGTTTGGCGTAGACGGTTTCTTCACGGAGCTGAGCAGTCTGGGAGACGGCCTTGAGCGATAACTGGACCACGGCTTGATGATGCAACAGCCATCTAATGAACACAAAAGTGGGGCATTGAACGATACGAATTCGAGTCTACGTGATTCGTTAATAAGAGCCTACACGGTCGATTGATAAACCGCAAACCAAATAAATTTCAATAGCACAGCTTGTACCTGTCAGAAGCCAATTCTTCCAGTTGACAGAGTCGAGTCTGTTCAATCAGTTGATCTTCTTCGTAATCCATGACGATAAATAATGAGCTCAAATTTGGTTTAATTTGAAAGGAATTTGTTTGAAATAAAAAGGAAATCGTCGACCAGATGTCAATAACCGACTAATATGCGACTAAGAATTTCAACGCGGAGACTCTGAATTCCACGGTCAGGACGGGCTCTTATTGTTTGAAAGACTAAAGCGAAATGTTAACGGTTAATAACGGGATAGATCTAATAAAGTCGCGGATCGATTTAACAAAGTTTTCCCAGTCTAGAAAGAAAAGGTTACGCGAGCCATGGCAACCGGGGCTCCCCAGAAACGATCGATTCACGCAGACTATGTGTGTGTGTGCTTGGTTGGTTGGTTCGTTCGTGTGTGTGCCGGGGCTATATGTGTAATCACCGATCAAAAAAAGGCCCCATGGAAACAGCTCTACTGTTTAAATCAAGTGTCTGACTTGCATCCGGTGTTTATTATCACGTAGAAAACACAATTAAAGTATATATATATTTATGTATATATACATTTAGGTTTGTAACTTTGAATGCGCCAAATTCACTAATGATTCAATCAACGAATAAACTGAAATTAAATATTTCATTGAACATTTGTATTTTTTTGTTTTGTTTTGTTTGTTTTTTCTTGTGTCTTTTTCATGTACAAAGAAGGTAATAATAATAAGAGAAGAAAAAAATTGATATAGGCTGTACTGGTCTACATACACACACATAGGCACACACAAATACATTTTTTAGTATTTTTCTTGACGTTTTGAAAGTTATGATTTTATTTCACGAAAAAGTTTTTTTGTTTGAATTTTTGTTTTTTTCAGGGGGGGATTTTGAGGTTTTTGAAGGATAATCCAAAAAAATAAAAATGGGGGGGGGAGGGATAAATAGGTTCGATTTATACAAAAGTTTTAATTTTTCTTTTTCTTTTTAAAATTCAGATGGATCGTGTGGCTGTATGTGGGGATGACGTAAAAATGATATATATATATAAGTAATAAAATCACATTTCACAAGTGCGGATTGTATTATTATTATTATTTTAGAAATTTTTCTTTCCTTCTTTTTTAAATTTCGAAAATTGTTTTTTTTTATGAACACAAAAGACAAGAAAAAAAGAATTCCTTTTTCGTTGAAAAAGCCAAAAAAGAAGAACAAATATTTTTCCGTAAGAGATTACCATGATTACAATATGGTGGTGTGTGGTCAGTCCAATTTTGATGGGGGGAAGAGAGAATTGCAACGGGGGGGATAAAAATGCGTGTGGGTAAGGAGGGATGTGTGTGTGTGTGTACACCGAACATTATTTTTATCCCAACAAAACCAAAAAATGAATTGACACAAAGGAGGGTGAGAGATGGGAGGGGGAGGAGTCAATATTTATCACAACAAATGATCCAGTATTCTTCTCTTCTTTTAACAGCGCAGCAGCTGACACTTTCTTGTATGGTCTCGTCGAATCGAAATTTTGAAAAAATTATTTCAAAACGAAAAATAAACAAAAACAAAATGTCTTTCTGTTTTTTCGATTTCCAACGTCTCCGGACGGAACCGACACTGGACAAATTGACGACAACACAATCAAACACAATTCCTTCCAATCAAATAACATCGCTGTCGTCTTTGATTTTTTAAAAAATAATATTGTCCACCCTTGACCATTTCCCACACACGAAAAAAAACCCGCGAAATTTCAAAAAATAAAAATTCGCGCCAAAAATTTAAAAAAAAAAAAAATTTCCTCAAATTTTTTTTTTTTTTTTTAAATAACAAGAGGTTGTAAAAAAATAAAATGGCCGGAAATACACACACACATTTAAATTTTAAAAAAAAGGAAGAGGAACAACATAATAATTCCTCCTGGTTTTTCCCCCATTGGAGATGACACACACAACTAAAGTCGAAACATTTCGTCTTTCTCTTCTATAGTTCCTTGTCTCGACACACACACAGATAAACACACACGATCACGCTTGCAATCACGGCTGGTCCCGAGCTGCTTGTTTTCTTCTTCATTTTCAATTTTAAAAAACAAAAATTTGTTTTAAAACATTTCCAAGATTTGATGAATTTTTAAAAAAAATCACATCATGGGCGAATCAAGACAAAATACACAAATGCTGTGATAATAACAAATAAAAAATGCGGGAGGAGGGTGTATAATATATGTGACCGGCCGAAAAATTGTCAATTTAAAAAAACAAAAAACAAAGAAAAGAAAACGTAAAAATTGGTGTAGAAAGCCCGAAGGTATATATAATAATAATAATAATAGAGGCCTATATTTCTTTTTCTTCTTTAAAGATGTCGCTTCACAATTGTCCAGCATTTATTTTGCGTCCATTTCTTTTTACTGCGGCGCAATTTTTCTTCTTCGTTCGTCTGCACTGGGGGAGGAAAGGAGGGAGGAGCCACACAAAATGGGCACCCCCCAAAAAAAGAAAAATATTGGCCCAAAAAAGGCGAAAACAGAAAGAAAAGGAGAGACAGATAAGACAGAGAGAGAGAGAGAAGGAAAGCACAAAATGGGTGTGTGTTGGGTTTGTTTGTTTGTTTATCATTTTCTTCTTCTTCTTTTCTTCTCGTTTCCTTTTTTTTTAAATTGTCTCGAACGCTCCAATACTTGCACACACACACACACACACGCACACAATGAAAGACTTTGAGATACTCTCCATCAGCTTCCGGTTCCAACCCAAGAACAAAAAAAAAATTGTTAAATTCTTCCTATTAGACACAAACACACACACACACACACGCGAACGTAATCCTTGTTGTTTACACATCCAAGAAGAAGAAGAAGAAACATTTTTATTCCATCAAAACAAAAAATTTGTTTTTTTTTTTTCGTGTCCGTTTTGTTGTTGTTGTTGTTTTCATAGGTCCCGTCTGGTTTGACTCGGAGAAGTGGAGGCGGCCGAAGCGCAGGGAACGACCGGCAAGTTGGCCAGTTTACTCCGACTGCTGCTACTAGATGACTCTTCTGTCGCATGCGAATTGTTGTTGTTGTTGTTATTGTGTTGTTGTTGTTGTTGTTCCGGCAGTGTCGTCGTCGCACTGGGCCACCTACTACTGCAACCACTGGCACTTGCACTACCACCACCACCACCCGCGCTGGACTCGACATATCCTGCATTATCCACACCGCCCACCGCTCCTCCCACCGGTGGGACCAAACAGCTGATTGCAGGAGCAGCAGGAGCGGAACTCTTGCCCGACGGGTGGACTCGATCACGAAACGAGCGGACGCAGGATTTCACCGCCGATTCCAGCGTTTTACTGGCGCAAGAAGTGGCCGCAGGAATAGTCAACTGTTGTTGTTGTTGTTGTGGCATAGGAGGAGGGAAAGGAACCATGACGGACAACAAGTTGCCAGAAGACGACGACGAACTCGACGAACAAGGAGCGTCTTGTTGTTGCAGGCTGCTGCCCGTGCTCATGCTCTTACTCCGCGTCACAATCGGCTGGCCGTGAATGTCCAGCAGCAATCGAGTGCCGGACAAAGGAGGAGGAGCCGATGAAAACAGATCCTTGCCGTCGCTGCCGTTTTCTCGCTCCTGTTGTTGTTGTAGTAGTGGCTGATGTTGTTGTTTTAGCGGTTGGCGGAGATTGCGATATCCGTAGCCTCCGCCGCCGCCTCCGCTGCTGCCGTAACTGTTTGACGACAAGGAGCTGGTGGAACTGCTGTAAGACGCACTGGTGCAGCAATAGACGGCCATGATGGAGGAAGATGACGATGAAGACGACGACTGTGAGTTGTTGGTGGTTATGGTTGAAGAGGAGGAGGAGGACGGACCGGCCGTTTTAGAATGTCCGACACGGCCGGAACCGTCAGACGTAGGCAGGTGACCCGTCAGAATGCTCTCTGAATTGCAGCGGAATGGTGGAAAACTGGTGGAAGTTTCGTGAACTGTCCGGTTGGGTGGCGGCCGGATGCATTCCCGGTAAATTTCGCTTTCCTAAATGAATTGCGCTCAATTTATTAGTAGATGGAAGAAAATGTGACGTCAAAATAATAGCGAACCTGGTCGTGGTCGCGAATGCGGAGTCGAGTCGAGGAGCCGTAGGGTTTCTCCTCTCCATCCGGTAGGGTCGGACATGTCGGCAAGTCCAGGGCCAGGTCCCGTCTGACCGACAAGTTCCTTTCGGCTCTTTGGGCCGCCGCGGCCACAGCCGCTTTGGCCGTCGCCACGGATTGAGGCGTCAGGTCCAGTGGCTTCTTCGTTCCTTCTCCAGTGACCGGAATCTGTTAAAATTAAAATTAAAATCAAATCAAAAATTAATAATTAATTTAATTAATTGTATTTAAAAAAAAAGAACAAGGATCGGGTAACACTTGAGGGGGGCTAACCGGAATGGATCGCCGGATCTTTTTCGATCCTGTCGATTTCTTCATCAATCGATTATTAGTTCTCGATTTACAAAGTTGTTGTTGTTCCTGGTTGTTCTTGTTGTTTGACTCTTTGTTCCGCGACAAAACTTTCAAAACGGCCATCCAAAATTCCTGCAGGATCCTCGGTCCCCCCAGTTCCAATGACGTCACCACTCGCATTTCACTACGCCCCAGTCAACAACCGACACCGAGAGACGACGACAACAACAACAACAACTGGCAGCCAAATGTCCAGCGACCGTCCGTCTCGAGCGACACCTTAGCAATGAATGTGAGCGGGTATACACACACAAAGTCCAGCACCCACTTAGGCCTCCTGTGTCTGAGTCCGAGTGACGACGACGGCCACGACCTTTGGTTGATCCAGCGACGGCACACACAGAGAGGCCTTCCTCCTAATTCCCTCCTTATTTATTCTCCTTCTTTTTTATTATAGACTACTATTTTGGAATTTGCTCGTCTGGGATGGGCCGACGGCGGCGGCGGCGTCAATGCACACACACACACAACAGACAGACACAGACACTTGCATGTCTGTGGGTGTAAAAAAGGACGGGCGGATGGAAGGGAGAGCAATGCACGTGTACTGTGCTGCGCTGCTCTACAGCCCAGACACAGACTCAGACACACACAGACACAGACATAGTACCTAGACGGCTGGGTTCGGTCGGGTGGAGTGGGGTGGGGTGGGCGGGAGTATTTTTCTTTTGGGTGGGTGGGTGGTTGGGGTTGAAAGGATTTTTTTTTCTTACACAAAAATGAAAAAATTGGCCAGAAGAGCGTCGGGTAGACATGGACGTCATCCCGTCTCAAGAGAGACGGGATGATTTTTTCATTTTTTCAATATTAAAAATCATCGATCGATCGATCCCCCCCCCCCCTCCGCAACATTGTGCGTGTAATCCCGCCGCCAATATCTAAAGGCCCGTGAGGAAGAAAAAGAAAATGTCTAATATTTTGGGTGGTGGACTCTCTCGGCCCGGGTCCCGACATCCTCCCCACCCTCCAGGGGGAAGAGACGGGAGTCTAGAAAAGTAGAAAATGTGGGAGGAGTGAAGAGCCAACGCCCCTCCCCAACCGTCTAGACATTCCCAGCCGTCGGTCGGTCGGTCGGTAAAAAAATAAAAACGAACAGAGGGGAGGGAGAGAGAGACAGCCGGGACTTTTTAAAATAAAAAGAAAAAATCCGCTGGAAAAAGAAGAAATTAAAAAAATAAAATAAAAATAAAAAAAAACAGGTCTGCCCCCTTCCTCTTCTTAATTCCCGGTACATAATACTATAACGCACAAGTCTGGAAAGGGCATATAGGCAAGGTCAGGGAACTGGAAAATAATGTTTAAAAATAAGAAAAAAAAGGAAGAATTTTTCATGTACCCGAAAGAAAGCGTGACGCTCTGATGTTCTTGTCGGTTGTTGTTTGGCCTGTTGTTGCAAGTGGTTGTAGTGGTGGTGGTGGTGGTGGTGGTGACGGTGTTTTTTGCCGCCGGTGGGCGACGGCGAAGATGACGATGGCGGCGACGAAGAAGGAGATGATGAAAGTGAAGATGAAGAAGATGAAAAGAAGGGCCCGGCTCCTGGCTCCTGGCCTGTTGTTGTTGCCGCAGTCGAAGAAGTAGAAGACGATTGGTGGTGGTGGTGGTGGTGCTGCTGGTGATGAGATGACGGAACTGAAGGGGCGGATGACGACCACGACCGAGCCCCCATCTCTTGCCTATTTCGTATCTTTTTCTTTCAATCGATCCGAACGCCAGATGAGAATATCAACGTTCCATCAACTGGGAGCCGTTCTGCAACCTGCCAATCCTCCTCCTGTCGACACACAAATCAAAAAACAGCCGCACACATTAATTTCACATTCCACCACCGTCTGCTCAAATTCTCAGCCGGATACTCGAAAAAATTGACTTTTTCGCATCTACTCCAGGGCTCCTAAACAACACAAAGGCGTTCTCCCGAGTCTGTGCGTGTTGTTGTTGTTGTTGTTGGCAACGAAAATTACACGGAGAAGAAGCAGAAAAAATGGTGGGCGGATGAAGGAAAAAGAAGAGAATGAAAATTGGTATAAAAGAGAGAGAATAAAGAGAGACGGGCCAAGGCCGTCCTCCCCCGAACACACACACAAGGCTGTTTGAGAGAGAGAGAGAAGCTGCCTTTTGCGATGGCTGGTCCCGCACGCGCTCCGAGCTGCTGGCCCTCACAAGTTTTTCTTTTTTCTCTACCCAGATTGACTCTCTTTCTCCTCCTGGGGCCAGCAGCAGCAGCACAGCAGTCCAAGTCAGGAGCAAAGATATCCCCTTTTGCTAACTGACTAAATATAGCCACACACAAACGACGGCCAGGAGAGTCTAAGAAGCTAAAAAGTTTCAGAGATAAATAAATAAAAATAAAAATTCTTTCTTTTTTCTTTCCTACAATCTCCCAAGGAAATTGAATGAATTCGCACAAATTCCACCGGGAAGTTGTAAAAAAAAAAAACATTTAAAAAATAAAAATAAAAAATGACCTCATCGATGAATCATCAACACCTGTCACTCTCTTTCCCAAAGCCATTTTCTTTTAAATAAGAAAAATCTAATTCAAATTAATAATTATCGGCGGGAATTTCAAATGACATAGTTTTTTGGAGGAGAAATTCAATTTTTTGAAATCAATCTGGGCACACCGTTAACTATTTAGGAGACGAGCGACAGAGAGCCAATGTATTTTTAAAACACTACACCCAACCTTCTTCTCCTCCTCCTACAAGTTGAGACTCCCGCCGGTGCTCCTCCTCCTCCCCCATCGAGTTTTAGCGTTTTCGTCAGAGGCAAAGAATTTTTTGGGTAACACGAAAATAAAAGATGAAGTCGGGAGAGGTTCGGGAAAAAGGCGTCGCCAGTTTAAAAAAAAAAAGGAGAAGAAAAAAAAAACAACATTTTTTTTTATTGATTTTAGTCCATCGTAAAAAAAGAGGACGAAGAAGAAGATCAGCTGTTTAGGTCGAATCGAATCCACTGGAACTCGTCCAGGAGACACACACACACGGCATTCGCATTCTTTCGAGTGTGTCTGCGTGTGACGACTTTCGGATGGGGGCGGGACCGACGACAATCCCAACCCCCATCAAAAAAGTTAAAAAAAAAATTTAAATTAAAAACTTTTCCCAATAAAAAACAATTTGGCGCCGTTGTAATACTCGCATTTGTTCCTCGTTAGATTGCCGAGTGTACACACACGGCACTGTCTATACCGACCGGAGGGCATTACACTGACATGCATAGAGATTTGAACGTTTTCTTCTTTTTGTTTTGTTGTACACATCCGCATACCTCCGGATTTACAATTTATATTTCACGAAAGTCTTGCATTAAAGAGTGTGTGTGGGGGGGGAGTCTCTCGGCAACCTGCACGCTCTTCCGGAATGGATCGATACTTTTGGGTGTCTGCTGTACACACATGTTTAGTGTGAGTGGCCAGAGAGAGACAAAGACGGACACACACACAAAAAGAAGAAGAAGAAGAGGCGTATGTCTGGTGTCTCGTCTGGCATCATTGCAAAAGGAGGGGGGGATGGTGTCCTCTGATCGATAAATGCCCAAACCACAATCGACCCCCCGACACAACAAAGAAAAAAAAATGCTCCGCTATTTTCATTGAAAACCCGAAAAAATCCAATCACCAAAACGCCAATTTCGACCGACAAAAATTTCAACGTCAATTTTTTTTCCAAAACAGTCGCCAGGAGTAGCTCCTTTTTTCGTTATTTGTGTGACTCTGCTTGGTTAGTTTCGGTTGGTTAGCTGTGTGTGTGTGTGTGCGGCTGAATGCGCCGTGACGTCATCCGGCCGTGACCGTCTAGACACTCGGCCGTCAATACACACACACAATAAGGAGACCCTCTCTCCTTTTCTCTCTCAAAGGAGCGCACGCGCCTCCGATGCCTCCAGTCACACACACATTCAAGAGAACGTATGTATGTGTGTGTCTGTTATTTTTTGTGTTGTGTGTGTGTGTCCTTTTCCGCTGGATTAAACTGGAAATAACCGGCTCTCCTTTTTAGTCTTAATTTTAGATTTGGTGGTGGGGGGATGAAAAACAAAAAATTGTAAAAAAATTTACCAAAATGTCGACGAGATTCAATTGGTGCTCCTCAGGAGCCATGATGCAGCAGTCGTGTGTCCAGGATGACGACACGGTCAGAGACCATCGTCCACGACCCGCACGTCTTTTGCACAAAAATGTCGTCGTCGTCTGCTCGAGATAAAATAGACAAATTCCTGTTTAAGCCAAAAACAAAAGAAAATAGTTAGACGACAATGTCTGGTTGGAAATTCTTTTACACAGCGCCCACAAGTCATTAAAAGAAACTCGGATATTATTATTTTTTAATATAAAAACTAATACAAAGCAGACAATGTTGTTGTTGTAGATGAAAACTTTCTTTCACTTGGCCGTTTTTTCCCAATTGTGGTTTTTTGGGGCATCTGGGCAATTTATTTTTACGGGGGTCTTTGGGTACACATTTTCTTTACATGCCTACACTATGTGAAGAAGAAAAACTAATAAAAATGGAGGCACA
This sequence comes from Daphnia pulicaria, assembly GCF_021234035.1. Lineage (NCBI taxonomy): Eukaryota > Metazoa > Arthropoda > Branchiopoda > Diplostraca > Daphniidae > Daphnia > Daphnia pulicaria. The sequence goes on from NC_060916.1 coordinate 12,368,569, forward strand.
CACATGATAATGGCCATCAAACGGGCCAACGAACTTTTCTTCTTTTCTCTTTTAGAAAATGTGTTTCTTTTAAAAGGAGACACACAAAATTTGAACCGCAAACCTTTAAAAGGAACTCGTGTCCGTCGGCAAGGTTGTGTCTTTTTCTACACACCCAAAAAATCTCGGAAAAGATAATTTCACGCCATTTTTATTTCAAGCCAAAAAGAAGTTCGACCTTCTCCACACTAACCGAACCCAGGCAAAAATGACCACGTGTTGACTAGACAAAAATCGATGGATTTTTGTGCTTACCCCCCACAACCTACCAAGAAAAATCAAAATGGCAGACGAAAGAATAAAACTTACACGCACAATTTCAACAGAATCACAAATTTTTCTGTTTTGCCTAATGTCCTCTGTGTGTGTTCAACACGAGGACTGCAAAATCACACACACACACACAACACACACACTCGAGTGTAGAAAAGAACCTTACACACACACACACAGCAGCAGCAGCAGCTGCTGTTTGTCAAGAAACTTCTTCTTCTTTTATTCAATTTCTTTTTTTTTTTCCAATTCTTTTTATTTTATTTTTTCCTTTTTTGCGCCGCACACACACACACAACACACAACCACGGGAATGGGGGGACTGCACGACCTGAAGGTTCTCTCACGAATGAACTTCTTCTTCTACATTCGCCGGGGCCGCCAACGGCTGTGTGTGTGTGTACACGTCTACTGGGTTCCTTTTTTCATTTTCCCCGAGACCGAAAATTCTTCCCCTTTTTTTTCTTTGTCGAGTTGTTGCCTAGCGCCACCGCCGCCACACGAGGTAGCGATGCCCCGCCTACGACGCCATCTAGCGGCGAATTCTACACTCGATCGTCCCCGCCCCCTCAAATCACACCCTCCTTTTTTGTGAATCGAACCACACGGACGCATTTGAATAAAACGACGATCAAAATGGAAAAATATGTGAAAAAAACCCAAATTCTCCAGCCCCCAAAAAGTAGAAGAAAATAACGCGGTACGATAGCTTGCAGAATTTAAAGACGAAGACGTCACGGCGTCGTCCATGTTTCTTTTCTAGCCCCACGACAGAATCCTTTCTCTCTCACACAAAACCCAAAATGAAAGCCCTGCCAATGGTTTCGCCTCGGTCTCTCACCTCCTTTTTACGACATGTTTTTATTTCTTTTCTCAACAAGGGGAGAGAACCTCTTCTTCTTGTTGGTAGGCCCGACCCATCGCCACAAGTCCTTATGTCTAACGACAGTTTTGTACACAACGAACCTACACGCTTAAATCATCACGGCCTCGTTTTGAGTTGGCTTTTTCTTCCACCATTTTTTCACGAATTACCAAACAAAAGCCGCAAGGCGAAGTCGAGAAAAAATAAAAATGTTCAACTTTTTTTCTTTTTCCTGACCATACCGTCTAGACTGCGGTGTGTAAGACACCACACTTGTAACCGTATGAATTTATGGCCTGTCAAGTTCCACTGTAACGAAAAGGAAAAAAGGGGGCGAAATTGCGACATTTGTATACGCTCGACAATAGAATTTGTTGAACGGATTTGTATACATCTTCGAAACTGCACAAAGTTAATCTTGCAACTTATTCCGCCAACGTCAGTTCCTTTTTTTGGGGAAATTTATTTAGAAAATGGCCGTTACGTCTCGAAATAGACCGAGACTCTTTTTTTCTCCTTTTCGCCATTATGTGTGAACTACATTCCAGTCATGTTGAATAAGTCTCAAAAAGATTTAAAAAAAAAATGTCCAAGGAAAGAAAAATTGACGTGACATTCGAACACGAGACACGTTTTTATTAAATTCATTTTTCGTTCGTTTGGCCACAATCTGTAAAACTCACACACGATCATCTCTCGGCCAAAAGTCGAATTGTTGAAAATCCGACAAGTCTGGCGTCGCATCCGACCGTGACTTTTTGTTCTGTGCATAACTAAACGAAATCGACCGACATTTTTCTCGTTTCCCCCCAAAAAGTGTACATTTTTTTAAAACAAAATCTGCAACGATATCGTGTCGTGATCACACACATTTTTCTCTGTTCAAAAAATCGAGACCAGACATTGTGTGTCGGACTTCCGAGCCGTCGATCAATGACTTTTTTCCCAGCAGCCCCAGACCAGACAGATCATCGTCCCTCTCGGGGGCCCCTTTGTCTCGCAATCGCGTCGTCTGCACAATCATCACGTGGTGGTTGGTCCGTCGTCTGCGTCCTAGACATACGAGGGGACCAATGGCGGGGATGAAAAAGAAAATCTCACACACACACACGCACAATGTCTGAAACTATTAAAACCACTCCCCCCCCCCTCGTAAACTTGTTCGTTCGGTCGGGTTGGAATCCGCGGATCGTGACACTGTCTAGTACGACACGCGTTCCTTCAACTTTTATTCCGCCACGTATTTTTAAAGCATTGGGGTCTGAGAAAAAACCAGACATTGGTTCTCTCTTTCCTTTTTTTTCTTTCTTTACTATGTACATTACAACAACGTTGCCGTTGTAAAACCAGACAAGTCTACGATATTTCAACTTGTTTTTGTTATTCACACGCACAGCTACACACAGAAGAATTCCCTCCTTTTTTTCTTTTTCTTTGTCTAATTTTTATTATTCAATTTCGCTGTCGGTTTAGATTTTCCGAGCTGTCTGGAGTGAAGACGACAACTAGCAGACGTCCTTGTTCTGTCTCCGTTTCTCTATCGCCGTAGACTGGCCATCACGCCGATCCACACACACGCACACATGTATCAAATAATCATGGCGAAAATGTGTCTGGGTCTGTTGTCCCCGATACACATCACCTTCCTCCTATCTGCCGGACATTTTCTTTTTCTTTCTCTCGGCATAATGAATCATGTACAACTTTCCGTGACATCTGGCGGGACTCTGAAAATTTCCCCCCTCTTTTTGACTCTCTTTTGATTGGACGTCGTCAATCAAAACAAAAAGGCTCACACAATACGATAACAACAACAACAACACACGGCCAGGAACTTGTCTCTTTTTATGGCACATGTGAAATTTCACACATTGTCTCGCCTCATAATCACCGGAAATGAATTTTGATGGACTGTCCAGGTGAGAGGACAGATAGGGAAAGTTCTCCCATGCACCGAAGAATGAAACAAAATCCAGGACGACGACAACAACAACTACCGACAACTTATTTTTCCTCTTTCTTTTTTAGACACGGATGGATATGATGGATGTTGTCCGGTATCGTGAGTCTAACGGCCATTCATCTCATAAAAGAACAAAAAATACCGGGGGCCTGGATTATCAAGAAAACGTGCAGGAAATGAATCAAACTGTCAACATAACCCCCCCCCCCCTTTTGTTGAGCCTCACCGTCTAAACACTCGAATAGAAGAAGAGGATATTGATAAGGAAAAAGACGGGGGTCCGACCGGATGAAAAACTGTTCCACCAGACAATATGGCGTCGTCGAGACGTGAAAAAAAAGTCCCAAAAATATAAAAATGGCCAAGAATTTTGTCCAAAAAAGAAACGGGAAAACCGGCGGTGTCAAGGGGAAATAAAAAGAACCCCGGAAAAATAAAAAATCAGGTTGATGTTCAGAGTTTTTTTTTCCCGAGTCAGACAAGAAGAGAACCAGTCGACGACGGCCGTCCAATATACAAAGAGACGGGCGTAGTCGCGGTTTTATTTTCGGAGCCCTTGCTGCTGGCGGGAGTCTTAAAAAGAGAACCCCGCCAAACAAACTTGAAGCAACTTCTTCTTCTTCTTCTACTCCACTCTCTCTCTGAGCAGCAGACGGCAGCCAAAAAGGCCAAAAAGAGACTTGACTTTTTAAGGTGGCCGCCGGCACACTGTGTGTGCACCTCATGGCCATTCGATGCCGCCAACCATGTCTTTTTGGTAGTGTCAAAAAGAGCTAAAAAAGAATAGAGGGAAAAGAAAAACTGTTTTGACTTCTTCTTCTTTCTCGCGCATATTTTGTCCGCTTTTTCTTCTTTATAGTTCTTTAATGGTGACGGAGGAAAAGCTGCTCGAAATAGAATTCACCATCTAACCCGCCCGACGTCCACTCTTCTTGCCAACAAATAAAATAAAAAAGGAAAATTTACAAACGTCATTTCAAAGTAACTCAAGTGTGCACTGCTACCTCTCAGTCAGTCACACACAAATGTCTCGGCCGTGTATAAGAATAGGGAAGACCGACGCTGACATCTAGCGGTGGTGGTTGACACGCACTTCCCCCGGTTTAATTATTATTTCGGGTTAAAACCAAATAATAATATAATGAATGAAAAAAATCGATGGTCGACCAAAAAGGGAAAATGTGTTGTTTGATTATTTTGTTTTTCCAGCAGTACTCAAACTCCGAATCGTTTCTTGTACAAGGCCGGAGGCAAGTGTTTCTCCAGCGCCAAAGGACTGACTTCGACGGCCACCAGTTCGCCGCCAACGTCAAGGGCACCAAAGTAGGCCAGGTGTTTGTATTTCTTCGACATGCCAAAGCAAGAAGACGACGGTCCACTGCCGGCCGCCGTCGAGTTCAATTTCTGTTGCTGGGCTGAGGGCGCCTTGAGCGCGGCGGGTGGAGCGTCCAGGCTGTCCTCCGTTCCCGTATCGAATTTGGTAATCTTGGCATCCGGCTCAGAAAATTCCTATTCCAACCGGCGAAAGAAGAAAGAAAAAGGGATAAGAATAATAGAAACTCTCCACTGGCCAGCCGAGGGGTCATGGGGAACTGTTACCAAAGCGGCCATCAACTTGTTTTGCCTTCCCAGGAAAGAAAGAAATCAAACAAAAGAAAGCCAAACAACAACCATCGATGACAACATGCCAAAAAGGGTCCCATCTTTACCTTGTTCTTGTCGATCGTGTAGATGACGCTGTCGTCGTGCAGGATGATCACGTCCGGGTGGCGGACGTCGAACGTGATGTGCCGGACGGCGCAGGATCGACTCAGCCACTGGACGGGCAGCTTCTCCGAGAGCTTCTTGGAGAAGGGCGTGTACTGGCGACGGATGACGTCGTACTCGACGATCTTGTGATCGGCGTACGACACCACCAGGAGATGCGACGACGGATGGAAGGCCAGCGCCGTCGGGTGACTCTTGTAGCGTGGCAGAGTGGCGTGCACTTTGTAGGATTTCAGGTCCAGGATGACGACGTTGCTCGTGTGATCGGCCACGGCGGCCAGTCGACCGTCGGCTGAGCAGTCCATCAAATGGATGCAGTCATCCATCGTGAATTGGCCGCTCTCGCGGCTGAACGTGTGAACCACTTTCATCGATCCCGAGCTGCCAACGTCAACCAACTGGAGCGTCAATTTCGGCGTGGCCAGCAAGAGCCGGGCAGAGAGGTCGGGCTCTGTCGGGTGATGGATGAACATCATCCGGTGGCAGGTGCCGACGTCTTCCGGCGGTACCAACTTTTTGAGTTGCAATGTTCCAGCCGACTGGGGGAGAAAAATAAATGAAAAATATAAAAAGAAAGTCGTTTTTTTCACATTTTTCACGTCAAACGGAAAAAGAAAAAGCAATTCGTGAAAGGCCGAAAAATACGGGACCAGAAAAAATAAATAAATAAATACCTGAATGAAATAATAAATGTAGACGTTGGACTCGGTGGCGTAGGCCACGTAATCGCCACCGGGTGACACGGTAGCGCAGACAATCCATTCGTCATCTTTAGCCTTCAGCTGCAAGAGACGGGCCGGCTCTTGGGATAGTTTCAAAAAAGTATTGGCGCTGAGCTGGTAAACGCTCGGGGCGGCCGCGCCCAGCTGCCACACATCCAGCGACGTCGGGTAACGCAGCAGCAGCTGTCGCTTGCCTTGAGCCATCTGCACGCACGGCGCCTGTGTGTTGTAGACGAATCCCCAAAAGACAACAACAACAACAACAACCGCGAGCCATCATTATTCAAGTCCGTTTCTCATTTTTTTCGATATTTTTATACACATACCTGAGGTAAGGGTGGGTATCTATTTAACGCCTTTGGAGGATATGATGAGATGCACAAATAGGCATCCACGCCTTGAAAGAAAAACCAAAAAAGAAATAAATCATCAAAAAAGAAATATGACGGAATTCATTTCGAGATGATTGAACATTATTCTTTTTGCAATTTAAATACATGATTTTCTTTTCAACATACCTCCGGATATTAATTTGGAACCGGCCAGGGCCAGACTACGTACGTCGTGGGTGTGGATGGCACGCTGGACAGATCGAATCCACTGATTCCGGACTCCGGCTGTGACGCGAGCAAAGAGCACTATGACCGGATCGACTCCTGCGATTCAATCAAATGTTGTTGAGTGGGCCAATGATATTATCTATCCGTTTTTAATTGAACCAATGAATTGAGTTTACCAGCCGAGTAGAGAGTCTTTTGATCTTCAGATAGACACAGGCAGAGTACGTCGGCTTTGTGGGCGTTCACTTCGTCAATCAGAGTGCCCAATTTACCGTTCCAAAACGATGTCATGCCTCTAGAGTCGCCACTGATGATGACAAAGTCGTCTGTGATGCAGACACACCAGACGAGAGTTTCCTATTAAAGAAATGGAGTCAGAACTTTGAATGTAAAGTGGAAGGCAAATGCTTTTACTTTGAAACTGTCGGCACGACCGAGAGATAGACGATTGACGGCGTGACCAGTTTTCACGTTCCATACTCTTATCGCGTTGGATGATCCTGTGACGATAAAGTCGCCTGAGCTGTGCCAGGACAGAGAGAGGATACGACCTAAAGATTCAAATGTGCATCAAAAGATAAAATTCCACTGCATTCGTCAAAACACTTTCAAGTTCTCACCTTCTTGTTTGTCAAAAACTTTATAGTACATCAACCCTTCTTCAAAGATTTCAAACAAGCAGACGTATCCTTCTTCAGAGCCGGCCTGCAGACAAAAAAAAAATTAATTCATAATACTTTTGGTGTAATGTAAAACAATTTACCGCCAAGTGAGTGTGTGCCTTGTTGACTGCAAGACACCATGCAGATCCTGATGTGACAGCGTAACTGGCTTTGGGTGAAAGAGCAACCAAGTCATACTCGACCACAAAACCATGCAAGCCAGTGGAAAAGAGCCTGCCTTTTGACCAAACTAACGCTTCGATTGAGCCTTCTGGGGAACCGGGAATCAACTTTTCAATGTGAGGAGAATGTTCCAAATTCCATATTTCTATACTGTTGTCTGACCTTTCAATTTTTCAATACAAAATGAGCGACATTGTCATGGGATAAAAGCTTTCATTTTTGAATTACCTGGAAAGAGCTAGCCGGTTAGACTCGTAAGCCATACTGTGTATCGCTTTTGGTTCTACATCGTAGAATCTGGTGCTGTGAATTTTGAAGAGGTTCTTGTCCATTTTACGAGAAATAAATGCAAAAGCAGCTAATATCAATCAACCGTCAAATTTACTGCAACAAAAAAAATAACTTGGTAAATTGTTCATCAAAAGTCATCACGCTTTGCTAGCAGACGACCACGTGTTACCAGTGCACTGAGTCCATCTACCGTTCATTTCCGAAGCTTGTATCCTTATCCATCGAAATTCAAAAATAATCAATGAAAACCCAAGTTCAAAAGGTACGCAACAGTGTATTTGTATTTTGTAATCGTCTTTATATACAAATAAAAAATCAATACATTTTCGCCCCCACAAAAAACAAAACCTTTTCAATATTAACAAAGTTCCACGACAGTTGACATCAAACATACTTACCCTGCACACACAAAGCAACTTCTTCAATGTCACACAAATGACACAATGATCAAAAAGAGTAGACTACTTACTTTTTAATGCTCTCTCGTCTTTCAGTTCAAGTGGAATGAGGACAGTCGAAACTTCTGAAGGCCGGAGCCAGGATTATATTAGGAATAAAAAAACCCAAATAAGAAAAATGTCTCGTCTTGTATTCTGTCTTGTCCTTGGCCATGAAAACGATTACCAAAGCTCGCCGAGTGACGCAGTTGCGGTCGTCTTTCTTTTCGTTTGATGTTTCGGTATATCCCATCGTCTACAACGACTGTGTGTACTACAACTAAAAAAGCCGTTGCTTTATTTGATTTCTCCTGTCAAGTAGAATTTCTTTCTTCAGGGCTGTCGAAGTAACCCGACCAATTGCCTAAACAAGAAAATAAACCCTCCCAGCAGCTCCCTCCACTCTTGATGGGCTGTAGTACAAATGACGTCAGATTGACAAAAGCTGCGTGGGTACCAGAGACGTACGTACGTACATACACACACCACAGTGGCCGCGACACTTCAGCGTGAAACCAGAGTTTGTTTCAATCCCAAAAGTTCAGCGACAAATAATAAACAAGACAAATTCCTGAGCTGTTACTTTGCTTTGCTGCTGCTGCTGCTGCTGTCGGGATTGGAGTAAGGCGATCCACTCGGGCGAACACAAGTTTCTGCTCCGTCATTCCCAACTCATCCGAATGGCACGACGGAATCTGATGACACCGCACCACCAATCCAGTAAAGGCAGCAAGCGGCTGTCCGGAATTCAAACCGTTGAGGATTTGCATGTCAAGGAGAAATTGGAAGACTCTGTGATATTACTCCAAGCCCCAAAAAAGAATAATCGATACGTTTAATCCGGAAGAGCTCTAAAACATTTAGAAAATTCATTTCACTTTGATCGTCAGTCTGTAGGATGTTAAATTCTCCATCAAAAGTGACGATATCCAGGCCCATCCGGAAATAATGTTACAAAATCTAATTATCGCTGATTGCATTCAGGACCTTTCTCCAGTCCTAAAATGTCGACCCTCTTAAGAGGTAGCGGGGGAAGTTCGATTCCGGCGGACATTTTCCACATGTTGATCATCGGCTGGCCCGCCGTGGCCCGACGACGAAGGAAATTGGCAATCCATCCGGTAGCTCGTCCTTAATCAAATTCTTGTATTTTTGATTGTGTCCATCGACGAATAGTCGGACATGAAACGGCATCGGTAAACACGACATGTCCGAGCGGCCCCGCCTGATTGCTTAATTGATCGTGGATGAAAAAAAAAAAGTAAAAATCTTTTGGCGCTGCCGGAATGGCAAATTGATGACCCTCTTCGAGTAGTTTTCACACGTCTAATCTCTGGCGGCCATCAATTTGTTATCAGCAACTCAAATGAAGGCCCCCCTTCTTGTTTTATTTGGTACCGCCTCCACCACCCAAAAAAAGCAGCCGGATCAAATTGAAGTGGAATTTCTCTTAGTGTTGTGCAACGCTCCCGCGTGTGCCTGTGACTGATCGGCCGGGCATTTCCAGCTTTAAGGAGACACACACACACGGCCACTCTTCTTGTTATGTTGTCAAAGGGCAAAAAGAAGAAGAAGAAGCGTTGATGGAGCCAGCTGTCAACAGCTGGGCCCGTCCCGCCCGAAATATAACAGCGTGTGTTTTGATAGCCCGACCAACCAGCAATCCTCACATGAGACACGTCTCCCCCCCCCCCCCACCGCTCCTTTCACTCGGCAAGCCGAAAAATCTCCTTCCGTCTCTATTTATTTTGTTTTACAACGAAGAAGAAGAAGAAGACCCCGACCGTGTTGTCGACTCTCTCACAAGCTGTAACAACCTGTTATTTCTTTCTTTCCCCCTTTTCTTTTTTTAATTCTTTTCTTTTTTCATTCTTGGAGGACAAAGTCCTTTCGAAACTATGCGATGTTGTGTCTTTCGTCCTTTTACCGAACTTATCGGAATGTCATTTGCTAGCGGGCGCGCGCGCGCCATCATTAATGAGAATTTCTAATCGGATCGACTATTTCAACCCAATTTAAATTTCCCGCATTTTTTTTTAAATTAAAAAAGTCATCGCCAGCTGGAAGATGCCTGACCTCTTTGGCCGCTCCACTTCCTCTCGGAAGAAGAAGAAGAGAGTGAAGACACCAATATCAAGTGTTAAAAGGTCCTTCTTCTTCTTTGACTTAACAAGGGATATGTATAACGACGCATAAGTCGGGAGTGGCCGGAAGGTTTCTTTTCCTTTCCCACCAGCCAATCGGAAACCGGATGAATCTCCCCCCCCCCCAAAAAAAAAGAGACATCCGCAGAAGACAAAAATAACAACAATAATAAAATTTTTAAAAAATTTCGCCAAATTTGAGCGTAAAATAAAAAATAAAAAAAAATAAAAAAACAGCTGTCTTTTGTTAAAGAGCCGCACCGCGCAAAAATACGAAAATTATACAGCCCCCTCGGCCAACGCGCCTCCTCTCTACCACCGTTATGTTTCGCGACTCGTCGTCGGCCCTCTTCTCCTTCTCCAAAAAATGGAGCGCCTATTCTCGGGGATGCTGTTTTGTATATCAATAAATAAATAAGGCCATCGCTGGAACACAAGTCGCGCCGAGGAGGAGGAATCATAATAATAAAAACAACCAAATATAAGACCAAAGAAACGAAAGAAAAAAGGCGCAAAACAGTCAAACGAGGGTGGAAAAGAAAAGAAAACGAGCCAATTGACGTCATAAAAATCAAGGGTGCCCCTTTTTTGTGAGAGCCTCCGAACGAGTGGCAAACACAACAACAAACTATTGATGCCTTGTTAAAGCCAAATAAAAAATAATAATAAATAAAAATCTTAAAACAGCTAAACTTTTCTCTTTCTAGAGCGGAGAAAAAAACAAAATAAGTGTGAACCATTGCCGCTTTATTTTCTCTCCACTCTTCTCCGGAGAATAAGATTCAAATGCGCAGAGTGACGTATAACAACACAAAGTACGGTTACTACAAGTCCAACCAAAATACCTCATTTGAGATGATTGTTTATCGGAGAAGAAAAGAAGAAGTAATAATAATAAAAAAAGGGGGCCGACTACAACTAATATACACACACACATACGTATAAGACGTCATAAATAACCAGTTGATTGCCCAATTATTTGCTTCGGTAACGATTGATCCTCCTCCTCCCCCTTTTTACACGACCGTTAAAACGTCTAATGAAATTCGGGACACGGTGGGAGAAAAAAAGAAGAGTTGTGTCCCGACGGCCTGTGAACTCTCCTCCAAAGTGGTCCAGCAAACACACCACCCACCAAAAAAGAAAGAAAAAGAAAAAAAAAGAGATTGGCGTTTGACTAGTCCAACAGCGACAACAACTACAACAACTTACTACTACTTTGGTTGTTGTTGAACAACGAGCTCGCCATATGTTTCCAGCTGTGGTGCCGAGAGGGAGACGGACCAGCTTCTTCTTTTTCTTCGTACAACTCTCCTTTTAACAAGATCCTGGCGTCACCCCGCCCTCCTCCTCCTTCTCTCACTCACATACGTTTCATGTGTGTGTGTGTGTGTGCTGTGCACACACACTGCGCCATAAAACTATCGAAGACAGCCGAGCGGACCGACAGTCTCGCCCAATCTGTCGAGCCGGACAGACGGAACACTCGACCAAAAAACAAAATTTCGTCAAAAACAGTTTCAAACATTTGGTTTTGTCCCCCGCCAATAGTGTTTTCTTTCGAGTGCTGTGTTGAACAAATCGGATTGTGTTGTACAACTTCTTCGCGCGCGCTCAATTTGAATTGAAAAAATTTCTCAATTGTGATTCGTTTTTGGGAATTCATTTCATTAAAATTTTTGTTACTCCGAGTGTGGCGAGTGTTGGTGATCGCCATGGCGCCACAGAAGATCGTCAACGCAACAGGTAAAACTGGTTTAGATTGAAATAGATGAAAAAAGAAAAGAATGGGACCTACAAATGTGTGTCCAACGTCAGTAGAAAGAAACAAGAGCGACTCTTTAGTGCTAGTTAAAATTTTTGGTTTCTGTTCTGTTCTGTTCTCCTGGTGATTTTCTTTTTCTATTTGGTCACTCCCGAGGCTAACGTACATATAGTCATCATCATGAGAGAGAGAGAGACCGTCAATCTCGTACATACATCGGAGCGTGACCGGTTCGTGAGCGCTAACACGCGTTCGCCGCCAGCTCTGAAACGAAATCAAACAACAAAAGGGAACCCAACGAATTTTCTACTTTTTTTTTCAAATCCAACTCGCTTGATGAACTGGCAAACATAATTTGGGTTTTTTTTTCGGGGAAAAAACACGAAAACTAACGAGCCGATATGTACATTTTTACAGCTGCTGCGCAACCATTAATAAATGACAAGTTACGCCCCGTAGCGTAATTAGTCGGTGCCCAGCACAACATTATATACCAACCCCACCGACATTTTGCCCAGGGATCCTGTTTTTCTTTTTTTGGGGTTTTTCTTTGTTGGAAAAGTATTAACACGGAGCTCGTTATTACACGAACACAACGTTAACTGACCGAAACTTGTTCTTGATATTGTTATGGTCGACGCGGTGAAAAATGAAATTCAATTTCAAAAACAAATCTTTTCTTGTTTAAAAAAAAATCAAATAAAATGACACACCCCCGCTAAAAACCATTTGGAGAAATGGGCGTTCGAATAAAAAAAATTTTTAAATACGTGATGATATAATCATTTTTTTTTAAATTCATTTTAACATTTTCTTTAATTTTTTTTTTTTTTTTTCGTTCAGATCCGAACCAGGGACGAGCAGGTGCTCGGGATTGCGATTCGGCTCGTTGCGGGATGGACGCCGGCTGTCGTCAGGTGCCCGACGGCTCATGGATTTGCATCTGCACTCACGACTTGTCACTTCAAAGGCCCGACGGATTTTGCCCGCGCGTTGTCGGTCAGTTTCATTTATTTTTTTTTTCATCCTCTCATTCCTTTAGGGCCACCAAAATCAAGTTAGAAAGGAGATAATCAACACGTTTCACACACATCCTGAAAGTCCGGCTCCGCCCCGATCTTATTATTGTCCGTCACAATGTGCAGGGGCATATGCGACGAGTCTATCTATAGGTGCGAGTGGAATACATTAGCGCTGCTATAGCCTGGCAGAGTGTGTGTCATTCAAATAAAAGGGGGGAATATTAGAGCCCCTTTTCGACAGAGAGATAAGATAAAAAAAAAAAAACGATTTGATAATTGACACTTTGATAGTTTTGCCTTCGGGGGTCCGACCGGCTACACAGACAAGAATTATCAAACGAATAAATCAGGAAAAAAAGATTCCGTTTTTTTTCTTCTTTTTACACGTCGTCCAACAGCAAATATTTCTTTTAGACGATTTACTGGCCACGTATTATTATTAGTGCGTCAAACTTCTTTTTTATCAGCTCAATCAACGAGTTGGCTGCCGGGCTAAACTCTCTCTCTCTTCGCTTGCGAAATTCTTCCACCTGAGCGATAAAACATTCTCCGGCCCAAAGGCAACATTCTTCTTCTTATCTTACACCAATAAAAATTTAAAAAGTGAAGGAAAAAGTTTCACATTTCTCCGAAGACTAAACGGTGGCCATCAATTGCTGCTGATTAAAGACGCTTACGTGTTATATGATTATCTCTCGTTATAGTTACTGGACCTCATCATCCGAGCGCAAACAAAAAGACTTTCATTAGCATCCGCAAACCAGCGTCAGCGGCCGGAGTCAACCAGACGGCCCAGCAGAGCAAACAGCAGTCACTCATCGATCCATCCAGTCATCCCAATTCGATTCCCACCTTGCCAGGGGTATGTTAAAACCCACCATTGTGTTTTTTATTCATCTAAAAAACTTGATAATAATTACATTCGTGTAACCGATTTCAGTCTCTTCCGGCTCTGGACGGACAGCTGAACGCTTCGGCGACGGCGGCCATCACTTGGCTGGTCCCGGCGCTGGGAATCGTCACGATCCTGTCGATCCTGTTTTTGCTGAGGCGTCGGATGCGCAACAAAAAGAAATCGCGACGGGCCGCCAGCTCGTCCGGCGTCGTAGAAAGTCGACACCATCACCACCATCATCATTATCCATCGCCTGGCAAATTGACGGGCAATTCGCTACTGCCGGCCGCCGGGGAAATGCCCGTCTGTCTGACCAAGAACGTGTTGCACCAGGAGCGATTCACCAACAATCCGGAATACGACTGGAACGCGGATAGAGGATCGACGGGCAGCGGAGGCGATACGAGCCAGCTCCTGCAGGCCAGCGGCAGTAGCGGCGCAGGCGACCAGTTCAAACCATTTGTCATCATCCGGCCAGAATGGATCGAATTGAAACAGGAAATTGGAGAGGGCTGCTTTGGCAAAGTCTTTCGTGGATCGCTGCGACGGCCATCATCGGCGCCCAACGCACAACCAGACGACGAACAAGAAGAAGAAGAAGATGAAGAACAAGAAATTCACTTTGATGATGAAGCGGTGGCTGTCAAAGTTTTAAAAGCCGCAGCTGGACCAGCTGCCCAGGAGGATTTGCTCCAGGAAGCTGAAATTATGGTTTCCTTCTCTCATCCAAACATCCTCTCGCTCAAAGGCATCGTCATCAACGGTATATAAAACAGACAAGTCGTCGTCATTAGTCACCCCATACAACTGTCCAAACTTTCCTCCCAGTCCATCCATCCGAAAATAAAGTTCAACTTTAATCCACCCCCTCCCAGCAACCCCCAAAAAGGATAAAACCAAAAAATGGAACACATTTATCACAAAGTTTGTTTCTTTTTGATTGGATTACAGAGCCCAATATTGGACCATGGCTCGTGTTCGAGTACATGGCGCTGGGGGACTTGGCCCAGCTTTTACGGTCCGCCAATGGCAATCTATTTGCCAAAACCAAAACTGCGCATTGTTTGAATCAGGTAAGCTTCACTTCACTCCGCCGGAAGGAGAATAAATAAAACTTTAAAAAAACCCAGAGACACGTACGGGATTGAACCTACTAAATAATAAAAATTCGATTGATCGATAACAGGAGGATCTGCACTCGATCGCGGCGCAAATCGCAGACGGGATGGCCTATCTCTCGTCGCAGCATTTCGTCCATCGCGACTTGGCGTGCCGCAATTGTTTGGTGGGTGAACGACCCCGAGGCGGCGGTCTGGCCGTCAAAATCTCCGATTTCGGAATGAGCCGTGACGTCTACACTTGCGATTACTACAAGGTAAAATATACTCGATTGCCTTTCTGAATAAAGATCAAATTGATAACTATCATTCGATTGAAAAAATCAAAAAGATTGGAGGTTCTCGGATGCTGCCGGTGCGATGGATGGCTCCCGAATCGATCCTCTACGGTAAATTCACGCTAGAATCGGATGTCTGGAGTTTCGGTGTCGTCCTGTGGGAGGTCTTTGCCCTGGGGGTGCAGCCCTATTACGGCCATTCAAACGAACAGGTAATAGAAAAATTCAAAAATTTACAATTTGGCGGGAAGGAAAAAAATTTCAATTTTCTAAATAAAAAAATGTGTTCGCATTTCTTTTTAAAAGGTCGTTAAACTGATCCTACAAGGGATCCTCCTGACTCCTCCTTCTTCAGCCCCGCCCCTCATTTGCCAGTTGCTAAACGGTTGCTGGAAAACACAGCCGGGGGATCGGCTAACGTTCGCCGAAATCCATTCCAAGTTAAAGCGTCGCCCACACTCAAACGACCATCAGGGAACATGGACGACGCAATCGACAACGGTGACCTACGTCCATTTGAGACACAACGAGGACAACAACGTCGATTCCAACGCCGAATACCTTCAAACGCTACCGGACCTGCCCGTCCACCACTACTCCAACACATGAAAATAAAAAAGAGATCCTTTTTTTTCCTGCTTATTTTTCAAAAATCCAAAAGAAAACTTACAAATAAGAAACCCAGTCATTTTCTCTTGAAATTTTTTTAAAGACAAAAAAAGAAGTTAAAGAAAAAACTTAATTTAAAGAAAAATTGTCTCAATGTTGTTCATACGTATTTTACCTGATTTGTGTGTTTGTGTTTTAATTTTTGTGTGTCGAGGGAAAAAAGAAAAAAAAATGTTTCAAAAAAATGACGCACGACGTGCACAGTTTTATGTCGATTTGGAAAAAAAAAGAAACGAAAAAATTGGATCAAGACACGAAAAAAAAGGGGGAATCAAATTTGATGTTGGGCAATGAATCATCATCATGTGGGGGGAAGTGAGAGAGAAAAAATAAGAACCTCGTTTTTAAACTTATTCGATTGGCTCTGATTGCGAGAGTGGGTGTTCCTTAATCATTTTTAGTTTAGCTGAAAGAAGAGAAAAAGATGCAAAAAAAAATGTTTTTCTGGCAAATACAAAAAACCGAGTTCAAAAAAGGAGAGAAAAACGGGCGATGACACACAAAAAAAGCCGAAAAAAAAAAGAGTTTGGTGAATTCCGATCCTACCAATATTCCGGGAAGATTTTTTTTTTTTTTTTTTAGAATAATTAATAAAAAAATTGACAATGACGAAAAATGAGAAAAAAACATATCGGCCTATGTCTTTTTTCCGTGGAGAATCCCGGGGCACAAAAAAAAAAAAAACTCTAAAGGTAAAGTTCGTCCTCTTTTAATTTTTCCTCGAATTAAATATGATTCTATCTTTTTTCTAGATTTTTTTTCCGAGTGTTATTTTAATATACCGCGCATCTTCTATCCCCCATTGTCATTTCTTTTGGTTTTGTTGTTTGTTTGTTTCTGTGTGTTGTTGTTTCTTTTTTTTTTAAAAGCGTTTGCCCATGCCATAATATCCGCCCGGCTGTTGTTGTGACTGCATTGGCCGGTGGGAAGAGTCTTGCTGTTGTTGTTGCCTGGCGCCTCCTGGTCCCGATTGGTTGTAATGTTTCAACATGTTGGGCCCAGTGGGTAAGAGACCGTCAACTTTGGGTCCGTCGGAATGACCGGCCGAGAGGTCGTTGTTGGAACGCTGTTGCTGCTGCCCCGACGAGCTGACCTCACCGCCCGCGTTCCATGACGAGTTCAACGCAGAAGAGTTGAGATGCGGAGCCGGAACGGGGGCAGGGACTGGACCGGCGCCCACAATGCCAGTCCCAACTCCGCCCGCGCTCGAATTCAAAATGCTCAGTATCCTCTGCTGCAATTCCATCGGATTGTCTTGACCACCACCGCCGCCGCCACCCGGAGCAGCTCCACCAGAATTGTATCCTCCGCCTGACATGTAAAACAATTCCAATAATTAATCAATTGATTATTATTCAGACAACACAGAAAAATGTTGTTCTTCTTCTTTGCTACGTTACCTAGAAGATAAGCCGGTTGGCTGCCGGCCAGACCGCCACCGCCGCGAGCATCTTCGGCCATCTGTCGATCACGTCTGTCGCTCAAGTAGCGGATGAGACGGTCGTACTCCATCACCGACAGCGGCCGATTTTCCTGCAACAAATTGATGAGCCCTTGCATGTTGGCGTGGTGAGGCTCCGGTCCGGCCTGCATCTGCATTCCGCCTCTGCCTCTGGAATCGGGGGCGGCAGAGTCCATCAAACCACCACCACCACCGCCGCCTCCGCCGCTGCGCTGTTCGACTCCGCCACGACCTCCACCACCACCACCTCCTATTCCGCCTTGTTGCTGCTGTTGATAGCGCTGCAAGGACGACGACAACAAGGCGAAAGCATCCTCCACCGGAATGTTCCGGTGCTCTGATATATACCCCACGCACACGAACACACAGTTGGTTTTGTTTTAAAACTTGGTTATCAAAAATCATCATTCTCTCCGACACACATAGAAACACAATTTTCAGCAATAAAACAACAAAACGAACACTTTAAAAAAAGCGAGAAATTCAAGGGCGAAAATAAAACGGTCGTCGTAACGTCGCACCGAAAAAAACATCCGAGTCGGGCGAAAAATAAAATAAAAATTGAGCGTTTGTTGAGAGCATGGCTCATTTGTGTCGTGTGGAATGGAAAAAAGAAAAAGGCGAAATGCGATCCGTTGTCGAGAAAAATGAAAACAAAAATAGGAAAAAATGTGAAAACCTTAGACCCTACTTAAGGGAAAAATGACCCGAAAGACTGATCGAATTTCATCGCTGACCAAAAGAGACGCTGTAAGGATTTTTTTAAAAAGAAAGTGCCCAGCAATTGGGGGTGGAGAACAGCACGAAAAACAAAACACTCGAGTAATTTGAACAACGCCAACCTCCGTACTCTCTTCTTTCGCTCTCTCCACAACTCGTAAAAAAAGAAAAAGCCTTTGCACTCGGTCGAAAAATACGGTTAACGAATAATAGTTGTGTAGGCGTTGGACGCTGTTTAACCTCACGACCTCACAACGTCAAATGATTTTTGGAGACGAAAAATAAGAAAAAAATAAGAAAAAATCGCCCCCTATCCGGAATGAAATTTCAGTTTGACTTAACATCGATGACAGAAGAAGAAGAACCTGAAGAGTAATTTAAACTGTTTCAATCGATAAGACTTACCTTCTGGCTGGCCAAACAAGATGTTGAGGGTGATGCTTCCGTGCTCCGGATTGATTGGAGAGAGAACGATGCCGTAGAGAGTGCCTCGAGACGACAAGTCGGCCAGGACCTGGCGAATGGGAATTTCTTCGTGGGGGAAAAGGACGTCGACGGCCAGACCCTGAGATCGGATGCGGCTCTCGATCCGCTCGGCGTACTGCCTCAGCGGTCCTGTTTTGGAAGTGACGACGATTTCAACTTCATTGGCCATGTTCATTCCACTGGGTTTCGGACCTGGCCCACCACCACTGCCGATGGAAAATGCAAATTATTTAGAAAATTAAAACTCTCGAATGGAAGATTGAAAATGTTCGTTACCCGAAATTGCCTCTGTGGTCACCTAGCGGAGGAATAAACGGCTCTCGCGGATGCATGTCTCTTTCACGGTCCATATTGTAAGGAGATCCGTGGTAAGGATCCATCATGTCCATCTGGTCTCTGCCCCAGTCGCGCTGATCTCTACCGTCAAAATCGCGTGACGGACGATCCATGTCACGGTGAGAAGGACCTCCACGCATCATCATCTCGCCATCTCTTCCTCTGGGAGGCATGTCAGGCTCTCTGCCACGCATTGGCATGTCAAATTCTCTTCGTCTGATGGGTGAACGATCACGGTAATTGCCGGGATCGGGTATTCCTCCTCCACCTCCACCACTTCCTCCACTGACACTACTGTTGCCTGGCATAGGAGGGAGACCGTCTTTGCCAGACTTGACATTCTTGACATCTAGAATACATACATACTAAGTGTTAGGCACAACTGGCATGTTTTCACTCTCGACTGCAATTTACCCATTCGGTGAGCAAGGATTTCCATGTTCTGAGCTCCTCTAATGGCATTCTCTGCACTGATTTCATCAGCGTATTGGATGAATCCAAAGCCTTTCAGAATGGATATGCCTAAGTCGAAAGCAACATGCATGATCTGACATTTACAGACAAACTAAACAACAAATCCTACCCATTATGTGTCCGTATTGACTGAAATTTTCTTCTAGCAACTCTTTGGTGAGTCTAGGGTCATTGGTGGGCAGGTTTCCCACAAAAATTCGGGCACTGGCCATTGATGCGTCAGAAGTGTGATTTGAAAGCCTGTCTGCTCCTCTTGGTGGGCCACTATCTCTGCCTCCACCTCTTCCTCGTCCGCTGTCCATATCTCTGCCACCGGAAAACCTTCCATTGCCAACACCACGTCCACGCCGAAAACTCATTTCGTTTCTGATTTTCAAAAAAAATGACAAGTTCAACACACACGTAATTTTCGAGCAAAATAGGCAGTCAAGGTACTCAAATGCAACTAAAGTGAACACTACAACATCAAGTCGAGCAACATGCACTAAAATGATAGCATACCTGCTTTTAAAATGGTAAGATTTTACACTTCGAAATGAAAAGCCGGGATCTTTTTATGTTTGTTGCCTTATGAATGGCGTCCAAAGCTTCTCGCGACGCTGCCAATTCTCACCAAAGATTTCTGATAGCGACTTGTCGTTGAGTTATCGCCCTCGGGACTTGGATTGGGGTTGGTCGATTTTTATTAAAATAAAACGCCGGTTTTCCTCCTCAGTTTCGACGCCTTGGGCCTTAGTTTTTGATACATAAATTATATTAAAAATTAAAAAAACCGGCTACCAGAATTTAATGAAAGATTTTATTATTTCTTTTTTTTTTCAATTTCATAATAAAAAACAAAAAAGAACACACAATTTTTAAAATGTAAGTCCCATATCGGGTGAGGGAGGTCCCGAGCTTTCGGAACTCAATGCCGTCACATCTTCCTTGTGGCGATCTTTTTCGGCCTTTTCTTTTTCCTTCTTTTCACGGTGGTGCTTGTGTTTGTGTTTATGCTTGTGCTTTTTCTTTTCCTTCTTCCGTTTCAACTGCGGCAATATCAAATTCTTCAAATTAAAAATAACGAGTGAAATTAGCACTAAATTCAC
This sequence comes from Daphnia pulicaria, assembly GCF_021234035.1. Classification (NCBI taxonomy): domain Eukaryota; kingdom Metazoa; phylum Arthropoda; class Branchiopoda; order Diplostraca; family Daphniidae; genus Daphnia; species Daphnia pulicaria. The sequence goes on from NC_060916.1 coordinate 12,388,788, forward strand.
ACCTTCTTAAGGCCATCAACACCTAGTCCGGGCAGTGATTGCGAGGTATCCGAGAAGCCACCGATATCCAACGTGGTGGATTCCGTATCGGTAACTGTTTGGGTAATCAAGACTTCCTGCAAACGAAATTAGCATAATCCAAAGTCATTAGAAAAGCTAAGAAATAAAATTTATTATCGGCTATTCGCCGAACCTTGGGTATGCCGGCCACTACTTCCACAGAAGCAACGGACATTCCGTCTTCGCCGAATCCCGAGCCTGGAACGCTGACTTCCATATCCATATGAGATAAGCTGTCCTGTTGTGACACAAATTAAAACATTAGTGATAGTAAATATTAACCAATTTGCTGTAGGTTTATTAAAGATTCTTACGCGGTGGGTCAACCCAGGAATTTCAGCGCTCTCCAAAGCGGTGGGTGGAGCTTCAGCCACTCGTTGATACATGGCGCCGGATAGGCAAGGAGGCTTACGGCGACCATAGAGGCAGTTGTACAGGTCAACGACATCATTTCGAAGCATAGCATCGTGCGATAATTCAACACTAGCAGACAAATTCCACGATTATTTACAGTTTAACAGTGCGGATGAATCAGTAAATACTTCATTAGCTTCCACAGACGTTCCATTACTGGAATAATGTCCAATCGACTGCCTCTACCACGCTCAAACGGCGGATTGCTGGCCAGAAGTGTCAACAGCTCGTGCCTAACTCGAGGCTCAGGATCGTTTTCGATTATTTCAAGAAGAAATTCCCAGTCTGTCATGCGGGAATCTGCTTTGACAACTTCTACCAAAGCTTCAAGGGCTGTCACACGAACATCTAGAAAATTTCAAAATCTCCATAAAAGGTCCAGTCATCGAGTTAAATGAAAAATAACTACCATGGAACTGCCCGTACTGAGCGTAGCTTTTGAACAAATCCGATTTGCTGGGCAGTTGCCCACATTTCTGCAGCTTGCGGATCGCTTTCAAACATCCGACTGTCACCGCAAACTTGTAAGTAGGCAAAAGCTTTTCCAAGTTTAGAGCTCTAGCCACTTCTTCCAGCACTTGGTGTGTCTCCTTAGTCACGGATTCCGGGGTCAACGCCGCTCTGTACATGTTTCAATTTTCCAATCAAAATTTCTGTTTTGACACGGTCTATTTTTAAATTTGTTTCTTACGCTGACTGCGCAACAACGGCAACCACGGGCGAAGCAGTGTTGCCCAGAGCCTCGATCAGTGCGGCTCGGTACCAGCAATCTGACAGGCGATTCTTCGTGTTGTCATTATACTTGAACAAATCTAAAAGGAATCGTAAAACTTCCTGGGGGCAGACACCTAAAGCATTCCTGAGCTGTGCCATGGCGACAGGAATAGTCTAAAGAATACGTACCATAGTTACAGGATTACAGGGAACATACAGAGCTGATCTTGATTTTAAGGTTAACGCATCTATTACCTTTTGCAAAAAGTAGTGCTGAAAGTTGGCAAAGTTATTTTGGCGAACAATGTGCTGGCACGAAAACGAACCGTACAGTTTGCGAAAAATCATGAGCATAGCGGGAGGTCCTGCCCAGCTTGACACCATTCCATTAGCCACCTGTCACCAGCAGACGAGCCAAAACAAATTGAGATTTGAGCATTCTAAATATAAAAATGGCGTCAATAAGGAAACTTACTTTCGCAAGACAATAGGCGGCATCGCAACGGACTTTGTAAAAACAATTCTCATTTTCGATTATGTCTGTCAGCGCCAAACGGGTGGCCGGAGTGGCGAAACGCTCCAGTGCCATAACGGCTTCCATCTGTTGCAAGTCAAAATGACTTTTTCCTTTTAAATAACAAACAAACAAACTATAAGAATAGCGCTTCGAACCTGTGCAGTTACGTCTCTTTCATGACGAAGTTGATACTGCCATTGGTAATCCGGCTGGGAGATTTCAACTGCCCTCAGCAGTGACATGTCCGGATCCAGACGTATCCACAAAACAGGCGAATCGGCACTAAAAGAATTGAACAGAAATTATTTTAATACGATTTGGCAATAAATAGCGAGGGTTAAACTCACTCCATGGCTGAGAGATCCATGTCGACCTCTTCTCCTGTGCACAACGGAATCTTCTTTTTCTTGTTTCGTCGGGATTTCGAGTGGCAAGTGAGATCGTTTTTGGCAACCGAGGACTCAATTTGCAAGGTGTGACGGAAAGTGCCGTCGAGTTCCTGCAATGCCACGACCAGAGGCCCGACGTAACGACGTAGACCTCGCGCCGGCTGAGCTCCGCTAGCCGCATCCTGTCGAATTTCCAACTCGACCGTGTTCCTGCACTCACCCAAAATAAGTCAAAATCCACATCAAGATTCCAGGTTGTGATTAATGATTACTAACCTTTTTCGATTGAAAACAAAACTGAGCTGAAATCGAGCATGGCCTCCTTGGCGGACCCAAGTATCAACAAAAACGCCAATGTCTTTGCCCGTCACAGTGAAAATAGCCTTGGCAAAAGTGGCGGTCGATATCAACATGGCGCCCCATTGGTTGGCTTGGCATTTCTGCTGCGACGCTTGGACCGCAAGTGAGAGCTGCTTATTAAACACCTAATGGAAGCAAAGATTACATTAGTACACAAAATAGTTAAAGAGAATTTTTATAACAAACCTGGATCAAAAGTGGTTGACCGATTCGCAACTCAAGCATCCGCAAAACCAGGTGAGCCTTCTTCCGCATCATGCTGGCGTGTCGTGGAGTTACTGTGTGAGCCGAATGGGGCCAAAAGTAAAACGAATCTGGACTGCGGATGGGCTGCTGACCGCCTCCTGAGGTAGGAACAACACTACCAGGCGGTTTACTGGCATCTAGAATAATTCCACCAACTTCTTCCTCGTATTTGATGACTTCATCCAGCTCCTAAAAATATTTGTATTGAAGAAATTTTAGTTTGAGCATGGGCTTGATGAGACAATATTAGCAAACCTGGTGAATCCAATGTCGGTATTCATTGTTTCCAAAGAGTTTCTTGAAATGAAGTCCGGATAAATAGGACGAAATGCCTTGCGTCAGCCAAGCATCATTCCAACCCTGGCGGGAAATAAAGCACGTGTAGAACTGTTCGGCTACGGAAATAGAAATCACGTTTCGCGAGGCGTACGTCTGCTCCAGGTAGGGAGTAGATTGTAAAAGTTCCATGTTCATGATGGATAAAGTTGAAAAGGAACTGCAATCCCTGTGAATCGTAAAATAAAAATTAGATCAATGAATTTTTTAAAGGTAACAAATGATTTTCAATTACTTGGAGGCTACATCGACGTATACAGTTTTGCAAAACGAATATGGATATCGGGTGCCAAGTAGCTCTTCGTAGAACTCAAAGGTTTCATGTACGTAACGAGCTGTTGAACGCAGAAAAGGCATCAGCGGAGGAAGGCAAAAATGAGTCAATTCTTGCATGTACGGATCCACTAAAATTTCAAATGGCCTGATACAAAAATGTAAGTTAAATTACATGACCAAAATTTTCATTTAATTTAAAATTACCCAACAGCTAGTCCGATATTAGGTGCCGCAGTCGGCATGGAAAGTACGTAGTGAAATGTTTTCCGTCGAAGGTCTTGGGTGTAGACTACCTCCGTCAAGTCACCGCACGAGACGGCCGTCATGGAAGCATCTACAGTGAACTCGAGTTTCCACGTACAAACCTAGCGTTCAGAATGTATCACGATATAGAAATATGCTTACAATCGAAAATAAGAAATTGTTTACGTTCTGACCTCTGAATACGAATCGATGCAAGGAAACCACAATCGTGCTGAATTCTCCCAGCCATAAGAAAACATATGGGCGCATCGCTATGATAGATTATTATTTTAGGTACATGAATTTGCAATACAAAAGTTTGAATACACACCTCTGCTAAAGTCCCTTCTCCAGCAGGCACAACAAAATGAAGCCCACCTGCAGGTTGTTCCAGAGAAAATTCAATACCAATTCTTAGTGAACGACCCTCTGTCATCAGGTGCTGTGCTTCTGGAGGTATTCTGATAACAAGTTCACCCAAATTTGCATCAGGATCAGTGGAAGATACCGCTTCCTGATGTGCTGGTGTGAAAGCATCAAGACTTTTTCTACAACAATATGAACATTAAATCACATTACACAGGGTGATGTGAGTCCAGACTTACGTGGGGGAATCTGAGCAGATTTCTTGGGTCGGATCGAAATATTGAAACTGTAGTTCCACATTATCGTTAAGGGTGATTTTATATATTCTGCATTGTTTTGCATTCAGAAAGACTTGCCGGAATTCTTTCTGGGGCAATAATGTCAACTCCACAAATCCCTACAATCATGAGACTGAATTAGTAAGATGTAGGTGGTTGAAACAGAAAGATTGATTCAACATACAATAACACTCTTTGTTTGAAGATTGATTCCAGTTAAGCTCAATATTTGATGAGCTGCAAAATGAGAATTATGTTAGAACTTAAATTCACCTAAAATGTAATCTTTATTTAACAGTATCAGAAAATACCTAATTTGTATGGTCTTTGAGGAATTGTAGGACCTGTAATGCTGATGGAACTCGAGTTGGACACATCATTGTCTCTTTCGGGCACCTTATCTCGCTTTATCTTGGGTATTTTCTTATCCATTTTTCATCGAAATCTCCAACTTATTCGACGAGTCTAGTTTTTTTCCCATAAAATCAAACAGCACTAGCGATTTCATAAAGTTGATCGGCCCATTATCGTTGATTGAACGAGCCGACGCCAAATCAAAAACACGAATGCTGTCTGCTAGTTTCGTTGCCATGCGACCATTTTTAAACGTCAGAACTTTCTTTGAAAAACTTCGCTTAAAACATGCTTAAAATTTGACTTTTTTGACTTACCAATAATTTGAATCAATTTTCTCTAAGAGTCAAATTTCAAAGTCGTATTCAATTAATCAATGCATTAGTAGATTCAGTCAGTTTAGTTCGCGCGCATATTTCCAATGTAATGCAAATGAATGAATGCTTGCAGATTATATGTATTAGTAGGTCCCAGATTTTATATGCTGGTTAATAATAATATTTAAAAACTTCAAAAGCTAAGTTCAGCAAAGTTTTCAAATAGCTACATATTAGGCATACAGTTCATCGAAAACTAGCGAACAAATGTTTTGCTTGAATTGTGCATCAGTTGAAGTTGAAAAAATGATTTAAAGGGGGAAAATGGTCCATTAATAAAACACTTGGGTACATCACTTTCTCAAGCACACAAGCCATCGTTGTTTGCGGTTCCCGTGGGGCAGGCGGAACCGGCCGTCCCTTGCTTATAAACCGGAGAGCCGAGCCAATTGCCAGTTGGTCCATAGTTGCAAACGTAGAACCTGTTATAGGGAAATCCTGGTCCAAAAAACCTAAACAAATAAAAAAAAGTCTTAGCCAAAAATTTAAACAAAAATGCAATGAAATTTCTTACGGCCGTAGATTGGTAGTATGCAACTGCACAACCCACAAGATAAGTGTCAGCCCATACTACTTGCGTGTAGTGTCCAATAACGTTGGGTGGACTTTGACTATCCAGACAAAAATATAGATAAATTATTCAACACTATTTAGTAACACTTATTAGATATTAAATTTAAAAATCACTTATTACGGAAAGCTTGTGACAAAAGTTGGTCCCATGTCTTTTACTTCATTGTACCACTCGGTTACTGCTGCATTCCAGTCTGAAGTGCCAAGGGTGTCGGCGGAAGACGCGCCAATGTAAATATTCTGACCCACTTGAAAACGAGCTATCGAAAAGACAATGCAGTATGTATAATAGTTGCTAATTTTCATCGTTTTAATGGAAATTTACATACGAACGTTTCTGCAACTGTCGTGATCGTACACACACTGTTGGGCGTGGGCTGCAGCCATGACAGCGAGTTCATGATCCCATTTCTAAAAATTACAAAATCATTCCGAGATTTCTGAAAATTATAATTTGATGACTCAGAGCAAGAATCAACTGTGGCAAGTGGACATACCAACTCTCTCATGTTGGACGCAGGGGGTTGAGGACCTGGACTTCCTTGGGTCTCAAGTCCCTTCGCAACTTTACGTCGGTAATCGTTGTGCGCTCCCAAAATGGTGACGACATCTGCAGCGCTGACATTCGATTTTGCTGGATAGGCCGGTTGGCAAGCCGGTCCCCAACTAGTGTTCTATAAAAAAGACAAAGTCCTCTCTTTGTTAGACACTATCTTGTGGTGCACGTTTGTTCAAATATGTACTTCAACAAATAAATTTAGAAATTTAATTATTGAAGAGGATGATACATACCGAATAAACGCAGAGCGTGTTACTGGTCGGCACGGTGCATGTATTAATATTGCAGTAATCAGTAGCAGGAGTACGAGCAAGAGTTGTCGTGCTGGTTGGCATCAGTGTAGACACGCTAGCGGGTTTAAAAGTTGTCGTCTCCGGATTACGCGTTGTTACAGTTGATGGATCCAAGGTAGTTGCATCAGTTGGCTTCATAGTAGATGGTTTCATAGTAATCGGCTTCACAGTAGTCGGATTAATATTCGGCTTCCCAGCACAACCTGCTTTCACTGTAGTTGCCTTAAGAGGTGCCATATATCACGTCGGAAAAAGAAATTGTATTTATTCCAGAAAATTATCAAATAATGTAGCTAGCTGTGTGGGAAAAATAAAGAGAACAATATTCTTACTGAAAAAACCAAGAAGCAAGCGGCAGCAACCAGGACTGTAGCGGTAAAGGTTCTCATTTTGAAGCGTCGCTGAAACGGCGGATGCCCAAAGTGGAAAATCAACTTCGAATGTGTCGTTATTTATACACATCACCCTCGCAATAGATTGCACTAGCGTTTCCAAAGAACGTTCACGTTGGCTATACTTTTTCAGCAATAAAAAAAAATAAAAATAAAAATAAACAGCTGTCAATAGAAACACGCAAGCATATAAGGTATTCAAATTAACGGTAGCTGATTTTGACAAACCGAATTAAGGCGGTGTCATTTGAAAGCATATGGATCCACGAGAAAGGGGTTCAGATATCTAGTTTTGACATCGAATCCAACCTTTTCGTATTCAACGGATAGTTCTAGTTGCCACATGTTATAGTTGGCACACACATACGTGTCGTTATTCTGAAGGATTTAGTCTGAAAATATGTTTTGAAAATAAGCAGGAAAATCCTGCACTTGTGCTTGCCACATGCCCTTAGTCACGGCGTATAACAAAGACAGAAACTGACGGAAAGCAGCTCTCCCTTGGGAATAAACAGGAGAACCGAGCCAATTGCCAGTATGTCCATAATTATAAACGTAGAACCTATTATAGGGAAATTCTGGTCTAAAGGTCTAAACAAATAAACAAAAAGGCTTAATAGTCTATAATTCAAAAAAACAAAAAAGCGATGAAATTTCTTACGGCCGTAGATTGGAAGTAAGCCACTGCTCAACCCACAAGATAAGTGTCCGCCCATACTACTTGTGTGTAGTGTTCAATACCTTTTGGTGGGCTCCTGGGCTTGCACTATCCAGCAAAGAAAAAATATAGATAAATTATTCAACACTATTTAGTAACACCTTTAGTTATTAAATTCAAAATCACTTACGGAAAGCTCGCGGCATAAGTTGCGTCAATGTCTTTAACTTCACTGTACCAATCGGTTACTGCCGCATTCCAATTAGAAGTGCTATTAAGGGTGTCGGCGGAAGACGCGCAACCACTGTGAATATTCTGACCCACATTGAAACGAGCTACCCAGGGGTTAATGCAGGATATGAACAAAAGTTACATGTTTTCGTCGTTTAAATGGTCTTAATTCTACTTACGAACGTCTCTGCATGTGTCGTGTTTGTAGTACACACACTGTCGGGCGATGGTTACAGCCATGACAGCAAGTTCCTGATATCCAATTTCTAAATAACAAAATTATTCTGAGATGTGTTACAATTTAACTTGATGAATCGGAGCAAGAGTCAATTGTTGGCAAGTGGACATACCAACTCTCTCATGTTGGATGCGGGAGGTTGAGGACCTGGATTTCCTTGAGTTTCAAGACCCTGCGCAATTTTACGTCGGTAATCGTTATGCACTTTCAAAATGGCCACGATGTCGGCATTGGCAACGATCGTTTGATGTGGATAGGCCGGCTGACAAGCCTCTTCCCATATGGTATTCTAATACAAAATGACGAGGAAAAGTATTAGTTTCAGTCTTTTCTTGTTTATAACACACTATACGTATCTCGATTGCATGTTTTATCTTTACTTTAACAAATAAATTGAGACAAACTTATTGAAGTAGATGTCTAATACCGAATATTTGCAGAGCGTGTTATTGGTGGCACGGAGCATGTATCAATGTTGCAGTAGTCGGTAGCAGGAGATGGAGTAAGAGTTGTCGTCTCCGGATTAAGGGTTGTTACAGTTTCCGGATCTAAGGTAGTTGCATCAGTTGACGCCACATGCATTTAGTCGCCTCGTACAATCCGGCTTCGATAAGCTGTTGCCTACCAAATGTTTTTGTGGGGACAACGGCCTTTACCATACTACTTGTGTGTTTATGCCAATGGATTCTCCTCGCTGCTCATTTGAGTCGTGTAGATTTTCGTGCCAAAAGGGTGACGGTGGCCAGAGTAGCCAAACGTTCCAGTATCATAATGACTTCCATCTGTTGTAAGTCAAAACAGAGTCAAAATAACTTTTTCTTTTAAATAACAAAGAAACAAACTATAAACTATAAAAATGACATTTCAAATACAATTACAAATTAACGGTAAGGCTCAACTTACTTAAACATGGCTGAAATCCATGTCGACCTCTATCTCCTTCTGTGCACAAGGGAATCTTGCGCAAGATGACCGCAAGTGAGAGCTGTTTATTAAACACTTAATGAAAGTAACGAAAGTACGGGAAATTGGAGAGTCCGGATAAATAGGACGAAATGCCTTCGCGTCAGCCAAGCATCATTCCAGCCTTGGCGGGAAATAAAGAACGCGTCGTTGACTTGAAATTGAAATTTTTATCACATCTCAACGCGTAGCATTGTTACAAGATTAGCCTACCATTCCGAATTTCCATTTGATTTAATTTTAAGATTCATATTTTAAGGTTGTGGTGCACTGACGCCAAAGGTAAAAAAGAGGGGTAAAAACTTGCTGGCAATGGCAGCAGATGACGAAAGAAGGCGACTTTATAGAGAAGAATCGGCGGAGTCAGACAGAAATTCAGTTGCGAATAAAGAGATTTAAAGCTTTTGCATAATTAATCAATGCATAATAGTAGATTTAGTCAGTTTAGTTCGCGCGCACATATTTCTAATGTAATGCAAATCGGCAAATGAATGAATGCTTATTGCTGATTAGATGTATTAGTAGGTTCCAGATTTTATGTGCTGGTTAATAAAAAGGTTAACATGAAATAACTGCATATTTTGCCTGTAGTTTAAAACTAGCAAGCAATTGTTATGTTTTGATTTTTGAATAGTGTATCAATTGAAGTTGAGAAAATGGTTAAAGGGGAAAATGGTTCAGTGATGGAACGCTTGTGTATATCGCTTTCTCAAGCACACAATCCACCGTTGTTTGCTGTTCCTGCGGGGCAGGCGGAACCGGCTGTCCCTTCAGAATAAACGGGAGAATCGATCCAATTTCCAGTTGGGCCGTAGTTGCAAACGTACATTCTATTATAGGGAAATTCTGGTCCAAAAACCTAAACAAATAAACAAATTCTCAGCATAAAATTAAAACGAAAAATTCAATTTCAGACAAATTCCTTACGGCCGTAGATTGGAAATAAGCAACTGCACAGCCAACAAGGGAAGTATCCGCCCATACTGCTTGCGTGTAGTGTCCAATTACTTTTGGTGGGTTTGATCTATGCCGAAAGAAAAAACAAATTAAACATGCATTATTACATATGAATTACCTTGAAACAAAAAATTCAAAGTCACTTACGGGTTGGATTGGACATAAGTGGTGTTCATGTCTTTAACCTCGTTGTACCAAGAGGTTATGGCTGCATTCCAGTTGGAAGTGCCAAGGTTGTCGGATTGAGACACGCCAATGTACAGATTCTGACCCACTTGAAAACGAGCTATCACAGGGAATCACGAAGAATGTTTTCATAAGGCACGAGTCATAACTCAAAATTTTTTTTTTTTAATTGAGATTCTACTTACGAACGTCTCTGCAAGTGTCGTGTTCGAACACACACTGTCGGGCGAGGGCTGCAGCCATGTCGGAGAGCTCTTGGTCCCATTTCTAAGACAAATAAAATCATTCAGAGTTTTTTTCTTACAATTCTAACTTGATGAATCGGAGCCAGTATCAATTGCTGCGGTGGACATAGAGGCAAGTGGGCGTACCAATTCTCTCATGTTGGACGCAGGGGGTTGAGGACCTGGACTTCCTTGGGTCTCGAGGCCCTGCGCAACTTTACGTCGGTAGTCGTTGTGCACACTCAAAATGGTCACGATGTCGGCATCGGTCACGATTGAACTAGTTGGGTAGGCCGGTTGGCAAGCCGATCCCCAAGTAGTGGTCTGGGAAGTAGAGAAATTGTGTCACTTTTAGGTCATTGTTTAACACCTTAATTGCACAAATTTTAAAATTATTTAAGCTTCAACTGTTTAGCCTACTGAATATTTGCAGAGGGTGTTATCACCCATCGATCTCCCACCCCACCCACATGTACTGATGGTGCAGTAATCAGTTGTCTGAGCTTCCTGAATTTCATCACATCAGAAAAAGAAATAATCAACTAGAGACAAACTATCAAATAACTTTAATGGGTAGGAATAAAAGAAGACAAGAAAATTCTTACAGGAAAAATCGAGAAGCAGGCGGCGGCAATCAGGAATGAGGCAGCCAAAGTTTTCATCTTGTAAGCGTTGCTGCTGAAGTTGTGGATTTCACTTTGTGAATCAACTCCGAACCGCTCCGAACCGTGTCGGTATTTATACAGATTCCATGTCCCTTAGATCCAAGGTATTTTTAGCGAGCCTGCACTTTTCAAACAAAGCTGCGGATTCACCTGCTGTACGGAATCGGACCCAAAGTGACCGCGAAAGCTGTCGTGTATTGGCACAAAAACTTAAACGGTGTCACCTGATGAACGCGGAGGTATCCAAATACATGGTCTACCTGAGGTACGTCAACGAAAAGGGCTCGAAATATCTATTGGTTGACCAAAAACCAATGCTCCATTACGAACTACACATACTTGTCCTCGTTCTGAACTATTCAACATGAAAATACGACTGAAAAGAAAGAGAAAAATAAAACCTGCACTTGTGTTTGCCAAATGTGTTTCGTCGGGTCGTACAACCAAGTGCCGGAAACTGACGAATTCGCCATAGCTTTTATTTCTAACCACCATGTTTGATGTGCTCAACAACCTTTACCACACTTGTGGTATAGGGTCACTGATGTGTGTGTATTCAACGAATCTGCTCAGTGCTCACTGCTTTTTTGAGAAGCGTGGCTTGTACAAAAATATTGATTATTATTTATTTTTAGCAAGACTTTAAAGTCTTGCTGCTGACTGATTAAATTGGATTTCTTAGATTGGCAAAATATGGAAAAGATAATTGCCAGCACTGATCGTCAAGATACTGACTGCGATACCAATCTTAAAGTTACGAACTGCGTTCAAGCGCACAAGCCGTTGGTGTTAACAGTACCTGGCGGGCAGGCGGATCCGGCAGTTCCTTGCAGATAAACCGGAAGGTTGATCCAATTGCCAGTTGGGCCGTAGTTGCAAACGTAGAACCTATTATAGGGATACGCTGTTCCAAAAGTCTGAACAGAAAAAACAAAGAAACAAAATTTTAGCTCAAAATTCAGAAAACGTAATTGAAATTCCTTACGGCAGTAGATTGGAAGTAGGCCACTGCACAACCGATGAGATAAGTTTCCACTCATATCACTTGCGTGTAATGATAATTAACAATCGCTGAGCTCTCTCGGTATTCATTGTTACCAAAGAGTTTCTTGAAATGAAGGCCAGATAAATGGGACGAAATGCCTTGTGTCAGCCAAGCATCATTCCAGCCTAGCAGGAAATAGAGCACGTGTAGAACTGAACTGAAATCGACATTTTTATCATTTCTCATCGCATCACATTATTACAAGATAACCATACCAATTTTCAAAGTGATTATTTGATTTTATCTTAAGATTCATATTTTAAAGTTTTGCATTAATAATCAATGCATAATCATGCATTCAGTCAGTTAAGTTCGCGTGCATATATTTCTAATGTAATGCTAATGCTAAATGCTGATAGATGTATTAGTATGTTCCAGATTTTATGTGCTGGTTAATAAAAAGGTTAACATGAAATAACTGCATATAAGGCCTACAGTCCATTATAGAACACTAGCAAGCAAATGTTAGATTTTGAATAAACTGCATCAATTAAAGTTGATAAAATAGTTAAAGGGGGGAAAAATAGATCAGTGATAAAACGTTTGGGTATGTCACTTTTTCAAGCGCACAAGCCATTGTTATTTTTGGTTTCTTTGGGGCAAGCGGAGCCGGCTTTTCCTTGCTTATAAACAGCAGCGCCGGGCAAATTGGCAGCTATCGCGTAGTTGCAAACGTACAACCTAATATAGGGAAACTTTGGCCCAAAAATCTAAACAGATAAAAAAAATCGTCAAAATAAAAAAATAAGTTAAATTTCAGCCAAATTTCTTACGGCCGTAGATTGGAAGTAAGTCGGTGCACAACCCACAAGATAAGTTTCCGCCCATACTACTTGCGTGTAATGTCCAATTTCCATTGAGGGGTTTTAGATTTCCACTATCCAGAAAAAATAAAAAATAAATATAACAAAAATCAAAGGAATAAATAATTGAAATGCGAGTTAACCTTATTTAAAAAATTTAATTACTTACGGATAGCTCGTGACATAAGTTTTTTTTATGTTTTTTACTTCTTTGTACCAATCGGCTACTGCTTTATTCCAGTTTGAAGTGCCAATGTTGTCGATGCTGGACGCGGCAGTGTAAATATTCTGACCCACCTGATATTTAGCTATCGGGGGATAATGCAGTATAGATTGTGATTACATGTTTTTGTAATATAAATGAAATTGTACTTACGAACGTTTCTGCAACCGTCATGGTCACCGATACACTGTCGGGTGAGGGTTACAGCCATGGCAGCGAGTTCCTGATCCCATTTCTAAAAATTACCAAATCATTCTGAGATTTTATTACAATTCTGACTTGATAAATCGGAGAAAGGATTAATTGTTGGCATGCGGACGTACCAACTCTCTCATGTTGGATGCAGGAGGTTGAGGACCTGGACTTCCTTGGGTCTCAAGACCTTGCGCAACTTTACGTCGGTAATCGTTGTGAGCTGTTAAAATGGTGTTGATGTCGGCATCGGTCACGATGGATTTGGTCGGGTAGGCCGGTTTGCAAGCCTTTCCCCAAGTTGGACTCTACCAAATGACGAGGAAAAGAATTAGCTTCAGTCCTTTCTTTGTAACACACTTTCACGATTACATCTTTTATCTGATACCTAAACGAGTGTCAATGCCCAGCAGAAATCGTCGATCAAGTTTGCGACCGTTAATCATGTTCCCGGAATCATCAAGTGTACATTCTATCATCGAGTAACTGAGATCGCGGATGTGGATCAAGCGTTTCTGCCGAGACATTTCAATTGCCATATATGTTCGTGATAAGGGCTTAAAATGCCCAGTTCCATTTTGACATGGATTTTTATTTGTTCGCCTGATATATGAATGCCACATATTATAGAGCCCACACGTACGAGGTGTTGTTCTGGGGGATTCAATATGAAAATATGTTTTTGAAAAAAAAGCAGGATAAACCTGCACTTGTGCTTGCCACATGCCATGAGTCACGGCGTATGACTAAGACAGAAACTGACAGAAACTGACAGAAAGTTTATGCTAAATAGTCAAATGTTTTGTGGCGACTTTGTAACGGCCTTTACCATACTTGTGTGTCGTTTTATGCCAACGGATCTAGTTATACTGCCCGTTGGAAACGTGCATATTATCAGATATTTTTTTTACTTATCAAAGATGCTTATGACTTATAATGATTAATAATTGAATTATAAAACTACTCTCCAGGATCTTATAGGCGCCGAAAAATCAGTGTTCAAACAGACAAGCCGTTGCTTTTTAAAGTACCTACGGGGCAAGCGGATCCGGCCTTGCAGATAAACCGGAAGGTTGATCCAATTACCAGTCGGGCCGTAGTTGCAAACGAGAGAACCCATTATAGGGATAAGATGGCCCAAAAACCTGAATAAAGAAATTATCTTATCAGTGAAATCCCCAAAAATTGCAATTTCAGTCGAATTTCTTACGGCCGTAGATTGAAAGTAAGCAACTGCACAGCCAACAAGAGAAGTATCCGCGTGAAGTGTCCAATTACTTTTGGTGGGCTTGATCTGTGCCGAAATAAAGATTCAATCAGATTGCATGTGAGTTAACCTATTTTTTTTCGAATTCAGCAAAATCACTCACGGGAAGGATTGGACATAAGTGACGTTCATGTATTGAACTTCATTGTACCAAGAGCTTATTGCCGCAATCCAGTCTGAAGTGCCAAGGTTGTCGCCGGAAGACTCGCCAATGTACAAATTCTGACCCACTTGAAAACGCGCTATCGCGGGGTATTAGTTTTTATAAGCCGTTAGCGGTAATCATTTAATTTCAAAAATATTAATCCTACTTACGAACGTCTTTGCAAGTGTCATGCAGAGATAAGGAGATGGGACACATAGTAGGGAATGCCGCCATGACACTTTTCGGCGCGCCATCTAGCGGCTAATGCCCTCCCTTCATCATTAGTAGCCGAATTCCCAGTAATTCTGGCCCCGGTTGATTTGAAGTTTCAACTTTCAAGGGAAACCCAGTGGAGGACTCGTAGGATATAGCGAAATTTGCCTGTATAGTACGTTGCCAATCCCCTCTAGCATGAAAAAATTATGGCATGTCACCATAACAAATATTTGCGAGCGTTTGCTGGGCTAATTCTTAGATGTTGATTTTATTGTAAGGTAACAAGAATCAAGATGTCTGTTTTGTTGATAAATGGGAACGGTCCAACTCAAAATCTTTTTCATCAATCAGATTGAAAGTGACTCAAAAGAAGGGAACGGTCCAACTAAATTCTTCATTCACAGTCCATGACTATATTACAAGTACTGTGAATAAGAAATTTATTTGGACCGTTCCCTTTTATACATTTATGCAGTCCATGACTTTATTACAAGTACTGTGAATAAGAAATTTATTTGGACCGTTCCCTTCTATTGGGTTATTTCAAACATATTCTTGATGTAAAATGGTTAAAGTTGGACCGTTCCCAATTACACTATCAAGGTCTATTTCATCAAGAATATAAAGATGTGTTGAAATATTATTAGGGAACGGTCCAACTAAAATCCTACTCCACAGCCTGACTTCATGTAAAGAGACTGGAATAAGAAATTTAATTGGACCGTTCCCTTTTTTTGAGTCACTTGAAATCTTATTCTTGATGAAAAAGGGAGTTAGAACATTGTCATTGAGTTCACCAAAGTTACTTAACACATAGGCTAATCTTCTTGATTATTATTATCTTACAATAATATCTATATTTTATTAAAAGAAGATAAACTCTCACTAATATTTGATGCGATGCCATGTCATGTTAGGCGAGGGGCAATATACGAGCATCATACCCTTATGAGTGTCGTCCTGCTCTAGCTTCCTTTCCCAAAATTCAAACAAGCCGCCAAGCCTACAGTGCCTTTGAGGGGGGATTGCTGGGAATTCGTCTGCTAATGATGAAGGGCGGGCATTAGACGCTAGATGGTGTCGCGGAAACTGTCATGGCCGCTTTAACACGGCAGTGTCCCATCTCCTTATCTCTGGTGTCATGTTTGTAGTACACACACTGGTGGGCGTGGGCTGCGCCATCTCGTAGAGCTTTTGGTCCCATTTCTATAAAACAAATCAAATCATTCTGAGATTTTTTTTTTTTACAATTCTAACTTGAGTCTCATAAGGCCCTGCGCAACTTTACGTCGGTAGTCGTTGTGCGACTCCCAATATGGTCACGATGTCGGCATCGGTCACGGATCGATTCTTTCGGATAGCCCGGTTGGCAAGCCGCGCTCCCCAACTGGTGTTCTAGGAAAATGAAAAATTGTGTTCGTTTGTCTTGATCACCTGAATTGCATAGATTCTAAAATTATTTAGGCTAAGCTTCAACTGTTTACCGAATATTTACAGAGCGTGTGTTCCGTTGGCACGGAGCATGTGCTGGTGGTGCAGTCATCAGTTGTCTGGGCTTCCTGAATTTCATCACGTCAGACAAAGAATCAATTAATTATATACAAACTATCAGATAACTTCAATGTGTAGGAAAAGAGAAGGCAAGACAATTCTTACAGCAAAAATCGAGAAGCAGGTGGTGGCAATCAGGACTAAGGTAGCCAAAGATCTCATCTTGTAAGCGTTGCTGATGCTGAAGTGGGGGATCAACTCCGAACCGTGTCGGTATTTATACAGATAAAAAATATTTGTAAAGAACATCCTTGCCTGCACTTTTCAAACAAAGCTGGGCATACACCTGCTGTACGGAATTGGACCCAGAGTGATTGTGTATTGCTGTGCACAGAAACTAAACCGGTGTCAACTGATGAACGCAAAATATTAAAATACCTTGTCTACCTCAAGATATGTCCACTGTGAAAATACGACTGAAAAGAAACAGTCAAATAAACCTGCACTTGTGTTTGCTAAATGAGTTTAGTCAGGTCGTACTTTAACGAAGTGCCGGAAACTGTCGAATCCGTCATAGAAGAGCTTTTTTCTAACCACAGCATGTTTTATGTCATCAACAACCTTTACCACCATACTAATTGTGTGTGTATACCAACGGAATCTTCTAACTGTCCGTTTGAGAAGCGTGGCTTGCACATACATGTTTCATTTTATTTTTAATTTTTTGTTATAAGCAAAAGTTGCTGCTGACTGATTAAATGTATTGTCAAACTACTACACTTGCACTGTTAATAATACCTCACATTTTTCGAGACGTACAGTCCTCGGAAACCGGGCACCTGGAAACGTATATTATAATCTACGAAAATCGAGACGTGTTTTCCGTCTCGCAAATCGTGAGTAATAATCGTCCATTCTCAAATAAAAGATTAGAATTCTGTAGGAATAGAACTCGGGTCTCCGGCATCACAGTCGGATGCTGATCCGCTGTGCCATTTCTATATGTTGTAAATGACTGTACCTTTTTGATATATTTTAGGCTGTTTTTTTAACTAGACAAAAGGAAGGGAAAAAGTAGGAAACAAAAATTGAGAATGTACATTTTTGGTCGAGACGTGCTATTGAAAATCGAAGGTTATAACTACCGAAACGGAGAACCTACCGATTTTAGAGACCCAGTAACATTTTTCGTTAATATCGTGTACCCAAATACGAGACCATTTCTTAACAGTGTGGATTTCATAGATCGGCAAAATTGGGGAAAAAATAATTGCCAAGACAGATCATCAAGATACTGACTGCGTTACAAATCTTAGGGCAAAGTCACACGAACTGCGTTCAAGCGCACAAGCCGTTGTTGTTTACAGTACCTGCGGGGCAGGCGGATCCGGCAGTTCCTTGCAGATAAACCGGAAGGCTGATCCAATTGCCAGTTGGGCCGTAGTTGCAAACGTAGAACCTATTGTAGGGATACGCTGTTCCAAAAGTCTGGATAAAACAAACAAACAAAATCTTAGCTCAAAATTCAGAAAACGTAATTAAAATTCCTTACGGCAGTAGATTGAAAGTAGGCCACTGCACAACCGATGAGATAAGTTTCCTTGGGTGTAATGATAAATTTAACATTCGGTGAAGTTGCTCTGTCCAGGGAAAGGAAAGAAAAACAACCCAAAAGAGAATATTATATCGCACATAATTGCCCTTATTCAATTTAGAATCACTTACGGTAAGCTCGTAACAGCAGCGGTACTCATGTATTGAACTTCATTGTACCAAGCGGTTACTGCTGCATTCCAGTTTGAAGTGCCGAGAATGTCGCCGGAAGACCCGGCAATGTAAACATTCTGACCCACCCTGAAACGAGCTATCGGGAGAAAATGTGTCGACAAGTAATAATTGCATGTTATAGTCAGATTAACTAAAATTGTACTTACGAACATTTCTGCGTGCTCAAATAGACACTGTTGGGCGTGGGCTGCAGCCATGACAGCGAGTTCCTGATCCCATTTCTAAAAATTACATAATCATTCCGAGATTTTTTAGAATTCCAACTTGTTGCATCGGAGCAAGGATGAATTTTTGGCAAGTGGACGTACCAATTCTCTCATGTTGGATGCAGGCTAGTTGGTATCACTGTAAACTCGCTGGCGGGTTCAAGAGTAGTCGTCTCCGGATTTGGGGTTGTTACTGTTGCTGGATCCAAGGTGGTAGCATCAGTTGGCTCCAAATTAGTTGCTGGATCTAAGGTAGTTGCATCAGTTGGCTTCCCAGTAGTTGGCTTCCCAGTAGTTGGCTTCTTAGTAAAATGTTGCAGCTTCCACAGAAGTTGTTGCCTTAAGTAAAGTCGTTTGATCATGTCAGTAACAGAAATTACATTTACTCAAAGACAAACTACCAAATCATGTAACTGTAAAAGACAAATAAAAACAACAATATTCTTACTGAAAAAACCAAGAAGCAGGCGGCAGCAATCAGGACTGTGGCGGCCATGGTTCTCATTTTGAAGCCTCGCTGAAACGGCGGATCCGGATCCCCAATTTATGGAAATGAACACCGAATGTGTCGGTATTTATACACAACCCATCCACGGTGTTTTCAAAAAACGTTCACGTTGATACTTCCCTTTTTTTGGAAAAAGAATGCAAATGCCTTATAGAAATGACGCTAGCAAAAGGTGTTGACACGAACTATTCAAATTAACGGTTAATGAATTTGAAAAAAAAAATTAGAACCGGGTCATTTGAATGCATATGGATTTTCGTGTTCAACGGATTGCAGCGGATTGCAACGGATGCCACAATTGCCACATGTTCTAGTCGGCCCACGCATAACTGTCGTTGTTCTGGAGGATTCACTTTGAAAATTTATTTTTGTTTTAAATAAATGCAGGAGATAGGGTAAAAACCTGCACTTGTGTTTGCCACATGCATTTAGTCACCTCGTACAGCGAAGTGCCAGAAACTGACAAATCCGGCTTCGATAAACTGCTGCTTACCAAATGTTTTTGTGGGGACAACGGCCTTTACAATACTACTTGTGTGTTTAAGCCAATGGATTCTCCTCGCTGCTCATTTGAGTCGTGTAGATTTTCGTGCCAAAAGGGTGGCGGTGGCCAGAGTAGCCAAACGTTCCAGTATCATAATGACTTCCATCTGTTGTAAGTCAAAACAGATTCAAACTAACTTTTTCTTTTAAATAACAAAGAAACAAACTATAAACTATAAAAATGACATTTTAAATACAATTTATAATTAACGGTAAGGCTAAACTTACTTAAACATGGCTGAGATCCATGTCGTCCTCTCCTTCTGTGCACAAGGGAATCTTGCGCAAGATGACCGCAAGTGAGAGCTGTTTATTAAACACTTAATGAAAGCAACGAAAGTACGGGAAGTTGGAGAGTCCGGATAAATAGGACGAAATGTCTTGCGTCAGCCAAGCATCATTCCAGCCTTGGCGGGAAATAAAGCACGCGTCGTTGACTTGAAATTGAAATTTGTATCACATCTCAACGCTTTATGGCATTGTTACAAGATTAGCCTACCATTCCGAATTTCCATTTGATTTAATTTTAAGATTAATATTTCAATAAGGTTGTGGTGCACTGACGCCAAAGGTAAAAATAAGGGGTAAAAACTTGCTGGCAATGGCAGCAGATGACGAAAGAAGGCGACTTCAGAGAGAAGAATCGGCTAGTCAGACAGAAATTCAGTTGCGAATAAAGAGATTTAAAGCTTTTGCATAATTAATCAATGCATAATAGTAGATTCAGTCAGTTTAGTTCGCGCGCACAAATTTCTAATGTAATGCAAATCGGCAAATGAATAAATGCTTGCTGATTAGATGTATTAGTAGGTTCCAGATTTTATGTGCTGGTTAATAAAAAGGTTAACATGAAATAACTGCATATTTTGCCTGTAGTTTAAAACTAGCAAGCAAATGTTATGTTTTGAATAGTGTATCAATTGAAGTTGAGAAAATGGTTAAAAGGGAAAAATGGTTCAGTGATGGAACGCTTGCTGGGTATATCGCTTTCTCTAGCACACAAGCCATCGTTGTTGGCGGTTCCTGTAGGGCAAGCGGAACCAGCTGTTCCTCGTCTATACCGGTATATCATGGCCAGAAGTGAATATAAACAGGAGAACCGATCCAGTTGCCAGTTGGGCCGTAGTTGCAAACGTAGAATCTATGATAGGGAAATTCTGGTCCAGAAACCTAAACAAATAAAACAAAATCTCAGCATAAAATTAAAACGGAAAATTCAATTTTAGCCAAATTTCTTACGGCCGTAGATTGGAAGTAAGCAACTGCACAACCCACAAGATAAGTGTCAGCCCATACTACTTGCGTGTAGTGTCCAATTACGTTTGGTGGGCTTGCACTACACATAAATAAAAACAAAACAAAAAAACAACGGAATAAATCATTGAATATGTGAGTTCACTTTATTAAAAAATTAGAATCGCTTACGGAAAGCTTGTGACATAAGTGGCGTTCATGTATTGAACTTCATTGTACCACTCGGTTATTGCCGCATCCCAGTCTGAAGTGCCAAGGGTGTTGTCGGAAGACGAGCTAATGTAAATATTCTGACCCACTTGAAAACGCGCTGTCGGGCACAAGTTGCATACAGAATGAGTAATAATTACAAGAATTCGTCATGACAATTGAGATTCAACTTACGAACGTCTCTGCAAGTGTCGTGTTCGTATACACACTGTTGGGCGTGGGCTGCAGCCATGACAGCAAGTTCCTGATCCCAGTTCTAAAAATTACAAATCATTTCGAGATTTTTTAGAATTCCAACTTGATGAATCGGAGCAAGGGTCAATCGTTGGCAAGTGGACGTACCAACTCTTTCATGTATTTTGCAGGGGGTTGAGGCCCTGGACTTCCTTGGGTCTCGAGGCCCTGCGCAACTTTACGTCGGTACTCGTTGTGCACTTTCAAAATGGTCTTGATGTCGGCATTGGTCACGATCGATTCTTTCGGATAGCCCGGTTGGCAACGCTTTCCCCAAGTGGTATTCTACCCAAATGACGAGGAAAAAGCTTCAGGGCTTTCTTTGTAACACACTATCTTGACTGCATCTTTTATCTTGTACTTAAAAAACGAATCGAGACAAAGTTATTGAAGTGGGTGATACTTACCGAATAAAGGCAGAGGGTGTTTTCAGACGGCTTTTTGCATGTACGGATGCTGCAGTAGTTTGTAGTAGTGGTTGGCTTGGTGGTAGTGGTTCGTTTGGTGGTAGTGGTTCGTTTGGTGGTAGAGGTTGGTGGTAGTTTTGGTTTGGTGGTGGTAGTGGTTGGTTTGGGGGGAGTGGTTGGTATTTTTGGTCTGGTGGTGGTAGTGGTTGGTTTGGGGGAAGTGGTTGGTGGTCTTGATCTGGTTGGTAGTTTTGGTTGGGTGGTGGTAGTGGTTGGTGGTGGGGGTTTGGTTGGTGGGGTTGGTTTGGTTGGTAGGGTTGGTTTGGTTGGTAGGGTTGGCTTCCTAGTAACAGATGTCTGAGCATCCTGAATTTATTATAAGATAGTAAAAGAAATTACATTTACATATCCTTCAGTCAAACTTTAAAATAATGTAATAAAGACAACAATATTCTTACTGCAAAAACCAAAAAGCAGGCGGCAGCAATCAGGACTATGGCGGCGAAGGTTCTCATGTTGGAGTGTTGCTGAAACGGCGGATCCCCAAAGTGAAACTGAACACTGAATGCGTCGTTATTTATACACATGGCAAATGGCCATGTTACCTATGCTTCTCCGGCAAAGCAAGGCAGCTGCCATGTTGAATTGACGCAAGTGCTCACAGGAGCTATTCCAAATAACAGTAGAATGATTTTGAAAAACACAAATTAAGGCGGTGTCATTTGAATGCATATGGATCTCCACATGCCGGTCTAAGTTCGGGCATATGTCCACGAGAAGGGCTTCAGATGTTCCGTAGAGCTCGCACATACGTGTCGTTGTTTCGACGGATTCGCTCTGAAAATATGTTTTTGAAAATAAGCAGGACACACCTGCACTGGCATGCTTGCCACATGCCTTGAGTCACGGCGAATAACCAAGACAGAAACTGACGAAAAGCTGTTTCTAACCAAATGTTTGGCGACGACAACGGCCTTTACCATACGGGTGTTTTTATGCCAACGGAATCTAGTTATACTGCCCGTTTGAGAGTTGGAGATATTCTAAAATTTTTTTTTTACAAGCAAAAGTTGCTGATTGATTAAATGTATTATGAAACTACTGCACTAGGATTTTATAGGCGCCAATAAATCAGGGGGAATAATGTCCACGACAGATTATTAAGCTCAAAAACAAATTGAGCCCAAATCACCACAACGATTGCTTGTGTCCAAGTTACACAAGCCGTTGCTGTTCACAGTGCCTGCGGGGCAGGCGGAACCGGATGTTCCTTGCTTATAAACAGCAGAGCCGCGATAATTGCCAGTTGGACCGTAATTGCAAACGTACATTCTATTATAGGGAAACGAAATCTAAATAATCAAAGAAGCAATCGTCTTAGCAATGAAATTTAAAATAGGGCAAATTCAAAAAAATGTCTTACGCTCGTCGTAGTTTGGAAGTAAGCAACTGCACAGCCAACAAGGGAAGTATCTGCCCATACTGCTTGCGTGTAGTGTCCAATTACATTTGGTGGGCTTGATCTTTGCAGAAAGATAAAATGAAACAGAATTGACAGCAGATGAATTAACTACCATTTTTTGTTTTAATTCAAAGTCACCTACGGGAGGGATTGGACATAAGTGGTGTTCATGTATTGAACTTCGTTGTACCAAGCGGTTATGGCTCCATTCCAGTCTGAGTTGCCAGCGGTGTCGGATTGAGACTTGAAAATGAACAAATTCTGACCCACTCGAAAACGAGCTATCACGTGGAATCATGAAGATTATTTTCATAAGACATGAGTCATAACTCAACAATACACATAAGAATTATTTAAAAAATTTAGATTCTACTTACGAACATTTCTGCAAGTGTCATGCTTAAACACACACTGTTGGGCGTGAGCTGCTGCCATGTCGGAGAGCTCTTGGTCCCATTTCTAAAACAAGTAAAAACATTCGGATTCTTTTTTAGACAATTCTAAATTGATGAATCCAAACAAGGATCAACTGTTGGCAGGTGGACATACCAACTCTCTCATGTTGGACGCAGGGGGTTGAGGCCCTGGACTTCCTTGGGTCTCGAGGCCCTGCGCAACTTTACGTCGGTAATCGTTGTGAACTTTCAAAATGGTCACGATGTCGGCATCGGTCACGATCGAACTAGTTGGGTAGGCCGGTTGGCAAGCCGATCCCCAAGTAGTGGTCTGGAGAATAGAGAAATTGTGTCACTTTTAGGTCATTCTTTAACGCCTTAACTGCACAAATTTTAGAATTATTTAAGCTTCAACTGTTTACCGAATATTTGCAGAGCGTGTTATCCCCCACCGAGCATGCCCGTATGAAAACGCCCCTTTGATTAATCACTGATAATTCAAGGATATTAGCTTGATTAATTATCCAATGATTATCGCCATCAAAATTCGGACATGATTATTACTGACTAAGCATAAATTTATCACTGAGAAATGAATGGTTTTTCATTAATTTCCAAATCATATATTCACTTACTTTTGACTGATTTAATGTGAAGTTTTCAATGCTTTTTTATTGATTGATTTTTCAATGCTTGTATCCAATGACTTTTTTTTATAAAATTCAAAAGCTATTTTCCTATAATAGTTTTCTTTCTCTACCAGTTTTGAACTCCTGTTGTCGGTTTTCCTTACCCTTGTTCCCTTTTTTCATTTAATGTATTTACCTATTATCTGTTAGAAATAATTGTAGCACGGGTTGAAATTTTCCGTATCGGGACTTGAACCATCGCTACTTTGATTGATAGCCAGACTCTGTAACCAACTACCTATGACGGTGGACATTCGATAAATGTAGTCAGTTCAAGTATCTATATATCATACGTATCTATATCAGGCGTTGTGATAAACAATTTTTTTTCGAAGAAAAAGAAAAACGTGTTGGTTTTTTGTTTGTTATTTATAATAATTAAAAAATCTTTCACAAAATAATAAAATAACATCTAAGAAAAATGCTAGAAATAGGATAGAGTCCAGTAACGAAATATTTGTCATTGCAAAATCAATTAGCGGAAATTATAACCGAGCCCGAAAAAATCATTCATTTATCACTAGAAACATCATTATATTGTCATTTAGGATATTATCGTTTAAAGTAGGTCTAAAAATTATGGTATCTTCCTTCATATTTACGATGATTGCGCTGTTCGCCTAGGAGTCGCTTTCGCGTTAAACCAAGACTACCACCCGTCTTACCATCATCATATGAAGAAGATACCAACTGAAATCATACTCAGAGTTAAATTCATTGATTCATTTATATAAGCCCCGATCTGGGATTGAACACGGTACCTTTCGATCCATAGGAGCGTGCGATAACCATTGGCCTATGGTTGCACATTCGATTTTATAATAACCATGTTGACATCGCCGTATGTTTCTTACATATGGAAATTCACCCTTAATATCATTGATTTCGACGCAACAAAATAATATAAGTCAATGATTCTTCATAAGAAGAACGTGAAAAGCATTCCAAAGGCCTTTCAGTGATAATTTATTGATATTTGAGAAATAATTTGTAATGGTATTTCATTCACTATGTTCACTATTTAGTAATAATCGGCAATAAAGTCAATGAACTATCAGGAAAATATTAATCGGGATAACCAATGATTTACATTGATAATCAGTGAAAATCAAATGATTCTGGAAATCCCTGTCGTGATATTTGTCAACTGTGCTAGGCTGCTAGCCACTGAAATATCATTACAATTTATGTTTAAAACTTAGTGATTTAAACTGAGCAGTATTCAATCAATCATTGGATAAAAAATCATTCTCAGTGATAATTCTCAGTGGTAATCCCTGAAATATCACTGAAATCTGAGGAAAGCTCAGTGATATGAACTGAGAAGTAATTATAAAAATCAATAACAAGCTGTATAAAAATCATTATTAAATCAAAATTACCGTTTGGGACTCATTGAACAATCATTTATTAATCATTGGAATGATTTCTTAGTGATAAATAGATGCTTATTATTGATTTATAGGTGTCAATGAAGTATGGCAATAAAAAGATAAGATATTCAAAGGTTTACTGAAAATTACTGAAAATGTAAATATCAGTAGAAAATCAGTAATTTTTCAAAAGAAAATATTCCATGGATTTTTACGTTATGTTCATTGATTAGTTCAATGACTAAGTTAAGTTTAATCACTGCAAAATACTTCATTTTCTGGATCTAATGATAAACCAATGAGTTTTTTGGACTCTGTTCTAATTTTTGAAATATCTTTGATTTTCCAACGATTTGTTACTGACTTTGTAAATTGATTTATCATAGAAAATCATCGCCAGTGATATTTGCGTGACATTCTTACTGACATTCTATGACATTTCAGACTGTCTATTGATTTGTTTATGATTTTCGTTGATCTGCAGTGATTTTCATTGACTCATTTCCATACGGGTGTACTGATGGTGCAGTAATCAGTTGTCTGGGCTTCCTGAATTTCATCACATCAAAAAAGAAATAATCAACTAGAGACAAACTATCAAATAACTTTAATGGGTAGGAAAAAAAAGAAGACAAGAAAATTCTTACAGCAAAAATCGAGAAGCAGGCGGCGGCAATCAGGACTGAGGCAGCCAAAGTTTTCATCTTGTATTCTTGTAATAAGTGTTACTGCTGAAGTTGTGGATTTCAAATTGTGAATCAACTCTGAACCGTGTCGGTATTTATACAGATTCCATGTCCCTTAGATCCAAGGTATTTTTAGCGAGCCTGCACTTTTCAAACAAAGCTGCCGGTGCACCTGCTGTACGGAATCGGACCCAAAGTGACCGCGAAAGCTGTCGTGTATTGGCACAAAAACTTAAACGGTGTCAACTGATGAACGCAAGGTATCCAGATACATGGTCTACCTGAGGTGCGTCAACGAAAAGGGCTCGAAATATTTATTGGTTGACCAAAAACCAATTTTCCATTATGAACTACACATACTTGTCCTCGTTCTGAACGATTCAACATGAAAATACGACTGAAAAGAAAGAGAAAAATAAAACCTGCACTTGTGTTTGCCAAATGTGTTTCGTCGGGTCGTACAACTAAGTGCCGGAAACTGACGAATTCGCCATAGATTTTATTTCTAACCACCATGTTTGATGTCCTCAACAACCTAAACCACACTTGTGGTAAAAAGGTACTGGTATGTGTGTATGCAAACGGAATCTGCTCACTGTTCGTTTGAGACACGTGGCTCGCACAAAAATGCCGACTGATTAAATTGGATTTCTTAGATTGGCAAAATATGGAAAAGATAATTGCCAGCACAGATCGTCAAGATACTGACTGCGATACAAATCTTAAAGTTACGAACTGCGTTCAAGCGCACAAGCCGTTGGTGTTAACAGTACCTGGCGGGCAGGCGGATCCGGCAGTTCCTTGCAGATAAACCGGAAGGCTAATCCAATTGCCAGTTGGGCCGTAGTTGCAAACGTAGAACCTATTGTAGGGATACGATGTTCCAAAAGTCTGGAAAAAACAAACAAACAAAATCTTAGCTCAAAATTCAGCAAACGTAATTGAAATTCCTTACGGCAGTAGATTGAAAGTAGGCTACTGCGCAACCGATGAGATAAGTTTCCACCCATATCACTTGCGTGTAATGATAATTAACAATCGCTGAGCTCGCTCGGTATTCATTGTTACCAAAGAGTTTCTTGAAATGAAGGCCAGATAAATGGGACGAAATGCCTTGTGTCAGCCAGAGTGTGTCAGCCAAGCATTATAAACAGCAGCGCCGGGCAAATTGGCACAAAGCAGCGGTAACATACTTAATTTCCAGTATGTTAGTAGGTTAAAAGTACTGAATTTGTCAAGTAGGGCTTTTTTCATACTTAATTTGGAAAATTTCCTACTTGAAATATTTTTTAACGTACTTACAACTCATTTTCATACTTGCAAGCACTATCTTTTTTAAATATCAAGTAGTTTAGGGAGTTGTAAGTATGTTCAACTATTTGTAAGTATTGTAAATTTGTAAGTATATTGGACGAACATACTTATACCTATTTTTCATACTTATTTTCGTCGTATACATACTTAAACAGCTAATAAGATACTTGTACTTTGTACTTGTACTTTTGCTCACTTTTGAAATTTGATTGAGCTTAGCCTATATATATCGACTACTGGATTCAACTTGTTAGTCGACGAGGCTAGTGATCCCACGTCCATTGAAGATGTGGTTGTTGCTAGTAGTAACACAACTGATGGCGTCAGGGCTGGTCTTGAACAATCATCAGCTGAAGATAGGCATGATTTTGATCACGAACAACAACCCCAACATTTTGACCAGCAAAATTTGGTTCCTGCTGCTCATCGTGAAATTGAATCCCTCCTTTTCACTCATGGTGCTGCGTTTAGTGAATTTGAATGGGAAGCTGGCTTGCTATCTTATGTTGCGACAAAGATATTTCCTGACCTACGAGGCCCTGCTCTTTGTGTCTCAGTCCATCCATGAGCATTATTCAAGAAATATGGCCATCGTTCAGGTAGAACTCTAGAATACATGTAAACTACTTGTTTAAGGAATATAACTCCTTTTTTTCATTAATCGTAGGAAAAATTTGCTGCCCTATTTTTATCTACTGAAGGAACTGGTAGTACCGAGTTTAAAGCAGCTTTCCTGTAAATCATTTTTGTGAAAAAAATGAATAAGGGCACATGCTCGCCGCTTTAGGAGAGAAAATTGAATATAATGTTTGGACATATAAATCTCTAAGTCCTAAACCCCCCCGTTGATTTATATCGGTTATTTAATTAGTTAAAACATATCAAGAATGGCACAGCGGATCAGCATCTGACTGTGATGCGAGAGACCCGTGTTCGATTCCCACAGAAGGCTTTTCTTTTATTCAAGTAAGTATGTTGGAGGCACATACTTACATGCTTACTCGTTACTTACAAAATGTAAGTATAAAAAACTATTTAAGTATGTTAAGCTCGTAAGTAGTTTCGTCTTGTAAGTAATCCTGGCCCACTAAAGTATGTTAAGGTAAGTATTCTACCGCTGCTGTGCAGCTATCGCGTAGTTGCAAACGTAGAACCTAATATAGGGAAACTTTGGCCCAAAAATCTAAAAAGATAAAAAAAATCGTCAAAATAAAAAAATAAGTTAAATTTCAGCCAAATTTCTTACGGCCGTAGATTGGAAGTAAGTCGTTGCACAACCCACAAGATAAGTTTCCGCCCATACTACTTGCGTGTAGTGTCCAATTGGGGGTTTTACATTTCCACTATCCAGAAAAAATAAAAAATAAATATAACAAAAATCAAAGGAATAAATAATTGAATGCGAGTTAACCTTATTTAAAAAATTTAAATTACTTACGGCCAGCTCGTGACATAAGTTTTTTTCATGTTTTTAACTTCTTTGTACCAATCGGCTACTGCTTTGTTCCAGTTTGAAGTGCCAAGGGTGTCGACGCTGGACCCGTCCATGAAAATATTCTGACCCACCTGATATTTAGCTATCGGGGGATAATGCAATATAGATTGTGATTACACGGTTTTGTAATATAAATGAAATTGTACTTACGAACGTTTCTGCAACCGTCATGGTCACCGATACACTGTCGGGTGAGGGTTACAGCCATGGCAGCGAGTTCCTGATCCCATTTCTAAAAATTTCAAAATCATTCTGAGATGTCTTACAATTTAACTTGATGAATCGGAGCAAGGATTAATTGTTGGCAAGCGGACATACCAACTCTCTCATGTTGGACGCAGGGGGTTGAGGACCTGGACTTCCTTGGGTCTCGAGGCCCTGCGCAACTTTACGTCGGTAATCGTTGTGCACTTTCAAAATAGTCTTGATGTCGGCATCGGTCACGATGGATTTGGTCGGGTAGGCCGGTTTGCAAGCCTTTCCCCAAGTTGGACTCTACCAAATGACGAGGAAAAGAATTAGCTTCAGTCCTTTCTTTGTAACACACTATCTTGATTACATCTTTTATCTTATTCCTAAATTCAGAAAAAAAGTTATTGAAGTGGATGATACTTACCGGATAAAGGCAGTAAACGTGCTGAGGTTGATATGGCCCGCATGAAGGGATTTTGCAGAAGTTTGTAGCAGCAGTTAAATTCGCGGCAGGCCTGGTCACTGCTGGCTCAACAGATGACTGAGCATCCTGAATTCGTTATAAGACAGCAAAAGAAAGAAATTACATTTATCCTTCAGTCAAATTTTAAATAATGTAGTGGCTGTGTGGAAAAAATGAAGACAACAATATTCTTACTGAAAAAACCAAGAAGCAGGCGGCAGCAACCAGGACTGTGGCGGCGAAGGTTTTCATTTTGAAGCGTAGCTGAAATGGCGGATCCCCAAAGTGGAAATGAGCATCCAATGTGTCGTTATTTATACAGATTTTCTTTCCCCTAGATCCAATGTGTTTCCATATAATGTCCATGTTGCCAATGCTTCTCCAGCAAAGCAAGGCAGCTGCCATGTAGAAATGACGCAAATGCTCACAAAAGCCAGTCCAATTAACAGTAGAATGATTTCGAAAATATATACGAAACAATTTGAATGCATATGGATCCACATGCCGGTCTAAGTCTGGGTATATGTTCGTGATAAGGGCTTAAAATGCCCAGTTCCATTTTGACATGGATTTTTATTTGTTCGCCTGATAGTTATGAATGCCACATATTCTAGAGCCCACACGTACGAGGTGTTGTTCTGGGGGGATTCAATATGAAAATATGTTTTTGAAAAAAAAGCAGGATAAACCTGCACTTGTGCTTGCCACATGCCATGAGTCACGGCGTATGACTAAGACAGAAACTGACAGAAACTGACAGAAAGTTTGATGCTAAATAGTCAAATGTTTTGTGGCGACTTTGTAACAGCCTTTACCATACTTGTGTGTCGTTTTATGCCAACGGATCTAGTTATACTGCCCGTTGGAAACGTGCAGATTATCCGACATTTTTTTTTACTAACCAAAGATGCTTATGACTTATGATGATTATTAATTGAATTATAAAACTACTTATAGGCGCCGAAAAATCAGTGTTCAAACAGACAAGCCGTTGCTTTTTAAAGTACCTACGGGGCAAGCGGATCCGGCCTTGCAGATAAACCGGAAGGTTGATCCAATTACCAGTCGGGCCGTAGTTGCAAACGAGAGAGCCCATTATAGGGATTAGATATATGGCCAAAAAACCTGAATAAAGAAATTATCTTATCAGTGAAATCCCCCAAAATTGCAATTTCAGTCGAATTTCTTACGGCCGTAGATTGAAAGTAAGCAACTGCACAGCCAACAAGAGAAGTAGCCTATCCGCCGGTATCCGCGTGAAGTGTCCACTTACTTTTGGTGGGCTTGATCTGTGCCGAAATAAAGATTCAATCAGATTGCATGTGAGTTAACCTATTTTTTCGATTTCAGCAAAATCACTCACGGGAAGGATTGGACATAAGTGACGTTCATGTATCGAACTTCATTGTACCACTTGGTTATTGCCGCATTCCATTCCGAAGTGCCAAGGTTGTCGTCGGAAGACCCGCCAATGTACAAATTCTGACCCACTTGAAAACGCGCTATCGCGGGGTATTAGTTTTTATAAGCCGTTAGCGGTTATCATTTAATTTCAAAATATTAATCCTACTTACGAACGTCTTTGCAAGTGTCATGTTTGTAGCACACACACTGGTGGGCGTGGGCTGCGCCATCTCGTAGAGCTTTTGGTCCCATTTCTATAAAACAAATCAAATCATTCTGAGATTTTTTTTTTTACAATTCCAACTTGAGTCTCATAAGGCCCTGCGCAACTTTACGTCGGTAGTCGTTGTGCGACTCCCAATATGGTCACGATGTCGGCATCGATCACGATCGATTCTTTCGGAAAGCCAGGTTGGCAAGCCGCGCTCCCCAACTGGTGTTCTAGGAAAATGAAAAATTGTGTTCATTTGTCTTGATCACCTGAATTGCATAAATTCTAAAATTATTTAAGCTTCAACTGTTTACCGAATATTTACAGAGCGTGTGTTCCGTTGGCACGGAGCATGTGCTGGTGGTGCAGTCATCAGTTGTCTGGGCTTCCTGAATTTCATCACGTCAGACAAAGAATCAATTAATTATATACAAACTATCAGATAACTTCAATGTGTAGGAAAAGAGAAGGCAAGACATAATTCTTACAGGAAAAATCGAGAAGCAGGTGGTGGCAATCAGGACTATTAAAGGCAGCCAAAGATCTCATCTTGTATGCGTTGCTGATGCTAAAGTGGGGGATCAACTCCGAACCGTGTCGGTATTTATAAGATACAAGATATTTGTAAAGAACATCCTTGCCTGCACTTTTCAAACAAAGCTGGGCATACACCTGCTGTACGGAATTGGACCCAGAGTGATTGTGTATTGCTGAGCACAGAAACTAAACCGGTGTCAACTGATGAACGCAAGATATCCAAATACCCTGTCTACCTCAAGATATGTCCACTGTGAAAATTCGACTGAAAAGAAACAGCAAAATAAACCTGCACTTGTGTTTGCTAAATGAGTTTAGTCAGGTCGTACTTTAACGAAGCGCCAGAAACTGTCGAATCCGTCATAGAAGAGCTTTTTTCTAACCACAGCATGTTTTATGTCATCAACAACCTTTACCACCATACTAATTGTGTGTGTATACCGGGGGTTGGCAACTCACAACTTGGGTGTACGAAGATTTGGGATTCTAGAGAGATTCTAGAGATTCCGAAAGATTCTATGAGAGGAGAGATAGGGAGATTCTGGCCAGGGCGGACCAGGGTGTACGAAGATTCTGGGGAGTTGCCAACCCCCGGTGTATACCAACGGAATCTTCTAACTGTCCGTTTGAGAAGCGTGGCTTGCACATAAATGTTTCATTTTATTTTTAATTTTTTGTTATAAGCAAAAGTTGCTGCTGACTGATTAAATGTATTGTCAAACTACTACACTTGGATTTCATAGATCGGCAAAATCGGGAAAAAATAATTGCCAAGACAGATCGTCAAGATACTGACTGCGTTACTGTTAGATTATGATCAAGGGATAGACATTACTTTTCATCTTGTTTATTACCATCTCAACATTGAGGAAACATGCCGTCTCTTGACATCAAGAGGGCTGCCATCTCTTATTGTAAAGAGGGTAGATTGATATAACATATTACCTTTGATCGCAGTCCACTAGCACAGAATACAGAGACACTTGTAAGATAATAATCTAGGTGGGATGCTGAACGAACAAAGTGTTCACCATAAGAAAGAGAAGACACACACACGTAATAGAACGTCAGAAAGACGATGACAACGATTGAGAGTCGTTGTGCATAATCGAGGATAGTCCCCCTAGCGGAGGATTGTTAACTTAACACTCCCCCTCAATCCGAGCGTGTTGATCTAGGTGTTTAATTTTGAAAGAATTGAGAAGTGTTAGACGTAAGGAGAATAATAAGAAAGAAAAAATACGAAAATTTGAATTTTGTTTTAGCTTCGAGGCAAGCTGCAGACACCGATGCGTTCCCTGTTCAGTCGAAGTGCTTCTACCTTCAAGGGCTTCGTGAGGAAGTCGGCCAATTCGTCTGCGGATGAGACGGACAGAAGACGGATGTTCTTTTGTTTGAACTCCTTGCGAATGTAGTGGTACTTCAACTCGATGTGCTTCGTCCTTGCGTGGAAGACCGGATTGTGAACCATCATGATGGCGCTTTTGTTGTCGCAAAGAAGAGGCGTAGGCTCCTGTTGTTTAAATCCGATCTCCTCCAACAGATTTCTTCGCCACGCGATTTCTTTGCTGGCGTGTCCGGCTGCGTAGCATTCTGCTTCGGCGGTTGAAAGTGCGATCGGCTTCTGAAGATGACAGGTCCAAGAGATCGCGCCTCCATTCAAAATGAATATTAGACCGGAGGTGGATCGCCGGGTGTCCTCGCAACCTGCGAAATCAGAATCGGAGTAGCCGACAAGATGATTTGTGATGCCTGTCCCTCCGTAGCAGATCCCAAAGTCGATTGTGCCTGCCAGATAGGCCAAGATCCACTTGATTGCCTCCCAGTGAGGTACTCCGGGGTCGATACTTTGCCGGGAGCAAGCGTTGACGGCGAACAAGGCGTCGGGGCGTGTCATCTTTGCTACGTACATGAGGCCGCCGACTGCAGCGCGGTAAGGTGTCGTTGTGAGCGGAGGTTTACCACTGTTCTGTGGGCGGTCTCTGGCACTGAGGCGAGAGCAGGGATCAGCTGGCACGTTACGGGGATGACAGTCTGTCATCCTGAATTTCTCCAGCAGTAAACGGACGTAGGTGCCTTGAGAGATGTAGAGTTTCCTCTCTTCGCGGTTCCTTGTGATCTCGAGGCCGATGAAGATGTCGGCTGGTCTCGAGGTCATCTCAAGGTACTGCTCCAGGTGCTGGATGATGGCTGTTGCCTTTTCTAGCGTCTTTGTTGCCAGGATGCCGTCGTCGACCCAAATCCCGAACAGAGTGATGTCGTTCGGGTCCTTTCCAATGTGATAGTAGAGACACGGGTCGTAGTTGGAACGGATCAGTTCGTACTTGACAATATAGCCGTCGAAGGTCTCGTTGAAGTTGTACGCTGACTGAATCAGTCCGTAGATTGGATGATTGAGCCGACCGACTTTTCCTGGTTTAGTGAACCCTTCTGGCAACTCGATGTACAGTTCTTCGGTCAGAGTTCCGCAGAGAAAGGCGGTCTTGACGTCAAGTTGTGTGAGTTCCAAGTCGTGGACGGCAGCAATGGAGAGCAGCACTCGAAGAGAGTCGACCTTCAGGGTCGGGGCGTACGTTTCGGATGACGTGTAGTCGACATCGGGCTCCTGCGTGTAGCCTTTCGCCACGAAACGAGCCTTGTAGATTGATGGACTTCCTTTGAAGCCCGGCTTCAGCTTGTAGGTCCACCTGGTTTTGATCACTGAACGGTCTTTCGGCCGATCGACTTCCGTGTAGGTCTCGGTCGTTTGCAGTGAATTGTATTCTTTCAGTGTGGCACCCATCCATTCCTTTGCTTGTTTAGAGGCCACGGCGTCTTGATATTGATCCGGTACTTCATTCTCCGTCGATCGGGCTGTCGCGTACTTGGTGCCGTCGGCTGCCTTCATGCTCTTGATGACTTTTGGCGTCTTGATTCTCAACGAGCGACGGGGATCTGGAACCGCAGGCGCGTCTATTAGGTTTTCTTCTTCTAAGGCCGTGCGCTTCCGTACCAGTCTTCCTTTCTTTGTTGGAGGTGGAAAAGAGGGAGACTCAGGCTGACTGCTTAAAGGAAAGATGAGCGGAGAGGTAGGCACCGTGTCGTCTCGAGGATCTTCAGGCGGTTGGAAAATTGTAGTTACTTGTTCGTCAGTGTTGGGATGAACCTTTGGTTGGGATGCAAGCTGTGGGAAGACTTGAGTGTCTTTCTGTAAGTCGACGGAGGGGAGACGTGGAGCGTAGACGTGATGAGCCGGTGAAGCGTCGCAGCTCGTGTTAACTTTTCCGGTAGATGGATCGTAGAATCTCTCTCCTTTCTGAGTGTCGGAGTTGCCGACGAAGTAGACCAGATTTCCAACGGGCTCGAGTTTGCCTGTACGAATTGCCTTGGGAATCAAAACGTAGAACTCCCTTCCGAAGGCCCTGAGCGTCGAAAGATTTGGCTTCTTTTTGAACCATGCTTCGTACGGTGTCACATCTG